>NC_139037.1:11903854-13326593 GCF_964662115.1 Mustela nivalis
GGGGGAGAAGGAGGGAGGAGGGGGGAGGAGGAGAAGAAAGAGAAGAAGAAGAAATCTCGTTTTGGAAAAAGCATAAAGGTGGGATCCTGTTTTCATTTAGGTTGACACTAAAATGAGAACACTGAAGTGGTAGTTAATTTGGAAGGCAATTGAAGAAACAGTATGAAATTGGGAAGGATCAGACAGGAAAAGTGGGGGCCACCTGGGATGAGTATGTGAAATTCTCATGCAGTTTCTGCAGGGGCATCTTGAGACGCAGACCGAATACCTGGCAGGGTTGTTCACCTAAAAGACAAGAACCTGGGACGTGTCTCCACCAGCCTCCTCTCCTTTCCGTTGAGGGTTATATTCAGGGGTGTCGACTCCCTCCTCACACATGAGCCGGCCTGACATGCAAGCCAGCCAGATTCTTTGGCTTTGACAAAGTCCTGGAGCAAAAGCAGAAAGATGGATATGTGCGCTTGAAGTGGGGTGCAGGTTGTATAAGTTGAGTGAGAGCTTCCTAGGAATCATCCAGCAGAACTGTGGCTGAAATCAAAGCTGAGACCATATTCAGACACAGCATTCCACTACAACTGAAGTGAAGACCAGAGGTGGACAGAAGGAATCACCATATGTATCTAACACAGAATCCGAAGGTCCATATCGTCAGTGTAAGAGGGAACCAGCAATAGACCCACCTTCCCAGGACATTGCCTGCATGGAGAGGAGAAAAGAGAATACAGAACCACAGGCATAGCCCTTATGGAGGTCTGAAGCCTGCATTTATGCAAACCATGCGGTCCCAAAAACCTCAAGTCAAAAATTTAGTGTAAAGTATGTCTCAAGGCTCTCAGAAGAAGGATTTACAGATTTCTGTGGAGAAATGCAATGTCAACCAGACCTCAAAAAACTCCCACAGATGAAATTCCAAGAACTATAAACTCACAGTAAAAATAAAACAAAACACACAAGGAAAAAAGGCACCATGAGTAAAAGTTGATAGAAACAAAATGCAACAGAAACAGACTCACGAAGACACCAAACACTGAAATTATGAGATGTGCTAGTTATTTTCCATTTGTTCTCCAGATTCCCTCTGCATCTTTCCCCCATTCCGCTCCATATCCTATGTGAATTGCATTGGTGTGTTCTTTTGTTTATCTGCTGCAAATAGAGGTACCTCAAGAGATTGGCAGATGGAGAGGAGTGGAGTCCAGGTACACATTCTTATGGCTCTTTCATCTTTTTCAGCAATGTTTTGTGCTTTTCAGTGTACAAGTTTTTTCACCCATTTGGTCACTTTTATGCCTAAATATTTTATTCTTTTGGCTGCTATTGTAAATGGAATTGTTTTCTTAATTTCCATTTTGTATTTTTCATGACCAAGTTATAGGAATAACTGATTGTGTTAGTCTTGTATCTTGCAACTCTACTGAGTTATTAGCTCTAGTAAAATAGGTTTTATGGATTCTTGGAGTTTTCTTTGTGCAAGATTGTGTCATCTGTGAATAGAGATAGTTTTACATCTCTTTATCCAATTTGGATGCCTTTATTTTTTTCATGACTAATTGTTCTGGATGGAACTAGTACAATGTTGAATAGTGATGATGAGAATGGGTGTCTTTGTCTTGTTCCTGATGTTAGGAGGAAAGCATCTAGTCTTTCACCATTAGGTATGAGATGTCAGGTATGGGTTTTTCATAAATGTCCTTTATCATATTGAGGAAGTTCCCTTCTATTCCTGGTCTGATGAGTGTTTTAACCATGAAAGGGTCTTGAGTTTTGTCAAATGTTTTCTTCTGCCTCAACTGAGATGATCCTGTGGTTTTTTCTTCCCTTTGTTCTATTTATGTAGTGTATTCCATTGATTTTATATGTGAAACCAGCTTTGCATTTCTGGAATAAATCCCATTTGGTCACAGCATATAATCTTTTAATATGTTCTGGAATTCAGTTTTATAAATTTTGTTGAAGAGTTTTGCATCTGTATCCATCAGTGATAATCGGTTTCTAGTTTTCTTTCTTGTGGTGCCTTATCTAGCTTTGGTATCAGGGTAAGGCTGGCTTCCTAAAATGGGTTAGAAAGTATATTCTCCTGGGGCGCCGGGGTGGCTCAGTGGGTTGGGCCTCTGCCTTCGGCTTGGGTCATGATCTCAGGGTCCTGGGGTCGAGCCCCGCATCAGGCTCTCTGCTCAGCAGGGAGCCTGCTTCCCCCTCTCTCTCTGCCTGCCTCTCTACTTGTGATCTCTATCTGTCAAATAAATAAATAAAATTTCAAAAAAAATTTCAAGTAAAAAGAACATCATTCATCCATCCCTAGGTTAGGGAATAGAAAGAAAATTGCCATGAACTCCGAAACCACCTCCACATCCCTTCCTTTTCACATCTCTCTCTCTTCCTCCAAAGGGAATTACTGCCCTAACTTTAGTGGTAAAAATTTATTTATAGGTTTACAACCTAGATGTACTACATTATTTGTTTTCTTATGTATGAGGACTTTTGATAAATGATATTATGTATACATGTGAGAATAACTCAAGTTAGAGACCTTGGAGGTGGAGAACACTGATTATTGCAGATGGAATGCCTTGAGGGAGGAAGTAAAGAAAGAGACAGTATCTAGCCTTTTGAGGCAGTTCTCCAAGGACATCGTCACTATCTACAGAAGGCTCTGGCATGACGACTGTCCTTCAAGGCCTTCTGCTGGATGGTCCGTGGGGAATCATTCTAACAGAAGGTAGCTCATCCCCCGTCCTTCCCCACCCTTGGCCCCCATCCCTGCCTTTTGGAGTGAAATGTCAAAATCATGACCTGGATTCTCTCAGGAATTTCTCTTTGCCATCCCCAGAGCAGAAAAGCAGACTCAATGTTGCTTCCCAAAAGAGTAGCCTTCAGGGTGGACGAGAAGCTAACAGTGTTTTCTGTGTAGCTTCCTTTCCTCCAGACTCTCCTTCAGCTTCTTCCTCCCTCTTCTGGGATCCCTTACAATCCAGGGTCTTCCTGGTATTAGAGAATCTAATACTGGCGACTAATTCATACCAAGATGTGAATTTACCCATCCCACAAGCTGGTTGTGTTTTAAAAGTTGGTCAAGGGGCACCTGGGTGGCTCAGTGGGTTAAAGCCTCTGCCTTCAGCTCAGGTCATGACCCCAGGGTCCTGGGATCGAGCCCCACATCGGGCTCTCTGCTTGGTGGGGAGCCTGCTTCCTTCCCTCTCTCCGCCTGCCTCTCTGCCTACTTGTGATCTCTGTCTGTCAAATAAATAAATAAATAAATAAATAAATAAATAATCTTGGGGGAAAAAAAAAGTTGGTCAAGTAAGTAGGAACTTCATATCACAAAGACATGAACGCAGTTGGTGGTCTAGGCTCCAGGCCGACCAAGGGGAATACAGTTTCTACATGTGTAGAAATAAATAAATAAATAAATAAATAAATAATCTTGGGGGAAAAAAAAAGTTGGTCAAGTAAGTAGGAACTTCATATCACAAAGACATGAACGCAGTTGGTGGTCTAGGCTCCAGGCCGACCAAGGGGAATACAGTTTCTACAGTGTAGAAATGTCTTGGTGTTTTTAGCTGGGCTCTCAGCTCCCTGCTATTGCCTAACATTCTGTTCATTCATTCATAGAAATCTTAAATTTGTCTATCTTTTCTAAAAATTTTCTTAAAATTGTCTAACTTTTACTAAACTGTGATTTGAAAGGGAAACTAAGGAGTGTTCCTGGACAAGAAACTGGGAAGAAGCATAAGCTGGGCATCTTTCCATCTCATATCCTTTGGCATGGAGTTCTTTGTGGGTACGGGAAGATAGCACTTCCCTGTTGTGAACAGAAACCAATTCCCGTCATAAAGAGACCTTCCTACTCGGAAGGACATGGTCAAAATTATACCTCTGAGAGTAACTGTGATAGATATTTTACAAAATGTATCCAGCCCACGTGGCGATGTGACTTTGCAGCTTCTCCTATGAGGAAGTGGGGTCGACCTCCCCATCACTGGATCTGGGCTGGGCTGGTGACTCACTTGGGCCAATAGAATGTAGAAGAAATGACGGGCATGCCAGTTCCAAGTCTACCCTTCAAGAGGCCTTACAAGCTTCCGGTCCCTCTCTTGGAACCCCGCTGCGCCATGAGTGAGCTGGGCTAGTGTGCTGGAAGATGAGAGACCGCATGGAGCAGAGACAGCCTGTCCCAGCTGAGATCGTACAGGACACGCCAGACAGACAGCGGCCACGTGAGCGAGTGCAGTCAAGACTGGAAGAACCACACAGGGGCAGCAGCCCACATTGCCCATGTACAAAATCACGAGCTAAGTAAACTGTTGTCTTAAACTACTAAGTTTTGGGGTGAATTGCTACACAAGGGTAGTAACTGAGCAAACACTGTTCAGTCCTTCCTTTAGCCTATAGAAAGGGGTGCAAATTCTTCATTTGGATACAGTTGGCCTTGTATCTCGGACCCAAACCTGATTTCCACTATCAGATCCTAGAGCTCTCCTACTCGAGATGGCAAACTCTGGTTGCCTAAAAGGTCTGGGGGGATCTAATGAGGAAGTTGAGGCTGGAGGGGACTTCAGTGAACAGACGAACTTTGTGAAGAAAGACAGTCTCCAGTCTGCTCCAAACCTATTTTTATCACATAGGAATCAGATTCTGGTGTTTCCAGAGCTTTCTATTTTGCAAAAAAAAAAAAAAAAAAAAAAGCTGAAAATGCAGATTTTTTTCTGTAAATTGTTCATCTTTTTAAGGGTTGGCATGTAAAAATTATTTTAATGCTGTAGCAGACAAACACAATATGTTAGCCTAGGGGTTCTCAAATTTTAAGCCCTGCCAGACTTAGATGCATGTCTCTGTGTCTCCTGCGTGTGCCTCATTTGTTCTGATATTTTTACACTTTTGCTCCTGGTGTATGCTTTACCTAGGGTACACTAACAGCACTAATACTTACCTCTACATGTTCCTTTTTTTTCCCCCAAGACTCATCCCAACTCATTCAACAGCAGATGTACTGGGCATTGTTCCAATCACTGAAGAAACAACAGACAAAACACATTTGGAGCTTATATTCTATTCTAGTAATCATCTCTGGGGAATAAAATTATGGTTGATTTCTATTTTTTTTTTTTTTTACCTTTTACTTGTTCTTGATTTTTTAAAAACCCAGAACATATTTTTTCTATTAATAAAGACATGGATAAAAATAAATTTGACATGTCAAACATTCAGAATTATTCTTTTTGAGATGCCTGGTGGCTCAGTCAGTCAAATGTCTGACTCTTGATCTCAGCTCAGGTCTTGATCTCAGGGTCAGGAGTTCAAGCCCCGTGTTGGGCTCCAGGCTGAGTATAGCGCCTACTTAAAAAAAAAATTGTTCTACAGGACGCTTGGGTGGCTCAGTCATTAAGCATCTGCCTTCAGCTCAGGTCATGATGCCAGGGTCCTGAGATCGAGTCCTGCATTGGGCTCCCTGCTCAGTGGAGAGCCTCTTTCTCCCTCTGCCTGCTGCTCTGACTACTTGTGCTCTCTATCTCTCTGTCAAATAAATAAAACCTTTTTAAAAAATTATTCTTTTCTAGAGCTTATCAGGTACCCCTGTTTTCATCTCTAAAACCCTTTGTTGTCTTTTCTGTAGGAGTGCAACAAAAATCTTTCTTGTAGATTTATTATTTATACTCTGGCAGACCCATAGGCAGAGGTGGATTCACTGTGAAACTAATGAAACTTAATATTCAGGGTTGTTCTCTTGTACAGAATGTCTTCTAAGGCCCTGTGCCTCATTTTTTTCTCCAACATTATTTATGAAAAATTTCAGATACACCAAAAAGTCGGTACTGTTATACTCTGAACATCTGTATACCCATCACCTAAACTCTACAGCTAGCATTAATAAAATAAATATTAATAATTGATATTAAATTAATGTAATTAATATTTATAATTAAAGACTATATTTAGCACATACTTACCCATCTATCTATGCATTCTTCTATTCTTTAATCCATCTTGTTTTGTTTTGTTTTGTTTTGTTTTAGAGAAAGAGAGAGAGCATGGGAATAGTGAGATCAAAAAATGGGCCGCACCTTGTAAATATTAGTGGTGGTTGGGGCAAGAGAGGCAGAATCCACCTGTCCTGAAGTGCTATCCAGTTGCATTACCTGGGCCGCCGTCATGCCTGTCACAACACTTAACTTACTCTATTTATTATGGTAATTTATAGACTATACACCATTTCTCAAACTTTTCTCTAAGGTAATCAGGTGTCAGCTCTAATACCAGCACCTCAGAGAGCCCTTGCTTGAACCCCTCAATTGAAACTAGCTTTCCTAAGCACTTCCCATTCGTATCCCTCTGTTTTACTGTTTTTTATGATACTACTTGAAATTACCTTACTTATTTTTTGTTTTATGATCTGCCTCTCCTTAGGCAGATAGAGGGTTTTTTGTTTTGTTTTGTTTTTTGGCTTGTGTCTTTATTCTGTTTTTAGGGGTGAAACTCCCACCTTTTTGTTTTGTTTCTACCTTCCTATCTCCAAATATCATTTATGATGCTAATTCTTTTTCTTTTCTTTTTTGGAGAGAGAGGGTGCCCATGAAGGGGTGTGGGTGGAGCAGAGGGAAAGGGTGAGAGAGAATCTTAAGCAGGCTCCATGCCCAGCACGGGGCCTGTTGCAGGGCTCAATCCCACAACCTAGAGATAATAACTGGAGCCGAAATCAAGAGTTGGAAGTCCAACCAGCTGAGTCACCCAGGTGCCCCATGGAGGATAGAAGTTCTATTAGGTCAAGTTCTTCTCTCTCTTTGTTTTTTAAAGATTTTATTTATTTATTTGTCAGAGAGAAAGAGAGAGCACAAGGAGGGAGAGCAACAGGCAGAGAGAGGGAAAAGCAGGCTCCATACTAAGTGGGGAGCCACTGGGGGACTTAATCCCAGGACCCTGGGATCATGACCTGAGCTGAAGACAGGTGCTTAATCAACTGAGCCACCCAGGTGTCCTAAGGTCTTCTCTGTCTTATATTGATATAAGACAACTGCCACATTGATACAGACCAGTCAGGATTGCTGTAGTTGTGGACTGAATGAAAGAGTGTATGAATGAATGATATGCCTAATGGTAGAGGAAAATTAATTTCTTTTCCAGAGTCTGAGGATACGGCTTTCCACAAGTATAAAATTTTCTTTGGCATCTTTTGTTTAACCTTGATGATTCTTTCAAATTTTCCATTTTAAATTATACATGCAGTTTCTAATTACTATTATGCAGTATAGAAGAACTCATTAGTGATATCTTTTGGTGGAGAAAAAGAAAAAGACATCCATCAAACAACTTTCTATGAAGTGATTCTTAGTGCATTTATTTTTTAGTCTTTTCACAAATGAGCCAATAGACACACTAGTATTCAAGTAATCAACCATAAAGGTGGGAATGTTACCCCTAAGATGAAACACAGCCAACACCTTTCCTTCTAGCTATATATAATTTTGGAAGTTGGAGACCAGACTATAAATTTCTGGCCTGTGTCTGTATTCTATTTCTCTCCTAGCTAGTAAACATGGCCATTAGATTTGATCATGAACGAATATCAGAATCATTTAGAAACATTCTGTATCCTTCTCACCAAGTAGCCCTTCCTGTAGTCCATTTTTTTAAACATGTGATATAATACCTATTTTTATTTAAATTCTTTTCAAAGAGTCACTCAGTGTTCGATAATGTGTCTATGCATGCATTGATATGGAAAGCAATTCAATATATATTTTAAGATTAAAACACTGTATTTAGGTAGATGAAGATTTTAAGCAAAGTTAATAATGACTCTCTGGATAGAGACAATTTTTCTTTTTTGTTTCTCTGCATCCTCCAATTTTTCTGTATTGAACATGCAGGATTTATATAACAATACAGATGTCTTTCACTCTATTCAATAACATACTTGTTTGTTTACAAAACAAAGTTTCGTTTCTCCTATTAGCCATGCTTTGGCTCAGTAGCACGTCCCTTAGATGGCAGGAAAAGAAAAAGTACAAATGCTAACAGTGACTTTGGGAAGTGGTTCAGAGGAGAAAATATTTGTATTACCCAGAACTTTCGATTATTTATGGCATCAGTTCCACTGAAAATTGACAGCTGAGTAAATAAAATGTTGGCAATGCGCCATCTCTGCCTGAGGTTTAGATTTTCTAGGTTTCCCTCCAAAAGTGAGATGTCGACTTTCAGTGAGATTCTTCAAAAATGTTTGCTGTCAAGTAATGGGACGATAGTTATAGTAGTAGCAGGCAATTTATTGCAATAGTTTGGGATTGAAGAGATGTTGTAGGCAAGTTCTTTTGAGGTTCTTCAACCTCAGCAGAGGATGTACAGGAACGCAACTGTCCCACGCCTCAGGCTCCGGAATGATCCGAGAGATCGTTTTTGTGCAACTTTCTCCCGCCAGAAAGTTCAAATAAAGAGCGGTGAAACGCTGGTTCTGTTTTTCTCCTTGTGGGCTGGACACGAGGTGACTGGCGAAGGTTTTTACCAATTGTACGAGGCCTCCTTGCGTGGTTCCGCCCAGTCCGTGTACGAAGGATCAGCCAATGAGAGAGCCGCTTTTTCAATCAGGGCGACCAAAAGAAGAAGAAGCCAGGGTACTGGCCGCCGTCTAAGACCGCTGACCAATAGGAGCAGGCCGCGCCCGCAACTCAGGCGGGCCACTTGAGCTGCTCAGGAAGTGGCTGTTGGCCCGCGTCTGTGGGAGTTCTTCCAGAAAACGGCCGCGAGCGTGGCGACTTTGCGAGCCCACGGCGTCCTCCCGGCCCCAGGTAAGGCGGGCGCTTCCTCTGCGCAGGCCTTGGGTCTCTGGCTTGGGGATAACTAACTTCCCCGGCTTGATCCCTTGCTGCGGGGCCTGGAGACACCCCACAAGGGGAGTTGCGGGCGGGCACGGAATCCGGCCGCCTGAGGAGGTTTGACCGCACCGGGTTGCCCCAACGTCCGGCCTGAGGCGCCCGAACCCGGGCTCTTTCGGGCTTGCCGGGCGCCGGCGGCAGAGGTGGGGCCGAGGGGCGGGGCGAAGGCCGTAGCGGAGTTCGCGGGAGGCGACTCTCCGGAGAGCCGGGCTTCCAGCTCTTCAAGTGCAAATAGTAGTGCCCTCCCGCTGAGCGCCATCGCGGAGGAACCTAATGTTTACGTTCGTAACCGGCTTTATCTAGCAGCGGACCTGTGACGTAAATACTTGGTTATCCCGGGTTTGGAAGGGAACAGGTTGCACCGAGAGGGGATTTGAACCGACATCGGCTCGACTCGGTGCTGCGGCCCCTTATCCTGGTGATTGGCGGCCGTCGTCCCGCCTGGTGCGGACCTTAATCTAAGTAGCAAAGCTTGGAAAGAGGACAAGGGGGAGGTTAACGTTTGAGGCGCCCACTCTGGTGTCACACGGAGAAGATAGCGTTTGTATGGCACGCCGAGGCCAAGGACAAGGCTGCTCCAGACTTGGGGTGCGCAGCCAACAGTCTTTTTTTGTTTGTTTTGTTTTTTAAAAGCTCGGATCACTCCTGGCTAACCCAGGGGTTGGAGGATATGCATTTCCCCGCGTGGGTCCGAAAGCTCCTCTCTAGACCGCGCTGTTGCACAGAACTAACTTTCTGCCACGATGAAAATGTTCTCTCTCTCCCGGATCTCTGTCTTTATCCGGTGTTGTTATGTTCCTAGATGTTGGGGGGTGGTTGGTTGGCGGGTTGTTTTGGTTTTGGCTTCTTTTCTGGGTGTATGATGGATAATTCTGTAGGTACTCAAGCATCTGCTGTGCACTTGTTGCTGTGGAGGATGCCGAGAGGATTCGGTAGCATTTGGCTGTCTGCCTTATTGTTCTAATCAGAACTGACCCATGACGGGAAGAAATTTCCTTTCTAGTATTTAACCATAGGAAAAGTACAGAGAATGATTTAAAACAGAGAGAGACCTATGCACTCACCGTCTAGATCTAACAAATCTTGGCCTTGACTTTTTGCTATAATTATAATTGCATCTTAAAAAAAAAAAAAAAAGAAATAAATGTGTGTGTGTGTGGTTCAAGCCCCACATGGATCTGAACTCTTCCTACAAAAATTTGGTATTTTTCATGCCCGCGCTTGTTTCGTACTATTATTGTATGATTTAGAAGTTCACATAGTAACAGGGCTTTACATGTTAAGTGTCCTGAAAATGGAATTATAGTGGATTCCTTTATTACCTGCTTTTTTCTGTTTGATATAATTTTGAAGAAAGTTTACTGTGTTGGGAGTTCTTAATGGGAAGTGAGCTTATGGTGAAGTCTTTTTTTTTTTACTTTCTTCTCCACTTTCTTGAGTTCTCTTTCTGGTAATTCAGTTAAATATCCTGGATTGACATTTTAATTTTATTATTGTCCTTTTTTTTTTTCTAAAGATTTTTATTTGACAGACAGAGATCACAAGTAGGCAGAGAGGCATGCAGAGAAAAAGAAGAGGAAGCAGGCTCCCTGAGGAGCAGAGAACCCGATGTGGGGCTCGATCCCAGGACTCTGAGATCATGACCTGAGCTGAAGGCAGAGGCTTTAACCCACTGAGCCACCCAGGCGCCCCTGTTATTGTCATTTTTGACTGTCTTTTAGTTCTGTTTTCTAGAAGAGTTTCTCGACTTTATCTTCTATTTATTTATTTGATAGTGTGAGTGTTCGAATGTGCGCGTGCGACTGCACACACGGGGGCAGCAGCAGGCAGAGGGAAAGGGAGAAGCAGACTCCCCTAGATCATGACCAGAGCCGAAGGCAGATGCTAAACTGACAGAGCCACCCCGGCGCCCCTCTTCCAATCCTTTTATTAAATATTTTATTTTGGTTATCATTTTTCATTTCCAAGAGCTTTCTTGTTTTCTAATTTGTCCTTTTAATCCCCCATAGCCCCCCCTAGCATTCTTTTCCTATAAGTTTGAGGGAGTTTGTGGGGGCTTGTTTTTTGTTGTTGTTGTTTTGTTTGTTTTCAGTTTTTCTTGCATTGTTTTCCCTTCTTCCCTTCTAGTTGCTTCTGCTTGTCTGCTTTGGTCTCTCTCTCATGCTGGAGGGTTTGCTCAAGTGTCAGTTGATTCTTGGCTATTTTTTTTTTTTTTTTTTTTTTTTGTCAGAGAGAGAGAGAGCGCACAGACAGAGTGGCAGGCAGAGGCAGAGGAAGAAGCAGGCTCCCCGCTGAGCATGGAGCCCGATGTGGGACTCCATCCCGGGACACCGGGATCATGACCCGAGCTGAAGGCAGCCGCCTAACCAACTGAGCCACCCAGGCGTCCCTGGCTATTTGTTTTTAAGGAGTACCCCTCTTTCCCCCAGAAAGCAGGTTGGAACCTATGTATGAGTGACTGAACCATATCAACCAATTGGCTTTTACTGTTAATTAGATTGGACAGAGACTCCCGCCATTTTATTGAGGATTTACAACATCAGTATTTATAGATCTTTTATTCTTGAGCTGGTTTTCTCTAGTAAACAGTCCTCTGATCTCCTGCCTTGGGTAGAGAATGTGTATAAACCGGAATATTGTGTCCTGGATTTGTGCAGAGGAAAAAGCTGGGGAGGAGAGGTGGAAGGTCTCACACTGTTCCATGTGTAAACTTGCACTTAACTCCTTATTTCCGCTGCTGTGCTATACCCATGCTGGCGTTGAGCCTGTCTGGCACAAACCACCAGTTTTCTGCAGCATCTGCCGAGGTGGTGTTTGTTTGGCTGGCTTTTGTTTGCCTGAGACAGGCTTTCAACCAGGCCTCTCTTTGAGCGCCATCTTTCAGCTCTGCCCTCTGGTGCCCAGTTTCTGCAGTTCCCTCAGTGGGAGTCAGCGTGCTTCTCGGGAGCATATGATCCCCTCTCTGTGCAGCCACTTGGGTTTGATCTTTTTAGCTCTACTAAGAAGCTACCTGTTCCAGTAAAAATTGCCTGTCTCATACCCTGCTTGAATTTGTCTTGTAACTTATCTTCTCTTAAATGCCTTTGGGGATATGTGTCCTGTTCATGGGTTTTCAGGAATGACTAGAGAAAGACAAGTGTGCTTCACCAACCATGTTCATCCGAACTCCCTGTATTGACTTGGCCCACTCCAGTCTGGCCTCCTCACCCATCACTTTGGAGAGACGGCTCTGTTCTAGGCTGTGTGTCATCTCCATGTTGTTAAATGTAGTGTTCACTCTTCTGTACTAGACACTTGACCATTCCATTCTTGAAACATCCTTCCAAGACCCCTTGCTCTCCCAGGTTTCCACCTCCTTCACAGTCTTTGTTCTGGGTGTTCTTTGTTAACTTTTGGCCTTTTATAATATGTGTTTCAGCTTTGAGTCCTTGACCTACTTTTCTTCTGTCTCTGTTCCGTAAGTAGTTTAATCTTCCCTGTGATTTTAAGTCTCATGTCTTTGCTTGGGGTTCTTAAAGTTGTCTGCTACTTTCCACCTCCTGCTACTACTCTGGCCCAAGCCTCTGACTGCTGGTTTACACCCCCACAAGGAGCCTGTGAACTGGTTGGCTTGCTGACAGTCTTGCTTCCCCTTCACTCCATTTTTAACATGCAAGAAACTCCTTCCTGAAGCCTTTCGTGTTAGCGTTCTGCCTCCTCAACCTTGTCCCATACTTGAGCTCTTCGTCTGCTCATGGTTCTCAGTCGCACTAAACCCGTGCTCATCAGGGGACCTCTGTACCGATTTCCTTCTGAAACTCTTCCTTGGCTCTTCTTATGGCCGCCGCCTTTTAATCCTCTGTGCCTGGGCTCAATTTTCACTCTTTTTTTTTTTTTTTTTTTTTTAAAGATTTTATTTATTTGGCAGAAAGGCAGGCTGAGAGAGAGGGAAGCAGGCTCCCCGCTGAGCGGAGAGCCCGATTTGGGGCTTGAGCCCAGGACCTGAGATCATGACCTGAGCTGAAGGCAGAGGCCCAACCCACTGAGCCACCCAGGTGCCCATCTTTCACTCTTTTTGAAAGAGTATCTAAAGTAGTGCTTTCTTTGGGACACCTGGGTGGCTTAAGTATCTGCTTTCAGCTCAGGTCATGATCCGAGCACCCTGCCCAGCGGGGAGTCTGCTTCTCCCTCTGTGCATGCTCTCTCACTCTTCCTGTCTCTCAAATAAATAAATAAATAAATACATCTTAAAAATAAAATAAAATGGTGCTCCTTTTTTTAAATTGTTTTTAAAGATTATTTATATATTTATTTATTTGACAGAGAGAGAGAGATCACAAGTAGGCAGAGAGAGGGGAAGCATGCTCCCCCGAGCAGAGAGCCTGATGAGGGGTTTGATCCCAGGACCCTGAGATGATGACCTGAGCCAAAGGCAGAGGCTTAACCCACTGAGCCACCCAGGTGCTCCTAAAATGGTGCTCCTTGACTCCTACTCCCAAGATCAAATATCACAATGTATAATTTCCACATTTATTTGTTTATTTTCTGATATGCTAGAATGTAAAATCTGTTACACAGTTATCCTGTCATTACCTCTGTGGGGTATCTGCTTCTCAGGTGCTTAATAAATACTTCTTGAATGGATTAACATTGTGGAATTAGAGATAAGAAACTATGATGGGGACATGCCAGGTGCTTGATAAATGTCTGTTAAGTGGCCTAACCAGTAGCATTAGAGATGGGAAACAAAAATACCAGAAAGGACAGAGCAAATAAAGTTTGATCAGCCTTTTTTGGAGAAATTAGGTAAATTTCCATTTGGGGTTAGTATTGAGTTAATTCTGCAAGTGTAAAAACGTCCTTTCTTTGTTTATCCTTTGTAACTTGGTGCTGTGTAAGATGAATGTTGTCCGCACCTACTAAAGTCAAGTATAGTATATATTTTGGTAAATACCTGTATTTGGGTCACGACAAAGAACTTCTAGAGGTCTGGGAAATCACTTTCAGACACAAAAAAGATCAATCCCCTTGCTTCATAGATCTTTCTATTTTAGAAGATAGTACTATGATCGCAGGCCATCATGTTTTCAAAGTACAAACTGGAAAACTAGTTTTAAGTACTATTATGGAGAAAAAAGTTACTGATTACCAAACAGTTCTGACTTAAAGAGAAGATTTTAGTTACTTATTTTAAGATTCTCAGGGTTTTTTTTTTTTAAGATTTTATTTATTTATTTGACAGGCAGAGAGGAAGGCAGAGAGAGAGAGAGAGAGAGAGGAGGAAGCAGGCTCCCCGCAGAGCAGAGAGCCCTATGTGGGGCTCAATCCCAGGACCCTGGGATCACGACCCGAGCCGAAGGCAGAGGCTTTAACCCACTGAGCCACCCAGGCGCCCCAAGATTCTCAGTTTTGCCAAAAATGATCTTAAACAGAAGTTCTGGAAGACTTAGATATGATTGTATCAGCTATTGGCATGTTCTACCTATTTTTATTGATAAATTTTTACAACTCTTACTTCTCCAGAGATGGCTCAGGAAGCAATGGAATATCATCTTGATGGGCAATTAGAGCTTCACGTAGCAGAACAGCCTGTTCCTGCTGAAGTGGTCAGCGGCCAAGGGGGGCCACCCCTGCTCCAGCCTCTACCTACCCAAGTGGCCAGCAGCCAAAGGGAGCCACCCCTGCACCAGCCTGCTCCTGATGGAGGGACCAGCAGCCAAGTGGGACTGCCCCTGCTCCCACCTGCTACACAGATGTCTGTTGACCTGACAGAGGAAGTAGAGCTGTTGGGAGAAGATCGTGTAGGGAACGTTAATCCGGGGGCTTCACAGGAACATAGACAGCAATCTCGTGTTAACCACCCCATCCCGGTGTCATCATTGGATTCAATGAACAGCTTCATCAGTGGGCTGCAGAGACTTCATGGCATGCTGGAATTCCTGAGACCCCCTTCAGACCACAGTGTGGGACCAGTGAGATCAAGGAGGAGTAGGGGTTCTGCCTCACGCAGGTCAAGAACCGCAGGGTCTCAGAGGACAGACAGTGCCAGGTAAGAATATGTTAAAATCTTGGGGTTGGTGCCAGGTGGGGAATTATGAACCGTGGTTATGCCCTTAATGCTGCTGAGGCTTGGCAGTATGACTTTTGGCAAGTCGGGTAGCCTTTCTGCACCCCTAATTCCTCACAAGTCAGATGAAAATAAAAGTGCTTGTCTTACTTACTTCAGAGTCACTGAAGGAGTACGTTACACTGATGTGCCTTGAAAACTAGGTGGTAGTTTGTTGGCAGTGGTTTATGTAGGGGCTGGCTCTTCTTTAAATCATTTGCATATCAAAAAAGTATATATATTTTTTAACTTAAAAGTCCATACTCCATGTACCCAGTATCCATCATTAATTGGTATCCCATGTAATGGTGCGGTAGACTTTTGGAAGACAAGCAGGCTGGATTTAGAGAAGCCTTGTGAAAAGTAAAATGTGAATTAATTTAGAGCTTATCTGACTCTGGGTCAGATAATGGTTAAACATTCCACCCCTCCTCACCTGAGAATGTGTTGCAGAGTTGAAAATAATTTTCTTTCATAGTTTTTCATTTGAACTTGCCTTTTGAAGAGCTTAGCTGTCAAGCCTTGACAAGATTACAATGAAAAATAACCACCAGTTATGCCTTGCCTGATTTTTAACTTCCTCCTGCTTTATTTGAAATATTTTATTTCACATTGGCCTTCTAAATGTTTTCATAATGTCTAAACAGATTGAATACATCATCTTCATTTTATATATGAAGGAAAGTTGGATCCTAAGAAAGGGTTTTGTTCAGGATCTCATAGCTATAGCAGGGGACAAGGTTGAGTTGGTAGTGAAGTCTGGATCTGACTCATTTCTATCCAGGCAGATAGAGGAAGCTTCAGTCACATCCATTTGTTTCCTTACCTTTATGAAAATAATGAGATGATAGAAAAAGCCACAGCTAGGCCATCTGTTGACTATATTTTACAAATGAGGAAGCTGATGCAATAATTTGTGTTCTGACTAGGGTAGCTCTGGAATGGGATTCCAGATCCTGGAATTCTGATCCTGGACTCAGCATCCTTTTCCGTGGATTCTGCTGATTACTGTATTGGGAGTGAGGGTGTTGCGGGGGAGGGGGGCTGCTGCTATTCCTGTGGATCTAGTCTCTAGTCTGGCCATTTCTGGATGTGACCCGTCAGGGATGATGTGCTTAGTTTTGTGTTGACAAGAGTTTCAGATGCATGTTAACCTTATTTTAAGGTGTCATTCCCTCTGATTATGAAAGCTAAGTAATTTTCATCTGTTTGTGTTGTAGGCGAAGGCAGCTTGTAGTGCAGTTTGGGAACGCTTTTTCATAGTCTGTGGACTGAGTTGAAAGTGATCTCCCCAGGAACTGGCCAACTGCCAGGAGACTTCATAGTATTCCTCAGCCTTGGTTGTTCATATACTTATTCGGGGGAGGGCAGTTGAGGCAGATTTGATTGCTTTTCGTGGGAGACTCTTGTGTTAACCCAACTCACAGGAGAGTAACACTTAAAAACCAGATGCCAGTTTACAGAGAGAAATTGAAATGCCGCAGAGGGGTATCTGGGTAACTCAGTGGTTTAGGCCTCTCCCTTCGGCCCAAGTCATGATCTCAGGGTCCTGGGATCAAGCCCCATGTCGGGCTCTCTGCTCCTCCTCTCTCTCTCTCTCTCTCTCTGCCTGCCTCAGGGCCTCTACTTGTGATCTCTGTCAAGTGAATAAATAAAATCTTTAAAAAAAAAAAAAAAAAAAGGAAAGAAATGCCACAGAGACCAAAGTTTCTTGCCAGCACAGTCAGCATGACTCTCCTAAAAGAAATTAACACACAGAAGCTAAACTCTAAACAGAAAACTGCTAGATATATGTAGAATCTGTGCTCAGGGACTGTTACAGAATATAGATGGGAAAGGATTTCAACTGAGCTCTTTGATAATTGTGTTTGTTTCTACAAAGGGAATAAACCTAAAGAGCCAGGGATTGTGCAATTTAGTGGAGAAAGCATGGATTCTGGACACAAATAAATGTGGTATTTAAAACTTTTTCACCCCAATGGTGCCTGGGTGGCTTAGTGGGTTAAGCCTCTGCCTTCGGTTCTGGTCATGATCTCAGGGTCCTGGGATCAAGCCCCACATCGGGCCCTCTGCTCGGCAAGGAGCCTGCTTCCCCCTCTCTCTCTGCCTGCCTCTCTGCCTACTTGTGATCTCTGTGTCAAATAAATAAATAAAATCTTTAAAAAGAAAAAAAACCTTTTCCTCCTAAATACTGTTGGAAGCAAATTCCACACTAAATTCACATAAAAATAGGAGCTTTTCTAGGACAGATTGCTTATTATACCTTCTGAATTTCTTTTCTTTTTTTTCTTTTTTTTTGGTGAGATTTTATTTATTTATTTGTCAGAGAGAGAGAGAAAGCACAGGCAGGCAGAGTGGCAGGCAGAGGCAGAGAGAGAAGCAGGCTCCCTGGTAAGCAAGGAGCCCGATGTGGGACTCCATTCCAGGACCCTGGCATCATAACCCGAGCTGAAGGCAGAGGCTTAACTGACTGAGCCACCCAGGCGTCCCATGTACCTTCTGAATTTCTTAACATGAATTTGTCATTATGGTGTTTGGCATTTACTCACCTGACAGGCTATCTCTGGATCAGGTGTTGAGAGCCTGGGCGAGGATGAGCAGCTTTTGCCTCAGACTCCACTGAGAAGCCAAAGTTGGGGGAAGCTGAGTAATAAGGAATTTCTCCCAACAGGCTTTTCAGCCAAGGTCACAAACTCCTTTCATGTTTCTTTGTTTGAGGCTGCTTGATTCTGGCTGTTAGTGTTGTTACTCGTTCATCAAAAAAAAAAATTTTTTTTTAAGATTTTATTTATTTGTTTGACAGAGAGAGAGCACATGTAGAGAAGCAGGCAGAGAGGGAGGGGGAAGCAGGCTCCCAGCTGAGCAGAGAGCCCAATATGGGGCTTTATTCTAGGATTCTGGGATCATGACCTGAGCCCGAAGGCAGAGGCTTAACCCACTGAGTCACCCAGATACCCCCATCAAATATTTCTAATACTCCTCTGTGTGAGAGACTGAACTTTGCCTTGGAGATACATTGTGAACAGGACAAATCAGGTTCCTGTTCTCATGGAACTTATGGAATCCAGGACTACAGAGGTTAAGCAAAGGTCAAGAGCTTATTACACTGGTATTTAATTCAGAGACGATAAGTGCAGGGAAAGAGGACGATTTCTTGAGTTTCAAGGTTGTACTTCAAAGAGAAACCCCAGCATTGCCGTCTGATGACGGTAGCTCCCCTTTCCTTTGTCCCCATCTGACCTTGGAAATGCCTTTTGCTATATTAAAGCAATGTTAATGAATGGGGTTTTTTGAAAAATCACTTAATTTTTCTATGCAGAATGCTCAATATGCATGTCAGTAGCCAACTATTAGCCTAACTTTAGTGTGGAGTATGGATTTCATTTGATTGAAGTGGTCTTAGGAGATACTGTTCTTCTGTGCCTATTCTCATGGTGGCTGTAGCTGCTGTTAGCACACATTTGCCAAAATTAGTTGGTAAACTTGCTTGTTAGCCTTTTTAAAAAAGAAAACCTGAGTGACATTAAAAATGGCGGAGTGATGGGGGCGCCTGGATGGCTCAGTGGGTTAAAGCCTCTGCCTTCGGCTCAGGTCATGATCCCAGGGTCCTGGGATCGAGCCCCGCATGGGGCTCTCTGCTATGCGGGGAGCCTGCTAACTCCTCTCTCTCTCTCTGCCTGCCTCTCTGCCTACTTGTGATCTCTGTCTGTCAAATAAATAAATAAAATCTTTAAAAAAAAAAAATGGCGGAGTGAGGACCTCTAAAAGAACTGGCAAAATTGATCAGAACTAACTTTCAGGACTGTGGAAATTAAGCACATGCTTAAAACGATTCAGGGAGAGAGTATTTAAAAAACAGCTGAATACCAGAAGAGTAAGTAAGCTTCATGGCATTCCCTGTTCCATATCCCTCTTCGGCTCAGCGTATGGTTTAATCAAGTGCCTGCAGTCACAGTGAAAACCAGTGGCCTGACAGCCACTAGAGGGAGTAGACTGGGATTGGCGCTCCTACAAAGCTTCATTCCCAGAGAATTCTCTTTCTTCTGTTTGGTTGTTTCCTGGGAGAAGCCAAAAGCCTTTGATATGGGGGCAAACTAAACTAACTAAAAAGCTTAAAAGGAAAAGCTGAGGAATGAGATCTTCATAGGGGTTTTGAAAAGGTCTGGCATATCCTTGGAAATCTAGAAGGTGACAGATATGCCTAAGGCTGTGTACGGCTGTGCTCATGCCCAGGAAAGACCTAAGAAGGCACTAATTTCTCAACTCTGGCTGACCTTGAGGCTCTGCACAATCAGGAAGAATTGTCACTTACCTGGATGATTCCTGAAGGTGTCCCCCCAACATACATATGTAGTCACACTCTGCAAAGGCTAGGAGACTTAGCGATCTTGGGCTTTTAACCAAATCTCTGTCAGGCATGAACTAGCCCCTAAGCTAACCACATAGACTTAATGGCTACATGTAACAAAGAACGCAGATCTCACAGAATCACTTCAGAAAAATCACTAAACAAAAAGTAACAAGTATAAGAAATAGCAATAACAACAAACCCTGAAAAGGGGAAAAATCTGATTTCCAGAGTTAACTACATTGTAGGATTTGAAATGTCCAGTTTTCAAGAAAAAATTACAAGATGTGGAAAGAAAATATGGCCCACACATAGGAAAAAAAGAAAAAATAGAAACTACATGAAGAAGCCGAGATGTTGGACTTACCAGACAGACTGTAAATCTACTTTTTAAAATATATTCAGAGAACTAAAAGTATAAAACAGTGTGTCGGGGTGCCTGGGTGGCTCAGTGGTTTAAAGCCTCAGCCTTCAGCTCAGGTCATAATCCCAGGGTCCTGGGATCGAGCCCTGCATCAGGCTCTCTGCTCAGCAAGGAGCCTGCTTCCCCCTCTCTCCCTCTGCCTGCCTCTCTGCCTACTTGTGATTTCTCTGTCAAATAAATAAATAAAAGCTTAAAAAAATAAATAAAACAGTGTTCACCAAATAGACAATTTCAGTAAAGAGATTGAAGTTATAAAAATATGCAAAATAGAAATGGTTGAGTTGACAAGTACAATAAATGAAAAAAATCACTAGAGGGCTCATCAAGTTTGAACAGGCAAAAGAAAGAATTGGTTTTGAAGAGTCAAGAAGCAAAAATGAAGATAGGTGAATTGAGGCTATCTGGTCTAGATAATGGGGAAAAATGAGGAGTAATGAACAGAGCCTCAGAGACCAGTAGAACATCATCAAGTATATGCCAACATATGCATAATGGAAGTCCTTGCAGGGGAGGGGAGAGAGAGACAGAAAGGATATTTGAAGAAATGACAAAAACTTGCCAAATTTGATGAAAAATATTAATCTACAGGAAGCCTAACAAACTCTAAAAAATAAATTCGAAGAGATCCACAGCTACGTGGATCATAATCATACTGCTAACACCATAGAAAAAGAGAGAATCTTGAAATCAGCAATAAAGAAGTGACTGACTCACCATGTACAAAGGATATTCAATAAAGTTGAGAGCTGATTTATCATCACAAACAGTGGAGGCCAGAATGCAGTTGAATGACCTGTTCAAAGGTTTGTTTTATTGGGGTTTCTTGTTTGTTTGTTTAGAGAGAGTGCACGTGAAGACAGTATTATTTATACTTTATACATCCAGCATGGAGCCAGATATAGGGCTTGAGATCACAACCTGAGCGAAAATCAAGAGTCAGATGCTTAACTGACTGAGCCAACCAGGCACCCCTGGCCTATTCAGAGTATTAAAAGTAAAAAAAACTCTTGGGACGCCTGGGTGGCTCAGTTGGTTAAGCAGCTGCCTTCGGCTCAGGTCATGATCCCATCGTCCTGGGATCGAGTCCCACATCGGGCTCCTTGCTCAGCAGGGAGCCTGCTTCTCCCTCTGCCTCTGCCTGCCATTCTGTCTGCCTGTGCTCGCTCTCTCCCCCTCTCTCCCTCTGATAAATAAATAAAATCTTAAAAAAAATAAATAAATAAAATAAAAGTAAAAAACTCAGCTAACAATTCCATGTCAAGCAGAACTATCCCTCAAAAATGAAGGAACGATGAGGCATTCTAGGATTTAAAACAAAACAAAACAAAATTTCTTTAGAGGAAACCTGTCCTATAAGAATTACAAAAGAGGGTCATTCAGGCTAAAATTAAAGAAACACGACCCCCCCCCCCCAAAAAAAACACCAGACATAAATAAATTGAATCCACAAGGAGGAGTAAAGAGCACTAGCAAAGATAATTACATAGGCAAATATAATAGAAAATACACATGTATTTTTTATTATAATTTTTTCTTTCTCATTTAGAAAAAGCAGCATAAAGAAATAACTGTGGGGGGCGCCTGGGTGGCTCAGTGGGTTAAGCCCCTGCCTTCGGCTCAGGTCATGATCCCAGGGTCCTAGGATCGAGCCCCACATAGGGCTCTGTGCTCAGCTGGGAGCCTGCTTCCCTTCTTCTCTCTCTGCCTGCCTCTCTGCCTACTTGTGATCTCTCTCTCTGTCAAATAAATAAATAAAAATCTTAAAAAAAAAAAAAAAAAGAAAGAACTGTGGGTCTGAGTTAATGGACATAAAATCATCAGCAAAAGTGGGGAGGGAATAGAAGTATAATTCTAAGAAGATGTGGTAAAAAGAAACGAGGGAATTAAAATGGTGCACTTAAAAATAATACAAAAGAACGCAATAATGGAGAAATAAACATTCTTTTAAAGATTTTTTTTTTTTTAGGGACGCCTGGGTGGCTCAGTGGGTTAAGCCGCTGCCTTCGGCTCAGGTCATGATCTCAGGGTCCTGGGATCGAGTCCCGCATCGGGCTCTCTGCTCAGCAGGGAGCCTGCTTCCCTCTCTCTCTCTGCCTGCCTCTCCATCTACTTGTGATTTCTCTCTGTCAAATAAATAAATAAAATCTTTAAAAAAAAAAAAAGATTTTTTTTTTTTAAGTAGTCTCTGCACCCTCTTTGAGGTTCCAGCACACAACCCCACGATCAGTAGTCATACTTTACCGACTGAGCCAGCCAGGCACCCCTAAACATTTCTATAATGAGAGTTTGGAATAGACCTTTCTATGTGAACAAAAAAGACATAGGCATATGGAAAACAGCAAAACGGTAGATAGAAATCCTGCCTTAAATGCAAATGGTTTAAACACTCTAATCAAAAGCACAGATTTTTTTTTTTATCCAACTGTCTGCATGATACACAATTTAGATTCAAAGACGTTAATAGTTTGAAAGTAAAAGGATGGAATAAAGTAGGCCATGCATACAGTAACCACAGGAGAGCAGGAGTTGCTTAGTAATATCAGACAAAATAGACTTTCAGACAAAGATTGTTATAAGAGTCAAAGAAGGACATTTTATAATTATAAAAGGGTTAATCCATGTAAGAAGATATAATAATTATAAACCTATATATACCTGCAGCAGTGCCCCCAAATACATGAAGCAAAAACTTTCATAATTGATGAGAAAAACAGACAATTCATCAGTAATAGTAGGAGATAACAGTATCCCATTTTCAACAATGAGGATAACTAGACATAATGTCAGGAACCTGAAAACACTATAAACCTACTAGGCCTAATAGACATCTGAGGAACATTCCACTCAATAGCAGAACATACCTATTTCTCAAGTGCACATGGAACATTTTCCAGGACAGATCATATGTTAGGGCTAATATACAGGTACAAAACAAGGCTCATTAAATTTAAAGTATTGAAATCATACAAAGTATGTTCTCGACTTAAGTAACAGAAAGAATTTGGGGAAATTCACAAGTCACAACTCCTAAATAACCAGTAGACCAGAGAAGAAATCCCAAGAAAAATTAGAAAATGCTTTGAGATGAACGAAAAGGAAAACATACCAAAACTTATAGGATGCAGCTAAAACAGTGCTTAAAGGGAAATTAATAGTTGTTCAACACCACACTAAAAAAGGAAGTATCGACACCTGGCTGGCTCAGTCAGTAGAGCACCTGACTCTTGATCTCAGGGTCATGAGTTTGAGCCCCTCACTGGGTGTAGAGATGACATTAAAAAAAAAAAAAAAAAAAAAAAAAAAAACTTTTAAATAGAAGAAGAAAGTACTCAAATCAGTACCTAGCTTAAGGAACTAGAAAAATGAAAAAAGTCCCAAAATCCAAAATTCAAAGCAAGCGGAAAGAAGGAAATAATGACCGTTAGAGCAGAAATAAATAGAACCTAGAAAAGCAAGAGAGAAAACCAACTAATCCAAAAGTTGATTTTTCTGAAAAATCAACGAAATTGATAAACTTCTAAGTAGACTGACCAAGATATAGAGAGAAGACTCAAATTAATAAAATCAGGAATGGGGGCGCCTGGGTGGCTCGGTGGGTTAAAGCCTCTGCTTTCGGCTCAGGTTATGATCCCAAGGGTCCTGGGATCGGGCCCCACATCGGGCTCTGCTCAGCAGGGAGCCTGCTTCCTCCTCTCTCTCTGCCTACTTGTGATCTCTCTGTCTGTCAAATAAAATAAAACCTTTAAAAAAAATAAAATCAGGAATGAAAGAACATTACTTTCGGTCTTACAGAAGAAAGCAGTTTTATAAAGAAATACTGTGAACAGTTTTATAGAAGAAATTAGATGACCTAGGTGAAATTGACAAAGAAAAATATGTTTTTAAAGATTTATTTATTTGAGAGAGAGAGCACAAGCCCGCTGAGAGGCAGCGAGAGAAGCAGGCTCTCTGCTGAGCAGGGAGCCTGACATGGGTCTCAATCATGACCTGAGTTGAAGGCAAACACTCACCTGATGCCCCTAAATTGAGAAATTTCTAAGAAGACACTAGTTGTCAGTATTCTTTCAAGAAGAGAAAGAGAGGCGCCTGAGTGGCTCAGTGGGTTAAGCCTCTGCCTTCGGCTCAGGTCATGATCTCAGGGTCCTGGGATCGAGCCCCACATTGGGCTCTCTGCTCGGCAGGGAGCCTGCTTCCTCCTCTCTCTCTCTCTGCCTGCCTCTCTGCCTACTGTGATCTCTGTCTATCAAATAAATAAATTCTTTAAAAACTAAAAAGGATTAACGATTGCTGCTTTTCATTGCAATTTATTTACATTTCTTTCTTTCTTTTTCTTTTTTAAACAAATGTGAATCCTCCAACTTTTGAATTGGATACCAAATAACATTTACTTCGTTCTGTCATCATTTTTTAATTGAAAGCACTGGTTTGCCATAAATTGCTGCCAAACTATAAGAAATCAATTTTTTTCTGTATGAGCAGTCTCTAGCGATGTTTCTGGGGGAATAATATAATGTTATAAAGGCAATTATTATTTTTAAAGATTTTTAAAAATTTATTTGATAGAGAGAGAGGTCACAAGTAGGCAGAGAGGCAGGCAGAGAGAGAGGGGGAAGCAGGCTCCCCGCTGAGCAAAGAGCCCGACATGGGGCTCCATCCCAGGACCCTGAGATCATGACCTGAGCCCACTGAGCCACCCAGGTGCCCCTATAAAGACAATTATTAAAACTTAAAAGTAGATCACCTTTTAGTAGTACTTTGTAATTAGTAGCTAGGTAGTATGTTCTAAAGTACAGGACACCTTTTTGGTTTTTAATATTGAAGGTCGGTCATTCTGTGCTGGATGGAGGGTGTGGTCAGTTGGCTTAGATGTGAGGGTCGCCGCAAAAGGGTGAGTGTGGTTAACTCTACCAGCCAGCCTCGGCTCAAGTGTTAAAATCTGCTCCCAGGTCTTCTCATTCTGAGTTTATTTTTGGATATCATGCTGTGTTTTTAACCTTAACGTGGCATTTTTTAAACTTTAAAAGGAAAATGTTTTAAAGTAAGGTAAAGCAGTGGTGACTGAAGCCAGACTTCATTTTTACCCTGAAACACCGTGGTCTGCCTTGTTGTGGCAGCAGAACCCTGTGAGGCTGTTTTTGATCAACAGAGCCCTTTTTCTTCTTGTCTACTGTCTTTCAGCCCCCTAATACCAGTGGAGAAATTGCTGCATTGCGTCCTTTATTTATTTATTTTTTAAAGATTTTATTTATTTGACAGATAGAGATCACAGGTAGGCAGAGAGGCAGGTAGAGAGGAAGGGAAGCAGGCTCCCTGCTGAGCAGAGAGCCTGATGCGGGGCTCAATCCCAGGACCCTGGGATCATGGCCTGAGCCGAAGGCAGAGGCTTTAACCCACTGAGCCACCCAAGCGTCCCTGCATTGCGTCCTTTAAAAGATACTGACACATGGCGGAAAGCCAGTAAAGTAGAATTTGCTTTTAGCAAGAGTCAGCCTCCAGTGTGGCTAATGTAGTAACTAAGTGGAAAAGAGAATATCCAGGCCAGCCAGCATCTGCCTAGAACTACTATTTCTGCTTCAGTGGTCAAAGCAGCATTTAACGGCCTATAGATGGGTTGAATTGACTAGGATTTACCTTCAGATTACTGTGTAGTTTTCTTGTGATAATGGGGCATTTGACTGTGCTTGTACTCTACTTCTGTTGTCTTTCTGCATACATAGGTTGAGAGCACCATTGGATGCTTACTTTCAAGTGAGTCGGACCCAGCCTCCTTTGCCAAGGACTTCTCAGGACTCAGAGACCAGGAATCCTATCTCTGAAGACTTGCAGGTCTCAAGCAGTTCCAGTTCTGACAGTGAGAGCTCCACAGAGGCCGAAGATGGTGTTGTCCAGGCGGAGGAAACTAGAGCTGTCGTTTTACAAGGTGAGTATTTTATTCAGTTTTGGATTCACGAGGCTGACACTTAGGAAGCTTAGCATCCAGAAAGCGAGGAACTCTCCATTTGTGTTTGCTACTGTCCCTTTCCCTGCCCAAGATGCCAGAGATTCCTACTTTATTTAGTACAGAGCGTTCATGGGCCACAAGCATTTATAGAGGATTTGCTCGAACTTGAAATTTAATGTGGTTTGTGACCCAGTAAGTTGGTCACTTTTTAATAGCATTTTACATCCTCTTATATTTTGTTTGACATCTGAGAAGGAAGTAGCCTCTATTATTTAAAAGAAAAGCTTTGTAAATTTGGTACTCTGTCTAGTCTGCCACTTTTGACGTCCTAGCATAGTGTTATATATTGTGCAAGTAGGACTTTGTTTAGCAGCAGTGGGTGGAGACCACTAGAGCATATGTCCTGCTTACCCTCTGATACCCCAGACCGTGGTCTTTTCCCAGTTAAAGGAACCAGGGCTTCTTGGAGAAATGGCTTTCCAAAACTGGGATAGGAGATAAACAGGGTGAACCTAGGTCATTTGATGGTGCCAGAAAGTAAGGAAGCCTTCTCTCATGGAGTCATCGTGACCGTAGGCAGGGGAGCAGCCTTGAAAGGACCTCTTGTGGCATAAGATGGGATGATATAAACATCAAAATGAAGGGGCGCCTGGGTGGCTCAGTGGTTAAGCCGCTGCCTTCGGCTCAGGTCATGATCTCAGGGTCCTGGGATCGAGTCCCGCATCGGGCTCTCTGCTCGGCAGGGAGCCTGCTTCCTCCTCTCTCTCTCTGCCTGCCTCTCTGCCTACTTGTGATCTCTCTCTCTGTCAAATAAATAAATAAAATCTTTAAAAAAAAAAAAAACAAACATCAAAATGAATAACAGATATGTATTCTTGGATTATGGATTGATATGTAGGTTAAAATACATCAAATTTGTGAAAAACCTATAATTTCATAATTAGGTACTTTTTTTTTTTTTAAGATTTTATTTATTTATTTGACAGAGAGAAATCACAAGTAGATGGAGAGGCAGGCAGAGAGAGAGAGAGAGGGAAGCAGGCTCCCTGCTGAGCAGAGAGCCCGATGTGGGACTCGATCCCAGGACCCTGAGATCATGACCTGAGCCGAAGGCAGCAGCTTAACCCACTGAGCGACCCAGGCGCCCATAATTAGGTACTTTTTATTTTTATTTATTTTTTTTTTTTTAAGATTTTATTTATTTATTTGACAGAGAGAGAAATCACAAGTAGGCGGAGAGTCAGGCAGAGAGAGAGAGAAGCAGGCTCCCGCTGAGCAAAGAGCCCGATGCGGGGCTCGATCCCAGGACACTGAGATCATGACCTGAGCCGAAGGCAGCGGCTTAATCCACTGAGCCACCCAGGCGCCCCAATTAGGTACTTTTTAAAGCCTCATTTATCAGCATCCCAAGTTATTAGAGCCCTGACTCATTACTCTGAAAACTCATAAGTAAAGGATTAAGCATTTATCCTGTATTTTCCTATGTGAACTATATTCAGGAAAACCCGATAGTTGATGAAGGAGGTTTGTTGGTTTTGTTGTTGTTGTTAAGACTTTTTTTTTTTTTAAAGAGTAGTTTAGGGTTCACAACAAAATGGAGAAGGTTCAGAGGTTTCCTAGGGGCATGTCTCCACACATGCATTGCCTCCTCATGTCAGCACCCATCACCGAAATGGAGATTTGTTACACAGCATAATCACTCCAAGTCCGTAGTCCACCTTACTGTTCACCTTTGGATTATACATGTTTTCACTGCCCTAGAAATTCTCTTTGCTCTGGCTCTCATTCCTCCCATCTATCATTAGGTAAGGTTTTTTAAATGAAAAATTCCAGCTAATATCAGAGCAGGAATGATAAGAAAAAGTCATGATTTCCTGACTCCTAATGAAATTATGTAACTAGGCAAAGATCAGCGGGATTCTAGAAACCATTAGGTTGAAAGTTAATGGCATTCCTTTTAATAGAGGGACCAGGCTGGCAGCACCAGACCTTATACGCATTTTAATGTGTTACAATCAGAAATACCCGGAGGGGCGCCTGACTGGCTCAGTCACGCGAGCATGCAGCTCCTGACCTCAGCGTTGTAAGTTCGAGCCCCATGTTGGATGTAGAGATTACTTCAAGATAAAATTTTAAAAAGAAAGAAAAATATCAATAGCACTAAGGAAGTACTGTTGCTGCCCCCCAAAAAGCCTGAATTTACTTAAGACTGGATACGATAACCAGGTTGTACAGTGTACAGAAGTAGAGGAACAAGGTAAATATTACTTGAAAGATGCAACCATTCACATCTAAAATGTGGGACATTCTATAACGGAACATCTAGAAAAAGATCTAAACATACATGGGAATTTAGTATAGGGGATGCCTGGGTGGCTCGGTCGGTTAAGCGTCTGTCTTCGGCTCAGGTCATGATCCTAGGGTTCTGGGGTTGAGCCGCATGTCTGGCCCCCTGCTCAGTGAGGAGTCTGCTTCTCCCTCTGCCCCTCACCCCATTCATGCACCCTCTTTCTCTCTCTCTCAAATAAAATCTTAGAAAAGGAAATTTAGTACATTGTAAAGGGAATATCTCAGATCATTGGGGAAAAGATAGACTTCTAAATTAGTACTATTGTAAAAACTGGATTGCTAACTGGAAAACAGTAAAACTAGATTCATGCCTCATACTAAAAAATAAGGTATTAGTGGATCAGAGACCTCGTGTAAAAAAAGAAACTATGCTACTATAAGGAGAATAGGTATGCGATAAAACCCAGAAGTAAGGAGTACTTTGAAATTTAGAGGCAATACAAGAAAATTCCATTAGAAAATTCTTTTTCAGTTTATAACAGTGAGCCAGCATAGCTACTTTGTGATATCACTTACATACAATGGCTAGGAAAGGCAAATCTATAGAGAAAAAGTAGATTAGTGCTTGCCTGTGGCTGCTGGTACAGATGGGAAATGATTCTAAATTGGCTTGAGAAATGTTTAGGGCATGATAGAAATGTTTTAAAATTGGATTGTGATGATAGTTGTACAACTCTGTAAATTTACTGTACATAAAAGTTAGTATGAGGAGGCAATCTGTCAAATCCAGGAGCTAGACGTTTTACAGGACAGATGACCAGATTTCTCAAACAGATCAAGGACAGAGGTGGTGAATTTTAATTTAGAGCTTGTATTCATCAACAGACATCATTAGAAGAATGAAATGGGAACCCATTGACTGGGGAAGACATTCATGATACATGTATCTGGAATAGGGCTTGTATCTAGTTTATAGAAATAATTTCTACAGGCTAACAGAAAAAGGGGCAGAAGTTTTTAAAAGGTACTGCCAAAGGGGGGTAGCCAAATGGCCACTAAATATATAAAAAAGACTTCATTAGTCATCAGGGAAATGGAAATTAAAACCACAGTGTGGTAACTAATAGGCATCCACCACTAGAGCTAGAATTTAAGACTGACAATATTAAATTTTGGAGAGAATATAAAGCAGCCAGAACACTCTTGCACTGCTGGTGGGAGTATACATTGGTACAGTCATTTCGGTGGTATCTTTACAAACTCATCTGTATGCCTGGGGTCCAGCATTTCTACTTCTATGTATGTAACCAAAGAAAGGAATACTGTTCAGTAGAAATGTGCAAGAATGTAACGGCATTGTAATGGCAAAAACCTGGAAACCACCCAAATACCCATCAGCAGTAGAACAGATAAATATGAGGACGCCTGGGTGGCTAGGCTCAGTTGGTTAAGCAGCTGCCTTCGGCTCAGGTCATGATCCCGGCGTCCTGGAACCGAGTCCCCGGAGCCCACATCGGGCTCCTTGCTCGGCAGGGAGCCTGCTTCTCCCTCTGCTTCTGTCTGCCTGTGCTTACTCTCTCTCCCTCTCTCTCTGACAAATTAAAAAAAAAAAGAAGAACAGATAAAAGCAATATTTTTACACAATGAAACAGTATACAGCGGTGAAATAAATGAACCACAACTGGACATGTTAGTCTGGAAGAATGTTACGAACAATGTAGAATAAAATTAGTAGACACAGAAAAGTTAAATAACTCTGACATGCTGTTTATATAGAGAAATAGGCAAAAGTCATTAGATGGTCCTAGAATTTATTAAGGTGGTTACCTTTGGTGGGGGCAAATCATCTCCCCTCTACCCCCAAGAAGGAAGTAAGGAGGTTATAAGGTATAAAAGGCACTCTTGGGATTTTTGGAGATGTTCTGGTGTATAGTTCAGTTTGTGAGAATTCACTGAGTGGAATACTGAGGTTATACTTTTCTGTATTTATATTCCACTTCAATAAAAGTTTGTGGGTTTTTGTTTGTTTTTTTAAAAATCAGTTTAAAGGAGCTCCCACAAGCTATGATGAGATCATTTGAACCTCAAAAAGCAAAATGACTGAAAATTAAAAATCACCTCCTTGACCATTAAATGGAGGTTTTGAAAGGTTGATGAGGAACCTAATAATTGGTCTAGGAGTCCAACCGATCCCCCCCAAACCCTGTAGGAGCCTTGTGTGCTGCAGTCAGAAGCAAACAACTGAAGACATATTCCTGCTGCCCCTCTTCTTGCCAAATGACAAAATTGAGTCTACTGAAGCCTCCAGATTTAACCTCCATTTTATAGGAAACATAGGTGATAGAACAAGTAAGGAAGCAGTACATCAGATGTGGGATGTAGGATATTTCGTAAGACAAATGACCAGATATACTTCAGCAAATCAGTGACAAGGACGGGATAAAAACGAATGAAGGAGGGATGCCTCAGTGGCTCAGTTAGTTTAGTGTCTGCCTTTGGCTCAGGTCATGACCCCCAGGGTCTTGGGATCAAGTCCCACGTTGGGCTCCCTGCTCAGTGGGGAGCCTGCTTCTCCCTCTGCCTGCTGCTCCCTGTGTTTGTGATCTCTCTCTGACAAATTAAATATAATTTTTAAGGGAAAAAAAAATGAATGAAGGAGAATAGAGTGAAAAAATAAATCTAACAGGTTCAGTAGTCAAGCTTGTGGAGATCTTGCTTAGATTCCATTTGCAGTAAGTGTGCCGTAAAGAGCAACTTGAAACCAACTGGGAAATACTGAGTATGAACTGTGTGGATATTAGACAGTATGAAGGGATCATTGTTACTTCCGTTAATATGGAAATGATAGTATCTATGTAAAAAAATCCTTATCAGCTAGTATTACAAAAATTTTTATAAGTGAAGTGACATTTTAGAGAGTTATTAAGCATTACAAAAGAAAATAATGTGGATGGGGTCTTAGAACAAAATGGGCAAAATACTGAATTGTTTTGAAATTGGATGAGTACTTGCATGTTAATTATAATGTTCTGTCTATTTTTTGTGTATATTTGAAAGTATCCAAAATAAGTTTAAAAATAAATTCACTGTTACTACTTGGGGAAATTTACAGCATTATTACCAATTAGAAATGGAAAGCTATGGTGAGTTAGGCTCTTCTGCTCACCTCTCATACCTGACTTCTGTCTTCTTTTGTGCATTCCCTCTCTTACCGTTCTTGGAAATGACTTGGTGCAGAGCAAGTAGGAGGTACGTCAGCAGAGCAAGAAGTTACATATGTCAGTGGAGGAAAGACCCTCCCCAAACAGGTAATTTGAATGAATATCCTTTTAAATGAAATGTTTGGATTTGCCTTTAGAGAAGAGGCAGTGGACTCAAGTGGAAAGCTTGCAGATATGGTAGGCAGGAGGTCAGGGTGTGAGTCCAACCCATCTTACTCAGTTATGTGACTACTTCCTCACAGGTTTAGAAAAGCAGGGATAGAGGTGAGGGTGACTTGTCTTGCCTACGTAACAAAGTTAAGTTTTTATTAAAATAGTGGATATGAATGAAGTTTGTGAAATATCTGGTAGAATATGATTGCTACATGTTAAACAATTTTTATTTACAAAGATAACACATAGTCCTTAATATGAGCTATTTACATCAACCGTGGACTCTTCAAATCTCAAAATATCATTGGCTTACCTTTTCCACACTTCTATATGACCTTATGTTTTTATTTTTCTCTTCTAGAAGAATTTTGTATCCATGTAAATTTATTTATGTACATAAATGTTCTGTTTTTTACATTTACACAAAGGGGATCTCATTCTTACTCATTACTGCATAGTGTTCAATCATAAATAAATTTTTAGTTAACTCTCGTTTTGTACACTGTAGTTGTTCCTGTCCTCCCTTCCTTCCTTCCTTCTCTCCTTCCTACTGGTAAAATGATGCTGCGTAAGCATCTTTGTATAGATGTCTTGGAAGTATTTGTGACTATTCATGGATATATCTTTACCAGAGACATTGCTCTGTGAAAGGAAAGATACTTTTGATTGATAATGCCAAATTGCCCTCTGGAAAATTTGTGTCACTTTCTACCTGCAGCAACAGTGGGAAGCATGGCTATTTCTTCCTTAACCCTCAACATTGCTTGGTATCATCAGACATCAGTTTATATACCATCTAATAAATGAAAAAATGGTTTCTTACCTTAATTTGCATTTTAAAATTATAAATGAACACTTCTGAACCATTTGTATTCTTTTTGTAAGCTGTTTATATGTTTTTCTGGGTTTCTTTTATGTATTTTCTATTCAAGTATTTTATAACTTTTTGACTTGATTATGAGCCTAACTTTGAATGTATAACAACCTACTCTTCCCTTTGTTGGTTATCCAGGTAACTGCTAGATTTGTTTCGTTTTTTTTTAATGTCTTTGTAAAGATAGCTCCTTTTCTTCATTTGAATGGAAAAAAAAAATCCCAAGAATTTCACAAGATCCAAGAGAAATATTTTCATTTCATGGCTTATATGAAACATTTGGCCAGATTGCACTTTATAAAGAATGACAGGTGATTCAGAGATTTTGCAGTTTTTCCACAGTGTTTTCATTTGGGTTTGTATTGTTTTTGTGTGGTTTTGCTTTGATAGAATTGCACATCCTCTTTGAGACTGATTCTGTATTTTCTCTAATTTAATTGTATTCTGGTTTCCATTCAGTCTCCCCAGAAGAGCAGCCCTCTTCTACCTTCTGTTGATGATGAAGATGGGGACACTTGTACAATATGTTTTGAACATTGGACCAATGCTGGGGATCATCGACTCTCAGCATTACGCTGTGGGCACCTCTTTGGGTATAAGTGCATTTCTAAGTGGCTCAAGGGCCAGGCACGAAAATGTCCCCAGGTAAGAACCATAGATAAGGAATGAGTGTGTGCACAGTCAACATCTTAAGTTAGGAGGATTCCTAGAACCACACTGATTATATCTTGTTGGGCTTTTTAGTGCAACAAGAAAGCCAAACACAGTGACATCGTTGTTCTTTATGCCCGAACCCTGAGAGCTCTGGACACCAGTGAACAGGAGCGCATGAAAAGGTAAGTGGCAAGAATCTACCTACTTGACAGATCTGAAAAAGGAGGTATGAATCACTCTTTGTATAGTTCTAAGGCTTTACCTGGACTGTGACGGGGGTGGGGGGTGGTCTTTGGGGGATCACTGGCAAACTGTCTCACATCGTGATTTATAATACATGTCTGATATCTTCTGAAGGAGGTCTATATGGTTTCTTCTCCATATAGCATTAAAAATGAGGTTTTGGAGTATCGAGTAATTGTGACTTCAGCTAACTCACTGATTGTGGGCCCCAGGACTTTTGAATGTGTACTTTCTCAGCTGTAGAATTGGGGAGCTACCTGACAATGAACTGGATGCACAAGAAAGCAGAGCCGATAAGTAGAGAAAGAGAGGTTCCTGGCCCTTGATTCCGCCATGCCTAAAGTTAGTCTTAAACAGTGGATTTCTCAGTTATATAAGTCAATACATAGGTTTTCAATTTTAGTTTGCCAGCTTAAATAAAGTTTCTGTCATATAATCTAGGGAGCGTTGACCCGTGTTTCATCATACAACATTTTCATTCTGGGAAGACTTGACACCTGGGTCATGAAAAACTCATCCCTTAAAAGAAGGGGAAGATAAAAGAAGGATGACAGGGGGTGGACCATGCCAGTTACTCCTTTTTGTCTTCTGTGCCTCGTATAAACCTCTGTTTTCCGAGCCTGAGGCTGTGTGCAGGCAGATTCAGAAGCAGTAGAGTAGTTCTTCCTTCTGCAGGAGCACTTAGCTATCCCCACAAACTCACAATTACCTCTGCTAGTTAAGCCAGCATAACATGACCAAGGGAAGCCAAGACCATGGTGTCTTAAGCTCCCCCAACCAAATCCAAAATCATAGAGAAACCTACAGCCCTCCAGTAATACCTCACACCTGGTGTGGGCAGCAGGCCCAAGCAGAGAGGTTCCCTAGAAGTTTTGGAGCTTATTCCAATTCTTCTCTAAGGTTTACATTTACTGCCTGCCTCTGCTTCTAAATACCATGAACATTTAATCAGAGATTCCTTGTCTTACTCTTTGTAAATAATTTATAACCACTTGGAACATTTTTCCATGTCTTAGTCTCCTCTTCCCTATAATAGGCTTAATGATACCTTAAACAAAACAACAAAAAAGAAGATCTGACACATTACTCAAGTGTTGCCATATTTTGCTGCTCATGTCCCTAAGCCCTCCCACAACAGCAACAGAAGATTCTTTTTATTATTATTATTATTATTATTAACATATAATGTATTATTAGCCCCAGGGATACAGGTCTGTGCATCTTCAGGCTTACACACTTCACAGCACTCACCATAGCACATACCCTCCCCAATGTCCATAACCCCATCACCTTCTCCCTACCCCCTACCCCCTTCCCCCCAGCAACCCTCAGTTTGTTTTGTGAGATTAAGAGTCTCTTACAGTTTGTTTCCCTCCCAATCCCGTCTTATTTCATTTTTTCCTTCCCTACTCCCCAGACCCCCCATTTGCCTCTCAAATTCCTCATATCAGCGAGATCATATGATAATTATCTTTTTCTGATTGACTTATTACGCTCAGCATAATACCCTCTAGTTCCATCCATTTCATTGCAAATGGCAAGATTTCATTTCTTTTGATGGCTGCATAGTATTCCATTGTATATATGATACCACATTTTCTTTATCCATTCATCTGTTGATGGACATCTAGGTTCTTTCCATAGTTTGGCTATTGTGGACATAGCTGCTATAAACATTCAAGTGCATGTGCTCCTTCAGATCACTACATTTGAATCTTTAGAGTAAATACCCAGTAGTGCGATTGCTGGGTCATAGGGTAGCTCTATTTTCAACTTTTTGAGGAATCTCTGTGCTGTTTTCCAAAGAGGCTGCACCAGCTTTCATTCCCACCAACAGTGTAGGAGGTTTCCCCTTTCTCCGCATCCTCGCCAGCATCTGTCGTTCCCTGACTTGTTAATTTCAGCCATTCTGACTGGTGTGAGGTGGTATCTCATTGTGGTTTTGATTTGTATTTCCCTGATGCTAAGTATTGTGGAGCACTTTTTCATGTGTCTGTTGGCCATCTGGATGTCTTACACAGAAAATGTTGTGCAATGTAAGAAATTATCAGGATTTGGGAAGCCCAAGAACAATTGTTAATAACACTACTTAAAACAAACTTTAAGAACATTAAAAAATTAAAAATAGCCACCAAGAGAGCGCAGAGATATGTTTTCTCATAATAGTGCTGGTAAGAATGTACACTGACACAATTGTTTATTTAGAAAGACCCTTGGCCTTATGCCTCAGAAGCATTTATTTATTTATTTATTTATTTTAAAGATTTATTTATTTATTTGACAGAGAGACATCACGAGTAGACAGAGAGCCAGGCAGAGAGAGAGAGAGAGAAGCAGGCTCCCTGCTGAGCAGAGAGCCCGATGCGGGACTCCATCCCAGGACCCCAAGATCACGACTTGAGCCGAAGGCAGCGGCTTAACCCACTGAGCCACCCAGGTGCCCCGAGAAGCATTTAAAAGTAATTCTACTTAAGGCATTTATTCTAAAGAAATGATTTATAAAGAAATGTGTACAAGTATTTACTAATGGGGGGTTGGTGCCTGGCTGGCTCAGTTGGTGGAACATGCAGCTCTTGATTTCAGGATTGTAAGTTCAAGCCCCACACTGTGTGTAGACATTACTTAAAAGTAAAATCCTTAGGGGCACATGGGTGGCTCAGTCGATTAGGTGTCTGACTCTTGGCTTAAGCTCAGGTCATGATCTCAGGGTCGAGAGATCAAGACCTACGTCAGGTTCTACACTTAGCGGGAGTCTGCTTGAGATTCTCTCCCTCTGCCCCACCCCCCACTCGTGAGCTCTCTTTCTCTTAAATGAATAAATAAGTCTTTTAAAAAATAAATAGGGTTGTCTGGGTGGCTCAGTTGGTTAAGTGTCTGCCTTTGGCCCGGGTCATGATCCTGGAGTCCTGGGATAGAGCCTCAAGTCAGGCTTGCTGCTTGGCAGGGGGTCTGCTTTTCTCTCTGCCCCTCCCCTGCCTCATTCTTTCTTCTCTCGCTCACTCTCAGATTAATAAATAGAAAAATAAAATCTTTAAAAATAAGTAAATGAATTGAATCATTTTTCTAAACAAAAAGATTTACTTCATGAGACTTTTCATTTAAACACTGTTAATCCAAACTGAGAGAATTAATTGGTTGAGTAAATTCTGGCATATCCATGTGATGGGATACTACACATTTATTTAAACTAATGTTTAAAGTGCATGTAATATTTTGTCATGTGAAAAAGCACATTATGGTGATTATGTTTTTTGCAAAGTAAAAAATACTGCAGGTAGTCACTGAGTAGTGGAATTACAGATGATTTTAATTTCCTTCTTTTTTTTCTGTTTTGTCCAACAAATAACTTACTTGGTCGAGTAAATATTTAGTGTTTTTACATGGCAGGTATGTGAAGAGGGTAATTTTATTGAAAAAGCTAACTTTGTAGGCGTGTTTGTTAATGTATGATTATATTTACAACTTTGCTGATTACTCAAAAAACTCCCAACAAACAAGTCCAGGACCAGTTCACTTTACACGTGAATTCTATCAAACATTTAAAGAAGAGTTAATACCTTTTCTTTAATTTATTTTTATTTTATTTTATTTTTTTTAAGATTTTATTTATTTATTTGACAGAGAGAGATCACAAGTAGTCAGAGAGGCAGGCAGAGAGAGAGGAGGAAGCAGGCTGCCTGCTGAGCAGAGAGCCCGATGTGGGACTGATCCCAGGACCCTGAGATCATGCCCTGAGCCGAAGGCAGCGGCTTAACCCACTGAGCCACCTAGGCGCCCCAATACCTTTTTTTTTTTTTAAAGATTTTATTTATTTATTTGACAGACAGAGATCACAAGTAGGCAAAGAGGCAGGTGGAGAGAGAGGGGAAGAGAAGCAGGCTTCCCGCTGAGCAGAAAGGCCAATGCGGGCTCGATCCCAGCACCCTGCGATCATGACCTGAGCCGAAAGCAGGGGCTTTAACCCACTGAGCCACCCAGGCATCCCGCCCCCTTTTTTTTAAATATTTATTTATTTATTTTTGTGGGGGCAGGCAGAGGGAGAGAGAATCCTGAAGCAGGCTCCCTGCTAAGTGTGTTGCCCATCACAAGGCTTGATCCCAGGACCCCAAGGTCATGACCTGAGCACAAATCAAGATTCGACTGCTTAACCGACAAAGCTACCTAGGCACCCCAATACCTAATTTTTCTCCCAACTTTTTCAAAAAATAGAAGAGGAAGGGAAACTTAGAAATTAATTCCATGAGTCAGGTGTCACCCTAATACCAATACCAGATAAAGACACCACAGAAAAAGAGAACTACAGGCCAATATCGCTGATGAATATAGGTTCAGAAATCCTCACCAAAATGTTAGCAAACCAAATCCAACAATACGTTAAAAAAAAAATCATTCACCATGATTAAGTGGGATTTATTCCCAGGATACAAGGGTGGTTCATTATTAGTAAATTAATGTGATATACCATCTCAATAAGAGAAAGGATAAAAACCATATAATCATTTCAATAGATGAGAAAAAGCATTTGACAAAGTACAACATCCATTCATGATAAGATCTCAACAAAGTATGTTTAGAGGGAATATACTCAATATAATAGAGCCCTTATATGAAAAACCCCACAGCTAAATCATCCTTCATGGGGGAAAAGTGGGAGCTTTTCACCTAAAGTCAGGAACAAGACAAGGATGTCCACTCTCACCACAGCAATCAGATGAGAGAAATAAATAAAATGAAAGGCATCCAGATTGGTAAGGAAGAAGTAAAACTTTCACTAATTGCTGATGGTATGATATTGTATGTAGAGACTACCAAAAAACTGCTAGAACTGGTAAATGAATATAGTAAATTTGCAGAATGAAAAGTCAATGTACAGAAATCCATTCCATTTCTATACACTAATAATGAAGCAGCGGAAAGGGAAATTAAGAAAACCCATTTACATTTGCACCCAAAGCAAAATACATAGGAATATACTTACGAGAAAGACCTACCTATACATGGAAAACTAAAATATTGATGAAAGAAACTGAGGATGACACAGATGAAGACATTCCATGCTCATGGATTGGAAGAACAAATAACTGTTAAAATGTCTGTACTACCCAGAATAATCTACAATCTCTATTAAAGTACCATAGCATTTTTCACAAAACTAGAACAAACAATCCTAAAATTTGTTTGGAATCATAAAAGAAGAAAAAAAAAACAACCTGGAGGTATCACGATTCCAGACTTCAAGTGATACTACAAAGCTTTATGGTCCAAAACATACCAAAACAGTATGGTCCTGGCATAAAAATAGACACATAGTTCAGTGGAACAGAATAGAAAACCCAGAAATGAGTCCACAGTTACATGATCAATAAATCTTTGATGTAGCAGGAAAGAATATGTAATGGGAAAAGAGACAGTCTCTTCCAACAACAAATGGTGTTGGGAAAACCGGACAGTAACATACAAAATAATGAAACGATCACTTTCTTACACCAGACACAAGAATAAACTCAAAATGGGGGCATCTGGGTGGCTCAGTGGGTTAAGCCTCTGTCTTCAGCTCCTGTTACAATCTCCGGGTTCTGGGATCGAGCCTCGCATCGGGCTCTCTGCCCAGAGGGCAGTCTGCTTCCTCCTCTGTGTGTGTGTGTGTGTCAAGTAAATAAAACCTTTAAAAAAAGAAAGAAAGAAAGAAAAAAGAAAAACTCAAAATGAATTGAGGACCTAAATGTGAGACATGAAGCCATAGAAAGCCTAGAAGAGCGCAGGCAGTAATTATTCTGCCATCAGCAGTAGCAACATCTCTCTAGATATGTCTCCTGAGTCAAGGGAAACAAAAGCGAAAATAAACTATTGGAACAACATCAAAATTAACAGCTTCTGGACAGCAAAGGGAACAGTAACAAAACTAAAAATCAACCTGCTGAATGAGAGAAAATAATTTGCAAATGACATATCCAATAAAGTGTCAGTATCCAGAATATATAAAGAACTTGGGACGCCTGGGTGGCTCAGTTGGTTAAGCAGCTCAGATCATGATCCCAGCGTCTTGGAATCGAGTCCCACATTGGGCTCCTTGCTCTGCAGGGAGCCCGCTTCTCCCTCTGACTCTGCCTGCCACTCTGTCTGCCTGTGCTAAAAATCTTTAAAAAAAAAAAAAAAAGAATGTATACAACTCAACACCCTAAAAACAAATAATCCATTATTAAAAAAATGGGTAGAGGCACCTGGGTGGCTCAGTGGGTAAGCCTCTGCCTTCCGCTCAGGTCATGATCTCAGGGCCTTGGGATCAAGCCCCGCATCGGGCTCTCTGCTTAGCAGGGAGCCTGCTTCCCTTCTTCTCTCTTTGCCTGCCTCTCTGCCTACTTGTGATCTTTGTATGTCAAATAAATAAAATCTTTAAAAAAAAAAAAAATGGGGGCACCTGGGTGGCCCAGTGGGTTAAGCCGCTGCCTTCCGCTCAGGTCATGATCTCAGGGTCCTGGGATCGAGTCCCGCATTGGGCTCTCTGCTCAGCAGGGAGCCTGCTTCCCTCTCTCTCTCTCTCTCTCTCTGCCTATTTGTGATCTCTCTCTGTCAAATAAATAAATAAAATCTTAAAAATAATAATAATAATTTTTAAAAAAATGGGCGGATGATGTGAACAAATTTCTCCAGAGAAGACATCCATATGGCCAAGAAACAAATGAAAAGATGTTCATTGTCACTCATGACTGGAGAAATGCAAATCCAAGCTATACCCCCACAGCTGTCAGAATGGCTAAAAATCAAAAACACAAGAAACAACAGGTGTTGTTGAGGATGTGGGGAAAAAGGAACCCCATGCATTATTCATAGGAATGTACAACGAAACAGCCACTGTGGAAGATGGTGTGGAGATTCCTCAAAATATTAAAAATGGAATTACCCAATGATCGATTAGTCACACTACTGTTTACTGATAGAATACAGAAACAGTAATTCAAAGGGATGTATGCACCCCTGTGTTATAAATAGCATTTTACCATAGCCAGGCTATGGAAGCACCCTAGATATAGATGGGTAAAGAAGAGGTGGTATACACACATACATACATGCATACATAATATAGGATCTTACTCGGCCACAGAAAAGAATGAAATCTTACCTTTTATGACAACATGGATGGAGCTAGAGTGTGTAATACTAAGTGAAATAAGCCAGTCAGAGAAAGACATATACCAAATGATTTCATGCCTATGTGGAATTTAAAAAAAAAAAAAACAAATGAGCAAAGGGAAAAGGAGAAACAAATCAAAAAGTAGACTCTTAAGTATAGGGAGCAAACAGATGGTTACCAGAGGTGGGTGTGGGGATGGGTGAAATAGGTGAAGGGGATTAGGAGTGCCCTTACCTTGATGAGCACTGTAACACAAGGAAGTGTGAACACAGTGACTCATGTGTTGTATACCCAGAACTAATAAAACACTATGTTAACTACATGGAAATTAAAGCTAAAAATAAAATGCTGATTACTATAATAAATCAGTATGCTCCCTGTCCTCTTTAGAAAATGTGAAGCTTTTGAAAATGCCAATAAATACAGAGATTTAATCAAATGAACACCCTTGTGCTTGACTTTACCAGATCTTAACAAATTGCCGTATTTGCTGTAGGCCTTAAAAAAATAAATCATTATAGGTAAACCAGAAGCTTCCTTGAGAACTACATTCTCCTTAATTTCATCCCTCTCCTCAGAGGACCTATAATCATAAATCATGTATAATATGATTTACAGTGTTTTTACACTTGATGCATATGTTATTAGAGTATAATTTTCCTCTGTAACTTATTTTTTGTTTGTTTGTTTGTTTGTTTGTTTAGAATTACGTTTGGGGAACTTATCCCGGTTGGGATACATCTAGCTTATTGATTCTTAGTTCTGTAGAGTGTTCTAGTTCTCTAATTTAAAATTTCCCTGTACGGGGCCACCTGGGTGGCTCAGTGGGTTAAAGCCTCTGCCTTTGGCTCATGTCATGATCCCATGGTGGGATTGAGCCCTCATCAGGCTCTCTGCTCAGCAGGGAGCCTGCTTTCCTTCCTCTCTGCCTACCTGTGATCTCTGTCTGTTAAATAAATAAATCAAAATCTTTTTAAAAATAAAAAATAATAGAATTTCCCTATACGTGTTTTGTATTGGTGGACACTTAAGGTGGTTTTCAGTTTTTGTTAATATAAGCCATGGGTAAGAGAGATGGGTAAGAGTGTCTTTAGGCCTAGAAGTGGAAATACTTTATCCTAGGTCACATGGAATTTCAGCTTTACTGGCTACTGTCAAATTGCTCTTCCAAGAAGCTGTTTCCAGTTTGTACTCCCATCAGCAAAATTTCTCTTTTTTTTATACTTTTGTTCATTTTATATTATCAGACTTAATTTTGACAGTCTCATGGAGTCCGTAGTAGTTACTTAATTTGTATATCCACAATTATTAATGAGGTTGGACATACTCTTCTCTCAATTTTGTTCATATCTTTTGTTCATCTATATTGAACAAAATACATTGCTTATTTCTTACTGATTTATAGTTCATTATGTTTTCCTTATACATTTGACCCAAGGTAGAGGCACCAACCTCTCACACAGTTAGAAATCCACATATAACTTGTAAGTCCCCAAAACCTTAACCTTAAGAGCCTGCTGTTGACTAGAAACCTTCCTGGTAACATAAACAGTTGATTAACGTACAATTTATATGTTATATGTATTATGTACTTGATCTTTACAATAATACCTGTTTCTTAATTTTTTCCACGTTTCTAGAATAGGTGACTCCACCTTTCTAGGTTTATCTATGTGGTTTTTCAAATTGTTGCAAATCTCCAAAAAATTTTCCAGTGTATTTATTGAAAAAAAAAAAAAAAATCCACGGTAAGTGGGCCAGTGCAGCTCAAACCCATGTTGTTCAGGGGTTACATGTACTGATTCTTTGCAGGTTGCAAATAGCATCTCCCAGTCTGTGGCTTGTCTCTTTAACATGTTTATGTTATCTTTTGTTGAACATGAGTTTTTAATTTTAATACAGTTGTTTATCTCTTGTTTTGTGGGGGGTGGGGTTTGTGCACTGCTTCAAGGTCATAAAGACAACTTCTTCTAAAGGTTCTTCAAATTTTTTTATTTTTTTGGGCGCCTGGGTTTCTCAGTGGGTTATGCTTCTGCCTTCGGCTCAGATCATGATCTCAGGGTCCTGGGAGTGACCCCCCGGGCTCTCTGCTCAGCAGGGAGCCTGCTTCCCCCTCTTTCTCTGCCTACTGCTCTGCCTACTTGTGATCTTTCTCGCTCTCTTTGTCAAATAAAATCTTTTGAAAAAAATTGCTTTTTATGTAGGTTTTAAATATTTTTTAAACCTAGTTTTATGGATAACCAGGTTTGCAGTGTAATTATTAAGTAATATGTTCTTCCTGTAGAAGTCTTCATTGCTGCTTGTATCCTAAGTTAAGTTTTTGAGTTTTAGGTTCCATGGTCTCTTTGTTAATTCTTGCCCCAGTATTCTGAAGTTATAATTTATTGTAACTTTAAAATACTTCCTCCCACCTTGTTCTTCAAATTGACTTTGATATTCTTGGCATTTTGCTCTTAATTTTAAAATTAGTTTCCTAAGTTCCATTTAATGCAATTTCAATCAAGATTTCAAAAGGAAAAGTTCCCTTTGAAACCTTGATTGAAATTGCATTAAATTTTTAGAGTAACTTGAGAAGTTCTTGATTTTGAGTCATTCCAGCTGTGAACATTATATAATATCCTTCCACTATTCACTGTCTTCTGATGCCTTTTACAAGTGTACTTTCCTTCATAAAGGTCTTCATACCCTTTAACTTTATTCCTAGGTTGCTTTCGTTAGATGTGCTCTCGTGAGTGATTTTTTTTTTTTTTCTATTACATTTTCTAGCCAGTTATCTGGCATATGGGAAATGCTGTTGATCTAATTTTTTTTTTTTTAAGTTCATTTATTTTTTCATTATTCTGTATACCTACTGTGGGGTTTGAACTCAGTGACCCTGAGATCAAGAGTCACGTGTTTCTCTGACTGAGCCAGCCAGGGGCCCCAACCTAATTTTCTTGATCTTAATTCCAGCACCTTGCTGACTGGTTTGTGGGTTCTCTTGAACTTTCCATGAAGATAAATAGAGTGGCTTTACCTCTTCGTTTCAAGTTATTCATCGTTTTTCTATCCTGTTTTACTGAGTGGAAATCTTTTTTTTATTTTTTGCATATTTTGAAAGTGTCTTTAGGTACATGCAGATCTATAATTTTTATTCTTGGTGAATGTATTTTTTTCATTATGCATTGTTCCTCTTTATACCTGTTCATGCTTTCTAATTCTAACTGGTCTTAGCATTTTCCCAGTATATACCTTCTATCTTTTTAATTTCAGCCTCATTTTTGTGGTATTACTTAATTTCAGTATCTGATGAACTGGTAACTTACTATTTTCTTTTAATCCGCCAGGAAACCTTGCTCTTTTAACTTTGTCATTTTACTCTTATGGGGCGCCTGGGTGGCTCAGTGGGTTAAAGCCTCTGCCTTTGGCTCAGGTCATGATCCCAGGGTCCTGGGATCGAGCCCCACATCGGGCTGGAGCCTGCTTCCCTTCCTCTCTCTCTGCCTGCCTCTCTGCCTACCTGTGATCTCTGTCAAATAAATAAAATCTTTTTTTTTAATTGTCATTTTACTCTTATATATGGCTCTAAATCGAGCAGTGAGCTTGGCTCTGTCCCGTCATCTGGCATTTTTTGCATTTTTAGTCTCATTCCCTAGTAAGAGCCAGATTCCTGCTCATCACTGCCAGCGTTAACGCTGAATCCCAGTAACTCGTGAGTTCAGCCCTGCATGCTACTTTCTGTAGTGTTTCTGTATATGAGACTTTTTCTTTTGTTGTGTTTTATTCACCATCATGACGTATTTACAGCAAAAACTTATCATAGCATAAACTTAATCTGACATCTTGTTGGCAAGTCTTCTGTGGCCTTCTCATCTTCCCCTGTTGTTGGCTTCTCCTTCTAGTTCCTTACTGAAGGAGCAGATGCTGAGGAAGCAGGCCGAATTGGAGTCAGCGCAGTGCCGTCTCCAACTTCAGGTCCTCACTGACGAGTGCAGTAAGCTTCATAGTCGGGTCCAGGTAGGTTCTCCCGTCCTCATCCAGAGAGCTTCGGGAATAGGAGTGGAGAAGGAATCTAAACAGAACTTTGGTTCATCTCAGATACAAAGAAGGATTTACCACGCTTTTCAGGAGCAAACAAGACCACCTCTTTATTCTGTTTTTGATTAGGGCGTTTATCAGAAGTATACACACTTTGGGATGAATTCAGCAGTTTGAACTTCGAACCAATTAAACAGCAGGCTGATAATTCAAATTCTCAGTCCTTTTTACCTCCCTGAAACTACCAAGAAAATGAGGGGTGTAGCCAAGAAGACCACTGAAGACTTCCAGCCCTCATATTTTCTGATCTGGGCTCTTGTTGGCTCAGTTGCTGGTTGAAATAGGGGAGAACAGCCGCGGGGCTCTCTCTGGGACTCGTGTCAGCATTTCCATGTAACGGATAAAAAACGTCCCCCTGTCAGATGAAGGGATTGTGCAGGAGGGGAGCATCGGACCAAAAGGCTTCACACTTACAACATGGTTTTCATTTTAGGACTTGCAGAAACTTATTGTGCAGCATCGGGATCAGATTTCACAGCCCCCCAGGGGCTCCCAAGCACGTTCCCTGAACTGCCTGCCCTCCAGCCAGAACCAGCACAAGTACCATTTCCAGAAGACCTTCACGGTGTCTCAGATAGGAAACTGCCGCATCATGGCATACTGTGATGCTCTGAGCTGCCTGGTGGTGTCACAGCCTTCACCTCAGGCCTCCTTCCTGCCAGGTGAGCGGTCAAGCACCTCGGCCTTCGTGTTCATTATTGGACTTCATTTGCTTCTCTGCTCCCTGTTGGCAGAATCCAGGACTCGCTAGCAGGTGAACACTGACCACAGCCGCCAGACCACTTTCCCCAGTCCGTTAATGCTGATTCTCTGCAGGGGCTGCAGAGATAACCTATCCGTTGGCCTCATTCTGTACATGTATTCACCCAGAGCTCAGAAATGCGAATTAATACCTGTGATAAAGTAAGAGCAGGGAGGGTACTTGGAAGCATGGGTTACTGGTGTAGTCCAAGGAGAAGAACGGCACCCCCTTTCTGTCCCGTTAAAGGTAGATTCATGGGGGCACCCGACAGGCTTAATCGGGAGAGTATGAGACTTGAATTTAAGTTTTTTTGTTTGTTTGTTTATTTGTTTTTTAAATAATTTTTCCACCCAACGTGGGGCTCAGACTTAGGACCCTGACATCAGGAGTCACATGCTCTACCGACTGAAACGGACGGGTGCCCCGAGACTGGAAATTTTTTTTTTAAGATTTTATTTATTTATTTGACAGAGAGAGAGATCACAAGCAGCCAGAAAGGCAGGTGGGGGGTAGGGAAGCAGGCTCCTTGCTGACCAGAGAGCCTATGTGGGGCTCAGTCCCAGGACTCCAAGACCATGACCCAAGCTGAAGGCACAGGCTTAATCCACTGAGCCACCCAGGCATCCCTGGAAATTTTTTTTTTTTTTGTAAGATTTTATTTATTTATTTGACAGACAGAGATCATAAGTAGGCAGAGAGGCAGGCAGAGAGAGAGGAAGAAGCAGGCTCCCTGCTGAGCAGAGAGCCCAATGTGGGGCTCCATCCCAGGACCCTGGGATCATGACCTGAGTTGAAGGCAGAAGCTCTAACCCACTGAGCCACCCAGGCACCCCTGGAAATATTTTTTAAAACACTATCCTGGGGTGCCTGGGTGACTCAGTCAGTATAGCATTCTACTCTTGATTTTGGCTCAGGTCACGATCTCAGGGTCATGGGATCCAGCCCCCAGTTGGACTCTGTGCTTAGCAGGGAATCTGCTTGAGTTTCTCTCCCTATCCCTCTACTCTGCCCTTTGCTTGTTCCTGCCGTCTCTCTTAAATAAATAAATAAATCTTAAAACAAAATTAAAAAAAAACTATCCCAAGGGCTAATTCAAGTTGAAACAAGATTTAATACTTATTTTCAGTGGTAGTCAAACAGATAAATTTTGAATAAAAGAATTTGGAAATACATTGATTAATATTGATAATAATATAGTAAATGTTAAATAGTCTCATATTTTGTGCTTTTTTTAAAAGCTTAATTTTAGGTTTTAAATGTTGAAACCTTAATGTTGAAAACCAAATCTCCTCACATGCCCACTTAAATCATTCCTAATTGTAGTAGATGTTTCTTTGCACAAGTTTTAGCATGTGATTTCTCCCAGCTGTCAGGTCCTTTTGCTTCAACGTGATTTCCTGTTTACCCACTTAACAAGTTTCATACAAAAGCTTCACAACTGTGTCCCCCTAAACTTAGGTAAATATAGGATTAGAAGTAGCATTCCTCTATTATTGCATATTTTTCTGTTCACTGATAGCTGGGAGTTGAGAGTAGCTTCAGTTAAGGGGAACATAAAAGGATTATTTATAACGTTTGTAGCCCATCCACATCTTTAATAAAGTATTTATCATAAAAGCCTTCCCTACAACTGGGAAAATATTTATTTATTTGAATTGTTCCCCCAGCAATGGAATGGGGTGATATGTTCCTTTTTCCTTAATGCATCAATCCCACACAGCACAGCCAGTTCTTGAGAGCCTGTTGGTGCTAATTTCTCTGTTTCCCTTGATCATGAATTAGGCCAGTATTCGTGTTCCCTGTTGATTTAAAGCCTGTAGTTTCCCTCTTTGTCTTCTGGCTCTCCTAATTTTGTTTCAGGAGAAAACACAATGAACTTTTCCCACTTGTTTCCCCAGAGAAGCTAAAGTGTGACTCAAGGGTGTCTTGATTCTAGGATTTGAGAAATTCTGTTTATGGATAACTTGGATAATAATAGATAATTATATATTGTCAAGAGTCTAGGACTAAAACAGAGTATCAATAAATTAAAAAGGACAAATTTTGGTGGGGGATTTTTTTTTCTTCTTCTGAAATGATGCAAATTGATTAAAATACTTAAAGTGTAATCTGTTTTTATTCCATTCAGACAAATATAGTATATCTTGACCACCTGACACAGAAATCACCCGTCTTCATTCTTTATGGTTCACTTTTTCTTCATCTTCACTCTCTGTGGACATCTATATTAATAGCTTTATTGAAATTTGACTGACATACACTAAATTGCACATATTGAAACTATAGTTGGATGAATTTTGATATATGTGTACAGCCCTGAAACCATCCTCACAATCGAGATAATGAACCCATCTTTTCCCCCAGAGTTTTCTCGTGCCCTTTATAATCCATCTCCTATCTGCTCCTCCCTCCTCTCCTCATCCCCAGGCAACCACTCATCTACTTTCTGAATATACATCAGTTTGCATTTTCTAGAATTTTACATAATTGTACTCATACAGTATTAGCTTTTTTGTCTGGCTTCTTTCAGCATAAAGTTACAGAGATTCGTCCATATTGTATTTATCAGTAGTTTATGTCCTTGTTTTGTTGGCTAGTATATTCTGTGTATATGTGTATATAGTGGTTTATCTGTTCACCTGTGGTTGGACATTTGGAGTGGAATATACTTTTTAAAATAATTATCACCCTGGGGAATTTTTATTTTCTTTGTCTGACTGGCTGTTTTCCAGGGATTTATATGCCAGGAAAGCTGAACAAAAGAGCTCCTTGAAAAGGTGGTTTGCTCTGCCTTAAATTGACTTCCAGTGATTTCATGCTCTCTTGTCTTTGACAGGCTTTGGTGTTAAGATGTTGAGTACTGCCAACATGAAAAGCAGTCAGTACATTGCTATGCATGGCAAACAGATCCGTGGACTGGCTTTCAGCAGTAGGTCCAAAGGCTTACTGCTCTCAGCATCCCTAGACAACACTGTTAAACTGACCAGGTGGGTGCTTCAGGGAGGAGGTTGGGGCCTGGTCTGGTTAGCATTGAACAGTGTAGAAATTAATATCCGTGTTAGGATGGCCTTAGCTCCTTGTGTGTGTGAGTGTGTGTGTGTGTGTGTGTGTCTCATTGTCTTCTGTGTGTGTGTGTGTGTCTGTGTGTGTGTCTCATTGTCTTCTGAAATCCAGTTCATTGAATTTAAAATGTATTGCTTTTCAAAGTAGATAAGACAGGCTCCACAACAGTATGGCAATGCCCCGTTTTTGGGTTTTTGGTTTTTTGTTTTTTTTTTAATTATCTGTGTTACAAAATACATCTTAAGCTAGACAGATGAGAGGAACACCCTCGATGGTCGAATGACAGTATGCAGGAAGCTGTCGTACTGGGCACCGTGGAGTTGCCGGACCATCTTGGACCTGCTTATTGCTGGTCTATTTCCAGGATCATCCTATGGAACAAAAATGCTCTCCAGGAACTCATTCTCCTGGGGTGCCCTGACTTCTCTTATCAGTAACCCTCGGTTAACTTCATTTTATCTTTCACATGCCCTGCGATTGCTGTGAACCCGATCTGAACGGGTCTCAGGGCCTTCATCTTTAGAAAGTAGTTCTGATCAGACGTCTGATAGTTGGCTTCCTGTTCCACAGCTAAATCTGAGGGACATCATGATATCACCATCAGGCCTGATAAGCCTTTGATTTTTCAAGAATGCTTCGGCTTAATTAGCCCTGAAACTCAACGTAGCATTATGTTTTATACATATATATAAAATATTTTTTCCTAGTTGTGTTTAAAAAAAAAAAAAAAAGGTGAAAGAAGAGCCAGTTGGTTGGAGTGTTAGTTTTTGTTTCTCTCATAGGTATATTCTAATTTTTCAGCCTTGAATATTGATTACCTGTGTAATAGATAATTACAGAGAATTGGGGTAGAACAGGGAATGTACTGTTTAAATATCTCTTTAATTTATTCTTTTATTTTCCTTCCATTTCAAGAGGAAAGCCTGTGTCCCTCAAAACAAATATTTTGGAATTGAAAGGGGTTATGTGGGCAGTCCCTGCAGGAAATTGGGAATCCCAAATAGTTTGGGTGTGTGGGTGTGTTCTTAAAAGATTATCACGGAAATGATCATCTTTACATCTTTGTTATATATTTGATTTTCTTAATACATTGTTGTAAAAGTCTTGTATCTCCACAGCCTGGAGACAAACACAGTAGTCCAGACTTACAATGCTGGACGCCCTGTCTGGAGCTGCTGCTGGTGTCTTGATGAAAGCAATCACATCTATGCTGGACTGGTCAATGGTTCGATCCTGGTGTATGACCTTCGAAACACGAGCTGTCATATCGAGGAGTTAGTACCTCAGAAAGCCAGGTAGGGGACCACTTAGGTTTTCCCTGTAGGTAGCAACTTTCTCTTGGACCATCATATGAATCCTGTCTTTTGACAATATTTGATGTTTGTTCAGAATTCCTCACGGAGGACAATTCTCTGTGTGCAGTGATGCATTCTTGCTTAAGACTCAGTAAGAGCCTTTCTGTGTGTTCATGCTATTTCTGCATGGTAGAAAGCCCTGACACCAAGTATAGCCAGGTTCATACAGTCACTCATCACCCAGTGTGGCAAAATGAAGTCAGATCTGTGTTCCAGACCCGGCTCCAATGCGTAGGAACTGTGTGATCTTGGTTACAGTTCTTGGCCTGTTACAGAGACTTGCTTTAATAGCCACATGTCAGACGCACAGGAAGAGATCAGTAATGGGTGGGCCTGGAAAAAAATGATTGAAAATTTCCCTAACCTCCAGCTAGACCAAGTTGGTCTGAAGATGCCATGTTACGACAACGAATCCTTTATAATCCCATTACAGAGTTCTCTGGTTTTCAGAGTCAGCCGGGGTTCTGAGGGTGAGTGGTGGCAACACCACTGTGACTCTGCAGAATGTGTTGGGTCCCATTTGGGCGTAATACACTCCTGAAGGCATAAAATTCTCAAAACGAGAAGTGGAATCTGACCTAGACCAAAATGAGAAGTATCTTAAAAGAGAATTTCCATTTCCAGTGTGAACATATATTAAAAAGGGGGCATAGGGATCTAAACAGAAAGATATCACCATAGCAGTGAGAGAGTAATGGTTCCTGAACCTAGGTCAGCACTCTGGCATCCTCATGGGGTGGGGCAGACTCGTGCTTCCGGTATGTGGTCTGTGGGCCTGAAGGTGACAGATGTGAACTCCCGGCCGACATGGGGCCTGCCCTTGATGTCAACAGATGCAGGCAGAGCAGGCAATAAATAAAATAGAGCAAACAGCCAGGAAAGTATTTGTATGGAGTGCTCACTGCTGCCTCTGTTTGCTTCACTGTGACAGGGCAGTGAAAGAAAGCAGGCAAAGTGACCGCCTCGGCAAGTGCAGCAGAAACAAAGTTCATTGGAACAGAGTCAGCCGGCTGATACTTCTGAGAGAATTCTTGGCACACAGTTCTGGTCATGTGCTTGCAGATAGAGATTTAGAAAATTTCTAAAGAAACAGTCTTGTTTTTGAATTAAAATGTAGTTGCTTCAGGGGCCCCTGGCTGGCTTCGTTGGAAGAACGTATGACTCTTGATCTCAGGGTCACGAGTTCGAACTCCACGTTGGGCGGAGAGATGCCTTAAATTAAAAAAAAAAGGCAGTTGCTTCAGGCAGTATTTGAATTGAAGAGTCTGTCCAATCCAGCGTGGAAGCTTTATCCGATTTGTAAGCTGGATTTCCTTTCGGACTTTACTCGTGTATGTGGCCAACCCCCTTACTGGAAACTTCAACACCACTCAGTCTTTCTTCTTCCTTGTATTTGTGATCTTGTACTATTAAATTTCCTAGTCCTTTTTTTGTTCCTTTTTTTTTTTTACACTGTTTTTCAAACGTGTGATATCTCCTCTGAAATTGGCTGCAGAGATTATAGGTATACTTTTGTTTCTACAGAGGGGGTTGCTAGTTTTTATCAAATGTCAAAGGACAGTGACCCACGGAAGGTCTTTAACCTCTTCTATGGAGGTAGGACTATGCTTGGGCTCCTGGCAGTGGGGTCTAGAGCAGTACAGGTACTGGAATGTGAAACATGGTTTCATTTCTTCCCCTTCAGATGCCCGCTGGTATCCCTGTCATACATACCCAGAGCTGCCTCAGCTGCATTTCCATATGGTGGGGTGTTGGCTGGAACCTTGGAGAATGCTTCCTTCTGGGAGCTCAGAATGGGCTTTTCTCATTGGCCTCATGTGCTGCCCATGGAGCCAGGGGGTTGTGTAGACTTTCAGACGGAGAGCAGCACCCGGCATTGTCTTGTGACCTACAGGCCTGGTGAGTGTTGGAATGTCCATGTGGGACCACCTGTGGTTTGTCTGGGAGCGGATCAGTTCAAGGGAGGACAGGAGGTCTTGCCCTACCCTTCAGGTGGCACTGGGAAGCCCCACTCAGACTAACGGTTTGTGCTACTACATGGGGGCTGGTGGCCCCACATTGCTCTTTGGAGCCTGCCTCTGCTTCTCACTTGTCTGCGGATTCTTCCAGGTGGTCCTTGGTGTGAGTCAGCCACTTGAGGGGCCCCTGTGATTTAGGCAGTACTGGAATGAGGAGGCCTGGAATTGAGGCCAGTGAGCCACCCTCCGTGCAGTTCCAGATCTTCTTCTGCTTGCCATTAAGGAAGATAAAAACCTGAGCCGGGGTCTGGCAGAATACCGTGATTTCACTAAAAAAGATAGCTTACGCTCAAAATTGTTGCCCTTATAGGCAAAAATCTGTTGTAGGGGGGCGCTTGGGTGGCTCAGTGGGTTAAAGCCTCTGCCTTCGGCTCAGGTCATGATCCCAGGGTCCTGGGATCGAGCCCCGCATCAGGCTCTGCTCGGCGGGGAGCTTGCTTCCCTCTCTCTTTCCCTGCCTCTCTGCCTACTTGTGATCTCTGTCTGTCAAATAAATAAATAAAATCTTGAAAAAAAAAAAATCTGTTGTAGATAACTTGCTTTATCTTAGCCTGGGGTACTGAATTTCACTTGTGCTGTGTTTCATTTTGTCCTTGCTATTACAGTTGCTTTGTTGCTGTTCTTTTTTTTTTTTTTTTTTTAAGATTTTATTTATTTATTTGACAGAGATCACAAGTAGGCAGAGAGGCAGGCAGAGAGAGAGAGGAGGAAGCAGGCTCCCCGCTGAGCAGAGAGCCCGATGTGGGGCTCGATCCCAGGACCGTGGGATCGTGACCTGAGCTGAAGGCAGAGGCTTTAACCCACTGAGCCACCCAAGCGCCCCACTTTGTTGCTGTTCTTAACAGCTTGATGAATTGTGGCTCTCACACTTGGGGGATGTGTAAGCAGCTGAGGTACTTCCTTCATTTCTTTGGGTCATCCTCATGAAGCCAGATTGGTTCTCTGTCCTGTAGATAAAAATCACAACACTTTACGAAGTGTGTTGATGGAGATGTCCTACAAGCTGGATGATGCTGGAGAGCCGGTCTGTTCCTGCCATCCTGTACAAACGTTCCTCGGGGGACCCACTTGCAAACTACTGACCAAAAGTGCCATTTTCCAAAACCCAGGGAATGATGGCAGCATCCTGGTGTCTACTGGGGATGAAGCATCAAATTCTGCCTTGGTGAGCCTATTATTTTTTTTTATACTGAAGTATGTAGAGCAAAAAGCCTACAAGTCACACGTCCTGTTCTGTAATTTGCTCCTCTCTCATTTAACTACCTAGCTTGGATTTCTTTCCATTTCAGTATCTGTAGATTCACCTCATTCTTTTTTATGTGAGCTGAGTATCCTGTGGGCCATCTTGTGAATCTTAAAAAGAAAAAAAAAGGAACTACTGAAACCCCTATAAAATAATTGATTCAGGGGTGCCTGGGAGGCTCAGGGGCTCAGTCAGTTAAACATCTGCTTTCTGCTTAGGTCACAATCTCAGGGTCCTGGGATCAAGCCATACCTCGGGCTCCCTGCTCAATGGGGAGTCTGCTTCTCCGTCTCCCCCTGCTTGTGCTCTCTCTGTCGAATGAATAAATAAAATGTTTTAAAATAAATAGATAGATACAATAATTGATTCAGGCAACAGTTTCATGAATTCAGGGTGAAACCAACAAATGAATGGTTGATGGGGAATTGTACAATGGAGGGTCAGTCTGTCATGATCTGGACGCATTGATCAGCCTTAACATCGCTTTAAGTGGGTTTACAAGAAAAAATTTGCCTCTTAATGTAAGACAGTATGAAGCACATGGCACCTTCAGTGAGATGCCCTTGAACCTAAATCTAATCAAGCTTTGAAGTGTGGCTAACCAGTAGAGTTGCACCAGCCACATAAGCAGTTGAAACGTGATTAGTGTGAATGAAGAACTTAATTTTTAAATTTTTATTTAATTTTAATTTAAATAGCCTTATGTGGCTAGTGGTCACCATATTAGGTAGCACCACTATAGAGTAAGGGTAAAATGACATGAAGTAAGAAGAAAAAAATCAAAATAGAATTAGTAAAGCAGATATGGTAAAAAGTTGATAATCTGGGTGATAGGCAGTTCATTGTACTACCCTACTTCTTACTATTAAAATATTTTCATGATAAAAAATTTGTGAAGAGGAAAGGAAAGCACTGGTTAGAAGATTTCATGAAGGCAGAATCAAGGACTTTTTTGTCTTACTGAGTCTTCTGTCCCTTGATGAAAGAGCTTGATGGAAGGGGCTGAATACAGGCTTGGTTTTCAGGTTCACTCACAGGAAGACTTAATTGCTTATGAAGGTAGCAGAGGCCACACCTAAACTATGTTGTGTATCCTGGCTATGTGAAGGTTAGGGACAGTCTGTTTTACTCCCCAGGCAGTGCCCTTTCTGCAGCTCTTTCAAACTTGTCCAGTGCCTTAAGGAGGGCACTTGTGATGAGCTCCTGGTGTTGTATGGAACTGTTGAATCACTTGGTTGAACACCAGAAGCTAATATTCCAGTGTATGTTAACTAACTGGAGTTTAAATAAAAACTTAACAAAAGGGCACCTTGTGGCTCAGGCAGTTAAGCCTCTGCCTTCAGCTCAGGTCATGATCCCAGGGCCCTGGGATCAAGCCCCACATCAGGCTCCCTTCTGAGCAGTGAGCCTGCTTTTCCCTCTTACTCTCCCTCTCTATTCACCCCCACCCCCCAATAAATAAATAAATAAAATCTTTTTTTAAAAAACCCCACAAAGTTGTCTGATGATCAAGCAAGCAGGTCCCCTAGCTGAACTGAATGACTTCTGACCCTCCTCTCTGTCCTTCTGTAGCTATGGGATGCTGGCAGTGGCTCATTGCTGCAGGAACTGCCAGCTGATCAGCCTGTCTTGGACATCTGCCCATTTGAGGTGAACCACAACAGCTACTTGGCTACCTTAACCGAGAAGATGGTCCACGTCTATAGGTGGGAGTGACTGTGTCTGGAAATTGGCAGGCCTGCTGCTGGTTTACATTAAATGTTTGCTGGCAGCCTTGAGCAAGGTCCCTGCTTACTGTCTGTGGCCTAGAACTTCTGAGATCATGACTCCTTTGGGTTGATGTGACTGGACAACTCCGGGTCACTGAAACACTACAGACTGTATTTGCAGTGTCCATCACAAGAGTAAGTGACTGGTACTCCCATCTACGTTATTCATGTCTTGGGTTAAAATTCTTCAGGAATCTGTTGAGAAACTCTATTTCTGATCAGACATTCGGCTGGACCTCAGAGAATATCCTCCAAGCAGTCATTTAGGATATGAGTGTACACCAAGCATTTTCTGAAGGATGTGACCCCACCTAAGCGGTCTTGTCACTTGAGCTCTGTGACTTGGGGGCAATTGCTTCTATCCCAGAAGGGCCTAACCGTCTTCACGTCGCATGGATGCAGTAGAGTCTTAAGTCGAACACAAGAGGGCACTGTACAACTGCTGAAGGATTTGATCTACTTCTGACCTTGAGTGTTGACAGCCTCTCAGGAGCTCAAGTCTCACCCCACAGAAATGTCTGGTAGAGCGCATCTGGTCTGCTTTGTGGCAGCACCAGAACATTCCAGGTGTGCGGGGCTGGGATATTGACAAGCCCAGCGGATGAGGCGGCTGATGAGCTGTTGGCCCCTTCCTAACGCTGAGCGTGTTAAGTTCACATTGTGGGAGCCAAGGAAGGAAGACCAGTTTGAGCAGTGGGCAAGCCTCGTTTTTTTTCTAGCTAGCATGGGATTTCAAGCTTGGTTGTAGATGAGCCAGTGCTCTGAAAACCACTCCTTTTCCCTCACTAGGAAAAGACACTTACTTGAATCTCCTGGTAAGATCCAGACCAAAGGGCCAACTGAGAGAGGCTTACAAAAGAGAAGCTCCTCAGACCACTGGTGAAAACAGAAGAAAGGCTTGTCTTTTCCATTTTGAAAGCATTCTTATCCGAATAAAGCCAAGCTCTCAGAGTGGGGGGGGCTTTTCTTGGGCGTGTTTAGAGTTCCCAGGAAAAGCCTTCCTCACGTGAAACTGGTATTTGGCTTCAACTTCCCCTGATAGGCCTCCCTTCCTAACCTTTAAAAAAAGTTGTTAGAAGAACAGTTACTCTCAGGAAGGTAATAGTGGTTGGAGACCTGTGTGTATTGCAGGGAGAAGCCCACCAGCTTTCGCTCCGGCCGTGGCTTGTCCAGCATGGCGAGCTCTCTTCTCTCCAGTAGAAGGTTCGGTTCGTGCCTGCTCTGCCTAAGGCTGCGCTGCTGAACCACAGTCCACGACAGAATGTGCCTCGGGCCTGGGTGGCCCGGACTCTGTTCTTAGAAGCAGGATGGCCAGCAGTGTGACTTTCTGACATTAAGTGTTCTGGAAATATTATTATTTTTATTTTAAAACAGTTCTGGCCTGACAAGTCCTGAGCTGTTTCCAGCATTTCTCACCAGCAAGGGGTTATTGCAGTAGATTTCCCCAGCGTTCCCAGTTCTAGTTGTGCCTTTTAAAGAGTGGCCTCCTTCTATTTTAGTACATCTTACAAAAGAGCCAGTTTGCAGAGCCTGGGAAAGAGCCCCTTTTTCTCAGAGGAGATACTCCTTTCAATTTGTTGATGATTCAGAAGGACTGCCTGGGCCTAGAGCATCAGCAGCAGGAAGGGATTCGAACTGAAAAGCAGAATACCTGGTTTCAGCAGATTCCCAGAGAGGATGCAGTTGGGCAGGCCCTGGCAGCCTTTGTCTCTGGCAGGGACAGACCTGGAGCAGGGTTAGGATTTGACTAGGGCTGGAAATATACTCAGCCGATGCTGATTGCACCCCACCCCACCGCACCCCGCCCCGCCCCACTGCCCTGCTCCTGGCCAACCATAGGAACCAAGGGACTTATTACCACGGAGATTGGGTGATTCTCAGGTCTTGCCAGTTCTTGCATTCCTCCAGTAAATTAGAATGCTTCAGAAACAAATTTGTAACTTCAACTGATTGCTCCCAAGGAAAAGACTTTGCCTCCCCCGCCCCAGCCACCCTTCCCCAGGCCCCCTCAGCACGGAGGAGATTCTGTCTGTGGGACCCAGGCTCCGGGCTCCTGTCAGCACCAGGCTCTGCCTCTGCATGTCCCCTCACCCCTGTCTCTAAGGTATTTCTCCCATTTGAGGGTTTGGAGTTAAGCAGACTCAAAATATCTTGTCGATGTATATATCCTTGTACTTGCTTTGACAAATAGGGCAGTGGGATCTCTGTTCACGTTCTTTGTTTTAATGTTTGTGTTAATGTTAATATGAAAATAAAGCATTGGCCATGTGTACCAGCTCCCGGTGTCTTGTTTGTTTGACTGCCAGAGGCAAGGGCATGTCTGCCTCTTGGGAAAGTGGTTCATTCTCAGCCTGGTGGATCTCTATTTCATGCAGTACTGGGTCTGAATTACACTGGATGGGCTCTGGATCTCAAGTAAACATTTGAATAGGTGAGGGATTTAACCAGCAATTCTGTTCTACTCTTGCTTAAAGGGAAGCTGTGTATTTGCTTCATAAGAGCTTGCCTATACTGGTTATTTGTTTGCGCTCAGTTCCAAAGGGCCTAATCTCGGAAACTACACTTCCCAGACTCCCTTTGCCCACTGGCTTCCTTGGTATTTTCTTTGAATCCAGAAAAACCATAATGTGGGAGGAAGGAAGTTATAGAGAAGACTTATCCTTTTATTTCTCTTAATCTTTGGCAGCCCTGGGATAGCAACAGCAGCCCTGGGCAAGCATGGACTCAGGGTTCTTGCTCAGCACAGTTCTGGCCTCTTGCCTCAGTGTCTTTGTTCTGTTTAGTTCAGGAATTTCTGTTGCCATAAATCATGGTTCTGGGATTAGATTGGAAAGGCTGAAAATGTTTTCTAGCTGAACAGCAAAGGGATTTGACTAGATCCCAGGAGGACTGGATCCCTAGGTAGAAGCTTGCTGTTGTCATGGAGCCTGGTGCTCCAACAGTAGATGACAGAGGTCCTGGGTTGGAAGGAACCTCCATATTACTAAGAAACTCAACGCTATTTTTTTCTCTTCCACAGTACTCATTTCCCGTGAAATGAGTCAAGTGAAATTCTGGAAGCGGACATTTTTGTGTCCTTGTCTTTTGATGAGTCAGCTTCACTGTGTTGGTAACAATTGCTTCTATTTATCCCTTTAGAGTTTACAAAGTCCCTTCCTGATCTATTGTTTAATTTTTATTGTTTTTTTTTAAGATTTTATTTATTCATTTGACAGAGATCACAAGTAGGCAGAGAATCAGGCGGTGGGGAGAGGGGAGCAGGCTCCCTCCCGAGCAGAGAGCCCCATGTTGGGGCTCGATCCCAGGACCCTGGGATCATGACCTGAGCCAAAGGCAGAGGCTTTAACCCACTGAGCCACACAGGCGCCCCTATTGCTTAATTTTTAAACAACGTTATGAAATAAGTATTGTTATTCCAATTTACAGGGAAAGAAACAGCGATCCTTTTAAAGGAAAGTGACATTAGCATTTCATTTAATTTTTATTTTAAAATACATATTTTTTTTAAAAATCCTCATATTTACATCCTATACTTTCCATTACTAACCGCTAAGCAATTGGGAAACGGTAGAAACTCATTTTCACTTTTTTTTTTTTTAAGATTTTATTTATTTATTTGACAGAGAGAGATCACAAGCAGGCAGGGAGGAAGCAGGCTCCCCGCTGAGCAGAGAGCCTGATGAGGGACTCAATCCCAGGACGCCGGGATCATGACCTGAGCCCAAGGCAGCAGCCCAAACTACTGAGCCACCCAGGCATCCCAATGAAGCTTTTAAAAAAATAAAAGGTTTGGCTAAGGCCATGGAGACTCCAGCTCCTGTTGCCTGTCAGGAGTTGAGCCTCCCCTAGAAATGGGCCTGCCTCAGTATCCCTGCTGTTGTCAGTCACTGGCTAGAGCAAGCCTCGGGAAGAAGGTTTCCTGCTGTGGCGGCACTAATGGATTTTAGGGCTTAGCAGCTGGACCCACAGTAGCAGTCAGATATGCTCCCATCGTTTCGAGTTCTGAGGGGCTCATTTTCAAGGCCACCACACCTGGGCAAATTCTGTAACTTGTCTGAGCGTTCCTTTCATATAAAAGGTATACCACACCATTAGGACTGAGGGGATGATAAATGTACTAACACGCTTCCGGGCACCCCCAAATTATGCAGCCAAAGGCCCTGAACATGTCTGTCACAGAAACATCAGTGATTATCTAGGCCAAAAATCTAAGACCCAGAGAGGAGCCCAGCATTCTAGAGTCGGAATGGCCCACCTCCCTTGCAACTTGCCACGTTGCACAAAATGTGGTCCCTTACTATTAAGAAATTTCATGCCTGGGGCGCCTGGGTGGCTCAGTGGTTTGGGCCTCTGCCTTCAGCTCAGGTCGTGATCCCAGTGTCCTGGGTTCAAGCCCCGCATCGGGTTCTCTGCTCAGCAGGGAGCCTGCTTCCTCCTCTCTCTCTGCCTGCTTGTGATCTCCATCTGTCAAATAAATAAATAAATAAATAATCTTTAAAAAAAAAAATTCATGCCTTTTTTGGGGGATGGTGGGGATCTTAATGAGAGATATGAATGTTAGCATCTGATAATGTAGGTTTCCTTTCCCTGACTCAGGTTGCAGGTAACTCAGGTGAGCTGAGGGAAGAGGCGTATCATCTGCCTAGTGCAGGACTGTCACTGTCTCAACGGCCAGGTTACCATCCTCATGAGGTGGCCTGATGTCAGGGCCAATTCTAGAGCTTCCTCTGGGGTACAAGTCAGGTGTCAGCACCTCAAAGGGCTTAAGCTTCCAGAATGGTTTCTCCTCTCCTGACCTTAACACCCTTTCTTAGGTTAGGCCTTCATTCCTTTCTATCTGCTGCTGGCTAATCTGACTAACAATCTTTTTTTTTTTTTTTTTTTTTTTGTCTTTTTGAGGGGGCATAGGGCACATAGATATGAACCAGGGACCTCTTAACAACTAATTTTCGACACCATGTTTTAGAGAAACTACTGAACTGCACCTAGCTCAAGCCTAGGAATTTAGCAGATTTTTCTGGAAGGACTGCTTTAACCTCGTGGTGGCATTTTATTTTGTTTTATTTTTCCCCCCTAGTGGTGGTTATTTTAAGCAGATGGCAGGGTATTTACCCAGAGGCATATATTCCCTCCTTCATTCCAGGAACAAGTGGTCTACCAGGCCTCACTTTCATTAACCCACTGTCCATCCGACTGTTGGCAGCTCACACACAGAGCTGAGCTTATGTAACAGAAACTCCAGGTCTTTTTACCCAATCATCTGTTAAGTGAAGTTCTGAACTTTGTTTTTCTCTCACCGGATAAGATTTCCTTTGAACCAAATCCAGATATTGTTACTTTCGGCCCATGTCCAGCTTCCAGGTGAGCCCTTCTGTTAAGTGTAGCGGTATTTGGATAAAGCTGTTACTTTTCAGGGACAAAGGAGGGTTCATGGTATCCCTCCTCACATCCCATCTCCACAGCAGGCTCCTGATTCAGCCAGCCCTCCACCCGGCTTTCTGGAGCAGAAAGAGCAGCTCCACACTTCCTTTCCCTCTTCAGTTGACCTGTCCTAAGTGCGGAGCTGAGCGGTTCTAGCCATGTGACGTGGGTTCTTACACTGGGCAGTGGTGTTCCCAGCCTCAGCATCCACCAGGGTGTAAAAGTATCATAATATTCACGACTGTCTGCTTTATTTTCATTTTAAACGTAGGAGAAATAAGTTGTGTGGCATCACCCAAGCTGTTCTGGAAATGGAGACGTCAAGAGTGAAAATGAGTTTCTACCATTTCCCAACTGCTTAGCGGTCAGTGATGGTAAGTATAGGATGTAAATATGAGGATATTTTTTTAAAAATATGTATTTTAAAATAAAAATTAAATGAAATGCTAATGTCAGTTTCCTTTAAAAGGATCACTAACTGTTTCTTTCCTTGTAAATTGGAATAACAATACTTATTCCATAACATTGTTTAAAAATTAAGCAATAGGGGCACCTGGGTGGCTCAGTGGGTTAAAGCCTCTGCTTTCGGCTCAGGTCATGATCCCGGCGTCCTGGGATCGAGCCCTGCATTGGGCTTTTTCCTCTTTCCGCCTCTGCCTGCGACTCTGCCTGCTTGTGCATTCTCTCTCTCTCTCTCTCTGACAAATAAATAAATAAAATCTTTAAGATTCATTTATTTGAGAGAGGGCACGTGTGCATGAAAAAGAGAGCGTGCACTCACATGCACAAGAGAGAATGCAAGTTCAAGTTGGGGGCAAGGGGAGAGGGAAAGAGAGAAGCAGAGTCCCCACTGAGTGTAGAGCCTACATTGGGCTCCATCCTGAAACCATGAACTGAGCCCAAATCGAGGCAGATGCTTAACCGACCGAGTCACCCAGGTACCACGTTAGCCAAACCTTGAGAGCTAAGTGTAGTTTAAGTTCCATCTAAGTTGTTTCCGCCCATCCATCTGTCCTGACCTCTCTATTGCACACAGAACCAGACCTGTGTTGTGTTTCATGGCTCTTTGACTCACCCGGTTTTTCCCACAAGGGTCGCCCCTAATAAATTATTGGCATGACTAATTCCCCTTCCTTTTTGGCCGATTTTTTTATTGTGGTAAAATGCACTTATTTTTTTTTTTTTTTACTTATTTTTAAAGATTTTTTTTTTTTAATTTATTTGACAGAGAGAGATCACAAGTAGGCAGAGAGGCAGGCAGAGAGAGAGAGGAGGAAGCAGGCTCCCTGCCGAGCAGAGAGCCCAATGTGGGACTCGATCCCAGGACCCCGAGATCATGACCTGAGCCGAAGGCAGCGGCTTAAGCCACTGAGCCACCCAGGTGCCCCTAAAATGCACTTATTTATTTAAAGTAAACTCTGCACCCAACATGGAGCTTGAGCTCACAACCCCGAGATCAAGAGTTGCATGCTCTTCTGACTGTGCCAGCCAGGTGTCCCACCCTCTTAGACATTTTTAAGTACAGCTCTACGTATTAAGTTCCTATTGTTGTACATCTGTGTCCGTAATTCTTCATCTTGTAAAACTCAAACTCTATACCCATTAAATAATAATAACACCTGATTCTTCCCTCCTCCCAGCCCCTGGCAACCACCATTCTACTTTCTGTCTCTTGTGTATTTGCTCTAAGCACCTCATATAAGTGGAATCATACAATATTTGTCTTTTTGTGAGTGGCCTATTTCACTGAGTACAGTTTCCTCAAGGTTCACGCACGTGGTAGAATATGTCAGAATTTCCTTTTTAAGACTGAACGATACTCTGTTGTTGGAGTAGACCAGCTTTTGCTTATCCTTTCTTCTGTCAGTGGATGCTTGGGCTGCTTCCATATTTAAGCTATTGGGAGTAATGTTGCTATGAACATGTGTACAGATACACATGTACAGATACCTCTCTGAGACCCTGCTTTCGGTTTTTTTTCACCCAGAAGTGGAATTGCTGGATTGCTGTAATTCTGTTTTGAATTTTTTGAGGAACTGCCATACTGCTGTTCCGCTTTGCATTTCCACCACCAGTGCCTGAGGGTCTTGATTTCTCCACATCCTCTCCCACCTTTTTTTGTTATTTTCTGGGGTTATTTATTTATTTATTTAAAGATTTTATTTATTTATTTGAGAGAGAGACAGTGAGAGAGAGCATGAGCGAGGAGAAGGTCAGAGGGAGAAGCAGACTCCCCACGGAGCTGGGAGCCCGATGCGGGACTCAATCCCAGGACTCCGGGATCATGACCTGAGCCGAAGGCAGTCGTCCAACCAACTGAGCCACCCAGGCATCCCATTTTCTGTTTTTTTTAAAGTTTATTTTTTGTTTAAGTAATCTTCCCATCCCAGTATCGGGCTTACCCCACAACCCTGAGATCAAAAGAAGCACGCTTTTCCAACTGAGTCAGCCAGGCTCCCCTATTTTCTGGGTTTTTTTGTATGGTAACCATCCTGCTGGGAGTGAGGTGGTATCTCATTGTAGTTTTGATTTGCATTTCTTAGATAATGTTGGGCACATTTTCTTTTTTTTTTTTTTTTTTTTTAGATTTTATTTATTTATTTGACAGAGATCACAAATAGGCAGAGAGGCAAGGAAGCAGGCTCCATGCTGAGCAGAGAGCCCGATGTGGGGCTCGATCCCAGGATCCTGGGATCATGACCTGAGCTGAAGGCAGAGGCCTAACCCACTGAGCCACCCAGGGACCCCATGTTGGGCACATTTTCATGTGCATATTGACTCGTTGTGTATCTTGTTTGGAGAAATGTTTATTAATACCTTTTGCCCATTTTAAAAATTGGATTACTTGGGGTTTTTGTTGATGGTCAATTCCCTTTTATTGTGGGCTTCCCAGCAAACCTAGACTAATAGAAGTAGTTCTGGGAGTGTTCCAGAAAACAGGTAGTAAGATGGGTATGATGGGACCCCCGAATAATAAAAACTGGGTCCCCATACTTATCTGCCAGAAGCCAGGAGACCACAATTATCATTATTTCCAGGAAGACTGAAGAGGCAACCAAGGGGCTAATCAGCAGAGAGTTGCAGAGAGGGTTAGTAAAAGATAACATCCTTAGGGGCAAAATAGACTCAGCCAGCAAAGGTGATTTTTAACATCCATTTTTAACATCCAAACAAACAAAAAACCCCAGAAGAATGGAGGAGCAGGAGGCTAAGGGTGGCCATCCCCAGTAATTCATGCTCCCATGCTCAGACCTGAGCCAATTTTCAGATCCAGAACCCATTGATGAGTAAGGAGCTAGAAGCCTAGGAACAGAGACCCCGCAACACCATGACAGATAATATACCCCTACAATGATTCCCTCTGTCTTTCCCTCAAAGATTCATGGCCATCTACTTGGGTGACCGTTCACTGACAAAAGGGAAATAGCCAGACATGTTGAGGACTGTTGGACACTTGGTCTGAGTTGACACTGACACTTAAGAGACTGAAAGCATCGTCAGCCCCCTGGCCGCTGGGGGTCAGTAATAAGTGGAGTCCTGGCTAAGTTATGGCTCGTGGATATGTGGGCACGGCTCACACTGGATATGTGGGCATATCTGGTGATCATTTTCCCAGTCCCCAAATATACAAATGGAAATGAGTAATACCACATTGTGTTTCTGGCCTGTGTGGTAAGAATTGTGACAGGAGGGGTGCCTGGGTGGCTCAGATGATTAAGCATCTGCCTTTGGCTCAGGTCGTGATCCCGGGGTCCTGAGATTGAGCCCCATGAGCTCTGAGCTCCTTGCTCGGTGGGAAGCCTGCTTCTCCCTCTGCCTCAGCCTGCCATTCCCCTTGCTTGTGCTCGCTCTCTCTCTCTGTCTCTGTCAAATAAATGGATAAGATCTTAAAAAAAAAATTATAACAATAAAAGCTAAATGTGAACCTTGGAAATTGCTCTTATCACTGGCCAATGTCTTATTGGGGGATGGAGGATGGTGGAATTAGTGCCACCATTAAAGACCAGAAGGATGCAAGTGTGACCCTGGAAGAGGCAGTATGAAAGATATTCCCAAGGAGAGTAGCTGCAAACTGTGCCCTTGGCTTTCCACTTTGTATGGAAGGGACAGGTGGTCTAAGGTGAGACAATATACAGGTTCCTGGGCAGGGTTCAGAGGCCTGGTGGATGTGGATGACTTATCTGGAAGAAGGCATAACACGTAATTTTTATCAGCTGACAACGCCCACCAGAAAGCCTCCACCATGGAAGAGGCACTGAACAATCAACCAGGCAAAATGACTCTGTCAGTTCACATCAGGCAGTCTTCAGCCCCTGCAGACTTGATAGGCAGGCACATGAACAGAACGGCCACGGTGACAGAGATGGAGGCAACATATGGACCCAAAGTCCATATGGAAGAATGGACTCCCACTTACCAAAGCTGCCTCTGAATGTCCACCGTGTCAGGAATAGAGACCAACACTGGGTCTCTGATAGGCTCTATTTCTAGAGGAGATCAAGCAGCAGCTTTGTGCTGTTAAGTCAGCTACAATGTGCTCCCTTCTTCCAAAAAGGCCAGCGATTCTTCCTTACAGGGCTAGATACCTATTCTGAGTTCAGATTTGCCTTTCTTGCTCTTAGCTTCAGCCAGCAGAATGCCTGGTTGAAGCACAGACTGCCACATGGCGTAACATCTCACCCAGAGGACCCACTTTACAGTGAATGGATTGCAGAAGTGAGCCATGACCATGGGACTACACCATCCGGAAGCAGCCAGCTAATGGAATACTGGTAATGACCTTCTAAAGGCACAGCTGAAGCACTAGCTGAGAAGAAACAAAGAATGGGGTGCCATTCTTCAGGATGCAGTATTAAATTAGAGACGTCTCTATGGTACTGAAACCCCAATAGAGGGGATCCATGAGGAGTGAGCCCCACTTACCATCACTCAGTGACTTGGGTAATTCTGTGCTTCCTATCCCAACAACTCTGGGCTCCCTGTGGTTGAAGTTCCTGTGTCCCTACAGGGGTACACCTTGCCAGAGGACACAGCAAGGTTCCTCCTGAACTACAAGTTATGGCTGCTACTTCGGGACCTTGTGCTCAGGAACACAAGCGAGAAGAGGAATCACCATACTGGCAGTGGAAACTAACCCTGATCAACAGGAGGAAGTAGGGGAGGAAGGAAATACCCAAGTGGTTCAGTTGGGTGCCTTCTGGTTCCCCTTTGACCCTCTGTAACTATAAACACACATGTGCAACAATACTACACCAGATGCAAGGGTATGAACCAAGTTCAGACACCACCAACATCACCACCACTACCACCAACAACAACCACCCAGAAATGAAGGGTTGGGTCACATTATCAGGTAATCCACCAAGACTTCAGAGATGCTAGCTGAGGGCAAAAGAAATTCAGAATGGAGGAAGAAGAGGGAGAATACTAGTTGCAGCCCTGAGATCATTTGCAAAAATAGATGTTAGTGTATCCCACTAATCTCCCTCATTGGAGTTTTTTCCTCCGAGAGAGAGAGATCCTTTGAAGCTATAGAGTAGCTGTTCACCAAATAAAATAGAGAAATTAATGTCTGGGACCCAAAGTGTGAAATATGGTGGTCATGAAAATTTGCCTCTCAGGTCTCCAACTGTGGGAGTGCAAGTGACCAGTTTTCCCAGTTGCTGTGCTCTGAAATCCACTGTGTTCACTCTGAAACCACATTCCCCAAGGGTTACTCCCAGCCAATGACTGTGTGGCAGAGAGGCTAAAGCGGACTCATTCCTGGGAAACTTTCATCCTAGTAAGTCTCTTCTGTGGCTAATCCTGTACAGAGAATGTTGGTTTTTTGTTTTTTGTTTTTTTAAGTTTTATTTGTTTAAGTAATCTTGATGTCCAATGTGGGGTTTTAGAACTCACGATCCCAAGATCAAGAGTCACATGTTCTTCCAACTGAGCCAGTCGGGCATTCCTGGAGATTGCCTCTCCTAGAACCCAGAATAACCCAGCAGTAGCCAAATACATTAGGAATAGTAGGAACAGATTATGAAACCCAGACAGCCTAGTCCAGCTCTCTTAACCCGTAGTTCTATCCCTAAGGCACAAAATAGGAGGCATTCAGACATAATAATTGCTGCATAAACGAATGAATATAAAAGTGATATGTGGACAAGGGGCTAATCTTCCCAGGGAGGCTTTAAAAACATTGAGACTTTTGAGATGAGCATTGAGGGATAAGAAAAAAAAAAGTTTTAGGATGAAAGTGTTAGAACTTCACGGGTCAATGTTCCTTCTATTTGATCTTGAAATCTTGGATACTGGCAGAGGTCAGGAAGTTGCCTGGGGAGAGGGAGACCACTCGTGCCGTCTTACACGACAGCAGCTGTTGCCAGGGACCCGCGGGGATCAGTGCCAGCTTAGTTGTTGGGAACAGCGTATTCCTGGATACCATAATCAGAAATGTTTGAAAACTACTCCAGGTGATTCAGCTGCACAGTCAAGTTTGGGAAAGTATTCCTGAACTCTGGAAGCTGCCATAGTCCTTAAATCAGAGTAAGAAGGGGCAGGGGGACCGCTCTGCCCAGTCATCTCCTTTCACCTTGCTTGCCCAAACAGTGGGTGAGAGAGCCACTGGAGGGCTTCCTGGAGGTAGGGACCTTTCAGCCATTCAGCAATGGGAGAAGCAGCTTGGCCATGTCAGTAAGTCTTCACCGATTGCCCTCTGTGTGCTCAATACCATGCTCAGTACTTTGCGGATGGTTGTGAGGGGGTTAAGGCTCCTCCTTTCATAGCTCTTACTTGGGTATTAAACCATAGCCCCACAGAAAACCCTCCAAGGGCGCCTGGGTGGCTCAGTGGGTTAAGCCGCTGCCTTCAGCGCAGGACATGATCTCAGGGTCCTGGGATCGAGTCCCGCATTGGGCTCTCTGCTTGGCAGGGGGCCTGCTTCCCTTTCCCTCTCTCTGCCTGCCTCTCTGCCTACTGTGATCTCTGTCTGTCAAATAAATAAATAAAATCTTTAAAAAAAAAGAAAAAAGAAAAAAGAAAACCCTCCAAGAGCCTCCCATGGTACTTAAATTTAACTGGACTTAAACTTCACGCAATTGTTTTCTGTGTACCTTATGTGTTTTTTGTTACTTTATTCCCACCCTTTCAGTCTTCTTTTGGATTAATCATACGTTTTTTATTCCAGTGGGGTTTTTTGTTTGTTTGTTTGTTTCTTCTATTAGCTTTACACATACCCATTCTTGTGTTCTTTTAGTGTTCACCCTAGACTCTCGGACCTAGAGAGTAAAGTCCGCGTCCTTGATTATATACAATGGGAGTCATATAGTTCACTGTTACATCTGGTACGAATCCCTCAATTATTGTGCTTAAAGCAACAGTAATTGTCCACATACTGACTCTGTCAGCACTCTTTATTCCTTCCCGAGCTCTTTATTGCTTCCATTGGGTCATTTTCCCTCAGTCTCGAGTAGGACAGGTCTGTCTGGCAATGAGTTATCTATCTCAGCTTCAGCTTGTCTGAAAATGTCTTTAAACTTTTAAAAAATGGGTCCAATTGTCTTTAGCATTAGCTTTTTTATTGGGGTAAAATTCACATAACATAAAATTCACTACTTTAACCATTTTTAAGAGTACCATTCAGTGTTTGTTTGTTTGTTTGTTTTAGTATATCCACAATGTCATGCAACCATCACCACTATCTGATTTCCAAAAGAAACTCCGTACTTTCTGGGGCGCCTGAGTGGCTCAGTGGGTTAAGCCTCTGCCTTTGGCTCAGGTCATGATTCCCGGGGTCCTGGGATCGAGCCCCACTTCGGGCTCTCTGCCCCGCAAAGAGCCTGCTTCCCCCCGCCCTGTCTGCCTACCTCTCTGCCTACTTGTGATCTCTGTCAAATAAATAAATAAAATCTTAAAAAAAAAAAAAAGAAACTCCATACTTTTCAATTCTCTTCCCTCATCTCCTGGAAACCATTAATCTACTTTTAGTCTCTATGGATTTGCCTATTCTGGATATTTCATATAAATGCAATCACACAGGTGCACCTGGCTTCCATAGTTTCTACTGAAAAGTCAGATATTAGTGTTAGTGCTCCTTTGAAGATAATACGTCTTTGTCTGCTTTTAAGATTTTATCTTTCTTTTGGATTTTCAGCAGTTTCATGGTGATGTAGTACTCTTTGTGTTTATCCACTAAGGGTTCCTGGAACTTCTTGAATCTCTAGGTTGGTATCTTTCATCAGTTGGGGGAAATTCAAAGCATGTCTATTCAATATCGAGCTGCACTGTTGTCTTTCTCCTCTCCCTTTGGGGTTCTAGTTATATATATGTTAGAACTTTTGACTATGGCCCACGTGTATCTTAATGCTCTGTTCTTTTTTGAAATCTTTTTTCTTTTTGTGCTTGCTTTTGGATATTTTCCTTTTTTCTAATTTTATTTTATTTATCTATTTTTAAGGATTTTATTTGGGATGTCTGGGTGGCTCAGTTGCTTAAGTGTCTGCCTTCGGCGCAGGTCATGATCTTAGAGCACTCTGGGATCAAGTCCCACATTGTGCTTGCGTGCTTACAAACGCATGCTGGTGCACGTTGTCTCTCTCTGACAAGTAAATAAGTAAAATCTTTTAAAAATACATTTTTATTTATCTATTTAGAGAGATTGAGCAAGCAGGGGTAGCAGCAGAGGGACAGGGAGAGAGAGAAAGACCCCCAAGAAGTCTCCCTACCAAGCATGGAGCCCAATGGAGGGCTCAAACCCACAACTCCAAGATCAGCCCCCCCGGGCCCAAATCAAGAGCCAGGATGCCCAGTTGACTGAGTCACCCAAGCGTTCCCCCCCTTTTGTATATTTTCTGTTCATCTGTTTCCCTTCAATAATTCTGTCTTCTGCCATACCCAGTGCCATAGATTGAATGTTTGTGTCCCCACCCCCTGCCAAATTGATGTTGAAATCCTAACCCCATATCTGAGAAGTCAGATATTAGTGTTATTGCTCCTTTGAAAATAAAGTCTTTGTTTCTAAGATTTTTTTCTTTCTCTTTGATTTTCGTGAGGGTGGAACTCACATGAATGGGAACAGTGTCCTTCTAGAAGAGACCTCAGAGAGCTCCCTAATGCCTTTATACCCTGTGAGGTTATAGCAAGAAGATGGGGCTGTCTATGTACCAGGAAGTGGAAGTCACCAGATAGGGAATCTGCCAGCATCTGGCAGCCCATCAGGGACTTCCCAGCCTCCAGAACTGTGTGAAATAAATTTGTATTGTTTTAAGCCACCGAGTCTATGATATTCTGCTATAGCGCCCAAACAGACTAAGACATCCAATCTGCTATTAAAGTCATTGAATGAATTTTAGGGGTGCCTGGGTGGCTCAGTTGGTTAAGTGTTTGCCTTGGGCTCAGGTCATGATCCATTGGTCCCAGGATCAAGCCTCAAGTTGAGCTCCCTGCTCTGCAGGAGAGTCTGCTTCTCTTTCTTCCTCTGACCCTCCCCCAATTGTGTGGGCTCTCTCTCTCTCAAATTAATAAATAAAGTCTTCCAAAATATCATCTAATGAATTTTAATTCAGTTCTAGAATGTCCATTTTGTTATTTGTGTAGAATCCAATTTTCTGTTGAAACACACTATTTTTCACCTATTTTTTAAGTTTTGTTTTGTTTTGTTTTGTTTTTAAGATTACTACACCCAGTTTGGGGCTCAAACTTACAACCCTGACATCAAGAGTCACACATTCCACTGACGGAGCATACCAAGTGCCCCAATTCTATCTTTTCTTTTTCTTTTTCTTTCTCTTTTTAAAGATTTTATTTATTTGACAGAGACACAGTGAGAGAGGGAACACAATCAGGGGCAGTGAGAGAGGGAGCAGCAGGCTTCCTGCCAAGCAGGGAGCCCAATGCAGAGCTTGATCCCAGGACCCCGGGATCACAACCTGAGCTGAAGGCAGACGCCCAATGACTGAGCCACCCAGGCGCCCCATTATTTTTTATTTTCTGTAACATACTAGTCATAGCTCTTTTAAAGTCCATATCTGATTAAGTCCAATATCTGAATCATAGTTTGTTTTTGTTGACTTTATTTTTTTTATTTTTTTATTAAAGTAGGCTTCATACCCAATGTGGGACTTAAACTCACAAACCTGAGATCAAGAGTCGCATACTCTACCAGCTGAGTCAGCCAGGGGCCCTGACTTTTTTGTTCCTTTTGGTTTTGGTTATTTATTTCAGTTTTGTTTTGGTTTTAGCATGCTTCATAATTTTTTGTCCAATCCCGGGACATGCAAATTAAAAATTGTAGAGGCTTTCGATGATGTTTCCTGTCTTCAGAAAGATGATGTTTTCTTCCTGTAGACAGAATACTGTGGGTCACATTGACCCCACTGAGGTTTGTTTAGGCTTTATTAGGGTTGGACTCTTGTAGTTTTGCTTTTTCTTCTAGGGCAGTACCCTCACTCCTCATGTGGTGTCCTTTCTTCTGGGGTGTGGCTTCTGTGCCCAGAGGGTAACGCTTCTGAGGCCTCAGTTTAAAGCCTAGGGTGTTGACCAAGACCTCTATACCTCAGCTCTATACCTTAGAGCTCTAACTTCTAATTCCCTAGCACACCTGAGGCTGCTGGGAACTCTTGATATATCACTCTCTCAGCTCTCGTTTTCTTCTGGGTTTGTGGAGTCTCCCCCCTGTGGTCCCCAGCTTAGGAAATAGCCAGAGACTTGGAGAAATGTAGTCACAGATTTTTGGCTCTTTCCCTGCGGTTCTCTTCTCTCCAGTCTTTTTACCCTTAAGTCCCAACCATCTGGGAGGCTCTGAATTCCTACCTGTGTATTTTCGGCCCAATGAGATTGCTGCCTTTGGCATAGACTCAATTCTTTTGAGCTACGATTTAGAAAGTACAACTCAGAAAAAAATCTGGGCTGCGTAATTAATTCCTTTTTCTCAAAGATTGTTGCCCTTCATTTCCTGATTGCATTGGTTACTCTCTAATTCCTTTCAAAGATATTTTATGTAATTTTGTCTAGCTTTTATGTCTTTCTTTCAATGGAAATACAAACTCTTTGTTTGGAGTCAGAATTCTCCCCCAGTTACATGGATATATAGGGCCTAAAGTGCCCTCGATGATCTGTCCCTGACCACTTCTCTAATTCCTTTTTCTTTTCTCTTCTTTCTTCATTCTAATTCAGCCATATAGGCCTTTATTTTGCATGCTTATTCCCACATCAGTGTCTTGAACTTGTTAATCTCCGCTTTTGGAACATTTTGCTGTGGTCTGTTTGTGTCCACCCCTACATTTATATGTTGAAATCCTCACAGCCAGTGTGAGTGTATGAGGAGATAGTTTTTGGAGGCACTTAGGTCATGAGAGGATGGGATGAGTGTTTCTATAAAGAACCCTATAGAGCTCTCTAGCCCCTTGCCCCGTGAGAGAACCAGCAAGAAGTTGGAAATCTGCAATCCGAAAGAGGCTTCACCAAAACCTGGCCATGCTAGCACTGTGATCTTGGACTTCTAACCTCTAGAACTCTGAGAAACAAATGCCTTTTGTTTATAAGCCCCCCCAAGTCTGTGGTGTTTTGTTATACCAGCCTGAACAGGCTAAGACAGCTTCAGATCCAGATTTTTTTCCATGGCTGGTAACTTCATTCTGATTGGCTCTTCGTTCAATTATCACTCAGAAAGCCTCTCCCCAGCTGCCTTTATATAAAAGCCTCTCCCCACCCAAAAAAGCCCCTCCCTACCCCAGTCACCCCCTCTATCTTTTATTTTCTTCATAGCACTTTGTATGGTCGGAAATGATTTTACTCTTTGTTTACTGTCTTATTGTTTATCATGCATATAAGCTGGTTTTTGAGCAATGCCTGGCATTAAAAAAACCCCAAAACCTCAACAGGTATCTATTGAGTAAATCAAGGAAGTCAGGATCAAAAAGCAAAAGGAACAATAAAAGGGTAAAATGAAATCGTAGTTTGTGATAGAGATAGTCTTTTTTTTTTTTTTTTTTAAGATTTTATTTATTTGGCTGGGTCTTCTGGGTGGCTCAGCCAGTTGGGCATCTGCGTTTGGCTCTGGCCATGGTCTTGGGGTCCTGGGATGGAGCCCAATGTCCGGCTCCCTGTTCAGCGGGGAGCCTGCTTCTCCCTCTGCCCCTTACCCCACTCATTCTCTCTCTCTCTCTCTCTCAAACAAATAAAATCTTTTTTTTTTTTTTTTAAGATTTTGTTTATTTGAGAGATACAGTGTGAGCTGGGGGAGGAGCAGAGGGGGAAGGAGCAGGACAAGCAGAACCTGCACTGAGTGCAGAGCCCATCCGGAGGGGGTCCCCCACCCCCTGAGATCCTGCCCTGAGCTGAAACCAAGATTCAGTTGCTTAACTGACTGAGTCCCCAGATGCCCCAGAGAGAGTCTATTTTATACTGAAAAGTCAATGAAGTTGGGAGACCCAAGATAGGTCAACCGTCTTCCTGTTGGCTTAGGTGTTTGTGCCTTATATGAAGTCTAGACTTGCCTGACAGAGCCTGAACTGGCACGTTTCCCAGATTTCTCTGGGTCTCTTGCTTCCTGGTCATTGTGATTTTAAGATAGGCACATATACTCCTCCCTATCTCCAGAGGCAATCTGTGGCTGGGTCTAGTGTTTCCTCAGTGCAGGCTGACAGATAGGCAACTGCTGGCTTCTCTTAACAGACTGTCAATTTCTAGCCTTAAACTAGTTTATTTAAACCTTTTTAAAAGCGTTTTATTTATTTAAGTAATCTCTACACGCAATGTGGGGCTCGAACTCATGACCCTGAGATCAAGAGATGCATGCTCTTCCCACCAACAGCCAGGCCCTCTTAGCCTTAAACTAGTTTATTTTTTTTAAGATTTTATTTGTTTATCTTAGAGTGAGAGCGAGAGAGAGAGGACAGGGGAGGAGCAGAAGGAGAGGGAGATAATCTCCAGCACACTTCATGCTGAGCACGGAGCCCGATCCCAGGACCCCGAGATCGTGACCTGAGCCAAAACCAAAAGCCGGTGGCTCAAGCAATTGAGCCACCCAGGCACCCCCTTAAACTACTTTAAAATAATCTCCCACTTGTTGTCTGAGCACATGCAGACTTATTACTGAAAATTAATGGCTCCTAGTGACTTTTCTTTTTTTTTTTTTTTTTTAAAGATTTATTTATTTATTTATTTGACAGAGAGAGAGAGAGAGATCACAAGTAGGCAGAGAGGCAGGCAGAGAGAGAGGAGGAAGCAGGCTCCCCGCTGAGCAGAGAGCCCGATGCGGGACTCGATCCCAGGACTCCGAGATCATGACCTGAGCCGAAGGCAGCGGCTTAACCCACTGAGCCACCCAGGCGCCCCTCCTAGTGACTTTTCAAGAACTTCTGGTAATGTCTCCAGCCTGCTGACCGACAACTTCTCTATCCCACATATCTGTTAACGAACATGGATATTTATCTGGTCTATCCTGGGCTGCCTTAGTCAATGCTAAAGTTTCGCAGCAGCAGCCTTAGGACCATTTTATGGCAGTAGCAGGGCACGGGGGGAGTGTTGGCAGAGATGCCAACATACCTTCATGCCCAGAGATAGAGACCTGCTGTCAGCCATAGTGAGGGGTTTGTACCCTCAAAACATTCTTGGTCTCAGGGGTTCCTTATGCGGTCTCTGAGTCCCCACCTAACTTTTTTTTTTTTTTTTTTTTTTTTAAGATTTATTTATTTTAGGGGAGCCTGGGTGTTTCAGTCAGTTAAGCATCTGCCTTTGGCTCAGGTCATGATCCAGCCCAGCCTCCGATTCCCTTCTGAGTGAGGGATCTGCTTTTTCTGCTTTTCCCTCTCTATCAGCCCCTCTCTTCCACTTGTGGTCTCTCTGCCTCTCTCTTAAAAAAGTAAATAAAATCTGGTTTGTTTGTTTTTTTTTGAAGATTTTATTTATTATTTGACAGAGAGAGATCACAAGTAGTCAGAGAGGCAGGCAGAGAGAGAGAGAGGAGGAAGCAGGATCCCCACTGAGCAGAGAGCCCGATGCGGGCCTCGATCCCAGGACCCTGGGATCGTGACCCAAGCCAAAGGCAGAGGCTTTAACCCACTGAGCCACCCAGGCACCCCTGTAAATAAAATCTTAAAGAAAAAAAAAACAAACCATGATTGACCTTAGCCTGTCAGAGTGTGCAAGTGAGGGGAGGGGCAGAAGGAGAGACTCTTCAAGCAGACTCCGGGCTGAGCACCAACCCCTGGTGGGCTTGATCTCACAACCCATGAGATCATTCATGACCTGAGATGAAATCAATGAGTCTGACACTTAACCTACTGAGTCACCCAGCACCCTGACCCCCAACCCAGGACTTCTTAGACTCTAGTTATGTCTGATCTTCACTGCCCATTTGCGGGTCAGCATAGAAGTTGCATTTTTGAACATGGATCACCAGTTGGGATCCTATACCCCTAGCTGTCCTCATTCCTCAAAATGCTGTATTGATAGAGTGGAATAAAACTGCACCAGGGCAGTGGGAAGCCCCACAGATCCTAGTACCAGACTGGTCGAGTTTACTCTGGACAGGTCTTTTAACCCTGCTGTGCAGAACTTGTTACCATCACTGTGCCGTTCCTCAGTTGAATTAGAGTCCAACCCAGGCCTGCTATTTTCTTCTCCTCCTTTAAACACAGGGTTAAGGGCGCCTGGGTGGCTCAGTGGGTTAAGCCTCTGCCTTCGGCTCAGGTCATGATCTCAGGGTCCTGGGATCGAGTCCCGCATCGGGCTCTCTGCTCAGCAGGGAGCCTGCTTCCTCCTCTCTCTCTCTGCCTGCTTCTCTGCCTACTTGTGATGTCTCTCTGTCAAATAAATAAAATAAAAAATCTTTTAAAAAAATAAACACAGGGTTAAGTTCTGATTTATAATCAGGATTGCGGCACAAAAGGCTTCCCAACTTAGTAATAATATTGGATACAAATTTTTGAGCTCTATATTGTGGGCCAGGTACTTTCCCTTATTATTTTTTCTGGTCCTCACAGCTATATTTCACATTAGAACTCCTCCGCATCTTCATGGGACGAGAAGAATGAGGCTCAGAGAGTTAAAGGACTTGACCAGTCTGCAGGGGAGCAAAGATTATAACCAACTCCCTTCTTATCCCGGAACCTTTGCTCCTAACCATTTTTCAAGACTGCCTTCTTCCCTGGCTAAGAAAGAGTCTGAGGCAGGTAGAAAGCAGCAGGAAGAGATGCAAGAAGAGACTCTTAATTTCGGAATACCCTGGTCGTGTATAGTTCACCTCTACACACAAAGTTTTTTGTTTTTGTTTTTTCCCCCCCGTCACTGAACAGGCGACATACTCTACCAGCCATCTTGGTTGTGGCAATCCCGATTCCTCTTTATTTTTCTGTGACGACAACCAGGGGAATGAGGTAAAGCCGTCCAGCCCAGGCTTTTTAAGGAGCTCCAGCAATTCCCCCGGCAAAGAGCCTCCGGGACCCAGGGCGTGGGCCGCTTCAAGCGCAGCCTCCTCCAGGGCTCCGTTCCCGACTCGCGGGTCTGCGCCGGCTGGGGAGGGGCTCGGGCCGGGCCCTATCGGGCCCCGCCCCCTCATTTAAATACGCGGCGCCGGCGGGTGCGTCGAGCTCGCCGCGGACCCAAGATGGCTGCGTGTGGACGTGTACGGAGGATGTTCCGCTTGTCGGCGGCGCTGCAGCTGCTGCTGCTCGCGGCGGCCGGGGCCCAGAAAGTCCCGGCCCAGGGCGGCCACAGCCAGGGCCAGGGCCCCGGGGCCAACTTTCCGTCCTTTGTAGGGCAGACTGGAGGTGGCGGGCCGGCGGGTCAGCCGCTGCTCCAGCTGCCTCAGTCATCTCAGCTCCAGCACCAGCAGCAGCAGCCGCAGCAACCGCCTCAGCCGCCGCAGCCGCCTTTCCCGGCGGGTGGGCCTCCGGCCCGGCGGGGCGGAGCGGGGCCCGGAGGGGCTAGCGGGGGCTGGAAGCTAGCAGAGGAAGAGTCGTGCAGGGAGGACGTGACCCGTGTGTGCCCCAAGCACACCTGGAGCAACAACCTGGCGGTGCTCGAGTGCCTGCAGGACGTGAGGGAGGTGAGGAGGCGGGACGGGGCCGGGAGGGCCAGGCCTGGTGCGGGCCCGAGGGTGTTGCCGGCCTTGGAAGCCGCTGACGCCGGTCCACTGCTTCTCTCTCTTCCTCTGTACTGCGCTCGCTCCTTCCCTCCCCGTCTCCAACTAGCTCCCCAGCGCATTCCGAGAAGAGGACCCCACCCCCCACCCCTCCTTCCCTCTCTGGTGCGGGGGTCTGGGATTCAGACCCTGGCTCCTGGCCGCTGTCTGCGAAGGCCCAGAGCGTGTTTATGTTTGCTCCGGTCTTTTGTGTGATGCTCTTAGCACAGTGGCTCCTCGCCGAAGACCTGCTTAGAATTTGGCTATTTGTTTCGACTTGGACAGTTCGTAGCAGCCCTTTTAAATATGAAAAAATGGTTGGCGTACTTAAGCTGTTAAGAAATGATCTGTTTATTGGCAGTAGATAACGTTTAGTTTAGGTAACTCAGGTTCAGTTCTGATGTGTATTGTAGTCAGTACCGAATTCACTGTCTCTACCCCGTTCTTTTGTAATTTAGCAAATTCCTATTATCAAATACGGTGTTGAAACTGATATATGTCCTTCCCCCCCCTTCATTTATTTTGATCAATTCGTAGTGAATCTCAAGCTATTACCTCAAGTAAATTAGAGTCCCAAAGCTTGAAAAGTTGGGACAGCAGTCGAAGCTGTAATACCTGTACAGTATTTGTGATTGGGTTGTGGGATCTTGCCTTTCTGACGTCTGAATATGATTTTAATAGTAGCTTTTAATGAAATCTCGATTTGATATTCTATAATGTGAGTCAGTTAATTGACATGTCTTCTCTAGATTTAATCCTGCGGACTTATTTGACAGTTCCCAAAGTTTGGGAGCAACTCTGGTAGGGTTGTGGGGGTTTTTTGTTTTGTTTGTTTGCTTAAGGTTAGGTGTATAGAATTAGACCTAAAGGTTAACAAATAGAATGAAACTGCTGCTTGATACAGTTTTGTTTGGGAAATTGTATCGTCAGAATTGCCTAAGATGTTCATGACCATGGACATGGGACCATGGGAAGATCACTGGTTTGTAGAAAATTGCTAGTCTTGGCAATATTTCCCCCACTCCGCTCGCCCTCCCATCCACTTTGATACCTGCTCTAGTATTCTATACAGAGAATTCACAAGGGGGAGAGACATACATAATCTGAAGACAGAAAGGAAATTTTCTGAGCCAACAGAAATGTGGGACCACAGATGACTTCTCTTCTACAATTTAAAGACTAGGATGATTCATTGTTACTGTTTATTCTTCAGCTACTTCTCTAGTAGATACAGCTGAGATTCTTAACTGTCAGCCTTTTTGGAATTTTTTATTTGGTATTTGAGGATATATAATCAATGTTCCCTCAGAGTAAGACCCTAATATTGGTGATCAAACACTTTGTTAGTGGTTTGTGGCAGAAGTAGGATGTTATTAGGCAAAGTGGCAAAAAGTGGCCAATGCTCGGAGAACATCTCTTTCTTTGTGTGCTTAGGAACATTTGGAAAGCTCTACTTACAGGAGCAGGCTTCCTTTGTCATGCAGTAGAAGTGTGTAGCAGCATATGTAATCCATAAATAACAGATTTGATCACTTTTGGAGTCTGTTTAATTTTGTGGGTACTGTCTTGGATTACTTAGTGCAAGGAAACTGGCTTGAAAATGGAGTCCCTGCTCCACATTTGATTGTAAGATTCTCGGCAAGGATACTGTTTCAGTAACTACATTTTTTCTCCTTTGTGGAGATGGGTGTTTAAGTTCTTCGAGCATAGTTACTAGGTCCTATATTTCCTTTGTAACTTTCCAGAGTACCTAATTCAGTACTGAGACTCAATAAATATTGCCAACAGATTGAGGATAAATATACTAATGAAGTCAGTTTTATACTCCACAGGAAGAAAACGTGTTATGTAAATTGGAAGTGGGGGTATTTTGGGGACCAGATCTTTCCAAATTTACAGTTTAGTTAATTTTCCTCTAATTTTATATACATAAAAGTTGAAAAAAAGGTACCATGAACGATTGTGTATATTCTTTGGGAGGTGGACCTATTTTCTTTTCTTTCTTTTTTTAAAAATTTGTAAGTGGGCTCCATACTCAATGGGGGCTTGAACTCGCAACCCTGAAGTCAAGAGTTGCATGCTGTAGGGACTGAGCCTACCAAGCTTCTGGAAGTGGAGCTGTTTTTGTTTTGTTTTTAAATATTTATTTATTTGATATAGAGAGAGATATATACAGCGAGAGAGGGAACACAAGCAGGGGGAGTGGAAGAAGGAGAAGCGGGTTCACGCTGAGCAGGGAGCCCTATGCGGGGCTTGATCTCAGGACCCTGGGATCATGACCTGAGCAAAGGCAGATGCTTAACCATCTGAGCCACCTAGGCGCCCCAAGTGGAGCTGTTTTTAAACTTTTTTTTCTTTAAAGACAGCAGAAGAACATTTAAATCCACATAGTTTGAGAATTAGTTAAATCTGATTTATGTGTTTGAAAGAACATACCTGAATTAAAGAAAGAAACTGCCTAGGCACATTTAAAGTGAAATTATGGAACATGTTTTGCATTTGTTTTTTGGTAAGTAGTACTGCTTGATAGGGAATTTGATATAATCTGCTTCTATATCCCTTTGGGTTTTCTTTGTTTTTTGTTTGTTTTGTTGTTGTTTCCTTTATCCCTTTGGATACTAATTTGGAGAAGGCTGTTCTCTGTGTACTTGCTATTAGAATTATGGAGAGGCAAAGCATGTGAGTGTTTAAATGGTAGTAGACATTTTTATTTTGAAACAACATGGGGTATACAGTGTTAGGTTAAGTCTTTTTTTTTTTTAAGGTTTAGTTTTTTGTTTTGTTTTAAAGATTTTGTTTATTTGACACAGAGAGAGAGAGCACGAGAAGAGTGAGCAGCAGACAGTGGGAGAGGGAGAAGCAGGCTCCCCACCGAGTAGAGAGCCCCAGGCAGGGCTCGATTCCAGGACCCCAGGATCACAATCCGAGCCTAAGGCAGATGCTCAGGCAACTGAGCCACCCAGGTTCCCCGTGTTAGATTAAGTCTTGAGCTCAAATATTTTAAGATTGTCTCTACTGTAGTGCTCAAAGTTATGTAGTAGTTCACTTACAAACTTTATTTGAAGGTATTTATGGCTACCTTTAAATAATTACAGCTGGTAATTTCAGTGTGTCTAACATATCATAACATATGCCAACAAAATCTGTAACTACAGTAAATCTGAACATGGACTATAGTTCACAGCTTTCCCTCAGTCACTTTGGGTGCTATTTTGAAGGTTGTGTGTCATGAGAGGGATTTTTTTTTTTTTAACCCTTTCAGATGAGTCATGCTTTTTAAAAGGTCAAGTATACCCAGTGGGTCCACTGTTAAATAGTAGATGTAATAGTAGTAATGATAGGATAGTTGAAGTGGTTACATGTGTGTGTTACATGTGTTGTGTATATACATGTGTACATGCATGTCAGGTTACACACATGTATATACATACAGAACTAGTAGTGCTAGTCATAAAAAATATAACAAGAATGTATAAAGGCCTGGGCACCTGAGTGGCTCAGTCGATTAAGCGGCTCAGGTCATGATCCCAGGGTCCTGGGATGGAGCCCTTCCTAGGGCTCCCTGCTCACCAGTGAGCCTGCTTCTCCCTCTGCCAGCTGCTCACCCTGCTCATGCTCTCTCATTGTCAAATAAATAAATAAAATCTTTAAAAATAAATAAATAGAATCCATAAAGGGGAAAAAGGAAAAACATACCCTGGGCTATTTTAGCAGGTGGAGGAATTAATACCAAAGAAAGAGAAAGGAGAAAGTACTGCTATGTAGTTAGTAGTTAATACATTAAGAGATAAGACATGCCTTTTTTTTTTTTTTAAGATTTACTTACTTACTGACAGAGAGAGACAGCAAGAGAGGGAACACAAGCAGGAGGAGTGGGAGAGAGAGAAGCAGGCTTCCCACCAAGCAGGGAGCCTGATGCAGGGCTCGATCCCAGGATCCTGAGATCATGACCTGAGTTGAAGGTAGATCCTTAGTGACTGAGCCACCCAGGCACCCCAAGATAAAACATGCTTTATGTTGAGAGTAATTTTAAAATACTTATGTATTTTTGAGTGAAATGACTGGTATTATCATGTGTTTAGAAGTTCGGATGGAGACATTGGTTTCTTGGGAGGAGTTTATTAATGATGTGCATTTTTCTTAGGGCTTTTTTAAAAACTGTTTTTATTAGATTTTATTTTTTTAACATATTTACTTAAGATTTTATTTATTTGAGAGGGAGACAGAGATAGCGAGAAACAGCAAGAGTGGGGAAGAGAGGGAGAAGCAGGCTCCACATTGAGCAGGGAGCCCCATGTGGGGGCTTGATCCCGGGACACCAGCATCATGACCTGAGCCAAAGGCAGATGTTTAATGACTGAGCCAGCGAGGTGCCCCTGTTCTTGTTAGGTTTTAAAACATAAAACTTTCTAATATGGGAAATTTCAAGTATGCACAGAAGTCGAATAGTATGGTGATTCTCTCTGTATGTATCACCTAGCTTCAACTGTCTCTATGTTTTTTTGTTTATTTGGCATAGGATTTGGGAGACTGGCATATTTTAAAGCAAGTCCCAGATACATGTCATTTCACTTGCTTCCTTTTTTTTTTCCATTTCACTTTCTAATTACTTTGATGTGTATCTTTGATAAGCACTTAAAAAATAAAACAATATAGCTATTTAAGATGTACTATTTTATGTATCAAACAGGAATTAACTTTTTAAAAAATTTTTTAAAAAGATTTTATTTATTTATCAGAGAGAGAGTGGGGGAGAGAGCGAGCACAGGCAGACAGAATGGCAGGCAGAGGCAGAGGGAGAAGCAGGCTTCCTCCCGAGCAAGGAGTCCGATGTGGGACTCGATCCCAGGATGCTGGGATTATGACCCGAGCCAAAGGCAGCCGCTCAACCAACTGAGCCACCCAGGCGTCCCAGGAATTAACTTTTAAACATTACAAACTGTAAACCCAGTTTCTTTCTTTCTTTCTTTCTTTTTTTTTTTTTTTTAGATTTTATTCCTTTATTTGACAGAGAGAGAGACAGTGAGAGAGGGAACACAAGCAGGGGGAGTGGGAGAGAGAGAAGCAGGCTTCCCACTGAGCAGGTAGTCCGATGTGGGCCTCCATCCTAGGACCCTGGGATCATGACCTGAGCTGAAGGCAGATGACCAACAACTGAGCCACCCAGGCGCCCTATAAACCCTTTCAGACTCACAGATGAACATTTTTATTACCCTATTCTTTAAAAAAATTCTTTTATTTTTGAAGATTTTTATTTTTCAGTAATTTCTGTATTCAACGTGAGGGCTAGAACTTACAACCCCAAGATCAAGAGTCTCACACTTTGTCAACTGAGCCTGCCAGGTGCTTCTGCTCTCTTCTTAACCTTTAATTTTTTTTTTTTTAAAGATTTTATTTATTTATCAAAGAGAGAGAGGGGGAGAGAGCGAGCACAGGCAGACAGAATGGCAGGCAGAGGCAGAGGGAGAAGCAGGCTCCCTGCTGAGCAAGGAGCCCGATGTGGGACTCGATCCCAGGACGCTGGGATCATGACCTGAGCTGAAGGCAGCTGCTTAACCAACTGAGCCACCCAGGCGTCCCTTAACCTTTAATTTAACAGTATCCTAAGATCATGTTTTGCACTCTCTATATTATTTAATTTTTTTTCAAAAGATTTTAATTTATTTATTTGATAGAAATCACAAGTAGGCAGAGAGGTAGGCAGAGAGTGGGGGGGAACGAGGCTCCCTGATGAGCAGAGAGCCTGAAGTGCGGGGCTCTATCCCAGGACTCTGAGACCATGACCTGAGCCTAAGGCAGAGGTTTAACCCACTTAGCCACCCAGGCGTCCCTCATTTAATATTTTTGATAGTCCTGTGAGGTGAATGTCCTGTTATCTTAGTTGAGAAACAGGCTCAGAGAGATGAAGTAATTTGTCTGATGTTATGTCCTAAGTTGTAGACCTGGTATTTGGTAAATTCTCTTTGATTTCAAAGTCAGACACTTTGCAATCTAGCATGGATGGTTTCAGCTAGGGAAATTGGTATGTGACTGTTGAGAATGCCAGGGATTCAGAAATGGACACAAAAAATGAGAAGAGTTGCCTGGAATTAGAATCCTCTTTTCTTTACTATTGAGAACAATTGGGTAGCTACAACTCCTATGCACTAGAATATTGTAGATTCTCAGGTAGACAGACTAGCGTTATTAAACAAACCTAATTTAATTTCTAGTTTGAGCCCATCACGAGCAGAATTTCTGCTTAATGAAAAGATTTTCAAATCTCATCTTACCTGAGGCAGGATTTGTACTGGTATATGATGGAAGAATTTATATATATTTCCCTACTGTTTGTGTTGAATCTGTGGAACAGTACAAAGAGTGAACTAGGACTAGAGCTAGCACTGCCATTAGCTAACCATATGGCTGTGGGCAAGTCTTCACTACTTTGAGTTCTGGTTTCCTCACATATTTAATGAGAGATTTAGGTAATAGTATAATTTCTGAGATCCCTGTTATTTTTTTTAAAGGTTTATTTATTAGAGGGAGAGAGCATGTGTGTGAGTGGGCAGGAGGAAGGAGCAAAGGGAGAGTCTTTTCTTTGTTGTTGTTAAAGATTTTATTTATTTATTTATTTGACAGAGAGAGAGAGAGAGAGATCACAAGTAGGCAGAGAGGCAGTCAGAGAGAGAGGGGGAAGCAGGCTCCCGCTGAGCAGAGAGCCAGATGTGGGGACCTGAGATCATGACCTGAGCCGAAGGCAGAGGCTTAACCCCCTGAGTCACCCAGGCGCCCCAAGGGGGAGAGAGTCTTAAGCTGACTTTGCTCTGAATACAGAGCCTGGACATGGGGCTTGATCTCATGACCTGACTGAGCTGAAGCCAAGAGTTGGATGCTTACCCCACTGCACCACCCAGGCACCCAGTAAGATTCCTGTTATTTAACCTGTATAACTTTCCCATATTCTACGTATATTTTGTATAGTTTTTAGAATTTATAGGTATAGCATCTCCTGATTCCTTATTCATTCATGGGAGGAAATAGTGATGTGAATAATGCAAAAGGCAATTAATCCAGACATTGTTTGGCTTTAGGATATGTTATGATTGTTTTGTTTGAGCCCATCTGGAATTTCCTCCAATGCTAACTCTCAGTGGTTGGAAGCAATCTAACCACAAAATCAAGGCATTATTGATCCCTTATTATGAAGGAACACTAGTGCTTTAAGAAGACCATTACTTACAGTTGGTTTGATAAATGAGATTGTGATCAAGGAACAATTATGACATGAGAGTGATAATCTGTTGGTGCCATACAGACAGTAAATTGTTTAGGGCAATGAAAAGAGGATAAAATTAGGAATTAGACTTGAGTAGAACCCAGTTCTGCTACTCTTAGCTTAGAAGTTTTTTCTCCCTTGGTGCTCAGTGGGTTAAGCCTCTGCCTTTGGCTCAGGTCATGATCTCAGGGTCCTGCGATGGAGCCCTGCATTGGGCTCTCTGCTCAGCAGGGAGCCTGCTTCTCCCTCTCTCTCTGCCTGCCTCTCTGCCTACTTGTGATCCCTCTTTCTCTGTCAAATAAATAAAATCTTTAAAAAAAAGTTTTTTTTCTCCCTTAAGTTGTGACTGTTGAACCATGTCATAAATGAAGATACACGTGAATTCTTGAGTTTGATGTGCTACTTATATTTTTCTAATATACATTAAACAAAATATATGGCCATTAAAGTGTATAATACTAACACCATCTGAAATTATCTTTCTTACCTTCTGTGATACCTGCTTTGGGAAATACCAAGACTGGATTATCTCTTCAGATCCTTCTAGCTCTGATACTTTGTGATTCTGTGATATGTAAGAATACAGTTATGTAAAAGAGAATGAAAAATTAAAAGCACAGGTGAAAAGGGGACATACTTTAAGAAATTTAGGGGGTTGTACTGACTAAAATAGAGTTTGAGAATTATTTCGGAGTCCAGATTATAAAGGGTCTTAGGTGTACCACTGGCTCGTTCTCCAACTAAAGCCCAGAAATGGGGGTACCTGGGTGGCTCAGTGGGTTAAGCATCTGCCGTCGGCTCAGGTCATGATCTCAAGGGTCCTGGGATCAAGCCCTGCATTGGGCTCTCTGCTCAGCAGGGAGCCTGCTTCCCCCTCTCTCTCTCTGCCTGCCTCTCTGCCGGCTTGTGATCTCTCTCTGTCTCTCTGTGTCAAATAAATAAAATCTTAAAAAAAAAAAAGCCAGAAATGGTATATGTTTTTATTCCAACCTGAGACAAAAAATCCTTACAGATAATTGGGAGTTACCTGTAAAATTCCACTGTCATTGATGAGAAATACTTCTCTAAGAAGTCTCTTAATAGAGTGCTTAATAGACTATAGTTGCTTAATAATTCATTGTTCTTTGGAAGAAAATAAAAATACTTGAACAATCCAAAAGATGAAATGGTACATTTCTCTTCTGTACACTTCTCCTAATGTGTTCAAAACCAATTTAGTCAGCAACAATCCAAAAACAAAACAAAAAAGATACTTATATATTTATTTTATATAAGATACTTATATATTTGAAAAATAAGCAATTAAATGGCTTATAGGATGTCATGCAAATTAATTTTTCTTCCTTCATCGAACATTTATTGGATAACTACCGTATGTAAGACACTGTGCTTAGTGTTAGAGGATATAAATGCATGATAGTAGTTAGCGTTTGTTGAAGGCTTTCTGTGTGCTCTGTGCTAAGAGACCGTGTGTTTTCTAGGCATCTATCTCATTTAATCCTATCAGAGATGTATCATTATTATTGTTATTTAATGAGGAAACTGCCTTAGGGCCAGTAAGTGGTGGAATTAAGATTTGAAAGCAAGTCTGTCCAGCTATGAAATAGCTCATTCCTCTTCCATCCCTGTAGTACAGCCCAGTGTGGTGGTCACCAGCTCAGTGTAGCTTTTGAACATTTAAAGCATGAAGTGTTAATGGGGTTGTGCTGTAAGTATAAAAGACACACTTGATTTTAAAGGCTTAGTACAAAAAAACAAATGTAAGATACTGCATTAATTTTTTGTATTGATTACACATTTAAATGGCAATATTTTGGATATATTGGATTAAATACATTATTAAAATCAATTTTAATTATTTTTTAATATGACTATTAGAAAACAAATAATAGATGTGGTTTACATTTGATTTTTTTTTTTTTTTTTTTTAGGATTTTATTTATATATTTGACGGAGACAGTGAGAGAGGGAACACAAGCAGGGGGAGAGGCAGTGGGAGAGGGAGAGGGAGAAGCAAGCTTCCTGCAGAGCAGGGAGCCTGATGTAGGACTTGATCCCAGGACCCTGGGATCATGACCTGAGCAGAAGGCAGATGCTTAACGACTAAACCACCCACGCGCCCCCATTTGATTTCTAATGGACAGCTCTGATCTGGAAGAAGAAAAAGATACCTTTACTAAAAATTATTACTATAGGGGTGCCTGAGTGGCTCAGTCAGTTAAGGAGCTGCCTTCAGCTTGGGTCTTGGTCTCGGGGTCCTGGGATCGAGCCCCAAGTTGGATTCCCTGCCTGGTGGGGAGCCTACCAATCCCTCTCCTGCTCCCCCTGCTTTTGTATGTGTTCTCTTTGTCAAGTAATAAATAAAATCTTTAAAAAAATAAAGAATTAATATAAGTTGTAGTACTGTAAAAGAAGGAAAAGTTAAATGCTAGGACACATGCTAGAGGAAGTGGTTGGGAGTATCAGAAAAAAGCTTGTCGGTACTTTTCATTCTTCTTAAAGAGTTTATTGTTAATATCACGAGATTTTTTTTTTAAGATTTTATTTTTCAGTAATCCCTGCACCCAGTGTGGGGCTTGAATCTACCGCCTCGAGATCAAGAGTTGCATGCTCTACTGACTGAGCTAGCCAGGTGCCCCCGTATCAAGAAATTCTTAATTTAGCTACCTTAAAATGCCTCCTAATCTGACACCATCCCCGTGCCTAATTTATGAGTTGTAAGGGGCGCTCCTTCAAGTTGAGAAGAGCAGTTCTCATAAAACTGGGAAATCAGTAAGTGGTTCATCTTTGTTTGGTTGAATTATAGAAATTGGAAACTTACGAAGGAATCTCAAGTGATGGCCCTCAGAACTGTGCCAGTGCTAACTCTTGTATCTGCATTAAAATAGAGTGTGGAGGAACAAGAAGTGTGGACTGGAATCTAAAAACAATGAATTAAGAGAACCAGACATCTACTTTCATTTAGCTGTAACAACTTTACTGAAATTAGAAAATTATGTTAGATTGAATGCATAGTATTTATAGTACCTTCTAATGAAGACGTGAATAACATGTGTCACTCTTTGTAGGGGGAGGAGTCGTAGTGAAAGTGAGTGCTAACTTGAATTCCTGGATCTGTACACTTGTAAAATAGAACACTCTTAAATTGTTTCTGTGTTCCTTAAAAATAAAAAATGTGATATATATTTAGAAAGATAAGTAAGAGAAACAGTGAATTGAAATTATGTGGGGGAAAAATTAACCAGGAGAATGTGCATACAAGTTATAAATCAATTCAAATGCAAAGTAACTACAACAAAGAAGGAAAGAAAAAAAAATAATGTTTAAGGAAAGATACAGAAGGTATCTAGGAAGGTTTCTTTTGTAACTTAAGTGTAAACTAGAAAGAGCCTGAAAGTCAACAGAATTCCCAAGTTCGTGCACTGTCCAAATCAGCTGTGTAATGTGATAAGCAATTGAAGTGGACAGAAGCTTTAAGGAGGGAGAAGGGGATGTAATGGAGGGTTTTAATCCTGAGCATATCTGCCTTCTGTTAATTAGTACCATCTACTGAGCACACCTATTTAATGTAAGCAGGAAAAATCAGAATCACAGTCTTGGATTCAAATCCCAAATCACTTATCTCTTACTGTGACCTTGGACAAATTAATAGACAACCTTCAATTGTCTATAAAACAGATAATTTTCTACAAAACAGATAAACACACTCCTACAGGGTTATGGTGAGAATAAAAAAATTTTAAATACGTAGACCATGCATCAAATTGCATTTGCCCATAAACGGTCTTTCTCTTCCCTTTCTCTTTGTTGTTTCAGAGGAAATGATTCAAGATAAGGTTTTGTGTTCACTGTGTTAAGAGAAATGTGAAATGAATGTAACGTGCCACACCTTTTATATAATACTTCCTAGGTAGGTAGGCAGGCTCCTAATGAAAACTTAAGTTGAACTTACTTGAAGAGTAAGATCAAGAACATTTATAGTCCTTATATGTTAATTAAAAAAAAAAGAACATTTATTGTCTTTTTTTTTTTTTCAAGTTTTCTTTCAGGATTTTATTTATTTATTCTTTTTTTTTTTTTTAATTTATTCTTTAAGTAATCTTTACACCCAGTGTGGGGCTTGAACTCACAACCCCTGACACCAGTAGTCAGATGCTCTTCTGACTGAACCAGCCAGGCGCCACGAGAACATTTATAGTCTTTAATGAATATTGAAAATGTATGCACTTTGAGATTATAAGTGCAAAGGAGTGATTCTCTGGGTAAAGGAATTCAGTTCTGCCAAATGTTCTTTAGTTCTCTTGGCCTAAATGAGGCCTAAATTTGGAATATACTGCCTATCAGACAAAGGAAAGTCCCGTTCTTAAATAGAAGAGGAAAGAATTAGTTCTTGTGTTCTGAAGACAGCATTACTTAACACAGATCCTCCCTCTGTATAATGGAATGACTAAGAACATAGCTTCTTATTAGCTGAGAAAAAGAAGGCATTGATTCTTTTTGCCTTTTATAAAACCAGATAAATATAAAAATCACTGGAATTTTCCTAAAGATTGGCACCTTTTCATAGAGAAAGGAATATGTTAGAACTTGATATTGCTAAGGTTGGAACGTTCTCTGGCGCATGAAACAATCTATATTAAAAAATCAATACATAAATTAATCATACCTTAAGGATAGTGCGAAATATTTTCAGTCTGCAAGCCTTCTTTCTGAGGTAATTAGGCAGCAGAGTTAGTTTTGAATAGTTTTGAAACAGTTAAAACTCCACAGTCTCAGACTGTTAGAACTGATTAGATTAATTAGGACCTCCCTGTTTGCCATGTGTATAGATAAACGTTTTTGGTGTGGCTGGTTGGTGTTGTTGCTTTATTATTATAAGAAGTTTATTATTATAAGAAGTTTCAAGAAAGAAGTTTCACTATTGTATATTGATTTCCACCTTTGAAAATGGGTCTAAAATAGGAGAAATTAGAACAGTGAAAACAGAAATCAGAAGAGATTGGTGTGGTTCCCTCCTTCTTCTGGAGACAGATTTACGTTCTTCAGTGCCGTGATCTCTGCCTCCTTCTCTGGCTCTTGCCAGCTCCTACCACATCCAGGTGTCCCATGTCGCCCGCCCTCCCCGTATGTGGTGAAGTGTTATAGGCTTCTAGAGAGCACCACCTTACAGCTTGTGAGTTTACAGAGTTGTTGTTTTTTTTACAGAGGTTTTTTTTTTTTTTTTAATGTAAATAGTATTTGTTGGTAAAGATTTTATATTCAGTGATTCAGGAATTTTCTGCACCTGCATGTTGTTCAGTATCTTTCCCTTAGCATAACCCAGTGGCCCACTGCCACTTCAGCTCTTCTTTAGGCATGGTTTTCTGGCTTCATTGTTTTTATTAGATTGAACTGTAAGAGTGACCAGTATTTGGTCCTGTTTAACTTATAAAACCAGCAATTTCATGTGGTTCAACCTAATAGTTAAGATTTTGAGTAAATGATACCTGCATTTGCAGCAATTCCATTATTTGCTTTTTTGTATCATCTTGAAATTTACAGTTAAGAGTGAGGGGATAGGATGAACTTGTCATTTTAGTGGAGAGCTTCACCTTGGGAGTCTTTCTAAAATTTTTTTTCCCTGAGCTTTTTATTGGGTTTATCTGCCCCCAGGACCAAAAGAAGAGAATCAGTCTAGATTATCTTATACTTTTGCTCATCATTTGTAAAATATTTACTGAGCATTTACTGTATGGGTTAATTAACAAGATTGTCTGGCATAAAAAGGTGACTTGAAAGTTTAGTTTCGTATAAAATAATGTGTTCCAACCTTAACTCTTACAGTAGTGGAAATGTGGAACTAGATGCAAGTATCTGAAAGGACCTTAACCAAACACACTTGTTTTTTATTTTTACATTTGTCTTTAAAAAATGAGTATTGGCCTAATAGCCTTCTCCCTAAATATTTATCTGAGTCAAGTAAGTTGCTATCCAATATGTGATTTATGGAACCTTTTTTTTTTTTTTAAACTAAAGATTTTATTTATTTACTTGACAGAGAGAGATCACAAGTAGAGAGGCAGGCAGAGAGAGAGAGGGAAGCAGGCTCCCTGCTGAGCAGAGAGCCCGATGCGGGACTCAATCCCAGGACCCCGAGATCGTGACCTGAGCCGAAGGCAGCGGCTTAACCCACTGAGCCACCCATGCACCCTATGGAACCCTTTTTTATGTTATTTGTAGCTCTTGATAAAGTATACAATACATAGAGTAGAAATTTTACAGATTTTACAAATTTTACATATAAAAAAGGAATTAGATGGATTGTGATTTGCCCAAATCACATAAATATTAAGAAAAAGAGCTTGGGGCACCTGGGTGGCTCAGTGGGTTAAGCCTCTGCCTTTGGCTCAGGTCATGATTTCAGGGTCCTGGGATCGAGCCCTGCATTGGGCTCTCTGCTCCGGGAGGAGCCTGCTTCCCCCTCTCTCTGTCTGCCTCTCTGCCAGCTTGTGATCTCTGTCTATCAAATAAGTAAATAAAATCTAAAAAAAAGAAAAAAAAGAACTTAGACTCCAATCCAAATCTTTTTAAATATAAAGCCTCTTTCTGTGTTACCACATTGCTTTTCTGATTACTTTTATATTTATATACATATACATATTATTATTATTATTATTTTTAATAATCTTTCCCATTTTTATTTAAATCTGTCAACAAATATTTGAACATATATTATGTGCCTGTTGTTTCTTCAGATAGTTTTTCTGTCCCTACTCTTCCTGGGCTCTGGTTTTCCATAGGTTAAATTGCTTGCTATTGTCTCAAGTCTTTTTTTTTTTTTAAAGATTTTATTTATCAGATAGAGATCCCAAGTAGGCAGAGAGGCAGGCAGAGAGAGTTGGGGGTGGGGGAAGCAGGCTCTCTGCTGAGCAGAGAGCCAGATGCTGGCTGATCCCAGGACCCTGGGATCAGCCAGATGCTGGCTGATCCCAGGACCCTGGGATCATGACCTGAACTGAAGGCAGAGGCTTTAACCCACTGAGCCACTCAGGTGCCCCTATTGTCTCAAGTCTTGAAGAGATGTTCTTCATCCTCTCTTCCCCACTGATTGTTGTTTTCTTTCCCCTACTCAGTTTCATTGTGGATAATTACTATTGCTGTGTCTTTAGGTTCATTGATCCTTTCTTTTTTTTTTTTTTTTTTTTTTTTAAAGATTTTCTTTATTTACTTGATAGACAGAGACCACAAGTAGGCAGAGAGGCAGAGAGAGAGGAGGAAGCAGGCAGAGAGAGCAGAGAGCCCGATGTGGGGCTCGATCCCAGGATCCTGGGATCACGACCCGAGCCGAAAGCAGAGGCTTTAACCCACTGAGCCACCCAGGTGCCCCTCATTGATCCTTTCTTCTGTGACTTTCAGTCTGATATTAAAGCCATCTAGTGTATTTTTTAAAATTTTTGATATTTTATTTTTCATCTGTAGAAGTTTGATTTGGGTCTTTTATATTACTAAGTGCATGTTTTCCTCTACAGTTCCCCGCCCCCCCCAAAGACTTTAAGTAATTTCTACACATAGTGTTGAGATCAAGAATCAGAGCCAGCCAGGTGTTGCTTTCTTCATAGACTTTTCCCTCCTTTTCTTTACAATCTTGAGTGTATTTATAATCACTATTTTAAGGTTCTCATCTGCAAATTCCATTAGTCGTCAGTTTCTTGGTCTTTTTCTTTTTTTTTTTTTTTTTTTTTTTTAAAGATTTTATTTATTTATTTGACAGAGAGAAATCACAAGTAGATGGAGAGGCAGGCAGAGAGAGAGAGAGGGAAGCAGGCTCCCTGCTGAGCAGAGAGCCCGATGCGGGACTCGATCCCAGGACCCTGAGATCATGGCCTGAGCCGAAGGCAGCGGCTTAACCCACTGAGCCACCCAGGCGCCCCTCTTGGTCTTTTTCTAATGATTAATTTTTCTTCTTGTGGTCACATTCCTATTTCTTTGCATGTGTAGTAATTTTTTTTTAAGATTTATTTATCTTAGAGAAAGCAAGTGTGTGCTCGCATGAGTAGAGAGAAGAAGAGAAGCAGAGTCCCCACTGAGTGGGCCTCAAGCTCATGACCCCCTAGGTCATAACCCCAGCCAAAACCAAGAGTCTGGTGCTTAACCAGCTGAGCCACCCAGGCACCTCTACATGTGTGGCAATTTTTTATTGGATATTGGTCACCATCCATTTTACATCTTTGAGTGCTAAATTTTGTTGAATTCCTTTAAAGAATGTTGGATTTTGTCTGGCATGGAGGTTGTATGCAGATCAGTTTGAGCCTTTTGAGGCTTGCTTTTAAGTTTTGTTAGGGTAAGTCCAGAGCAGTCTGTAGTCTGTGCCTAATTTAATTCTGCTACTACGAAGTGACTCTTCTGGGATTCTACCCAGTGTCCTGAGTCATATGAGGTCTCTCCTTTCAGGCTGGTGAGAATAAACTGCTCCCTGCCTTGTGTGAGCATCAGGAATTATTTGGTCTATTTGCTTTTGTGTTTCATTGGCCACCACATACCCATAGGATAAGACAACACTCAGGGGGATCCCTCTGCAGATATCTTGGCTTCTTTGTTTAGTTCTTTTTTCCAGTACTCTATCTTTCAAGTTCTAGCTGCCTTGAATTCATTGAACTCTGGTTTCTCTCCTCTGCTCAGGGAGAATACTAAATTCTGTTTGGGCTCCCCCATCCTGTGCTACGGTCTAGAAGCCTCCTCCAGGGACTAAGTTGGGGTAGTTCTAGGTTCACCTTGTTTCCCTTCTCTTAGGGATCATAAACCTATGCTGCCTGTTGTCCATTTACTGAAAATTATTTAATATATTTTGTCTAGTTGTTAGTTACTATGGGGGAAGTTCTTGTAATAACTAATTCTTCATATGTAATAGTAGAAATCGCCATCGCTTGAATTTTAACTTCTGACCTATCAAATGGGATTGAATGGGGAGAATTTGTTAGAAAAGGAGATCGTGATTTATTAAAATTGTAAATATATATATCTTTTGACCTAACTGCCCTGCTTCTGAAACTTTATATATGACACTATGATCAATGTGTAGGAGGTATTTTATTGAGGCTTTTTTTTTTCCCAAATAATTGGAAATAACCCAACACCCTTCAATAAGAGTGATTGAATGTATTATGTGTATTCATACAATGAGCTATTGTATTGCTGTGGAAAGGAGGTGTTTACGTCAGGTGTGGAAAGATCTCCAACATCTCTTATTAAATTATTAAATTATTTGCTTATATTTGCATTAGAATGCTCTGGAAGGAGACAGAAGAAACTAGGCTAATAATGGGGGATAAAAATGGGTGGCAAATTTTCCACTATATTCTTTATACATATATATATTTTAAAGATTTTATTTATTTACTTGACAGAAATCACAAGTAGGCAGAGAGGCAGGCAGAGAGAGAGGAGGAAACAGGTTCCCTGCGGAGCAGAGAGCCTGATGTGGGGCTCAATCCCAGGACCCTTGGGATCATGACCTGAGCCGAAGGCAGAGGCTTTAACCCACTGAGCCACCCAGGCGCCCCTATTCTTTATATTTTTTATTAAAAATTTTTTTGAGACAGTTATGTGTTATCTGTTTGACATTTAAAAAATTAAGGTGACAAAAGATCTTCATTGCCCTTTGTTGACAAAACTGTTTTAGCATAAGAATGCCACAGTTGTAATTTCATTATGTGTCAAGGGGTCGGCTTCTCCCTAAGCCTTTCACTAACTTAGAAGATCAAGATTTCCTTTCAGTTCATGTATTATTTGGGGCAAAACTAACTCCCCATAGTAAATCCCAAAATATCAGTGGCTTACCACAAGAGAAGTTGTGAGAGACGATCAGCCTCTGGTGATCCAGAGACCCTGGTTCCTCCTGTCTTGTGCTTTTGCTTCTCAGGGCTTCAGAGTCTTGTGCTTTCACACTGAAAAGTCAGAACCCCTGCCTGCCGGCCTGTTTGTATGTGTGTATGTATTTATTATCCTTATTTCCCTCCCTCTCTTTCTTCCTTCCATATAATTCACGTATCATAAAATTCACCTTTTTATCCACCTTCTCTTGAAAACTCTGGCCCTGAGGCGATTGACTCACATTCCACTGGTGAGAACTCTTCCTGTGCAGCACCCAGCTACACGGGACTGGGTAGGCAGGCACTCCCAGGGACAGTTTGGCATTGTGAAAGGGTAGCACACAATTGTAGCAGACAGCTAGCAATCTCCATCTCAGCTGTCTGGGCAAGTCAGGTCAGGTTCATGTGCCAGCCTTTGATTTGTCACATTAAGAAGTTAATGTTCCTTCCCATTTTCTCTAGGAAGGTGAATGCTATTGATAAATCATCAGGTTTTTTTTATGTGGAGAAGGGGAGATTCTTTCTTGTGATCAGTTTTCTGTGTTACAGTCTCTTTGATTTAAATTATGAAAGCACTCTCAGCGGGACATATTGATCTCAGTTCTAATTTTATAATACTTGCTGAGGGCCAGTATCTTGTGTCCTGTCCCTTGTCATTAAGCTCCAAGCCCTAGGTTAATGAACAACAGTTTCCCTTCTTCCTCTCTTTCTTGGTGCCATGTGGGGTTTTTTTGTTTTTTTGTTTTTTAAATTAGAGAAAGTGTCACAAGTGTGTGATTGGAGGTGGGCAGAGGGTAAGGGAAAGAGAGAGAATCCTCAAGCAGATTCCCCACTGAGTGGGGAGCCTGACATAGGGCTCGATCCCATGACCCGAAGATCATGACCTGAGCTGAAACCAAGAGTTGGCCGCATAACCAACTGAGCCACACAGGCACCAGGTGTCATGGCTTTTAATCCATCCTTCCTCCCTCCTTTTCCTGGCAGCCAATGGATTCTCCTTTTCTTCTGCATTTGCCCCTGCCTTTAAAAGGACTTTGTTTATCCTGTTTATTGATGAAGGCTTTTTAAGCTCTGTTCTTTGCTGACAGCATATATATTGCTAGAACCTAAAGTTGTTGACTTTTGAGGTAACCCATTCTTTTACATTGTTCAAAAGGGACCGGGAGGTAGAGTAACATTTATTGGGCAACTACTATGTGCTTGTGTACATTATCTTGTTGAAGCACTACTGTTTCTAAGAGAGCTATGTAGTTTTGGCCTCCATTTTATTATGAAAAGTTACAAACATACAGAAAAGTTTTAAAAAATTGTACATTGAAAATAAATCATACATTGGACTGAATTTCAATCACTGAAATTCTACCATTAACATTTTACTGTCTTTACTTTATCAGTAAAGATGTTAGTTTTAAACACACAAGTTTGGGACGTCTGAGTGGCTCAGTTGGTTAAGCAGCTGCCTTCGGCTCAGGTCATGATCCCAGCGTCCTGTGATCAAGTCCCACATCGGGCTCTTTGCTCCGCAGGGAGCCTGCTTCTCCCTCTGACTCTGCCTTCCCCTCTGTCTGCCTATGCTCGCTCTCGCTCACTCTCTCTCTGACAAATAAATAAATAAAATCTTTAAAAAAAAAAAAATAAAAAAAATAAACACACAAGTTTTGGGGCTCCTGGATGGCTCAGTGGGTTAATGCCTCTGCCTTCTGCTCAGGTCGTGGTCTCAGGGTCCTGGGATCGAGCCCTGCATAGGGCTCTCTGCTCGGCAGGGAGCTTGCTTTCCTCTCTCTCTCTGCCTGCCTCTCTGCCTGCTTGTGATCTCTCTATCTTCCAATAAAATCTTTTTAAAAAATAAACACATAAGTTTTGTGAAAAATTATATTCCATGTCAATTTTAGTGTATAACTTTTATTGTGCTTATTAAAACAAAACATCCTCCTACTTCCAGAACTTAAAAAATCTTGTATCTTAGTAGAAAACAACTGCATTCTGTCCCTAACCCCCACCTCCACCTTAAAACCCGTATCTTTTCTGATACTGTCTGCTTCATTCTGCTCTGGTGAGCCAATATCCTTAGACTTTCCTTTTTTCCTCATGTTTTTTGTTTGTTTGTTTTGTTTTAAGATTTCTTTTATTAGAGAGAGAGAGAGAGAGAGATTGGGGAGGGGGAAGGACAGAGGGAGAGAATCTTCAAGCAGACTCATCAACACAGGGGTCGATCCTGTGATCCATGAGATCACCACCTGAGCCAAAACCAAGAGCTCGTTGCTCAGCTGACCCAGCCACGCAGACACCCCCTTTCCTCCTCAGTTTCTGAAGAATTTTTTTCACAGTTGCCTGTTTCTGGATATGCCCTTTCCCTTATTATAAGCATCAGTTTATATAACCTAAAAGGAATTCCAGATGCTTTAACGTATACCAAAGTTGGGAAATGGAGCTTTCTCCTGAATGGCAGACACTGCAGCAAGGCATGGCGAGCCACATTGGTAGACATTGGAACTTTTGCTGTTGTGCATGAGAGTTTAACAATGCCATATGATGGTGATTTTTAGATTGCAGTGAGATAATGATAGATTTATTCTTTAAGTTAATTAGAACATATCAACTAGGGGGCCTCCTGGGTGGCTCAGTTGATTAAGTGTCTGCCTTCAGCTCAGATCATGATCCCGATGTTCAGGGATTGAGCCCCACATCGGGCTTCCTGCTTAGATTAGTTTGCTTTTCCCTCTTCCTCTCCCTCTGCCCCTGCTGGTGTACTCTCTCATTCACTGTCTCAAATAAATAAATAAAATCTTAAAAAAATAAATAAAAACCATAGCAAGTAGAATATAGCAAAAATGGAGAATAATTCTTATTCTGAGCCAGTATCCTCCATCACTCAAAATAAATGTTTAATAATTTAGTTATAATAGTTTGTATCGGATGTTATTGACCTTTTGAAGTGTTTAGTTTACTTTTTAAAAAGTTTCATTATTTTGTTTCTCCATTGGATGATTGAGAGATCAGTCTGTGATTAAAATAATTCCGTTGACATGCTAGAGTCTAGACATAGGTTTATTTTTGCTGTACATTGCCTGTATTTCTTGGATTCAGAAGTTGGCTGTTAGCTGGAGGTTTCTAAGTCAATTTAGTATGGTTGGATATATGTTAAAATGCTGTTGGTGTTGGTAATGACTCCTTTTTGCCAGAAGGACATTTAAAATGTTGGGTCCTGGTTTATTTTTTCTTTATTACATGGTTAGGTCACAAACTAGAATACTTGTGAAATGATGTTGCTTGTTGAGGCAAACAGATTTATTTATATATATTTATACTTTTAGAATATTTATACAGTATAATATTTATACTTTTAGAATATTGGAATATTGGAATACCAATATTCCCCCCAAAATAGTTCATTTCTTTCCTTGTAACACTTAAGAATTCATTAAATTTTCAACTGAGAAAATGAATGCAGACTCAACCATGGAGAATGTTTGCTATCAACACAGAAACACATCATTTAAGAAATAGTGTGTATAGTTTTTGCAACAAAATTTGGTCACTTTGCATGTATTCAAAGTGGTGATGCCCATTATTTAGTATTTATTTGTATTTGTGTTTAAAATTTTTCCACCAGCAAACTGAATAATTGCTGAGCAAACACTTAAAGTTGGTCATTGAAATGGACTCTTAATAGCCAATTTGGGATGTCTTGCAACCTAACTTATAAAGTGTTGTTCAGGCTGATATGCCTATTCTGCTAGTGATGCTTTATTTATTAATGAAGTAAAGGAAAGTATTTATTTTAACTAAATATGACCATCATGTAAATATTTTTTAAAAACTTTGAGTCAGAAAACTGTAGATGCTAAATTATTTTGTGCTGGTCAATTTGGTGAGCTTCAGTGTCTTTATAAAAATGAGCAATTGTAAGGAGTAAAGGTTAAGTGAGGTGTTATAGATCTGAAAGCATTTGTTGAACTAGAAAGCTTTCTGTGGGATATAAAGAATTCTACTACTGATCAGGATGTTCTGTGGAAGTTGGCAGATTATTTTGTGTCAATTTAGCATTACATGGAAGAATGATAGCTCTTTCATTCAAGGTTTGGAATGGTTTATGACCAAGTAGTTTGATATTTTTCTATTTTATTTTTTAAAAGATTTTATTTACTTATATGACAGAGACATAGTGAGAGGAGAACACAAGCAGGGGAAGTGGAAGAGGGAGAGCAGGCTTCCCACGGAGCATAGAGCCTGACTCAGGGCTCCATCCTAGGACCTTGGGATCATGACCTGAGCCAAAGGCAGATGCTTAATGACTGAGCCTCCCAGGTGCCCTATGAACAAGTATTTTAAAATTATTATTATTATTACTATTTTAAAGATCTTATTTATTTATTTGACAGAGAGAGAGAGAGCACAAGCAGGGGAGAGGCAGAGGGAGAGAGAGACGCAGGCACCCCGCAGAGCAGGGGAAGCGTGACACGGGGCTCAATCCCAGGACTCCAGGACCATGACTGGAGCCAAAGGCAGTGGCTCAACCAACTGAACCACCCAGGCGCCCCTAAAAATTATTTTTAGATTATTTAAGGGAAGTATTCCCATTAAGGTATGATAAGTTGATTTGATTTTTTTTTTAAGATTTTTTATTTTATTTATTTGACAGAGAGACATCACAAGTAGACAGAGAGGCAGGCAGAGAGAGAGAGAGGAGGAAGCAGGCTCCCTGCTGAGCAGAGAGCCTGATGCGGGACTCGATCCCAGGACCCTGAGATCATGACCTGAGCCGAAGGCAGCAGCTTAACCCACTGAGCCACCCAGGCGCCCCTAGAAACAACTTTTTGAAAAGGAAATGTGCAGTTTTTTAAAGGTATATTAATAGATTTTTCTGATACTGAACTAATAGTAATCTTTTTTTAAATTTTATTTTTATGATTTTATTTATTGAGAGCAGGGGGCATGGGTAGAGGGAGAAGCAGACTTCCTGCTGAGCAGGGAGCCTGATGTGGGACTCAATCTCAGGGCCCAGGATCATGACCTGATCCACAGGCAGACGTAAGCAACTGAGCCACCCAGGCGCCCCATCTATTGTTTTAGATAGCAGAATTTGATTTGCCATAATTTTACTTAGAATTTTTGAGTCTGAGATCATTAGAATTTAAGGACAAATTTTTTTTTTTTTTAAGATTTTATTTGACAGACAGAGATCACAAGTAGGCAGAGAGGCAGGCAGAGAGAGAGGGGGAAGCAGGCTCCCTGCTGAGCAGAGAGCCCGATGTGGGGCTCAATCCCAGGACCCTGGAATTGTGACCTGAGCTGAAGGCAGAGGCTTTAACCCGCTGAGCCACCCAGGCGCCCCTTAAGGACAAATTCATAAAATGAAACTTCCTGAAACTATGATCAGTAAGAATGTTACAAATAATAATACTCATCATACCTTCTAAGAAATATATCCTAAGAGATGGTTTGTAAACCTATAGCCAACAAGACTTGGTTAATTAATATTAGGCATTTGTGATGCAATTAATAGTAATATTTCCAAGGTAATATTACTAGTGGTGGTTTGCAAGCAAGAATAAAGGAGAATCAAAGAGAAGAATCAGTGTTTTCGAACATCATGGCCATTGGGAAGGGCTGCCTTGAGTAGCTGACATTAGTGTTCATGGCAGATTGAACTCTTTAATGAAATGTCTGCATAAGTTTAGTTTTTTTTTTTTTTTTTTTTGAGAGAAATAGGAAGTCAGTGAATATTATTGGGTAGGAGACTGGCATGTGAAATAATTAAGGAAATTATTCTTGTGTGCATTATGGATTGAAGTAAGGAAAATCTGAAGGAGCTCATTGAGTAAGCTGCTTTTTTGTAAACTGTGAAGTAAAGACCTGGGGAGTGTTGGACTAGTAGGAGATGGAAACTCATTACCTAGGAGAAATTTGGGGAGCTTTTATTCATTTGACAAATTTTGGGTGAATATTATTTACTTCATGTCCGAAACTTAATGATAGACACTAGGAATATGGTGGTTGTCATACGCTTCACCTCCCACTCTGGAAAGACATGATCCTTGCGAGGTTTACCATCAAGTGGAGGAAGTAGTCATTAAAGAATCACACATACACACACATCACAAAATAAATCGAAAATTATAGCTATAATAAGTGCTATAAAAGAGAGAGATGTGGACATTTGGTTAATCAGAGAGTCAGGAAATGTTTTCCTGAGAAAATGATGATTGAGCTGAAAGAATAGTGGAGTTTAACCAGGTGACAAGAAGTCAAAATTTAACTGTTAGGCTACCTCCAAAAATATGTAATTCTTAGCTTGCATTGAATTTGAAATGACAGCAAGGTGTTTCAAGCAGTTTCCAGTAAAAGGATCTAAATTGGGAACTAAATCTTGAACTGAATCTAAATTTTAGTCATTCAGCTTGAAAGGCTATAGTTGGAGGTATGAAAGTGGTTGAGGCCTCTTAAAAATGTGTAAGTAGAAGAGTATGATTGCAAGGACTGAGCCTGGGGAATGCTCACAATTGAGGGTTGGAAAGATGCTTGTGGAGGAAAGTATAGGGAACAGAAGGAGTGGTTGAGAGTTAAAAGATTTAGAAGAGTTTAATTGTGGAAGCTGAGGAGGGAATTTTTAGCTGTGGGAGCCAAGGAAAGGGAAATTTGAAAGGATGTTATAGTTCCACTAGGGTAAATAGAATAATAGTTATGGTTAATGACTGAGAAAAGGCATGGTTTTTGGTATAATTGAGATAGAACAGTTTCTATAGAACCCAAATTTGAATCTATTTCAGGAGTTTGATAGTGGTGACAAGAGGTGAGAATAGCTGAAAGGGAGGATATTCCAGTTAAATAAAGACTTTTCAAAGTTAAGGAAATCTATTTTAGTTTAAAAGAAGCCAGTAGAAAGTGAGAGATTGGAGATGCTGAGAAGAAAATGAATATAAATGCTCATAAAGGAAGAAAGGAGGGAAGGAGATTCAAATCAGTTTGGTGACAAAAAAATGATTTATAATTTTTTTTGAAGAACTTAAAGGCTATAGTCCTTACGAATTTCACAAATCTTACCAGTTCCCAAGAGAATTGCTGTCTCAGGTTGCTATTATCCACAGAGTAAAAATTACTCTGCTTTTCTTCTTTTTTTCCTTCTCAGGACTGTTTTATTCTGAAGTTAAATTTCAGCAAAAGTAAATAGAGATGTTTAGCTTTGTTGTCCAAAATAATTGTGTAGCTGCTTTCTAAATTGTCACTATGTTGATTAATATTGCAGGGTAGTTTTGGGGTGAGGCCAAACACTTGGAGCTTTGTGCCCCACAAATAATGTTCAGTAAGCCTGGATGACCTCTAGGAAAGTAGATCAGAATGGCCTAAATGCCATTTGTAGTAGATCCATCCAGAACAATTGGGAAAAGCTCCGTAAGTAGCTACTGTAAAGAAGAATTTTAGCTCTAGGAATGCAAAATGTCGGGATTACTAAGAGTGAACATTCTGGATGTAGCTATAAGTTTTTCACACGTGATCTTAGCCAAAAGGCTAAGAAGCGATAGCTAGAATTTTTTCAATGCATTGTATAAACCTGAACTTTTTCTGATTTTGTGTCTGTGTAGAAAGACCTGGCTTTTTGGACTCTGAGTATATAAGCTTGCTTGCAGCATAATGTTGTATTCCCGATTCCCAGCCCAGTGCCTCTTACATGCTCAATAAATCCTTGATGGAAAAAGAAAGTAACTTTTCATGGCTGGGTAGTTAGAAAATTATTTTTGATTTTGCTGCCACTAATGCAAACAAGGAGTATCTTGTTTTGTATTATTTATTTATTTTTAAATTTTATTTATTTATTTGACAGACAGAGATCACAAGTAGGCAAAGAGGCCAGCAGAGAGAGAGGAGGAAGCAGACTCCCGCTGAGCAGAGAGCCCGATGTGGGGCTCGATCCCAGGACCCTGGGATCATGACCAGAGCCGAAGGAAGAGGCCTAACCCACTGAGCCACCCAGGCGCCCCTGTATAATTTATTTTCAAACGTGGCATCTATCCTACTGTTTTCTTGTTTGTTTGTTTTTGTTCTTGTTTTTGTTTTTAGAGAGAGTATGTGTGTGAGCAGGGGAGAGGGAGAGAGAGAGGGGGAGAGAAAGAAAATGAATTAAGCAGGCTCTACGCTCAGTGTATAGCCTGCTGTGGGGCTGGATCCCACAACCCTGAGATTATGACCTAAGCCAAAATCTAGGGTCTGACGCTTAACCCACTGAGCCACCGCTGCCCCCCCCCCCCCCGTTATTTGTCTTAGTATTATGCCTGCAGTGTACAAGTTCAAGAACAACCTAAAACTATGCCATCCATTTTTCCCATTCTTTTTTTTTTATTGCAATAAAATGTATACCAATAGAATTTAGCACTTTAACTATTTTAAGTCAGTACAGAATAGATTAAGTACATTCATATTGCTGTTATACCATCATCAGCATCCATCTTCAGAACTTTCAGTCATCCCTAACTGCAATTCCCACATGTTAAACACCAACTGCATTCTGCCTCTCTCCAGCTCCTGGAAACCGTCATTCTTTCTGTTTCTGAATTTTTCTACTCTAGTACCTCATATAAGTGGAATCATACAATATTTGTCCTTTTGCATCTGACCTATTTCACTTAGTATTAATATCTTTAAGGTTCTTCCATGTTTTGGCATGTACCAGGATTTATTTTTTTAAGGCTGAATCATGTTCCATTGCATGTATAGACCACATTTTGTTCATCCGTTCATCTGTCAAACCTGTTGTCTTGCTTCTGCCTTTTGGCTGTTGTGAATTATTAGAAACGTGTGTATACATATCTGAGACCTTGCTTTCAGTTCCTTTGGATATATATACTCAGAAGTCAAATTGATGGATCATATGGTAATTTTCTTTTTAATTTTTTGATGAATGGGCATACTGTTTTCCACAGTAGTGGCCACCATTTTACATTACCACCCACAGTGCACAGAGTTCCAGTTTATCCACACCCTTTCTAACACTTGTTACTTTGTTTTCTTTTTTTCATCTTATTTGTTTATTTTTTAAAGGTTATTTATTTGTTTATTTGACAGACAGGGATCACAAGTAGGCAGAGAGGCAGGCAGAGAGAGAGGAAGGGAAGCAGGCTCCCCACTGAGCAGAGAGCCCCATGCGGGGCTCGATCCCAGGACCCTGGGATCATGACCTGAGCCGAAGGCAGAGGCTTTAACCCAGTGAGCCACCCAGGTGCCCCTCTTTTTTTCATTTAAAAAAATAGTAACCATTCTAATGGATGTGAAATGATACCTTACGGTGGTTTTGATTTATATTTCCTAATGATTAGTTTTGTCAAGCATGTTCGTGTGTTTATTGGCCATGTGTATACCTTCTTTGGAGAATTATTTATTTAAGTACTTTGCCCATTATTAATTGGATTGTTTGTTGTTGAATTGTAGGAGTTTGTTATATATTCTGGATACTGACCTCTTATCACTTAAATTATTTGCAAATATTTTCTCTCAGACTTATCTCATAGGTTGCTTTTTCAGCCTATTGATTGTATACTTTGATGCATGGAAGTTTTTTTTTTTTTTAAAGAGTTTATTTATTTGATAGACAGAGATCACAAGTATGCAGAGAGGGGGGGGGGGAGCAGGCTCTCCGCCAAGCAGAGAGCCCAACGTGGGGCTCGTTCCCAGGACCCTGAGACCATGACCTGAGCCACAGGCAGAGGCTTAACCCACTGAGCCACCCAGGCGCCCCATGCACAGAAGTTTTTAATTCTGATATAGTTCCTGCTCAGAGGCGAGCTTGCTTCTCCTTCTCCCTCTGCCTGCCATTCCCCTGCTTGTGCTCTCTCTCTGTGTCAAATAAACAAAATCTTAAAAAAAAAAAAAACAAAAAGGATAAAAGTGATGATGTTGAAGCACTTTACATATCAGCCCCAAAACCAGAAGTCTCCTAGGCGCTCTTATAATTTTCTAATCTTAGCCCTGAGATCACTCACTTCTCCAAGGAGTTCTCTTTCCTTATAGTGGAGAATGGTATTTAGAAGCCAAGGTCCAGATGTTAGATGTGCTCTTTGCTTCTGGAGTGTTACTGCTTCAGCAGTTAAAGCCAGAAAATATATAAAGTGTATGTGTGTGTTTCTGTGTGTTTACATAAATGCATTCATATGTACATCTACTATATGTGTATATATACACAGACATCTATTCATATCTATATGTATAGACACACATGTTAAAAAGTGATTTTTATTCTTATGGATGCCTTTAGAACCACAGGGTTCATTCTAGCTTTCTTCCTTTCCATGTTTGTAATTTCCATTGATCACAGTGAAAACATGGTTTACTCTCATCCTCAAATTATTTATTTGTTGAATCCTGTAATAGAGTTAAAATAATTTTAGAATGCTAAGCTATGCATTATGAGAAAGTAGACCTACTGGAGTTCAGTACTTGCTTACAGCTCTTTTTTGTATTTGGACTGAGGATATATAGTCAAAATACTGTGTTCATGAGCCACTCAGGTTATTCTCCCTCCTCTATACTTCTTTCTTCTTTATGGTTATGCTTGTTTGAAATACAGTTAGGCTCATTTATTTCCTCTCTTTCTTTCTCTTTCTTTCTTTCTTTTTATTAAGATTTTTTACTTATCATTTGAGAGAGAGAGAGACAGAGAGAGCATAAGCAGAGGGAGAGGGAGAAGCAGACTCCTGGCTGAGGAGGGAGCTGATATGGAACTCGATCCCAGGACCCAGAAAGCATGATCTCAGCCAAAGGCAGACGCTTAACCATCTGAGCCACCCAGGTGCCTTACGTTCTTATTCTTTTTCTTTTTTTCTTTTCTCTTCTCTTTTCTTTCTTTCTTTCTTTCTTTTTTTTTTTTTTTTGAGAGCGAGAGAGAAAGAGAGAGAGAGAGGGGAGAGAGGTGGCAGAGGGATTGGGGAGAGAGAATTTTAAATAGGCTCCAGATCGGGGCTTGATCTCACAACCCTGAGATCACAGCCTAAGCCAAAATCAAGAGTGGGGCATTTAACAGACTGAGCCACCCAGGGGCTCCCATTTTTCTTCTCTTAATTGTATTTTTGCCCCCCCCGCCCCAAAGGCTTATATAAAACATTTTGAGTCAGTAAAAATAACATGGTTCTAGGGGTCTGAGTGGCTCAGTTGATTAAGGCTCTGCCTTTGGCTTATGATCCCAGGACCTTGGGATGGAGCCCCATTTAAGGGCTCCCTTCTCAGCAGGGAGTCAGCTTCTCCCTTTCCCTCTGTCCCTTCCCCCACTCATGCTCTCTATCCCTCTCTGTCTCTCTCAAAGAAATAGGTAGAATCTTAAAAAAAAAAAAATTTAACAACATTGTTCTAGAATTGCCTTCCTGCTACACCTTTTACCCCTTCCATCCTTCCATTCTTTCCTGCACATTCCTCGAGTAGCGGATCTCAGTTTTTAATTTATACTTTGTTTCTTTATATACAACTGAGCAGATACCTGTGTATTTTCATATTTTACCTTCCTTCTTACTCAAAAGAACCCATAGTTGATACCTTTTGCACTTTGCATTTTGTCATTTAATGTTGTATCTTGGAAATCATTTTAAATCAATTCATGGAGATCTTCCTTAGTTTATTCAGCCACTTTCTTATGCGTGGGTATGAAAGTATTTCCCATATTTCACAGTTATGAACAATTTGCTCTGAAAAACTTATGTATTTTCATCATGTTGGAGGTACTGTTTCTAGAAGTGCAGTTTCGTTGACTTTTGTTACTGCACCAGCAGAGTATAAGTTCCAAAGTAAATTAATTATTTTTGAAGTTTTGTACAATTTATTGTTCACAAACAGTTGATTTTTTCAAAAACCTTTTAATGACTCCACAGCTGCTGCTACTGAGTGATGTAACCTGGCTGAAAAAATTCTGCCTATTTAAAATTCCGCCTGCTTTAAAAGTTAAACACGAAAAAATTGAAACAGGAAGCCTCTCCTTATCTCAGTAAGTTATGTTCAAGTTCATAAACTTAATTTTTAAAAAAAATATATTTTTTTTATTTATTTGACAGACAGAGATCACAAGCAGGCAAAGAGGCAGGCAGAGAGAAGGGCCGGGGAAGCAGGCTCCCTGCTGAGCAGAGAGCCCAATGTAGGGCTCAATCCTAGGACCCTGAGATCGTGACCTGAGCCGAAGGCAGAGGCTTACCCGACTGAGTCACCCAGGCACCCCTTACTTTTAAGTCACAAAACACTTATATACTATTTCATAATAATTATTTTTTTAAGATTTTATTTATTTATTTGACAGAGAGAGAGAGACAGTGAGAGAGGGAAAAAAGCAGGGGGAGTGGGAGAGGGAGAAGCAGACTCCCTGCTGAGTAGGGAGCCTGATGTGGGGCTTGATCGCAAGACTCTGAGACCATGACCTGAGCCGAAGGCAGAGGCTTAATAACTGAGCCACCCAGGTGCCCCAGTTACTTTTCTTGATTAGTAGTTCTTAGTTGTAATTTTTGGGAAAAGATTGTCCTGTACAGCTCTGCAAGTAATATGAAGTACAGACCTGTGACTTGTTAGGAAAAAAATCTAGACATATATAAACAACACTTACAGTTTCAAAAATTGGTCCTGGATTTAAGAAACAAAACTGTCACAGCATTTGTAGTAGTGCGGCTTTGATTCTCAAGGACTGCCTATAATGAAGTGCTGCTTTTCTCCTACCCAATTCCTGGATCTCCTGTTTTCCAGGTAGGCCTAGAAAAGCCTCACTGGGATTTGTTCTTATCCATACTAAGAGCAACATTTTCAATTTAGTTCTTTGATTTAGCATCTTTAAAAGCCTTTAGGATTGAGATCTGTGTTTTTAAAAAATGGTGCAGTATGAGTTCAGCTATTCTGGAAGTGTTATGCTAATACCTTTACATGAAGGTCTCTTGAGTTTTTAAAATAACTTTATGCATTTAATTTCTCAAATCCTTGTATGTTATAAGTACTCAACGTTCCTGAGGCAACCTTGAACCCTCAGATTCAGGATCCCAACCCATTTACATGGATTATTAGGAGCTGGCTCTTAATACAGAACTTCAGGCCCAGGACACATTTACCTATTTTTAACTAGTTAAGGATTACTTAAATGTCTTGTAAGGCCATGCCATCTTGCCAGAAACATTGTTTCAAATGTCTTTTCTTTTCTTGAATCTTCTTTTAACTGAAGAACTCAAGATAATCTTTGTAAATGGGGAGAATCTGGGGAAAATTTAAGAAAACCAAACCAAGCCAATTATCTCCAGACTAGGTAACTTTTTGTGTACTGAACCCCACAGCAGAGCAACAATAGGAGTACAAGGTCAGAAAATGCTCCCGAACTCACATAGATACCACATGTCCTGGAAGGTGTATGGATTGTTCAAGTAATACATATGTAGTTTTTTTTTTTTTAAATATTTTATTTATTTATTTATTTATGTGACAGACAGAGATCACAAGTAGGCAGAAAGGCAGGCACAGAGAAGTGGGGCAAGGGGAGCAGGTTCCCTGCTGAGCAGAAAGCCCCATGCGGGGCTTGATCCCAGCACACTGGGATCATGACCTGAGCCCAAGGCAGAGGCTTTAACCCGCTGAGCCACCCAGGCACCCCTATACGTAGTTTTAATACACGATTGTAGAAGTCAGAGTGCTACCAGGTTTATAGGGAAAACTGTCATCTCCTATTTTAGCTTTCCCCACTTTGAACTCTTTCAGCTCTTTATTCTTGAATTTACCTAATTTTTAAGTAGAATATTTATGCTGTTTTTTTTAATATTAGACATTATCTATTGATTTCTTACAAATGATTTATATTTAGTCCTCATAAAGCACACTTGGCTGTATTTACTCTGAAATTGAACTTCATAGAGCAAGAAATCCTATAAAGCTACAGGATAAAATAGACTGCTGCACCACAGATCATATTCAGACAAGTCTGTAGCTGTAGAATATGGCGTGAATTGGCTGAGTTCTGCAGAAAGCTTTTACCCACTTTAATGAGATCAATTTTGGTCCATTTCCTTTTTGTCTGTATCTCATTCTTATTCATCAATCATGAGTCATCAGCATACTCATATAAGTAAACAGTTTTTTAAAAGAGAGATCAAACTCATTGCTGGTTAGGTCTGGTGGTTAAAAAAAACAAAAGCAAACAAAAAACCGACCTAAAGTTCTTTTATTCATTCTAACAGAGAACAGGGAACAAATCTAAGCTCTTGCTATATGTGTTTTGTGTGAAGTCAGAATACTTAAAGCAAGACATGTGATCCCTCTACTTTAGTGTTTTATAATTTTCATTGTTATATTTGAGATACTGTTACAGATTACCGTCCATTAGCTATGTTGATTTTGCCTTGCTGGTCCCATAGTCATGGCCCATTATAAATTTGCAGAGTTCTTTGTTAGAAAACATTTCTAGAGTCTACCTTTTGTGATTTCCTTTGTGATTCAAATAATTTATCAAAGTAGATTTACTTAAAATTTGTGTGAGTGTAGTTTTTAAATTGGGCAATGTGCTCTTCTACATAAGAATAGCTAAGGGTATATGTGATCAGTTTGATAGAGATTTTTCTGAACTGGCATTCAATTTTTAAGTTTCTTTTAATAACTACTGAAAACACCATTTATATAAAACTCACCAATGAATTGATTTTTCCTTTTAGAAATAAGTACATATTGGGCAGCGCTAATACAAAAGCTGTTGCTTTAGCCTTGGCAGTTTACTGATCTTTAGAGATTCATTTCTTTCTTGATATTTATCTGTGCCTGTATAGGCTTTGCAATTAGCAAAGTGAATAGGGTAATCCTCTGAAAGTTATTCTTTGTGTATTTTTGTTGAAGCCCAGGTTTGTGGATGGTAGGGTCCCACATATAGAGTATACTAGAAAAAATGATTTGACCGCAATAAGATATTAATGTCTGTTTTCCTGAATTAGAATTGGTATATGATTTTCACCAAGAAATAAAAATAAAAATTACTTCTTCAGCCACTCATTTAGGTTTCTATGCATAAGTTAACAGAACCTTGTCAAAGATTATATTTTAAATGAAAAGAATAAATAAAGTTTTTCTTCACTAAGCTTTATTGGTTTTTGTTTTGTTTTGTTTTGCTTCACAGATCTTGTTAAAGCATTTTTCCAAACCTATTAAATTAAAATCTGGAATAGATCTGTTCTCTAATTTCTTCAGCAACTTTGTTTTATGAAGCACCCATTTATGCCCATTTATATCTTAGACTGGAAATTGGCAATCTGCAGCACATGTGGCAAACCCAACCCATGGCCTTTTGATTTTTTTTTTTTTTTTTTAATGTCTCTGGAGATAAGAATGGGTTTTACAGTTTAAGAATATAGTGAAAGGAAGACACCAAGGGGCACCTGGATGGCTCAGTGGGTTAAAAGAAGACACCAAGATTGTAGAGATTGTATGTGGCCTGCAAAAACTAACAGTGGTTATGATATGTCCCTTTATAGGACAAATTTAATATATAATATATAATGTACATACAGCTTTTTAAGGGTTTACAGTTCATCTGAATTAGAAAAATGTTTTGCTGTAATCTCTTTGCATAATCCTGCATGTATTGTAGGAATTTATGGAATTTGTCAGTTTTTATTTTGATATGATCTATTATTGATCAGGGCCAAATGTGTATGCATGACACTGCAGACTTTCATTAAATGAGCTTGGCTTTTTGAGAGACAAAGAATGCGTGGTGAAGTAGCGAACCAGCACACTTAGGCTTACTTCCTTGGGAGGGTATGGACATTTTTGTGATATTGCTTTAGGGGTGGTGATGAGTTTGAACATTGTCATTTCTCCATTGGTGTAGGGTTTTTTCTTTGATACCATTGTCTGCTGCATAGAGAGTTATTTCCTTGAGGCTGTATTTTGATATTAATTTGGGTTATGTATGGTTGGTTTGGATGAGAGTTTTAATACCCATAGCTTCTGGCAAAAATCCCCTGGTTGCCTGGTTATAATGCTTTGTCATTTATCATATTTTATTGACTGTAAAGTGTACTTTTTCTTTTTCACCTTAATGTCTTTGAAATCAGGATGCATCTTAAATTTTATGACATAATTAGGATTGGCAGAGTTTTTTCCTCTAGTGCTACATGAAATAATGGTGCATCTTAAAATCAGTAAGGTATGGCTTGTACATTCTACTCATTTATAATATCCATTAGGTGCTTCGTTTTCTTATTCCTTGTGTTAATTCCACCCCTTTTTATTTTGCTATGGGAGGCAGAATTTCTGGTTTTGGAAATTTTTCATGATTTAAGGGTTTGCCTTGAGGGTTATTTTAATTCTGAGATTGTTTATTGATTTAGATTGTAAACACCATCAACCATATCTAGTCAACAGAACAACTTGGGAAAATGAACACTTAACATAGTGTTTTGAGTAGCACAGTATCCTGATCTGTTACTGTTAGTTTATTTAACAGATGGCCTGTAGCCTGGTCTTTAATATTAGTTACTATTTTGTTGAATAGACTGTAGAAGAACATTAACTAGAAAACCTGTTTAACTTCAGGCCTAGCTGAGATTTTCTTGAATGCTTGCAACTGGGAACACCCTATGGATTTATAGTAATATCCTGTTCTTGGAAAATAATGAGAAATTACATAGTAATTGTTTTAAGACCTTTACTGTCTCCCAAGGTGAACCACTTTGTATTACAGAGACAGTAAGTTTTTAGAAACCTATTTCAATGGAAAATCACAAGTCAGTAATTTCAAAAAAGGCAAGCCAAATAAAAGTAGAAAGAGGATCGGAATTAATGCCAACTTTAAATATACACACATAAGTTTTTTATTTAAGTTAGTGATTCCAAGCCCTCTTTGCACCTGGGGTGATTTTTAAATTCTCAGTACCCAGATGTCTCTGGCAAATTAAATCAGAATGTCTCGGAGTGGTTGCTGACATTGAATTTTTTTAGTTATTATATTACAAAAGCAGCTGGCATTGAATTTTTTTCACTCTATTATTATTGTATTACAAAAGCAATATTTTTACAGATTTTACCCATGTATTTAGCCCTGTCTTTGCTCCTCATGCCTTCTTGAATCTCTGATCTTCCATCTGGGACCACTTTCCTTCTGCCTACAATACATTTTGTAGAATTTCCTTTAGTGAGGGTCTTCTAGTGGCCAGCTGTCAGGTTTTGTTTGTCTGGAAAGATCTTTATTCTACCCTGTTCTTAAAAGATATTTTTGTTGGTCTGGGTATCAATTATCTATTTCTGGGTAACAGGCCATCCCAAATTCAGTGACTCAAAAACAACAGCTGCTTTCCCATGTATCTGTAGGTTAGCAATTTGGGCAGAGCTCAGTGGGATGGCTTGTCTCTAGTCTACATGGTATCAGCTCAGCTCATTGACATCTCTGTAGTCACTTGTCAGGTCACCTGGGGGCTGGACAGTCATATGTCTGGAGGTCTGCTATAGAAAGGCAAGTTTCAATGCACAAGCAGTTTTCAAGCCTTTGTTCATATTTGCTGATGTCTAGTGGCCAAGCCCAGGTTCCAGAGTGGAGGAATTAGACTCCATCTCTTGATGGGAGGAGTGACAGTTTCACATTTAAAGGGCTGTGGGGTGTACATAAAGAAATGGGGGAGAATTATGGCCTTTTAAAAAAATCTGTCACAGATAGAATTTTAGGTTGGAATTTTTGGGGGGGGGTTATTTTTTCTTTTAGCCCATTTTCTTCTTGCCACTGTATTTTGGCTTTCACTGTTGCTGTTGAGCAGTCAGTTCCTATGGCTTCTTTTCAGACTTTCTTTGTGTTCTCTCATTCACTGTGATTTGTCTAGGTGTGAATTTCCCTTTATTTGTCCAGTTTTGGCTTTGTTGAGTTTCTTTTGATTTAGTGTCTTTCATTCATTCTGGAAAATTCTTAGCCATTATCTGCCTCTGCCCCACTCTCTTCTTCTTCTTAGAACTTCAATTAAGTTAGATTTCTTGCTGTTTTCCCATATTTATTTTTATTTCTGTGAACGTTTTATTATACACAGAATGGGGAGAGGGCTCAGTCCTTGGCAGCTGGTTTCCTTTAGGCAGCCAGAACTTTGCTCAGCTCCTGTTGCTTCCTCTTGGCATGGATCTGTGTCCCCACTCTATTCTTGATGATCTTGAGGGCATACTTGTCCTTGGAGACTGTGAGCAGCTCCAGGGTGATCTGCTTGTATGAGGTGAAGCCACATAACACTCTGATCATGTCCCTTGGGAATTCGGTGTGCGTGGTGGGGTGTCCAGAGTGGTGGCTGTGCCTCAGCTTGCTCCTGTGGCCCTTGTTGAAGCCCCTGGCCATGGGGTATCACAGAACCGTGGCTGCTGTGGTATAGGCTCCACATTTATTAACATTTCTTCATGCTGCATTCTGAATAATTTCTTTTGACTTATCTTCCACTTTACTAATTTGCTCTTCTATTATGTCCAGATACTTAACTCTTTCTGCTCCCGCTCCCCAAGATTATTTATTTGTTTGACAGAGAGAGAGAGAGAGAGAAGGAGCACACAGGCAGAGCGGCACGCAGACAGGGAAGGAGAAGCAAGCTGTCTGTTGAGCAGAGAGCCTGACCTGGGGCTCGATCCCAGGACCCTGGGATCATGACCTAAGCTGAAGGCAGGCACTTAACTGACTGAGCCAACCAGGCACCCCTATTTTTTTTTAATATTTTATTTATTTGAGAGAGAGAGCGAGAGCAGGAGCTGTGGGGGGTGGGGCAGAGGTAGAGGGATAAGCAGACTCCCCACTGAGCGGGGAGCCCCTGGTGGGGGCTTGATCCCAGGACCCTGAGATCATGACTGGAGCTATTAGTTGCTTTTAAGAAGATTTTAAAATCTTTTAACATTTTTAATTGATTATAATTTCAGGATCATTCCAAATAATCTAACCTACCATTATAAGAATTGGATTACCACATCTGTTGTTGTCTTTTTAAGCTTCCCTATTAGTTTACCTGTACACTAGGTTTAGGATTCTGTTGATTAAGCAAATAGAAGATACATGGAGAACTATAAGAATTAAATAGGTAGGAGTCACATTTTAAGAGGGAGAGACCCCCAGAAAACTTGATTTTCTTCAGTTAGTAAAAGGATGAAACAATATTTTTGTTATCTTTAGGGCTTTTGAGTTGGTCAGATATGTTTGTAGTTGTGTTTACCAATATGGAAAATTGAAGTTTGGTTTGAAAAGAAAATGATTACCAAAACCCTTATTGATGATGCTGTAGTGCCTGGATGACAGAAGATCACCCATACTTGTGATTTGTGACGTGTCTAGTGAAAAATATAGGATTCAACTTTTGTTTGACAGAAAAGAGAATGCACATGTGCAAGTGCACATGGAGTAGAGAATGGCAAAGGGAGAGGGAGAGAGAATCTTAAGCAGACTCCACACTGAGCACAAAGTCCCCATGGGGCTCAGATTCAAGACCCTGAGATTATGCCCTGAGCCGAAACCCAAGAGTCCGATGCCTAACCAACTGTGCCACCCAGGTCCCCCTAAGCTTCAAGTCTTATATCAACCTTATTTTGAAGAAAGCTTAATCGAGTGATTTATATTCATTTTAGAGTTCAGGTTTGGGTGTTTTGTTTACAGTGAGCCATTTTCCTAAGCTACCTTATATGCAGCCAAGCAAATATAATTTGACATTCTCCAGTCTAAATCTACAGGTGAGATGTAAAAGGATGTCATCTGATTATTTTGTGTCATACAGATTTTTTCCCTTCCACTAAAAACAAATCTATCTTTTGTACCCAATTATTTTCTGTTACATTTACAGCTATGCTATAGCTAGGGAGATAACTTAACAGCACTTAACAGGTAGCTTTGCTTGCTACTCCACTTCAAGAACATGGTGTATTATGTTGCTGTTGACTATACAAACTAGAAATTAAGGTATTTAAGTATTTTAGGAAGAAGAGATGTTTCAGTGACTTAGAGTAGGCTCTTGTGATGATTCTTGGCCTTCGTGGTCTTAATTAGATACGTCTTTTTTTGAGCAGCAAAACAAATGATTTAGAGCAATGTGTCAGAGACATGGCAGAAAGCAAATCAGATTGGTGTGGTGGTGAATGGGAGCTGCTGTTCTTTATGTTCATATGGAATCTTGCAGTTGAGGAAGTCAAAAGAGGAAATTAGGGGTGCCTAGGTGGCTCAGTGGGTTAAAGCCTCTGCCTTCAGCTCAGGTCATGATTCCAGGGTCCTGGGATCGAGCCCTGCTGTCGTGCTCTCAGCTCGGCGGGAAGCCTGCTTCTCCCCTCTCTTCCTGCCTGTCTCTCTGCCTACTAGTGATCTCTCTCTGTCAAATAAATAAATAAAATCTAAAAAAAAAAAGAAGAAGAAGAAGAAATTAATTAATTAATGTAATTGTGCCATAAGGAATGAAATTTTTGCCCCTTATGTGATTTGACAACTCTGTGTACCTTGTAACAAGCTTTGGTTTATTATGCATTAAAGTCAATATTTATGTTTACATTTTGCCCAGTGAATTATGTCAAGGATCATTGTCATCTGAGATAGTCACTATAAAGCCAAGCTGGAGTTATTCCAAGCATTGAATAATTCACAGTCCTATGAATTGAAAAATTGAGCTTGTTAATATTTACTAGGCTATAAACATTTAACCACATTTTTACATCAGTGATCTAACCCCATTGTTATGAAAATATGAGCAAGTTCTGTTCCTAGATCTCTTTTTGTTTAATACACTTTTTTGGTTTTTTGTTTCTCTCTCAACTCTTGCATCCCTATAGTAGTTACAGCATCAGCTGCTACCACCACCAGCCACAAAACTGTTTTTTGGTTAGTTTCATTTCACAGACTTATCTCCAAGAAAGACAAACAGAATGACTTCTTCTGGGGTTACTTATATATCATCAACTTCTGGGTCTTCAAGAGAGGCAGGCATTTTATTTTATTTTTTATTTTTTAAAAAAGATTTTATTTATTTATTAGACAGACAGAGAGAGAGAGATCACAAGTAGGTAGAGCAGCAGGCAGAGAGAGATGGGGAAGCAGGCTCCTTGCTGAGCAGAGAGCCCGATACAGGGCTCGAGCCCAGAACCCGGAGATCATGACCTGAGCTAAAGGCAAAGGATCAACCCACTGAGCCACCCACGCAACCCTATTTTTAATAGTTCTACAAAACTCGGGGCATCTGGGTGGCTGTGTCGGTTAAGCGGCTGCCTTCTTCTCAGGACATGATCCCAGAGGATCAAGCCCTGTATCGGGCTCCCCAATCAGTGGAGAGCCTGCTTCTCCCTCTCCCTCTGCCTGCTGCTCTGCCTACTTTTACTCTCTGTCCATCTCTCTAATAAATAAAATCTTTAAAAATTAGTTCTAAAAAACTCATTTGATTTGTTCTGCTGAGAGACTGTTACTATGGGATTTCAGCATACTATAGCTGTAGTCAGAGATCTGTTAATAGAATTTGTGTAATATAAGATATAAACTTATTAGTTTTCCATCTTCCCATTAAAAAACAGATGAGACTTCAAATAAGCAGGTGAAAATTTAGTGACTCTTCTAGGCCTTATTGAAAAATGTAATTTAGAAAGCTGAGAGATCCCATTGCGATTAGAAAGATAAGTGATAGGAAAGTATGTCATGTTACTTTTGGATGATACTAGACAGAGGTTGTTCTTTGGAATTAAACAGGCCCATTTGCCAGACTGTAGAATAATAAGCTTTAATGTCTTAGAAGTACTATATTTCTTTTTCCTGTATCCTCTTAAATTTGGTGACTTCATTGTACTTAGCATTAGTATGTTTCTTTTCTTTTAAAGAAATCCAGTGGTGTTTAGATTTCTTTAAAAGGAAAGAGACTTTTACTGTGTTGTCATTACAACTTTAAATAAACATGGGCTAGATCAAAGATAATAAAATTATTCTAATGTTTCCTTCACCTTTGTTTTATCCAAGTGAGATTTAAGTAAGAAGTACATGTTCCTCACTAAATCGGTTAGGATTTATGATTCTTTGTGGCAACAGGAAGCTCTGTCTAAACTAGGTTGAGCTAAAAAGAGAATTTGCTTCATATAACTATAATAAGGAATAATACTGGCTTTGGACTGGAGCTCAACCTCTTAGCTATACTTATTTTTCTCTTCCCTCTGCTTCTGGATTGGGTTCCTTCATGCCTCTGACTGGTGGCAAGGTGGCCAAAGTAGCTGTATTCCTACTCCATCTGTGCCAGCAGTATTTGCAAATGTTTTATTGTTTGCCATTGTCTGAATCCCCGAAACACTTAGGATGTTTCAGGTTTAGTCTGAGTTTGGAATCATTTGATTTCCTTCCTAGGAATGAAGTCCCACCTGCAGTGCTGGAATAGAGTAGGGTTAAAAGTGGGAGAGACAAACAGGAGCTCACTGTATGTAATAGAGTTTGAACATTGGAAGCAGTCACTTATGTCTTTGGGAGTTTTATTTCTGAGGTGACCCAAATCAAGATCAGTTCTGTTTTTACTTTACTTCTTTCATTAGAATAAAGAGATATCTGCCATTTTGCTCATTTCACATTCTAAAGAGCTGGCATTAAACATCACTAAACTTCTGTGAACTAGGCTAGAGCTGAGGGAGATGTTCACAGCATAGATGACTTACTGTGTTCTTTCTACTGAAAAACAAAACAAAGGGGACAAAAAATTCTCTCTGAAAGGCAAGTCCAGGAGGCCAGTGCTCGTGTTTCATACCATGAATTATAGATCTCAGCTGTTAATCAGTCCTCAGTTCTCAATAAATTTAAGAACTTTATAATAACAAAGTTTTAGTGTTTTGCTGATTTAAACAGTTTTTAACCTCTATGAAATCATATCTCTTTATTTAATTATTTATTTATTTAATTTTAAGATTTGACAGACAGAGATCACAAGTAGGCAGAGAGGCAGGCAGAGAGAGAGGAGGAAGCAGGCTCCCCACCGAGCAGAGAGCCCGACGCAGGGCTCCATCCCAGGACTCCGGGATCACGACCTGAGCAGAAGGCAGAGGCTTTAACACACTGAGCCACCCAGGCGCCCCATATCTCTTTATATTAAAAAAAGAATTTAAAAAGCTTTCTAGTCAGAAATATTAATAGCATTTTATAAAAGCAATGAAAAGTAAATGACATTTGGGGAACTCACACTTTATTCCTCAACAAAAATAAGCCTTATTCCCCACCCCTACCCCCACATACCTTTTGCCACTGTCCTACCCTCTTTTATTTCTTGGGTTAAAGAGTTGACAGAGCTATACCACATTATCTCCTGTTTACAGGTCAAGAGGATTGGATCCCTGTGGTATAGAATATGTCATTTAGTCAAGATTTTTCTCCTATAGAAAGTTGAAAACACTAGGTTTTGGAAGACTATTGAAGAGTCTGGATTCTTAGACTCCCTATGTTATTTTTACAGGCAAAGACATTTTTCTTTCCTAGCTTCTTAGGTATTGTTTTGCAACACCTTAAATATTTTCTTATCTGACATTTTCATTCTTTCTGTGACTATATATATTTTTTATTCACACCTTAGCAATATGTATTAGATTTAAAATAATTAACATTTAAATATTTCTGTTGTTTAATTTTTTGTAGCCTGTTCTTTTTTCCTAGCATGGAGACTAAACTGGTGAAGAAAAATTTTGTTGTATTTTCTACTTCCCAGCAATTATTTATTACACACTTTCTATATACTAAGTACAAATTTAGAGTTAGGAATGCTCTTTCTGCCTCTGCATACATTTCTTTCTCATACAGTATGACTGTGTGATAAGAAAGGCAGATTGGAGCAGAAAAACACATGGAGGAAAAAACAAGTAAGACCTGCTCAGAGTTTATGTAAATCATCTAGAAAATGAGGATGGCCTGGGTTAAAGCAATGACAGAAGAAAGAGAGATTGACTAAGTTTGAACAACAGCGGAAAAAAGATGACTCCAGAGAGCTAGTTACAGGACTAGGATACAGGATATGCAGGAGATAAAGGAATCAGTGGTAAACCCAAAGTCCCATTGGGTATGTGAGAGTTTTTCACTAAGGGCATTCTGATGCCATTCATGGTAGAAAGAATTGACTTGGGGACAGAAATTAACTCTATTAAATAAATAAATGGGAGAGAAGAGACAAATCTGTAAGGAGTGGCAGATAATTTACATAGATACTTCTCATTGTTGAGGTAGCGCTTAACTCACCATTCCCCCTTCAATATGGGCTGAGCTTAATTGCTTCCAAAGAGTGGGCAGTGGGAAAGTGGATGAGGGTCATTTTACAGTGGAGAAACCTGGCAGACACCCCCTTGACCAGATGACCAAAGTTAGCATCATCAGGGGTGTCATATTTATATCATGTATACCTTTATTATGATGTCTTGAGAAAGGCTCTTCCTGGACACCTCGGTGGCTCAGTTGGTCAGGCTAAGGTCATGAATCCAGCATCAGGCTTCCTGCTCAGCAGGGAGTCTGCCTATCCCTCTGCCCCTCCCAGCCCTGTTCCTGCCCCCCTACCCCTGCAAAAATAAATAAATAAAATCTTAAAAAAAAAAAAAAAAAGAATGCCACTTACTCTCTAAAACCTATGAACCTATGAGCAAAATATCATGTAAACCTAAATTGAGGAATACTCTACCCAGTAGTTGACCCCAGCCTTCCTTAAAACTCTCTAAAGTCATTAGAGACACAGAGGCTAAGGAGATAGAATGACTAAACCCTGGGTGGAATAATGTTTGACCAAATATCTGAGCACCCTATAGCCTAGTCAAGTTGATACATAGTCTTGTGTCACTGTCCAAAACTAAGAGAGAATAGGGAGTTAAAGAGGATAAAGTATTAAGGAGGAGAGAGTTGTGTGTTAAACAGCAAAAATAGCAGAGAGCCTCAAGATGGTATAGAAAAGATTATTTTTAATGATAAAAGCCACATGAAGTAGGAAATAAGGACCCATAGACAGACTCTTTATTTAAAAAGTGAAAGGAAGGGGTGCCTGGGCGGCTCAGTGGGTTGGGGCCTCTGCCTTCGGCTTAGGTCATGATCCCAGGTCCTGGGATTGAGCACCACATCAGGCTCTCAGCTTAGCAGGGAGCCTGCTTCCCCCCTTTTCTCTGCCTGCCTCTCTGCCTACTTGTGATCTCTGTCAAGCAAATAAATAAAATCTTAAAAAAAATAAAAGTGAAAGGAGGATGCACAGTGACAGACTGGATAATAGGGATGCCTGGGTGGCTCAGGGGGTTAAATTAAGTCTCTGCCTTCGGCTCAGGTCGTGATCTCAGGGTCCTGGGATTGAGCCCTGCATTGAGCTCTCTGCGACAGGAAGCCTGCTTCCTCCTCTCTCTCTCTGCCTGCTTCTCTGCCTACTTGTGATCTCTGTAAAAAAAAAAAAAAAAAAAAAAAAAAAATATATATATATATATATATATATATATATTTAAAAAAAGAATGGATAATAGAATTAACTTAAAATTTCATTTTAAGATGAGATTGATTGTTTATTTATTTAATTTTTTAAAAACAAGATTTTATTTACTTATTTGATAGACAGAGATCACAAGCAGGCAGAAAGGCAGGCAGTGGGGGCGGGGGCAGCAAGCCCCATGCAGGGCTGCATCGCAGGAGCCTGGAATCATGACCTGAGCCGAAGGCAGAGGCTTTAACCCACTGAGCCACCCAGGTGCCCTGAGATTAAGTTTTTAAAGATGCATTTTTATCTTCCCTTCTATTAAGACACCCTTTCCTCTGACTACTTCAGTCCCCCAGTACCTGTAGGGCCAAAATAACTAATTAATACATAAAATTTTCCTCAGTTTTTGGGAGGATAAAACAAGTTTAACAGCCCCTCCTCTCAAAAAAAGCAGATGCTTCACATCCTCTAAAAATGTCTTGAGATTCTCACATATTCAGATTTATGAACACGTATCCATAGAAACGTGGATGAAAGCCACAGAGGTTAGATCAGACTTAGATGTTATAAACAGGTGCTTGGTGAGTTAACAAATACTGTAAAATCCTAAATTGTTCTTACCCTTTTAGGTATAGTCTTCCAATAATATAGTTCAAATATTTGTGCACATTCTTTCATTTTATTAGCTACCCTTCATAATTGAGTACCTGGAAGACTTGCTTAAGAGAGAAAACAGTTAAATTAGAGATATTTCTTTTGGCTGATATTAGCACTTGCACCCCCTTTCCCACCCAATCCCAACTAAGGATTTTAATAATTTCACAAAGATGTATCTTAAGTAGTGATAGTGCCAAAGGTGCAATATTAGTGGGCAAATAGTAGTTCCTCCACTCATTTGTTCAAAAGTTTGTCAGTTGTAAAAGTTGCCAAGCACACACAGTCTACAGAGGAGACAGACCATACACAAGACCATTCCTTCAACTTTAGGAAAAGTAGCTGTTCCACCTAATCCGTAGAAACAAATATAAAAAGCCAAGTAAAATGGAGGGACAGAAGAATGCTCCAAAAGAAAGAATAACGAGGGATGCCTGGGTGGCTCAGTTGGTTAAGCAGCTGCCTTAGGCTCAGGTCATGATCCCAGCGTCCTGGGATCGAGTCCCACGTCGGGCTCCGTGCTCAACAGGGAGCCTGCTTCTCCCTCTGCCTCTGCCTGCCTCTCTGTCTACCTGTGCTCACTCTCTCTGACGAATAAATAAATAAAATCTTTATTAAAAAAAAGAAAAAAGAAAAGAAAGAATAACGACCTCAGGAAAAGAACTAAATGAAAGTGAGATAAGCAATATGCTTGATTAAATTATTTATTTATTTATTTTTTAGAATTTTTTTATTTGACAGAGAGAGAAATCACAAGTAGGCAGAGAGGCAGACAGAGAGAGGGGGAAGCAGGCTCCCCGCTGAGCAGAGAGCCCGACTTGGGGCTCGATCCCAGGACCCTGGGATCATGACCTGAGCTGAAGGCAGAGGCTTTAACCTACTGAGCCACCCAGATGCCCCTGATTAAAGAATTTAAAGTAATGATCTTAAAGATACTCACTGGGCTGAAGAGAAGAGCAGAAGAATTCAGTGAGACCTCCACTAATGAGATTGAAAATATAAAAACGAACAGAGTTGAAGAGCATAATAACTGTAATTAAAAACACGCTAGAGGGAATCAGCAGTACATTAGTGATGCAGAAGAATGTATACATGATCTGGAACACAGAGTAATGGAAAGCACACAAGCTGAACACCAATAAGAGAAAAGAATTTGAAAAGTGAGAATAGGTTAAGTGATCTCTTGAACAACATCAAGCAAACAAATGTTCGCATTATAGGGGGTCCCAGAAGTAGAGAGAAAGGGGTAGAAACCTTATGTGAAGAAATAGTAGCTGAAAACATTGCTAACCTTGGGAAGGAAATAGCAATCTAAATCCAAAAAGCATAAAGTGTTACAAACAAGATGAACCCGAGAAGGTTCACTCCAACACAAAATAATTAAAATGTCAAAAATTAAAAAGAGAAAATTTTAAAAGCAAGAGAGAAGAAAAAAGTTACCTATAAGAGAAAACCTATAAGGCTATTAGCTGATTTTTCAGCAGAAATTTTGCAGGCCAAAAGGGACTGGCATGATATATTTAAAATGCTGAAAGGAAAAATCCTGCAATCAAGAATATACTCCTGGCAAGGTTGTCATTCAGGTTTGAAAGAGATAAAGACATTCCTGGACAAAAGATAAAGGAGTTTATCGCCACTAAACAAGCCTCATGAGAAATGTTAAAGGGACTTCTTTTTTTTTTAAAGATTTTATTTATTTATCGGGGCGGGGGGAGCGAGCACAGGCAGACAGAATGGCAGGCAGAGGCAGAGGGAGAAGCAGGCTCCCCGCCGAGCAAGGAGCCTGATGTGGGACTCGATCCCAGGACGCTGGGATCATGACCTGAGCCTAAGGCAGCTGCTTAACCAACTGAGCCACCCAGGCATCTTAAAGGGACTTCTTTAGGTGGAAAAGGACAGGCCATATTAGACCTAAGAAAGTTATGAATAAAAAGATGTAAAATATGGCAGCATATACATAAAACATGAGGGAGGGAGTAAAAAATAGGGAAAGGGAAAAAGAAACTACTAATTAGAAAAGATATATGTACTCTTATGTTTATTGCAGCATTATTTGCAATAGCTAAGATAGAGAAGCAACCTGAGTGTCCATTGATAGATAAATGGATATGGAAAGTGTTTTACAGATACACAATGTAATATTATGCAATAAGAAAGAATGAGATCATGCTATTTGAGACAGCATGGACGAATCTAGAGTATATTATGCTAAGTAAAATAAGTCAGACTGAAAAAGACAAATACCATTTGATTTCACACTTACAGAGTCTTTAAAAAAAAATCAACAAAACCTGAATGAGTAAACTAAAGCAGAATCACACCTATAAATACAGAGAACCAACTGATGGTGAGTGAGGGGATGGGCAAAATGGGTGAGAGCAGAGGGAATGCAAATTAAAATCAGAGCAAGATACCCTTCCAGTATGGAGTCATGGGGAACAGCACAAGAAATGTAGTTACATTGTCATAGTGATGTGTTATACACCTGAAAATAACACTGTGTTAACTATCCTCAAAAATAAAAATTACAATTTATATTCCTTGCATTAAAAAAAAAAGGTTTGTTAGGCGGTGAACACAGAATAGGAAACTAACATTTAAAAGTCTCTTTGGAGGTTGCCTGGGTGGCTCAGCCGTTAAGCGTCTGCGTTTGGCTCAGGTCAACATCCCAGGGTCCTGGGATTGAGTCCCACATCGGGCTCCCTGTTCAGTGGGAAGCCTGCTTCTCCCTGACCCTCTCCCCCTGCTTGTGTTCCCTCTCTTGCTGTGTCTCTGTCAAATAAATAAAATCTTAAAAAAAAAATAAAATTCTCTTTGGTGGGGTGCCTGGGTGACTCAGTTAGGCATCCTCCTGATCTCAACTTGGGTCTTGCTCTCAGAGTCTTGAGTTCAAGCCCCATGTTGGGATTCATGCTGGGCGTGGAGCCTACTTAAAAGTCTCAAAAAAAAAGTCTCTTTGGTATATAAATGTATAATGTATGAAAATCAGACTGAAAATGGGAGACCATCTGTAAGCCAAAATGCAAATCTTTTACATTCTTAACTACCTAGAGTTTTATTGTTTTACTGCTTTAAGTTAGGATGTATCTACTATTTTTTAAAATGTTGTTCATTCAGCATATGTTCTTTCCAAATAACTAGTACTTTCCAAATAACTTTAAAAAGGAGTAATTTTACTTCCTCTTTAATATAGGAAGAACTGATTAAAAGCCCAGGGTCAAGACAGGATAGTTTCTACCAAGGAATCAAGGTGACTGCTTCTAGATAGCTGCATTGGATTTCTTTTCCGATGCTTCTGGGATACAGTCTCCTGACTAGGATCTTCAGCCTTCTCTGCTTCCTGTTATCTGTTAAGTTTTAAAACTCCTCACTCAAGCATTTGATCTGTTTTCCTACAGTGTTCAAACCAGGAATAGGGACTTAATTAACTATGCTCAGAATTTTGGCCTGTCAGCCAGCATCTGCAAATTGTATCCACTATACAGTCCTTTCACCTCAGATCAGCATATACTCTTGTTTTCTAGACCCAAGCAGAAGGCCCTGCCTATATTAATATGTAAAAACCTCTGTGATTAAAACTTGCCCTAACTGGGAGTCTTACTGCTTTACCTCAGTTCACTTATTATATAGTAAAATGGATAACGATCCAGTAAGTAAAGATGTGTAAAAATGAAAGGAAACTCACAACCTAACAGTATGTAGTTACAGAAAAGTTTTGCTTTCTGGATCAAAGACCCTTCCAGTTTTGCTAACTACACCAATTTGGAGCGAGAGTAGAATTGCCCAGTAGTGAAACTAGATTCACCCTACTGATTAAAGTGTGAGGGGGAAATCTTCCACTTAACAATTTTATAAAGTTCTTCACTCTTTCTGAACAGTGAAAATCTGAATACATTTTATGAGAATCCAATTAAGTTCATTGAAGTCATATTACTAGAACTGTTCTTATCTGTCCATATAATATATGCAGCTTACCCACTGTTAAACTGTTAGTTTTAGCTAGACTTTACTCCTTGGCTCCAGACTTTAGGTTATTTTGTATATAATCTGTATACTAAGATGATCTATACAAAAGTTGGTAAAATTAAAGTGCTTGAGTTACCAAAATTTTTTGGAGAGAAAACTATGTCTCCTAGTAAAAGACTTTAAGCTTTTAGTAGAAGAACTAGTATTTTAAGTCAAATTTTATAAAGTGATGGAATCTCTAGCTCTTAATTGTTGTTTGTTTTATCTTGCTTTTCTCCTGTAGAACTGTTTTTGCTATCTTTTAGTAAAAACAAAAGGGGTTTTCAGGGGCGCCTGCGTGGCTCAGTGGGTTAAGCCTCTGCCTTCAGCTCAGGTCATGATCTTGGGGTCCTGGGATCAAGCCCCTTGTCAGCTCTCTGCTCAGCAGGGAGCCTGCTTCCTCTTCTCTCTCTGCCTGCCTCTCTGCCTACTTGTGACCTTGTGATCTCTGTCTGTCAAATAAATAAATAAAATCTAAAAAAAAAAAAAGAAAGAAAAGGGGTTTTCAGTGATTTAGGAATTTGGGCTAGACTCTTAATATAATACAAAGTAGGTAAATTATCACTAGCTTATTAATTGTCCCCGAATGAACTAGTGACTGAATTTTTTCCCCCAGAAATCTTTATTTTTATTTTTTAATATTCCTATTTGTTTGTTTATATTTATTTATTTGACAGAGCAGGAGAGAGCACAAGCAGGGGGAGCAGCAGGCACAGGGAGAGGGAGAAGCAAACTCCCCATTGAGCAGGGAGTCAAATGTGGGCTCGATCCAGGACTCCAGGATCATAACCTGAGCCAAGGCAGACGCTTAGCCGACTGAGCCGACTTTCCCAGAAATCTTTTAAATAAACCCTGGGCTAATTGTTGTGAGCCATTGCTCACCTGTATTCAGGAATGGGGACACATTTTAGTATTTAGCTCAAGGAAACATAATTAATAGCTAATTTGTTGCTAACTGAAACCATATGATGTTGCACAGCAAAATAAAAATATGGATTGACCTATTGCAAACCAGTTTCTTTTTTTTTTTTTAAAGATTTTATTTATTTATTTGATAGATGGAGATCACAAGTAGGCAGAGAGGCAGGCAGAGAGAGAGGAGGAAGCAGGCTCCCAGCTGAGCAGAGAGCCCGATGCGGGGCTCAGCCCCAGGACCCTGAGACCATGACCCGAGCCGAAGGCAGAGGCTTTAACCCACTGAGCCACCCAGGTGCCCCTGAAAACCAGTTTCTTTAGTTAGCATTAATTAGTGAGAAAAACGCTAGAAATGATCCCAGTTCTTGCCATAGAAGGAGAAGCTAGCAAGACTTTGTTTTCTATCATCCTCTGGAGCATGTGAGAATTTTGCCACTGTTGCACTCTATTACAGAAACTGACTAACACACATAAACAGTTATCTTGGTGTTATGCATGGTTATTTTATACAGAAGCATAAGAACAGTTGCAAATCATTTGGAGAATGGAATCATATTTTAAATGTACTAATGGAATTGATGAATTAAAGGAAATTTGTGCTAAGTTTACATTTTTAATGTTCTGTGTGGTGGTTCCTTTCACAACATGAATAATTGACCTATTTTATGTTTTGCCAGTCTGGAACAGAGGCATTAAACAAAGAAGATTATGATTTGGGGGAATTTGGTTACTTGATCCAGTTTCTAAGAAGGAAAAGTTGAAATTTGTGAACATATATTTTTTTTAATTTTTATTTTTTTAAAAGATTTTATTTATTCATTTGACACACAGAGAGAGAGAGAGAGACCACAAGTAGGCAGAGAGGTAGGCAGAGAGAGAGGAAGAAGCAGGCTCCCCGCTGTGCAGAGAGACCGATGTGGGGCTCGATCCCAGGACCCTGAGATCATGACCTGAGCTGAAGGCAGAGGCTTAACCCGCTGAGCCACCCAGGCGCCCTTGTGAACATATTTTTAAAGCCACTACAGTGATCATTTGATCAGTATGTGACAAGAGTCTGTCTAGTTAGTATCACCCAAGCACAGCTATAACTGATTAAATGTTTTTTATTGATGGGTTTTTTACAGTTCACAACAAAATCTTATAAGTGGAAGGAAATTACATCTTTTTATATTAGCATCTCATCTTTGGTTATCTATCAGTTGGTCTACTGTTGAGCAAAAAGTGAGTTAAAATGATAAACAATGATATCATTGAATTTACAAGTTGAGGAAATGAATATTAATAAGAATCCATCAAAAGATGACTTTATTCATGCATTTTACAGAATTCCTGTCTGTAACCGTTCTTTTCCTGACTGTTCATTTTCAAAATGATTTAATGAAGTCCCATCAGACTTTAAGTGACCAACTGATAATTAGCAGCAATATATTGAGAAAAGTATAGGAGTCCAGCCCGTTTATTAAAGAAATCCTGGTCTTTAAATCATTTTAGAACAAAGTAGGGTTTAAATATGTAATGCTGAGGAATTGAAGAAAAAAATTTTTTTTCAAGACTGATTCTGTGCGAACAATAATTCCCAGGTATTTCCTGGGGATGACTATTCTGTGTTGTACCACCTGGTTTCTAAAGACTTCAGCTATTGAGGTTTACTGTAGTTGTAAGTCACATTGCCATGGTTAAGAATGTTGGATGGATGTGCTTTAGCCGAGAATTTTTAATAATCCCATAATAAACCTAGATTGATAATTTGTATCTTTGTATACGTGAGTCCTGCTGTTATCACATGGCTCCTTCTATAAAAGAGCTGTTTACCATTATGGAATTTGGGTATACAGTGAAAACTCAGCTTTTAGCAACCACAAGAAAACCAAAATGATAGCAGTTTCAACTGGAGTTGAAACTATTGGGTGGGGGCAGGGTGGGGGTTGTCTGGGCGGTTCAGTGGTTAAGCATCTACCTTCCGCCCTGCTCAGGGCGTGATCCCAGGGTCCTGGGATCAAGTCCTGCATTGGGCTCCCTGCTCAGTGGGAAGCCTGCTTCTCCCTCTCTCACTCGCCCTGCTTGTGTTTCCTCTTTCGCTGTGTCTCTCTGTCAAATAAATAAACAAAATCTTAAAAAGAAAAGAAAAGAAAATGTGGGGTCTATCCCTATTTTATTTATTTATTGTATTTATTTTTATTTATTCATTTTTTAAAGATTTTATTTATTTGAGAGAGGGAGAATGAGCCATGGGGAAGGGGAGGGAGAGGGGAAGGGAGGAGAAAATGAAGGGGCAGGGGGGTGAAGCAAGCTCTCTGCTGGGCAGAGAGCCCATCACAGGGCTCCATCCCAGGACCCTGAGATCATGACCTGAGCTGAATCCAAGAGTTGGCTTAACAGACTGCATCATGCAGGCACCCCCAGAATAGTCAAATTTTGAAGAAAGAGATAAAACAGGGTTTCATGACTCAACCATGACCTTAAATACAAGTTAGCAGGGGGAGTTTCTCTCTCATGGAAGAGGAAGTAAAAACTGGATTTAGTGAGCTATATGGGAGAATGGAGAATTCTCCCTGTACCATAGCCTGTGCTGTACTGAGGGTATGGCTGCAGAGAGACTCACTGTAAAGGCAGCTCCTTGGAAACCACTTCTTTAATCTGGGTCCTTGAGAATTGTGGTTGAAATGACCCAAGCTAATTTTGAGTTATAGAAACATAGTTGTAGAGCAGACCAAGTGATACTCATAGATACCACTTTCACACTGGTGAATTTGTGGCATATATATATATATTTTTAATTTATTTATTTGACAGAAAGAGATCACAAGTAGGCAGAGGCACAGGCAGAGAGGAGGAAGCAGACCCCCTGCCAAGCAGAGAGCCTGATGTGGGGCTCAGTTCCAGGACCCTGAGATCATGACCTGAGCCGAAGGCAGAGGCTTTAACCCACTGAGCCACCCAGGCGCCCCAATTTGTGTCATATTTATAAGGAAAGAAGCTTCCCTAATTTTTTAGAGTATGATATGATAAAAAATACATTTGGTCTTCATCCTGGGTTCCAGGCACAGAGCTCCTAAAGCCCTTGGAATTTCCTGAATGGTAGGAATTCTTTTGTTATGTATAACAAGCCTCCTTCCATTACACCTGAGTCTTTGTGAATGTGGTGTCTTAAGGTGGTCATCTGATGGAAGACCAAGAGATTAGACAGTTGGAACTTTCCATCCCACCACCCACCTCTAACAAGGTAGTGGGGGTGGGTGGCTGGAGGTTGAGTTTCATAAAAGCACTTGAGCTAGAAGACCTGGGGAGCTTCTGGGTTGTTGAAAATATCAAGGTTTCGGGAAGGTCCTTGGAAGCCCTGTGGCTCCTCCTCCCACTTTGCCCTAAGCATCTCTTTCATTTAGCTATTTCTTAGTTGTATCCTTTATAACAAACTGGTAAATGTAAATAAAGTGTTTTCTTGAGTTCTGTGAGTCAGTCTAGAGAGTTATACAACTGGATTGAGGGAGTCTTAGGACCCTCAAATTTGTAGCCAAGTTGGATAGATACATAAGTGTCCTTGGGGCTTGGGACTCATGACTTGCATCTGAAATGAGGGCAGTCATTTGGATGACTTCAACTTGTGGGGTGTGTACTAATTCCAGGTAGTATAGAAATAAATTTGTTGACACCCAGTTAGTGTAGGAAAATTTGATCGTTTGTGTCACAAAAAAGTAAGGTCTGCTTTGCTTTTATATGTTTTTAGTAGATATTAAAATTTGCATTAAAAAAACAATACATGGTGGGGGGTGCCTGGGTGGCTCAGTGGGTTAAGCCTCTGCCTTCTGCTCAGATCATGGTCTCAGGGTCTTGGGATCGAGCCCCCTCATAGAGTCTCTGCTCAGCGGGGATCCTGCCCCCCCCACGCCTGCCTTTCTGCCTACTTGTGACCTCTCTCTCTGTCAAATAAATAAAATCTTTAAAAGAAAACAAAACAATACATGGGAATAAATCTGGTAAAAGAAAATAAAGATCTAACTAAATAGAGATAATCTTCCTGGGTTTGGAGGATTTGGAGATTCAGTTCAGTGCAATCCCAATCAAAATCCCAGCAGGCTTTTTTGGGAGGAGAGGAAAGGTAGGGAGTAAGAAACTGACAAGTAGAGTCTAAAATTTATATGGAAATGCAGATGAACTAGAAATAGTTTCAATAATTGAAAAAGAAGAATAAAATTAGATATTTTGCATTACTTGTATTTCAAGACAGTTTACAAAGACTTACTATAAAGCAGTTAGGATAGTATGGTGTTGCCAGAAAGATAATTTTATAAATCAGAGGTCCATGAAATGGATGTGTGTTTTATAAAGAAAGTCATGTTGAAACAAGGTAAAACCTGTTAGTTTACATACTCCTTAAGACTGCTTTTGACCTGCAGTTACCAAGTTGAGTATAACAGAGATTATATATGGCCCCCCAAACCTAAAATACTGTCTGTCCCTTTAAGATCAGTGGTTCAGAATAGAAAGTCCATAACTAGGTCTGCATATTATGGGGTCCTCCAAATGTGGGGCAGCCTGATCAGGTAGAAGCTGGAGGTGCAGACAGTGAATTCAGTTGAGCTAGGACAAAGGTGATAGAAGTTTATTGAATACACCACATGGGAGCAGTGAGCAGGACTGCAAAGAGAGATTGTCTGCAGTGAGGCAGTGTTTGGGGGCTGTATCTAAAGGGGAAGGTATAGAGGGTATAGAGGGAACGCAGGGAATTTTCCTTTTGTGGTACTTGTGCCTGGTTATGAGTAGCCCACTGGTTCGTTCGGCTTTCTGGGTATTTTAAGATGGGTCACCCGATGGGCCTGTTTTGTATTCAGCCAGAGGGTTATGGTGGGCTCTTTTGCGTTGATCAAGTTTCCACTGCCTAAGTCTATTGCCTAAAAGCAGCCTCTACACTTATGTGTGGCCAAATAATTTTTGACAAAGGTGCCAAAAAGGAAAATTTAGTTGTGCTAGCACAGTTTATTGAGGAATCTGTTATACTTCTTTGGAAAAAAAAATTAATTTCAGCGCTACTTCACAAAAATTAACTTGAAACACATCATAGACCTAAACTAAAACTATAAGAATTTGAGAAAATAGAGACTATCCTTCATCAACTTGGAATAGAGAAAGAATTTTTTAAGACACAAAAACAGTAGCCATTAAAAAAATTGGTTAAATTTGATTTCGTAAATAAAATTTTTGCTCTTTAAAAGTCACCATCAGGGATACCCAGATGGCTTAGTCAGTGGAACACGTGACTCTTGATTTTGGGGTTGTAAGTTTGAGCCCCGTGTTGAGTGTAGAGATTATTTTAAAATAGAAATACATATATATATATACATAAATACATAAATGTCACCATCAAGAAAATAAAATAGCAAGTCACAGACTAGGGGAAGATACTTGTGTCTAGAATAAATCAAGAAGTCTTTAATAATAAAACAACTCCTGGGGCACCTGGGTAGTTCAGTCAGTTGAGCATTTGACTCTTGATTTTGGCTTAGGTCATGATCTCAGGGTCGTGAGATGAGCCCCACTTGGGACTCAAGGGTGAGCATGAAGCCTGCTGAAGATTCTCTCCCTCTCTGCCCCTGCTCACCCCCCTACCCCCGTCCACTTGTGGCAGCATGCATGCTCTCTCTCTCTTTCAAAAAAAAAAAAACCCCAAAAAAACCAAACCAACAACTCTATTTCCAAAAACAGGAAAAAGATTTGAACAGTACTTTATAAAAAATATTAAAATGTCCCTTATCACATGCATGAATTCTGTATATCATGAGTCATCAAGGAAATTCATATTTAAACCATGATATACCACTCACCATCCACTTAAATAGGTAAAATTAAGAACAGAAGGAATTGAAGCAGCTAAGCTCTCATGCATTGCTGGTGGTGAGGGGGGGTCTAAATTGGTATAACCACTTTTGAAAACTGTTGTAATTTTCTTATATTTCAACATATACTTAACATATGACCCAGAAAATCTAGCCTTCGAATGAAAACATACTCACATGTAAAGATCTGTACATGAATGTTCAGAGCAGGTTTTTTCATAAGAGCCCAAACCAGAAACACCCCAATTGTCTATGGGGGAATGGATAAACAAATTATGGTATGCTTATAAAACAGAGTACCACTCAGCAGCAAAAGGGAATAACTTAATGATACACAGAATGTCATGGGTGACCTTCACAGACATTTTGTAATTGAAAGTGAATAGACATAGAAATTATTCCATTCATATGAAATTTTGAATAGGGGGACATTTATCTACTATGATAAGAGAACAGACCATGAGCTGCCTAAGGCAGGGGTGGAGACAGAAGAGATTGTAGAGGGACACAAGTGAACTTGAAGAGATGGAAATGTGCTGTATCTTGATTGTGGTGGTGATTACACAGATACATATATTGCTCAAAAGTCACCACCAGCCTGTACACTTAAAATGTGTGAATTTTATTATTAAAGTATATCTCAAAGTTTTTTTTTTTTAATTTTATTGAAATGTGATGGATCGGGGCACCTGGGTGGCTCAGTCCATTAAGCCACTGACTTCGTTCAGCTTGGGTGACCATCTCAGGGCCCTAGAATTGACCCTGCGTCGGGCTCCCTGCTCAGTGGAGAGTCTGCTGGTCTCCCTCTCCCTCTGCCTGCCACTCTGCCTACTTGTGTTGTCTCGTGCTGTCTCTCTCTCTCAAAATAAATAAATAAATAAATAAATAAATAAATAAATACACACACACACACACACACACTCACACACACATAATTTTTTAAAAAATAAAAATCAAAAGAACAATGTGATGGATAAGCAATATTTCTTTTACACAAGTAATTTCATCGTGTCTGTCCCCTAATTGAAATCCTTTACACTTTCTCATTGCATTTCTTTCTTTCTTTCTTTCTTTCTTTCTTTCTTTCTTTCTTTCTTTCTTTCTTTCTTTCTTTCTTTCTTTCTTTCTTTCTTAAGATACTATTATTTGAGATACAGAGCATGCCGGAGTGTGTGCACGTAGGGGCAGAGGGAAAAGAAGACATCCCACTGAGCAGGGAGCCTGATGTGGGGCTCTGTCCCATAACCCTGAGATGATGACCTAAGCTGAAGGCAGCTGCCCAACTGACTGACCCACCCAGGCACCCCTCTCATTAAATTTCTAATAAAATCCAAACTCCTTACCAGCTTTCTTTTTGAATGCATTTTCTGCTACTTGACTTGCCACTGGCTCTGTCCATACCCATCTTGAGCTGCTAAAGCTTGGCTAGACTTTTCCAGTGTGATGTTCCCTTTGCCTCGAATGCTGTTGCTGCACCTCCACCTCCCCCCACCCACGTTTGCATAGCTGCATCCTCTCCCTTTAGAACTCAGCTTTTAAATGACAGAGCTTTTCCTGCCCTCCCCATCTAAAATGAACTTCCCACTGTTACTCGTTATTCACTAGTTTGTTTCTTTCACAACAAAATTTGCTGTTGTTTTAGTCGTCTTCCTATTTTCTCTTTACCTCCATGCTCTCAAATGACAGCTGCATGAGGGAGTGCCTGTGACAGTCTCATCCAGTACCGCATCTCCAGCGCCTACATGAGGGGAAATGAAGGCGTGAACATCGTTCCCTAAGCCTGATATCTCTCTTCCTTCTCCTCTATGGAAATTCCCCTTCCTCTTTCACGGCCTAACTCAAATGACAACTGTTCTTCAAAGTCTTCTTCCAGTACCCTGTTTAATTCCCCTAAGAATTATTTTCCTTCATGTACAGGTTAGTGTTGATCACGTGTTTTCAAAACTGGTGAGAGAACTTTGAATCAAAGCATCGATTGAACAGTGGTTTAAGCAGAAGGACCATAGCTTAACAGAGTTCATACCTTCTCAGTCAAGACACTTGAAGAAAAAGATGGCAGTTCACCCCAGAAAAGACGGTATCGAGTCTCAGGCAAATGTTGGATATGCTTCTGATTGCTTGGGGAAGTTTTTATATGGCTTACTTTCCACATTCACAGTCATAGCAATGGTTTAAAGTATATACACTTCAAACTTTTTTGGTTAAAACTTAATGCTTAAGGAGGAAGGGTGAAAGACTATAGGAAAAGAAAAAATGGAAAGGTGTTTTCCATTTTCTTCTAGTTATAATTATCTTCTTATTCTAGACTAGCTTCTGTTGTGTCTACTTGGACTAATGTGTAAGATCTTTAATAGCTTGCAGGTGAAAAAAGTATTTTATTTATTTTTAAATATTTTATTTTATGTAGGTTACACACCCAATTATGGGGCTTAAACTCACAACTCTGAGACCAAGAGTCACGTGCTCTGCTGACTAAGCCAGCCACGTGCCCTGAAAAAAAGTATTTATTTATTTGTCAGAGAGAGTGAGCACAGGCAGACAGAGTGGCAGGCAGAGGCAGAGGGAGAAGCTCCCTGCTGAGCAAGGAGCCCAGTGTGGGACTCCATCCCAGGACGCTGGGATCGTGACCTGAGCCAAAGGCAGCCACTTAACCAACTGAGCCACCCAGGTGTCCCTGGAAACAAGTATTTTAAAGGACGTGTCTTATTTTTCCTCTTCTTCCTCTGCCGTAATTCTCCTGGTACATCATTTCCCTCATACATTTGAAATCAGCTGTATAACATCATTATAGTCTTTGGCATAACACTTAAAGGCAACCCCCTTTCCATCATCACACATACCTGCACACAAATTGACCAACTCCATTTAAAAGGCAGTCTTCTCTTTTACTAAAAAGAGCATTGGGGTGCCTGGCAGGTTGAGTAGTTGGAGCATGTGGCTCTTGATGTCAGGGTTGTGAGTTCGAGCCCCACCTTGGTTGTAGAGATTACTGCGGGGGGAGGGGGGATACAGCACTTGAAGGAATTTCTTATTTCTTGCTGTCATCAGCCTCTGATTAATATATAACTTCTAGGCATTAGTATTCTTAGGAAATTATAACAGCAGGTTTAACAGAGCAAGTGAAAGTTGTTGAATTGCTTTTAAGCAACAATCTGGTTTGGCATACTTTGTCTTTTTCTTTTTTTCTTCTTTTTTTGAAGATTTATTTATTTGAGAGAGCAAGAAGGATGGAGAGGGAAAGAGAGTGTCTCAAGCAGACTCCCCACTGAGTGCAGAGCCTGCCATGGGCCTTGATCTCAGGACTACCTGAGCCGAAACCAAGAGCCAGACACTTAACTGACTGAGCCACTCAAGTGGCCATGCATACTTTGTCTTTCATATATCAAAACTCCTCCGTGGTTCTTAAACTCTAGCATCCATTGAAGCACCTGGAAGCCTTGTTAGAACACAGATTTAGTAGATCTAGGGGTGGAGGCCTAAGAATTTGTAGATGCTGATGTTGATGCACTTTGAGAACCTCAGTAGCTTGTACACCTCAGTAGTTTCTACATATTTGGGTTGCTGGACCAAAGCTCTCTTTAGGTGAATGTTATTTGCATTTACAGTTCACCTTACTTTAGATAATCTGTGTTTATTGTTGTGCAGTGTATTGGGTGGGCAGGAAAATGGAGTTTTCACTTGTGATTTTAGATTGAACCTAGTCCTTCTTTTAAATTTTTCATGCTTTATGTAAAGCAGTTCCTAAAACCCATTTTATTTCAGGGCAAATGAAGAGCTATTTTTATTATCTATAATTAACCTAATTCAGGAAAAAGGAGCGGGCTTGGGGAAAAGGCTAGCATTGACACAAGTGTGGAAGCTCAAAAATTGCTTTTCTGAAATTAATATTACCATCCTCAATAAAGCATTTGAAGTTGATTTTAGAATCCTGGACCTAATTATTCCAATCTAGGGCTGCACTTGTAAGGGTTAAATAGTTTGTTGGATTCAACGTTAATATTTCCAGGCTTGCTCAGAGTTCAAACATTATATCATCTTATTTGAGTAGTTGAAATTGTATTGCTTTGCTAGAACTTACAGAAGTGGCTAGAGAGAAAGAACAGAAGCCATCCTATTGATGAATCGTCTTTTAACCATCTCACATCAACTGCGCTCGTTCAGTGTTTTCAAAATGTAGTATTTCAGAAACTGTTTCTACACATTACACCCTTACATTTATAATATAACTATAGAGTTTGTTTAAATCCTTAAAAAATACTATTTTCAGAGAATAGCTGCCAAGCTTATTCCCCAACTTTTGATTTTTGTTTGTGTCTTTGTCTTAATTCAAAGACAGCTGTTACCTAGTTGAGCCTTGAATTACAAAAGTCCAATATTTAAAATCTTAAAAAAGATCTTTTTTGGTTTAAAAATCATAATGTTTTAAATTTGGGAATTATCACGTTTCATGGCCCAAAATAGCACATTGAATTTTTGGCAGCTTCTGTCCTGCCTCTGCCAATAAAAGCAGCACCATATGGTGTGACTGCTGTTCCACTAGGAAACCCACACCCTGCGGAGACACTGCCTGGCATGAAGCAGAGCCGCTGCTCCCCATGTGCTTATCTTTTTAAGTCAGCATATTGGCCGAGATATATTAAGATTCTAGGACATCATGGGATCTTGTCAGTTGAGTCTTGCAGCTCTTTTTCCCACCAGCTTTAACGTTTGGCCACATTATAAAAACATGTACTCAAAACTTGATGGAATCTCTCACCCATCTTTAGAAAAAAGCTTTTGATGACTATTGTAAGAAAGGAAAGTATATACTTTTTAGGACAAGATTAGTACAGTCAATTTCGTATTCCTTGCAGTGCTGGTACTACTCCACAACTGTGTCTTCTCTGAATAATCATCTCTTCCTCTTCTACTAACCCTCCTCCCCTGACCAAATATCTAGAAGGAAACTGATTTGCAAATACTCATTCTAGGTGTGGGTTAAGTGATGGAAGATGGGCTAAAATTTGTAGTTCTTTGCGATGGAGAGAGATCAGAACATGACAAATAGAAGGAACCAATTGCTGTCCTCCTTTCTCTTACTTCTGTGTATTTTATCTTGTGTTGACTAGGTGTATTACGTTTTCCAAATAAGTGGGCTCTTCCTGTTCTTTGTCTGTCCTATGCTAGGGTGGTCATTTAATTCATTGTGATCTTCATCCAAATGTTTCTTAATCATATAAAATTACTGTTAAGGCTTTTCAATATAAAATTAGCTAATTCTCCTGAAAATAAAGGCATGCAGGTAGATTTTCTTTATCATATGGCTTATTAGTTTTCAGTAACTTTGTTCACTTATTCTTGAAACAAATAGAAGTACCTACTATTTGTACTAAATGTACTAGGCACTGTGTATAAAAAAATGGAATAGACAGATTTTCACCCTTCAAGAACATAGAACCCTTTATAATACAGTTTAAAGATTTTAAAAAATTATTCATTTATTTTAGAGAGAGAGGGCACATGTACAGGCAAGATTGGGGCGGGGGTGGTGGTGGCTGAGGGGGCAGAGATGGAGGGAGAGAGAGAGAGAACCTGAAACAGTCTCCTAGCACGGATTCTGATGCAGAGCTTGAGACCACGACCTGAGCTAAAATCAAGAGTCAGATCCTTAACTGACCAAACGACCCACGCACCCCTGTAATACAGTTTAATGCTTTACTAAAGAGATACACTATACTTGTATCTTGAGGCAGCTAATGAAATTACACTTTCTAAAGATTCAAAGGAAAATACTACATTTCAGCCTTACAGAGAAGTGCTTATAAATGTTCTTGCCCGGTTTGTCAAAAAAATGGTTAAAGCTCAGAGGGAATTATAAGCCTGGTTCAAACTAAGTGAGAAATAACTGAAAAATTAAATATCTCTTAAAATAGTTGATGTTTTTTCTAAAATTTGAATAGCTAATAGTTGTGTGACTTTTCAAACAAAATTTGGGGAAATTATATTTTCAATTTGCATGTAGTGGAATATTTTGTTGGTAAGACAGATACCTTATATTTAAATATTTTAGGATAAGAATCAGTAGGTACTTAACCTTTTGAGGTGCTAATGTGAACATGGTTTAAGTCGGTGTTTTTCAGTAGGAATGCTTTTGGTGGTTAGGAGGGACCATTCCTCAATGTGCAGTACTGTCCTGTCCATTTAAGGACATTTAGCACACTTAGCCCCTTTTCATAATTTTTATATTAGTATAAAAAGTTATGTGCCTGCTTACATCTGTTTGGCCCAGTAACACCAGGGCAGCTTTTATTCAGTGTAAGTGAATACTATGGGGTGCCTGGGTGGGTTAGTGGGTTAGCTGAAGCCTCTGACTTCAGCTCAGGTCATGATCCCAGGGTCCTGGGATCAAGCCCCAAGTCGGGCTCTCTGCTCAGCAGGGAGCCTGCTTCCCTTCCTCTCTCTCTGCCTGCTTGTGATCTCTGTCAAATAAATAAATAAAATCTTAAAAAAAAAAAAGTGTAAGTGAATACCAGTGTGTATTCCTGATTTACTATTATTCTTTTCAGATTTTCTTTATTTATTTGAGAGAGAGTGAGAACACAAGCAGCAGGGAGGGGCAGAGAGAGAATCAGACTCCCCACTGAGCAGGGAGCCAGACTCCAGCTCGATCCCAGGACCCAAAGGTCATGACCTGAGCGGAAGGCAGAGGCTTAACCCACTTAGCCATCCAGGTGCCCCAGAGAAGCAGGCCCCCTGCTGAGCAAGGAGCCTGATGTGGGACTTGATCCCAGGACCCTGGGATCATGACCTGAGCTAACCGACTGAGCCACCCAGGCATCCCTAAATTGTAGTTTAAACATTGCCTTCCAAATGTCAGTGTTAGCCCAAGTCCGTGTGATAAACAAAAGTGCCCCTTCGTATTTCCAAATGTACCTGATTGGGAATTGGTCACTGTTAAAAAACAAAATTCAGCTGAGTAATTTGAAGGTCAGATTAGTTTTATACAGTGATGAATTGGACAGCATCCTATTTGGCAAATAGAAAGGAGCTCCAGAAAGTGATACAAAATCGGAGACTTCTGTAGGCAGAAAGATCAGGGCCAAGGCAGGAGTGGAGTACCTCATCCTTGTGGACCAGAGGGGGTCTGCCAGGCAGATTACCTCAAGTAGTATTGACTAGGAAATTCTAGGTTGAGTGGTTTAAGATTACATTCCTGAGATGGGTTGAAACTGTGGTAAAGTTAAGTGATAAGTCTTGGGTTAGCACAAGTGATTCCATTTGGGGCCTTTTTGAAAAATTAAACACCATCTACTTATTACATAGTCTCTTTGCTCTCTGTATATGTGTACCAAATTTTACTTTCTGAACTTTGAGGGCTGCCATGAACTTTAACAACTAAAACATCTCTCTCCTTTTAAAAAACTAGAATACATGCTTAGATATCTGTGGACAGGGTTTCCAGCTTGCTTGTTGTGGAGCCCATAATTTTGGTTACTATAAATCTCACCAAACATTTTCTCGCATGTCACATGTCACAGTGTGGAAGATGCAATACTCACCCTTCATTTTTTAAAAAACAGCTCTACTGAAGGATGTTTAACATAGTCACTCATTTCAAGTTTACAGTTATTTTTAATAACTTTACTGAATAACGTAACTACCACCATAAATCAGTTTTAGAATATATTTATCCCCCCAACCAAAGGTCCCTGATGCCCATTTATAGTTAATCCCCATTAATTCCCATGCCTAGATGCTTCTGATCTACTTTCTGTCTCTAAATTGCCATTTTTGGACATTTCATGTAAATACAATGATGAATTTGTGACCACTATCTTCTTAAAACATTTTTCTGAGGAGGCAGTGACCTCTTTGACTTTGGCTGTAGCAACTTTTTTCTAGATATGTCTTCTGAGGCAAGGAAAACAACAGCAAAAAATAAATTTGAGACTACATCAAAATAAAAGGTTTCTGCATAGGGAAAGAAACAGTCCACAAAACTAAAAGGCAGCCTATAGAATGGGAGAAGATACTTGCAAATAATATTTCTGATAAAGGGTTGGTATGCAAAATATATAAAGAACTGATATAACTCAACACCCAAAAAACAAATAATCCAATTTAAAAATGGGCAGAAGACATTAACGGACATTTTTCCAAAAAAGACATCCAGGTGGCCAATAGACACATAAAGAGATGATCAACATAATTCATCATCAGGGAAGTGAAAATCAAAACTACACTGAGTTATCACGTCATGCCTGTCAGAATGGCTAAAATCAACAACACAAACAGTGGGTGTTGGTAAGGATATGTAGAAAAAGGAACCCTCTTGCTTATTTGGTGGGAATGCATACTTGTGCAGGCCACTGTGTAAAATAGTGTGGAAGTTCCTTAGATAGTTAAAAATAGATCTGTCCTATGATCCAGCACTGGCACTACTGGATATTTACCCAAAGAATATAAAAACACTAATTCAAAGGGATACATGCACCTCAGTGTTTATACCAGGATTATTTATAATAGCCAAATTATGGAAATAGCCCAAGTATCCATTGATTGATGAATGGATAAAGAAGGGATGATATATATATATATTATATATGATGGAATATAATGTAGCCATGAAAAGAATGAAATCTTACCATTTGCAATGATGTAGATGGAGCTGTAGAGAGTATAATGCTAATAAGCGAAGTAAGAGAAAGACAAATATGATATTTCATACGTGGAATTTAAGAAAATGAGCAAAGGGGGAAAAAAGAGACAGTAAGAAACAGATTTAATTATAGAGAACAAACTGATGGTTACCAGAGGGGAGGTGGGTGGGGGTGGTGATGGGGATTAAGGAGTTGGGATGAGCACCAGGTGATGTATGGAATTGTTAAGTCACTACATTGTACACCTGAAACTACTGTAAGACTGTATGTTAATTAAGGAATTAATTAATTAAGGAATTAAAATAAAAATTAAAAACATTTCTCTGTGTCTTTTCTATCAGACTCTTCTTTCTCAGTCACCCCCTTAATCAGGTGCTTAAATGTCATGGTTCTATTCTCACTTGACCGAGGTGAGTTCATCCCAGGTAAATGTGATGATTCCTGTATCTCTGTCATAGCCCTAAACCTTTTTCTAAGCTCCAGACCCATACTGCCAACTACATGTGTGGGGGGTGTCCATGGGCACTTCAGCCTCCACAGCTCTGGAACTGAGCTGAGGACCTGCTTCTCCAAGCCTCCTGGGCCTGGACTTTACTTCCCAGTGAAGCTGCCACCACCCACTTTGTCCCCCAACCCAGAAACTAGGGCACCACCATCCTTTATTCTTCTTTCCCTCACTTATTGTAACCAGTAAATTGCCAACTCTGCAATCACCTCCGAAATACCACATACACTGAATATAGTTAACCTAAATTTAAATGGTATAAGTATGCCATGTAGTTTGAGTCAAGAATATGTATAGAGATTCTTTTTTAAAAAGCATGTAGAGATTCTAAGTCAGGATCAGGCCTTAATGGGAAGCATAGTAAATTCTTATCCCTTGCTAGTACTTACAGGTTTTGAGATTGTTCAGAATAAACATAGCACAGTTTTAGTAACATCTTTAAAAAGCATCAAAATTCTTTTTATCAGCTTTATTTTTTTTTTAAAGATTTTATTTATTTATTTGAGAGAGATCACAGGTAGGCAGAGAGGCAGGCAGAGGGTTGGGGGGAAGCAGGCTCCCTGCTGATGCTGATGCAGGGCTTGATCCCAGGACCCTGAGACCATGACCTGAGCCTGAGCGAAGGCAGAGGCTTAACCCTCTGAGCACCCCTTTTTATCAGTTTTAAATTTGTTATACTTTAGTTTTAGTTTTTTCTTTTTTTAATACAAGGTTTTTTTAAATAAAAGTTTTTTAATAAAAAACGATGGTTTGGGCGCCTGGGTGGCTCAGTGGGTTAGGCCGCTGCCTTCGGCTCAGGTCATGATCTCAGGGTCCTGGGATCGAGTCCCGCATCGGGCTCTCTGCTCACCGGGGAGCCTGCTTCCTCCTCTCTCTCTCTCTGCCTGCCTCTCTGCCTACTTGTGATCTCTCTCTGTCAAATAAATAAATAAAATCTTTAAAAAAAAAACACGATGGTTTCAACAAGAGTTAAGACATAGCCGTCTGTATTTCCCCTTTCACTTTTTTAAAAATTAAGGCTAAAACAGATTCTTCTGGCTTTTATCTCCCTTCTCCCTATATTATAAGAAAAGTTTTCTACTTTCTGTAGAACAGAAGTATAACTTGGAGTTTCATTTCTCACAAAACAAAATTGCCGCTCACATGACAAGTTGAATGTCTGTTTGCAGTGGTTTGAGACAATTAGATGGAAACAGTTCCCTGTTTAGTAGGTGATGTATATATTTCCCCTTTACAAAAGAGTAAAGTTCCTTTTTATTCTTTAATTTAGCAGCAAATTTTAGTTGGATAAAGACCACTGAAAATTTTATGCAGAATCTTTGTTGAGTTAGATCCGGGGCACTCAGATGGCAGACCGAGTGGAGTTGGGGAAGAACAGAGGAGCGGCTTTGTTAGACTCCGTGGAAGCTAGCTAGGAAGCCTTTCCTTAAGCAGCTGTTGAGAAACTAAGAAAAGGGGTTTTCTTTCTGTCTAGAAGATGGCTTTCCTATGATTTCCTCTTAATTATTTTTCCATTTTTTATCCTGGGAATATAGTCACATTTTGCTCTTTAGCTCTGTTTTCTTTTTCTTTTTTTTTAAAGATTTTATTTATTTATTTGTCAGAGAGAGAGACAGCAAGCACAGGCAGACAGTGGCAGGCAGAGTCAGAGGGAGAAGCAGGCTCCCTGCGGAGCAAGGAGCCCGATGGTGGGACTCGATCCCAGGACGCTGGGATCATGACCTGAGCCGAAGGCAGCCGCTTAACCAACTGAGCCACCCAGGCGTCCCTCTTTTTTTCTTTTAATGGTCAGCCCCTCTCCCTGTCAACATTTCTTCCCTCCCCATGGAACTAAGAAAATGCAGGTCCTTTCCGCGCCTTACATGAGGCTGACTGGTGTTCATCCACACGCGTTGCTTTGTGCCTCACACGTGCTACCCAAAGTCAGGCAGTCTTGTAACTGTCCCAGATAGGTGCTTGCAAGAAGGAAATGAGGCAGAGTTTACTGAGAGATTCTGCATGAGATTGATTGATTTCTGAGGCAGAAAGTTACCTTACACATAAGTTATAACCAGTTTATATCTGCCTGATTTTAGAAGTTATTAAAAGGATAGATATGGGGTGGTGGCGGGGTGGGAGTTAAAGAGACAACATAAGTTGTCTCATGAGATGAGTTGACTTTCAGAAGTTGTCTTTTTTTCCCCTTCAGATCTAATCCATTGGTGTTTATTCATGTGGGATTTTTTTTTTTCTTGGTCATTTCTAAAAGCTTCTTTTGAAGCATGAGCAGTTTCTACCTGGAGAATTGGATTTAAATAAATAATGGTGATGAATTCCTTCAGACGTTTGCAGAGGAACTCCAGAAATGTAATTTTTTTTTTTAATAATGATAATAGACATCTATTTAAAGCAATACATTTCCAGCTCAGATAGTTCTAAATTGTACATTTCATGTTTATTTAACTTCTTAAAAATACTTGAGGGCAGCTGCAACCAGTTTTCAACTCTATGATTACTTCTTTGCCCCTTCTTCTCTCTCTTTCCTTTCCCGAATAACTTCTTTCAGATATGGTTCAAGGTAGAATTTATTCTCCTCATATTTTGTCCATTGCTCTTTAGACAAGATCTGATGCCTCATGGTCAGTTCCAGTGCCTTCTTAATGCGAAACATCCTGTCATTGTAAAGGTTTTCAGGAAGCCTTCTTACATCTTCTTTCACATCATCTCACATATCATATCATCTTGCATTAACCTCAGTCTGTTGAACCCTGCAGCATTGTAGTACCACTTTTGAATACCCTCCAGCCACTGGCTTGATGCTGCAGCGGCAGGCCTGCTCGCCATTTTGACCCCAGAAATGTAATTCTTGATAACCCTTTTCTTCTCTGTCGTAGTACTTTTCCATCAAGAAACCGAAATAGTGGGCTTAATTTTCTGAGAATAGTGCTCTTTTATCTCTTTATTTAGTAATTTCTTGTCCCATCCAGCTTGAAGTCATTGCATAGTTTTGGTTTTAATGTGGCACTGATGTTAAAATTTAAAAACCTGAAACATAGACCCAAAAGGAAGAAGTTGGGGAGAAGCTCTTTATTTCATTGTGACCTCAGTAACTGACAGCTTGCCTTTGGAAGCCTAGAGAATCAGGTAGAATTTCTGTCAACCAAATAAATGTATATTGAATGCCAGTGTGTCCCTCATGTTGTGATGGCCCAAACTATGATCACTGCCTTCCTGGAACTGCCCTCAGCTATTTATTTATTTATTTAAAAGATTATTTTATTTCAGAGAGAGGGAAAGAGGGAGGGGCAGAGGGATAGGGAGAGAATCCTAAGCAGACTCTGTGCTGTGTGTGGAACCCATTATGGGTCTCAATCCCACACCCTGAGATCATGACCAGAGCCAGAAACCTAAGTCGGAGGACCAACCTAAGTCGGACGACCAACCAACTCACCCACCCAGATGCCCCACTGCCCTCAGTTATCTGAAAAGAAAAATATTGCCAGAGAGAGTAGGGGTTTTGTGAATTTATTTCATTAGGATTTTAATGTTTAAAGGAAGAATTTCAAGATAGGTAAAACTCGTAGCCAAATTACTGTAGCAGAATTTCTTGTGCATTTGCCTGCTCTGTGATGTCATGGTTGCACCAAGTAAGAATTAGAACATAGATTTGAAATTCTTATTCAGTTTGGAATGAATAAGGTGCCCTGTGGCAGATATTTTTAGAATGGAGGAGCAGCTCCAGTACTTGCTGTGAGTCAGGTTCTCATTCAGAGACTGATCCTGAACATTGACTTCAAGAGTTGAAATCTTTCATCCTGAATTAGTTATTCTTCTGTTCTGAAAATCAAAGTTTAAGCTGCCGTCAGTAGATTAAATCAATACCATGTATATATATGTATATATATATATATCTCACAAGAAAGCAACTTTTGGCATCAGAGACAATTTAAATGATCCTTCTATTTGGAAGTGGATATTTTTCACAGATGTAAAGCTGTTGTGAGTTGGTAGTTATACTATCAAAATTGTCAGAGGGCTTCAGAAAGGGTGGGTCTATTTTTTATAGGAGAATGGTTTTTAAAAAATGTGTTTTTCTCTTTTTACCATAGTTCAGATCAAAAAAAAAATTTTTTTTTAAGATTTTATTTATTTGACAGACAGAGATCACAAGTAGGCAGAGAAGCAGACAAAGAAAGGAGGATGCAGGCTCCCTGCTGCCGCTGAGCAGAGACCCCAATGCAGGGCTCGATCCCAAGACCCTGGGACTATGACCTGAGCTGAAGGACTATGACCCAGACGCCCCTCAGATTCAAAAATTCTAATGGCAAAGGATGAGATTAACGATTGGCTTCTCCCAAATAATAACACAAGTTAACTGGTAGAATCAGAATTGAAATTAACAATATCACAGTCTTACCCGGTCTGTTAGTTTCCTCACTAAACAAAAAGAAAACTGAATATGAAAAAAAAAATTGAGTTTTGTCATATATGGAATCTGTAGCCTTAAGGCAATACATAGAAGCAAGATACTTTTGTCTGATCTATTTTGGGGGCATTTGATGATGTAAACTATTTAATCTTAAGTAGTTTATCTTAAATTAATTAATAGTTAATCCTAAATTAAACTAATCTTAAATTCTAAGGCAAGGGTGATTATTCATCTCTGGGAAAAGAATCTGCTGTTTATTTTTTCTGTTTTTGTGTTTCTGAGACTTAGGATGTATAATTATATTTATTAAGGTATTGGTGAAACAGGGAAAAGTTTGAAAAGGTAACTTAGGAATTCTCTTGTGTTTATTTTTATTTTGTTTTTTAAGATTTTATTTATTTATTTGACAGAGAGAGATCACAAGTAGGCAGAGAGAGAGGAGGAAGCAAGGTCCCTGTTGAACAGAGAGCCTGATGTGGGGCTCGATCCCAGGACCCTGAGATCATGACCTGAGCCGAAGGCAGAGGCTTAACCCACTGAGCCACCCAGGCGCCCTTGTGTTTATTAATTAAGGCAGTACCCCAAGAGAGAAGAGGAACAAAATAAAACCAGAAAAACTTGGGAGTTTTTAATGGCCCTAAAGTGAACTAATAGGAGACTAGTATGTATGTATGTATGTATGTATGTATGTATGTATTTTTCAAGAGGGTCTGTACAAGCTGGGGTTGCAGGGAGAGGGGCAGAGGGAGAGGGAGAGAGAATCCTAGAGCCTGATATGGGGCTCAAGCTCATGATCCTGAGGTCATGACCTGAGGCAAAATCAAGAGTTGAACACTAAACCAACTGAGCCACCCCGGTGCTCCCGGAGACTGTCTTAAACCAGGGAAGTCAGCTTCCCATTTCTATACACTGTTTCTTTGTCTAGAAGCAGGGACAATTTTAGTAACCGGTTGAATAAATTATTTTTATAAGTCATGGATAGTGAGATCATTTATTCAGTGGCAAACCTTTTAGAAAGAAGGTATTAATGTATTCACTTTTCTGAAACCTCATTAACTTGCTCTGAGGCCAAAATTACTCCATATTTATATTTTAAAATGAGCATTGGCTAAGTTTTTTTTTAAGATTTTATTTTAAACAATCTCGACATCCAACTTAGGGCTCCTACAATCCCGAGACCAAGTTACACACCTCACTGGCTGAGCCAGTTAGGTGCCCCTCCTTGTGTAATTGTTAATTTAGAGATAAAGTTTAGAAATTGAAGTTCTAGCTAAAGGTTTTTAATAAGTTACTTAATGAGATAAAATAATCTAAGATATCTTAGTATGTCCTAAATTTTATTTTTATTTTAAAATCTGTCGTGGATCACCTAGGTTAGTTTGTGTATATGCATCTGAATTCCTTACCTTAATGCCATAATTAGCTATCAGCACCATAGCATTGTAAGATTTTTTATTTATTTATTTATTTATTTATTTATTTATTTGACAGAGATCACAAGTAGGCAGAGAGGCAGGCAGAGAGAGAGAGAAGAAAGCAGGCTCCCCGCAGAGCAGAGAGCCGGATGCAGGGCTTGATCCCAGGACCCCGGGATCATGACCTGAGCTGAAGGCAGAGGCTTTAACCCACTGAGCCAGGCAGGTGCCCCACATTGTAAGATTCTTAACCACACAAATGACTCACAGTAGACATATACAAGTATACCATACTATTTACAACTGAAGTGAATATTTTAAATGAGTTGTAGAGTGTTTCATTTTGTGGATTTTATTTAGTATATGTTACGGAAAGGCAAGTCTCATTTAAATGCTTCAAGTTTTTTTCCCTTGCATAATGTGGTAAAAATAAGGAACATAGAGAATATAGGTAAATGGCCTAAAAAAAAAATTCCTTGGCCCCAGAAGCAAGATTTTGAGAGCAAGAGAGCAATCCCAAATTGACTTTCTACTATCCACCCCACCCCATCTCTTTTTCCCTTTTGAAATTGAAACAAAAATATGTTTTCTGTCATTAGGTATCATCTCTTGCTTCTGAATAGGTATATGAATTGGGTATGTTCTGCCTAATGTAGAGAGCATTTGCCCAGTCAAGTTCTGTAATGTGGGTTATTTAGTAAGATTTCTCTTGGAGAATGAACTTTTCCAAAGCTTTTTGTGGCTCACTTAAATTATTTATTCTGTGCTCTTTCTGTGCTCTGTGAGGTATTTCATTGGTATCAGATGTTGGAATTTAATATATTATCTTCGACATAGCAGACTTTCCTCTAGTCCTTATCTTCTCTGTTTCTGATGTAGACTAAAGATTCAAAGACCTTTAGTCAAAGCCCCGTATTTTCAACATTACATTTCCCAATATTCTCCTGAAGAATAATAATTGTGATTATCAAAATGTTAAAAGACAGTGTTGAAGATCTGAGTGTATTCAGAAGAATTATGGTAGTGTAGTCCTGAACCTCTTTTGTACTCGCTCCTTCCTTCCTTCCTTCCTTTCCTTCCTTCCTTAAGATTTTATTTGAGAGAAAGCACAAGTGAGCACATGAGCACAAGCAGGGGGAAGCGGCAGAAGGAGATGAAGAAGTAGACTCCCCACTGAACAGGGAGCCCAGTGAGGGACTCAGTCCCAGGACCCTGGGATCATTGCCTGAGCCCAAGGCAGAAGCTTAACCAACTGAGCCACCATTTTGCACTGCATTACAGTACCTGTTTACAGGTGGCTGTTAGGTGATTTGAGGTAACAAACCCAGATGAATGCAGGACATTTAGATTGAATTGTCAATCATTGATCTTATTATTAAGTTGGCCAGTTGGCCACAAGTAATATTTATTTTCACAGAATGAATCAATTTGAGTTTGATGTGATGAGAAAAGTGCATTGACTGCCCGAGGTGAACTAAAAACATTTCCCAAGTGATTGAGAAAAGTGTTATTAGGTGACTAATAGCCTTGGTTTGTTTGCATATTTAAAGATAACTGCATCTGAACAGTTGCATTTAAATATAAAGGTTCTTGGAGACTTAAAACGTGAGTGAAGAAAACAAGAACTATTTAATCCTCTGATGTTTACTTAGAAACAACCTAAATGAAGTTCAAAATAGATACCATGCCTGGATATGTATATGGATGTTAGATTGAGAGATTAGGGTGAGGGGCAGGCAGAAATTCTACACACACTTATTTGTGCTAAGTAAACTTGATGAAGCCATTTAAAGACTGTTCTTTCCATTGGGATAAGATTTTTCTACCATAATTTCCTAAATTAATTTATGCCTTGGGGGACCTGGGTGGCTCAGTGGCTTAAGCCTCTACCTTCGGCTCAGGTCGTGATCTCAGGGTCCTGGGATCGAAACCTGCATCAGTTTCTCTGCTGAGTGGGGAGCCTGTTTCCCCCTCTTTCCACCTGCCTCTCTGGTTACTTGTGATTTCTGTCAAATAAATAAATAAATAAAATCTTTAAAAAAAATTTATGCCTTTATTCCAGTTTATCCTAATGTAATTCAACTCTTTAAACTGAAGTTGCCTTCCTGTAGCTAAGAATCTATATAACTATAAACTTTTAAGTTGAGGTTTAAAAAGAAAACCTCTTTTTATTTATTTCTTTCCCTTATTTTAGGGATTGATTTATTTATTTTAGAGTTAAGGCAGTACAAAGTTAACATTCTTCTAGAAGTATACTATAACAATATTATTATAGATAATACTTATTATAGCTTACAGTGAGCACTCATAGGTGCTTTATATGTTTTGTCTTACTTATTCCTACGTATATAATAAATACTCATCCTCATTTATAGATAGGAAATCTAGCCTCCAAGAGTCAAATCAGTCCAGCTAGTACCTTGAAGAACGTAAATCTGATCCCAGTTCTTTCCAGTCTATGCTGCAGAACCAGTCCTATAGACTATATAGTAATGAGTGCTTAGAAATAGTTGGGAGTGTCCTTTTTTCAGTTACTGGAGGTGAACGTTCTTTACCTGAGAAGTAATACATATTTGAGCCATCGACGTACTTTATGAAGTGTTTTTTTTTTTAAAGATTTATTTATTTATTTGACAGACAGAGATCACAAGTAGGCAGAGAGATAGACAGAGAGAGAGGAGGAAGCAGGCTCCCTGCTGAGCAGAGAACCAGATGTGGGGCTCGATCCCAGGACCCTGGGATCATGACCTGAGCTGAAAGCAGAGGCCTTAACCCACTGAGCCACCCAGGCGCCCCTATGAAGTGTTTTAAAACAGTGATTCTCGAAGGATCTGCAGTGGTTCCACTTACCTCCTTTCACTTCTCCCAGTGACCTATTTACTCCCTTTCTTTACTTTCACTTCTCCTTTTGTATGGCAGTATTTCCCCTTCTTCAGAAAGGTAGTATTGTTTTTATGAAATCATATTAGGTATGCAAACAGTTAGAGTTAAAATGTCTCGCTTTTTATTTAGTTTTCCACCTATTCCAGCGGAAGCATTGGGAGTTGTGACTTATTTAGGCCATGTAGTGATCATTAGCTCAGTTGGAGTACCATTAAAAGGATCCTCCTGGTCTTTTGTTCTTTGCACTTTGGTTTCAAAATCAAATCATTTTATAAAAGAAAATTATGACTTAAAAAAGGCAAAGATATGATCTGAAGATTATGGGTAACTCTTGTAAAATACTGCATCTTTATTAACGTTTATGTTAATCCGTCAGTATTTCCCCAAGTAAGTGTTTAATTAAGCATTTCAGCATTTATAGTTTGACGTAGTGGTGATTATTGCTATATACTTAGTAGTACCTTGTTCTCTCAACTGTAGATTGATATTTCTAAGAAAGAAAAAATGTGGGAAATTTTCAAAGATTTTATTAGATTATATTATGCACATTAATGATGTTTGTACCCCCCGCCGAAGATTCAGTTTTTAAAATGTTATCAATTGAGTTTTTTCCCAGTTTAGCTATGGATTTCCTTCCTTGAGCTGTACCTTAACCAAATGGCATAGACCCTGATAAACTCTCCTAAATTTCACCAATCTGTTAATAAAGCAAAGCTGAATTTATTAGAACTTAATACAGAAAGGAGAACACCACCTTGACAGGAAGAAGTCAAAATTGGGATATTTCAGTGGCCTTGAGGTCTGAGATCAAATGGTTTCAAATGGCCTTCTAAAGAAGGGTATTGATTGTTATTGGACAGATCTGTGATATAATAATTTGGGGTTGTTGGACACTTCAATGTAAAGGTCTTAAAGTGATTCTTTTTTTTTTTTGAAGATTTTATTTGTCAGAGAGCAAGCAAGCAGAAGCAGAGGGAGAAGCAGACTCCCCACTGAGGAAGGAGCCTAATGTGGAACTTGATCTAGGACCCTGGGAACATGAACTGAGCCCAACTGAGCCACCCACGTGTCCCAAAGCAATTCTTGACACATAAGCATATTCAGTAAGGAAGTTATTTGCTCAGACTAGAACACTCTTGACTCTGATACGTTGATCTCCTAGGAATTCCCTGAATCAAATAGTGAAGTTATTAACTGATTTATAGTCTGTCTTTTTTGGGCAGAGATTCCCTGAAATAACAAGCATGTCATGTTGAGCACAGACGGTCTTTAGTCTTAAGTCATGTCGACAGAGTTGGTCTTAGTTATCAGTGCCTTCTTGTGGTCCTTCTTCAGCCCAGACTGGAGAGTGGAACATTATCACCTAGGGACATGATCAATCCGCATATAGACCACTGTATTAAAGAATCACGGTTGCATATCCAGTTTCTGGTAGTAGTCATTCCATCCACCACATGTGTCAGCTTTTCTTGTTTTTGCTGTGGGATGATCATTTGTTTGTTGGATCATCTGATCCATCATTTAAGACTCTGTAGATAATGTATTTGTACACTGCACCTCCAACAAGAGAGAGATTATGATCAGAGTTTGCAGTTTATTTCTAAGCCAGGAGCCTAGTGCCCAAATTAAAACAAGAACAAATCTCATCCATAGTCCACAGAGCCTGTAGATTTATTTATGGGACTGTCAGCCAAATTACTTAATTTCATGATTTCTTTGATTGTCTAGTTCCTATTTCAAGCTGTGAACCCTAGCGTATAAGAGTTCCCTAATTCTCTGCTCCACTTATAAAGTGTGTTTTAAGAGGATTGAGGCTAGAAGGAAATCATCCAGAATTTCTGTTGAGTAGTTGAGGGTTCAAATCTCACGTTAAAGCCCATTTCTTTCTTGCATTGGTATTTTATGATAAATACTCATAATATAGCATAAAATTTACAAAATTTACCACTTTAAAATGTATAGTTCAGCCCCAGTGCCCACATTTTCTCTTTCTGGAGAGAAGTTACCAGTCTCACTTTTTTTTTGGAGGAAAAAGGGGGCCAGAGGACCAGGATGGACCCTGACTCAGCATCCCTTTGCCATGCTAACGCGTACTCGTCCAGTTTGCTGTGGTAACCAACAGGTTTTTGTAGCACACACATCAGTACCAGTCATTAGGAACTACCCAATGATGAGTTCTTGACCAGAATATTCCTGTAGGTCTGCTAAATTTTAGTGTGTAGTTTTGTTGTCATTCAAAAGAAGTTACATGCCAGATAGAAGAATATTAAGTGGAGGCATTACCAAGTAGATAGAGGATTAGATGTGATAGGGAATCCGAAGATTTACTTATGTGTATGACGCACAGGTATTAAACACACACCATCTTTTTCATATGACAGTTTGGCTACAGACTAGCTTTTGAAAATAGTCATTAAGTGTTGTTTCCTAGGTGTGACATGACAGGGTTTAGATTTGGGGTTTTATCTTGGATAAAGTCTCTTTAAATTATGCTCCTTCCTTGAATTGGAATTACAGGAAAATAAAGGAAAAGGTGGAGTTTTCTTTTGAGTTTGGATTTTTGTGTTGGGGTACTGGTTTTGTTTTTGATATTTGAACGATTATATTTGTTTTATAGCTGTGTTTTTAAATCTCAAAAGAATGCTCAGATATGCTAAATTTTTCCAGTTCAGTTTTCACACAGATTTGATTTTTTTTCTGTAGTTAATAGCATTCATATGGAACCTTAGTCCATTCAGCCAGCAGATGATTGTATGACGTTGCACAAAAGACTTCCCCATTTTTTTTAAAAGAAGGGGGTTTATTTTCTTTATTTATTTAAAAGATTTTATTTATTCATGAGAGTAAGGCAGAGGGAGAAGCAGGCTGTCTGCAGAGGAGAGAGCCTGATGTAGGGCTCAATCCCAGGACCCTGGAATCATTACCTAAGCCAAAGGCTTAACTGACTGAGGCACCCAGGTACCCACGAATTCCCCATTTTAATTTTTATTTATTTTTATTTTTTTTAAAGATTGTATTTATTTGACACACAGAGAGAGATCACAAGTAGGCAGAGAGGTAGACAGAGGGGGGGAGGGGAAGCAGGCTCCCTGCTGAGCAGAGAGCCTGATGTGGGGCTCGATCCCAGGACCCTGAGATCATGACCTGAGCTGAAGGCAGAGGCTTAACACACTGAGCCATCCAGGTGCCTGAATTCCCCATTTTTAACTTAAGTGGAAAGGTAGAATGGTACAGGGGTGCATGAGGAAGTGATTTTGGACTACATAGGTGGTGTTCAATTTTGCGGTGCCTCACTCAGACAGTTGTGAGGTGTATGGAAGAAGTCCCCCAAATTTGAAAATGTCTTGGATAAAGTCTCTTTAAATTATGTTCATTCCTTGACCTTCTGACGATTTTATGAGTTTTAGGACATAATACCCTTTATAGCTTTTGGTCAGGACCACTTATAGGAGTTTCTATAGGTTCTAATAGCTGTATCTGTCATTATCTTTAACTGGATTCAGGTTTTCTTTTTTACATTTGTCTGTTATATTTATCTTTCTCCATAACTGCTGTATTGTTCAGTAGTGATTACTTTTGCCTATTCATTTTCTTGACGTGACTCTCTTTCAAGGAGAGACTATCTGTGTAAAAATATCTGCTGCTCTGACACTTTTCATGTCCACTGATGCTGAGGTATGAGATACTGTTCTTCCCCCATTTTAGCATAGCATTTCCCAGGATTCAAATGGTCTTTATCTCTCTCACCTACCCTCATTTCTGTCTTTGTGCTGGCTTCTGCTTCAAAACTTACACATCCTTCAGAGTTATGCTGTGGCTCTCTTATTCAGATGAAAGTCAAGTCCCTGAATCACAGCTCTTCTCTTTCAGAAGCACTAGTCATCTGCTCTGGGTTATACGGAAAGGGTTCTGCGCATTCTGGCAGCTCAGCGCTGTGTGCTTCTCTTTAGACAAGTTAAAGTAAACAGTGCACTAACCACTGGTCGGAATGGAAGAAATGTGATATTTTTAGATACTTGGGTATAGTGCATGAGAAATTATATTTTATTTGGGACTTTTTTTGCATCTGGCAATTTTATATGCATTTTTTGGTTTTATGTTTTCAAACTTACAGAAGTAACATAGTCGGATTGGAGGTACTGAACTACATTGACAGAATCATTCCAGATTTACTGGGTGTAAACTTTAATAATATTGTCAGATGCCTGGAAGTTTTCTATTTTAGTTTCCCGCCTTGCTTTTGGCTATAGTAGCTATTGCTATGACAAATTTGGACCTGTATTTAGCTATTCCAAATTAACTGAGATAGCAAATAAATTAAGAATATAAAGGATGCCATACAAATATAAAGGATGCCATAACAAAATTGGTACTCTGTTTATTAATCATACCATGTCTTTCAAAGAATTTTGTTTGCACCTCTCACTGTAGAACTCCCACATTAAAGTTGACCATACTAGGAAAACTAAACCATAAAATGGTTAATGTGCTTTTCTTAGAACAGAACTACCAATCTAGGATTCTTGAGAGGGCCAGATTGCTACTTGATATGTCCCAGAGAGTGGATTTCCCATACTCTGCCCCCATACCCCCACAATCCCTTTGAAATAGACAGTGGAAGAGAAGGAAAATAGAAAAACATGGACTGTGATGAGTGTATTGTCAAACTCCTTCTGTTGCCTCAGCCATGAAGATGTATTCCAAATATTTTCATTAGTGTCTCTGTTTAAGCTTAAACTGGAATTATCTTTGACTTTTTCTTTCCATTTGGCACAAAATTCAAAAGGTACAAAAGGGTATGTAGTGAAAATACATTTTTTATGTATTCTTCAGGGATAGTATGATCACATACAATTAAGTATGTATGTCATGTATTTTAAATTCATATTCTTTGCATGAATTATGGCCTACTAGAAAGCATTACTGTTACTTTTGATGCTTAAATGATTATTTACAGAGAATGAAAGGCCATACTATCTTATATTTGCAAGGCCCTCTAATTTTCAATGTCCTCATTCTACTTACAACAGCCCCGTGAGGTAGGTAAAGCAGGGTTTATCTATGTTTACAGACATGAAATTTAGAGCTTAAAGAATTATGTGACTTGATCAAGGGTGGTACACAATGAATATGCAGTGCAAGTGGAATCATAACTCAAGTCTTTTGGCTCCTAGTCCAGAGTTCTTACTACCGTGTTGGGTCTGAAACACAATGATATAAGGGGATCTATTACACTGTGTGTGTTTTTAGGAGGTATGAAAAGTACTATGAGTAGCTATTGTAGAAGAATTTTGATACTATATATATATTTTTAAAGATTTTATTTATTTATTTGACAGACAGAGATCACAAATAGGCAAAGAAGCAGGCAGAGAGAGAGGAGGAGGCAGGCTCCCTGCTGAGCAGAGAGCTCTATGTGGGCTCGATCCCAGGACCCTGGGATCATGACCTGAGCCGAAGGCAGAGGCTTTAATCCATGAGCCACCCAGGCGCCCCTGATACTATATTTTTATAGTAGCAGTATGGTAGTAGTGTTTTACAGCTTCACGGTTCAGAGGAAGTATGGCCTTTGTGATGAAATTCCTACAAAATAGTTTATTAAAGCAAGCCGCTTTATACTGAGTGATAATGGTCTTGGTGTCACCCTGGTAACATAGGCTCTAAACTAACTTTATCCAGGAAACTGGGCAATGGAAAACAAGGCCTTTTATCCCATCACACCTACAGGCCTACCAGGGCTGGGAGCCATGCTGATTGACTGACCTGTTGAAGATTCTTTCCCTTGAGGCTAGATGGGAATCTGGTCAAGCATTCAGTAGGAATGCCTGACTCTTGTTTCTTTCACCCATAAATTATGTAAAAATGTTCCCACCAGCACTAAACTAGATTCTAGATTTCTAAGTCATCTCCTAGGGAGAAGGAAAAAAAAATGAGTAATGGGAGGTAACTTTTCTCTCTCTGGTGATTCTAGGCTCTCATGAGGAAGGCTTAGTTCTCGAGAAGCTCATTTAAACTGGGGAAATGAGGCAGAATCTTTATAAGGCCATAATTGTATTTTTAAATGCTTGTCATCATAAAACAGTCCCTACATTTCTTGAAATGGGCAGTACCCAATAGGAAGTTGATGAAAACATTGAGCTCTTATGTGAGAAGTATCTCCAAACATTCTTTTGAGGATGACTTGTCTCCTATGGCTTATAGGTATCTCTATTTTTAATTTATAATAGTAAAACAGAGAAAATGAGGAAAGAGTTCTCAGTATTTCTTATGATAGAGAAATTACATGTTTTTGTAATTAAATTTTTATTTTATTATTTATTTTTTAAAGGGTATAATTTATTTATTTGTCAGAGAGAGAAAGCATAAGCAGGCAGAATGGCAGGCAGAGGCAGAGAGAGAAGCAGGCTCCCCACTGAGCAAGGAGCTCAATGAGGGACTTGATCCCAGGACCCTGGGATCATGACTTGAGCTGAAGGCAGCGGTTTAACCAGCTGAGCCACCAGTCATCCCTGTAATTACATTTTTTAAAAAAGATTTTATTTATTCATTTGACAGAGAGATCACAAGCAGGCAAAGAGGGGGGGGGGGGGAGCAGGCTTCCTGCTAAGCAGAGAGCCCAATGTGGGGCATGATCTCAGGATCCTGAGATCATGAACTGAGCCAAAGGCAGAGGCTTAACCCACTGAGCCACACAAGCGCCCCTGTAATTACATTTTTTATTTTTTATTTTTTTAAAGATTTTATTTATTTATCAGAGAGAGAAGGGGAGAGAGCGAGCACAGGCAGACAGATTGGCAGGCAGAGGCAGAGGGAGAAGCAGGCTCCCTGCGGGACTCGATCCCAGGACGCTGGGATCATGACCTGAGCCGAAGGCAGCTGCTTAACCAACTGAGCCACCCAGGCGTCCCTGTAATTACATTTTTTAAATAAATTTTAAGATTTATAAAACCATAGTCTTGTGTGATTATGCCATAATGTGATTATGCAGGTTTTGTTCAATAGCGAGATCACTGTATTCTTATTTGGTATTTGCCGTTTCCTGCTCTGGGCAGAGAAGATAATAAATTATATTCATTTTGAGTGTTTCTGTTCAGTCAGTTTAACTAATTCCAAAGTTTCCTTAAAATCATATGTTAGTTTAACATTTCAAAGTAAATTTGGGGGCATGGCAATTTCATGGATATAGATCATTCCATCACTGAGTGAAGAGTTGCTCAAATTGTTGTTTGTCTTTTGCCAGCCATTGACTTCAGTAATTAGCCAGATTGCTATGTGTTTTCATATTTTCAGGATAGGGGTATAACCTCACTGAATATGAGTGGATTAGTACTTGACAAAGCTGAAAATCCCTATGAGTATTGGTTTGTATGGGTCAGGTATGCTATCTGAAACAAAGTAGAACTGTGTGCTAATTCCCACTGTAGTGTGTGTTTGTCCTTTTACTTTATTAGAATTAAAGGGCGTTTGAAGGTATTTTTCATTTTAAAGGTACAGACCGGTCTTAACCTCAACCTAGCACCCTTACTGCTCTGCATGTAAGTGAGACTAACCAAGGCCCTAATTTGTCTGCAGGGGTCTTATTTTTTTTTTTTTTTTAAAGATTGTATTTATTTATTTATTTATTTATTTATTTAAGAGCAAGTGCGCGCACATGCGTGCGTGTGTGTGTGTGTGTATGTGTGTCAGAGTTGCGGGTGAAGGGGAGGATGGGGACAGAGGGAGAGAGAGAGACTCTCAAGGAGACTCCCCACTGAGCTTGGAGCCTGACAACACCAGACTTTGATCTTATGACCCTGAGATAATAACCTGAGCCAAAATCAAGAGTCATACATCCACCTGAGCCACCCAGGCACCCCCTCCTCTGGGGTTTTTAATCTATCTTTTACCCCTTTTTAAAGCTCAACATGTCCTTATAGAAGTAACAAGTATACATTATTCTTGATGTTGAGTTTTTGGGCTCGCTTTTCTGACTATGCCTAAAGTAATGTCCCAGTCAGAAGTCTGTACTGACATCTGGGACCAGAATGATGTCAGGGAACCCTTCCATGTCTACCACTGTTTGTGCATCCAGATAATCCCGGTGCTGGACTGTCAGATTGCCCATGAGGTCCTGAGATTGGTTCCGTGTGATTGATACGTGTGATTGATACTGCCAAACATGCCCACAAATTTTGTAACACATAGGGTGAGACTGTGTATCTTCAGAGGCCTGAAGGCGTTGAGCAAAAATACACTCTTCTGCCTGTCCCAGGAGGAATGCTCCTGTGACCTTCATTGTGGATGGAGCACATTGTCAAGTTTGGTTGGAGTTTTGGAAAATCAGTATTTATACTCAGAAACAAAAGCCTCCTGAGAAAGTGATGATGAGGGCACCTGGGTGGCTTAGCTGGTTAAGCATCTCCCTTCAGCTCAGGTCATTATCAGGGTACCAGGGTTGAGCCCCACATTAGACTGTGCTCAACAGCAAGTCTGCTTCTCCCTCTCCCTCTGCTGCTCCCCCTGCTTGTGCTCTCTCTCCCTCTCTGTTAAATAAATAAATTTTTTTAAAAAGCGATGATAACCAAATGGACTGAAGACATGGGCAAGTTCAGTTTTATCACCGCGTCTCTGTTGAGGTAGAGGAAGAGATTAAGGCTAGGGAGGTTGTTGACTCATGCACCCAATGCCGAAATGACTGAAAAACAGCTGAAGCGTAAAGTCCTGAGTAAAAGACAGCTGTGAGAGCTGGCTGTACTAGAAGCCGAGAAAGTGAAAATGAGGGGGACTTTGCTTGACAGCCAGTTCAAATGATCAGGATCCTTCTCTGAACCCATATTGGAGGCAGACCTTTAGATCAGGGGGCCAAAGAACTTTTTCGAGACTGCACGGCCTGCCTCCTACCTTTATGCCTCAGCCCACTGATTCTCCTACATCCAGCAAGGTCTTTGCATCTGTATGATCTGCTTTCTGGAGATGGATTTTTCTAAATTTTCCTGTATATGGATCTTTGTAGTATTTTTTGTCTATTTGATGTAAGCTTCTTCAGCTGTGTAGAAACTCTATGAATAGATCAACGGTTGAGTGTCTCCAGTTTCTAAAGGAACTGTTCTTATTCCTTCTTCAAAACAAAAATGTTTAAAGATTTTTAAAAAATAAGTGGTAGTAACAATATAGTATTTACCAGCTATTACCCCACTCACTTACTGGGGAAGCACACAGGTAAATAACAGTAAGTTAAATCACCACTCTCTGCACTGTGTTTAGCATAACATACTAATTTGGATTATGGGAAACCATTATTGGATCAGCATTGGGATTTAATTAAAATTTGTAGTTATCTCACTGTATATAAGGAAACATCAGATATATAAGCCTAAGAACGGTCACTGTAGGGATTCTCACTTTCTCACTCAGATCTCTTCCCTATGCACTGAATGTGGCTTTCCGATTCCTCCTTACCACTAGCATTCTTATGCCTTGCACAGACCCATCTGCCTCAGCGTACGCACAGCGTCACATCACCAAATCACAACCTCCTTTTAAGGCTCAACTCAGATGTGCCTTACCCAATAGACCCCCCCTTTGGCTTCCTTTCTGTCATCCAACTTATGATGGTGGGGGAGCGGGGGAGCGGGCTTTTTTCATTCTTAAAGTATCAAGACTGCCCTCCACCCCAAGCTTTGCTCTTTTTGTGATGATTACATATAGATTCATGTTTTATCTACCACACTAGTTAATTTACGTGAGAGCCAACATCTATATTTGTGTCTCATACCCTTTTTAAAAAATCTCCCACTGGACCTTTACTAGAAATCCTTTTTGAAAAGCTGGTTGATGTGACACCTGGGTGGCTCAGTTGGTTAAGCCGCTGCCTTAGGCTCAGGTCATGATCCCCAAGGTCCTGGGATCGAGTCCCGAATTGGGCTCCTTGCTCGGCAGGGAGCCTGCTTCTCTCGCTGCCTCTGCCTGCCTCTCTGCCTGCTTGTGTGTACTCTCTCTCTCTCTATCTCTGGCAAATAAATAAAATCTTAAAAAGAAAGAAAGAAAAGATGGTTGAATGTTTAAGAATCACACAAAAGCACAGACCTTTAGTAAATCAGGCAGAGCATTGTTGGAAGGCACAAAGCCTATGTTGATCACTATCCTTTTGGAAAAACAATACTTAGCAGCATTCCCTGGTTACAAATAAGAAAAGTTAATTCTGATTGAGCCAGAATAATGCATTAAGAGGCTATGAATATGACTGAGGGTTAAGATTCAATTTACACTTTCTCAGGAAGTTTACCAAGACTAAAAGACTGACTGTTTATCTGTCCATTACCTAACTATTTTATGTTCCGTTTGTTTTTTTTTTCTTTTTTCTTTTTCTTTTTTTTTTCTGGTGGGCAGGAGGGGCATGGTTTGGGTCAAGTTAATAAATGAATTGCTCATATGATAATAAATGAATTGCTCAGGGAGTTTACTGAGACTAAAATACTGACTTTGCCTGTTCATTACCAGCTATTTTATGTTCAGTTTGCTTTTTTTTTTTTTTTTCCAGTGGGCAGGAGGGTCATGGTTTGGGTCAAGTTAGTAAATGAATTACTCATATGAATGACTAAACTCCCCAAAGAAGATTCTCCTTACTACTACTGTAGGAGAAGGTTTCTAATTACAGGGAGACACCATGTTGTTGCCCAGCCTTCAGATTTTCGCAAGGCCATAAAAGCACAGATACTGTTGACATTTTTTGTTTGTTTTCTCCCCGGTGATTAATAAACAGAATCTGCTGTCACTTAATTTAGTGCCAGGTGTGATCTTGTGGGTAGTTCAACTTCAGTCGATCGAACTGTAGAATGTTCCCAATTTTAGACACAATCCAACTCCCAAGCATTTCTTTTTCAAAAACTGGGACAATTTCCAAGTTAGTTTTGTGAGTCCTTTAATTTCTCCTGCCAGACTCATTAATTCAGCCTGTTCACCTTGGGGAAATCATAGTTCAGACTTGTACTTTCTGTAAAAACCATCCTCTTAAGTGGATGTGATAGTTGATGTAATTGAGAACATTCAGACTCAAGCTTTTCCGTCGTTTATTCTGAAACCTGTTTGTTGTGCTTTGACCAGGAGAGAATGATTGAGATGAAGCACTAGGAAACCATAATCATAATATGCAAACTACCTACCTTAAAAGACATGGAAATCAATAAATACCCCTATTTCTGTATTCCGTATCTCTGATCTTACAGACTCCTGAAGCTGCAGAGAATCTCAACGATCTTAGATCACTATTTCTTAATTTTTAGGTGTCTTAGGGATCTTTCTGATATTATGATGACAGCTGTGAATTCTCAGAAAAATATACTTACACACAAAAGTTTGTGTTCGCTTTCAAGACAATTTCACTCCTAAAGTCAGTTCAAGATCCTAGTTGAAGAAACCCCTGTTCTGCCCTCAGGGGTCTGGTGAAGTGATGTGACACACCCAAAGTCACACAGCTTCTGTAGCTGAATATTTCCACTGAGTCTTTTGTCCTTTTTCTACCATTGTGTCTTTTAGTTAAAACCCATTTTCAGGGGACACCTGGGTGGCTCAGTTGGTTAAGCAGCTGCCTTCGGCTCAGGTCATGATCCCAGCGTCCTGGGATCGAGTCCCACGTCGGGCTCCTTGCTCAGCGGGGAGCCTGCTTCTCCCTCTGCCTCTGCCTGCCATTCTGTCTGCCTGTGCTTGCTCTCTCCCCTTCTTTCTCTCTGATAAATAAATAAAATCTTAAAAAAAAAAAAAAACCATTTTCAGGGGTGCCTGGGTAGCTCAGTCAGTTAAGCATCTGCCCATGACTCAGGTCATGATCCCGGGGATCAAGCCCTGTGTTGGGCTCCCTCTCCCCCTGCTTTTGCACTTGCTCTCCTCTCTCTCTCTCTCTCTCTCTCTCTCTCTCTCTCTGTGTGTGTGTCACATAGATCAAATAAAGTACTTTTTTTACATACTTTAAAAAATTGTTTTGAATTACAGAGCTTAGAGGAAGGAATACTGGTTTTAAGCCATAAAATTAACTATTTCATCTTTTGCTTATCCAACAAGATTAAAGTACAGTAATACCCAAAACATTCTCAATCTAAGGAAAAAATATTTCTATATTTATTTACTTACTTATTTATTTGAGAGAGACCACAAGTGGGAAGAGGGGAAAGGGAGAAGCAAATTCCCTTCTCACCAGGGAGTCTGATGCGGGGCTTGATCCTAGGACCCTGGACCATGACCAGAGCTGAAGGCAAGTGCTTAACCAACTGAGCCACACAGGCGTCCCTACCCAAAATATTTAAGTCATTGATTTAAAAAGGCCAAGTGAACTAAGCAAAAGTTTTTTAGAACTTGCTGTGGTTATCGTAGGGCTAATGCAGATCTGTAGTTGATCTAATAACTCCAGCAGCTTTTTCCCTGGGCCGCCTGCATCTAAATTCATCATGGAGCTGTCAGTTTATTCTAGAGCACTTGTTCTGTTTATTCATCCTGTCTGCCTTTCTTTTTCTTGCACCTCCTGAAGGTACACCCCCTATCCCATCATTGTGCTCAACTTGACCTACTTAGCCTTTTTTGGAGGTATCAAGCAGAAAGCATCACAGTGAGCATTAGTCACCATTTATTATCATTATTTAAACTCCAGTTTTGGGGCGCCTGGGTGGCTCAGTGGTTTGAGCCGCTGCCTTCGGTTCGGGTTGTGGTCTTGGGGTCTTGGGATCGAGTCCCGCATCCGGCTCTCTGCTCGGCAGGGAGCCTGCTTCCCTCTCATTCTCTTTGCCTGCCTCTCTGCCTCTCTGTGATCTCTGTCAAATAAATAAATAAAATCTTAAAAAAAAAAAAACAACCCTCCAGTTTTATTGTGTCCTTACTTGGTTTCTCCAAATTTCAGTATCTCCCTCTGTAAAATTGGACACAATACCATTTATCTTGCAGTCAGTCCATCATGTAAGAAATTAAGGTAGCACCTAGTTCAGTTAAATGACAACTTTTACCTTTTCCTGTACCCTTGACATTCCGTATTGGAGTTAGGCAGGTGTGTCCAAGCACTCAGTGCTTATCTCCTTTAGAGTCTTACTGCCACATCGCACATTCAGTATTATCTGAACTTTTCTAGTTCAGTCCGGCTGTGTTGGGTAAGGTTGTATCACGTTCTCTTCCCTGTATTCCTAATAGTTTCTGTATTGATACTAATGTATGCAACTTCAGCAGTTTCTTCTACAACGTTTGGTCATTAAATTAACAGAAAGCTGTTTATTTATGAGGCTTTTCATAAATTTTTCTCCTTTGAGTTCCATTGCCAAGTACTTACTTTGTGTGAGGAAACACTTGATGTAAGAGACACTTGTTTTTGAAGTCCAGAGTCTACCTTCGAAGTGATGGAGAGCAGCTAATGGTCTACCAAAAGCTCAGCTTCTGATTTGATGCTCTGCAGGGTGGGAACCAGCTCTTTGCTTCTGATTTGAAGCCGTGGGAGTGAGGGGAGGACTCCTCAACTAGTTACCAGGAAGGTTTCAGCACTTAATTCTTTGTCTTGATCATGTTCTTCTTTAGCATTTAAAAAAAAAATTACTACACATACCCCTAATATTATATAGCTATTTTTAAATATTAATTAATATTAATTTACTAGGGATGCCTTCTTGACTTAGTCGGTTAAGCATCTGCCTTCGGCTCAGGTCATGATCCCAGGGGCCTGGGACCAAGTCCTGCATCAGGCTCCTTGCTTGGTGGGGATCCTGCTTCTCCCTCTACCTACTGCTCCCCCCTTTTGTGCTCTCTCTCTCCCTCTGACAAATAAAAAAATAAAATCTTAAATACTAATTATTTTAACATATACACTATAAAAGCATTAAAATATAAATTAAAAGATGAGCTTTAAAAAAAAAGGATTCTTATATTTTTTTTTTCTTGAGCCCTAGGGATCATCTAACCTGCAACTTCTTTGGAAATCATGCATTTGCAGCATCAATCATTTGTCTAATCCTTCAGGCCTATCTCAAGTCCCTATTTTTGCTTAATTGCATGACTTCACCATCTTCTCTCTCCAACTGGATTGTAAACTATCTGAGGTTAGAGACAGTGTCATATCATTCTTCTGTATCCCAAACAATGCCTTGCACAATTTTAGGTACATCATGATTATCCAGTATTTACTTGCTGATTCATTTCTTGGGATCATTTCAGAGTATTTTTTCATGGATATTTAACAAAACTTAAAAAAAAAAATCCTCAGCCTTATTCTACCTTAGTAATTCTGGGTTTTATTCCTTATACTATTCATCTTCTAAGATTAAAGATAATCAAGCCTATCTGCATTTATAGTTCTGCAGAAGTAGATATATACTCTGATGAAGTGATTTGATTGGGACATCACGGGAATGACGCAGTCTGAGAATCAAACCTGTGTCAGCACACACATCTGTTTTCACTCCTTCAGATTGAGTGCTAAACTATAGCATTTTCTCTTTATACTTCCTCTGGAGTTTCTTGGTGGTGGCATTATTTCAGGTTCCTACTGTTTAGGCATACTACTTTATCTTTTATATTTTGCAGATAGGTCTCTGTTCAGTTCCTCTGAACATTTTACCATGTCCTTTGATTCTAAAGACCTTTTAAATTTCTTTTTTTTTTTTTTTAAGATTTTTATTTATTTATTGGACAGAGAGAGATCACAAGCAGGCAGAGGAGCAGGCAGAGAGAGAAGGGGAAGTAGGCTCCCCACCAAGCAGAGAGTCCGTTGTGGGGCTTGATCCCAGAACCCTGAGATCATGACCTGAGCCAAAGGCAGAGGCTTAACCCACTGAGCCACCCAGGCGCCTCCCATTTTAAATTTCTGAAATTAGTTATTTGCAATTACACATAGACATTCTTCATAGCTATTCAGTTCTATGGGTCTCAATGTTTTAATATCATGACCTTGTTTTTATGGCATTCCTACATTGTCATCTCTTTCTGGAAAGAGACATTAAATCTAATGAAAAAAATAGAAGACCAGTTTATTATCAATTACAAATTAAGTTGACAAAAGAGACGGAAACTAAATACTGGGTTCCAAATATACAGTTCATTTGTGTCTCCATGGTTCATGTCATTCTTTCATAAAAGGCTGCAGTACTGGGCACCTGGGTGGCTCAGTGGGTTAAGCTTCTGCCTTCAGCTCAGGTCGTGATTTCAGGGTCCTGGGATCGAGGCCCGCATCGGGCTCTCTGCTCGGCAGCGAGCCTGTTTCCCCTCTCTATCTCTGTCTGCCTACTTGTGACCTCTCTCTCTGTCAAATAAATAAATGAAATCTTTAAAAAAAAAAAAAAAAAAAGGCTGCAGTACTCTGTACTTAACATAATCCACTAAATGAGATGGTAGTTGTTACCAGTTGCAGCTTAAAGGTCTTAGAATTTTTATTATTTCATTTGCTTGATAGGTATATTGCTCATTTTTTTCTTCCTAACAAACTCTTCAAACATTTCAAGTGCTTATAATGACAAATACTTATTTTTCTTGCCTGTGGCTCTGCAAGGCAGTTGAGATGGCTCTGCTCTGGGCTCCAGGTTAGGTTTAGGTTGGCACCACCTGTCTCTCCTTTTCCTTGGGCTAGGAGCTACTTGGACTTGTTCTTCTCTTGGAGAATGGCAGGAGTGTGAGAGTAAAAAGCTAAACAGCCCAAGCAAGTTTAAAACCTCTTCTATTAGGTCTAGGTAAAATCTCATTGACCAAAGCAAGTCAGGAGCCTAGCCTCCTAACTCTGGAGCAGGGTGTATACTCATTGAACAGCCAGAGGCTGTGTACAGGTACAGGGCAAAGGTTATAGTTTCAGATGCTATCAAAGAGGACTAAAAATGGGGCGAAATAACCCAGACTACTACTGTAGGGAAGCAAACCCCTAAAACAGTCATTAATTCACTAATATATGTCCTGTGAATTGTAAACATGACAATACTTGCATATTATTTAAATACCTTCTTTTGAAAGTGCTCCAGTGCTCTGAATTTCTTTCCAGAATGCTCTTTTTTTTTTTCCCCCTTAAGTAAGCTCCACACCCAAGGTACACAGAATTCACTTCCTTTGAGCAGGTTGGAATGCTATGGAAACTGAAAGAAAATGTGTCTATTCTTACAATTATATCTTTTTAAAGGTAAGAGCAACACTAAAGGAGATGTGTATTACAAAGTTATGTAATATTAAACATAATCTAGTCTACTTTTTAAATTACAGAATAGAAATTTCATTTACTCTCTCGTTCATAGAACCTGGCTTTGCAGAGTATATGTAGTCATGGGAACATATATATAATATCTGTTTAAAAAAAAACTTTCTATTTTAAATTATATACATGCAAGATTATAAACTCCTAAGAGTTACTTGATGTCCTGTGTACCTATCACCTAGCTTTGCCTAGTGGTGACTTGAGATTAGTAAGTATTTGAGAGAGAGAATGTGAGCAGGAGGAACAGAGGGAGAAGGAGAGAGAATCTCAAGCAAACTCTGTGTTCAGCACTGAGCCTTGTGGGTTGGGCTGGGTCTCACAACACTGAGATTAGCACCTGACCCCAAATCAGCAGTCGTTTGCTTAACCAACTGCAACATCCAGGCACCCTGACATTAGTTTTAAAATCATTGATGGACCTTCTTTGCCTTCTTTAAAATAAGCCTGGTTATTTTTGTTTGTTTTTGGGGGGGGGGATTTTTTGTTTTGTTTTGTTTTAGATATCTGTCTTTAAAGAAAAGGACACTTGTATTGTGCCTGATTCTTTTTAGCTTTCAGAATTATGAAGTGTCTTGTAAGGATCCTGATGTCACTATTATTTTGTTTCTTTAGTACTTTTTAAACATATAATGTGTTATTTGGTTCAGGGGTACAAGTCTGTGATTCATCAGTTTTACACAGTACATCCCTCACCACAACACATACCCTCCCCAATGTCTACCACCCAGGCTCCCCATCCCCCTCCTATCCAGCAGCCCTCAGTTTGTTTCCTGAGATTAAGTGTTTTAGACTTTGTCTCCCTCCCTGGTTTCACCTTGTTTCATTTTTCCCTCCCTTCCCCCTGTCTTGTTTCCAAATTCCTCATATTAATGAGCTCATACAATAATTGTCTTTCTCTGAGTTACTTCATTAGCATAATGCCCTCTAGTTCCATCCATGTCATTGCAAATAGCAAAATTTCATTTTTTGATGGCCGCGTATTATTCCACTTTGTGTATGTGAGTGTGTGTGTGTGTGTATCTTCTTTATTCATTTGTGGATGGACATCTGGGCTCTTTCCATAATTTGGCTATTGTGGACATTGCTGCTATAAACATTGGGGTGCAGATGCCCGTTTGGATCACCATATTTGTATCTCTGGGGTAAATACCCAGTAGTGCATTTGCTGAGTCATAGCATAGCTCTATTTTCAACTTTTTGGGGAGCCTCCATATTGTTTTCCAGAGTGGCTCCACCAGCTTGCATTCCCACCAACAGTGTAGGAGGTTTCCCCTTTCTCTGCATCCTTGCCTACATCTGTCATTTCCTGACTTGTTAATTTTAGCCATTCTCCCTGGTGTAAGGTGGTATCTCACTGTGGTTTTGATTTGTATTTCCCTAATGCTGACTAATATTGAGCACTTTTTCATGTGTCTGTTGGCCATTTGGACGTCTTCTTTGCAGAAATGTCTGTTCATGTTGTCTGCCCATTTTTTTGATTGGATTGTTTGTTCTTTGGGTGTTGAGTTTGACAAATTCTTTTTGGATCTTTGGCTACTTACCCTTTATCTCCTATGTCATTTGCAAATATCTTCTCCCATTCTTTTGTTATCTTTTGGTTTTGTTGACTGTTCCTTTGCTGTGCAAAATCTTTTTATCTTGATGAAGTCCCACTTGTTCATTTTGCCCTTGCTTCTCTTGCCTTTGGTGATGTGTCCAGGAAGAAGTTGCTGCAGCTGAGGTTGAAGAGGTTGCTGCCTGTGTTCTCCTCAAGGATTTTGATCAATTCCTGTCTCACTCTTAGGTCTTTTGTCCATTTTGAGGCTATTTTTGTAGGTGGTGTAAGGAAATGGTCCAGTTCATACTTCTGCATGTGGCTCTCCAATTTTCCTGATACCATTTGTTAAAGAAACTCTCCTTTTTTATTCCATTGGTTATTCTTTTCCTGCTTTGTCGAAGATGAGTTGACCATAGAGTTGAGAGTCTATTTCTGAGTTCTCTATTCTATTCCATTGATCTTTGTGTTTGTTTTTGTGCCAGTACCATACCGTCTTAATGATTACAGCTTTGTAATAGAGCTTGAAGTCTGGAATTGTGATGCCACCCTCTTTGGTTTTCTTTTTCAACATTGCTCTGGCTATTCAGATTCTGGCTTTTCTGATTCCATACAAATTTTAGGATTGTTTGTTCCATTTCTTTGAACAAAGTTGATGGTATTTTGATAGGGATTGCTTTGAATATGTAGATTACAATCTAGGTAGCATAGACATTTCAACAGTATTTATTCTTCCAATCCATGATCATGGAATGTTTTTCCATCTCTTTGTTCTTCCTCAGTTTCTTTTATGCATGAACTCTGTAGTTTTCCGAGTACAGATTCTTTATCTCTTTGGTTAGATTTATTCCTAGGTATCTTAGGATTTTTGGTGCAATTGGAAATGGGATCTACTCCATAATTTCTCTTTCTTTTGCTCATTGTTGGTGTATAGAAATGCAACTGATTTCTGTGCATTGATTTTGTGTCCTTCCACTTTACTGAATTTCTATATGAGTCCTAGCAGTTTTGGGATAGAGTCTTTTGGGTTTTCCACATAAAGTATCATATCATCTGCAATGAGTGAGAGTTTGACTTCTTTGCTGATTTAGATGCCTTTATTTCTTTTTGTTGTCTGATTGCTGAGGCTAGGACTTCTAGTACTTTGTTGAACAGCAGTGGTGATGGTGGACATACCTGCCGTGTTCCTGACCTTAGGGGAAGAGCTCTCAATTTTTTCCCACTGAGAAGGATATTTGCTGTAGGTTTTTCATGCATGGCTTTTATGATATTGAGATATGTACCCTCTATCCTTATACTGTGAAAAGTTTTAAATAAGAAAGGATGCTGTACTTTGTCATATACTTTTCACACATCTATTGAGAATATGATATGTTTCTTGTCCTTTCTTTTATTAATGTAGTATATCACATTGATTGATTTGCAAATGTTGAACCAAACTTGCAGCCCTGAATAAATCCCACTTGGCGGTGGTGAATAATCCTTTTTATGTACTGTTGGATCCTATTGACTAGTATTTTGGTGAGAATTTTTGCATCCATGTTCCTCAGGGATATTGGTCTGTAATTCTTTTTGGTGGGGTAATCCTGACCTCATAAAAAATGAGTTTGGAAGTTTTCCTTCCATTTCACAGCTTCAGAAGAATAGGTTTTTAATTCTTCTTTAAATGTTTGGTGGAATTCCCCTCAGAAGCCATCTGGCCCTGGGCTTTTGTTTGTTGGAAGATTTTTCATTACTACTTCAACTTCCTTGCTGATTATGGATCTACTGTTCAGGTTTTCTGTTTATTCCTGCTTCACTTTTGGTAGTTTTTATGTCTCTAGGAATGCATCCATTTCTAACAGATTGTCTAATTTGTCAGCATACAGCTGTTCATAATATGTTCTTAGTTTGTATTTTTTTTGGTGTTGGTTTTGATCTCCTCTTTCATGTGTGATTTTACTTATTTGGGTCCTTTTTTCCTTTTTAATAAGTCTGGCCAGTGGTTTATCAGTCTTACTAATTCTTTCAAAGAACCAGCTTCTAGTTTCATTGATCTGTTCTCCTGTTCTGTTGGTTTCTGTTTCATTGATTTCTGCTCTGATCTTTATTATTTTCTTCCCCTGCCGGGTTTAGTCTTTGTTTGTTCTTCTTTCTCCAGCTCCTTTAGGTGTAGGGTTAGGTTGTGTATTTGAGACCTTTCTAGTTTCTTCAGAAAGGCTTGTATTGCTGTGTTCTTCCCTCTGAGGACTGCCTTTGCTGCATCCCAAAGATTTTTGAATGGTTGTATTTTCATTTTCATTCATTTCCCTGAATTTTTAAAATTCTCTGATTTCCTGGTTGACCCATTCATTCCTTAGTAGGATCCTCTTTAGCCTCCATGTATTTGAGTTCTTTACAACTTTCCTCTTGTGATTGACTGGTTTCAAAGCATTGTGGTCTAAAAATATGTAGGGAACGATCCCAGTCTTTTGGTACCAATTGAGACCTGATTTGTGACCCAGGATGTGATCTATTCTGGAGAATGTTCTATATGCACTGGAGAAGAATGTGTGTTCTGCAACCTTGGGGTGGAATGTTCTGAATGTATCTGTGAAGTCCATCTGGTCTAGTGTGTCGTTTAAAACACTTATTTCCTTGTTGATCTTTTGCTTAGATGATCTGTCCCTTTTAGTGAGGGGTGTGTTAAAGCCCCCTACTGTTACTGTATTATTATTGATGTGTTTGTCAATTTTGTTATTAATCGGCTTACATAATCGGCTGCTTCCATGTTGGGGCATAAATATTTACAATTGTTAGATCTTCTCGTTGGATAGCACCTTTAAGTATGATACAGTGTCCTTCCTCACCTCTTATTATAGTCTTTGGTTTAAAATCTAATTGATTGTCACCCCATCTTTCTTTTGATACCATTAGCATGATAAATGGTTTTCTACCCCCTCACTTTAAATCTTGACGTATCTTTGGGTCTGAAATGAGTCTCTTGCAGACAGCATATTGATGGGTCTTGCTTTTTTATCCAGTCTTGTACCCTGTGTCTTTTGATTGGGGTATTTAGCCCTTTACTTTTAGGGTAGCTATTGAAAGATATTAATTTAGTGCTATTGTATTGCCAGTAAGGTAACTATTACTGTATATTGTCTGTTCTTTTCTGGCCTGTGTTACCTTTATGTTCTTTCTTTGCTTAAAGGATCCCTTTTAGGGGCGCCTGCGTGTCTCAGTGGGTTAAGCCTCTGCCTTCAGCTCAGGTCATGATCCCAGGGTCCTGGGATCGAGTCCCACGTCGGGCTCTCTGCTCGGCAGGGAGCCTGCTTCTTCCTCTCTCTCTTTCAGCCTGCCTCTCTGCCTACTTGTGATCTCTGTCTGTCAAATAAATAAATAAAATCTTTAAAAAAGGGGGGGGATCCCTTTCAGTATTTTTTGTAGGGCTGGTTTGGTAATTGCAAAATCTTTTAATTTCTCTTTGTCCTAGAAGCTTTTTATTTCTATTTTCAATAGCTTTTTATTTTCAATAACACTTTTACTGGATATAGTATTCTTGGCTGCATATTATTTTTCACTTAGTTCCTGGATCACACCAGTCCTTTCCAGCCTGCCACGTCTCTGTAGATAGGTCTGCTGCCAATCAAATGTTTCTACCATTGTAGGTTACAGATATCTTGTCCCGAGCTGCTTTCAGGACTTGTTTGTCTCTGAGATTCGTAGTTTTACTATTAGGTGTCAGGGTGTTGATCTATTTTTGTTGATTTTGAGGGGGGTCTTCTGAGCCTCCTGGATTTTGATGCCTGTTTCCTCCCCTAAATTAGGGAAGTTCTCCACTATAATTTGCTCCAATATACTTCTGCCCCTGTCTTTCTTCTTCTGGGATCCCAATTATTCTAATATCGTTTCACTTTATGGTATCACTTATCTCTCGAATTCTCCCCTCGTGATGCAATAGTTGTTTATCTCTCTCTCAGTGTCTTTATTCTCCATCATTTGGCCTTTCATGTTACTATTTCTCTCTTCTGCCTCACTTATCTTAGTAGTAAGAGCCTCAATTTTTTATTGCATCTCATGAAAAGCCTTTTTGATGTTGACTTAGTTAGATTTTAATTCTCCAGGGATTCTCTAGTATCCTCTATGCTTTTTTCCAAGCCCAGCTAGTATCTTTATAATTGTTATTCTGAACTCTAGTTCTAATGTCTTACTAATGTCCATATTGATTAGGTCCCTGGCAGTTGGTACTGTTTCTTGTTCTATTTTTTGAGGTGAGTTTTTCCATTTTGTCCAGAGAAAAATAGATGAATGAGAGAACAAAATGCTAAAGGGTAACAATGACTCCAGAGAAATGTAACACGGAACAAATCAGAAGAGACCCAAGAGACCCACAGGTGGGGGTAAGGGGGAAGAATATGATCAGGCTGTTTCATAGAACAGAGCCATATACTGGATTTGGGGTATATTTTGGTCTGTTAGAAGAAACTGGATCTCAAAATTTTAAAAGAAAGTAAAACTTACATATATACAAAAATAAGGTTAAATACAATGAATGGAGGTGATACAACTGCAAAAATTAAATTTAAAAAAAGGTTTTTAAAAGGGAAATGATAAGTTGGTTGAAAAAGGAAATAAAAATGGGAAAAAGAAAGAAAAAGAAACAAATAATAAAATTTTAAAAATTAAAGTCAAAAGACTAAAGAATCATGGGGAAAAAGCCATGAATTCTATGTGCTGTATTCCCCTAGCACTGGAGTTTTGCAGTAAACTTGGTAAACTTGGTCTTGGCTGGACGTTCTTGCTGATCTTCTGGGGCAAGGGTGTTGCATTGCTTCTCAAGTGTATTTGCCCTACGCAGAATTGCATCGTCCTTGCCAGCGGCCAGGCTAAGTAATATGCTTGGTTTGCTCTCTCTAGTTTTTCTTCCCTAACAGCTTTCCACACAGCTTTTGAGGAAGAGAGTGAAAACGGCAGCCTCCCAATCTCTGGCCTCAGAGAGCTCGGGTCCCCACTCCTTAGTGCACCCTCAGAGAAAAGCAGTCCATCACTCCTCTCTCCCTGGTCTTTGGCCATACTCTGCTCACCCAGCTTGTGACAGTGCATTTCTATTTCTGGCACATGGCCCCATTTGGCGTCTCCAAACCCAGCAGATCCCTGCATTGGGTTCCCCTCCTGCTCATCCTTGGGGAGGAAGGGAAGTCTTTCTGGTTCTGCCATGTTTTGGGCCCCAGCTCAAAGTGCAGTGGCCCAACTGTACTGCATATCACGGTTTATGGCAATCCCAAGCTGAGAGCCCACTCCTCGGCTCAGTCTTTGGAGCCAATTTCCCTGCCTCGATGCCTGGGAGTTCTGCCACATTCATGCAACCCTGGTCTTTCTGTGACCCCAAGAGTCCTGAGACCACACTGTATCAGTGAGGGCTCCACCCCTTGCTTAGCCACCAGAGTTAAGTTCCTCACCGGTGCAAACTTATAGAAGTCCCAATTTTGTGCTCTGTTGCTGTATCATTTGCCAGTAGCCGGCTGACAGAAGTACCCCCCAACCCTGCGGTCTTCCCGTACATCTCAGATTCACTTCTCTGCAGGTCCTACCTTCCAGAAAGTGATCACTTTTCTGCTCATAGAGTTGCTGCTATTCTTTTCTTCAATCTCCTGTTGAGTTGGTAGATGTCCAGAATGCTTTGATAGCTATCTAGCTGAATTCCCGGGACCAGATGAAATATAGGTCTTGAACTCTTCCCTCTTTACTACTTTTTTTTCCATTTTCCCCATTTTCAGATTGTACCATTGATTAGAAAGTGATTGATTAGAAAGTGATTATATCTCATCTACTTTTCTGGTATATTCCTCCCTGGCAATCTAAAACATATATAAGCCCATTTTATTTCTTAAATTGAAGAAGCATACTCAGTTAAATATTCAGATTTCTTGTTTTGAGTTTATTTTGGTGGTATTTGAAAACTTGAGGGTTAGTTTTTTGGTTTTTTTTTTAACATCATCTCTCTTTTTTTTTCCTTTTAGCCTGAAAATGAGATTTCTTCAGACTGCAATCATGTAAGTATGGATTTTCCATAACTCACCATATGTGCTTTATATATATGGCAGATTCAGGAGGCTTTTCCTGTTGTTCCGGGAAACATTATGTCTTCTTAGATTCTCTTAATCTTTTTTTTTTTTTTTTTCTTAAGATTTTATTTATTTATTTGACAGAGACAGTGAGAGAGGGAGTACAGCCAGGGGGAGTGGAAGAGGGAGAAGCAGGATTCCCGCCGAGCAGGGAGCCCAGTGCGGTACTTGATCCCAGGACCCCCGGATCATGAACTGAGCCAAAGGCAGACGCTTAACAACTGAGCCACCCGGGTGCCCCAGATTCTCTTACTCTTAACAAGGATGATAAAACTTATTTAAGGACCATGTAAATCTGCAAATACCCCTCCATTCTAGAAACAAGTAGATTTTGTCAAATATTTATGTACTTAAGCTTAAGTTTTACTTCAGGTATAGCTACCATTTGAAAATAATTGTTTCTATGCCTATCATGCTTACAACTTTATTTTTATTTTCAAAGATTTTATTTGTTTATTTGAGACAGAGCATGTGGGTGGGTAGAGGGAGAGGGAGAAGCAGACTCCTGCTGAACAGGGAGCCCCACGCAGGGCTCCATCCCAGGACCCTGGGATCATGATTTGAGCCAAAGGCAGACACATGGCTGACTGAGCCACCCAGGTGCCCTATGTTAAAGGTTTTATACACACACATACACACACACACTCAAGAGATAACTAGAATTAATACATTAAAAATCATTTGTATAGGGGTGACCTGAGATCCTAACCTAAGCTGAAACCAAGAGGTGGATGCTTAACTGACTTAGGCACCCAGGTGCCCCAAAGAACTATATTCTTTAATAGAAAGTGCTGCTAATAAACATAGCAACAGGGGCCCCTGGGAGACTCAGTTGGTTAAGCATCTGCCTTCAGCTCAGGTCATGATCCTGGGGTCCTGAGATCCAGTCCTGCGTTGGACTGCCCCCTCCGCAGGGAGGCTGCTTCTCTTTCTCCTCCGTCTGCTTGCCGCTCCCCATGCTTGTGCTTATTTTCTCTCTCTCTCTGTCAAATAAAGAAATAAAATATTTTTTAAAGATTTTATTTCTTTATTTGACAGAGAGAGAGATACAGTGAGAGAGGGAACACAAGCAGGAAGAGTGGAAGAGGGAGAAGCAGGCTTCCCGAGGAGCAGGGTGCCTGGTGTGAGGCTCAATCCCAGGATGCTAGGATCATGACCTGAGTCAGTCAGCCCCTTAATGACTGAGCCGTTCAGGCGCCCTAAATATAATATTTTTAAAAAATAAAAATAAAAATAGGTGACAAGTATAAATAGATTATTTATAATGAAAAAGATGTCTAATAAACCATTAAAATTTGATTGTCTCTTATTGTTAAAAGTGTGAAACTTAAAAGACAAATGAGTGCATTATTTTCATCCATCTGATTAGCAAATATAAAAAATCTGATAAATACATAATATTGATGGGAATATGGGGATATAAGCTTTCTCTAGCCCACTGATTAGCCAGCTGCTACCCATTGGCCTAATCCAGACCACTGCCTATTTTTATGCATAAAGTTTTATTGGAACACTTCCACACCCATTCAGTTACATACTATCTTTGGTGCTTTCCATGCTATAATAGAAAGATTGAGTAATTTCAACAGTTACTGTATATAGGTCCCTATAAGTATAAAAGATTTTTCTTTCAGGCCTTTTGCAGAAAAGGTGGTTAAACTCTGCTCTGCCTGTGAATAAGAATATAAATATGAAAACTTCTTTGTAAAGCAGTCAACTTAAAATATGTATATACTTTGGCTTAACATTTTTACTTCTAAGAATAGAAGTGGTAATAGTTATACTTAAAAGAACTGATTCAAATATGTCCATAAGGGGATTTTGTGGCATTATTTATGAAGTAAAAAATTAGGGAAAATATTCAAAATCCATCAGTCAAGTGACTCTGGCATAGGGGGATCCCAGAAAGTAGCTAATTTAGACCTAGGAGTCCTAAAAGGCTCGAGAAGAGGAAGGATTTGACACTGTTAAAAATAGGGACAAAGTATACAGAAAATAGAAAATTATGTCCTTACAAAAAGAGAAGATTAGGACACAGAGACAGAGGGAAAACCATGTGAGGATACAAGAAGAAAAGTCTCAGAAGAAATCAGTACTGCTAACACTTTAATCTCAGACATCTAAACTCCAGAATTGTGAGAAAATAAATCTCTTGCTTAAGCCAACTGGTCTGTGGTATTTTGTTAGGCAGCCCTAGCAAACTAATACACTTTTTTTGGGTTGGGATGGGTTGTGTGATAATCTTTCCCATTAAAACTAGTGGATCAAGTTTAAAAAATTAGACAGCTTTCCACCTACTGGGGGTGTTCTGGAATAAATTAGTGTTGTTAAGCAAGAGATAAAATTAGTTATGAAGAATTGTTAGGCCAATATATTTGAAAATGTTTGCACAGTGGACAAATTACTAGAGAAAGAAATTTACCAAAACCAACACAAGAAGTAGAAAATTTGTGTGGCCTATATTTATTTTAAAAAATTAATCTGTAAATAAAAATCTTTACTGGCTGACTGGCTCAGTATCTTGATCTTGGTGTTTTAAGTTTGAGCACCACATGGGGTGTAGAGATTACTTAAATGAATAAAACTTTAAATATTTATTTATTTATAAAGTTTTTATTTATTTATTTGAGATAGAGCCAGAGAGAGAACAAGCAGGGTGAAGGGCAGAGGGAGAAGCAGACTCCCCGCTGAGCAGGGAGCCTGATGTGGGGCTTGATCTGAGGACTCCAGAATCATGACCTGAGGTGAAGGCAGCCACTCAACCAACTGAGCCATCCAAGTGTCCCTTAAAAAATATTTTTTAAAAAATGAAGCTTTAAATAAAAATCCCATAAAGAAAGCATTAGATGTTTAAGTATCTGCCCTCGGCTTAGGTCATGATCCTGGGGTCCTGGGATCGAGTCCCACATTGGGCTCCCTGCACCTTGGGAGCCTGCTTCTCCCTTTGCCTCTCCTCCTTCTCTCTCTCTCTCTGTCTCTCTCATGAGTAAATAAATAGAATCTTTTAAAAAGGATTTTATTTATTAAAGATAGACAACTTGACACAAGCTGGGGGAGATACAGAGGGAGAGGGAGAATCAGGCTCCCCACTGAGCAGGGAACCCAGTGAGGGGCTCAAACCAGGACTCTGGGATCATGACCTGAGCTGAAGATAGATACTTAACTGACTGAGCCACCTAGGTGCCCCAATATCAGTCTTCTTTTTTTTTTTTTTTAAATTTATTTATTGGACAGAGAGAGAGATCACAAGTAGGCAGAGGCAGGCAGAGAGAGAGGAGGAAGCAGGCTCCCTGCCGAGTAGAGAGCCTGATGTGGGGCTCGATCCCAGCACCCTGGGATCATGACCTGAGCCGAGGGCAGAGGATTAACCCACTGAGCCACCCAGGCGCCCCCCCAATATCAGTCTTCTAAAGGATAAAAAAAAGCAGAAATGTTTTTCTATTCATTATGAGGCTAACATTACCTTAGTATCACATAACAAGGATAAAACAAGAAGGAAAACATAGGCCAGTGTCACTTGTGAACCATAGATTAAAAAATGTTAACCAAATTAGTAGCAAACTGAATCCACTAAAATATAAGAAGGGAAATACATCAGGACTGCACTGGATTTATTGCAGAACTGTGAGGTTAATTTAACATTTGAAAAGTTAGTTACAATAAAGGAGAAAAAGTTATGTCATCATCTCAGTAGGTACATTAAATCATTTGACTAAATTCAATACTGATTTTTTAAGCTTCTAATACGGGAAATTTTCTAATGTTAGTAATTAGACTGCAGGCTGCAGGATATAAGATTAGTAGATTAAAAAGCCAGCTGTATTGCTACTGACCAGCAATGAATGATCTGAAAATGAAATTAAAACAACTATATTTACAATAGCATCAAGAAGAATCAAATACTTACGAATAAATTTAACATGGGGTGCTTAGGTGGCTCAGTGGGTTAAGCCTCTTTCTTCTGCTCTGGTCATGATCTCAGGATCCTGAGATCGAGCCCCGCATCAGGCTCCCTGCTCAGCCGGGAACCTGTTTCCCCCTCTCTCTGCCTGCCTCTCTGCCTGCTTGTGATCTCTGTCAAATAAATAAATAAAATCCTTTAAAAAAAAATTAAATAAATTTAACCAAAAAAGTATAAGACTGGTATACTGAACTCCATGGAAAACATCTTTGAACAAAATTGAAGATGATTTAAAGGAAAAGACATCCTGTTTTATGGATTGGAAAATATAATATTGTTAAGATGGTAATACTCTCCAAGTTGATCTACATTCAGGCAATTCCTGTCAAAATTTCTGCTGACAACTTTGCAGAAATTGACATACTGACCCTAAAATTCATATGGAAATGCGAGGGATCCAAAAGACCCAAAACAGTCTTGAAAAAAGAACAAATTCATAATTCCCGATTTCAAAATTTATTGTAGAGTCACAGTAATCAAGACTGTGTGGTACTTGCATAAGGATAGATATATAGATCAGTGTAATAGAATTGAGAATTCAGAAAAAACATTCATTTATAGTGAACTGATTTTCAGCAAGGGTGCCAAGATAATACACTGGGGGTAAATAGGAGACTTTTCAACAGATGGTTCTGGAACAGCTTGATATCCACATACCTCAAGATGAATGTGGACCCCTATTTCATACCATATATATAAAAATGGATCGAAGACCTAAATATAAGAGCTAAATTATAAATCACCCAGATAAAACTGTAGATGTAAATCTTAATGACATTAGATTAGGCGAAGGTTTTTAAGGTATGATACCTAAAGTACAACTAACCAAAGACAAAATAAAGTGAAATTCATCAAAATTTAAAACTTCTGTGGCTTCAGAGAGTACTGTCAAGAAAATTGAAAGCCCAAGGAATGAGAGAAAATATTTGCAAATCATATATCCAATAAGGGTCTAGTAATGAGAACATACTTAAAAAAACTTCTTACAGCTCAACAATAAACAAATTTTAAAATTATCACTCTTCGCAGATGATATGATACTATATGTGGAAAACCCAAAAGACTCCACTCCAAAACTGCTAGAACTTATACAGGAATTCAGTAAAGTGTCAGGATATAAAATCAATGCACAGAAATCAGTTGCATTTCTCTACACCAACAGCAAGACAGAAGAAAGAGAAATTAAGGAGTCAATCCCATTTACAATTGCACCCAAAACCATAAGATACCTAGGAATAAACCTAACTAAAGAGGCACAGAATCTATACTCAGAAAACTATAAAGTACTCATGAAAGAAATTGAGGAAGACACAAAGAAATGGAAAAATGTTCCATGCTCCTGGATTGGAAGAATAAATATTGTGAAAATGTCTATGCTACCTAAAAGCAGTCTACACATTTAATGCAATTCCTATCAAAGTACCATCCAACTTTTTCAAAGAAATGGAACAAATAATTCTAAAATTTATATGGAACCAGAAAAGATCTCGAATAGCCAAAGGGATATTGAAAAAGAAAGCCAACGTTGGTGGCATCACAATTCCAGACTTCAAGCTCTATTACAAAGCTGTCATCCTCAAGACAGCATGGTACTGGCACAAAAACAGACACATAGATCAATGGAACAGAATAGAGAGCCCAGAAATAGACCCTCAACTCTACAGTCAACTAATCTTCGACAAAGCAGGAAAGAATGTCCAATGGAAAAAAGACAGCCTCTTCAATAAATGGTGCTGGGAAAATTGGACAGCCACATGCAGAAAAATGAAATTGGACCATTTCCTTATACCACACACAAAAATAGACTCAAAATGGATGAAGGACCTCAATGTACGAAAGGAATCCATCAAAATCCTTGAGGAGAACACAGGCAGCAACCTCTTCGACCTCAGCCGCAGCAACATCTTCCTAGGAACATCGCCAAAGGCAAGGAAGCAAGGGCAAAAATGAACTATTGGGATTTCATCAAGATCAAAAGCTTTTGCACAGCAAAGGAAACAGTTAACAAAATCAAAAGACAACTGACAGAATGGGAGAAGATATTTGCAAACGACATATCAGATAAAGGACTAGTGTCCAGAATCTATAAAGAACTTAGCAAACTCAACACCCAAAGAACAAATAATCCAATCAAGAAATGGGCAGAGGACATGAACAGACATTTCTGCAAAGAAGACATCCAGATGGCCAACAGACACATGAAAAAGTGCTCCATATCACTCGGCATCAGGGAAATACAAATCAAAACCACAATGAGGTATCACCTCACACCAGTTAGAATGGCTAAAATCAACAAGTCAGGAAATGACAGATGCTGGCGAGGATGAGGAGAAAGGGGAACCCTCCTACACTGTTGGTGGGAATGCAAGCTGGTGCAGCCACTCTGGAAAACAGCATGGAGGTTCCTCAAAATGTTGAAAATAGAACTGCCCTATGACCCAGCAATTGCACTATTGGGTATTTACCCTAAAGATACAAACGTAGTGATCCAAAGGGGCACATGCACCCGAATGTTTATAGCAGCAATGTCCACAATAGCCAAACTATGGAAAGAACCTAGATGTCCATCAACAGATGAATGGATCAAGAAGATGTGGTATATATACACAATGGAATACTATGCAGCCATCAAAAGAAATGAAATCTTGCCATTTGCGACAACATGGACGGAACTAGAGCGTATCATGCTTAGTGAAATAAGTCAAGCAGAGAAAGACAACTATCATATGATCTCCCTGATATGAGGAAGTGGTGATGCAACATGGGGGCTTAAGTGGGTAGGAGAAGAATAAATGAAACAAGATGGAATTGGGAGGGAGACAAACCATAAGTGACTCTTAATCTCACAAAACAAACTGAGGGTTGCTGGGGGGGAGGGGGTTTGGGAGAAGGGGGTGGGATTATGGACATTGGGGAGGGTATGTGCTTTGGTGAGTGCTGTGAAGTGTGTAAACCTGGTGATTCACAGACCTGTACCCCTGGGGATAAAAATATATGTTTATAAAAAATAAAAAAATTAAGATTTGAAAAAATAAAATAAAATAAAATAAGCAATGGATTTGAATAAACATCTCTCTGAAGAAATATACAGATGGCAATAAGCACATGAAAAGATGCTCGACAACATTCATCTTAAGGAAATGCAAATCAGAATTACAATATATTATATTATACCTACTAGGATGACTGTAATAAAAAAGACAATAACATGTTGAAAATATGGGGAAATTGGAATCCTCATACATTGCTGGTGGGAATGTGAAATGGTATAGCCACTACAAAAGATAGTCTGGTAGTTCTTCAAAAGGCTAAACAGTTGTGATCTGAACAATCAGTTCCACAACTAGAGACTCCCAAGATGGTTGAAATCATGTTCACATAAAATTGTGTACACAGGTGTTCATAGAAGCAATAATTATAGCATTGAATAAGTGGAAACAGCCCAAATATCTATCAACTGATAATGGATAAATGAGACATGATAAAGCCATGTAGTAGAATAATATTTGGCAGGAAAAAGGAATGAAGTACTGATAACATGCCACAGTAAAGATGAAACTTGGGAACTGGACACAAAAGGTTACATATTTTACGTTTCTGTTTATATGAAATGTCTAGAATAGGCAAATCAACAGAAGATTAGTGGTTGCCAAGGGCTGGGGGAAGTGGGGAGTAGGAAGTGACTGCTACTAGGTATGGCATTTCTTTTGAAAAATTTATTATCATTATTATTTAATTCCAGTACACTTAACATACAGTGTTATATGAATTTCAGGTGTACAACATAGTGAGTCAACAATTCCATACATCACTCAGTCCTCATCACAACAGTTGCACTCCTTAATTCCCATCACGTATTTCACCTAGCCTCCTACCATCTCCCCTCTGGTAACCATCAGTTTTTTATCTGCAGTTAAGAGTCTTTTCTTGGTTGGTCTCTCTTTCTCTCTCTTTTTTCTCTCTTTGCTTGTTTGGTTTCTTAAATTCCACATATAATGAGATCATATAGTATCTGTCTTTCTCTGACTGACTGACTTTGCTTACCATTATACCCTTTAACTCCATGAACTTTCATGTTGGGATGATGAAAGTATTCTAGAATTAGATAGTGGTGACAGTTGTCAAAATTTGAATATACCAGTAGACACTAAAGTATACTTTAGAAGTGTGAATTCAGTAGTACATAAATTATATCTCAGGAGTATAATATAATCAACCCTCATGTAATTACCCCCCAGCTTCAGCTATTTGTTCAGATCCACCCTGTGCCATCTCTCTTCCTGCTTACTTCCCCTCCTTTTGTATTATTTTGAAACAGAACCCAGACATCATTTCATTTGTTAATATTTTGTTAAATACCTCTAAAAGATAAGGCTTTATTTAAAAAATAGCCACAATACTGTTATATCTGAAAATGTCATAATTCCTTACTATAATCAGTTAACTAATTAAGGTTCAGATTTCTAACTTCAACACCAATCTTAGAACAGAATTTATTTAATTAACCTGATCATGTGTGGTTATAAAAAGACCAATAGCAGCAAAAATAAACCATTGGGACTACATCAAAATAAAGTGTTTCTGCATAGCAAAGGAAACAATCAACAAAGCCAAAAAGGCATTTCCAATAAAGGATTAATATCCAAAATATATAAAGAAGTATTACAATTCAGTACCCCCAAAATAAATAATCCAATTAAAAATAGGCAGAAGACATAAACAGACATTTCTCCAAAGAAGACATCCAGATGGCTAGCAGACACATGTAAAGATACTCAGCATCATTCATCATCAGGGAAATGCAAATCAAAACTACATTGAGCTCTCACTTTACACCCATCAAAATGACTAAAATCAACAACACAAGAAACAACAAGTTTTGGTGAAGATGTGGAGAAAAAGAAACCCTTGGGCACTGTTCATGGGAATGCACACTGGAGCTGCCACTGTGAAAAACAGCATGAAGTTTCCTCAAAAAATTAAAAATAGAACTACCCTATTATCTAATAATCACACTACTTGGTATTTACCCCCCAAAATAGAAAAACATTAATTCAAAGGGATAATACATGCACCCTGATGTTCATAGCAACATTATTTACAATAGCCAAACTATGGAAAGAGCCCAAGTGTCTGTACATAGATGAATGGGAAAGAAAAGGTAATCATAAAAGAATATAATAAATATATAGGAATATTACTCAGCCATAAAAATGAATGAAATCTTGCCCCTTGAAACACCATGGATGGATATAGAGAATATAATGCTAAGCGAAAATAAGAGAAAGACGAATATTGTATGTTCTTATGTGAAATTGAACAAAACAAGGTAGCAAAAGACAAAAAGAAGAAACAAACTAAGAAACAGACTCTTAACTGTGGAAGACAAACTGTTGGTTACAAGAGGGGAGGTGAGTGGGGGGATGAGTGAAATAGGAGATAGGGGGACGCCTGAGTGGCTCAGTTGGTTGGACGACTGCCTTTGGAGTCCTGGGATCGAGTCCCGCATCGGGCTCCCTGCTCCATGGGGAGTCTGCTTCTGCCTTTGATTTCTCCTCGCTCATGTTCTCTCTCACTACCTCTCTCTCAATAAATAAATAAATAAATAAATAAATAAATAAAATCTTAAAAAAAAAAAAAAAAAGAAATAGGAGATAGGAATTAAAGAGTACACTTGTCATAATGAAAATAAAATAAAATGATAAAGAAAAACCACTTCCCAATGGGATACAAGCAGAAAAAAGAGCAATATACATTTTCTTTTGTAATCAGAAAGGCTGATACACATTAGTAGCAGTGAAGAAGTGAAAGAATTCAAAATATTAAGTCCTAATGTCTTATAAAGTGTAAAGGGCTACATCTAGACTGAAAGAAAAAAAAAAAGAACTACAGCAAACATGATGAAATATTAACAGCTTTCTTCTTCCTCAAGACTATTCTTGGCGGGGAGCCTGGGTGGCTCAGTGGGTTAAAACCTCTGCCTTCGGCCCAGGTCATGATATAGCCTACTGCACAAGGGCTAGGATCTCTGTGACCATGAGCTAACTATGTCTACTCACTAAGGGTGTCATACTTTGGGCTTCCCTGATGTGGTGACTGGTACCTGCGTATTTCCCTCATGGGGACCCTGAAAGCTATGACCAGAGGGTTGTTACTGGTGATGGTAGCTCCCATGGCTCTTGAGTTTTCTAAGCCAAGGCACCTTGTGAGTCTTGCCTTCTCACACCTAAGCTGTTATCTGGAGAGAACTTACCTCCAGATGACTACGTAGACTGCTGCCAGGATTTCTGTTGAAGAGTAGTTGGTGATGCTCTGGTGACAAGTTGTGGTTCCTGTCTCCTATTCTTTCTACAGACCTCCAGACTCTAGCTGCTGATTTCACATTTCTACTCTGTCTGATAATAATAATATTATGTATTTCTCGGGATATATGCTCTTTTACATCATCAATAATGTAAATTCTATCTAGCATTGTGATTTATCTATATCACAATATCTATATCAGGAAAAAGCATATTAAAGTTCATTCCGTATCTTCTGTAGTATAAAGCTATTACAGAATATCTAAAACTAACAAGTCAGGAAACAGCAAGTAGTTAATAAAAGTGTAAAGTTAGGGCCACCTGGGTGGCTCAGTTGGTTAAGCATCTGCCTTCAGCTCAGGTCATAATCCCAGGATCTTGGGATCGAGTCCCACGTCATGGCCTCCCTCCTTAGTGGGAAGTCTGCTTCTCCCTGTCCCTCTGCCCCCCCCCCACCTCTCTCTCTGTCTCTCTGGCTTTCGTTCTCTCTTTTAAAAAGTGTCGAGTTAATTACCCTAAGAAAAAGCTAAAGGAATTTAAAGTATTTGTCTCTGGGGAGTTGGTAGGACTTCAGAAAGGGACTTGTCAGGGAACTGGTCTGATTTTTTATCTGCATTTATAGAACTATTTGACTAAACAGCTTTGATCTAAAATTTTTGAGATGAATAAAAGAGTAAGTGGATAAAATGAGCTATACAGGCTTTCAAGGAGCTTGACTATGAAGGAAGGTTTTTCCTTCACCATCTGTACCAAAAACTTGTCACTATCCTGACTTTTTCAGATATATCCCATCTTCTCCCATCCAGCATTTCTTGCCTTTAACTGGTCTGCTAACCCCCACCTAGTCTGGCCTTTCTTTGCACTGCGACCAAAGTTGACCTTTTGAGTTCTCTGGTTAAATTGTTCACTGGCTTCCCGTTTCCTATTAGATAAACTACACATTCTTTAAGGTAAGCTCTGATACTCTGTGTCATCTGATCCCTGCTTACAGCCCAGCCCCATCTTTCATTACCTTAACCTAGCCATCCCGAGCTATAGGTGTCCTTAGAAGTTATAATTACTCTTTCTGTCCTTTTTAGCCTTGTACTCCTAGAACCCCAGTCTCCCTCAGTTCACCTGACAAAATTCCTTAGGATCGAGCCCGGTGTCACAATCACTACCTCCCCACGTACCCCTCCTCTACATTCACTGAGCTATGTTCTTCCTTCGTATCCCCATAACATCTCCGGTATGCATCTGGTGTCACATTTATCACACTATATTTCCATTGCTTATTTGCTTCCCAGGCTGACTGTTTGTCGCTTGGCTCCCGTGGTTGAGCTCCTTGAATGCTGAGACAGTGGCTTTTTTTCTTCTTCACCCTTCATGTTGTCATCTAGCAAGATTCCAGGTTATAGTAGTTACTCAGTATGTGTCTAGGAGAGGGAGATGGGTAAGTGGGTGGATTCGTAAGTGAACATCTTGTGTTTAAGAAAATTGAAGCTGAACTACATCCTGTTAACCGATAGCACTTAGTGTCAAATTGCAGTTATTTTTCTAGTTGACAGTAACCACTCAACCACTCAGGAGGTCGGGACAGGTATCAAATATGATGCAGGTAATCAACTCCCAAAATCAGGTGTGAATGTATGTTTATATTCTCTTGAAGAAAAGGTACTGGTGGAAACCCGTGTTGAATTCCTTTTGTACTTTCCTTCGTGAAGGAATAATCATGCATTACTAGCTCATACTAAAAATAAAAGACCAGACGTAGATTCATGGTTGGTAAAGGATGGGTGGAGGAAGGATGAGGAGGGATAAAACAGCTGTGGGGTTTCTGTTGGGGACGACGAGCATGTCCGCGAATTAGACACTGGTGTTTGCACAACCGTGTGAATGTACTGAAAGCCACTGAATCTGGACACTTCAAAATGGTGACTTTTATAGTCTGTGAATCAAACCTCAAAAAATTAAAAACAAAAATTAGACATTCCAAAGTTAAAGGTTAAAGACATTTCAGAAGCTCTAAGTGATTATCTAAATGGCTTTGACAGAAAATCAGTTTCTAGGCCATTACAGGACATCTGAGTTTGTGTTAGATAAAGTAAGGAAGCCCCCTGTAGTTTGTATTTTATAATTTTTCTGTCATTTGTTTTTGTTTATGGGATATCCTTGAGCCGCCAGACAGGGTTTCTTTCTTACTTCTCTCTCCCTCCCTCCCTGCCTTCTCCCTTCCACCTTCCATCATTCGTTCCTTCCTTCCTTCCTTTTTTTTTTTCTTTTTTAAGATTTTATTTATTTATTTGACAGAAAGAGAGAGAGCACAAGCAGGGGGATCGGCAGGCAGAGCAGGCGAGGGAGAAGCAGGCTCCCTGCTCAGCAAGGAGCCTGATGTGGGACTCGATCCCAGGACGCTGGGATCATGACCTGAGCCAAAGGCAGGCACCTAACTGGCTGAGCCACCCAGGCGCCTTTCCTTTCTTCCTTCCTTTCAAAGAAGTCAGCCATAGGTCACTCAGTAAGGAATCTTTGGTTTGATGTACACACAGAATGCTCTTAATTTTAAAAGAAGAATGTTGCTTTAATTTTAAAATACAAAAGTTAGGAGTACCTAGGTGGCTCATTCGGTTAAGCATCTGCCTTGGGCTCGGGTGGTCCCGGGATCAAGCCCCCACATTGGGCTCCCTGCTCAACAGGGAGTCTGCTTCTCCCTCTCCCTCTGGCCTTCCCCTGCTCTTGCTCTCTCTCTCTCTCTCTCTCAAATAAATAATATTTTTAAATATTTTATTTATTAAATTAAAAAATAAAATATAAAATGTAATTACCAAGTAGTACTGACTTAATTCATAGATAATTGTAAAATGTGTTTGTCTAAATTCTAACCTTGTCTTTTGAATCACTGGATTTGTCTTTGCTTGTGTGGAGCCAGGAGGCCCAAGATTCCTTCAGTTAGAACTAAGTTTCTCCTATACCCACATTCTCAGTTTTGCCTCATATGTCCTATTGGTTGAACTTGTCACTCATTATGGTATAAATTTATTTTTTTGTTCCTCTATTTAACAAATATTTGTTGATGTCTGTGTGTTCTGTCACTCTCTCTTATAGGCACTGGGCATACACTGTGCTGAGCAAGGCACAGCTCCTTTTAGAGCTTTTGTTACAGATGGTGGCCAGTGTTTTTTTTCTAAAAACTCACTTATTGATGGTAGTTGAAGGGTTAGAGCTTTTTGCTGGCTTGCTTTTTTCTTTAGGGGGGAAGAGAAGAAATACTACTCATCCTTCATATTTTATTTATTCACAGATTTTTTTTTCCAGTACTCCTATATGGAATTAAGTGCTTATTTCTGTGTTGTTCCCAACACAGGTGATTTAAGCCTCTGTTACACTTCTAAAAAAGCAGATCTGGCGGGGCGCCTGGGTGGTTCAGTAGGTTAAAGCCTCTGCCTTCAGCTCAGGTCATGATCCCAGGGTCCTGGGATCGAGCCTTGAGTCAGGCTCTCTGCTCAGTGGAGAGCCTGCTTCCTCCTCTCTCTCTCTCTCTACTTGTGATCTCTGTTTGTCAAATAAATAAATAAATAAATAACAACGAGCTCTGGTTATGTCACTCTCTTAATTTCCCTTCAGTGACTCTTGGGTTGAAGTTCAGACAAGGCTTACAAGGGTTGTCAGAATCAGTCTTCCATCTAACTTTCAGTTCCTCTAACATGCTCTGTTTACCTTTTGGTGAGCTTCTATGCATGCTGTTTCATTTACCTAAAACAGTCTTCTCCCTCCCCCTTTACTGTGGCTAACGGCTAATCTCTCAGGGTTTCATCTTAGATAGCACTTTCCATAGTACACTTTACTTGACTAAACTTCCCAACACAGTCCGGGGTCCTCCTCCCCTGTACTGCTGGGATACCTTGTATTGCTCACACTGCTTACCATTGACCGTAGCCACCACTGGATGGTGTAGTCCTTTTTTCTTTCTCCTTTTGTTTTGTCCCCTAGTTCCTAGTACAATACAAACTCAAACATGTTTTTCTGTTTCCTCTAATAGCCTATGAAGACCTTGAGTTCAGACTGTGTGTGGTATAGTGCAAGTGCTAAGCACACGTTTCAGTGCATCAGTGAGTGAGTGAGTGTATTGTTTATTCTTGGAATATAGCCAAGAGAAAGGCTTGGAGCTGCATCTCTCTCCCCCATTCTCTTCATGTTCAGCATCATACAAAGTCTGTGCTCTGCCTCTCCATCTGAGCTGGGTGTAAGGGCCATTTATGCTACTTTTCAGAAATTGAATCATACATTGAAAATTGTTAAGTAAATCTGCAAAAGGTATGGTAAAATTCAGCACTCATCTGTAAATAGTTATGGCTTCAGATAATTTAGAGTTTAAAACATGTTAAAAAACAGTTGTGTAAAGTAGACCTTACGGAGTATGTGTCAAGACAAAGGAGGGTTTTAAAGGAATGAAGATAGATAGGCCTGCCTACTAGACGCTTGGCATCTCCCCTTTATGAAACTGATCTGTGGAAGCCCTGTGAATTGCGAAATCTGTGAGTAAACCCACTAAGTCTGAGCTTCTGGGTTAAACTTCTTGATTTAATAGAATTTGGCTTATACAACCTTGTTAATGTTTTCTCTGAAACCTTACCAGAGATTTTTTCTTGAGTTAAAAAAAATTGTCCTTAAGTGGAAAAAGAAGTATGCCTGAATGGTAGTGTTTTATTTTGTCTGCCCATTTTTTCCTTTTATCTGTAAACACGATGACATTTTTATCTTCCTTTTCTTTTCATTAACTGAATATGCTTTATCTGACTTTGTATAATGGACTTTAATCACTTACAGTAACCATTGATGAAAAATTTCATACTATTCTAACTGGAGTTTTTGTTTGTTTTTTCTTTTGTTCATAGTTGTTGTGGAATTACAAGCTGAATCTAACTACAGACCCCAAATTTGAATCTGTGGCCAGAGAGGTTTGCAAATCTACCATATCAGAGGTAGGTTGTAAAAGATTTTTGTGGCTATTTAATGACTTAGAAGAAAACATTACATCTCTTGACCTGGCCAGTCATTAAGGGAGGAATGACTGGACTCAGTTACTTTTCTTAGAATTCCCATCTGTCTTGGCTGAGAGAGAAGCCACAGTGGCGGGGTGTGTAATCAGCCTCCTTTTTGTTAATGTTCACCTATATTTATCTTAGGCTGCTGTTGATTCAGACAGATTGAAAATCGGGCTCCGTTGATCCCCGAACAGAGGACACAACTGCTTCTGTCATCAGTGCTCCACTCGTACTTTTTGCAGTCTGCTGATGTCTGAAGCTTTTCAGAATGGGTCTCCCCAGGAGGCCTGTAAATGTTTCTAAGTTACGCAGTGGGTTCAGTTGAACCATAGAGGCATATGCTTCAAATAATAGGAATTGACATTTAAAAAGTTTGTGACAAGAATTGTGTCTATTGTTATAGATGGGTGTTGAGTATAAAAACAAAAATAATTAATGAAAATGTACAGCATTGTAAAGATGCTAATTGGGGAAAATTTTCAATTGTCTTGGTTCAGTGTGAACTACAGATAGTATGGTTAGTTGTATATACCAGTTTGATTGTCATGTGAGTCTATCCAGATTCATCAGAATAATTTCCCTCTTCACTGGCTTATAAAAGACACACACACACACACACACACACAACACGTATGCATAACTGGCTTTCTTATAATGTGTATATAATGATGGTCCTCTTGTAACCTTTTGGGGTATTGTGGTTTTGTGAATGATTTCAAGTAAAAATGAGAATTCATCCCTTCCTAGAGGGAGATTATACCGAAGTCAGGAAAATTAAATATCAGGAAGAACATAGTTGCCAACAAAATGTTTTACTTTACATCTCCTTCTCTTGCAATTCTGCTGGCAAGGAGAAAAGGGGTATCACAAGAATACCTGCAAACTGCAAACCAAACTTTCATTTACCCTCCATTTTTTAAAAAATTTCATTTATTTTTTGACAGAGACACAGTGAGAGAACACAAGCTGGGGGAGTGGGAGAGGGAGAGCAGACTCACCGTGGAACAGGGAGCCCGACGTGGAGCTCCACCCTCGGACCCTGGGATCAGGGTCTGAGCTGAAGGCAGAACACCCAGTGACTTAGCCACCCAGGTGCCCCTCTCCATTGCTGAGCCAAATACTGCTGGCTTTCCTCCTGCTTCTTGTCAAAAATAGTGATGGCAGCACTGCTCCCTGACCACTTCACAGTTTACTCCTATTCGTGACATGTTGATGCCTTAATATGGTGTTTTTTGCTGTTAATCATAGAAATTTTCTTTCTGTTGTATTAAGCTTCTAGCCAATAGAATGATTGAATAAAAGCATCAACTTTTAATTCAAACACTACCCCCTGTCCTAATTGATGATGAACTGAAATGCAAAGAGGTACTACATCTCTGTGTTTCAGTAAAATCCCAAGAGATTAAAGCTAAATATACATTTATGTTCTCATTGGGACTCCAATTTAAAATGTGCTCCTGATTTTTCTTCAGATATGTAAACTATTGATTGCCCAGTATAAGAGCTGTAAGAATGCTTGCACTTCACTAAGTTTTAAAACCCAGGCTTCTATTGCTAGCTCTGTGTTCTTATACAGGCTTTTCTTTGGTTGAATTACAAATGCTGAGATTTTTTCAAACAGCTATTCCTTCTTTTACTTGTGAAACTTAACTCTATTTTGCTCAAAATCAAAACAAAAGCCTTTTCCTGGAAATATATTTATTACCCTCTTTCTGGGCGTCTCAAAACAAAAAACAAAAAGCCCTCAAGGTTAAGTTGAAAGAGTTGCATTCATCTTGACTGTGGAAGATCTCTGCTGCCTCTTGAAGCCAGAGCAAGACTATTTTCTTAAATTCTCAAGTTTGCTTCTTTAAAAAGTAAACACCATTTTCTGTCTTTAGTTGAGTGTTTCACTTGGTTTGGATTTGATACAAGGACTGGACGTAAAGAGACCCAGGGGGCTATAGGATAGTGAGTGTGTGGTATATTCTTCGCCAGGCACCTTTTGGAAAGGGAGAGTGTATTTGTTTTTGCTTTCTGTGTGTATTTAGGATAGGTAGTGTGATAGTAGAGAGTGGTTACTCTTGGTTTCAAAAAGCCAATAAAACATTTTCTTCTTGTTTACATTAAAAATAAACATTTACATTTGGGCCCCTTACTCTTGTCAAAACTATCATTTTTGTTTGTTTTTAATTTCTTCAAATGTAGTAGGATTTTTCCAAACAACCTTCCCTGTTTTATAATTCAAGCTTACAACCCATTAAGTAGATTTTACTTTTTTGTGCCTGAATTTCAGCTTTTTTTTTTTTTTTTTGGCTCATTGGCTTCATTCACACGTGTGGTTTGGGATGCACTTTGCCAGAACCCAAACCATGTGGAATTACGCTGTGCTTGATCCAGTAGAACATGTGTCTAAACCACCCAAATTAGACTTACAGTGGCCTCCCCTTTCTCAGACTTCTTCCAGACTGCACTGAGCATCATGTTAAACATGTTTCTGTTCCAGACCATAGTGATGAAGCTGGGATTCTACTAAGTTCAAAAACACATGTCTAAATCCACAGTTAATTTAGAACATATTAATGTCATGTCGAGAAGTAATATTATGCCTTCCCGCCTGCCTTCTCTCAGCCATTAGGTTTACCTGACACTAATAGGGTGCTGTGTAGCTTGGCTTGGGACATGCCCCTAGACTTCAGTTCTGCACCTGTTTTCCAGAGCTGTTTCCCAGATTAATCTCCTCACTGTCCATTGCATTCTTTGCATGGATAAAGGGACTTCTCAATAGAACCATTCTGAAGCTATAGATTTTTTTTTTTTAACATTCTTAGTTTATTAATCCTCTCATGAAAAATCTGCACAACCACCACAGATAAAGCCACTGCAGCATCTTTACTCCTTCTGTTGTCCAGTCTCCAACTCACTTTTTGCCAGCACCAGCATTGGCTTTTGCAGTCCCCCTGACTTTCTTCATTCTGTTCTTGCGTTCTTTTCACTGTTTTCTTGAGGTCTTTTTCTTCTCATACAGACCATATCTTGCAAATCTATGTTTGGGTTCATTTTTCTTTGCATAATCCAAGGAATCATAAATCATGCTAAAGCCACTTGTCTTGCCACCACCAAAATGGGTTCTGAATCCAAATACGAATATGACATCTGGTGTGGTCTTGTACATTTTGGCTAGTTTTTCCCGAATTTCTGTCTTAGGTACTGTTGTATTTCCAGGATGAAGGACATCAATAACCATTTGTTTGCACTGAAGTAGTCGATTGGTCATGAACTTCCTGGTCCGGATAGTGACTGTCTCGTTCATGATGGCGGCTTGAGCTTCAAGCAGCCGGAGAGCTGAAGCTATAGAAAAGCTTTTTTAAAAAATTATATCTCAGTAAAGCTGAAATTCTAAAAATTTGTTGCCAAACACATTAATCAGATATTTCCTAGACCCCACAACAATCTGAATAGGCATGACACTATTTTCTTTATAACGAATGTATTTCTAAGTGCTTTCCTCTTTTTCTCCCAAATATAGATGGGAAATCAATAAGAGAATAGCAGGCATTCTCTTTTGTAAAAAGTCGTTTGATAGAATAAAACACTTGTGTAAAACAGCCACTTTCTTTGGAGCAGATTAAAGAATGTGCTGATGAACCGGTTGGGAAAGGTTACTTGGTCTCCTGCTTGGTGGATCACCGAGGCAACATCACTGAGTATCAGTGTCACCAGTATATCACCAAGATGACAGCCATCATTTTCAGTGATTACCGTTTGATCTGTGGCTTCATGGATGACTGCAAAAATGATATCAACATTCTGAAATGTGGCAGCATTCGGCTTGGAGAAAAGGTATCTACTCTGTTTATACTGGCTTCACCAAAGGGGTCCTATGAACTTGATGAATGAAAAGTTTTGTCTATCTGGCATGGGAAAAATTTAGGCTGGAGGTGGCCTTAAAGTGGAGGTCCAGTCAGCCGCAAGATCTAAGGCTAGTTGACCCGTGAATGCATTTCATCTCTTTATAGTATTCCAGTACTATCTGGGGAAGCAGAGGAATTAACATCAGCCAAGAGTAGTAAATACTAAACCAGTTGCTGGTTACCTGAAGCATTCCCTAGCAGAGCATTTTGTTGTTTTGTGGACAAAGTAGTTGGAGTAATAGAGACTTGAGTTGCCTAACCTTTCTCTGCATGTACCTATTTGCTGCTATAAAAAAATTACTTAGTAAACACCTTGGTATAAAAGAAGATTTAAATATTAGAAAAGTTTAAGTTATATGAAGGTACTTCTGGCTTGTGAGAAGTAAGATACTCTATAAATGTGATTTGTTGCTACTTTTATCTTATAAGAACTAGTTTTTAGTAAAGACAAGAAGGAAAATACCTAGTTGACGACTTCTGTCTTAATTATGTTTGGTCTTATTTTTGTTCTTGTGAGTCTCTTGTCTAGAAGGTCACAATGGAGGTTTGGCTAGGTTTATTCTAAATCTGTTGGCTCAGCAAAATGAAAGAAACTCCTGAGAAGTAACAGATGCTGGGGGAGAGGTGGTCTGAGGCATATGTCTGACCTCAGCTATTATTTGCCACTGCTCATTAATCTGCTCTTTAGGAAATATGATGAAAAATAAAATCCTTTGTCTCTTTGCCCTCTATTTGTTCGTTGCCCCGTGGTTTGCTGGCTTCTGTCACTGACAGAGGGTAAGGGGCATGGTGTTGGAATACTAGAGCTGCACATACCAGTTTGGGTGATGGTTTTAGTGCTGGTTATTGTCTGCCTGTCACCAAATACCCTTTCCTTTATACCAGCACAGGGCTCTGGCCCTCTCACAGGGTACCTGTGGGTCAGTTTTGAGAGCACTGTGAACTTGGCATAGAGCTTTTGGCAGCTTAAGAAAGGCCAGTTTTAATAAAGAAGGCAGATTTCTTCCTTCCCAGCAGACTCTAGAAATGGCACAAAAGCACTTAAGCTACCCTAATAATTCAGGAAGCTCTTCTGATTTTATTTAGGGTGTTAGAGATCATGTCCAATTCCGTATCTCATTCCTTTTAAAAGCTTCACATAAGTGTTCCAAACACCTTTTTTTAGGAGTCAGTAATGACACTTCTCCATATTTGTGATTAGTGGTCCACACTGTAGAGTAGACCATTACAGTTCACCTCTTTTTGTGGTAGTTTTTCCCTCTTGACACCAAAATAGTCACTGGTTAGCTTCCCACTCGCAATCTGAATTGTCAGTACAAAACCTGCTTTCAACTGCGTGTTTGAGTTACTAGGGTTTATTTAGTGCCAGAAACGATCACAGAAAACAGTAGTACTAGAGCCCAAGAACTGGACAGTGAGGATTGTCTGCCCAGCTTCGTTAAAATAAGAAAAAAAAAAAAAAAGGTTTCTGTGGATCATCAAAGTGCACATTAAAAAAAATTTTTTTTTCGATGTTCCAAGATTTCATTGTTTATGCACCATGCCCAATGTTCCATGTAATATGTATCCTCCTTAATACCCACCACTAGGCTCACCTACCCTCCCACCCGACAAAATGCACGTTTTTGTCATGTTTATCTTATGCTACAGGTGAATTTCTGTTTATACCAAGCCTCTATCCTAGCACAAAGGCTTTCTGTATTTTGGGGACAGTAAGATAGATTCATGCTTGCACTCTTGAAAAAACATGTTCCTTCCTATATAATCCATTTTGGTGCTACAGCCATGTTTAAAAGTGAGGGAGGCATGTCCTCAGCCCTTCCTGGCTTTTCTAACTATAGTTTATTTCTCTGAGGCCAGTTATTTAGATTTGCAGATTATCCTGAAAAGTAATAAATCAACTTCTTGCTTGTTGATTTCAAATTTGGCACTGAAGCTTGCAAACTCCTCTGTGACTGGCTTTGAACTGACTTCTTCCAAAGGTCAGAGGAGGGGTAATAATGGCTAATGTGTTTGTACCCTGCTTCTGGATGAATGTAAAAGAGGGTGTCAAAATTATGATTTTTTTCAAAATGTTAATATATGTAGATTTGAGAGCAAAGACTATATATTAATAAAATTTTTTCTAAGTAAATACAGTTAAAATGACAGATCTTCAAAAGTAAAAGTGTAAATGCATTTACATCATCTGAAGAAAAGGTACAATGTGCGATCCAATACCGGAACTTAATTCTGGACATGTCCTACATTATTACTACTTTTAGACTTTTCACTTGGTAGTTCTATAATCTTATCATTCCATGCTTTTAACTGGCTACGTTGAATATTTTGGACAGTTTTTCTCTCCTTCTGTAGTGAGAAAGATCACAGAAGACACCAAAAATACTGAACTAGAGAGTGGTTTATAACAGAGATGAAAACTGAGTTCTTCCTTTTTGGGATTAGTGTTATTTTTCTCTGTTCCTTAAACAATAACAACAAAAAAGGGCAAGGTTTATGGGGAAGAAAAGATATTACCTATCAAATTGCTAAAACTGATCAGGACACTTTGTGGTTTTAAGAAAGACATTTGTTTCACCACAGTACAAGTCCCTTTTAAGTCCATTTATAGGATCATTTGTTATTCCTATGTCAAGCCAGTGAGTGTATCAATAACTTAATCTTTTTTAATCTAAGTAATTTTATTTTCCTCGAGGTGGTGTGCCCGTGTGTAGTTTACCTCCCTTGTTTTCATTCTTATTCAGTAATTAGCCATACAGTCTTGTCAAATATTTGCATACGTTTCAGTTACATAACTAAAATGGGCTGAACTCAGAGACTTCAGAGAACCAAGAAGAATTCTTGAAGTATATTTATTTGAAAAAATTATCTAAAGTTAGCATGAATAAAAACATCTAATGGAAATGATGATATGGCCCAGCACCAGTATGTGTTGCTACAGTTGCACAGTAATTACAATTAAATTTCAGATTCCTTAAGGGATCTCAAGCCACAATGATGCTCCCTTTATTTAAATCCAAGAAGAAGCATATGGAACCATTAAGAAATATAATAGCCCTAAATAGATATTCTTACTGATGTCACATTTAAAACAGTTACAGACCCGGGCGCCTGGGTGGCTCAGTGGGTTAAGCCGCTGCCTTCGGCTCAGGTCATGATCTCAGGGTCCTGGGATCGAGTCCCGCATCGGGCTCTCTGCTCAGCGGGGAGCCTGCTTCCCTCTCTCTCTCTCTGCCTGCCTCTCTGACTACTTGTGATTTCTCTCTGTCAAATAAATAAATAAAATCTTAAAAAAAAAAAAAAAAACAGTTACAGACCCTAAGAATACAGGGAAGCACTTAGACTCATTAAGTGGAAATTAAGTGGTGCCAGGACTAACAGCTAAATCTGAATCGGGAGTTGACTGTCAGATTATTGTTTTATTATTTTCAACCCCTTTTATATGATTTTTTAAAAATATTTTATTTGTTTATTTGACAGAGATGACAAGTAGGCAGAGAGGCAGGCAGAGAGAGAAAGTGGAGGAAGCAGGCTCCCTGCTGAGCAGAGAGCCCAATGCAGGGCTCAGTCCCAGGACCCTGGGATCATGACCTGAGCCGAAGGCAGAGGCTTTAACCCCCTGAGCCACCCAGGCGCCCCTCAACCCCTTTTATATGATTAAGACTTATTGCTAGCAGCCGTCCAAGTGAGTTTTCATGGGCTACTAAACCTTGGTGTTGGATATTGTTTTGTTGTTTTATAAACTAATTCATGTTTATAATAATCTTTTGTATGCCATAAATAGTAAGTGCCTGATATGTTTCTGTCGAAATGTTATCATGTTTGTTTTTCCTTTGGAAAGTGGAAATGCATACGCCTTGCTTAAGTGGGCCATATTCAGACATACTTGAGTGTTGCTCATAAATTAGGAAAAAAAATTAAGCCTTATTCTGGATTTCTGGGGTTTGTGTTGACTCTTCTCTCTGACCTTTTTAGTCACTCAGAGTTTGTTTATCTTGTTCACAATTGCCCTCCAAAATATCTTTTTGGTCTTCTCAGGTTTTTAAATGCAGTGAATAGAATCATACAACTAGTGCTCAAGGTTCAGGTGCAGATAGAGGACGGGGGCATGAGAATCTGCTAGTAGAGTGTGCTTCCTGATCCTTTTTGGGTCAGCACACTTTTTGAAAATTTAATGAAAGCGGTGAGCCCTCCTCAGGAAAAATGTGTAATGCCCACATACAAATTTTAGGAGTTCTCTAGAACCCCAAGGTCTAGAAAAATAAATGATGGACTGTTAGCTAGGCCCCTTACCTTCTGCAACCCAAGATGAGTCGGTAAACTCCTTTAGGCCTGTGTTGACTCCTCTGCGCAAGAGATACCGCAGCTCTCACCCCTTTCCACAGGTATCAGAGAGAACATGGACGTTCTCATGGAAATACTTAGAAATTAACGTGCTGTCGAACAAAATGCATTAAACAAAGCTTAGGGGGGAAACTACATACAACTTTTGTTATTGTTGAATTTTTGCTTCAAGTAGATGTTTCCCTGCCTGGTTTTGGGACTCTTTTTATTACCTACAGATGATTTCGTAGATACAGTATTTTACCAAAACAAGATGGTGTGTGCATAAATAAGAGATCACATATACTTCTGGCTGCTTTGGTTTGCTGTATTTATAGTTACAGCTTTCAAGTGTTTAAAGCATGTCTTCTGAGTAGAGCAGATTGGGACTCTTGAGTAGAAATATTTAGGGGAAATTTCTCATATTTTGAGTGAATGAATGCTTGTGGTTGCTATGGGGCTGATGCAATATACAATTAAAGATAATTGGATGGTTTCAAGAAAGCTCTCAAACTCAGTTTGTATAAAAGGTGGTAATCTCATTAAATCGTATTTAGATAAATCTAACACATCAAAGCGAGTATTACGCTACAAATTGTACATATAGGGGTCTTTGTGGACAGCATAGAGGAGAAAAATGAGAAAGACATCTCTAACATCTTTTCTCAATAGATTTTATGGTGGGTTTGTTTTGTTTTGTTTTGTTTTGTTTTTTCCACATGACTAGAAGCATTATTGGGGAAATACCTCTCACCCTTTGAGGTTAATTTACAGAGATTTCTGCAGTGTTAATTCGGTATTGATATGAACCATGATCAGAGCATTGGGCTGATGTAAATTCTTAGAATTTTTCTGACGTTTTAAGTGCAAAGAATTCAGGTTTCTATTTCTAGTGCTAACTAAACTATACTTAAATCTCCCAGGACCTCTCTTTCCATTTGTTGCATGCAAGTATCTGTTCTAAAGAAGAGTGTTGAGGGCATTTTCTGTAACTGCCACAGTGTGGTTGGTTCCCACCTCCTTTCTCAGCAGAGTACCAATAAGCCAACTATATATTGAATTGAGGTGGTGGTGGTTGTTTTTTTAAGCAAATGATGTTTAATTGAAACTCATTGTGGTGAGAGTTTTACAGTATTACTACCCTTGCTATTTTAGGATGCACATTCACAAGGTGAGGTGGTATCATGTTTGGAAAAGGGCCTGGTGAAAGAAGCAGAAGAGAGAGATCCCAAGATTCAAGTCTCTGAACTCTGCAAGAAAGCCATTCTGCGGGTGGCTGAGCTGTCCTCAGATGACTTTCATCTAGACCGGCATTTATATTTTGCTTGCCGAGATGATCGGGAGCGTTTTTGTGAAAACGTGAGTCAGCTCAGAAGCTCTTCTTCTCCTTTAAAATGTTTTTAATACCCTAGTCCAAAATGAAATAAACCAGCACACTCTCCTGTGTAGATAAGGCAGTGAAATGGAAGGCGGAGTTGTTCCCAGGATAACAGAGAACGATGTTAGATGTTCAGCCTTGATGATTTAACATCTAGTTAACAGTTGGCTTCCGACAGTCTCCACACATTATTTTTTCTACTTTATCTCACTTCTCAATTTTAGATCTTGGAAGTCTATGTTATTTATATACTAGAATCCCATTTTACTGGGGAATCCTATTCACACCTATTCTATGGCTAAAACTGCCGTGTTGCATGCTACATCTTTTTGGCTAAGATGAACAAAACAGCAGGTGGCTAACTTATAAAACTAAATCCTTGATTACTATCTCCAGACCTTACAGAAGACTTGCTAACGCTTATCTCCATCCTTCGAACAAAGAGCTGAGAGTAACTCGCGTGTACTCCCACCCTCTGCTCTTGAATTATTAGCAGCTTTAACTGTCAGAGCCACTGGTTATGAGTTTTATGGACTCCAGCATCAAGTCGTAAGAAAAGACTCACCGACACTTCTCTTGGTTCCCTAAATAACAGTGTATCTGAGAACAAATGACAATAGCCAAGCATCATGGGAAAATTTTTTTCATCTGTCTGCAATACTGTTTTCTACCAAAGGCTACTAAATGTTGTAAATGGCTGAGCCAATTGTTCAAAGGTACTCACGTTTATAATAATTTAAAGAAAGTTCTTTATAGGATCGTGGATAGTGTCCTGTCTAACTACTTAGCTAATTGTCGTCATCCACATGATCATGTGTGTGTTCATCTTACAGACGCAAGCTGGTGAAGGCAGAGTGTACAAATGCCTCTTTAACCATAAGTTTGAAGAATCCATGAGTGAGAAGGTAAGTATTACTTTGAAACAAACCAATATTTTATTCATTTCTTTAAAGTTCTCTTAAATCCTCTCAAACAATAGTCTTATAAGTTCGTATCAGAGTATGAAATGGCTGATAAAGCTTACCCTTTTCAGAGGCAAGACATTTGGCTTTTAGTAGAGAACCAAAGCATATTTCGTTTAAGCCAAGAAAATGAAGCTTTGTAATATCTGGACATTGGGAAGCCCATTGGGAATCAACTTGGGGAGTAAAATTAGAGAATTGTGTATCATAGTCACACTAAAGCCAGCCCTTCATACTCAGGAAACTCAGGCTAACCAAACCAATTACCTATTTAATTTTTCAGCAGCTGTTTCATCAAGCATTCTCATTACTATTAGTCCTCTGTCCCTGGATGAATGCAAGAATATTTTATGACTTTTAAAAAGAAAATTATTCTTGGTTTTGCTCTCCTGCCATTTGCTTTCCCGGACATCTGAAGAAGTGTTTCAGTTGTTTCTATCATTTACTATTGAATCATTCTATTTTAAAAGCACAGAATGTAGCAGCATAACATAAGAATGTTATGTCAGCTGCCACTTTGATTTGTGTGAACTTGACTTGAGGGACACTGTGTAAAAGGAAGAGGGCTTGGTGAAGTCACTGTATTAGAGCCCACCAAGGACTCGTGTGTCTAGGACAGCTGCTCTGCTACTGCAGCAACCACTGGCGACTCAGGGTAGGAATCCAGGCCTTCCCCATCCATGCATCCCTTCCTCCACACTAGTTTCGCACACTTGGATTGGAGGCTAACCAAGTTCAAAGGTAGGCGTTTTGATGACAGCTGCAGTTGTTGACATGTACTTGGCCATGAGCCTCTGTTGGCCCTAGAGGTTCCTGTGAACAGCAGAGGTCTTTATTGCCCTTTTTATTCAGTGTCGAGAAGCGCTGACGACCCGCCAGAAGCTTATTGCCCAGGATTATAAAGTCAGTTATTCGTTGGCCAAATCCTGTAAGAGTGACCTGAAGAAATACCGGTGTAATGTGGAAAACCTTCCGCGGTCCCGGGAAGCCAGGCTCTCCTACCTTCTCATGTGTTTGGAGTCAGCCGTGCATAGAGGTAAGAGTTCATTTCTCTTTATCTTTCTCAGTCCTTTTTGGATTCACGTCCTAAAGCCTCTTGTACCTGTAAATGTTATTTTCTTCCTGCATTTGCTGTTTTGAGCGCACCTGTGCCTTGCAACTCAGAAACCTTCCTTTGTAAGCGTAACTCAAGAACTGAAGGCTTGGTGTCCCAAAGCCTTTTTGAAGGCTCTTTCTTTTAGCTCAACAGTCTCCAATTTTTTTTTCCCTATGTCTTTATTTGAGAGAGGGAGAGTGAGCAAAAGAGACAGGGAGAGAAAAGGAGCAGGGGAAGAAGCCAAGAGAGAAGCGGACTCCCTGCAGAGCAGGAAGCCCAACATGGGGCTCAGTCCTGGGATTTCAGGATCATGACCTGAGCCAAAGGTGGACACTTAAATCGACTGAGCCACTCAGGTGCCCCCACCCTTTTAAAGAAGGTATATTTCTCAAATCCAATGATTTTAATTTTTTAAAATGCATGGTCAACATTTTTAGGAGAGTCAGGGTAGCATAATGATTTAACATACAAGCTTTGGGTCAGAGACATAGCTTTAAATTAAAAGCTCTATCATCAAATTAACTGGCTGGGTGACCATTGTTTACATTTCTTAATCTCTCCCCAAACTCATTTTTCTTATCTATAAAACAAAACTAATATTTATGGTGAGGATTTATTTATTTGTTTATGAAAATTAAATGAGGTTTTTTGGAATAGCACTTAGCATTCAATAAATGATAGGTACTATTATTGTTACAACACTAATGATATTAAGGAACTAGAAATTTGGGGGGCACCTGGGTGGCTTAGTGGGTTAAAGCTTCTGCCTTTGGCTCAGGTCATGATCCCAGAGTGCTGGGATCAAGCCCCACATCGGGCTGTCTGCTCAGTGGGGAGCCTGCTAACCCCAACCGCCGCCTCTCTGCCTACTTGTGATCTCTGTCGGATAAATAAATAAAATCTTAAAAAGAAAAAAAAGAAACTAGAAATTTTTGAATCCAAAAGTCAACCCTGACAAAAGAGCCAAGATGGCTGTATAGAAGATCGGGGCTGTCTTTTGTAGTATTGGCTACAAGCTGTGAAGATGAAATGTCCTGGGACGTTAAAACTCTGAGCTTTTGATGAATTTTTTTTTTTCCATACCTGGATAGTGGGGAAAAGCTCCTAACCTTGAAAGTGGTGGAGTAGCACCCAGGGACAGTGTGCATGGTCTTGAATTGAATATCAAAGGATGTTATAGAGACAATTGGAGAATGTTGACTATGGTCTGGATATTAGCTAAAATGGCCCTAAAATGAAAGGTAGAGTTTATTAACTTACAAAAGAATATTCTAAGACAGTATACATAATACCATCTAATTTGGGTGTTTAAAAAAATGTTCTTAAATTGTAAATTAACAAGAAAAGAACGATTCAGTAAATACATGGCCAAAGGCTACATGCAGATAATTCAGAAAAGTTACACAGATTGCTAATGTTAAAAAGACTGACCTTACTAAGTGTTGATAAGGGTATGGAAGAACTGGACTATTGAACACTACTGATGGGAACTTAAAAGTAGTACAATCATTTTGGAAAATAGTTTGCCAGTTTCTTAAAAGTTAAATATATTACCTACCATATGACTCAGCTGTATTTACCTAAGAGATACACAAGCATATATGCATATAAACTCTTATACATGAATACCCAGAACAGCTTTATTTGTAATAGCCCAAAACTGGAAATGATCCAAATGTCCATCAGCAGTTGAAGGGATAGGCACATGGCAGTATATCCACATAATGGAATCATATTACTTGGCAATAAAAAGGAAGAATTGATAATACATGGATGAATTTAAAAATAGTTATGCTGAGTGGAAGAAGTTAGACCAAAAAAATGCATACTCTATGACTGTGTCTATATCAACTTCTAAAAAGTGGAAACTGGTAAACTAATCTGCAGTCACAGAAAGCAGCTCATTTTTTGCTGTAGGAGGGGTCTGGGGGAGAGAGGGAGGGAGAGCGTCTCAAGGACCATGAGAAAATTCAGAAGTTAATGGATATGTTCAATATCTTGATTGTGGTGATGGCTTCAACAACATACACATATGTCAAACCTCTTCAGTTGTCTGCTTTGAAAATACAGCCTTTTTTAATGTTAATTATACCTTGGTAAAGTTGGGTTTTTTTTGTTGTTGTTGTTGTTGTTGTTGTTTTTAATTTTCTTAAGTTTTCCCAGTTGGCATTTTTAGCTCAAGGAAGGAGGCTGGGGAGGCTATAGTGAATGTTTGAAATGTGATCATTTTCACAGGCTTTAATTCTGTAGGCCATTAGGCATTGTTCTTGTCTTTCATTGTTACCCCCATAATTATCTTATTGATAAGACTCCCATTGGCAAAGCATTTGCAGTTTTAGTTTAGTAGTATAAAATCTATATAATGCAGAACACTGTCAAGATAAACCCTAGTCTCTGGAGTCTTAAACTCATTTTATGCCAAGGAAGCTCTTTCTGTATTCCGAGCTTTTCAGTCTAGATGATGGCATGACTGGTATATTATATTCTGAAGTAGAACGTGTGCTTTTCTATGCAGTGATACCTGATTGTAATGCTCACCATCCATAATGTTGTGACTTTGCTCCTAACTTAGGGCGCCAGGTGAGCAGCGAGTGCCAGGGGGAGATGTTAGATTACCGGCGCATGTTGATGGAAGACTTTTCTTTGAGCCCTGAGATCATCCTGAGCTGTCGGGGGGAGATTGAACACCACTGTTCTGGATTACATCGAAAAGGGCGAACTCTGCATTGTCTGATGAAAGTAGTTCGTGGGGAAAAAGGGAACCTTGGAATGAACTGCCAGCAGGCGGTAAGGAAAAATTCTCTACTGCCCTTTTGTATGTTACATTCTGTCAGGTGAGGAGCCTCTTTCTGACACTGTCCCAGCTTCCTTTATCTGGATCATTTGTGACATCACATGAACATCGGGTACTAAGAACCAGACACAAAATATTGTTCTGGCATATCTTAATACGAACGTCGAATTGATTACAGAGGAGAAGTTTGGTTCATAAACAATAAATGGGGCTATATACGTAAAGAAATAGATAAAATGCATTGTCTGCTGAAGTTTTTAAAGGAGAGGGTAGCTTGCCAGATGGAATTTCTAAATTCAGAACCAAGACAGACCAGGTTCTGGTAAATCAGAAAACGTCCTCCACCAAAAGAGGATTTGCCTGTCTCTATAGGTTCGATTGAGTTGAAGCTGAGAGAGAGCAGTAACAATTGAAATTTTCTAAGAGTTTGTTTTTATTACTGTTAGGCAACATACTATGAGTTCCTGGCCTGAAGGATCAAGAGAGCATGTCATTTTAAAAAACCACACCATTTTTCTTGTTAGTAAGGCGACTGTGCATGGAAGGGCCTTTCTTTCTGTCCCCAAACTACCGTCAGTTCTATAAAGATATTTGGAAAAAACTAGTGTACTTCTTGAGAAGATAAAGTTAATTCTTTTTTTCCTTTTTTTTTCTTTTCTTTTCTTCTTTCTTTTTTTTTAAAGATTTTTATTATTTATTTGTCTATTTATTTATTTATTTATTTTTAAAGATTTTATTTATTTGACAGACAGAGATTACAAGTAGGCAGAGAGGCAGCCAGAGAGAGGAGGAAGCAGGCTCCCTGCTGAGCAGAGAGCCCGATGTGGGGCTCGATCCCAGGACCCTGGGATCATGACCTGAGCCGAATGCAGAGGCTTTAACCCACTGAGCCACCCAGGCGCCCCTTTATTTATTTATTTAACAGAGATCACAAGTAGGCAGAGAGGCAGGCAGAGAGAGAGGATGAAGCAGGTTCCCCACCGAGCGGAGAGCCGGATGTGGGGCTCGATCCCAGGACCCTGGGATCATGACCTGAGCTGAAGGCAGAGGCTTTAACCCACTGAGCCACCCAGGCACCCCCTTTTTTTTTAAAAGATAAAATTATTCTTGCTCCAGAGTTCACGAACAGTTGAGTAACTACAGGTCAGGGATATAATATAAAGTTAATAAAATACTATAGATGCAGTGCATCTGTCATTACCATAGTCCATATTTATTACTTTTTACTAATAAGAGTCTTGGAACAGTTCTCAGTACCAAATGCAACAGTGGTACCCTGTACAGTGTATCCCATACATCCCTTAGGATGCACAAAAGATAGCATTTAGTTTCGTATCCTACAGTAGGGAGTTGAGGTTCTTTACCCAGTGAAAGTTTAGAAAACCATAATACAGTTGATCTTTTTGTTGGCATTTTGATTAAAAATAGAGTATTTTAGAAAAATCAGAATTTTACAGTCTGAAACAAAATTCTCATAGAATTTTGATGTAGAGTAAAATTTCATCTTAGCTCCGTTTACTCACCCTGACTCAGAGTATACAGTAAATTGTACATCCTATGATGGAAAAAGTAGAAAAATATATAGACTCTTCTCCAAAATCCCAAACCCAGCTAGAAGGAGGGCTTCTGGAATCTGCTGTGGCTTCAGTTGGCACAGTGTATTTCTTCAGGAGCAGTCCTTGCTGGTGATTGTCCTAGGAAACCTCTACAACAATATGTGTGCCTGGGCCTCAGACCAAGTATTTATCAAAATAGCTCATATTTGCATCTCATTCTTAATGCAGCATATAAAAGAGAGGGAAGTGGTCAGGAATAAAACTCTTTTTACTGAGGCTACACTTGTACAAGGTGTACAGAAAAAAAAGAAGAGAAATTGGTTTAACTTTATTTCACGGCATCTACCTCCAGGGCTTTTTATAATTTAGTTTGTTATAAAGAACTAGTGAGTCAACTTGAAAGATAAATAAGGATGCCCGTCTCATGCTTTGTGCCTAGAAGAAAAGTGGTTCCAAACCTAGAGGATAGTCTCAAATAATGAAGTATGTGGTTTTGCCCACATCAAGTTTAGCCAAGTGGGAAATAAACACTGTATTTTGATTATAATGGACCCATGATTTTTAGTCTTTGCTCACCCATACTGAAGGAGTAAATGATCCGAAGGGAGAATATTTTCCTCAGTCGTTTTCGCCTACGTTATCCATCCTCAATCAAGTGGAAGAGTTTTTTGAAATAATAATTCTCTTTTTCAAAGTTCTCTTCCTTGATAGAGTAAGCTTCCGTGCGTGTCTATGGTTGGCCTCTAATTTTCCCCGTTCCTGCTTGGTGATGCTTTAACTCAGTGATCTCTCAACAAGTAGTAAACTGTGAAACGTCGATAATTTTTATCTTAATGAGTAGACACTTTTCCAAATGTACGATAATCATGAACTTACTAAATTCTCCTCAGTTATGAGTGAGCACGTCTGGGCCCAGTTTCTCCCTGGCCAAAGATGACTGTGCGGTGTATTCTTAGACGAATTGTTTCTCAGAAGCATTTCCCTGGGTTTTCCCTAAGCAGTCAGGGGCTGGAATGATTATATAGTCATGTAGCAATTCATGTTCTTAGTGTTTATTTCCTACACTGCTGTCCCTGGATTCCAGAGTGGCAATGATCCCTTGAACTGTTAGCGCAATAGCGTCTGTAGGGCTTTCATTGTCTCCCTTTAGGTGCTGCAGTCTGGTGCACTCATGGTGAATTCTCAAGGTTTGCCTGTCAGTTGTAGATATTTAACTGATACACTTCTTGCAGAGACTTCCAGATTCCCATGATACTTACGACTTCCCTCAGAAGAAGATGTAAATATTTTGGTCTTTGTCAGCAACCGTCGTTACTAAAACTGGTAGTAGTCTATCAGCTAACCACAGCATTTTGTAGCTTCTCCAAATTGCTATCGAGAATTGGTATAAATAACTTCCATCCCAGAATACTGGAAATCTTTTCTATTTCTCTCTTCTTGATTGTTGATTTTAGGATAGAGAGAATTGGGATTTTCTTTTGTCATTTCCTTTTGACGTGTGTTCTCTGATCAGTGTGCGATGGGGTCATTGCTTTCATATGAGCCCCTGTGGGATTGTATCGGTCACATGAATGAGGATCAGAGAAGGCTCTCCTCCAGAGGCTACATCTATGACACGAAAAGGGTTCCAATTCTTTAACTTGGAAAAAAAAGGAACCCAAACCAGAAGGATTATAGTTTCCAAATTTGCTTTGTGTTATTTAAGATTCCCACCCCAAAACGCCATCTGCTATCCATCTGTACTAATAATGGTCTTTTACGTACACAGAATGCTTTGCTGTTTATATAACCTTCTCCTATATATTACTCTTTCTTATAATCCTGTTCAGTTCAAGAAACTGCAACTGGAGGTTAATCATGCCGGTGCTCTCAGAGCTAATGTCTGGCAGAGCCAGAACTATTAATAGAACTCAGGGGGCCGCCTGGGTGGCTCAGTTGGTTAAGCGGCTTCCTTCAGATCAGGTCAGGATCCGTGGGTCCTGGGATCGAGCCTATATCCAGCTCCCTGCTCAGTGGGGAGCCTGCTGCTCCCTCTTCCTCTGCAGCCCCCCTGCTTGTACTCTCTTTCTCAAATAAATAAATAAATAAATAAAATCTTAAAACAAAAAACTCAGGTCTTCTGATCTTAATTTAGAGCTTTTTCCTCTGTGCCCCAACTGCAGTCTCCTCAAAGACAGGAAAAAAGAAGTAGAGGCACGTCTTCTCATGCTTTCACTTTATTCCATAACGAAGAACGGACCAGGCAGAAGTAAATGTTAAAGAAAATACCCTGATTTTCAACTGCATAATGACAAGTATTTTGGGGGGATATGTTTAACAAGCAAGCTGTGGTTTACCTCTTAGTTGTATAAAAGATAATTTGGGGAAAATGGGAGTTATAAGTATTCTTGTTTTTTGCAATTGATATTTCTTGCAAGTTAAATGAAATCTCTCCTCTGTTTTTAATAACATGGAGCGTGCCTGTCTTAATGCCAGTGTATTGGCAGCAAGATTCAAATTCTAGATTCTTATGACCAAATTAGGTATTTGACTAGAAATGTCTTCTATTTACCCTTCTCCACTCAATTCTGGCTTGGCCATGAGTGTCAAATTTAGCAATCTGATTTAACGAGCAGGCAGACAGGAAGGAAAAGGCAGACTTTATATTGCAAAGACCTTTTGCATTGCAAATGCCCAGGGATAATCCAGACAGGTAGGCAAGCAATCCCCACCATGGCTAATATAGAAAAACTTGCACTGGAGACAGAGAAACCAGTGGAAGGTATTTGGGGCAAGCTGTTGAGCTTAGCTGGTGACAAGTGTAATACCTTGTTAAAAGTCCACTGTGATGTACCAGACCTAGTAACTGTGTGAAGAAATGAAATGACTTTGCTCTTCCCTGATGAGTAAGTGACTTTCTTCTTTCTTAATTTTTTTTTTTTTAATCCAGCTGCAAACACTGATTCAGGAGACTGACCCTGGTGCAGATTACCGCATTGATAGAGCTCTGAATGAAGCTTGTGAATCTGTGATACAGACAGCCTGCAAACACATAAGATCGGGAGACCCAATGTAGGTTATCTTATTTGGGGTATTTTATTTGGCAGTGTATTATTGAGAACATTCCTTTAAATGATTTTTGGATGGTTTTAACATCTTAACTAAAATTGTGTTAAATAGAAACACATAGCAACTTTTGTTAAAACCAGTATTGGAATTTAGACTTCCACTCTGCCTCCTGCATGATGTAGATACTAGACCCGGCATTGTGATGATGTTTATTGACTGTGACTGAGCGTGTATGGGCCTGTACCTTAGGCCACTGAATAATTCTGTTTAATGATCAAATAAAAAACAAAAGAGAGAAACACCTAGGGTAAAATGACACATACTTTGTCTCTATAATACTTTCATCCTGTTTGTATAGTGATTTGTTATATATATTGTATAATTGATAATTGTTAGAAATTCTATTATAGTTGAAATAATGTGGTTGTGTTGTGGTTGAAGGACGTAATCATGGACAAAGGGAACTCCGAAGTTGCATCCAGAAAAGCTATAAAGTGCTATAATACAGTATTTGAATCTCATATAGTAGTTTTATTCCATATGATGCGAAAACAGCTCTTAAGACCAGGTTGCAAGTAAAGAACATGTTTCCCACTCTGCAGAAACCTTTGTAGCTCACGGTCAGCAGTACCCAGCAAGAGCATGAATACAGTTGATGTTTGTCATCACACTGCTGTGCATAGACTCCTGCTGTTGAGGCTGTGGCAGGGGATTAAAAAGAGATGTCCTTCTTTAAAGCTTTTGTGCAGTTGCAGGAGATAGACAAACACAGTGAAGACTAATTAAGAGTATTTACCAATATAAAAATAATTGCGTCAAGCATGAGGGGTCAGGGGTGAGGGAGGGAAGTGGGGAGAACTGCTACAGCTGAAAATCATTTGAAGATACTGTCAATCAAATGCAGTGTGTGTACATTTCTGGGTCGTGGTTTGAACATAAAAAAGCACCACCAAATAATTGCAAAAATAATTTGAAAACTAATAGGCTGTTACATAACATTAAGGATTTTTAAAATTAATTTCTTCTGGTGGATTATGGTATTATGTCATTATAGAGAAACACGCTCAAGAATTTATTAATAAAATGATATGGTATCTGTGATTTTCTTCAAAATATCAGCAAGGGGGAGTGTGTAGAATTAAAACAAACTTGGCCATAGGTTGATAAAGCTATGGGAAGGGAAAGGGGCTCTTAGGATACTTTACTTTTGTGTGTGTTGGAAAATGTTCCTAATAAACAGTTACAGCAACCATACTGATCTTATGCAAGCCGAGTCCCAGGTGCTGAGTGGCCCTGAAGTTGAGCGAAGGCATAGTCACTATCAGACTAAGTCAATTTGAGTTATTCTCAGAGAAGTAAATCCCTGAGTGCCCTCAAAAATAGCTCAAGGGCTTTTTCTACAGACCAAGGAAATAGTGGTGTGAGAGTTCCAATCCTGTTCTTAAAATTTCATCCCTGTTTTATGCCCAGGATCCTCTCGTGCCTAATGGAACACTTATACACAGAGAAAATGGTGGAAGATTGTGAGCACCGTCTATTAGAACTGCAGTATTTCATCTCTCGAGATTGGAAGTGAGTATTTTGAAGCCAAAGTCAAGTGTAAGCCTTATCCTGTTCTCCTGTTTAGTCAGGATCCTCCTCTCTGGTTTGAAATAATTAGTAAGAATATGTTTTGCTTAAGTTCTGGGGTGCTGACACGTTCCAGTCCTCTGAAGAATAATATCTTTCTTCTTGCTTCCAGAATAGTATCTAAAAGCTGAGGCAGCCCTTGCAGGTCTGCCCCATGTGTCCCCGTTTATGCGACTTTGGAAATCAGAGTCAGGTGTTTCTGATACCACAGACATCCATCCTCAAAGAACTTGGGCATCTGTGGGGCAGCGGAAGCATCTTCAGATAGGTCTCTAAGCAGATAATAGTGTATTTTAATTTTTATTGATTTGTACTAGATATGGGAATTTACTTTTATTTCTCTATTCAAAGTTGCTGAATTTTCTATCTTAAGAAGCTCTTATCAATGAGTGACAACTTGATTCTCTAATTCTCTTCTTTTCTCGTACTGTTATCCAAAAAAAGGTGGGGTGGGGATCAACTAGGAGAAGAATTTATGTTACAGTCAGAATCAGTATAACTTAATGGCTTCACTGCCTTCCTCTTTACATGTTCTAGTTTGTCTTCCACCTGGAGAGTAGCTGGTACAGAGCCACTTGGGAAGCTGGCTGTCCCTCCTGTTCCCATGGGAGCTCAGCTACTTCCTGACTCAGTTTTAGCCAGTGTAGTGGCCTGGTGATTGAATATGTTACCCACATACTTCCATGGACAGAGATGATTCAGAAGATTCAGTGTATTTTTTAAAAAGATTTTATTTATTTATTTTTATTTTGAGAGAGAGAGCACACATGGGCAGGGGAAGGGACAGAGAAAGAGGGAGAAAATCTCATGCAGACTCCATGCTGAGCGCAGAGCCCAATATCAGGGCTTGATCTCATGACCCTGAGATCATGACATAATCTGAAACCAAGAGTCGGACGCTCAACCGACTGAGCCTCCCAGGCACCCCAGATTCAATGTATTTTATTTCTGTTCCCTCAGATTAGCTCTGGAAAGGACTAAAGAAAACTGTGTGGGTATTTCTCTGTACTTTCTCAGGCCAGCTAGACCAAAATAACAAGGTTTACTGAGGTTATTATTGCTCTAATCAAAATCATCTTAATTCCTCTTCTGTAACTCCTTCACCTATGATCACAAATTGCTTCATAGGTTTAAAAGCTACTCATTAGGGGCGCCTGGGTGGCTCAGTTGGTTAAGCAGCTGCCTTAGACTCAGGTCATGATCCCAGCGTCCTGGGATCGAGTCCCACATCGGGCTCCTTGCTCTGCAGGGAGCCTGCTTCTGCCTCTGACTCTGCCTGCTCGCTCTTGCTCTCTCTCTCTCTCTCTGACAAATAAATAAATAAAATCTTTAAAAAAAAAAAAAAAAAGCTACTCATTAAGTGTTAGCATTTCTCCTCCCATTCAGTAGCTGTCCCCCAAAGTTGACATTATGATGTGGATAGAATTAAGCATCCATTGGTCTGATCTGGAGAAACAGCAAGCTCATTGCCTTAATCCATTGTCTCCAGAGTTCAAAGTTAAATGTCACGTTTTTTAAAGTTAATAAGCATATTCAAGCAAACTAAAAATAGAATTTACTTACTTGGCATGAGAAGAAGAAAGAAACAGTTTGACTAGAAGGCAAGTTGAGTTGGGAGATTCTGTTTATCTTGCCATTTCCTAATCTTATTAAATCCTGTCTATCAGGTAGGATTGAATTTCATTCATGCTTTGAGAAACCTTATTGAGTGAAGAGTTGTGAATCGCCTGGTGACAGCTCCAGGCCTCATTGTCTCACTTCAGCCAGGGCATGTTAGTGCTGAGTCTACTGTAATGTGCATCTTACGTAGCCAACATAGCCTCCTTGAGGTGGAACTTAAGCTTCTGCACCAAGGTCCCCAGACTTCTACCAATTGACCACTGTGTGTTCCTGAAGAACAAAATTCAGGAATATCTTTTAACTTTTACCCTTATAGGCTGGACCCTGTCTTATACCGCAAGTGCCAGGGAGATGCATCTCGTCTTTGCCACACCCATGGTTGGAATGAAACCAGTGAACTTATGCCTCCCGGAGCTGTGTTCTCTTGCTTGTATAGACACGCCTACCGCACTGAGGAACAGGGCAGGAGGGTATGCACCCAATATTAACTTCATTTCTTCTTATCTGCCATTTGTTTTTGAATTAGTTTGCTGTCTATTGTTCTGATGTCTGCTGTCGTCGGAAACTTGATCAGTGTATGTGGCAGGGAAGGGCTGCTGCCCTTCTAGGAACTTCATTCAGTGAGTGCTCAGAGAGTTGCTTCACCAGCTTTCTTTCCATCTGATTTTATGTTTTCAACAAAGTATTTCAACAAAATGTCGGCAGACATTTTCAGTTTTTTCTTTAAATTACTGAAATCTAACTGACAAAGAGACAACTAAATATTGCTGCCCTAACTTCATTTAGCCTTAAGGATCCATTAGAAACTCTTCACCAGGATACAGATGGTTTTTAGGCTTGTTCCGAGCTAGGTAAATTTGAATTCAGTGTTCCTGACCCAGGTGTGTGTTCTCTTCTGAACAGAAGCTGGCATTCTACTCTGCATTCATAGAGTAGTAGCAGATTAGTTTTCCTAAACAAAAAACTTAAATCCGGTTCACTTTTTATCCATATACTCTGAGAAAAGGATGTTGTTTCATTCAGTATATTAGAAAACACTGAATCTAATATCTCCTTCCTTGAGTTGTGGGTTTGTAGAAGCCTCCTAGAAGATTTAATCCTCACTCTGGAAGAGATTTGGGTTATAAAGTTCGTATAAATAGCTATAACATTATTAGTTTCCTAACACCAGATTTCCTTTATGTGTTGTCTTTTTGTTTTGGTTCTGTACTTTTAAAGTATTTTGCTTATTCTTTCTCATATAGCTGTCTCGGGAGTGCCGAGCTGAGGTGCAGAGGATCCTACATCAACGTGCCATGGATGTTAAGCTGGATCCTGCCCTCCAGGATAAGTGCCTGATTGATCTGGGAAAATGGTGCAGTGAGAAAACAGAGACCGGACAGGTAACTGACATAGCTATACCTGTTTATCTTATAGTAATAATAATAATAATAATAATATTCATGATGAACACTTTACATAGAGTATAAATGCTATAAAATGTATCTCTATTTTTGTTACATAATTCTATATCTTCTTCATAAGAAATCCTAAGGAAAATTTTCCCTTTGTTCTCTTTATCAGGAATAATTATACTTTTCCAAAGCAGTTGTTTTGCTTATATATTATGGTTACTGTATTTTGTAAATGATTTTCCCTCTTTGTGTTGCCTGTTAAAAAACCTGGCTCCAAAGTTATGGCTTGCCTGTAGCAAGTATGTAAGATTTTGTGGTGGGCATTTTGTGTACCAAGCTTACTGCTAGCTTCATCCCACACTTTTTTTTTTTTTTACCATGCTTTCTTTTCCTTTTTTTTTTTTTTTAATTTGTTTTCAAGTTATTTTATATTGCTTTTTTTTTTTCTTTTCTCACCTTTATAAGGTACATTAAAGTCCTTTTGAGGGAGGGCAGGGTATCAACATAAACATAAATAAATACTGGCATGCGTGAATAGTGTGCATGTTTATTTTTTCCATTTAGTGATTGACAAAATTGAAGCCCATAGGAGTGAAGTGTATTGACTTCCTTGGTTACTACTCAGGTCTAATCCTTGCCACACATCAGGTCCATTGTCTTACAACCTCTTTATACAGGGGAGTGTAGAGAAGAAACAGCCCCCAAGAATTACATGCATGTTACGAATGGTTCCTAAAATTTTGTGCCTGGTTTGAAAAACGGAAAAGCTACATTAGTACATTCTAGCACAATAAGTTAGGAGGGAGATTTGTCTTCTGTCTTAAGGCAGGGAAACCAAGCATGGAGGAGTAACTACTTGTTTAAAGCTCCAGTAATACTAGAACAAGGTGTGAACTTGGGTTTCCAGATTCCACTTTTACTACTCCAGAACATCCTCTGGGATTAACTACCAGCAACTCACCATGAGCAGGAGTTGGGCATTTTTAAGAAGCAGCACTGGCTCGCTACTCAGATCTGTTGGCCCTGCCAATATCATTTTCAGCAGTCAGCTTCCTGGGCCTGCTGCAGTTCTGTCAATTTTATTGTGAGAAAATGCCTGCAGTTGAGCTTTCTGTTGCCTTTGTCTAACAAAACAAAGGATGTGGTCATATGGAATCCCAGAGAACAGTTTCCTTTCACACCCCCTTCAAAGTAATATTGAGGAAGCTGCATAGTATTGCCCCCCATCGCTGTGAAGCTCCAGTTAGGAAAGGGTTCTGTGAATGGGATTTTTCCCTTAGCCATTTCTCTTACTCCAGAGGTTTTATGCATGTTCCTTCAGGGTTCTTTACCCCCTTTCTGGCTATTGTATAACTCCTCCAACCCTGCTTGTCCATTCCTATTCTAATTCTAAAACAGATTCTTGCAGATACTAAGTTAAACTTGGTCCTTTAATAGAGCCTTTGCCGAGAAATAGCTGTTGATAGCTTTGGGAAAGTGAGCTCCTGTTCTGCTTAAAACCTCTAAATTTCTAAAAGGAATAGTAATGGATTGATGGTACAAAGTCACTCCAGGTCAGGTTCCAAAGCCCAGACAAGATAGCTTTTTGATGCCCAAACCCTAGGGTGCTCACTTGCTCTGCAGTTTCCCTCAGGACCCTTCCATGTGGGCTAGGGTTAGAAATCCCAGGTTTGACTGGGAGGAACTGTCAGCTCTATCCTGGATTTTGGACACCGGGTCCCAACCTGCGTTGCTTATGAAGGATCTTAAAATACTGCATGTCATTCTACTGTGACTCTGTTGTTCACTAATTATTATTGACATGCAGATTTAAAACAGGAGCAAAGATACCAAAACACAGATTTAAAAAATGGAATGACAGGTTGTTAATGGAATAGAGTAAAGGCCTGACAAAATTTTTAGACACTGAGGACATCTGAACATTGATTCTTGTTGGACTTATCGATTTGGCCTTCTGGAGGATTTGTATGGCGCTTGTTTCCCCTTGACCCTATCAACCACCCTGTTACATCAAGTGCTTATCTTCTCTACAATCCCGGTTTGGGAACTCAAATAAAGCTTTAGTGTTCCGTTCAGTGAAATAGTTTTTAAAAAGAAAAGATAAGAAGGACCACTGCAAAGGAAATAGATACTGTTCTCTCGGCTTCCCTTGTTCATTTATATAATTGAAAAATGCCAGGGGATTGCTTTCTTATTTGCAGGAGCTTGAGTGCCTCCAGGACCACCTTGACGACCTGGCTGTAGAGTGCAGAGATATAGTCGGCAACCTCACCGAGTTAGAATCCGAGGTAAGCGACTTGTGGCTCAGAGACTGTGGGCATCCTGTCAGGGGCTCTTTTCCTGCCCTTTCTCTGCCCGTGAGAGGGCCCATTCCCTTCGTTGGCTTTACAAAGAAGTACATTGTGTTGCTTCCTGAACCCCTTTTCTCATCTCCAGAGAAATATGCTAGACACTTGGCCCTTTGGTTTTCTTCAAAAATTAGAATTAGACCAATCTTTTTCCTCCCCTTTAAGAAAAGATAGCAGCTGTGCTTCAGATCACTTAATCATATGCATGAATAGTCCAAGCATTCCTGTTCCTGTTCTCTTAGCTCTTTCAGTTAGGTCATCTGGCACTGTTTGTGTCATCAGTAATAAAATAAAAGCCTGGGATTTCCACTTAAACGTGGAAGACTGAATATGTGTGTTTATCCCTGTTTCATCCTGAAACCCACAGAAATATTAAAGAAGAAGTTAGAAAGTCTCGTAAGCATAGACATATTATTTAGAAATACAGAGAGCATTACTGGGGAGAGAGCAGCTAAAAAATGTTAATAAAATTGTCTTATGGGAGTAGAAATCAGGGAAATGGGGGATTGCTCTTTTTTTTTTCTTATTTTAAGCTTTTTAGAACAGTTCGAGTTGGCAATATATAAAATTACATTTCCCAACTAGTCTTTTTTTTTCTTTTTTTCTTTTTTGCTTTTTTGCTTTCTATTTTTCAAAAGTTTATTGCTTTCTTTCATCTTGTATCATCTGCCTTCTCCCATTCTCATTGTCCTTTTAGGCTTAGGAGGACATTCTGGGGTGTGTTCCTCGTGAAAGGGAGTTGTAATTTCAGCAGCTAGTGCGGCACAGAGGTTACTGTCTGCTTAAAGACATTCGTGTGCATCCCCCAGAGGCAGTGGTTTGTCATCAGTTTGGGGAGCTTATAAACTGAAGACAGATGTCAGTTACCCGCATTTTCATTTGGAACTGCTTAGCCATTTGGAAAAAGTCCAAAAGCTAAACTCCAGGATTACTGTTAAATGATTTTTCCTCTGCACTGTTCTTAATTCTGCCTTTTCTTTTTTTTTGCCCCGGCTCATGGGGTATCTACCTCTAGAAAAACTTGCCCTTTAGAATATAATGGAGGAACAGTTCAGTCTGTGCTGGGGCTTGCTAACCTAAAAACTAGAATTGCTCCCAAATGTATGTCTTAGATTATTTGTCCATCAGTTGCTACTGATTCAGAAACACAAACTGTGTGCTCGCTTCGGCAGCACATACACAGAAACACAAACTGCCACTCTTGCCACAAATAGCTCCTTCTAAAGCAGAATTATTAATATGTTTAATCTTCTACAGGACATTCAAATAGAAGCCTTGCTGATGAGAGCCTGTGAGCCCATAATTCAGAACTTTTGCCATGTGAGTAATGTCTGGAAAAACAGAAGAGGCATAAACCAAATTCACTGGGACTTTGGCCCTCAAGTATATTGCACTTAATCTCTCCAGCATATATGACTTCTGAGTGAAAGTTGAAAATGTAAACAGACTCGGGGCAGGGTTGGGGGGGGCACGATCCTGGAAAACCTTATCTGATTGTGCTTGGGAGGTGCCCTGGTACGAGGTTGGCAGGTTAGCGGCAGTCATCGGGATGCCCACCATAGGGGATCCCGGAGCAAATCACTGAGCACCGCTGAGGTGCTTCCGCTACATTATCTCAGGCTTTTTTAGCACTGATGATAGCTTCTCCTTGTAAATTGAATGAATTCTGTTACTTTATTAGTTTATTCACTTGTTGAACTAGCTAAATGGTGGGGGTGTTGTCATGCAGGAACCATAAGGATCTGACAATCAGGAGACAGCATTGGGTGTGATCGTGAAGCCAGCTGCTGACAGCATCGGTGGGGGTTGGGAGGGAGTGGGGGGGCGCGAAGCCCCGCACAGGACATGTTCTTGTCGCAGCTTGGTGCAGGGCAACTTGCTGTGCAACTTTTAGTCCACTGAATGTTTATCCCTTATAATTTCTTAGGCTGATTTTGATATAAATTATGATATATCATGTTGAGGGTGGCCCTAGAGTCAGTCTAGTTTTCATTTCTTTTATGAACTGGGGTGCAAGATTTGTCCATTAATTGTTAGAAATGAAGTGTAAATGTGCACTGCCTTCCCCAGGACGTGGCAGATAACCAGATCGACTCTGGGGACCTCATGGAGTGTCTGATTCAGAACAAACACCAGAAGGATATGAATGAGAAGTGTGCCATTGGAGTCACCCACTTCCAGCTGGTCAGTAATGCCAGGCAAACCCTGCCTGTCTTGGCTGCCTGGATGCTTCTGAATTCCTTTCTCTTCCAGAGCATCAGAGTACCTCTTCTATGAGAAATCATTTTTTCCAAATATGCCTTTTCCAGGTTCTCAGAAACAGTGGTCTTTATCCACTATGGCCAGGCACAATGGCAAGTTGGGAATGCAGTGCTAAATAAGATGGGAGTCTATTAAAAAAAAAAAAATTTTTTTTTTTTAAAAAGATGGAGTCTGTATCCTTAGGGAACAGGCAGCCCAGTGGGGATAGAGATGAGTGACATTGCTTGCTTTTGTCAGGTGTGTTAGCCTTTGCTTACGTGGCTGGTATCCGTGGGATTGCTATTTCATGTCTCTGTTCAGTGCAGCAGTCCAAATGTCTATCATTACACTAGACCCTAAGCCTTTTTCTCTTTTAAATCCTATTGCCGGGGCGCCTGGGTGGCTCAGAGGGTTAAGGCCTCTGCCTTCGGCTCAGGTCATGATCTCAGGGTCCTGAGATTGAGCCCCGCATCGGGCTCTCTGCCCAGCAGGGAGCCTGCTTCCCTCTCTCTCTCTCTGCCTGCCTCTCTGCCTACTTGTGATCTCTGTCTGTCAAATAAATAAATAAAATCTTAAAAAAAAAAAAAAAAAAAAAATCCTATTGCCATGTCAGGTCTGACATCCAAATAAGGTTAAACTGTATTCAGAGTTGGCACAGATCTAAAGGAAGTGTTTCCGGTAAAGCAAGCTCTTCCTTCCCACGAGGATGAAATCTGTCATCTGTATAAAATTGATCTCTTCTTGGGGCCTTGGGTTTATCATTTGCCTTTACCAAATGATATTGAGGGCCTCTGAGGGCACCCACCCAGACAGTGGGCTCCTTGAGCAGACAAAGCCTGCCCTTGTCAGTTCTATGTTCTAATAAGAGAAAGACACAAAAACACATTTAAACATAAATACAGTCTCAGGTGGGCCTGTAAGGAAAAATAAAGCCACCTACAGGGTGGAGGGTGAAGGAGCAAGGGGTCTTCAGAAGGAGGTGTTTGACTAAAAGTGCCAAGGAGGTGACAGAGCAAACCATGGGGGATCTGGGAGAAGAAGAGCCCTTTTGGCAGAGGGAGCAGCGTGACTAGAGTGATAGGGAAGCCAGAGTGGCCATAGCAGAGGGAGGAATGAGGAGGTGGGTCGGCCGTAAAGCCTGAGACAGAAGAGGAGTTGCATAGGGCCTGGAAGGCGGGCATCTGCACTCTTCATGCGTGTTGCTGATTGGAATGTGCCACAGAGCTGCTCATTTTCTTTCACATCATCTTTTTCAGGTGCAGATGAAGGATTTTCGGTTCTCTTACAAGTTTAAAATGGCCTGCAAGGAAGACGTGTTGAAACTTTGCCCCAACATAAAAAAGAAGTATGTAGCTTTTACTTGATTCATTCTTCTTCCCTAAAGTCTGGACAAATACCCTGTGTTCTGGTAGGGTTAGCCTTGGAGGCCAGCACACATTGTGGTAGTATGGCCAAGCACTTGGATTGTGTGGCCAGATCATCTTTACAGCTGCCTGGAGCCACAGGGGACCCAGGCAGTTCTGCCGTGGAGAGGCCTGGAGGCCGATTATTTTACTGTTCCCAGGTTCGAGCTGTCTGACTGAGGAGGCAGATTCAGGTTGCACGCTTAGAGGAGCAAGTTGCAGCGTGAGTGAGAGGTTAACTGACTTCCTCCCAACATCATCCCATTACATCAGCTCTTCCAGAGAGCAGCAGGGGTTTTTACTGAGTTAAGAGGTATAGTGAAGGAACAAACACTTGATTCATTTAAGAATCAGGTCTCAATGAGGAGAGTGATGAGTTTTTACCATATGGCTGCCCCAGTTCTTCCATCTCTCTCTTTGCAAAGGTACATTTCTAGAACACATCCTCCTCGTATAAACCAAGTTCCCATTTTGCTTAGGTTTCTGTACCTTTCAGAAATGGATTTCACCGTTCATCAAAGACACAATCTAGTTAAGAGCCGCATTCCTCTCTGGTCACATGTTTGTAACAAAACAAGCATTGAACTGTCCTTGCGTACGTGTCCCCCCCGCCCCAGCCTCCCCGCCAGTCAGGATGCACCTTCAGCCATTTGTAACATACACAATCAGATTACTGCTTTCGGGGCTCTGAAAACACAGTGAGACTTCTAGAAAGAGCATTCAGAAGCATGGTAAAGGGGGTCATGCACTCTGGGGTGGTGGTGTGGCCCCTACCTCAGCCTGGCTCTGGGCCCTCTGCCCTCCTGTGGCTCCAGCCAGTCTCAGCCTTCTCTTTTCCTTGACAGGGTGGACGTGGTGATCTGCCTGAGCACCACCGTGCGCAATGACACTCTCCAGGAAGCCAAGGAACACAGGGTGTCCCTCAAGTGCCGCAAGCAGCTGCGGGTGGAAGAGCTAGAGATGGTAACGCCTCGTAGCACGGCCTCCGGGCCCACAAACACAGGGTCTAGCAGCTTGGGGTGAAGGGTGAGAGCAGATTGGAAGATTTAGCCACTACTGTAATGGTTAAGACTTGGAGTCTTGTGCGAAAATTTTACCATGTGACAGCTTCCTGCTTCGCTTTTCCTAAGTGATAAAATATTTCTACCACGTGTCACTGAAAGTTCAGCCTTAAGCATGTGACACAGTCATTGCATCAGTGATGCCCTCAAGGATCAAGGGTCTCTCCCTGTTGTCTCTGCTGTTTGTGGCACCATCTTTACAGCAATCCTGGTTTCCTTCACCATGGCTGCCTACAGTAGCCGGGCCACCTACTCCAAATTCATGTCCAGCAGCAGACTAGAACAGGAGAAGCCTCTTCTCTTCCTGACGGCCTATAGCAAGGTCCTCCCCCTCAGTGTGTGTGTGTGTGTGTGTGTGTGTGTGTGTGTGTGTTTGGCTTTTTTGTTTTTGTTTTTGTTTTTTTTGAGAATGAGAGCATGAAGCTGGCCAAGGGGGTATGGGTGCAGAGGGAAAGGAAGAAGCAGGCTCCCCACTGAGCAGGGATCCTGATGCATAGCTGGATCCCAGGACCCTGAAATCATGACCTGAGCCAAAATCAGATGCTTAACTGACTGAGCCACCCAGCCGTGCCTCCCTCAATTTTCGTCTTTCAGTTTGAGTCCTGTGCCCGCTCCCTGAGCAGCAGCACCCTCCAGGGGAGTGCCGCGCACGGGTGAACGGACGGGTCCTGAGGTGAGACAGCTGTCGGCAAGTCAGCTGCCGTGTGCGCTGTAAAAGGAAACCTCCTACTTTACTTTTGAGGTTAAACCATGTTAAGAAAACAGCTGAAAGTATGTTTAATATGTTCTGTATTGTGAATCATACTTAACTTCACCTCAGTCTAAGCAAAAACTAGTAACGAATACCGAATATCAGTAATACCACAAAAGCTGCATTACCAGATTTTCCCATAGGGTGGGAGTGAGTCAATGATAATCACGTTTGACTGGAGCTGGCGTTGATGTCCTCTTGTAATGGAGACTTCGGGTCCCTAGCTCTGAACCTTACTCCTTCAGTAAAATAATAATAATAAAAGTAAGATCCTACATTTATGTAATGGTTTTGGCTTTCTGAAGTAGTTTCCGCATCATATGATCTAACTTCATGTCACAGCAGTGCTGTGAAGGGACCGGGCAGGTGACAGCATTTTGTTTTGCAAAGAAAGTCCAAGGCCATCTAGCTAGTTACCAGCAGGATTGAAACTAAATCCCAGCTTTCCTCGTACTGTGGTGGCCACACTGCTGCTGCTTTGCTGGGTGTGAGTTGTGGTCACTAGGTAAGATCTGCTCAGCACCTGAGTCGTAGAACATTTGACATCGCCAGTTTAGAATAAGCTCACTTTTCCATACTGGCTCCCTCCCGTGCAGACTGAGGACATCCGTCTGGAACCAGATCTGTATGAAGCTTGCAAGACTGACATCAAGAACTACTGTTCCACTGTGCAGTATGGCAATGCTCAGGTGACTGTCTCTTTTTCTTTTCTAATTGTGAAAATGGGAGGGTAACATTTTAATAATTCTTTGGTGGTGGGATGCGCCTCCTCACATTCTCTCCAGCCTAAACATCCCCTCCTAAGCTATACCAGACTCCTCCCAGAGTGCGTTCCTTATGTGCCTTCGTCTTGATCTCCTGTTCATTGTCTTCACTCTTTCAGGTCACCTTGTCCTGCCCCACCGCGTCTTCCTGAGACATGCTTCCTCCTCTCCCTAGCTTTCCTAAAACCATGTACCTCCAAAACTGATTATTCCCTTAGTCCATGCCCATTACACAGAAGTTCTTGACTAGTTCTTTTTCTTAACATAAGAGTCACCTGGGAAACTTTGTTTCCTTAATGCACAGAACAGGGTCCTTACCCAGAAATGTCAGGAATGAAGTGCAAGCACGTGATTTTTCCCGTCAGTGTTCTTCCAGAGGTTCAGCTGCCTTTTCTAGTCGGGGGCATTGCCATGGTGCGTTGCCCGCAGTTGCTGTTTTTTCAAACACTGCCTTTTCCTTCCTTCTGGAACTCGTAGCAGATGGCTGGAGTGTCTGAATCTGCCCTCCTTGTCTCTTTTTCTTTCATACTTTCCATGTCTTTGCTCTTGGTACTGCATGGAGGTAATTCTTGAGTTCCACTTCCCAGCGTAAAAATGTATTCTTCAGTTCTGTCTGTTCTTCTCTTTACAGAGACCACTGATTAAGTTTTATTTTTTGTTCCCAAGATCTGTAATTGGTTCTTTTCACAACCATCTGTTCTTGCTTCTGGTTTACCATTTCTTTCTGTATTGTTCTAAGGATCTTAAATGTATTTTTTTAATTGCTCTGTTACTTTTCCCTCTCAGTTATTTGGTAATTCTTGGTTGTTCCTTGAGCATTTTCTGGAAGTCTCCTGACTTTATGTACAGCCCTAGTTATTGCAGTTTCCCATCTGCTTCCCTTCATCATTTGTTTATAATATCTATAAAGGGGTGTGGGGAAGGGCAAGTTCCAGGATACCTTTAATTCACTGTCTTAAAATCCATCATGTGGCACTTCATGCTTTTATGTTACCCCCCTCACCTTCTTTCTTTCTTTTTTTTTGGTAGTTATTTGTTTACAAAAGTTTACCTTGTGAGACTATTTATCAAGGGTAAGGATTGGGTCTCTCTCATGCATCTGGTAAATGGTGAGTTGAACTGAACCTCCTAGCTTGTGCCCACTGCCTAGTCAGGGCTCTTGCTCCAGAGAAAGGCAGAAGAAACCAGGAATCTTGAGTGGGTTTCCTTCCTTTTAGACTCCAGTGCAGCCTGCTCAACTCTCCATTATTTTTATATAGTCTGGTTCACTCTTAGCCCTGAAGCTGTAAATCTATAAATATAATTCTCCTTGGTGAGCAAATTCTGATTCCTATTGCCTAGGAATTCGGAATAGAGCAAAAGATGGGGGATGCACTAAGAACCGAAGGCTGCTGTCAGAACACATGAGTTAGCAAGCTGGGATACACCCCTTAATACGACCATAATTCCTGTGCCCTAGATTATCGAATGTCTGAAAGAAAACAAGAAGCAGCTAAGTACTCGTTGCCACCAGAAAGTTTTTAAGCTACAGGAGACAGAGATGATGGACCCAGAACTAGACTACACACTCATGAGAGTCTGCAAGCAGATGATAAAGGTAAGGGACCCCAAACCAAGGGGTGGTAAGCACAGGGTCGGTAAAAACAACAACATGAGCTTCTTTAAACGTCGGAACAAATCTGTATAATCTTACCACTCAAGCTGTTCTATACAGATGAGACTGTGGTTCTCACAGTGTGGTCCCTTAGCATCACCTGGGGACTCGCCAGTGCTTGGTCAGTCTGGGGGCTGACCATATCTACTGAATCAGAAACTCTGAGCAGAGCTGTCAGTTTTAACAAGTCTCCCGGGTGATTCTGGTGCTGGCTCAAGTTTCACAACCACCGAGCTAAGCTAACTGAGCTCACCTTGACCTAAGGCGTGAGTGAATAGATACCCAGTAAATACATGATTAGTCTTTGAGGGTGGGTAGTGGTCAGTACACCGAAAAAACCACCACCAAGTGTCCTGATCAGCGTCCTTCCACAATCAAAAGGCTTTTCTCTTCTACAAGTTCTTCTGTCTCATACACTTCTCCAGCTTTCTTTATAGCAGGGCTGACTTGAGAACTGAGATCCAGTTCCTGGATCTGTCCTCATATATGAAGAGATTAAATTTGAAGTTCTCATGCCTTACTTAAAATAAAACAAAATGTTTTATTATAATTTACTTAAAAAATAAAATGCTACTTTAAAACAGAATGATATTTTTTACTCTATCAGATAGCAAAGAGAATTGTGTAAGTTAGAAGTGTCTTTAGCTGGGCCTGGTTGATTTGAGTCCTATGTAAAAGCAGAACTGTCAGGGCACCTGGGTGGCTCAGTGGGTCGAGCCTCTGCCTTTGGCTTGGCTTGTGATCTCAGGGTCCTGGAATCGAGCCCCCATTAGGCTTTCTGCTCAGTGGAGAGCCTGCTTCCCCCTCTCTCTGCCTGCTGCTGTGCCTGCTTGTGATCTCTCTGTCTTTCTCTCTCCATCAAATAAATAAATAAAATCTTAAAAAAAAAAAAAAAAAACCTGTCAGGCTTTGATTTGTGGGAGTTTTGTAAGATTTTGATGACTTTTTCAGCAATCTGAATTAAGATATCAGTAGACTGTGATTAGCAGATAGACTGTTGATTAGCACATAGAGGTATTTATTTTTAGTCCAAAATGGATCTCTCTGACTTCAAGGACACTAAAAAGTGTACAGAGGCTAGCCACACAAACTTTGATAGGATTATAGCCCCCGTAGTTAAAAGATGAACTAGCCTGGTCCCTTCCCCACATACCTGTTCATGTTGGCTGGTAGGTAGTTTATAAGTTTCCCGTTTGGGTTCGGCATGCCTTGAGGACTATCTGGCCACCTGTTATGGCATTACGTTCATACTTAAATAATACTTAAGTTCAGGAGATGTCATGTAACATAGCCATGTAGGTACAGAGTCTGTCCTATGTAAAGTAGCAAACGGGGTAGTAGAACTGTGAGCAACATAGTAGCAAAGAGATGAAGAAAGGGGAAATTGAGGCTGGGTCCAGATTCAGACTTAGCTGTTTCTCTTGTACCACAGTCTCTAAGCCGATTCTGTCATTAGCACACCAGTCGATGGAAGAGCGATATGGGCACTGTTAATTGCCGTATTTGGGTAACTACTTTTGTAAAACTTTATTTCTTTCAGAGGTTCTGTCCAGAAGCAGATTCCAAAACCATGTTGCAGTGCTTGAAGCAAAATAAAAACAGTGAACTGATGGATCCCAAATGCAAACAGATGATAACCAAGCGCCAGATCACCCAGAACACAGGTAGCATTGTAGCCTGGCTTTCCCATCCCACTGAGTGTGGCTTCCGTGCAGCTGAGTTGACATATACCAGCCTCATTAAACTACAGTTGCTTTGTTGGCCATGGGTTTTAAGGGAACAGTCTGGATGCAATAAGCAAAATGACTTATTCTTCCTTCAAAGAGTAGTTGGGAGAACAGAATGGAAGTCACAGGAAGGAGGAGACAGAAGGAGTCAGGACGAGAGTTCTTTGAAAAGTCCAGAGTCTTAACAAAACTTCCTGCATGTGGTAGGAGAATGTATGGGTAATGTCTTTTATAACGGAGAAATTTCGGCTCTTGAGTTGCAAGACCTGTAACATAATGGGTAAGATGAGTCAAGTAATCTCAGTACTGTCCAAAGCACCTGTTATGGGAAAGGTTGGTGATGGGAGCTTGGGCTTTGTGACAACTAGCAAGAATACTGGTGCCAGCAGAGCGCACGGAGCCGCTGCAAAGTAGAATTCCTGGGGTCTCTGTCTCCACCTCTCCTCTTTCATTAAATTCTGTTGCTGATTGAAAACAGCGTAGTGAGGGCTCTGTAAACATTTAGGAAATAAACGAATCAGTGGTTCATTTGTGGTCACTGACATAATATGCCCCCCTTCGAAAGGCAGGCCCCCCTTCTTATGTTTGTGAATCCAGGTGGAACATTTGATCAGGTATTTACCACTTTCTACTCTAGATTACCGCTTAAACCCTGTGTTAAGGAAAGCCTGTAAAGCTGACATTCCTAAATTCTGCCATGGCATCCTGACTAAGGCCAAGGATGATTCAGAGCTGGAAGGTCAAGTCATCTCTTGCCTCAAGCTGAGATACGCTGATCAGGTAAACTGGCTTGGACTCTCGCAGAGGTGTGTTTGTAGAGGACCCTCGACCCCCCCGTAGTTTTTCCTTCGAAGTCCCAAGCTTGCTCCTGCTCTCCCAAAGCCTTTTTCCTACTTTCCCAAATCAGGGGCCAAATAAAAAGCTTAAATTGCCCGATAGGCTGATGAAATCTCCCTTTGTCACCCGCAGCGGCTCTCTTCAGACTGCGAAGACCAGATCCGGATCATTATCCAGGAGTCCGCTCTGGATTACCGACTCGATCCCCAGCTCCAGCTGCACTGCTCAGACGAGGTAGGGTTTGGGTATGAAACTGGTTACAAACAGAGGTTTTCGGAGAAATGTTTATTGGAAAAAAGTTCTGTATTATCTTTCCCTTCAGCTTTAAATGCAGGAAGTTGAAGGCCCGTCTTCTGGATTCTCCATTGTTTGAGTTTCTATTTCCCCGTGACACTGAATTAGACTTGGCACTGGTTCCATCACTATAGTGTTGATTCCATATTTCTCTGTTGTCCTAGTTCTCCTTTATTATATATCATGCATACATATGTCTCCGTGTGGTTTGTTCTTCCCTTCTCCTCATTCTGATGGTCAACCTAGAATACCCTAAGACTTGCCAGAAAGATACAGTGCTCTTAGAATAGCACCAAAGAAATGCCTGTCCTTGGAAATTATTTGACTTTCTAGCTCAAAAAGGCCATGTGAAAAACTGTTCAATATATGTCAGTTTTAGGGGATCATAGCTAAAGATTTTTACAAGAAGCTTACTCATAAAGCTGTCCAAGGAGGGCTAAGTTTTTAATTTTTGGTGTGGACTGTGTTTTAGAACGCCTTTATATGTTAGTGTGTATATTGCCAAGTTGTGAGTCTGGATTGACCCTGCACCTTTTAAAGCATTTGCTTTTAGTATTTCACTTGGCTATATCACCTTCCTCCTGTGTCATCAAGGGTTGCCTTCTTTGTGACCAGTCCTGGGACAGTCTTGTCTCTAATTTCGGGGTTGACAGCATAAAGATGGGTGCACTGACTGGCTTTCAACTCTGTCCCAGTCCTTGGAAAGGAGAATGGAGTCTGGCAGTTCGTACAGGAGGGAGGGGAGTGAAGTACATTGGGAAACTCTTGGAGAGGACCTGTGGCCTCATGTGGGAGGATCACCAAATCTACAGGCTGCAGAGACAATTCTGGTGAGAGTAGAGACAGCCTCGTGATTCATGTATCTCCCCGACAGATCTCTAATCTGTGTGCCGAGGAAGCTGCAGCCCAGGAGCAGACGGGTCAAGTGGAAGAGTGCCTCAAAGTCAACCTGCTCAAAATCAAGACAGACACCTGTAAGAAGGTAACCACCACCATCGGATGCCTCTTCTCCCGTTGTTTTCACTCCTTTTTGGTTTTCCTTCCAATGCTGTCCTCTGACATCTCAGTGATAACATCGAAACCTTCCTCCCCAGAATTATACACTGTTACCTCTTAGGAAACTTTAATTGGGTTCTTGACAGTTAATTGCCTATACCTTAAATGTTCTTTCACATGTCCTACTTTTTTTGCAAATAGGTCTCATCCCCATGGCCAGCCTGTTGTTGAGGGGCACCGTGAGTACACTGCCAAGAGCAAAATGTCAGGTCCAACATACCAGTACATACTCTGCATCCATGAAAATCATTTCAGAAACAGCACATAAAAACAAAGTTAACAAAATATAACTGCTAAACGTACATTATCTTGCAGAATTGCTACTGAGATGATCTATTTGATCTTTTTCAAAAAAGCTTTTTCTTTTCTTGAAAAGTGCTTCAGTGATGTCACTGTTGAGTCACTGTGACTTTGTATACAGCTCTTTCATCGGCTCAAATGCTTCCGATTGCACATGAGGAATAAGGGGAGTTGGCAGAAAGCTAAATCCAGACACTTTGCTTGGACTGCTTTGCCATCAGATGATCCCATTTAACCTTGAGGAGGACTTTTTGAACAATATTTGAGTTTTGGTTTTTGTTTTCTTGTTTTGGCTATTGTTGTGTTATAGAGACTATATTTAGTCTTTCCATGGAAAGCAAACTCTTTATTTAAGAAAGCATTTCTGGGGGCGCCTTAGTGGCACAGTGGAGCGTCTGTCTCTTGGTTTCAGATCAGGTTGTGATCCTTGGGATCATGGGATTGAGCCCCATGTCAGGCTCAGCATAGAGTCTGCTTGAGATTCTCTTTCTCGTTCTCTTTCAAGTAAATAAATAAATTTAATTAAAAGTTAAAAAAAAAAAGGGACGCCTGGGTGGCTCAGTTGGTTAAGCAGCTGCCTTCGGCTTAGGTCATGATCCCAGCGTCCTGGCTCCTTGCTCTGCAGGGAGCCTGCTTCTCCCTCTGACTCTGCCTTCCACTCTGTCTGCCTATGCTAGCTCTCGCTCGCTCTCTCTCTGACAAATAAATAAATAAAATCTTTAAAAAAAAAAAAAAAGTTAAAAAAAAAAAGAAGGCATTCCTGGCCTATTTTTACCTCCTGTTTCATCGTGTATAAATGGAGAGACTGCAGAGCTGATTTCAGTTCCATCGTTTTTATATTCCTCTTGTTCGGAACATTTTCAAACTCAGTAAGAATTGTTCTTGCAGTAAGATTTATGCTCTCTCGGTCTTTTTTTTTTTTTTTTTTTTTTTTTCTTTTGAGGATAATAGAGGTAAAGTAAAACATTTTGCAAATATTGACCATTGTTTGGGAATTTTAAGATAGCATATTATTCTGATTATCAGATTTCACATTTTTCAGTCCTCTTAAAGTAAGGAAATAGCTATATTATACCACTATAAATACCAACACTTAGTATTTAATAGTATGGCATAGCAGACTGCCAAAAGCCAAATGTGATTTTATAACCCCCTGCTTTACCTAACACATGGCTTTGCTTACACTAGGTCTCTGAGTGTATTTATGGAATCAAATCAGTTGCTAAAATTCTACATTCTTTGCATCATCACCAGTTTGCCACCTATCTCAACAAGTTCTGTTGTTAACCTCAACCTTCCCTCCTTGACTTTTTTGTTTATATAAAAAGTATATGCAGATAACAGTTCTGATGCATTTCCTCTCTAAAAGCTCTCTCTGCAATGTTTTTCCCTTCCTAGGAAGTGTTAAACATGCTGAAGGAGAGCAAAGCAGATATCTTTGTGGACCCAGTCCTTCATACAGCGTGTGCCCTGGACATTAAACACCACTGTGCAGCCATTACCCCTGGCCGAGGGCGTCGTAAGTCACTGTTCACTCTGACCCTCCCTGAGCTCTCGTTTGGACTCCCCTGGGAGAGTGCTCACAGCTGCTCCATTCTGCAGCCGCAGCTCAGCCACAGACAACATCCTCTGGGGGCCTGGTTGATGCTGCGACGAGGGTTTTGTGGCAGTATGAATTTAAGAATAATCCTGCAGGTTTGAACTGACGTAGCCATGACCAGATGTACGCATCTGTTGAAAAGGGAGGGTTGAGCTACTTATCAGGAAAGCAAAACTTAGTCATCATCACGGCCCTCTTCCCCCTTTTCCAAACTGGAGCTGCTTCATCAGCTTTCCCAGTGGCCACACTGGGCAAATCCTGGTAGAAGGTTGTTTCTGAGCCAGATGTGCCCAGTAAAAATGAGAGAGGTTTTAAGGGCTGGGCAGCTGGCCTTGGAAGTTCAACATTCTTCTTCATGTGAAATCTTGGTTCAAGTTTCCTAGAATGGACTTAACTTTGTGTAGCCTCCAAATCTGCATTCTCTGGTGGTGAGGTCCCTTTCTCCCCAGCCTTACAGAAATTTCTGTTCTGGACAGTTTGACCCTTCTTATCCCTTTTCTTCCACAGAAATGTCCTGCCTCATGGAGGCCCTGGAGGATAAGCGGGTGAGGTTACAACCCGAGTGCAAAAAACGCCTCAATGACCGGATTGAAATGTGGAGTTACGCTGCAAAGGTAAGGACTGAGAGAGTCTCCTGAAACAACCACCTCTGTCGGTTCCCCAGATACTCCACCGGCCTTCCTGTCCTTGCTGCGAGGCCAGCTGTAAGTGGACTTGAAAAGTCTGTCTGTGTCCTTGAAGCTTCCCCAGCTTGACCACTTTCTTGAACAGTTCCTTCTGTCTGTCACCCGCATGAAAGGTCCAGGGTAACAGGCAGACAGGAAGGACCATGAAAAGTCTTCACACCTAGATGGAAGGGAAGGGACCACAGCTGTCCGAGCAGCAAGCACGGCCCTCAGCCGTTCTTCCAAGTGAGCATAGTCGGCTTGGAAGCCCTCGGTTCAGCGCGGCAGCGGAGGGCACCACGTTAGTCTCGTCCTCACTCGCCATCTCCACGGGTCAGTTGCTGAGTTGCTGCAGTGACTGCTGATCACCTCGTGTTGGCAAATGTCAGTGCTCAGATTCAGGTTCATCTGAAACCTCCCTGGCGCTATGCGATGAGTAGAGAAGCAGATAGACACAGCCACATGTCTGGGCAGACCCTCTCGGGTACCCAGGCTAAGTTGAGAACCGAAAAGAGCAGGTCCGTGTCCCTGTGCACCTGGGGAACCTTTGGGCCCTGATTCTTCTGTTGTGGGCTGCATAGAGGTCCATTCGAGAAAGCAGAGAGGAGCCTGGGATGGAAACTGGCTAGACTGCAGGTCCACGACTGTGGGAGCGGTGCCGTGTGTTCAGTCAGCCTGAGTCATGTTTACACAGTGTTTCTACTGGGGGCAGCGCTCACGATTTACTGGTGAGTAAAAGGAAGTTAAGATACAGAAGCAGCATCCAACACATTCTCAACTGTTCTCTCTGTTTATAAAAATAAATCTGAATACTTAAGAACTTGCGACATTGTACAAGTAACCACCTTGCACCTCTTGGGCCTCTGGGTCTTCAGCTGTAATGTGGGATTGGTTTGAGGACTAAATGACTAAAAACATGTCAGTGGGGCCCCTGGGTGGCTCAGTCGGTTGAGCAGCTGACTGTTGATCTCAGCTCAGGTCATGAGTTCAAGCCCCGCTATGGGCTTCATGCCGGGTATGGAACCTCATTGGAGAAAAAGCAAAACCATTTGGAGCATTTTGCCAGGGTCCCACCTGCGGTGAGGTCCCCAGTGTAAGGGCTGCTGCCAGGTTGGTGGTGGAGATCATCGTGATGGATCATATGAGATCCCACCTCTTTGTGTTTGTCTGTATTTTCTAATTTTATTCAGTAGATATGCACAATATTACAATCAGGAAAAGGAATTGTAGCTCTGTGTTTGATTTTCTTGTCCCTCATCTTCTCTCCCCAAAAGAAAGGGCATCAACTCAAGATTGAGGGGGGCAAGTTAGAGCTCGCACTGCCCCAGCACTGTTCTCTCAGAGGCCAATGCTGCGGTGTGTCGTTCCAGGTGGCCCCAGCAGATGGCTTCTCTGACCTCGCCATGCAAGTGATGACATCTCCGTCAAAGAACTACATCCTCTCTGTGATCAGTGGGAGCATCTGTATATTGTTCCTGATCGGCCTAATGTGTGGACGTATCACCAAGCGAGTAACACGAGAGCTCAAGGACAGGTAGAGCCACCTTGACCACCAGAGGAACTACCTGTCCAGTGCCCGGTTTGTACAGCCCTCCTGTATAGTGTACCCACTCACCTCGCTCTTCTCAGAGGTGGCACCAACACCCATGTTAGAGCAGCCGCAGGTGTCCTCTGCATTGTCCCGTCTCCGACTTCGCCCGTGTCCATGGTGCCCTCCTCCTCCTCGACCATTTCGTGCAGCAACAGCAGCTGGCCGCTTGGGTTATTGCCTGTATTGGCAAATTTGGGTTTACCTGCCCGTAGGCAAGTCTCTCTCATACCAATGGAACTACCAGTACTTCCAGAACCAACTTACTTGACCTGCAACTCAAATGATTTTTTAAAAAAACAAAACAAAACAAAAACAAAAACACCAAAAAAAAAAAAAATTTTTAAAGAAAGAAAAAAATGTATATAGTAACACATCTCCTCCAGGCTTGACTTGGGCAATGGGGTTATTTCTTCTGTGCGACTGTAAAGCGAAGGCAGGACTTTAAGGGAAAACACACCACCCAATATGCTGTTACTGGGATGTCTTGCTCATTTCTCAAAAGCACCTTTGGACCGTGCGGGGGCCATGGACTTCACCGAGGAGTGGGAAACCACTAACCAGCCTGCCCTGGGTCGTGTTTTCTTCTGCTGAAACAGTGATGCCTTCCAGTTCCCACCTTAATAGAGCCACTGCTGGTCAAGACACCACGGCCATGAGTACTCCTATGATCTCCTCACTTCAGTGAAGTAAAGCAAGCATGAGCTTCCCCAGGCCAAGGGTGAAGGGTTGGAGAGGAGATTGAAAGTGTGTGAAGCCGGTCAGTCACTTGATCTGCGCCGAGAGGCTGGACCCTGAGTCCCAGGGAGCAGGATCCCAGGCACCTTCCTCCTCCAGGCTAGCACAGGACTCAGTCCCATTTGGACTGACCCTGCTGGGGGATAGGAGTAGTTTTAGAAGGCCTGCCGGCAGCCAGTGACCACACCACGGGAGGGAGCTCGGGGCGGGAAGGAGGGGCAGGGATAGATTCACTTTGCTTTATGCTTCGGGCAACAATGCAGGTCCGAGACAGTGGCTTATAAAGATTTAGCGTGGTCTCAGGGTGTGACTGGCCATCCAACCTGACCCTTCTGCAGGCTCAAGGCCGTCTTTCCAGACAAGTTCCCTCATGCCTCTTTGTGGAGAGGACTTGGAAAGTTACTGTGTTAGAAGATGGAGCCTATTCTTCGTGGTTTTTTTCCTTTCTGTCCATTTGCTGTGTACACCCACTGTAGTAGGCATTGGCCAAATGTTGTACTTTGATGATTCATCAGTCTTTCCAGAATCTGAGCTTGATGGAAGCAGTCTTCCTGGCCGTCCGCCCTCGTCCCTCCAGTGTGGGATGACAGGTTTGGCGTGTACAGGGGAGTGGTGCAAGCATCAGGGTGCAACCTGGCACACCTTGGTTTGAGTTTGGGGCCTGGAGTCACGGTGGCTGCACAAGGGGGCGGCATGTACAGGAGGAGATATATTTATATAATATATATTTTATTAACCTGTTAGACGTCCACAGAGTATTATAAATCACGTGCCTAAACTGTCCACATAGACCATGGCGCCCTTCCTTGCCCTGCCCCTCGTTTGCCGCCATCCACGTGGGCTGCGGGACCTACAGCACGTTTGTCTCCCCGGAAATGTGTTCCGTACAAAGTGGGTCAGTGTGTGGATCAGTTGATTCGAATTACTTCTTGTCTAATCTGACTGACATATATTTGAATACTGTGGTTTTCTTCTTTTTCTTGTTGCTACCCTTCCTGGAGGCAGTCGGGTCCAGAAGCCAGCTCTGTTCCCCTGCCTAGGGTACTTTAAGTCACCAAGGGGAGCTGCTAAGCTGCTTGGTCCCCTCATTCATGCTCTTAGGGTCTTCCTGATTCTCAGCACCTATCCTGGGTTTGAAACTCTTGGAGTTCGGGCAGAAGCCCCCTACTGCCACCATTGTGGAACTGAATTGGGCTGGTCCGCATGGTCCACCTCCAGGAGTGCCCACCTGAGCTGTGGGAGCTTGGGAATGAGAACTGGGGATGTCGTCTAAACGCCAGCCCCGACCAACGTGTCTGGCGTGGCTTACAGGATAGAGTAAGCGTTCACCATTTGGTGAGTGTGCGGGTACCGCTCTCCATCTGTACATTTTCCCTCCCAGTGTGTGTAAAACATCTCCATGGTTTAATGTGTCTTGACATTTTGGGTTTGTCTTAGTTGTCTACAGCAAATCTGGAAGCCTGAGAAGGAGTTTGGTTCTTGAAGCATTTGTCATATTTAGAAATAGAATAAAAGGGATAATTCTGCCAGTATTTTCAGTTGCTTGTTGCTAGAAAGCATTTCACCATCCTGCTTGGAATAGTTTCAGGTGACCCGTTCTTCAGAGTCCCAGATAGTGTGCTGAGCAGTTTCTACCTCCAGGGGGCCCAGCACCATCCGAACCTGCAGCGCCGCTGTCTCCGTTCTGTCCTTCAGTGGAAAAACACAGGTGCTGTGCCTCATGGATTGCCGCCCTTACGGGTCAGTCGTGGATCAATCAGAGTTGATCGAGAGTTAGTCGAGAAGAGGAAGCCGCGGCCTAGTGGAGGGGCCAGTGATGGACCTTGTCCTTGTCTCTTCTGGTATCTAGCCCAGATGGTAACAAGCATCGGGTGATTGCGGGGGGGGGGGGGGGCAAGGTCAAGGCTTCAGGCAGTTGCTGCAAATTACAGTAGCCAGGTAACTCATCTGGCCTTGTCAACTCACTCCGGTGTCTCAGGGAGTCCTACTTCGTGTGCTCCATGACCCTCAAGAGCCAGGAGGTTACTCTACCGGGCTGGAGGCTCTGCGGTACAGGAAATCAGAAATACAGGCAGGCTGTCAGGAACAAGACTGTTCCCTCTGAGTGTCTCTCACAGAAGGGTAGCTCTGGAGGTGAGACCTTTACTCTGGTGCGTCCCTGGCCGTCTTCTGCCCTTGCTGCTGTCCTGAGAAAAGTCTGCTAGCAAGACGTGCTGAGGCGGGAGCAGAGTAAGGCTTCACCCTTTCACCCAGAGTAAAGGTTCACCCTAGCGGGAAAGCCTTCGTCCTCTGCATTCCCTGGAGACCCCTCGGCTGCCACTCCCTGTGCTGTGTGTGCAGTCGGCTTGTTCGGAGCCAGCCTGTCCTTGGAAGCCAGGGATTCTGGTACTCGGCAGGCATCGGCTTGAATTCCCTGCAGGCCTTCCGTGCCTCATATCCTGCACTTCCTTTTCTGGGGGACAGTGAGCAGCTCTGTGGGGGGAGAGGGAGGGAGACGCTGCTTTCCCAGAAGAGGTGACCGAATGATCAGAGTTCACTTCCTCCCATTCCCCGAAGTCACATAATAAAAGAATCCAGTAGTAAAGAGGTCTGTATTACCTGTTTTCGTATCATCAGACAAAATGGAAAGGAACCTATATGCCGACTTTTATTTTCCCAAGAGAAGATTCACTTTCATGTGTGCGTATGACTTCCAGAAATGTCTCCCATCCTCCCCACCCCCAGGCTGTGGTACAGCTTCTTTCCCAAAGACCCCACTATAGTGTGAGTCATCCAGGCAGAGCTGGATTGCTTCGTGGGGCGGCCTCCTTACTTAGCTGGTCTCAAGGTCTTCTGAGGAAAGGCTTTTATTTCCTGTTTCTTGCCCTCTCCCACGAAAAACTACCCACACCCCGACTACAGCTTATGTTCAGTGAGCAGATAACGGAGAGCCACAACGCCAGCCAGCCCAGCCCGACACATTCAACCTAAATTTTGCCATAAAACAAAGAGGAGACAGCTGTTTGAGTTGTGTGCAGTTAGGTATATAATATTTATATTTCAGATTCTTACAAATTTGAGAAACCTGGCAGATTCTTTTTATTTCTTACCATTTGGACGGCACATGCCTCACTTTATGAAATGCAGCGCTCCAGTCACCTGAGTTTCTCCTGGGCCTTTAGGGAGTCCCCTCTCGATTCCCAGGGGCTGTGGACCCAGACCTGATGTTCTGGCCTGCCTCTTTCTTACTGTCTCCCTCTCTCATCTGTCTTTGGTCAGCCCTCTCTCTAGTACTCTCCTCTTGGTCTTCCTCTCCATTAGGACCAGGGCCACCTGTTAACGGCAGTCGAGTTCAGAGGCGAAGCCCCCTTCCTGCCCTGACCTCAGACAACAGATAAGTCCTACAAACCCAGACTGACTTTTCAGAGTGACCTGCTTCCCCGAGCCATCTAGTGAGGTCACCGTGGAGACCCAGGGACTGTTCTCGTCCAGAGCACAAGGTGGGACTCTCTGCTTGGGCTGGGGTGACAGGATCCTGACGGTGGTTTCCTCTCCTCCCCTCTCCCAAGACCTGTCACCACACACCATTAGGGATGTTGGGATACGGGCAGTAGAGAGACCTGCCTAAGCAAGGAGAAAATTCAGATAGTGCCTCTATGTTCTGTTTTTGCCTTCCCCCATCATGGAATTGACACCTGGACCCCAGAGCCTAGCAGGCCTGTGTCAGAGCCGGGGAGGCAGGAGCAGGCCCCAGGGCAGGCTGCCGCACACGGGCTGGGGTGGCCGCGGCAGCGCTAGGCCGCGGCAGGCTTCCCAAGCGGCTCCTGTGGCTCAGCGTGCCCAGGTCAGTCCCAAGCTGGAAAACAAACTGAACAGCAGATGCTGTGCGAGATCTTAGGCCTTGAACTTTTTTTTTTTTAAGAAAGAGAAAAAAAAGTAAAATTAACAAGCCTCTTTTGTAAATGATTTTTCTTTCTATGTATAAAATCCCGGCAGTTCCTTGTTTTTACATGTTCATGCTGTGTAATTTTGAGATGTTACTGAGATCCTGAACATAATGTGCATTTTTTTCTGTACAGATGAAATGGGAGAATTTAATAAAGAGTTTGCAGGTTTTTACTTGTGAAATCTTCTCTGGTGACTGGGAGGACCCCCCAAGCCCCCTGCTCTGCCAGGAGCGGCCACGCAGCTGCGCCGTGGCGCTCACTGCTCTCGCCACTGACTCCCCGCGTTCGCTGGCGTCCTTTGCCTCCTGGGCTGGGAAGGCCAGGCAGCGTAGGACGCAGGACCTTTGGAGGAGAGCCAGAGGCTAGATCCAAGGTTTTCTGACTGTCAGGCTGAGGTGCTAGAAATGATTCACTTGATGGATGTGTTTAAGGCACAGCCTAAGGCTCTCCTGGGGAGAGCTCGTAGCCGGGATCTGGCCTTACAGACGCACCCGTGGATAGCAGCAGTGGCTCACGGCCACCTTCCCGCTGGGGCCAGAACGAGGCAGTGTTTCTTCTCCGAGCCCCACCCGGTCCCCGTTGGTCAGCGCTTGCCTCCCCATCCCAACAGCCTAGTGACCTTTGTGACCCTATTCCTGAGCCTTCCGCCTCCTCCACTGTCAGCAAAGCTAATTTGCATCGGGGTGTTACGAAGTCCTCGCTTTAAGGAGTTGGCATGATAGCAAGGATTTCTCAAAGTAGACGTGTGTGTACTGGGATTCAAGTGCTGGGATGCCCAGTGAGAAGCTGGGGGGGCCTGGGCCCAGGGTTTCTTCTCAGATCCATTTTCTGCAGGGGCCACATAGGTGTAGCTTAGAGGCCAGGAGAAGGTCAAATGTAAAAGAAAGGCGGAAGAGGGCTTGGCGGCCTTTGAGCCTGAACTACAGACACTATGTAGGGAGCTCTGGGCAGCCACACCCTGAATGGGAGGAGTCTGGGATGTAAGCGTGGGAAATGAGGGGCTGGGTTCAGGCTCCTTGTCACTGGTATTCCCACAGAGAAGCGGGTTACCTTGCCCCACTGACCTGGCCCCTCGAGGGGACACTACTCTCGTCAAGGGGACCTTGCCGCCTTAGCAGTCCGATCGAATCCCCCTACCATAAAATTTTGTGTAATATTTCTGATAAAAGATCCTTGACCAACTTTAATCCTCAGAGGCATTTGGCATTCGTTCTCAAAAGGGGGTGTCAGAAGGGGCACCTGGGTGACTCAGTCGGTTGTGTCTGCCTTCGGCTCGGGTCATGATCCTGGAGTCCTGGGATGGAGCCCCGCATCCGGCTCCCTGCTCAGCGGGGAGCCTGCTTCTCCCTCTCTCGCTCCTTCTGTGTTCTCCTTCCCTCTCAAATAAATAAAATCTTTAAGGGGTGGGGGGTAAGAAAAGAGGGAGACCTCAGATACCCAACTCTCAAGCAGATAAAGAAGTAAGAGAGGGTGTGTGACCCGGCTTTCTCAGTTGGTGAGCAGCAAAACTTGATTGTCTGCCTCAGCCATGTGTGTTTCCCTCTGACAAGCCAGACTGGCTTCGGGACCTGGGTGACCATCAGGCTCCAGGCTGGGGTGGCTGGCCTGTCCCCAGAGTCAGCTGACCCTGGACAGGCCTCCCCACGGTGCTGTTGGTCTTGGTCCTACAATCCCACCTCCCTTGCCCAGAACAACCAACAGCACAGCAGTATCTTCTCAAATTTCCTGTATTTATGGAGAAATTGGGGCAGTCTGGAAGAAAAAGGGGCACCTATAGGGTAACAAAAGGCAGCAGACTAGAAGGAAGCTGGCTGGAGGAAGGAGGGAGGGTCCGGCACACAGGCAGCCCCTCGGAGGACGTGCGACCCCCTGGGACTTGGCCCCTTGCGCTCCGCAGCCCTGGCAGGAGGGCACCTTCTGCCCACCTGCGCCCTGGAACCAAGGGCTGCTCCTTGACCCTGTCGGGTGAGTGGCTTCGTGGGGTGGGCCCAACGGCAGCGATTCCTCCAGGGGGCAGCCAAGATCAGGCCATAGGTCAGAGCTGCACCCAGCAGTCCCACGTAGCATCGGCCGCAGCAGTGAGGGTCTGTTTCAGCTCCGCTTCGAGGGAAAGGGCACAGGGTGAAAGTCGGACCCACCTGCCACCTCCCCTCGCCCCGCCACCCCCGACGCTGCCTCCTTCTGAAGAGGTCTCTCTGGCTCACTTGATCCTCCGGGAGGTTCTATTACTCCCCATTTTTACAGATAAAAAAGTTAGACTTAAGATCTGTAAGGGCAAAGACGGTTTGGACTGGGGGTGGTAGGTGGGTGGGTGGATATGAAGCCGAGAGAAGGTAAAAGACTCCCCCAAGGTGCCACAGAAAGTTGGCAGAATTGGGACTAGACCCCGGTGCTGTTGACTAGGTGGGTCTATACCCTTTCCAGCCAGAATCTGAGGGCTCACCTCTGACTCTTCCCAGCTCCTCTGGGAAGCTCCTGCAGGAGGGCCCCTCTGTTCTCTAAGCTCTTAAATATCCTGTGTTCCTGCCCCTAAAACCCTTAGGGCAGTTTTCCTTGCATTTTATACGTTGGTTCAGTGTCTGACCAAGCCTTCTAGACTCACTAATATTCAGACTGTTCCAGTCATCTCTCTGCCCTGGGAAATACTTAGTACCCCATAAATGCTTGCTGAAGGGGTCGTTTTCAGTGAGAAGTCACGGCCTTGCTACCTGGGAGGTCCAGGTCCCAGACAGTGGGAGTCCATACCTAGACAAGTGTGTCCACTCTTCTCGTGAGTCTCATTCCCATTCTTCAGCTCCAGCCTTCTGCAGCCTGGAACAGAGAAGATGCTCTCCAGGGAGCTTCCCTCTGCCGTATCCGCCAAAGGAAATACAGGCATTCACCACTAGAGAATGGGGAAGCCAGGAGTGACAGAGTGCGTGTTAGGGCTTTGGGGGTAGTTGGTCCCATGTCACTGCATAGGCTCCAAAGCCAAGTCCAGGCTTCACCCAGAAGCTGGGGCAGAGCCAGGGTTCTTGGCCACACACAGCAGTGCCTATCTTGACCTTCCAGTTTGCCAGGAGGGAACTGGTGTCAGTGTTCCAGATGGCTGCATCGGGGCTGGAGCACACCCCCTAGGGCCTCTGTTCTCACCTTGGCCACGGGGCAGGGGCAGCACAACTTCTGAGACTCCAGTCTGGTGCAAGCCTTGGCAAGTCACAGAAATTCCTGCCATCTCCCAAGGCAGCTGCAGCCAGCTGACCACGGGCTCCCCAGCTCCCCCGGTGGTGTCCTCATCCTCCTTGTATTGGCCTTTCAGGACCCAGGAGACCCTGAGAGGGTCAGGGTTGTGTCCTAGGGCCACACAAAGGACATGGAAGGGAGGGCCAGAGGCTGGGATGAACAGGCTCAGCTCAGGTGGCTGGAAAGCCGGGGCTTCCATCCTAGCCGCAGGGAATGAAGGGAAGAAGGATGTCACCCAATCCCACCGGCCTCTTGCAAACTCCTAGTCCGCATGCATCTCCTTCCTTCTGGGTCCTCTGGAGACTCTTCTTCCCTTCCTCTACGGCCTTCCCTTGTCATTCTCGGAATCTACCTTCCCCATCAGCTAGCCTTCTGGCCAGAATGTGAGCTCTGAGCTTGTCTCTGCCACCTACTTGTCATCCTCTGGGCCTCCAGGGTCCTTCCTACAGAGCAAGGGAAGGGAATGGATTTAATGTTCTTGATTAGGCTTCCCCTCCCAGGCCTAGAAGTCTGGGCCTAACGTGTCTGTGTCCATCCCCAAATGCTCCCAGTCGATTCCACCGTCCAGAAGCTTGAGTCTTTCCTCTGGGGGCCCTCTAGGCTTCTGGGCCTTCCTTCCTTTCCACGGGTCCCTACTGACCAAGGCTGCTTCCAAGTGGGCTCCACCATCTGCACCTTTCTGCCCAATGCCCCCCACTCCCTTGCAGTCTGACGAGGGGTACCAGATCCCTACACTCTTAGACTCACCCTGATAGAGCAGACGGGTACCTTCTCCAAAGACATACTGGCCTGAAAACCACAGGGCACAGTAGTAGGTGCCCTCGTCGGCAGGACTGGCATTGCCCACGGTAAGGAGTGCGGCATTCTTGGCTGGGTTCATCTCTGCCACGAAGCGAGGATTCACACCCAAACCATAGGTTGGGGGCGTCCCTTCTTGCTGACTTAGCAGGAAGGGGGGGCCACTCCCCACCAGCTGCTGGTACCAAGACACGACATGAGCGCTGGCAGGGCTGCCCATCACCACACACCAGATCTGCGGATTGCCTTGTCCACTCAGCACAGAAGACTGATGCTGGAACAGAGGGGCCTGGGAGATCTCAGGCTCCTGCAGAGGCAGAGAAGATAGTGACCGGCTCGAAACCACTCAATGGTCATTTATAGACACTGTCAGCTCAGCCTAGCATACAGTCTTACTGGAGGACCATTTGACAATACCTGCCGAGACTGCAAATCATCATACTCTGTGATCTGGCAATTTTATTTCCATAAACTTATCTTATGAAAATAATGGAATTCATGTATGGGTATATCTACAGAGATGATTATTATGGTACTTATATAAATATTGAGAAAATAAATATAATTAGAAGAGGTTACATTTTTAAGCAAGACACCCAAATGATGCAGTACTCTGCAGTACCCCCCTCTAAGAGGAAAATATAGAACTCCCGCTTCTGAAGACAATGGAGTAGTTGGCAGCCAAATAATGTTCCCTATGAAAATAACTTAGGAAAGCCAGAGAACCAGGTGATATTTCAAGTCTAAGAGAATTACAGAAGCAACAGCATCCAGAGGGTTAAGGTTGTAGAGAAGGGAGAACCGTGGAGATGCGAAGTGACTCTGTGCAGGCCCTTGCATTTGCTGACTCTGGCAAGAGGTTAAGGATCCAGGTTTTCCCCAGGTAGAAGAGTTTTTACAGTAAGACAAGAGAAAGTAGCAGAGGTTTTTATAGTCTCGTAGGCTAGAGTGACAAAATTGAAAGCTTGAGAAGCCTCAAATATATGTTTCAGGTTTCATGCCATTTTCTGAAGTCTGAAATTTTACAAGATGGGAACCTTAAAAGCTAAGCCCAAACCTCTGTAAAGCAGATCAGAACTTTTCAGAGTCACAGTGCTGAGAAGATAAAAAAGACCAGACTTCAACCTCTCTCAAAAGGAAAGACCCTGCTGTATACACCAGGATTTCAGTCGAAAACCCCAAAGGGATATGCCCTAGGAACAAAGCAAGTGAGAAGTAGATGGAATTCTATTAAAACTGCTTCCTGTAGACTTCCAACTAATTATAGAAGGAATTCTGGGATTAGCCACCATTTGACAACCACCACAGTAACAATTGCTTAGGCAAGATGCATCAATCGATGATGAAGAATTTTGGGCTTTTGGTTTGATTTGTTTTTGTGTATGTGCTTTGAGATCGGTAGCTTCATAGATTCTAAATATTCCTGCCCCGAAGTATTTGTTAACTGCAGAGAGAAAAAAAATACTAATTTATAGTGGAGAAACTTGGCAGACACAGTCTAACCACATGATATTAGTATCAGCAGGAAGGGGGCCAATAGTCATCCTGTACCTCCTGATATAATACAACCTCCTTTTTGTGGTATTCCTGTCAAAAATGCAAAACCTGAATCTAATCCTGAGGAAACATCAGACAAACCCAAGCTCAGAACCCAAGTTCTACAGAATAACTGGCCTGCACTCTTATCATGAAAGGTGAAGACTAAAGGAACTGTTTCACATTAAAGGAGACAAAATAAAGAGATATGGTAACTAAATACAATGTGATCCTAGATTGGATCCTGGACCATATTTTTTGTTGTTTTTCTAAAGAATACTGGAGAGAGAACTGGTGAAATTTGAGGAAGATTGGTAGGTTAAGTCCCATATTAATGTTGGCTTCTTGATTTTTTTTAATTTAATGAGACTTTTTAAATTAACATTTAATGTGGTGTTTCACGGGTACAGGGGTTCTTGATTTTGATTAATATACTAACTTTGTAACACTAAGACTGATGTCAGATATAATGAAAGCCAGAAGACAGTGAAAAGACATATTTAAAATTCTAGGGTGAAAAAAAAAAAAAAACCTGCCAACATACTTTGTTTGTTTGTTTTCCTAATGAAAACTGCCTCTAAAAAAAGGTATTCTCAGATAAAAGCTGAGAAAATTTGTCACTATGAGACTTTCACGAAAGGAATCCTAAAGGGTAATCTTCAGGCAAAAGAAAAATGATCCTAGACGGAAATAAAGAAATGCATGAAGGAATGAAGAGCGCTAGCACAGGGAAATATGTGGTTAAATATAAGAAACATGGTCTGCACAAAGCACTACAAATGTATAACTAGCAAGTTTTAAAAATATTTTCTTTGTTATTAATTATTAAATATTATTATTTATTAATAATAATTATTAATTATTTATTACCAAATTTTTTTAAGATTTTTAAAATTTATTTGACAGAGATCGCAAGTAGGCAGAGAGAGAGTAAAGGAAACAGGCTCCCCACCGAGCAGAGAGCCTGATGCGGGGCTCAATCCCAGGACCCAGAGATCATGACCTGAGCCGAAGGCAGACTTTAACCCACTGAGCCACCCAGGCGCCCCTAATTAGCAAGTTTCTAGAGGAGGGAATGATATTTTTTAAAAGAATCCAAAAGAAGACAACAAATGGAGAAAAAGGAAGAAGAAACAAGCAATAGAGTAGATATAAACCCAAATATATTAGTAATTATGCTAAATATAAATGGAATAAATTGATCAGAATCTAACAACTATAACCTGCAAACCAAAGATACACCCTAAATACTAGGACATCAAAACATTGAACGTAAAGATACTAATATAACTGGTATAGTTATACTATCAGACCAAGTAGACTTTAAGCCAAGAAATAGTATGGGAGATAAAGGTGCACACTTAATGATATAAAGGGGTCATTCTACCATAAATCCAGCTATATCATATAATCATATTAAATGTAAGTGGTCTAAACACCTCAACTGAAAGTCTGATTAGATAAGAAAATAAGCCCAACTATATTCCATTCCAAGAAACCCACTTAAAGACAAAAATATTTTAAAAGAGAAAAGATGGGGACGCCTGGGTGGCTCAGTTGGTTAAGCAGCTGCCTTCGGCTCAGGTCATGATCCCAGCGTCCTGGGATCGAGTCCCACGTCGGGCTCCTTGCTCAGCAGGGAGCCTGCTTCTCCCTCTGCCTCTGCCTGCCATTCTGTCCGCCTGTGCTCGCTCTCTCCCCCACCTCTCTCTGATAAATAAATAAAAAATCTTTAAAAAAAAATAAATAAATAAAAGAGAAAAGATGGAAATGAGATACTATGCTACTATGATTAAAAAAAAAAAAATGAAAAAAAAACCTGAAGGGGCAGTTTCAAAAGCAGATAAAGCTGATTTCAGGACAAAGACTATTGCTGGTGATAAAAATTTTTATTTCATAATTTTAAAGAACTTAATTCAACAAAAGAATTTAACAATCCTAAACAGTTATTCACATAACGGAGTTTTAAAATAAAAGAAGCAAAAGTAATAGAACTGCACAGAAAGGCAGACAGATCCACAGTAGAAGCCAGAGATTTCAACACCCATATTTTAATATTTGATAGAAGTACACAGAAAATCACTAGGAATAAAGATGATTGAATAATACCATCAAACAACTCTTTTCTTTATCATCAACCAATTTACTAAATGCTAAATTTATAGAACAATCCACCCCAGCAACTGCCAACACACTTTGTTTTCAAATGTCCATGGAACTTTTAAAATGTAGATCATCTGCTGAGCCATAAAACAAGTCTTAATACATTTAAAAGGATTCAATTCACACATAGAATGTCCTTGGACCATAATGGAATTAAATTATAAATCAGTAACAGAAAGGTATTCAAAAAGTTTCCAAATGTTTGGAAAATAACATACCTCTAAATAACCCTTTCGAAAAAATGCTTTAAAACTCGATTGTACACTTAAAGTGGGTAAATTGTCTGACATGTATACTTCACAGAAGTTGTTTCTAAAAATACCACATAAGAAATTAAAAAAAATAAAATAAAATAAAAATACCACATAAGGAGGGCGCCTGGGTGGCTCAGTGGATTAAGCCTCTGCCTTCAGCTCAGGTCTTGGCATCAAGGCCCACAGGAGGCTCTCTGCTCAGCGGGGAGCCTGCTTCCCACCCCCACCCCCGTCTGCCTCTCTGCCTACTTGTGACCTCCCTCGCTGTCAAATAGATAAATAAATAATAAAAATAAAAAATAAAAATACATAAGGACTGGAAAAGAAGAAATAACATTTGTAGACAACCTAGTGGTATTCATATTAAGTTTTTAAGTATATAGACTATTAGAATTAATAAATGAGTTTAGTGAGGTCACGATATAAGATGAAGATAGATAAATTATATTTCTACATTAGGTACAAGTGGACAGTGAAATTAATAAAATAATACCTATGATAGAATCAAAAACATCAGATACCTAGAAATGAATCTAATAAAAATATGCAAGTCCTCTACATTGAAATCTACACAATATTATTGAAAAAATTGTGAAAATGTAAATAAGTAGAGAGATACACTATGTGTATGTATTGAAACATTCAGTATTTTAGTGGTCATTTCTTCCCAAACTGGTACACAGTGTCAAAACAGTTCCAATCAAGCCCCAGCGGGTCCTTTTGTGGAAAATGATGACTTATAATTCTAAAATTTTTGTGGAAGTATAGAGTTCTAGAATATCTAGGGCAATCTTGAAAAACAGCAAAGCTGGAGGACTTAAACAACCAGGAATCAAACCTTTAAAGGACTGCTGTTGTATGAACGGTTGTGCTATTGGTGCAAGAACAGACAAGGGGTCAGTGGAACATGGGACAGAATCCAAAACACGTATACAGTTTTATGACAAAGGGATACTGCAAGGCTATGGAAAAGGGATGGTCCTTTCCATCAATGGTGCTGGGTCAACTTGATATGCACAAGAAGTGAATTCTAACCTCTATTCTAACCTCTTCCTAGATTACAACCAAAAAGCAGTTACAGCTGGATTGTATATCTAAATCTGAGAGGTAAACCAGTAAAGCTTAGAGGAAAACACAGGAGAATATCAGTATAAATCTGAGAAATCTTAGTAGGCAAAGATTTCTTAAATACAACACCAAAAAAAAAAGTCAATTATAATGGAAAAACATTTATTCAAACATCAAAATCAGGAGCCTCTGTTTATAAGAAGACACCATTCACAGCAGTGAAAAGATCCACGGAACGGAGGTTACTCACACATATATAACCAACAGAGGAGTTTTATTTAGATTATATACAGAACTGCAAACCATTAACAAGAAGTCAAGCAAACCAAAAGAAAAACAAAAATCCAAAAAGGCCCTTCACAGAACAGGATGTCTTCAAGGTCAATACACGTGAAAACTCGCTCACTCCCATTCTTCATTAAGGAGAAAGAAATTAAGACTCCAATGAGATCAGGTGCACGCAGATACCTGAATGAAAGGTTCGTTTTGTCAGAGACGTGTAGTAATCAGAATTCTCTTCCACAGGTATGTGTCTGTCTCGGTTTTTATCCCCAAATCTGAAGGAAATTTTAAAACCATTAATAGCAGTAGTATGTGGGTTTGGAATCATGGGAGGTCTTACACCTCTTAATATTTCTACCCATTTAATTGTATTTTTCAGGCTTTATTATTACAGTCAGAAATGAAGTTTCACATTTGGAAAAGAACAAGCCCCTCTCTCCCACCACGCTCGATAACCACAACTAGTATGTAATAGGGTCTCCCAGCCTTCGTCTCTCCCGTCCTATCTGCAGCACTGACCTTGACCACTGCTGTGTCAAAGCCTTGTCTGCCCTCAGCACCGGCACTAGCCCTTCTCTTCTCCTCTCCCAGTGCCTCCGACTTCGTCCCTCCCGTCTCTCCCTCCCCTTCTCTCCTGGCTCCTGTACAGCGCACCTGGGGTAGCTCTTCCCTGAGGACTCCGTTTCTCTCTGGTCTCCTTTCCACAATGAGTGCGAGGAAGATTCCCCCACTGCCTCCATGCCCCAGCCTCGGAGCTTCATCAGCCTGCAGACAAGTCTCCATCTCCAGGTTCTGCCAATCCTGCCACCCAGCTCTCCTGCCCTCCACCAAAGCCGCCCCAGTTGGGTCACCTCCTGCCCCCGGGATGGTCCCCAGCCTCCCACTGCTCCTGCTGAGGCCTCTGTCCTGCCCCAGCCCATCCTCCCACCATGAACTCCACCTCTGCCACCAGATCCACAGCAGCTCCCAGGTCAGCTCCCCATCTGCTAGCTGTGGGACCATGGACACCTTAGGTAAGCCTCAGAGTCACTGAAAAGTGAGGGTTGTAGAAGCTACCCCACAGAATGGTCATAAAGATTAAATGAGAGAGTCTAGCATACAACCACTGCTTAATCAATGTCACGAATTTCTACTATTTCTGTTCAGCTCCTTGGACAGCATCCCACAAGGGATCCGTCCCCCAAGTACCGGCCCAGACCCTCCCATCCCTCAACTGCCCTTCCCAAGGCCCTCTGTCCCCCAGCCACCCCCCTCATCCCCACACCTGCTTGGAGCCCTCTTGTCACTCAGGCCTGGGTTCACCACAGGCGCTGGGAGTGCAGGGTCCACGGGGCTGTGCACCCACCGCCCTTGCACCCACAACCCACTCCTAAGCTCTGAAACCAGGGTCTGTCCCTTGGGCAGCCCTCCGCCCCTATAAAACGGAGAGAGAGACCTAATCAGGCTCTGGGACAGGGAGAAGGGGCGACCTCACCGGAGACAGAGAGCAGTAGCCAGACACACAGGGTGCAGCTCCGCCAGGACGCGGGGACCCTGCTCAGAAGCTCTGGTTGGGTTGCCATCTCCCCTGACCGCCCTGGGTGTGAACAGAGCTTGCAGCGCTTGTCAGACTGAGCGCTCCCTGAGGCCCCAGAGCCAGGGGCTTGGGGTCTGCTTCCTCCCTAGGTCTGGAGGGTGGGGGGCAGACACAGGCGCAGCGCAATTGCAGGCCAACCCCAATATCCGGGTCTCTTGGAAAGTCCCTGGGGGCGTGGGGGTGGGGAATCTGAGTGTTAGGCTGAAGCATAGAAGATTACTCGGTTTGCAAGAAACAAATCCAGATACAACTGGTTTAAGCAAAGGAGGTGGTTTATTGGCCCCTAAAACACGTCCTGAGGACGTCCCAGCTTCAGGAATGGCCGGATCCGCAGGCTGGACGTGATGTCAAAAACACATTTTCCTTCTCTCCTTTCCTTCTCTCAGTCCTGCATCCGTCTTTCGGTCTGGTTCTCAGGCAGGCTCTCCACATGTGGTGGACAGATGCTCTCCAGCACCCAAGGCTCCCGTTGGCCTGCACAGCCACTCCAGGGAAGAGGAAAACTCTCCTTCCTATTACTTAGAGCCCAGGTCCAAGGCTGATACTGGCTGACCTAGCCTGGTTCATGCGTTTGCTGGAGCCAATCACTGTTGTCAGTGGGCTGGCCGGGCTCTCTGGAAACCGGGGCTAGGGATGGGGGGGACGTGCAGTTTCAGCTGACCTTTTGAGGACTTTAGGTCATAAAATGGTGGTTCTCCGAGGAAAGCTGGATGCAATTACCAGAGGGTCCTGGGCAGGCATTTACCAGTCCAAAGGGGTTTATGTAGCAGAAGAAGGAGGGACCACTCCTGCCCAAGAGGGACCCTTCTGCAGGCCCCTTCCTGCTTCTCAGTTCACCAGCCATGTCCCGACACCCACCCACAAAGCCTCCACCTCATTGTGTTGCTCTCTAAAGGGCACCTCTGCCTTCTGATGTGTCTTAAGAAGTGGGGAGCAGCTTCTCCTGCCACTCAGGGAGAAAAGGCCTGATGGCCTGCTCACCAGAGCCCTGAGGCACCCTCCCCTCCCAGAGACCAAGAACTCATGGCTCTGTGACCACAGTCAAGATAACAGTAGAGTCGGTCACTCCCTCATCTTGCCTTCAGGTTGGGTTGCTGGGTGGATGTAGCACACACCTGGTTGAAACACCTGCTGAATGAGGTAGGTTGTATTTGCCAAGATGGCGGCCACAATGCATCTCACCCTACACACCCTTCCTTTTTTCCACCGTAGTATTTGTTTTGTAAGTTGGGAAATAATTGACACACAGTAAACTCCATGTATCTGAAGTATACAGTTTGGTAAATTTTGTCATGTATATGCCTGTGAAACCATCACCACTATCAAGATATTGAACATACCCATTAACTCTGAAGGTTTCCTCCTGCAAACTTTGGTGTGCTTTCTGTCATCACAGGTTTTTTTTTTTTTTTAGGGTTTTATATAAATTGAATCACACCGTTCCTGCACTGTTTTGTCTGGCTTCTTTCACTCAACCTAATAACTTGGAGAGCCATCCACGCTGTTGCATGTAATCACTGGTTAATTTTTATTGATGGATTGTATGTCACTGTATACCAAAATTACTTCTCTGTTCACTTGTTGATGGACATTTGGGTTGTTTCACATTTTTGCTAGTTCAAATAAAGCTGCTGTGAACATACACTTTCCTTCCCCTCGGATGGTTACCTCCGAGTTGCATGGCTGGGTCATACGGTAAGTGGATATTTCACTTCTGAAGAAACTGCCCAGCCCTTTTGCAAAATGGCTGTGTGAGAGCATCCTTGACAACCCTGGGTATATTCAGTCTTTTTGTTTAGACATTCTGGTAGGGGTGGTTTTAATTTGCATCATCTAACAACTAATGGTGTGCTTGGGCTGCCATGCTGGGGGAAAGCCAAGCAGCAGCAGGCAGAGCCTACATGCAGGGGTTCAGCTGACGACCGGTCGCCGCCACTAGACATGTAAGTAACCCTCAGGTGCTTCCAGCCCCCAGCCTTCAGGCCACCCCCATGGGTGCCCCATGGAGCAGAAATGAGCTGACCCCACCAAGCCTGGCTCAAATGACAGATTCCTGAGTAAAACAGATGATTGATGTCTTAAATCCCTGTTGGGGAGGTGTGCCATGGTAGATAGCCGAAACAGTGAATCCGCTGGGTGTGATGCTCTTATCACCACTGACCTAGATCTGTTCATCTACCCATGGGTTTGTATTTGTCTTTTCAACAAACCCGCAGCTCCTACAAGACAGACATCAACCCTTCGTTTCTGGAATCCAACCCCTGAGCCTGGCTTCTGACTTTCATTGCTTCTCCCGTCGGGTCTCTGCCTTCGACCCTCGGACCCGTCACCTTCTCTTAGCCACCTCTCTGGAGAGCCAGGGTAGAGGTGTGGAAGAGCTTAGGCTCTCCCTTGACACTGCCTAGATTTGAATCCTGTCTCTGTGACTTCTTTTCTAAACCGTAAGAAGTTAACCAATTCTTTAAACTCTTTGAGGCTGAATTTCATCTTCTACAAAATGGGAACCACAGCTACTCCCCCAAGAGTAGTTATGAGTCTAGAACGATCTGTGTAAAGAACTTAGCAAACTTAGCCTGATCCCTGCTGCTGTTATTTTTACTAGTGTTGTCTGAGGTCCGTCTGGATATAAACATACCCTCCTCTTGTTCCCTCCCAGGGAGCTTGTCTGCCCAGCTCCTGGGGGAACAGCCTCCAACATGTGGTAGGAGGAGTCGATTGTTCTACATGTTGTACAGACATGAAACCACCTGGGTTGTTTTTTTTTTTTTTAATCTGGACTCTCTCCTTAGAGGTCATGTATTGCCAGGCAAAATGTTCTGCCCCTCTGAGCCAGCTTCCTGTTCCCCAAAATGGGGGTAACGCTATCTCCCAAACAGGGGTGAATGTAGGGATATGTTATAAGGCACCACCCTGACACAGGTCCCTGATAAATTAACACTAGTTAACACTAGTAACTTTTAACTAGTTAACACTAGTAACATTTACCCTGTGATACAGCAGGTAACTAATTATTTTGGAAGGGAAACAAGGGTGGAGGCTGACTTGTTAATGTATATTTTTTGGAGCGTTTAAATTTTTGGATGACCTGTATTGTTTTAAAAATTAAATCTACATTTTAATAAATTTTAATAACATTAATACATTTATTAATCAAAATTTAAACCAGATACAGTGCCACATAAATACTTTTATCACAATTTATAGGTGAAGAAACTGAGTCACAGCCAGTCACAGCCAGCCGAAGCCAAAACAGGATGAGAGCCCACGTCTGCCCAATTCCAGAACCCGTGGCCTTCCCTTGCACGTACCGTCTCCTTTCTGGGTAAGTAGCGCTTTGGTGGTCAGGCGACATAATGGCTGGGAGTAGCTTCCTGGTGAGAAGCTGGCCCATGCCTGATCCCCCCTGGGCTTCTGAAAATGGGGCATCTCGCCAGGCAGTGTTCCAGCGAGGAGTCCGAGCCTCCTCGCCTTCGCATGTTTGCTCCTTGGGTCCCCATCCCCTGGACAGCAGTCATGTCTAGGACTGAGCTGGCCGTTTCTGAGGTGCCTCAACTACCCACCACCCCCTCTCTCCCAGGTCCCGTAACTCAGGGTTTCACATGAGCAGTGGCCCCATCCCCAGAACCCAAATGGGGGCATCCATGGGGTTGGGGAAGTTGGGGAGGGCTTTAGCAACCTCTTAATCTCCATCCACCCCTTCTCCCTAAATAGGGAAACAGCTTCACGACAAGTCCTCGAACCCCCCTTCCTGACACTCTTCACTCATTTCTACCAGACATCCCGCATGTGACCGTGGCCGCTGGTCACAGCTCAGTTTTCTGACCATGTCTCTGCTACAGCCTGCCTCCTGTTGGCCCTACAGAAATTCAAACCAAGTCTTCCAGAAACAGCTACCAAAAACAACTGCCTTTAAAAAAAAAGATTTTATTTATTTATTTAACAGAGAGAGATCACAAGTAGGCAGAGAGGCAGGCAGAGAGAGAGGAAGGGAAGCAGGCTCCCCTCTGAGCAGAGAGCCTGACGCGGGGCTCGATCCCAGGACCCTGAGATCATGACCCGAGCTGAAGGCAGAGGTTTTAACCCACTGAGCCACCCAGATGCCCCGACAGTTACATTAAAAAAAAAAAAAAAAATTACATAGCTGTGGGGCACGGGTGGGTTTGGCCCCATCATTTTGCACTTGAGGAAACTGAATGGGGACAGGCAAAGACCTGCCTCCGGACAGTAGTGGCCCAGGTTCTCCCAACTCCCAGTCACCCACCAGTGCCCTTTTGCCCGAAAGCCCTGCCCCTTGCAGGGAACTGGAAAACAAACAAAAATAACACTCTGCCTCCAGGGCTTATGAATGTCCCTGCTAGCGAGGAGAAGATGGAGTGAGGGTTAGGGTTGGAGTTAGGGTTATCTGGCAATCTGGTCAGCACCAGATCAAAAATGAGGGAAGCCATGGTTATTCCATAACAACGTCCTCTCGAGGCCAACAGGCAGACCTCCATGGGCCTCAGGCACTGCGTGAGTGTGTGGAGTGTGGGCAGGGAGAATATCACGGCTGTATTTTTGAGTCTTTCTGAAAAGGTTAGGTCTAGTCACTTAGCTGTGCATGGAAAGAGACTTAGGAAACAATGAAAGAAAGAGCCGCCCTAACTCTGATGGAGGAGTTTCTCAACGTGGGGCATCAGCTTGTCTGGTGAGAGCAGCTGTCCTCAAAGGGAAGATGAAACAGATTTTGCTCAATGACACACTATGGACATAACTGTCCAAGTTATGGCCTCCTCAAAGTGCTCAGAGGAGCATCAGGGACACATAAAATTACCTTTAAAGGGAATAGAAGATTCTGAGTCAGGACCAGTGTCAGGTGTGAAACAGGAAACCCACAGCCCGGAGCTGTTCTAGCTGATCCTTCCGCAGATAAAACCGAGTGGCTTAACGCCCTGATCTTAGGCAGCCATTAGAGCTTCAGCCCAAACCCCACGAGGAAGAAAAGCAGTTTTCATTTTTTTTTAAAAGATTTTATTTATTTATTTATTTATTTGACAGAGAGAGATCACAAGTAGGCAGAGAGGTAGGCAGAGAGAGAAGGAAGCAGGCTTCCTGCTGAGCAGAGAGCCCGATGCAGGACTCGATCCCCGGACCCTGAGATCATGACCTGAGCCGAAGGCAGCGGCTTAACCCACTGAGCCACCCAGGCGCCCACAGTTTTCATTTTTTAAACAGAGAAACTTAAAAAACATTGCTTTAACAATAAAAGCACACATACATTATGTCCCCAAGAATTGTATTAAAAAAAGAAATGGTACACATAATGTTTTCATTGTGAGTAAATGTACCACCATCCGCCCCTAACAAGCCACCTTTAAATAAACATTGAACTCTGGTTAATGACATGAAAGCCAAGCTTTTCTAATGGAGGAGAAGATTCCTCACAAACAGATGTTCCAGCAAATGGCAGTTATACACTTCGGACAAAATACAGAACACAGTGACTTGAGCGCTCTGAAGAGGAAACACAAAGGTGTTTCAAAGCCTGAAACACCCAGTGCTGAACCTCCAAGATTAAAACCCACCCAGTTCTCCTTCCGCAGAAGACCCCGGCTGCTGTAGAGTGAGGAGGAGCCTGAGAAAGGATTGGTCAGAGAAGGAGGATGCCCAATTTCAGTGAAAACTCACCCAAATCTGGCTGACCTTAGAAATGTGCATGGATGGGGGGGGTGCCAGTGATTCCAGACTTGCCAGCCCGCATCAACTGGGGAGCCAAGACACAGGCGCTTCCAGGTGTCCATGAGAGGTAGGAACATTGGAATCTGTATATACCGCTGTTGGCAAATTTTTTTAAAAAAGTACACTTTGGAAAAGAGTTGGGCAGACTCAACGAGTGAAATATATATTTATATGAGCCCCAGAAATTTTACTCCTAGTTATCTGTCTGGGAGAGACAGACATGCACGTCCATACAAAGACTTGGTCACAAGTGAGCACAGCACCATTCATAACAGCCCCAAACTGGAAACAATCCACATGTCCCTTGAATCTTGAACGGATAAACTGTATATGGCCATAAAATAAAATACGATTCAGCCTTAAAAAGGACTGAACTTCTGTTCCTTTATTGAGTTGTCACTGACAGTCATGGAACAAATTTGTGATTCATGCTAAAACACGGATGAACTTCAAATGCCTTCAGCGAAACGAGGGAAGTCACACAAAACACCGTACATTGTGTGATTTCATTGGTAGGAAATGTCTACAAAGGCAAATCTCTAGAGGCAGAAGGCAGACCCATCAGTGCTTGTCTGGGATGGGGCTGGGGCCTGACTGACTAGAAACGTCCATGAGAGAAGGTTTCAGGTGATAAGGATGTTCTGAACCCGGATTGTGGTGATAGTTGCACAAATGTATAAATTGGCTGAAAATCATCCCAAAGTACATATATGATAGATGAAACTCCTGGCATGTAAAATAGATCCCCACGAAGCTGTTTAAAAAATGAACAAACGATAGGAAACACCAATTCCTTTTGTGAGTCCGGCATTACATGGACGCCAGAAGCAGACAGAGATAACACAAGAAAAACGTGTAGGGTGAAGAGCACCTATGTCTCCATTTACTTTGAAACGTACCAAAACCAAGACAGATGAATGAATGGATGTAGGGATGGCCAGACGAATAAAGAGGTGACAAAGGATGTTCAGTAAAATGGGAGGTTCTAGCATTTAGTATTGGGGGGTTCGCTGCAAAATTCTTCCAACTTTGCAGCACCTTTGAAATCTTGAATAATAAAAGGGAGAAGGGGAATGAAGTCATAGCACGTGACACGGCTCAGTTGTATTTTTTATGAAGTCAAAGAATGTAAATAGCATTGATTTCATCCAGAAAAGAGGAGAAAATGTTTAAAAAACTGGGAGGCAGGGCACCTGGGTGATTCAGTCTGTTGGGATACAACTCTTCATTTTGGCTCAGGTCATGGTCTTGAGGTCATGAGTTGAGCCCTGCATCAGGCTCCACATTCAACAGGGAGTCTGCTAGAGATGCTCGCTTCCTCTCTCTCTGCCCCTCTGGTTCATGCTCTTTCTCTTTAAAACAAGAAAGGAAGGAAGGGAGAGTGGGTGGGAAGGAGGAAGGAAAAGAGAAAAGTCTTAAAAAAAAAGTACCTCACGGAGCTTGAACAATTTTACTGTACTGCCAGCCACATCCTGGAATAAATGTACATCTAGTACAGGTCCTTAATAAACTGGTTGGTCATGATAAGATCAGTTCAAAGGCATTAGCCCCCTTGGCACTTGGAGACCGGAGCCCAGCTTTTTCATAAGCATCTGCCTCACAGGTCCTTTGCTCTGGGAGCTTCATGACTCTGTTTCCCTTTGGGTCACTGAGTGTCACTCATCCCCCACAGTCTCCCACCCATTAAGGTGCCTGGCCATGCAGCTTACCTTGCAAGAGTGAAAAATAACCAACTGTCATGTTCTCAAAATTGTGCTCTGAGGCAAATATTTTATCAACATTATTTGAGTCTTGCCAAAAAAAAAAAAAAAAAAGGAAGGAAGGAAGGAAGGTGTCATGGCCAACTTTCCAAGCAAGTAGACAGAGGCTACGATAGCTTCACGTGTCAACTTGGCTAGGCCAGGGTGCCCAGATGTTTGGTCAAGCACTAGTCTGGATATTCTTGGGCAAGTGTTCTCTAGATCTGATTAACATTGAAACCCATAGACTGATTAAAGCAGGTCACCTCCTCAACGTTGGGTGGGGGGCATGCACTCACTTCAAGACCTTAAGAAAAGGACTAAGATCTCCAGAGGAAAAAGGAATTCTGTCCCCAGACTCCCCTCAAACTCAAGACCTCGACATCAATGATTCCTGGGGTCTCCACCCTGCCTGTCTGTCCTGCTATTTCAGACTTGCCAGCCGCCAAATCCTTCAGATAAATCTCTCTATAGAGACTCACTTGCTATATGCCACCCCCCACCCCTCAGACCACTTCTCTATAGTCTGTATTGGTGATGACTCGAGAGAAGGCTCTGGGAAGGTAACATCCCAGGGTCACACACCAAGGGGGAGGCAGTGCGGGCATTTGGACCCAAGCAAGGTCAGCTCCAAAGTCATGTTCTTAACCAAACAGGACAACGGCCCTTTCACCCCAGGGCATCTCATCCCCCAGAGCCAAGTGTCTGAGGCTCCCTAACTCCACAGACCCCCTCCAGGGGAGGACAGCAGGACAGAAAGGGCACATCTCTCTTTTCAAGGCTGCACAAAGGAGCCTCTCCTCAGCCCCTCCTGAGTCACGAGGGCCACATGGGGTATCCCCTCTCAGGGGGAGATTTGATTGATCTGATTTGGGTTTCTAGTTCACCCTGAGGACCTGCACTCCATTAGCTGGCCTGAGAGGCCCCAGGGAAACCTCAATTCGTGTGTCACACCGCCATCTACTGGTCGGATTGAGGGGCAGCTGCAGTAATCAAATGCCCTCTGCTCCCTGAGGCCAGGACATTATCCCATTTTACAGATTGGCAAAAGGAGTTTTTGTTCGAAACGTTGCCCCATTTGCTCAATCATGTGTTAGCTGCCAGGCACGATGCTAGATGCTGGGGGTTCAGAGAAACCAGTCCTTCTTGGAGAGAGTGACAGAAGGCATAGTGGAAACTACCAGGAAAGACAGAGGTGGAAAGAGTAGAGGTGACACGCCAAAGGGGGGCCAGTTGTCCTGTGCAGGAAAGGCTGCACCACCATTGTGGTGATGGTGGGAGAAGGTTTTGGAATTCTGGAGGGGTCTGCCAGGCTGACATGAGGGGCCTGGAGGGCATCATTTGATTCTCAATTCAGAACTTTTCCCCAAGGACAGAAGGACAGGTGCCAGGAAGGGCCCCTTAGTGAGCAAAATATGGGCTTGCTGGAGTGTGACTTGAGAGGAGGGTGGGGGATAGGATCAGTCGCACACAGGGGCAAACGGGCCAGGATCCGGGCCCCTGAGTCACACACAGTTGGCCCCAAAGCTGCCTGGGGCAGCTCTGCCAGTCCCACCTATGAAGACAGAGCTCTGCCACGCTAAGGAGTCTGAGCACGGTCTCCCCAGCAACGGGGAGTCCCAAGGAGCTGTTAAGTTACACCAGGGAGTAAAATGATCTCACGTGCTTGGGAAGGACAGTCCTGCAGAGTGAGGATGAAGGGACACCAGAAGCTGGGACATCATTTTAGGGATGATCATTGCAGCAAGCTTGCCAACGCTCAGAACTCCAGCGGCGGGTGGTGGGGAATGGGAGGCCAGAAGAGACGAGATCTGGGGACCCAGTCTCGGTGGAGCTGGGCGATGAGGCAGAGGTCCAGGGAGAAGTCGGGGGAGGGGGACAGGTGCCTACCCGGTGTGGGGCTCGGTAGACCATTCATGGACCTGAAATAAAAGGAGATTTAGAAGACAGGATGAGGAGGTTGTTGCTGGCATATCTGTCTGTGGGATTCCCGCATGGAGTTGCTGGAACATGGCTTGGATGAGCAGAATAGATACCAGTGACAGATACCATGCTGGCAGCGAGTGGAGAATTCCTCAAGGGGATGAGGCCCTGCTGGTGTCACTCCTACATGGCCACGCCGTCAGAGAAACCCCCCACACACACACCTGAGCTGCACAAGGTGTCAGACAAGACGAGAGAGAGAAGGTGCCGGTGCCTTCCACAAGCGTTTCCTCTTGAGCTTGTGGGCCTGCAGGTGACTGCGGTTTGGCTGGGCAGCCGATTTAGGCTGCGGGTCAGTGGGCCTCACACAGCCTCCCGGCCACCTGCCCTGTGCTACAGTGCACGGACCTTTCTGGTTCAGCTCCAGCCCTTCCCCCAAGCTGTGTGATCTGGGCAACGTCATGTTCCTTCCGAGCCTCCAGCATCCACTCAAACCTCCCCTCCCGAGATTGTTATAAAGGTTACATGGGATGATGTATAAGATACCCCTTGTCCTGCTCAGGGACCAGCGAAAGTTCTCCCTAACCCATGTGCCTTGCAGTCTCTTAAACAGTTGGCATCCATTGGTTTCTAGGCACAAGAGCAGCTCCTGGAAGGGTCTCAGAAGTCCTGAGCAGATTTCCAGCCCTGTTGGTTCTGATTCACTTGGAGGGGATTGCTTTAGGTGCCCCACATGACTCTCAGGCACCACCGCTGGCGTCTAGTCCATGCTTAGCACTCACTGACTAGTTCACAGTTCCGTGTGTTAGAGACTTAGGTGTGAGTCTTTGTGACCTTCAGAAGGAGAGAGGGAGGCTTTCAGTTTCCAGCCATGCCACCACCATGTGGAGGGTGATGTAATCCTGTGTCTGCTGGACCTCGGAGTCCCGAGTCTGTTTCGCACTCTGGTGACACAGATGCAGATGGTCTTATGTACCCTGTTCAGCCTTTGTGATGGCAAATACATACACCAATAACTAGAGATGAAGAGTGTTTCACAAGTAAACACAGCCAGAGTAAGGAACGTGTTTGTTTATTCATTTACAAACCTAGCAGCATGAAAAGAACATCTTAACTAAAATCTGGCTTGATAGAAGTACAGGGAACGATGTTCCTACCGCCTTCATGGAATCAGAAATGCTGGTCGTTCTGGGTGCCAAAAGTCACCAGGGCTCCTGAGAAAGATCCTGTGCCCTAAAGTGCCTCAGATGTCCTCAGGACCTCTTGCTGTCGCTGCTCTGGGATTGAAAAGGACTGAGCAAACAGCATGCTCACAAATGCAAATAAGGAGTTACAGCCCTGTGCAGTCATTACAATGGCATTTCCCAGATCCCAAGGGTAGAGAGTGAAGTGTGAACTGGGCTGCTAGAAACCCGTTGAAGGAAAGAAGCTGCGGAAAGGCATTTGATGTGGGGATGGGAGGCTCTGCGGGGAGGATGGGAACACTTGGAATGACTGAAGGTGCTTTGTTGTTCTCTTTCCTGTCTACACCCACCATGGGACATTCTCGAGTAAGGCCCGAGAACCTGGCTTGGAGAAGAGAGACGCTCCCAGCTGCCATTCTTGGTGTGCAAAGAATAAAAAGATCCAGCACAGATACTTTGAGATGCGAGAAATACCTTCCCCACCCCTTTTAATTTCTGTCCTTGAGAGAAGGCAGAAGTTTTACAAAGGCAAATCCAAATATCATGAGAATAAAGTCCTCCGAGGATGTGTGTACATGGGCAGCTCTGCTCTGTGAAGTATCGTGCAAGAAATCACTCCGACCTTTCACGCACGAGGAGCCAGAACAGAAAACAATGCTAAGTCCTCTTGATGAATAGCACAGTTGGTGGGTATGAGAGCCTATGGAGTACGAGAATCAACAAGAAAGGACAATAAAAGGTGGCTTGGGACTTTGCAGAGATGAACAACGGGGATGGCTGAGGGAAGCAGGGAGAAATCCGTACGGCTTGTTTGCCAAGCACTGCTTGTCCACAAAATGGAATGAACACCTTAACGATCACTTTACTTCACCCACCGGTTCCCACACACAGCGAGGTTTCTCCCAAATTCATAAGCCTGCAAACGGCATAGGTCAAGCTGCTCATCAGGAAAGCTAGCAAAGGTTTTCTCCCCACATCACCATGTCTGGAGATCGGGAAAGACTTACCCAGGAATACACCTCAGATGAGTTAGTTTCTCTCTGCTTCTTTTGGGGCGGTCAGGTGACACCAGGCTCTGGGTCATTAGCCAAAATATTCAAAAGTATTTCTCTAGCACAGGAGCCAGGACGTCTTAAACTGTCATGGGTCAGACTAGCCAGGGCGGACCTTCTGTCCTCAGGCAGCCAGAACTCATCTGCACTGTATCGAGTGAGTTAACACGCGAGTCTGGGCTAGAAAGTATGCAGCTCATGGGGGGTTTGGTACCACAGGGATCCCGGGACCTTTCTTACCCCTCCCTAACGGAAGAAGCCCTCTCTTTCTTGTGCACTGCGGAATCCCTTCGCCCAGCAGGGTGCCTGGCCCAAAGAAACCATAAGGAAACAAGATGGGCTCAGTGGGGGTGAGGGGGAGCCCCAATTTAACGAACAGGAAATAGTGTGGCTCAACCCGCAGGGGCCGCTGCACCCCAGAACGCTCTCCATTCAGAGAACTAGTGACTGGACGAGGTGCGAGGAAGGGCTGCAAGTGCTGAGGGCATAGCCGTGCCTCGGACTGAGGTTCTGTCGGGAGATGGCAGGCTTGCACCTGGCGGGAAAGGCAGTCGACCACCACAGACTGCACCTGGCGATGAGTTCCACCAGGGAAAGAAAACGGGGCCGCTGACAGTGAGGAGGGGCTGGACGGGGGCCTTGTCAGAAGATGGACCGAGAGAGTCCATTTCCCTCGTCCCAGACAGGCCAGGAAGGTGCAGGGTGCCAGAGCTCAGGGCCTCTATAAATCCCGCCTCGCCCGAGAAGAGCCGAGAGCCTGCGGGTCCAGAGCGGCTTTGAGCCTCGACCCACCCGGGGACAGAAGTGGGAACGCGCCTGGAGGGCAAAACGAAGCTCCGCGCTCCCCAGAGCACCGCAAGGCGAGCGCCCCACCGCGGACCTCCCGGGTCCACCTGCAGAGGTCAACCCGCTGGGCAGCCGGAGTTCAAGAACATCAGGACCACTGCGGCTGACGCCCAGAGTCCCGGGGCGGGGCCTCGCGAGACCCAAACAAGCCACACGTGGCAGGGGAGGGGCCGCCACGGGGACGTCACGGCGCGCGCGTGCGCGGGAGCGATCTCGCGCCGGCGTACCCTTGTGGGGGCCGTAAAGCGCGGAAGGTCGCGGTCCCCGGCGTTCCCCGGAACTTTTTACTCCCTCTGCCCCGCCTCTTTCCCTTCCCGGCTCCCCGCGTTCTGGTGCCGGGACCCCTCGCAACTGTTGTGACTGCTGCCCCGCTGCCGCCGGCGTGGTGCTGACCGCGGAGCGCTCGGAGGCCCGTGAGGTAAGGAACCGCTGTGGGGCCGCTCTGGCCTCCCCTCGCGTGTCTCAGCGCCCCCCTTTCCGCTCTGGTCTCCCTCGGGGCTGGTCCCGGCCGCCCCGCGTTTCGTGTCGCTTGCGCCGGGTGGCCTCAGGCCTCTGGCGGCCGGGGTCGAGAGGGATTCGCCTCATCTCTCCCAGCCTGTCCGCGGCTGTGCTCCGTCCGGCCGAGGTGGTCCGGGTTTCGGAGACTAGTGCCCGGCTGCCCCGGGGCCTGCGCCGCGGCCCCTCAGGGGGCGTCCGCCGCCTCAGCCCGACGTCCAGAGCGCCGGCGGTGACCGCGCTTCGCGCTCCCGGCCTCGGGCTTGCAAGCCCGTAGGGCGGAGGAGGCCGGGCGCGCAGGTCTTCGTCCGCTGCGGGCGCAGTTGCTTTCCCGCCTGGAGACGCGCTGCGGTCCGCCTGCGCCTCACTAACTTGCAGGACTGCTGCAGAGTGCGGCAGCCAAGTTAGCGGGGACAGTGTAGGCCCGGGGCAGTGGGCCGTCTTCGTGATGCGTGAGCACTCGGCACCGATGTGAAGGACACAGATGGGGTGCGGGCGTCTTCAGGTGTCCTTTGCCGGTGTGTGTGAGCGTGACGTACGGGGCTGCGGAGGGAAGGGGGTGGGGAGCCGCGCCCCAGGGCACACCTGGCCGGCACACCTGGCCGGCGCTGGCGGTTCGTATTGATTTCTTAAACTTGTCTGATCACCTGGTGGCACTTGTTGAGAATTACACACCCAGGACGGGCAGGGTCCGACTCTCCAGAGGGGGAGCCTGGGAGAGAAAAGTCCTGGGGGGCTCTAGGGCTGAGGCAGGTGAGGGACATCTTAACCGCTCTCCCCTCACCAGTCTTCGTTGTCCCCAGCGGCCCGTTTGTACACACGCTGTGACCGTACAGAGGAACGACTCAGAGGGACTTGGAGCTGCCCTCTTGGTTGTGTTGGTGTAAGCAGATGTGGGCATACCTAGTCCCGATATTGAGTTTGCTCGGCAGATAATTTTTCTTCTTAGCGGAAGGCATTGTAGGGTCGTCTTAGTTTTTTAAAAATATAATTTGTTTTGGGCGCGTGACTTGTTTAGTCGGAAGAGCATGTGAGTCCCGAATGGGGTGTGGAGAGTACTTAAATAAAGCTTAAGATATGTATTTTTACACACACACATATTTTAAATCCGGTTATCGCTTTTCTTTGTTTTTGACACCTTCGGTTTCTTGTCTAGTGACGTTCCCTTCTCTGCCGTCAAGCTTGGCCTTGGTTTTGCTGCCAAACCTACTTGGATACTCTGGCACCTGCCTTTCTTTGTTTGGATCCACTTTAAATCTTTTTTGGTTCTTGTTTGCCTCCACCACTCGCTGATTCTTTCAAGGTCATGATGCACACAAGGTCACAAATCTTCTACTTGGTTCTCATCACCCTAGGCTGTTTGTTTGGTTTTTTTTCCTGGAACAGTCTAGGTTTCTAACATTGTTTATTTCATCTTAAACCTCATCTGTTAATATGTGTCTTCTGTGGCATTTGCAATTCCTTTTATCCCGCCAAGGGATGTGTCTTGTGGTTCTGGCCTCACAGCTACCGCTTCTGTACTCGTCTGAGGTTGTTTGATGGGTAGCAGGGAGTAAAGATTCTAGGGTAGACTCTGTGGTGCCATCCCGACAGGGTCTTACTCCTGGCTCTGCCACTACTGGCATTAGAGAAGCTTGGTCGAGTTCTTTCCCTGTGCCTCAGGTTCCCCAAGCAGTAGAAAAGAAATTTTAGTGCCTTATAGGTTTGTGAGTTTTAAGTCAGTTGTACACCTAACGCAGCATCTGGTAGATTGTAACTGCCTTTGAAAATATTCCCATTTTCTTTTTAAAAATTCTTTCACGTGATTTAGATATCCCCTGAAGTCTGAGAGCCTAGCCTTGAGATCTCTGAGTCCTCATTGAACTCCTCCCTCCCCGCCCCCGTGTGTTCTCTCTTCTTATCCATTTAGCAACTTACATTTCCTAGGTGCCTATCCTGAATGCTGGGAGAAGTATGATCAAGTTATATCATTGGTCCCAGTTCCCAGAGATCTCCATGGTTATATGATACTAAAAAGTATCTTTACTAAGTGCTTCTTAGGTCCAGTGGCCATGTTTTTCCTTCTATTCTGATTGGGTGTTTGTAGCAGCTGTGTGAGGCAGGTCATCCTAGCTTACCTCGTGGATGAGGAGCCCAAAGCATGGGGATGGAATAACTTGCTGCAAGTCCTAGAGCTAATGAGAGGTGGGTGGAGGCTTTCAAACCGCCAGCTGTCTGTCTCTCTGTAAAGCCTACATTCTCAGCTGGGCTGTTGTGCTGTTTCCCTGATTGACCAACATGGTCCGGGAAGCTCTGTGCTGGGAGAAGCCCAGGGTGCGATGGGAGAACATAGGAGGGCCACCTGACCCAGTGCTGGGGGAGGGGTCTAATAAGATTTCAGGCTGAGAGCCTTGGCGTTACCCTTGTTTGGGGAGTGGGCGGAGAGTGGCAGGAGCTATACTGTTTGGTTAGAGGAACAGTGTGCCGGGATCCGGGGGTTTCAGAATCCTATCCTGTTTGAGGAATTAGTTACAGAAAGGTTCAGCCTGGCTCCAGAGAGAGCAGAGAGTGAAGGGTCTTGCACTTCTTTGAAGGAGATTGCCTTTTCCTGAGGGCATCAGAAAGACACTGAAGAGTTTTAAGCAGGGGCGTGAAACAAGATTTTCATTTGAGAAGACTGGCTTAGAGTCTTGTGTCAGGATTGTGGGGTGTGGGGAGAACGGGCTGTGGAAACCCTTTCAGGAAGCTTCTTCAGTAATCTGAGCAAGGGTAGCCACCTGTACTCAGGTAGCTGCAGCAGCGGCGGGGGTGGGGGGGTGGTGGTGGTGGGAGAAGTTGGTCCACCTGAGGGAAATGAAGCCTGTGGAATCCTTGGTCCTTGCAGGTTGGCTGCATAGAGGAACCAAGAGAGGAGGAGCCCAGGGTAACACCCAGGGTTCTCATATATGGAGTCACACTGGGGACGCAGAAATGGAGAAGATTTGGAGATTGTGGAGGATGGGTTTCCCTGTTGGATGTGCCCATTTTGACCTCTGGGAGCCCCAGCGGACTTGCTGTTGTTCCCTTGGAGGTGCAGACGCAAATGTTGGGGCCGCTGTGGGTTGGGCCCTCGGTCACGGTAGGCAGTGAAATCCCCCGGAGAGTAGGGGACCGAGGGGAGTAACTGGTCCCAGAGCCCCATGAGGGACATGGACTCGGAAAGATGGACAAGGGAGAGCAGCCAGCAAAGACGTGGCCAGGGTAGTAAGAGTCAGGATTAAACCAGGAAAGAGGGTGTGAGTAGAGGGAGCGGTGGGCGACATGCGGTGCTTGAAGAGGACCTTATGAGGAGGGGGCCAGTGTTCCCAGAAGTTGGCAACATGAGCCTTCTCGGTGAGAGCAGCATTCCTGGCTGTTGGGGGAGGGGGTGCACAGAAGCCAAACTGCTTTGGTTCGGGGCAGACAGGAAATGGGGGAAAAAGGGACAGATCATACAGGAAGCCCTTTCCTGAAGGTATTCGTCAAGTGAAAAGACAGGTTGTGAGTTCGCATTAAGAGTCACTTCTGGCTCAGGATGCCTGGGTGGCTCAGTCAGTTAAGTGGCTGCCTTTGGCTCAGGTCAGGTCATGATCCCAGGGTCCTGGGACCCAGTCCCGCATTGGGACCTAGGCAAGGCAGCCTACTTCTTCCTCTGCCTGCTCTGCCTGCCACTCCCCCTGCCTGTGCACGCTCTCTGTCTCTGATAAATAGATAAAAAAAATCTTCAAAAAAAAGAGGCACCTCTGGCTTGACCACCGGCAGACCGTGCAGTCACTGAGGGGTAAGGGAAGAAGGACACAGTCAGGCGGCAGCACTCAGGTGCAGAGCAGAGCAGCACATGGGACTGCTTATTTCGTATGGTGGGAAATCGTTGTTTTAAATTTTACTCATTTATTTGAGAGAGAGACCGCACGCAGGTGCACATGTGCCCATAAGTGGGGAAAGAGGCAGAGGGAGAGAGAATCCCTATATGGGGCTCGATCCTCTGACACTGAACCATGACGTGCGCTGAAGCCAAGTCCGACATTCAACCAACTGAGCCACCCAGGCACCCTGATGGGAAATCATAATTGCCTTCTATGTTTGTGTTTTCCGCCAAGACCATTTTTTTTAATCATTTAGAATTTTTAAAGTGAAAAATCGCTACTCAAAGACATTTATGGAGGCTTTGTTCTGTTTCTTCAGTGGATTGGGAGGACTTGAACATGTGAAAACGCTGAGGGTCAGGAGGGCACCGAAGGCACATGGAGGAGGAGTTGGGTTCACGGACCTGGGTTCCTGGGGAGGAGGGGGAGGGTTCTGGGGCTCTTGCAGCCTTGAACTTTGGACCCTCTGAGGGAAGGAGAGATGGTTGCAGATGCCAGTGGGATTGTCGGTGGAGTTTCAGGGGAGATGAGTGGGGTTATCTGCTTTGAAGGAAGGAAGGTGGGGGATCCGAGGTCTGGAGAGGATCAGTGCTGCGGGTTCAGAGGCAGAACATACACAGACATCTGCCTGTGGCTGAACCCGTGATGGCCCCCGGGTTAGGCAGGGGGTAGCCACTGGCCTGAGCCTTGGAGGAACTGGGTCTGTTCCAGTGTGACCAAGCTGTAATCCTTCCGAAGGGAGGGGGAGGGGGAAGGGGAGGAGGATGCTCCCCGCCGCCCCCTGGAGGCGAGCTCAGTAGAACGCGGCTGGCCAGGAAGGGGTGGCCTCTCCCTCAGAGGAGCTGCGGCTCTGTGGACACCCAGGGGAGAGGTACTGGGCCAAGGGCCAGGGCTTAACTTTGGAAAGGATCCTCTAGAGGGCACAGTGGAGAGATCTGGAGGGGAGGGTGCAGGGCGGTGGGGAGGGAGGGAAGCACAGAAGTTGGTGCTGTGGCCACGAGGTTGCAGGAAGAAGCTTCTCTCTTGAGACCCTTGGGCAGGGACCAAGGGTGTGAGGAGGCCTGGTGACTACTGCGAGGCAGCCGAGTGATCGGCCCTGGTTGGGTAGGATTTGACTTGGGATGCGGTGTAGGCCTTGCTCAGTCTCTGTTCGGAGATGTTTGTGGTGGATAGGCGCCACACCTTGGCCTTGGACGAGTTGGGATTTTGGGGCCCCACATGCTGCTGGGTGTGCTCTCTGCCGGGGCTCTCCTCGGAAGTCCCCTCCCCCCCAACGCTGGTGACCCTGCCGTCTCCCGGCAGGTGTGTCTGCAGTTTCCTGAACCTTGAACAGGCCTCTGCTTTGCTGGGAGAGTAGTTCTCCCTGGTGACCCGATCCCATACCCTTCTGCTTCTCTGTCTGATGATGCTGGTCCCAGCCTGTGACACCCGAGGGTGCGGGATAAGCCAAGCTTGACTCCCCCCCCCCCCCCCCCGCATCTGGGAGGAGGCCTGCCGGTCCCTGAGTCTCCCTCTAGCCCGCGGCCTGTGCAGACACGGCGCACACCGTCCCTTACCACAGCTTTGGGTCCTCTCTCTCCTCTTCCAGGACCTCATTCTTTGTCACCAGCTCTCCTTCCAGATCCACCTCTTTCCCTTTTCCCGGCCCTTCCCGCCAGCAGTGAAACAGGCTCAGGGCCCGTGCCTTTAGAGACCAAGAGCCTTGCCCTGCTCCCTTCAGAACAGAAAGTGAAGGGACAGTCCTCACTCCCTCATCTGCTCGCTCGGGAGCTTGCTGTGGCCCCGGTTTCATCCCGAGCACTCCCCTGGGAATGCTCTTTTTGGGGACACCAAGGACCTCTGCTGTCCCAGCAGACCCTTGTCCATCGTGCTGCAGGGTCCCTCACGCACCGTCCATAGGGAACCACTTTTTTTTTTTTTTTAAGATTTTATTTATTTATTTGAGAGAGAGAGTGAGAGAGAGCATGAGCAAGGAGAAGGTCAGAGGGAGAAGCAGACTGCACATGGAGCTGGGAGCCCGATGTGGGACTCGATCCCAGGACTCCAGGATCATGACCTGAGCCGAAGGCAGTCGTCCAACCAACTGAGCCACCCAGGCGTCCCGGGAACCGCTTCTTAAAGCCCCTTTCCTCTCTTGGCTTCTGTGACACTACAGCCCAGGCCTCTTTCTGCCTCGCCACGGCTCCTTCTCTGTCTCGAACCCCGTCTGTTTGTCTGGATGCTGTCCGTCTCCCCAGCGCTCTGTCCTCTGCCTGGTACTTCTTCCTCTTCCCAAGCTCTGCGTGCTGGGGAGCCTCAGGGTCCTGCTTGTTCCTCAACATGCTGGGTCTCCAGATACCTGCGCTGGTCCTTGGCTTCAGGCCTGGATGTCTGGCCACTGCTGGTCCTTTCCCCGTGGATGCCCGCCAGACATCTTGCGTGTAACCCCTCGGGTGGGCTGTTGGCCCGCCTGCGCCCCTTCACAGCCTCCCTCTCGCTCACTCTCCCTGCCCGCCTCCCTCCCCATCCCTAGCCCTTCACACTGTGGTAAGTGGCATCAGTTGCTTAACCCAGAAGCTCTGCCGTCATCCTTATTTCTCCCCTTGCCCCATTTTAACATCCCATTTGCTGGCACGTCAGTTCTGTCATTTCGCGTCCAGAACAATCCAGTTGCGGCTCTGACTCCTCTGCCACCATCCTGCTCTGAGTCTCCGTGCCCTCCCTCTAGGACTACGGCGGTCGCTTCCCAGCCCTGCTTTTCCTCTCGTTCTCCAGTCCTCTCCCCACCGTGGAGCCGGACTGATCTTGGAAAAGCATATCCAGTTATTTCATTCCCTGCTTCTGTATTTTCCTTTGCACTTGGAGTGGAATCCCAGCTTGTCGCGACGGCATCCAAGGGCTGTGTGTCCTCGCTTTCTGCCTGCCTCTCCAGCCTTGTCGTGGGTCCCCTCCACTGATCATGCTGTGGGCACATTGGCCTCCTTTCTGTGCTGGGACTTCTCAAGGTCTGCCCACCCCACCCCCCACCCGGGGCCTTTGCACATGCTTGTGCCTCTGTCCGGAAGACGCAGCCCGCTGATTCCTGGTCACCATCAGGTCTCTTTTCCAATGTTCCCTTGTTCCCGTCCGTCCTATTTGGCACATGACTTCAGTTATTCCAGCACGTTGGCTTTGCTCCTTGTTTGATCTGGGTACGGGCCGCCCCTGGTGTGGGCACCCTCACAGACACTCCAACGCCCCCTTGCACTCTGTGTCTCTAATGGCAGTTGCATAAAGGTGTCGTTGTCCCCTGCTGTCTCTATAGCTGGCAAAGCATCTGGAACTGCAGGGCCTCAGACACTGGCAGAAAGCGTGGCTAGCTGGTCTCTGTCGCCTCCTTTCCCTTTCTCAGTAATCCTGAGCACAGAGTACGGTGGAATGAAAATCTGGTTGCTTTCTCCGTCTAGTGTGAATGTCGGGATCTCCGCCGTAGCTGAGTGAGAGCACACCTCCGAGCTGCCGACAGACGGGATGTTTTTTCGGTTGCTGTCGGCGGTCCGAAGACAAAGGCCCGGCCGAGGATGGCAGAACCGGTCGTCGGGGAGGAGCAGTGCGTCGGCCGCCGAGGCGCATTCTGTCGCCCTGCCCACCCAGGCGCAGGTGGTCATCTGCGGTGGCGGGATCATGGGCACATCCGTGGCCTATCACCTCTCCAAGATGGGGTGGAAGGATATTGTCCTTTTGGAGCAGGGCAGGTAAGGAGCAGACACACACGGCGTGGGGCTGTGTTGCACCCACTGCTCAGGCTCCCCTCATCCCCTCCGAGTAACATGGGCCCAATAGTAGCCAGGCTGACTGGCACTCAGTAGCAGGAGAAGAGCCACAGAAAGGCTCCTGGACGCGCTTGTGCGATGATTGTGCCCGTGTTCTTCGGCTCAGAGTGAGCTGCCCGGTTCCAGCACAGCAGGTCTCCTCAGAGGGCGTGCTTCATTTCGGGGTCATGGCGCACCTCGCCGTCTTGTCCTCTCCACTGTAGTCCACAGCAACACCAGCCCTGTGGCTCGGGAGCTTCCTCTGTGAGCCGAGCCGGAAGAGTCTGTGCATCTCTGCTCCTTTCCTTTACGGGGCTCACGCACTCGAGTGCAGTGGTAAAGGGACAGAACAGTCACGAAGGTCGTGCGGCGTGCCCGTGCGCCTCGGCCCAGGAGGCGCGTTGCAGAGTGGGGTCCCGGTTGGATGGCATGGATCCGGCAGGTGCCACAGTGGTTAACTGCGGTTCATGCTCTGTTTCAGGCTGTTTCACTTTCCCCCGAATGTCCCCTTTCTGTGCTGTTGCCTGCCAGAAAGTGGATGACCTTTAACACGTCTGTTGTATTTATTTCTGAGTAGGCCAATACATGTACACGACTCAGAGTGAAAATTGTAGAGAGTGTACAGGGGAAAATCTGCCCCCCGCTCCAGATTCTAGCTCGAAGTTTCCCTCGCTGGAGGCAAGTTAAGTTCCTTGTGTATCATTCCAGATGCTCCCCGCGCATATGAGCGCGTCTGTATCAGTCAGCTCGGTTGTGTACCTGGGCATTCATTTGTTATTTTTTCCACTTTTGTATTCAGGTTGGTAGCGCACCTTAAACAGTGTCCCTCCCCTTGCTTTGCTCGTTAGGGTTGTTCCATATTGTGGCAGAAAAGCTTTCTCTCGTTCCTTTTTCTGTGCCCATGTGGAGTATCCTGCCGTCGAGGGGACTGTGGGCTGCTCGGTGCCACTCCTGTCGGTGGCTAGGGAGGTGGCCTCCCCCTTCCCAGCTGACAGACGACGCCGTAATGAGGGTCTCTGACCTAGCTGCCGTCACGCGGGGGGAGCGAGTCCATCTGATGGCATTTTGGATGCGTCCTGCAGGCTGGCTGCTGGCTCCACGAGGTTCTGTGCTGGCATCCTGAGCACCGCCAGGCACCTGACCATCGAGCAGAAGATGGCAGACTATTCCAACAAGCTCTACCACCAGTTAGAGCAAGAAACGGGCATCCAGACAGGTAAGCAGGTAATCCGCCGCCCGCCGGCCAGCCTGTGGTGCGGACTCCGGGGCTCCGGGCCGTCTGCGCCCGGCACCGCGTCAGCCCGCGGGTTCGGTGGTCAGGACTCGAGTCCCAGGCCGGCGCTGCCGCTCGCCGGGGTCTTTTCCTGGCGCGAGTCTGTCAGCGTGTTGCGCTGTGTCCCGTTTCCCTGCCCGCCGGTCGAGGGGATCCGTCCTTTCCCCGGATCCTTTCCAGAGCCTGTCATCCTCAGGATGTGAACGGCTCCCTGGGCCGTTTGCTGTGACTTCACTCACTGAAGTCTATCTAGCAAGTGGCCACACGTGGCTCCTGAACGAAGCCGCCGAGGGCTTGCCCCCGGTTCGGTGCGTGATGGTGACATTGCTCTGAGCCGCGGCACCTGCCCGGTTGCTCTGAAGGCAACATGTTTCTGACCAAAGAGCTTAAATGTAGGTTACCCGTCATGTGTGTCGTCAAGGGGAAAGACCCCAGGCAGTCGCGAGCTAAGTATGACCGGAGCAAGTAGAGGGAGGGCCGAGCCCCGGGACAGCCCCGCAGGGTCACAAGGTAGGGGGTGTCTGTCCGCGTGTCATCAGGTGACGGATCGGCCGGAAGCCCAGGGGCTGATGAAACTGTTTGGTGGCCACGGGAGTTGTCCTGGGGGAGAAGCGGGGTCTAGAGCTGAAAATTCAGGACGCCCGTGTCCGTCAGGGTTGCTCTTCTGAAGACCCGTGTAATTCAGATCCCAGATGGTTCCAGGCCGATCCTGGCAAGATTGGTAGTAGCCTGACGTGCTCGCCCGCTGAGGTGGCCCTGCCGGGGGTCGCAGCGTAAGCACCGGGGATGTCTCCTTTGCTGCCCGTTCAGCGCTTATGTGACCCACGACACGGCTGTCGTTGGGAGGGTGAGAGTTGATGTACTCAGAGGCTGAGGTTTTATGGCATTTCCCTTTCACAGGATTCCTACTCTGGCGAAGCGTCGCCTCGCGTGTAAATCTTGGATCAAGACTGAATGTCTGGGAACTGGGAGCGGGTGGCTGTGTTCGTGCAGAGGGGAGATGCCAGGAGAGGAGCTGGAGGAGGGGAGGGAAGAGGCCGTGGCCCTCTGCCCAGTGGATGAGCCTGGTGTCCCCCCCACCCCCACAGTGTCCTCAGTCTTGGCCGGGCTTCCTCTGGAGCGGCACGGACTCAGTGAAGATGGTAAAAGGCGTCCCCGCTCCTCACCACCTCTGCTTTTGTCACGGAGGTTGGCTGCTGCGTGCAGGACAGGCGGGAGTGGGTCCCTTTTGGTTGGATTTAATTTGGGGGCAACGGGTACTTGAGTCGGGTGGGAGCAGAGTCGGAGTCAGGAGAGGGTCTGCCCCGCGGGCCCCGAGCCGGAACTGCCGACTTGCGGTCCCGGGTTCGGTTCCTCGTGCTTTGCCGAGCCCTGCATCGCTTACCTGCTTGGATGCGAGAGGAACCCGGGCCATAGGCCTCTTGTCTATAAGGGAAGTTCATCTCACTTGAGTTCTGGGTCATTTCCTGGAACCGCATTTGGAGCCTGGTGTCTCCCTGTTGCTTTGCAGGGCAGCAGGGAAGTCAGGCCGGGGAGGGTCCAGGGGTCACGCTAGTCTGTCACCCCCGTTGCGGTTCAGCCATGGTGCAGCGGAAAGGGGACGTGGGGTCCCCAGCGGAGAATTGCGTTACCCGGCAGGATGTGCAGGGGTCAGTCGGGGGACTGGTTTTGAGCCATTAAATGAAGACACGTGACCTGTATACAAGCTGGATTTCCGGATATTACACGCTAATCCTCAGAGAGAGTGCATTTATGTGGAGGGTGTCTTTGCTCCTTTACTAATCTGACATGTCACTACTTCAGATGAGGTGGTCCATGCAGATCTTGTGTCTCCAAAGTTTGCTTTACCTTTTGTTGGTGTTTATCAGTTCATCATATGCTCTTCATACCATCTTTTGTATCGGGAATTGTTTGGTACATGTTCATTTTTTGTTTCATTAAATGCAAAAATATTTTTAATAATCATTAAAGCATATTATGGAAGGCTCTGTGAGGCAGCTCATGTGAATAAGTGCTTTGGGGCGCCTGGGAGGCTCAGTCTGTTAAGCATCTACCTTCAGTTCAGGGCATTGTCTCGGGGTCCTGGGATCGAGCTCTAGGTTGTGCTCCCTGCTCAGCGGGAAACCGGCTTTGCCCTCTGCCTCTTTCTTCCACTCATGCTTGCTTGCGCTCTCTCTTACTCTTTCTCTCATAAATGAATAAAATCTAAAAAAAAAAAAACAAAAAAAAACCAGTTTGCCTTTCATAACAGCAGAGGAGGGTGCCCCAGTATGCACCATTGGTTTGTCCACTTCCCATTACCTGATGTTCATAGTATCCTTTTTTGGTTGTTGGAGTGATGCAGTACAGATCCCTGTAGTTTGCATTTGTTTTCTCTTGCTGTTTCTAAAAGATAGAGTTCTAGAAGATTGATGATTGAGCAAAAAGCGTTCGTATTTTCAACTCTGATAGGTATGGCCAGATCTGTCCCCGAAGGAGCTACCCGTCACCAGCAGGTGTGAGCGCGCTTACTGCCTCAGGGTCTCCTCAGTACTACATATGGGGTTTCCATTCTACTTTCTTGTTAACTAATCTCTCTGCCCAACGTGAGGCTTGAACTCATGACCCCGAGAGCAAGAGTCGCGTGCTCTATCAGCTGAGCCGGCCAGGTGCCCCACATTGGGTATTATTTTCATTTTTACTAATATGAGAGATGGAAAAAGTTATCAGATTCCAGTTTGCATCTTTACCACTTAAATATTATTTCTTAGGTCTATTGGCCATTTGTATTTCTTCTCTGACTTGTTTTTTAACCCACTGAGCCACCCAGGCGCCCCTCTGACTTGTTTTTTAGTATCAGATATCTACTTTCTCTTACCAAACCTGAGAAGTTCTATGTTATGGCTTCAAACCTGGGATAAAGCACGTTTTATGTCAGGAAGCTCTAGACCAAATTTTAAAAGTCCTCTGTGGGAAGACCGTGGACAGGGAGGCTTGTGAAGCAGTGACAGACTGTTGTGGCCGGTGGTTCTGTGGGGAAGAGTGCAGTTTGGCCTCATGCGTGTGCTGTGATGTGCAGCTTTGTGCACAGTGGCCCTGTCCTCCCGGGGGACTGTTTGCTAGGGAGTGGGAAGTGACTGCTAAAGCCTTGTCTGCAGGTGAGACTCCTTGTGATCAGCCCCCTCGCTGGCCACGATCACCGCACTGGCCTGGTCTGTCTGCAGTTTTTAAAAAGCAGTCTCTGAAATTTAATCTCCGAACTGAGACATTTTTGTTGTGTCAGGGAAGGGCATATTTACCTGATGATTTCAAAAGAGACGAGAAATATATTTAAGAGATCCTCCTGTGCTGTCTTTTAAAAAGATGGCCTGATTGATTTAGCTTTTTCATCATCAGAACTGAGAGTGAAGTATGTTAGGGAGATTGTCACTGACCCAAGCGCGATCAAGGTTGTGTCAGGTATGCTGACTGCAAAGACCAGGAATTGACTCCGGCCAACTTGGACAGAAGGGAGTTTGTCGGAAGGCCATGGGAGCCAGTCGAGTTGGCGGAAGGCTGTCAGCTGGAGAAGGGAGCTAGAGGCTGGACCAGGGGGAACCCAGTGCAGGCAGCCCCTCAGCTGAAACAGGGCCCGTCTGGCCAGGATGCTGCTGCACCTGAGATGACCGGCCTCCAGCAGTCACCCACTTGCTCCAGACCCAGTATGCCACCCAGGAGGGTCTGTCTGGTGGGCTGACTGCGGCCACAGGCCCACTGGCTGTGCTGCAGTGAGAGAGGGAGGGCCCAGCCCCTGGGCACCGGTGTTGTGAGTGGCCTGCATCGGGGTCACACTCCCACCAAAACCACAGGGAAAAAGGCTAAAAAGACTGAAGAAGGAGATGGGTTCTGGGGTACATTCCCTTTCAAAAAGCTTTGTAGCAACAGTATCTCTCATTTTTATTTTACGAGTGATTATTGAAGATGTACATGAAAATCCAACTCGATCCTCCCAAAACCCTAGCCGAGGATGTCTGGGTGGTGGTGGCGCCAGGACCCCTCACTGGTCTTCGAACTTACAGTCTAGGGGGCTTGCCCCTCTGACCCCTACAGGAGGCCTGGGCTGCTCAGTCTGGGCTGGTTTTCCTTACAGGTTACATAAGGACAGGCTCAGTCTTTCTGGCCCAAACTCAGGACCGGCTGATCTCCCTGAAGCGCATCAACTCAAGGCTGAAGTACGTATGAGGCTAGAAGCCTGTCCTGATGCTCCTGTCAGATTGACCTCTGCCAGAGGGCCATGCATATCATTGTCCCCTTGTGTTCTGCGGCAGTGTCATAGGCATCCCTTCTGAGATCATCTCTCCCAAGAAGGTCGCTGAACTTCACCCTCTCCTCAACGTGCACGACCTGGTGGGGGCCATGCATGTTCCCGAGGATGCCGTGGTGTCCTCTGCTGATGTGGCTCTTGCCCTGGCCAGTGCTGCCTCCCAAAATGGTAAGCGGGTTCCTGGGTGAGGAAGGAAGAGGTTACATAAGAAGGTGTCTCACAACTGGCAGTGACTCCAGTTCAGCTTCCGTTTCTGAGCATTGCCTCTTAGAGTGTTTGTTTGAATGTACTATCTGTTAATAAATGTTTCCTCAGGGCCTTATTTTTCTTAATAAAGTTCTAAGGAACTGCTTTTAGTACTGATCAATGCACTTCAGGCCTATGGGACTCCCCCCACCCCCAAGAACATGAGAAGCTCCAAGGTCAAAAGACACAAGTGGACTAAATCCACAGCTGGTTGTGTCCTGGGGTTGGAATGAACGAGGGGAAGACTAACCACTGTCTACGGTGTTCTCTTTGGATGAACTGATTCACGGTGTGGGTGCATTAGGATTTAAGATGCTTTATTTGAACTTTTTCTCCCCTACCCCTTTTATGATTCCTGGAATGGAGTTGTGTGCTAACGTCCACTGTTTTAAGTCTTGGAAAAGGCCCACTGATATAGTCTCAGGATGTGGTTCCTGGGAATTTTTTTTTTTTTTTTTTTAAATAAATCACTGACCTGGCTTTTTCAGTGTTTCTCAGGGGTTGAGAATCTGCTACAGAGACCTTAATTCTGGGCCATTAGAGAATGGATGCATCAACTTTCTTTACCTTGGAACAGGTGTCCAGATCTATGACCGGACCAGTGTTCTTCACGTAATGGTCAAGAAAGGTCAAGTTACTGGTGTGGAGACAGATAAAGGACAGATCGAGTGCCAGTATTTTGTCAACTGTGCTGGTCAGGTAGGGGAGCAACCATACTGGGTCACTGATTTTCTCACTTCACTGTTACCTCTGGGATTTTAGGTATGGAGATGTAAGGTTAATGCAGTGATGAACTCAGCAGTCCTCAGGGATCACCTGTTCCTTGTTTGGACTAGAAACCTCAGAATTCTTTTATTCTTTTTTTTTTTTTTTTTTTTTTAGATTTTATTTATTTATTTGACAGAGAGATCACATGTAGGCAGAGAGAGAAGAGGAAGCAGGCCCCCTGACAAGCAGAAAGCCCGATGCAGGGTTCAATCCCAGGACCCTGAGATCATGATCTGAGCCAAAGGCAGAGGCTTTAGCCCACTGAGCCACCCAGACACCCCAGAATTCTTTTTTTAAAAAATATTTTTATTTTTATTTAACAGACAGAGATCACAAGTAGGCAGAGAGAGGGGAGGGGGAGAAGCAGGCTCCCTGCTGAGCAGAGCGGCTGATGCGGGGCTTGATCCCAGGACCCTGGGGTCATGACCTGAACCGAAGGCAGAGGCTTTAACCCACTGAGCCACCCAGGCGCCCCCAGAATTCTTTTATTCTAAATCAGAGGCCTCCAGCCAGTCCTCAGAGAGGAGCACCAGTGGTGACCTTTTCCTCCCGCCACCCTGGGTTAATCGGTGCCAGGAAGTCTGCGAAATGGTCAGGCATTGACAGAAATCCTTGGCGTTGGGTCTCCTTTGGTGTTTCATTTCATCCTGCCACCCAGCAAATAAAGCACAGGGCTATTTTTTGTGTCGGGAGTGTGGATTCGGTTCAGAACACTAAGCTGCTCCTACTTTTAAGGCAGATTGGTTCCTTGCCTTCTACTCTACAATCTTCAGAGGACCTGGGGTGCTTTTTGCCTTGTGAACATCACATATGACGGTATCTGGGATTTGTAGGTATCGGACGTTTTGTTACAAGGGCATCACTTGTCCCCCAATGAGCTCCTTTTATGAGTTGCTAAATCTCTCGTTCTTTGGTCTAAAAATAATTGTTATGGTTTAAAAAGGACCGTGTTGCTCCCCGCCCACATAACTAAAGCAGGCTGCACCTTGGCTTCCTACACCTGACCTTGGGGCAAGCACACACACAGGCCACTTGAAATTAAGCTCTGGCAAGCGGCTGAACATGCTCATTTGTCTTTCTTTCCTCTTCCCACCCACAAATCAATCTGTCCGTTTGTAGTGGGCATACGAGCTGGGTCTGTCCAACGAGGAGCCGGTTAGTATCCCGTTACATGCCTGCGAACACTTCTACCTTCTGACTCGCCCCTTGGAGACCCCTCTGCAGAGCAACACACCAAGTGAGGACTTACACTTTGTTTTTAATCTTGTTTCCTTGCCGCTGTCCTATCCTCTGAAAAGGAAGACTTTCTCCTAAGGATAGTGCTCGGAAGAGCCTCGTCTCTTCTGGAGTGTGTTACGGGGAAGCCGACCCAGTTCTACCTTTTCTCTAAGGACTTTTTATGAAAGGATGGACAAAATGGGCATTCCACCGAAGCAATTTTTTGGTTGGTTGATTTTGTAAGCTGATTGCAGCCCCACACAGAGGTCCAGGCCAAGAATATTTGCAGTGTAACCTGGAGTTTTTGACAGGAATGGCGTACACTGTAGAGGGCTTCTAGGTGAGCTCCAGTCCGGTTGCTCCATGGCCCCAAGTGCCACAGGCGAGGGCTTGACATCATCTGGAAGGTCTCGACCCTGAGAATGGGCTTGCGGTCCCCCTATTCTGCTAGGCTTTTCCTGCAGCACTGCAGCAGTGCCGTAGTTTGGTTGCGAGCCCGGGTCAGAGCTTCTGGGTAACTGATCAGAGAAGCGGTGTCCCCTGTGACTCTGAGAGGGGCAGGTCCTCCCCCATGACCTCGAAAGGTCTGCATTCCCTGGATGCTCTTTGGCTAATAAAGCTAATAATGGGTGTCTGGGTTCTGCTTTTTCTGTGCATTTAGAGAGCTGGCCTACCTCTAAACCTTCTATCCCCCACTCCCTTGTTGTTTCTCTTCCTCAGCTATTGTGGATGCTGACGGAAGGATTTATATCCGGAACTGGCAGGGTGGCATCTTGTCTGGGGGCTTTGAGAAGAACCCGAAGCCCATCTTCACTGAGGGCAAGAACCAGCTGGAGATTCAGAATCTGCAGGAAGACTGGGATCACTTTGGTACGCAAACTAGGGGGTAACTGTAATGCCCCATGTTGTCTAAGATGCTGTCTTTCTGAAAGCATTTTTCAAGAAGAGTTCATTCTTCGATCCTTGTAACAGCCCCATGAGATGTTCACAGAGGGTAGCCTACGGAGTTTGCCTGGTCTAAGGCTGTGGTTACAGGGTAGCAGATTCTGGGGACAAAGATCTTAGTTAAGGGACTTCTGGCCTATTACTATACCTAAAACAACGGCTAAAATTCTAGGCTAGGAGGAAACCTTTTTGTAGGCAGCTTGGAAAATTAAATTTTTAGAAAGCAGAATCTTTTTGTTAATGTAGTCTTTTAGACTTTTTTTTAAAAGATTTTATTTATTTATTTGACAGAGACACAGCGAGAGAAGGGAACACAAGCAGGGGGAGTGGGAGAGGGAGAAGCAGGCTTCCCTCTGAGCAGGGAGCCCAATTCAGGACTCGATCCCAGGACCCTCAGATCATGACCTGAGCCAAAGGCAGACGTGTAATGACTGAGCGACCCAGGTGTCCCTTTTAGCTGGTTTTTGTTTTTATTGAAGAAGAATTGACCTATGATACTGTATTAGTTTCAGGTGTATATCACAGTGATTCACTATTTATATGCCCCTTGATTTTGTAATTTTTTAATTTCCTTACTAAAAAGAAATACAGATAGTTAATACAGCCCTGTGGCCCAGATTCCAAAGATATGGTATATAATGTAGAGTTTCCCCTCCCACCCTTAATAGACTTTTTTTTTTTAAATAAACTTTTTATTATGGGAGATTTCAGACTTTTAAAAGTGCAGAGAATAGTATAGAGAACCCTCTGTGTACCCACCAGCCAGCTGCAGTCTGGTTTCATCTGTTGCCACTGTCCCCCGGAGTAATTCCCAGATGCCGGGCTGACTTGCCAACAGGCTGGTGACCTGTCTTTTGTAGCTGTTCCAGTTTGGGAAATCCTTGCTTTTCCCCAACTACCAGTCCCTTGGCGATCTTACTTGTCCTTCTGTGTGTTGTGTGCCCTTCCACAGCTCCTCGCCTTTCTAACGAGTGTCTTTTTTCTCTGTCTTTATGCCAAGCACTTCGTAGGTTTATCCCTTAACTCCAGCATGGTTTCTGCTTTCTGACTCGGGCCATTTGGCTCTTCTGAGAAAGCCTCCTTCAGGAGGTTCTCTGTGATACGAGGGAGTCGGGAAGCAGGAGTTGGAAGGTTTTGAATCCCCTAAAGCTGAGGACCGTGTTTGGGTTTGTTTTCACGGTTCAGAGCCCCTGCTGAGTTCCCTCCTGCGTCGCATGCCCGACCTGGAGACCCTGGAGATCCTGAAGTTGGTGAACTGCCCGGAGACCTTCACCCCGGACATGAGGTGCATCATGGGCGAGTCTCCTTCGGTGAGGGGCTACTTCGTCCTGGCGGGAATGAACTCTGCCGGCCTTTCGTTCGGTGGAGGGGCTGGGAGGTAAGTCTTCCTTGCTCTGCCCCCGTTTGCCGGGCGCTTCCTTCCTGCAGTCACTTGTTGCTCCTGTGGCGCGTCACGGGGGGTGGGCAGTGTGGCACGTTAACTGTGAGGAGGTAGCTGTGATCGGAGAGTTGTGCCCTAAGGTCATCACTGTGGCATATTCCGGAAGTGTCACTGTGCATAGTGGTCGCGAACTCTTTGGAATTAGTCTTGGAGCCTGTGAGATGTACTTTTGGGCTCCTGCAGTGGTTACAAATGTTGATCCTTCAAGTGCATTTGAGTTTGGAAACCGTAAGTGCTGTGAGACAGAGGATCATGCTGAGTAATACAAGTCTTTTGAAAAAATTACATACTAATTAAAAGCAGCCAGTCAGAAAGGACAAACACAGTGGTTGAACTTCTCTGAACTCCTTGGAGTGCCGGGGCGACTGGCAGGCTGGGGCAGCGGAGCGGAGGGAGTTTCGGTTTGGGAAGTTGAAGAGTTCAGGAGGTGGTGGCCGTGGCGGCCACCCGGCACTGTCGAAGTACGTACTGCCCCTGAACCTCACACAGGAAAACGATTAAGGTGTTCAATTTTTATGTTCTGTTTTGTTCTATGTTCTGTTATGTTCTGTGTATTTTAGCACATTAAATTTCTGAATTTTTTTATTGATCTGAATTTTTTATTGATGAGGCCATTTTTCTTGAGTGACTTATAGAATGGCTCTGAAAACAGGGAAGAGGAGTTACCCAAAGTGGCTGGAGCTGAGATATGGTCAGATAGCTGTATAACCTCCAAGGGTTTTCCAGGAAAAAACCACTGGATGGATAAATTAGAGTACACCTCTATTTTCGTCTTTTTTCACAGATGTGGCTTGTCTTATAGCACTTTCTAGGGAATCTTACTAGAGTTAAAATTCTCACAGTGGTTTTGAGAGCAGTAGATGGATCATGTTTGTTTGTTCAGAAAAGTTAAGGGATTTGCCCACAATTTCTCAACTGGTCTGTGACAAGACGGGCTGTTTCTGTTGGCTGTTGCTTCCGCGTACAGTTAGGAGAGTGTCCCATGGGAGGTATAGCAGCTTCCCCCACGTCTAAACAGGTACCTCGCTGAATGGATGGTGCACGGTTCCCCATCAGAAAACATCTGGGAACTGGACTTGAAGCGTTTCGGAGCCCTCCAGAGCAGCCGCACCTTTCTGCGTCACCGGGTCATGGAAGTCATGCGTGAGTGGAGTTTGGTCCCGGCAGTGCCTTGTTGAAGGTGTCTGCCCTGGGGCCTGCTTGATCATTCTGAGGGGCAGTTGTTTAATAACTTCTGATGTCTGGTTGAGGCATTAGGCCCTGGGTGATATTTACAGAACCTTCTCTATAGTATATTGTCTTTTATTTACCTCTGGGAATAGGAAAGAATAGGGCTTCCATGCGGATTCCTAGCGTCATCTGCTTTCCACGGCGCCTGCCAAGCTCCCATGCCAGGTGAATGCTCTCGCTCCCTCCTTGATCTTTGAGACCATGATTTGGTCAGGCAGAGAATTTGCCACATTATTCTCAAAGCTTCAGGCTTCTCTGAGTGATTTTTGTCATTAACTGTTACATGCTAGCAAGATAGGAGACCACTACTCATGCAAATATAAAACATATGCTTCTGTTCTCCTTGGTCTTCCCTCCAGCTTTGAAGGCCTCTTCCTTTTAACTTGTTACTGTACCTTGTCTCTGATTTATTTTCTAGTAAACCCTCAGAGTCAGCTTTTGTATCAGAAACTGAACCAAATCAGACTGTCATTTCACTGTCCTATACTGAGGAACTATTATTCTGAGAGCTTGCCAAAATATTCCTAAATATTTGGGGCATATTTATACTCACAGCCAAGTTTCTGCACTGGCTCTGAGCACCAGTCTTGATTAACAGTGAATTGTTGATTAAGTAGTGGTGGGGGTCGGGGGCCCATTCACAATGAGGCCTTTGGTTAAGCATTAGCATCTATGTGCTCACTTCTGGCTTGTGGCAGAGAACTGTCTGTGGGAGACAGAGGGCCTGGCAGCAGTGTGGGTGGCCACTAAGATTCTTTAATTTTAGCAGAGATTTTGGTTAAAATGATGAACTGCCTTAATAAGTCCTGATTTTCCCAGCTGTAGTTTCTTTAGAACCTGTGCAAATTGTAATGGAGCTTTACTTTCTACTTGATGATGTGACACTTCTGGTGGCCACCTCCGATTCTCACATGACAGGAATCGCAGGCACAATAGAAAGTGGGGAAGCTAAGTAGGACCTTAAATGTGAGCGGGGACTGAAACATCGTCACAAGTTAAGGCAACCAGCGTGGGTCCCTTCTCTGCATTTCTCAGCCTCCTCTGCAGCCTGCTGTCCAAGTGGCATGCCACGAGGTCAGGTTTTCTCTGTGCTAGGACTCAAGCTCACACTCTTGCTGGCTGTTTTCACATCTTGCTGTCGGAGATTAGACACTAGGAGACATGAATTCTGACCTTGGCTTTGTTATGTGACTACGTCACTGGGCCAGGGCTCTGCAACCCGTCCTACATCACAGCCACCAAATCAGGGTATACTCTGTGCCCTTTCACTTCGAAAGCGGGTCACATGTTAGAGAGAGGTGTCTGTAGCAGTTCTGAGGGCTCATCGACTCTGGCCCCATAAAGCAGCACACGCCGTGTTGTTGCCTGTTGTTGCCTGCTGTGTGCTGTGGCGATGCAGCCTTCCCCTCTGCTGGGGAAATAGGACCTTCCTCCCATCGACTCTGCTTGCGGATTCGAACCTGGAGGTGTTCTGCGGCTCACAGCTGTGTAACTGTGAGGGAGGAACGCGGCTTCTGCAGCATTCCTCTTTCTTTGGGATCCGGCCTGTTGCACTGGGCACTGGTCCATATTAGGCCCTGTTAGCCCGCAGAGCGTGCTGTTGTGCACAGGAGCAAGTCCTGAACCTCGTGCATGCTGTGTTCTCCGCCCTGTGGTTTGGGCTGGCAGAGACTGTCCCTATCTGTTCCAGCTCTGCTGTACGATCTGAAGGTTCCCCGTTGGGACTTCCAGACCGGGAGGCAGTTACGCACCTCCCCTCTCTATGACCGGCTGGACGCACAAGGAGCCAGGTGGATGGAGAAACATGGATTTGAGAGGCCCAAGTACTTTGTGCCACCGGACAAGGGTAAGAAGGCCTATTTTCATTTTTGTTCCTTTTTGTCCTGGGGGCCAATAAAACCCATTTAAAATGCATTACAGCTAGAACATGTTCCTAGAGGAGTAAACAAAATCTGTCACGCTCTACTAAGCTCCACGCAATATAAATCTCCTTTTCTCTTTTTCTTTTGTTGTTTTCTGGTCCACAGACCTCCTGGCATTGGAACAGAGCAAGACGTTCTATAAGCCAGACTGGTTTGAAATTGTGGAGTCCGAGGTCAAGTGCTGTAAGGAAGCTGTGTGCGTCATTGACATGTCTTCTTTCACAAAGTTTGAAATAACAGTAAGTGCTTGGGAACCAAAAGAAGAGATTAGGAACCTTTGCGTATTCGTTGAATGCCCCATTTTTCATCTGTCACTTTAAAACTGCTTCTCTGAGAACTCTGGTATATCTTAGTGTTTTAGCTGTGTTATAGCATTTCTCTAAATTTTAAGCTGTTTCTGGGTTGTAATCCGCTTGCCGAGGCCCACTTACCATCGGAATCGAGCTAGCTTTCTCCGGAGCTTCTGGCCGGTGGAGTAAAACCAGGCATCATTGCTGGGGGATGATGAGGGAAATCTCCTCAGCAGGTCACAGTGTTACCCGGCCACAGGCTTTCGTGCTCACGCTCTCTGCTTTGTTCCCTAACCCTGCAGTCCACCGGGGACCAGGCCCTAGAAGTCCTTCAGTACCTCTTCTCCAACGACTTGGACGTGCCTGTGGGCCACATCGTGCACACCGGCATGCTCAACCAGGGCGGGGGCTATGAGAACGACTGCAGTGTCGCACGCCTGAGCAAGCGCAGGTGAGGCCCACGTCCCCCACCGCCCCCCATGGCCCCCCGACTCCATGCGGGGAGCCGAGCACCCGGCCCTGGGCTCCAGGAAACCAGTTTACACCCAGGACACAGATTTTAGACATTCCTGGCCTGGTCATTGGCAGTGCAGTACAGACAGAAATCACAGGGAAGGAAAAGAAACCCCCAGATTAATAAAATTCTCTGTGAACAGAAGAGTCCCCCTAGGGGCAGAGATGGTTGCTTACCATAGTCGGTCTTGTATGCTGTCTTGGCACCGACAGGAAGCCCGGGTCTTGTTTTGTGCTTACTCGGTAGATCCTGGGCTTGGGCACTGCTGGCCCTCTCTGAAAGCTAGGTCTTCTGCTCATGGGTTGCTTTGAAATGAGTTAACCTGCCTGCTTCCTGAGCCTTTCTCAGCTGCCTGGCTTTGATTACTCTCTGTCTCCCTCTCAGTTTCTTCATGATTTCCCCCACCGACCAGCAGGTCCACTGTTGGGCCTGGCTTAAGAAACACATGCCGGAAGACAGCAACCTGCTTCTTGAGGACGTCACCTGGAAATACACCGGTAGGCGGGCCCTCTGGGGTCAGCTGTGCAGGGAAAGGCCAGCCTGTCCAGATGTGTCTTCTCCATTTGCCTTCTTTCTATTTGACATTCAGAAATGGGGATCAGAGTCAGAGGCGTGCAGGAGGCTCTCTGGGCGCACAGCGTCGCTCTCTGATACCCAGGTTTTTGTCAGTGCGGTGTGCACTGAGTTGTGCTTTAGTTGTGGTTTGTTTTGTTTGCTGTTGTATCCCTACGTCCAGCATGGAGGAGTGCAGATATTGCTGAAATGAATGAGTAAATCATTTGAATAGTATTTTTTTTTTAAGATTTTATTTATTTATTTGACAGTGAGAGAGGGAATACAAGCAGGGGGAGTGGAAGAGGGAGAAGCAGGCTTCCTGCTGAACAGGGATCCCAGTGTGGGGCTCGTTCCCAGGACCCTGGGATCATGTCCTCAGCCAAAGGCAGATGCTTAACAACTGAGCCACCAGGGACCCCAATAGGTTTTTTGTTTTTTTTTTTTTTTTTTTTTTTTTTGTTTTTTTTTTTTTAAAGATTCTCTGTATCTATCTATTTGACAGGGCGCCTGGGTGGCACAGTCGGTTGGGCATCTGACTTGATTCCGTCTCAAGTCATGATCTCAGGGTTGTAAGATCAAGCCCTACGTGAGGCTCATTGTGGAGTCGGCTTGAGATTCTCTCTCTCCCTCTGCCCCTCCTCCCCATCATGTGCTCGCACACTCTCTAAAAGAGATAAAATTTCCTTTAAAAGATTTATCAGGGGCACCTCGGTGGCCCTGATAAATTAAGGGCCTGATAAATTAAGCGTCTGCCTTCTGCTCAGGTCATGATCCCAGGGTCCTGGGATCAAGCCCCACATCAGGCTTCCTGCTCAGCGAGAAGCCTGCTTCTCCCTCTCCCACTCCCCCTGCTTGTGCTTCCCTCTCACTGTGTCTCTCTCTGTCAAATAAATCAATTATTAAAAAAAATATTTTATTTATTTATCAGCAGACTCCATGCTGAGCGCTGAGCTCAACATGGGACCTGATCCCATGACCCTGAGATTGTTACCTGAGATAAAATCAAGAGTCGGATGCCCAACCCACTGCATCACTCAGGTGTCCTGAACGGTACTTTTTAATTTATTGCTGATGTATTATTCTCCTCAGAATTTCCCGTTACCTTCTTTAAGTGAGTGAATAATTTTTGAGGATGACTTAATTTTATTTATTTATTTGACAGAGAGAGATCACAAGTAGGCAGAGAGAGAGAGAGGAGGAAGCAGGCTCCCTGCTGAGCAGAGAGTCCGATGCGGGACTTGACCCTGAGATCATGACCTGAGCTGAAGGCAGCGGCTTAACCCACTGAGCCACCCAGGCGCCCCTAATTTTTTTTTTTAAGATTTTATTTATTTATTTGACAGAGAAGCAGTGAGAGATGGAGCATAAGCAGCGGGAGTGGGAGAGGGAGAAGCAGGCTTCCCACAGAGCCGGGAGCCCGATGCGGGACTCAATCCCAGGACCCAAGATCATGACCTGAGCTGAAGGCAGACACTCAGCTGACTGAGCCACGCAGGCTCCCCAAGGATGACTTAACTGTCTCCTCCTGAGCAGTCCTGTGGGGGAGCAGCCCCTCCTTCTACCTGCTCATTCTAGGTTTAATGCCTGCCAACCCCCCATTTAACTGACACCCGCCCCTCGTCCCCAGCAGGCCCTCGTTGCCAATTCATAGCAGCTTTTCCTTCTTGCTACCAGACTGGCAGACTGTAGAACCGGAGTTGTTTTCTAGCCCCTGAGGGTGGTTGGTGTGTAGTTCGCACAGGCTGCTGTCACATGATGGACTCCAGGCTGGTTGGGCAGCTCTCCTCAGGGCTGTCCTCCTGGTGCAGATCGGGGATTGGGCTCCTCCCATCACGTAGCAGCCTGGGAAAAGGGAGGCAGTGGGAACTGTGCGGCCAGTTCATGGCCAGGCCTGGCAGTGGGCACCTGTCGTCAGCCAGGACATGGTCTCCCGATCCCAGTGTCCCTGTAGAGGCGGCTGTGGGTTGTCTCCCAGCGCAGCCGGGCAGAGGAAGCAGCTCGCTGGGCGCTGTTGCCAGCAGTCAGTAGCTGCCTGTGGCAGCCTGTCAGGAGGGGTGTGTTTGTCAGAATGGAAGGACTCTCTGTCCATCCTTGGGTTGCCTGAGCAAAGGGCTGCTGTCATGGTCTCAATGCCCAGGCCTGGCAGCAAGGGATCAAGTCCAAAACAGACTTTTCTCTTTGGCCCCGCTGTCACCTGGACTGGCATCTCTCTCTCCTTTCCATTTAGCCCTCAATCTGATCGGTCCTCGAGCTGTGGATGTGCTGTCTGAGCTGTCCTATGCCCCTATGACTCCGGACCACTTCCCAAGTCTGTTTTGCAAGGTGGGTACTAATACAGTTTTAGTTAAGTGGGTTGTTAAGGGAATACTTGTTTTATAGTGACGGCAATTACATGTTCTTACTACAGCAACTGATGCCCACAAAGGGTGTTGTGGTTTTCATTAAGCAAACAAAATGACTCAGTAAATTCATTTATTTTTCACCCTGCCAGGTCTCCTTATTCAGTAAGCATTAGGCTATCTTTGAAAGTGGATTTAACTTCTCTCAGTATCAGCCCTATATATTTATTGCTTTATGTAGCAGTGGCTTAAATTTTCTAAGTTAGAGCATTATTACACAGATGCCAAAAATGCTGGTTAAGGTCAGGTTCGCATTCTCTGTGCTTCCCCTTCCCCTTCACAGAGTAACTTCTGTCTGTGCAGTATCTGGTGAGCAGCTTCTGTAAGTTCCTTATGTTTGGCAACAGTAGCCACTGATAACTAAGTAAAACAAGTGGGAACTGAATGCTGGTAAATGAGGTCTAAACGGACCAGTGGTTTGGTGACCTGTAACCAACAGCCGTGGGACAGTTACTCATAGAGGCTCCTCGAAATTTGGACCCAAGCTGGGATCCAGCTGCTGACTGTACAGTTTTCCTTTTCCTCCGCGGCAGAATGGTAGCAACGGAAAGCTCACGCCATTAGCCGTTAGCAGGCCCTTCCCTGCAGGGCTTGCTTCCTGACGAGTGGTCCATGTGCGTGAGCCTGCGGAGCAGCGTGTCCTCTTGGGCTCCCTGGGGGAGTAGCTTGCTTCACTGCCATCTGGGACTTAGCACTTTCCCTGATAGGAACAACAATGGTGCCAGAGGGCCGTTAGGTAACTAAGGCTCCATAAACACATTCTGAGGGTGAGAAGCCCAGCCTCTGACCCGAGTAGCAGGTGCACCACGTTCTGTGGTCATCGGGTGCCCTCTTGTGGGGCAGGTGCCCAGGACTTGGCTGCCAGATCCCCTGGAGAAGACATTGACCCGGTCTTCATCACTCAAGAGGCCCCTGACTACAACCAATCCTCAGCAGGGCTTTGTGCAAAGAAATGTTTCTTGCTTGTAAAGACTTTGCCTCCACTTCCCACCAGCAGCTTGGCTGGCCCTCCTGCAGTGGCGACACTCCTGAGAAGAGAGATTGTAGCGACTCTGCTCCATTCCTGCTGACCCCAGTACTTGCAAACAGACCACTTGGAGGATGAATTTTTCATTCACATGTGCCCCTTGTCGAATCAGAGGTGCAGAGCTAACGAGAGGGGCTCACCTCAGGTGTTCGTCGCTCCGCAAGCGCCGGGTGCCCAGGACCTCTGAAGTGCCCGTGCTCAACTGCTCCCTCTGCTTCCACAGGAGATGAGCGTGGGCTACGCGAACGGGATCCGGGTGATGAGCATGACGCACACAGGAGAGCCGGGATTCATGCTATATATCCCCATAGAGGTGAGCCTCCCGGGGAAGGCGCCGGCTTCCCCACGCCGGCTGGGCACTGGCAGGGCTAGAGAGCGTTTCCAGCTGGGCCTTGGGAACTGAGGTAGGCTGCAGTGGAGGGACTTCAACATTTGAACTAAGATATTTACTTTTTTGAAGAGGAAATACATTTACATGGTTTAAAAATCAAAACCTAGGGGCACCTGGGTGGCTCAGTGGGTTAAAGCCTCTGCCTTCGGCTCAGGTCATGATCTCAGGGTCCTGGGATCAAGCCCCAAATCGGGCTCTCTGCTCAGCAGGGAGCCTGCTTCCCCCTCTCTGCCTACTTGTGATCTCTGTCAAATAAATAAATAAAATCTTTACAAATTAAAAAAAAAAAATCAAAACCTATAGGAAGGATTTAGTGCCACCTGAGCAGTTCCCAGCAACCAGTAGTGACCAGCTATTTTTTGTAGGTCATGTCCAAGATTTCTGTGCATATGCAGATAAGTTCAAAGACACCATAACCCTTTTTTAGAAACACAGATGGAAGCATACAGATGTTCTTAATAATCGTAGAGCTCCTTCCGGGTCAGTACCTAAAGAGAAGAGCTCCCTCTTTATTTTTTAACAATGGTGAGTCTTCCTTCACATCACATCATCAAATCATCATTTACGTGATTAGTCTGGGACTAATGGACGTTTGTGGGTGTAGCGCTTTGTAGGCCTTTGTTACAAGCCGCTCTGTGTACCGGTGTCTTCCCGGGCCGCACACGCGCACGCCCCAACGCTGCTCTCTCACACGCTGGCACGCTGGCTGATAGGTACGGCGTTGTCAGCGCACTCTTCACTTTCTTTGTGAGATGAAGCAACTTTTCAGAACCCATTTCCAAGTAAAAGCTCATCTGTAGGACCTGTGCACTCCTGCCTGCCCCTCCTCCACCTTGTTCTTCTGACCTTTTCCTTTCTCTGCCTCTTCGGCTCCTTGCCAGTCCTTGACTGTGCTGCTGCTGCTCCTGCCTCAGGGTCTTTGCACTTGGCTCTTCCCCTTCCCTGGTGTGCCCTTCCCCCATCGGGAGGCTCTCAGAGCCGCACCTGCTTCGGGTCGCGTTCACATGGCATCTTCCGGATGAAGCCTTAACGGGCGCAACAGCCACCCCACCCCCTGGTTCTCCCTCTCTGCTTTCCATCAGATAAAATGTGTTTTATTTATTTCACTCATCAGATTACCTTTAATTTAAGTTCTCTGAAGGCAGGATTATTTATCAGTTTTAACTTTTATATCCTAGGCACCTAGAGAAGTATTTGGCACATAGTTAAGTGGTTAATAAACGTGGCATGAATGAATGTTCTGGTCATAACCTTTGTGCACTTTTGTAATCAATGATTGGTCTTTTTTTTCCCCACTGAAGATTATTTATTTATTTATTTATTTTAAGATTTTATTTATCCATTTGACAGATCACAAGGAGGCAGAGAGGAAGGCAGAGAAAGAGGAAGGGAAGCAGGCTCCCCGATGAGCAAAGAGCCCGATTTGGGGCTTGATCCCAGGACCCTGGGACCATGACCCGAGCTGAAGGCAGAGGCTTTAACCCACTGAGCCACTCAGGTGCCCCAATGATTGGTCTGTTTACCAGTTTTTAAGCATTGTCTCAATCAGTCCTTGCTGTTGAGGTGTATCCCAGTTTGTCTTTTTTTTTTTTTTTTTAAGATTGATTTTATTTGAGAGTGTGTGCGCAAGCGGGGGGATGGGCAGAGGGAAAGTCTCCGGCAGACTTGGTACTGAGCACAGAGACTGATGTGGGACTTGATCTCAGAACCCAGAGATCGTGACCTGAGCTGAAACCAAGAATTGGAGGCTTTAACCACTGAGCCACCTAGATGCCCCCCAGTTTGTCACTGGTCTTTTCATTTTTTTGCCACACAGGGTTTAAAAAAAAAAATTATGAGAAATGTTTCATACATTGCAGAGATTTGGATTTTTATGTAATTGAGTTGATCTTTTGTGCCTTCTGGAGTGTGATGCATAGCGTCAGGATTGTAAGATTTTTTTCAGTTTTCCTCTAGTGCTTTTATAGTTGTGTTGCTCTGTTGTATGGGTTTGTGGGGTTTTCATGTATTTTGATGCCCCATCCTTTCGCAGTGTCTCTTGCTGTACTTTATGGGATATGGATTAGACTTTTTTTTCTACGTGGATAACCAGTTGATTTGACATTCCGTCCTTACGGATCTTAAATTCCTCTATGTTTTTGGATTTATTTCTGGACTTCTGTTTTTATTTTTGGACTTCTGTTCCCTTAGTCTATCCATGATCGGGGTCACTTATGTATTGTAATATTTGGTCGTGCTTATCCTCCTCCATAGCTTGGAAAACTCTGGGGAAAAAAACCATGTTTTCTTATTTTCCCTTGGAAACTGTAATTATCTAGTTAAGATCACTGACGGATTCTGGATTATATTACATTTATACATTAGGAAGAACTGACATGATGTGCTCAATCTTAAAAAGAAAGCCTTTGAGTTTTTATTTAAGTTTTTTTGGTGACCTTTCAGAGGTATTTGAAGTTTTCTTCTTACAGATGTTAAAATATTTTGTTGCTATTGTGAATGAGAGGAGTATCTTTGTTCCATTATCTTCTAAGTGATTATTATTATTTTTTAAAAAGATTTTATTATTTGAGAGCGGGAGCATGAACAGTTTGGGAGATGGGAAAGGGAGCAGCTTAGCCAGGAGCCCGAATCGGGTCTCGATCCCAGGACCCTGAGATCATGATCTGAGCTGAAGGCAAATGTTTAACCTTAACTGAGCCACCCAGGCGCCCCAAAGTGATAATGAAAGCCATTTTTTCTTTTATATTTTTTATTTCCTTAATAAATTTTCTTATAGTTGTTTTTTAGTTGAGTCCTTGGAATTTTCAGGGTCCAGTCTTATGTACATAGGGACCCTAGGCATCTCTGTCTTGTTCTTGATGTTAGTTGCATTACCTACGGCCTTAGACTTTCTTTCCATTACTGGCGAGAGCATGCATCTGCCAGCCCATGGAATTTTATGTCCTTGTCCAGACAGATATAATGGTTTTAAGATGAAGGGATTAGTCACAATTTGGGAAGAGTTGATGCAGAGGTAGCTGATGCAGGCAGGGATCGATTCTGAAGTGCCACATGATCAGTCAGCTTTGCCGCTTGGGTGCCTGTGTTATTAAGTGGCCAAACCTGGTCAAGAGGGGGATGCTGTGTGGCTCCAGTAGCTTCATTAGTTAAGGCCTTGGTTTCTATGTCTGACTATCCTGGGCTGGTCCTGTTTTTATGATTTTCCATGAGTCCAAGAGGTGATTTGTGCCATGCCTGGGTTCTTCTCAAGCACTTTCATCCTCAAGAAGGTTATGCAGTTGACCCTTGAATAACGTGGGGGTCAGGGCACCCCCATCCTGCCCCAGAGCCTCACATAGAACTTTCAACTCCTCAAAAACGTGATCTGCTAAGAGCCTGCTGTTGACTGGAAGCCTTACTGATCACTCGAGGAGCTGACGGACACATACGTCATGTGCTCTGTGTACTGCGTACTGTCCTCTTCCAGTCTAGGAAGCTAGAGAAAAGAAAATGTTAGTAAAATCCAAAGGGAAATATATCTACAGCCCTGTACCATGTGCAGAAGTCCATGTAGAAGCGAGACCCACACGGTTCAAAGCCATGTGAACTCTACTGTCAACTACATTGGTCTCTTTGAGGGAAATGTATTCCGAGATGTGGTGGCAGACGGCAGGTTCTTGCTTTGCTCACACTGAATCCCCAGCTCTTAGACACGGGGTACATGCTCGGGACCTGCTTTTCTCATCCAGCCCTAGTTGCCTGCTGAGTCTTTCTTCCCTGGCCTTCCTCTTCACTCTAGTATTCAGCTCAAGACCGGAAAGCACTGAACGGAAGGCACCAGGGATGCGGGCCCTTCATTATTGCCATGTCCCTGTCACTGTCCCCTCAGCCTGCCCCCACACAGGTGTCTGGGCCACAGGCGCCATAGCTTTGTGTAGATGCGGTCGCATGGAGGCTGTCCCCACGGGTGGCCCATTCAGCAGCTGCTGCCTCAGCTGGAGGAATGCACCAGACAGGCCAGGGGCCCCACCAGGGGAAAGGACTTCCACGCCGAGGAGGAAGCCAGGTGTTTTTCTGGTTTCACCATGGGCACGTGTCACTGGACAGGTTTACGCGCGCACGGCCTGGTGGACTGACCAGCCCCATGGGAGAACTGCTGGGCTAAGTTCCACAAGCGTGGTTCATCTCTCAGGGAAGGGCACACAAGGTGTTTTCCTTGTGACGAAGATACTCGGGACTCACTCTTGAAACACCCATGTGTCTGTCACACAGCAGGGTCCCCGCCAGGGTCATCAGGTGGTCTGCTCCCTCCCTAGCTCACATTTGTCTCCTGCCTGGGAGTCTGTACCTTCTGTCCCCTCCCTCCACTTCCCCTCCTGGAACTCCCCAACTCTCGAACCGCAACTCTGGTCTTTCTGTGGGTGTGGGTTTGCGTTTCTTCGTTGTTTTGGGTTCCACTGTGCGATCGTACAGCGTCTCTCCGATTTCTTGTCTTGGTTTTTGTTTCACAGTTTTTCTAGCAAATAACGTTTGTCTGTTCTGGGCTTTAGATTCCACACAGCGTGTTTAGGTAGGGATTGAGCATTCGCTTTCCATTTGGAAAACTTTGTTTGCTTAAGGTATCTGAGTTTCTAGAACCAAGAAAAGAATGCCATGAGAGGCTGGCTGCTGTGGGACACAGGCAGGGCTGTGCTGCCTTCCTGGCTCCTCTGTGACTTGATCTGGTTGTCCGGATGTGCTGTCATCTGTGAAAAGTCAGAGACTGTGCAGAGTTGTGTGTGATGCATTTCCTAGCCCGGGCAGTGCATGAGGGGTCACGGGGGAGCCAAGTGGGGCGAGAGAGCAAAGCCCGTGGCAGACGACTGGGCTGCTGCGGAGGCGGTGATGGGCCTGGCCATGCCGGGGGGTAGGCATGCGTCTAGGATTGGTACTTGCAACCTGCTCCCTGTTCAAGGCGCTGGAGAGAAGGGAAAGATACGGGTACTGCTTTCATGGAGCTTAATGTTGGGGTTGGGGAGACCCTGGCTCATTACCCCTTGGGGGGGGGTAGTGCTTTGGTTTGTCAAAGATGAGACATCCTGAGAATTTCATATACCCTCTGCCTTGTCAGAGTCGAGGTGGCCTGCCGTTGGCACTGCCAGACACACCCCCATGTCGAATGGATGTGTGAGTCACTGACCTCTCCTCTCCCCCTCTAGTATGCCCTGCACGTGTACAATGAGGTGATGAGCGTTGGGCAGAAATACGGAATCCGGAATGCTGGGTACTATGCTCTTCGTAGTCTTCGGATTGAGAAGTTTTTTGCCTTCTGGGGTCAGGATTTAAATACCCTCACCACCCCCCTGGAATGTGGACGAGAATCTCGGGTGAAACTGGAGAAGGTACTGTGTCTGCGCGGCCCAAGGGCTCCCCCCACCCCACCCCCTGCCGCGGGAGTGGACGTGGCCTCAGAAAGGAGTGGCTGAGGTGGAAGGCCCAGGGATGGCCTTGGATGGACAAGGAGGATGTCCTTAGAGTGAAAAATGTCTGTCCTAATAAGAAAACTGGTTGTGAGCCCTTGGCTGCCCCACCCAGCCCCTGAGATGAAGAGCTGCGCACCCCACCGTCGGAAGCAGCCAGGCACCCTGCTTGGCGCTCCTGCAGACAGAGGGCTGTTGGGGAAGTTGCTCCATTTCCGTGCCTTGGGCCTTTGTACACGGTACGCCTCTTAGAGTCAGCTGCCTGTTTTCTTTCTTTTCAAAGTGAGTAGGAACATCATTTTTTAGAAAAGTACTAGGTCAAGAGGATGTTAGTGAAAAGTCTCTTTCCCACGTCTGCCCCCCACCAGCCTGCCCCCCCCCCCCCCCCCCCGAGCTGCCGCCTCTCCCTCTGAGCGTGTGCTCCTCTCCCCACCGGGCTCCCCGCACTCGCTCCTGCTGCGCAAATGATCTTAGGCCTTCCCTTGCGGTACAGCTCTGTAGTCTTCTCTGTGCACAATTACAGGTAACTGTTTTCTCTCTGATAGAAAAGTAATGAATACTAATTTGGGATAAGATAGCAAAGAGTATCAAGAAAAGTAAAACACCATTTTATCTGTTCATAATCACTGTTTCTAACTGCTGGGTTGCCTATGCGAACCTACAAGCATTGAATATAGATGTACATGTGTGGGCTTTTTGTTGAGATTCTACATATATAAAAACGTAGTTTTTCTAAATTCTAGCGAGTACGTTTGGAGGATTGTTCTTCCTCAGTATTTTTTTCTGTGTGGTCTTGTGGTTGAAATCTGAAAAATGCTTGTGTTACAGAAGTTCCCTGAGGAGGCCTTTACTATGGTGAACGCAGTTTTTCATGCAGCGGGAAACCGGGGGGCGGAGGGGGTGCCCCAGGCCAGGAACGCCAGGGGCCCCTTCGCACCCAACACGGCCGTCCCCTCTCAGCCTGGCCTTCTTTTCTAGGGGATGGACTTCATTGGCCGAGATGCTCTGCTGCAGCAGAAGCAGAACGGGGTGTACAAACGCCTCACCATGTTCATCCTGGACGACCACGACACCGACCTGGACCTCTGGCCATGGTGGGGGGAGCCCATTTACCGCAACGGGCTGTACGCGGGCAAGACCACCAGCAGCGCCTACAGCTACACCCTGGAGCGCCACGTCTGCCTGGGCTTTGTACACAATTTTTCCGAGGACACAGGGGAAGAACAGGTGGTGACAACAGATTTTATTAACCGGGGAGAGTATGAGATTGACATCGCGGGACACCGGTTCCAGGCCAAGGCCAAGCTCTATCCGGTCACCTCACTCTTCACTCACAAGCGCCGAAAGGAGGACGTAGAGCTAAGTGACTTGCACGGGAAGTAATGCCGGCGGCCTCACTTGCCCACCTACCCCCACTGCAGCGCTCCCCTCCGCCCCCGTCTGTCCTGACCTCTGCCTCCCAGCCCTCAGCTCCTTGATGCCATTTTAAACTTCACCTGCTTTTAAACCTTTTGCTTCACAACCTCTTCTCCTTCCACCTTCCCCCTCCCTTCTGCGCTTTTCCATCTACCGCTCACTCCGGGCTGTTCCTCCCTCCCCTCTTCGCCCCCCAGATTCCTGTGGTGACAAGAACCATGTCTAATGGGCAGGACAGGCGCCAGCTCCACCTGTGCAAGTAGGTAACCGGGACAGTCGGATTTCTAATGCTGTGTCTCGAAGCAAGGGAAGCTGGTGGTGTGCAGGCCTCGGGGCAGGAGTTCCGTGAGGCAGACTTTGCTCGGAGCGGTGGCTCGCTGCGTGTGTGGCTCAGCCCTGTGCGAGCACGGGCCGTGCTGCTGGGCCAGGCGGATCCCTCTCCCTTTCCCTGTGCTGTGGGCTGGCCCCCTGGTACCTCGAGCAGGAGGACGACCATCTACCTCACCCCCGCGAGGCATCCCGTGGATGCTGTCTGGTCTCTAGTGAACAGCGGCCCTGGCACCATCCTGAGGTCCTTACCAGCCTGGGTGTTACAGTGTCAGGCCGGGGCCACCGGCCTCAAATTCTCTGCGCGTCTCGCTCAGCTCTCCAAGAGCCTTTATCGGCCTGAGTAAACAAGCCAGTGCTGGAAAGGGAAAAACCATGTTGCCTTTTGTGTTGCTTTTCCCAGCTGCAAGGGTCTGATCTCAGAAGGTGCACAGCCGGTTTCCTGCTGCTAGAATGCTGCTGCTGCTTTCTGCCTTTAAGCTCAGTCTCTCCAAGCGCATTGACTTGGTCCATCCTCCCTCCCCTGTCCCTTGTGCAGTGGGCCCTCCGCCACTGAACACTGCTGTCCCTTTGGAACAGGAGGGTTGTGCGGTCTTGGTGAGGAACCAAACCTCGCTGGCCATGCTGAGTTCGAGAGAGCTGCTGGCCTCCCCAATTTGGCTTCCTCTGACCCAGAACCGACAGATCCACACAGTGCTGCCCCCGCCCCCGCCATGGGTCTGCGGAGAGTTCTGAGCATGGGGAGAGTGCGTCCTGAGTCCACTCTCAGCCAGCCAGCGCTCTGGGGCTCCCGCATGGAAAAGGGCCTAGGGCACCGGAAAGGCCCTCTGTGCTATTAGGTAGGAGTTAGCTGGGCCACCTCTGCTGTTACAGATTTTGAACTGCTGTCTTGGTATCTTGGATGCATTAGCTCTAGTGAGGTCTCGATACTAAAAAGCCTTTTGTTTTAGAGCAACTTAGAATCCTCAGCTGTGTCTGCTGCGGCATTTCTTGGGATCTATTTACTCAATCAGACAGATTCCTTCTAGACGCTGCTTGCCATTTCCCCAGCCAGACAACGCCTACTTGATCACTGACTGCTTAAGGAGGTCTTAGTTGATTTATTAAGGGAGTAGGTAGTGAGAACTCTGTTCCCAGAGAGACGCTGCCCCTGGGGAGGAGGGAGGAAGGGGGCAGCGGTGTTGCGCCACCGGACAGCAGGCGCAGCAGCTTTGAGCAGCGGGGCCCGACTGAGGAAGGATCGCGGCGCTAGAGGCAGCCTGTGCTCTGTGCCACACTCATCTCTGTAAATGAAAAACTATTTCAGGTTGAATCTAAAAGACATTCTAGCTTTATTAGTTACTTCTATCTTAGCTGTAATTGGCAAGATGTTAATTTTCCGGGGCATCACTGTTTATCGAGGACCCTGACACACACACTTCGCTTCTGACACGAACACTCACCCTTGAAATATCTTGGTTATGTCAGACTTTGTCCATCTGAATTCGGTAGTTTCCCTCTTTGCTCGTTACTGTGAGGGGGATGACTCTTCCCTGCCTCCCCGCACACCTGACACACGTCCGTTCTGCGGCGGTCAGGCCCCGTGCGTCACCGTGGATGACCACTCACCTCTCCCTGGAGATCCCAGGGCCCCGGACTGCTGGGAACGGTTAGCGGGACTTTGTGTTCAGACACGCGGTCTTTTCTCTGAAAGGATCCACTGTCACCTCTTGTGCTGTCTTGATCTTGGGCTCTCTTGAGGGAGGGCCTCTACACTCTTCTCTTTGAAGCTAGAAACACAAAGCATACCGGCCTCAAGCAGATGAAAACTCGGGGCTGCGGGTCCCTGCGGCCCCTCTCTTCCCCTGAAATACCTGCTAAGCCCCCACTTCCTGGCACCACATGTAAATCCTGGTTCCCGGCGCTACCACGGTCACTTGTCTTCTGGGGAAGCTTGCAGCAGAGAGACTCCCTGTGCGTACCAGTGTCACTGAAGTCAGGAGCGCTCTAATTTGGAAAACTTTAGAGCAAGGGACAAGAACTACCTGCTGTCCTCTAACGTGTCAGAGCCACGGAGCACTGCACAGGGGACCTGCTCCAGGAGAGAGATCCAAACAACCCCCCTACGTTTCTAGTGCTCTGCTGGGGGCAGGGGTCCCTCCCTGTGCCCCCGAATACAAGAGCTGCCCTTCAGAACAGGGGCACAGAGACCACCAGGCTCAGTGATAAGGCTCAGTTACCCCGTTTCTGCAGGAGGAGAAGCCTGGTGACTTGGCTTCTCACCAGGAGATCTGGTGTCCATGGATTCCACCTTGTACAGACCAACAGCTTTACCTCTTTCCCCTCTGAGGCAGTGAAACAAGTGAAAAGTAACAACTCCTTCCTCCACTACCAGCCTCTGAGCGTATTTGCAGTGTTAACCACCCCCCCGCGATGCGGCGGGACTGAAGCTTTCTGGAAGCGGCTTACCCTCCCTGGAGAGCTGACCCCTCCCTGGAGAGCTGACCCCTCACCTTGCTTTCTAGCTCTGTTCATCCTCTGCCTGATGGACACATCTTCTGGCATCTGAGTCTCTACCCTCCGCTGAGAACCTGAGGGAGATAAAAGGGAATCTTCTATCATCTGTCGTCACAATTCTGACCCCAGAAGGCTGCGTCCTGGCTGACTTCCAGGGTTAGCTCCCGGGTGCAGCCTGCTGTCTCTCTGTAGCTATCTCACCAGTGGAAGCAGCAAAGGGCCCCTCTGGTATCCGAGGTGGAGGTGTGGGCACCTTGCTTAGTACTGGAGAACTTTCCTGCTGTTTCCATTTCCTTTGGCACACTCCCCCTCCCCACACCCACATCCCTCCCCAAATCTTCTATCAGAACGACAAAGGGAACATTTTCACGAGTCACGAACTGTCACTTGCAGGTGCATGGGTTCAGAGCAGCACAGCAGAGGGCAGAAACGGTAGCTGACCCGGGAGTCTTCGGGCGCTAACCGTGTCTCGCAGTGAGCCCTGAGCGAGCCCCGGGCTCTGCCTGGCAGCACGTCCCCGGCAGCCCCCCTCGGCCTCCTCCACTTCAAGGTGCTGAGTTGTAAGGCTCCCCTCATCCGCCCACGGCTGCATCTGCGGCCCCTCATCACTACAGATGCACTATTTTTCAAGAGAACTAAATATTTTTGTATGTCTTTGCCTTCTCTTTGTTCATTAAACACCAGAGTTATTCATCATATAATGTGATTCTTGACTTCTCCAAGCAGAGAATCTGCATCCCTTGAAGAATTACACATTTCTTCCTGGGCTTTCTCCTCATATCTAGAGGTACCTATTTTTACCCTTCACAAACCTTTTCTGCCTTCTCGGTTTTCTGTCCCTCAAAGACAGAAATTACAAGAGGGTGGGAAGGATATTTTTAGCATCAGTTTCAAAAGATCTATGCCAGGATTTCCTTTGCACACCAAGAACTGGAGCTGGGAGCACCTCTTTTCAAGCCCGGTTCTCGTGCCTTATACCAGGATGTCCCACGGTGGGTGCAGGATGAAAAGAAACTTCATTTCAGTCTGAGGGTTCCCAGGCACCCCGCCATCACCTCCCTTCCCCAGAGCAGACAGGTGAGGGGGAGAAAGCTTCTGCAGCTTCGTTCACTGAGGGGGTTTCTAGCAGCACAATTAATGCTTCACTCTCAAATCTACTCTTGGGATCCAGGAAATGCCATTGTAATTATCGTTCAGGCTGTGACTCCTTATTTACGTCTCTAAGTGTGCAGTTAGCTTAGCCCCTTTCGGTCCCTCTGCAGCGTCAGCTTCTGGTGCTGAAGACATCTAAGGCACTTTAGCGGATGGGACCTTTTCTCGAGAACTCTGGTAACTTTAGTACCTGGGGTGAATTTCTGCCTCCATGAATGTGGTATTAACATTGTGCACTGTGTTTCTATCATGCCAGATTCCAATTCAGATGTCCTTTTCATGTTACTAAGTTTGTAAATGAATAAACAGACATTTTAATTATTCTGGCTGTGTCCACTTGTGAAATGTTCATCCCTAGTAACTCAATAAATGTATTTGGCCATCGCAAGAGGTAAACACTTTCCACAAAACCATTTACACTGATACCAAAGAGGAAGAAAACCACATGGAAACCAAGGGTAAGCTAGAGGCATCGTGAAACTTCCACACACTGGTAGCAGCCTGGGGAGAGCCTCTGGCTACTGTCCTGAGGTTCCGATCTCTGTTGAAGGATCTGACCTCCCCTTCTGCCTATTGATTACATAGTAAGAACCTGATACTTGACATATCACCCATCACCTGAGGGCCCACACTGGTGTGCAAAACAGACTCTGTCCATGCTTGCTCACATAGTAGGAAGAGAAGAAAACAGAGACACACCCACATCTTTCACTATATGACCTAAAAATTCAGTCACTGGACTTTACTTACCCAGCGGTTTTTTGAACGACTACATCGGTAATCCGTAGATTGGCTAATGGGTCTATAACAAACTCATCGTGTCTTCCAAACATACTTGTTAAATTTCGAGATAACTGAAGGGCAGCATTCAATACAAAGGTACATCCCACACTCTATCAGACTAATTCCAAAGGAAGAGTTCACAAAACACTGTGCAGTGACACTTCCAGAATATGCCACAGTGATGACCTTAGGGCACAACTCTCCGATCACGGCTACCTCCTCACAGTTAACGTGCCACACTGCCCACCCCCCGTGACGCGCCACAGGAGCAACAAGTGACTGTAGGAAGGAAGCGCCCGGCAAACGGGGGCAGAGCAAGGAAGACTTACCTCCCAGCCCCTCCACCGAACGAAAGGCCGGCAGAGTTCATTCCCGCCAGGACGAAGTAGCCCCTCACCGAAGGAGACTCGCCCATGATGCACCTCATGTCCGGGGTGAAGGTCTCCGGGCAGTTCACCAACTTCAGGATCTCCAGGGTCTCCAGGTCGGGCATGCGACGCAGGAGGGAACTCAGCAGGGGCTCTGAACCGTGAAAACAAACCCAAACACAGTCCTCAGCTTTAGGGGATTCAAAACCTTCCAACTCCTGCTTCCCGACTCCCTCGTATCACAGAGAACCTCCTGAAGGAGACTTTCTCAGAAGAGCCAAATGGCCCGAGTCAGAAAGCCTGCCCCTCATGTAAATGCACTCTCTGAGGATTAGCGTGTAATATCCGGAAATCCAGCTTGTATACAGGTCACGTGTCTTCATTTACTGGCTCAAAACCAGTTCCCCGACTGACCCCTGCACATCCTGCCGGGTAACGGAATTCTCCGCTGGGGACCCCACGTCCCCTTTCCACTGCACCATGGCTGAACCGCAACGGGGGTGACAGACTAGCGTGACCCCTGGACCCTCCCTGGCCTGACTTCCCTGCTGCCCTGCAAAGCACAGGGAGACACCAGGCTCCAAATGCGGTTCCAGGAAATGACCCAGAACTCAAGTGAGATGAACTTCCCTTATAGACAAGAGGCCTACGGCCCGGGTTCCTCTCGCATCCAAGCAGGTAAGCGATGCAGGGCTCGGCAAAGCACGAGGAACCGAACCCGGGACCGCAAGTCGGCAGTTCCGGCTCGGGGCCCGCGGGGCAGACCCTCTCCTGACTCCGACTCTGCTCCCACCCGACTCAAGTACCCGTTGCCCCCAAATTAAATCCAACCAAAAGGGACCCGCTCCCGCCTGTCCTGCACGCAGCAGCCAACCTCCGTGACAAAAGCAGAGGTGGTGAGGAGCGGGGACGCCTTTTACCATCTTCACTGAGTCCGCGCCGCTCCAGAGGAAGCCCAGCCAAGACTGAGGACACTGTGGGGGGGCGGGGGGGACACCAGGCTCATCCACTGGGCAGAGGGCCACGGCCTCTTCCCTGCCCTCCTCCAGCTCCTCTCCTGGCATCTCCCCTCTGCACGAACACAGCCACCCGCTCCCAGTTCCCAGACATTCAGTCTTGATCCAAGATTTACACGCGAGGTGACGCTTCGCAAGAGTAGGAATCCTGTGAAAGGGAAATGCCATAAAACCTCAGCCTCTGAGTACATCAACTCTCACCCTCCCAACGACAGCCGTGTCACATAAGCGCTGAACGGGCAGCAAAGGAGACATCCCCGGTGCTTACGCTGCGACCCCCGGCAGGGCCACCTCAGCGGGCGAGCACGTCAGGCTACTACCAATCTTGCCAGGATCGGCCTGGAACCATCTGGGATCTGAATTACGCGGGTCTTCAGAAGAGCAACCCTGACGGACACGGGCGACCTGAATTTTCAGCTCTAGACCCCGCTACTCCCCCAGGACAACTCCCGTGGCCACCAAACGGTTTCATCAGCCCCTGGGCTTCTGGCCGATCCGTCACCTGACGACACGCAGACAGACACCCTCTACCTTGTGACCCTGCGGGGCTGTCCCGGGGCTCGGCCCTCCCTCTACTTGCTCCGGTCATACTTAGCTCGCGACTGCCTGGGGTCTTTCCCCTTGACGACACACATGACGGGTAACCTACGTTTAAGCTCTTTGGTCAGAAACAGCCTTCAGAGCAACCGGGCAGGTGCCGCGGCTCAGAGCAATGTCACCATCACGCACCGAACCGGGGGCAAGTCCTCGGCGGCTTCGTTCAGGAGCCACGTGTGGCCACTTGCTAGATAGACTTCAGTGAGTGAAGTCACAGCAAATGGCCCAGGGAGCCGTTCACATCCTGAGGATGACAGGCTCTGGAAAGGATCCGGGGAAAGGACGGATCCCCTCGACCGGCGGGCAGGGAAACGGGACACAGCGCAACACGCTGACAGACTCGCGCCAGGAAAAGACCCCGGCGAGCGGCAGCGCCGGCCTGGGACTCAAGTCCTGACCACCGAACCCGCGGGCTGACGCGGTGCCGGGCGCAGACGGCCCGGAGCCCCGGAGTCCGCACCACAGGCTGGCCGGCGGGCGGCGGATTACCTGCTTACCTGTCTGGATGCCCGTTTCTTGCTCTAACTGGTGGTAGAGCTTGTTGGAATAGTCTGCCATCTTCTGCTCGATGGTCAGGTGCCTGGCGGTGCTCAGGATGCCAGCACAGAACCTCGTGGAGCCAGCAGCCAGCCTGCAGGACGCATCCAAAATGCCATCAGATGGACTCGCTCCCCCGCGTGACGGCAGCTAGGTCAGAGACCCTCATTACGGCGTCGTCTGTCAGCTGGGAAGGGGGAGGCCACCTCCCTAGCCACCGACAGGAGTGGCACCGAGCAGCCCACAGTCCCCTCGACGGCAGGATACTCCACATGGGCACAGAAAAAGGAACGAGAGAAAGCTTTTCTGCCACAATATGGAACAACCCTAACGAGCAAAGCAAGGGGAGGGACACTGTTTAAGGTGCGCTACCAACCTGAATACAAAAGTGGAAAAAATAACAATATTTTTGTTATTTAACCCTGTCCATCAGGGTTGCTCTCTGAATGCCCAGGTACACATCCGAGCTGACGTATACAGACGCGCTCATATGAGCGGGGAGCATCTGGAATGATCCACAAGGAACTTAACTTGCCTCCAGCGAGGGAAACTTCCAGCGTGAATGGGGGGGGGATTTTCCCCTGTACACTCTTACAATTTTCACTCTGAGTCGTGTACATGTATTGGCCTACTCAGAAATAAATACAACAGACGTCTTAAAGGTCATCCACTTTCTGGTAGGCAACAGCACAGAAAGGGGACATTCAGGGAAAAGTGAAACAGCCGGAACAGAGCATGAACCGCAGTTAACCACTACAGCACCCACCAGATCCATGACACAGACCGCAAGGGGGTGTCTGAGTGTCTGTGAGGGTGCCCACAGCAGGGGCGGCCCGTACCCAGATCAAACAAGGAGCAAAGCCAACGTGCTGGAATAACTGAAGTCATGTGCCAAATAGGACGGACGGGAACAAGGGAACATTGGAAAAGAGACCTGATGGTGACCAGGAATCAGCCTGCTGCGTCTTCCGGACAGAGGCACAAGCATGTGCAAAGGCCCCGGGTGGGGGGTGGGGTGGGCAGACCTTGAGAAGTCCCAGCACAGAAAGGAGGCCAATGTGCCCACAGCGTGATCAGCGGAGGGGACCCACGACAAGGCTGGAGAGGCAGGCAGAAAGCGAGGACACACAGCCCTTGGATGCCATCGCGACAAGCTGGGATTCCACTCCAAGTGCAAAGGAAAATACAGAAGCAGGGAATGAAATAACTGGATATGCTTTTCCAAGATCAGTCCGGCTCCACGGTGGGGAGAGGACTGGAGAACGAGAGGAAAAGCAGGGCTGGGAAGCGACCGCCGTAGTCCTAGAGGGAGGGCACGGAGACTCAGAGCAGGATGGTGGCAGTGGAGTCAGAGCCGCAACTGGATTGTTCTGGACGCGAAATGACAGAACTGACGTGCCAGCAAATGGGATGTTAAAATGGGGCAAGGGGAGAAATAAGGATGACGGCAGAGCTTCTGGGTTAAACAACCGATGCCACTTACCACAGTGTGAAGGGCTAGGGATGGGGAGGGAGGCGGGCAGGGAGAGTGAGCGAGAGGGAGGCTGTGAAGGGGCGCAGGCGGGCCAACAGCCCACCCGAGGGGTTACACGCAAGATGTCTGGCGGGCATCCACGGGGAAAGGACCAGCAGTGGCCAGACATCCAGGCCTGAAGCCAAGGACCAGCGCAGGTATCTGGAGACCCAGCATGCTGAGGAACAAGCACTGGGAACCCTGAGGCTCCCCAGCACGCAGAGCTTGGGAAGAGGAAGAAGTACCAGGCAGAGGACAGAGCGCTGGGGAGACGGACAGCATCCAGACAAACAGACGGGGTTCGAGACAGAGAAGGAGCCGTGGCGAGGCAGAAAGAGGCCTGGGCTGTAGTGTCACAGAAGCCAAGAGAGGAAAGGGGCTTTAAGAAGCGGTTCCCGGGACGCCTGGGTGGCTCAGTTGGTTGGACGACTGCCTTCGGCTCAGGTCATGATCCTGGAGTCCTGGGATCGAGTCCCGCATCGGGCTCCCAGCTCCATGTGCAGTCTGCTTCTCACTCTGACCTTCTCCTTCCTCATGCTCTCTCTCACTCTCTCTCTCAAATAAATAAATAAAATCTTAAAAAAAAAAAAAAAAGTGGTTCCCTACGGACGGTGCCTGAGGGACCCTGCAGCACGATGGACAAGGGTCTGCTGGGACAGCAGAGGTCCTTGGTGTCCCCAAAAAGAGCATTCCCAGGGGAGTGCTCGGGATGAAACCGGGGCCACAGCAAGCTCCCAAGCGAGGAGATGAGGGAGTGAGGACTGTCCCTTCACTTTCTGTTCTGAAGGGAGCAGAGCAAGGCTCTTGGTCTCTAAAGGCACGAGCCCTGAGCCTGTTTCACTGCTGGCGGGAAGGGCCGGGAAAAGGAAAGAGGTGGATCTGGAAGGAGAGCTGGTGACAAAGAATGAGGTCCTGGAAGAGGAGAGAGAGGACCCAAAGCTGTGGTGAGGGACGGTGTGCGCCGTGTCTGCACAGGCCCGGGCTGGAGGGAGACTCAGGGACCGGCAGGCCTCCTCCCAGATGCAGGGGTGGGTGGGGGAGTCCAGCTTGGCTTATCCCGCACCCTCGGTGTCACAGGCTGGGACCAGCATCATCAGACAGAGAAGCAGAAGGGTATGGGATCGGGTCACCAGGGAGAACTACTCTCCCAGCAAAGCAGAGGCCTGTTCAAGGTTCAGGAAACTGCAGACACACCTGCAGGGAGTCGGCAGGGTCACCAGCGGGTCACCAGCGTTGGGGGGGAGGGGACTTCCGGCAGAGAGCACACCCAGCAGCATGCGGGGCCCCAAAATCCCAACTCGTCCAAGGCCAAGGTGTGGCGCCTATCCACCACAAACATCTCCGAACAGAGACTGAGCAAGGCCTACACCGCATCCCAAGTCAAATCCTACCCAACCAGGGCCGATCACTCGGCTGCCTCGCAGTAGTCACCAGGCCTCCTCGCACCCTTGGTCCCTGCCCAAGGGTCTCAAGAGAGAAGCTTCTTCCTGCAACCTCGTGGCCACAGCACCAACTTCTGTGCTTCCCTCCCTCCCCACCGCCCTGCACCCTCCCCTCCAGATCTCTCCACTGTGCCCTCCAGAGGATCCTTTCCAAAGTTAAGCCCTGGCCCTTCGCCCAGTACCTCTCCCCTGGGTGTCCACAGAGCCGCAGCTCCTCTGAGGGAGAGGCCACACCCCTTCCTGGCCAGCCGCGTTCTACTGAGCTCGCCTCCAGGGGGCGGCGGGGAGCATCCTCCTCCCCTTCCCCCTCCCCCTCCCTTCGGAAGGATTACAGCTTGGTCACACTGGAACACACCCAGTTCCTCCATGGCTCAGGCCAGTGGCTACCCGCTGCCTAACCGGGGGGCCATCACGGGTTCAGCCACAGGCAGATGTCTGTGTATGTTCTGCCTCTGAACCCGCAGCACTGATCCTCTCCAGACCTCGGACCCCCCACCTTCCTTCCTTCAAAGCAGATAACCCCGCTCATCTCCTCCCCTGAAACTCCACGGACAATCCCACTGGCATCTGCAACCATCTCTCCTTCCCTCAGAGGGTCCAAAGTTCAAGGCTGCAAGACCCCCAGAACCCTCCCCCTCCTCCCCAGGAACCCAGGTCCGTGAACCCAACTCCTCCTCCATGTGCCTTTAGTGCCCTCCTAACTCTCAGCGTTTTCACATGTTCAAGTCCTCCCAATCCACTGAAGAAACAGAACAAAGCCTCCATAAATGTCTTTGAGTAGCGATTTTTCACTTTAAAAATTCTAAATGATAAAGAAATATGGTCTTGGCGGAAAACACAAACATAGAAGGCAATTATGATTTTCCATCAGGGTGCCTGGGTGGCTCAGTTGGTTGAATGTCGGACTTGGCTTCAGCCCACGTCATGGTTCAGTGTCAGGGGATCGAGCCCCATATAGGGATTCTCTCTCCCTCTGCCTCTTTCCACACTTATGGGCACATGTGCACCTACGTGCGGTCTCTCTCTCAAATAAATGAGTAAAATTTAAAACAACGATTTCCCACCATACGAAATAAGCAGTCCCATGTGCTGCTCTGCTCTGCACCCGAGTGCCGCCGCCTGACTGTGTCCTTCTTCCCTTACCCCCTCAGTGACTGCACGGTCTGCCGGTGGTCAAGCCAGAGGTTCCTCTTTTGAAGATTTTATTTATCTATTTATCAGAGACAGAGAGCGTGCACAGGCAGGGGGAGTGGTAGGCAGGGCAGGCAGAGGAAGAAGTAGACTCTCCACCTTGCAAAGGTCCCAATGCAGGACTGGGTCCCAGGACCCTGGGATCATGACCTGACCTGAGCCAAAGGCAGCCACTTAACTGACTGAGCCACCCAGGCGTCCTGAGCCAGAAATGACTCTTAATGCGAACTCACAACCCGTCTTTTCACTTGACGAATACCTTCAGGAAAGGGCTTCCTGTATGATCTGTCCCTTTTTTCCCCATTTCCTGTCTGTCCCAAACCCAAAGCAGTTTGGCTTCTGTGCACCCCCTCCCCCAACAGCCAGGAATGCTGCTCTCACCGAGAAGGCTCATGTTGCCAACTTCTGGGAACACTGGCCCCCTCCTCATAAGGTCCTCTTCAAGCACCGCATGTCGCCCACCGCTCCTTCTACTCACACCCTCTTTCCTGGTTTAATCCTGACTCTTACTACCCTGGCCACGTCTTTGCTGGCTGCTCTCCCTTGTCCATCTTTCCGAGTCCATGTCCCTCATGGGGCTCTGGGACCAGTTACTCCCCTCGGTCCCCTACTCTCCGGGGGATTTCACTGCCTACCGTGACCGAGGGCCCAACCCACAGCGGCCCCAACATTTGCGTCTGCACCTCCAAGGGAACAACAGCAAGTCCGCTGGGGCTCCCAGAGGTCAAAATGGGCACATCCAACAGGGAAACCCATCCTCCACAATCTCCAAATCTTCTCCATTTCTGTGTCCCCAGTGTGACTCCATATATGAGAACCCTGGGGGCTCCTCTATGCAGCCAACCTGTAAGGACCAAGGATTCACAGGCTTCATTTCCCTCAGGTGGACCGACTTCTCCCACCCCCACTGCTCCAGCTACCAGAGTACAGGCGGCCACCCATGCTCAGATTACTGCAGAAGCTTCCTGACGGGGCTTCTGCACCCCGTTCTCCCCACACCCCACAATCCTGACACAGGACTCTAAGCCAGTCTTCTGAAATGAAAATCTTGTTTCACACCCCTGCTTAAAACTCTTCAGTGACTTTCCGATGCCCTCAGGAAAAGGCAATCTCCTTCGCAGGAAGTGCAAGACCCTTCATTATCTGGCTCATATCTTTTATTTTAGTCATTTTTTAATAAACATATAATGTATTATTAGCCCCAGGTCTGTGAATCGCCAGGTTTACACACTTCACAGCAATCATAGCACATACCCTCCCCAATGTCCATAACCCAACCATCCTCTCCCTACCCCACTCCCCGCAACAACCGTCCACTTGTTTTGTGAGATTAAGTCTCAGAAAAGTCCCTCCCAATCCCATCTTGTTTCATTTATTCTTTTCCTACCCCCCAAACCTCCACATTGCATCTCCACTTCCTCATATCAGGGAGATCATATGATAGTTGTCTTTCTCCGATTGACTTATTTCATTCAGCATAATACCCTCTAGTTCCATCCATGTCGTAGCAAATGGCAAGATTTCGTTTCTTTTGATGGCTGCATAGTATTCCATTGTATATGTATATACCATATCTTCTTTATCCATTCATCTGTCAATGGACATCTAGGTTCTTTCCATAGTTTGGCTATTGTGGACATTGCTGCTATGCACATGGATGCACATGCCCCTTCGGATCACTACATTTGAATCTTTAGGGTAAATACCCCGTAGTGCAATTGCTGGTCATAGGGCAGCTCTATTTTCAACTGTTTGAGGAACCTCCATGCTGTTTTCCAGAGTGGTTGCACCAGCTTGCATTCCCACCAACAGTGTAGGAGGGTTCCCCTTTTTCCGCATCCTCGCCAGCATCTGTCATTTCCTGACTTGTTAATTTTAGCCATTCTGACTGGTGTGAGGTGGTATCTCATTGGGGTTTTGATTTGTATTTTCCTGATGCCGAGTGATGCAGAGCACTTTTTCATGGGTCTGTTGGCCATATGGATGTCATCTTTGCAGAAATTTCTGTTCATGTCCTCTGTCTGGCTCATTTCTTATCTCTGCTCTCCTGAAGCCAGGCTGAACCTTTCTGTAACTAATTCCTCAAACAGGATAGGATTCTGAAACCCCCAGGATCTGGGCACACTGTTCCTCTAACCAAACAATATAGCTCCCGCCACTCTCCCCCAACTCCCCAAACAAGGGTAACCGCCAGCCAAGGCTCTCAGCCTGAAATCTTATTAGACCCCTCCCCCAGCACTGGGTCAGGTGGCCCTCCTATGTTCTCCCATCGCACCCTGGGCTTCTCCCAGCACAGAGCTTCCCGGACCATGTTGGTCAATCAGGGAAACAGCACAACAGCCCAGCTGAGAATGTAGGCTTTACAGAGAGACAGACAGCTGGCGGTTTGAAAGCCTCCACCCACCTCTCATTAGCTCTAGGACTTGCAACAAGTTATTCCATCCCCATGCTTTGGGCTCCTCATCCACGAGGTAAGCTAGGACGACCTGCCTCACACAGCTGCTACAAACACCCAATCAGAATAGAAGGAAAAACATGGCCACTGGACTTAAGAAGCACTTAGTAAAGATACTTTTTAGTATCATATAACCATGGAGATCTCTGGGAACTGGGACCAATGATATAACTTGATCATACTTCTCCCAGCATTCAGGATAGGCACCTAGGAAATGTAAGTTGCTAAATGGATAAGAAGAGAGAACACACGGGGGTGGGGAGGGAGGAGTTCAATGAGGACTCAGAGATCTCAAGGCTAGGCTCTCAGACTTCAGGGGATATCTAAATCACGTGAAAGAATTTTTAAAAAGAAAATGGGAATATTTTCAAAGGCAGTTACAATCTACCAGATGCTGCGTTAGGTGTACAACTGACTTAAAACTGACTTAAAACTCACAAACCTATAAGGCACTAAAATTTCTTTTCTACTGCTTGGGGAACCTGAGGCACAGGGAAGGAACTCGACCAAGCTTCTCTAATGCCAGTAGTGGCAGAGCCAGGAGTAAGACCCTGTCGGGATGGCACCACAGAGTCTACCCTAGAATCTTTACTCCCTGCTACCCATCAAACAACCTCAGACGAGTACAGAAGCGGTAGCTGTGAGGCCAGAACCACAAGACACATCCCTTGGCGGGGATAAAAGGAATTGCAAATGCCACAGAAGACACAGATTAACAGATGAGGTTTAAGATGAAATAAACAATGTTAGAAACCTAGACTGTTCCAGAAAAAAAAAAAAACAAAAAAACAAAAAACAGCCTAGGGTGATGAGAACCAAGGAGATTTGTGACCTTGTGTGCATCATGACCTTGAAAGAATCAGCGAGTGGTGGAGGCAAACAAGAACCAAAAAAGATTTAAAGTGGATCCAAACAAAGAAAGGCAGGTGCCAGAGTATCCAAGTAGGTTTGGCAGCAAAACCAAGGCCAAGCTTGACGGCAGAGAAGGTAAAGTCACTAGACAAGAAACCGAAGGTGTCAAAAACAAAGAAAGAAAAGCGATTCAAAATATGTGTGTGTGTAAAAATACATATCTTAAGCTTTATTTAAGTACTCTCCACACCCCATTCGGGACTCACATGCTCTTCCGACTAAACAAGTCACGCGCCCAAAACAAATTATATTTTTAAAAAACTAAGACGACCCTACAATGCCTTCCGCTAAGAAGAAAAATTATCTGCCGAGCAAACTCAATATCGGGACTAGGTATGCCCACATCTGCTTACACCAACACAACCAAGAGGGCAGCTCCAAGTCCCTCTGAGTCGTTCCTCTGTACGGTCACAGCGTGTGTACAAACGGGCCGCTGGGGACAACGAAGACTGGTGAGGGGAGAGCGGTTAAGATGTCCCTCACCTGCCTCAGCCCTAGAGCCCCCCAGGACTTTTCTCTCCCAGGCTCCGCCTCTGGAGTCGGACCCTGCCCGTCCTGGGTGTGTAATTCTCAACAAGTGCCACTGCCGCTTCCAGTGGTGGATGAGAGAAGAATTAGGCACCAACAAGTCAGCTGCAAAAGACTGCGAGCAGGGGACAACAGTCGAAAAGGACTGCTGCCACAAGCAACTCCACAGTCTCACTTTTATTAGATAGAAAACAATAGCCAACAGAAGGATTGATGAAGGTCAAACGTTAATCCCGTCTTGCAAACAAGCAAGAACGAGGATAAAGTTTATAGTTAACTAAGCACATTCAAAGGACTCATCTAACTAACAAGGAGCCCTGCTGGGAAGAGAAAGGAGCGATAACGAAAAAGGGAAGCAGGCGGTTTTCCTTCCACCCTGAGCTGACCGGGCGTTCCCGGGTGCTCCGCTTCCGTGAAGCAGGCGGCGGTCCGCCCTGGGCGGGCCAGGCATCCCCAGCTGCCCGGCTTCGATGAAGGGACGACATTCCGCCCTGAGCGAGCCGGGCATCCCCAGCTGCCCAGCTTCCCGGTCGTACATCGTCCTTCTCCCCAAACACCTGTTGTCAGTATCAGGATTTTTTAAAGCCATATCTAAATGTGCTTGGCAACTAGTAAAATCCTCCAGGGGTTACAGTTTAAGTAACAAATTGTTCCGAGGGGCAGCAGCATGCCACCAGATGATCAGACAAGTTTAAGAAATCAATACGAACCGCCAGCGCCGGCCAGGTGTGCCGGCCAGGTGTGCCCTGGGGCGCGGCTCCCCACCCCCTTCCCTCCGCAGCCCCGTACGTCACGCTCACACACACCGGCAAAGGACACCTGAAGACGCCCGCACCCCATCTGTGTCCTTCACATCGGTGCCGAGTGCTCACGCATCACGAAGACGGCCCACTGCCCCGGGCCTGCACTGTCCCCGCTAACTTGGCTGCCGCACTCTGCAGCAGTCCTGCAAGTTAGTGAGGCGCAGGCGGACCGCAGCGCGTCTCCAGGCGGGAAAGCAACTGCGCCCGCAGCGGACGAAGACCTGCGCGCCCGGCCTCCTCCGCCCTACGTGCTTGCAAGCCCGAGGCCGGGAGCGCGAAGCGCGGTCACCGCCGGCGCTCTGGACGTCGGGCTGAGGCGGCGGACGCCCCCTGAGGGGCCGCGGCGCAGGCCCCGGGGAAGCCGGGCACTAGTCTCCGAAACCCGGACCTCCTCAGCCGCGGACAGGCTGGGAGAGATGAGGCGAATCCCTCTCGACCCCGGCCGCCAGAGGCCTGAGGCCACCCGGCGCAAGCGACACGAAACGCGGGGCGGCCGGGACCAGCCCCGAGGGAGACCAGAGCGGAAAGGGGGGCGCTGAGACACGCGAAGGGAGGCCAGAGCGGCCCCACAGCGGTTCCTTACCTCACGGGCCTCCGAGCGCTCCGCGGTCAGCACCACGCCGGCGGCAGCCGGGCAGCAGCCACAACAGTTGCGAGGGGTCCCGGCACCAGAACGCGGGGAGCCGGGAAGGGAAAGAGGCGGGGCAGAGGGAGTAAAAAGTTCCGGGGAACGCCGGGGACCGCGACCTTCCGCGCTTTACGGCCCCCACAAGGGTACGCCGGCGCGAGATCGCGCACGCGCGCGTCGTGGCGGCCCCTCCCCTGCCACGTGTGGCTTGTTTGGGTCTCGCGAGGCCCCGCCCCTGATCACTGGAGGTCCCCCTGCGGTGGTCCGGTGGTCTTGACCTCCGGCCACCCACCAGGTTGACCTCTGCAGGTGGAACCCGGAGGTCCGCGGTGGGGCGCTCGCCCTGCGGTGCTGTGGGGAGCGCGGAGCTTCGCTCTGCCCTCCAGGCGCGTTCCCACTTCTGTCCCCGGGTGGGTCGAAGCTCAAAGCCGCTGTGGACCCGCAGGCTCTCGGCTCTTCCCGGGCAAGGCGGGATTTATAGAGGCCCTGAGCTCTGGGCCCGAGGTCACGCTGCATCTGTTCCCCACACCCCACCGGCTTCTCCCTGGACCTCTGCCTCATCGCCCAGCTCCATCTAGACTGGGTCGCCAGATCTCTTGACTCTTCTGTCCTCTGGTTCCCCAACCCCGCCGCTGGAGTTCTGAGCGTTGGCAAGCTTGCTGCAATGATCATCCCTAAAATGATGTCCCTGCTTCTGGTGTCCCCCCCGTCCTCACTCTGCAGGGCTGTCCTTCCCAAGCACGTGAGATCATTTTACTCCCTGGTGTAACTTAACAGCTCCTCGGGACTCCCCGTTGCTGGGGAGACCGTGCTCAGACTCCTTAGCGTGGCAGAGCTCTGTCTCCATAGTGGGACTGGCAGAGGTGCCCCAGGCAGCTCTGGGGCCAACTGTGTGTGACTCAAGGACCCCGGATCAAGGCCCGTTTGCCCCTGTGTGCGACTGATCCTATCCCCCACTCTCCGTTCAAGTCACACTCCACCAATCCCATATTTTGCTCACTAAGGTGCCCTTCCTGGCACCTGTCCTTCTGTCTTTGGGGAAGAGTTCTGAATTGAGAATCAAATGATGCCCCCCAGGCCCCTCATGTCAGCCTGGCAGACCCCTCCAGAATTCCAAAACCTTCTCCCACCATCACCACGATGGTGGTGCAGCCCTTCCTTCCCACGAAAACTGGCCTCCCTTTGGCGTGTCACCTCTACTCTTTCCACCTCTGTCTTTCCTGGTCTTTTCCCCTATGCCTTCTGTCACTTCCCTCCGTGGAGGACTAGTTTCTCTGAACCCCCAGCATCTAGCATCGTGCCTGGCAGCTAACACATGATTGAGCAAATGGGGCAAAGTTTTGAGCAAAAGCTCCTTTCGCCAATCTGTAAAATGGGATAATGTCCTGGCCTCAGAGAGCAGAGGGCATTTGGTTACTGCAGCTGCCCCTCAATATGACCAGTAGGTGGCGCTGTGACATACAATTTGAGGTTTCCCTGGGGCCTCTCAGGCCAGCTAATGGAGTGCAGGTCCTCAGGGTGAACTAGAAACCCAAATCAGACCAATCAAATCTCTCCCTAAGAGGGGATACCCCGTGTGGTCCCCGTGACTCAGGAGGGGCTGAGGAAAGGCTCCTTTGTGCAGCCTTGAAAAGAGAGATGTGCCCTTTCTGTCCTGCTGTCCTCCCCTGGAGGGGTCTGTGGAGTTAGGGACCTCAGACGCATGGCTTTGGGGCATCGTCTGACTCATCCCCCAGAGCCCAGGTGAAAGGGCCGTTGTCCTGTTTGGTTAAGAACATGACTTTGGGGGCGCCTCGGTGGCTCAGTGGGTTAACTCTCTGCCTTTGGCTCAGGTCATGATCTCAGGGTCCTGGGATCGACCCCCGCATCGGGCTCTCTGCTCAGCGGAGAGCCTGCTTCCCTCTCTCTCTCTGCCTCTCTGCCTGCTTGTGATCTGTCAAATAAATAAAATATTAAAAAAAAAAAAAAAAAAAAGAAAAGTGACTTTGGAGCTGACCTGGCTTGGGTCCAAATGCCCGCACTGCCTCCCCATTGGTGTGTGACCCTGGGACATTACCTGCCCTGAGCCTCCTCTCCAGTCATCACCAGTACAGACTATAGAGAAGGAGGGGCATTAGCATGTGCGTCTCTATAGAGAGATTTATCTGAAGGATTTGGCGGCTGGCAAGTATGAAATAGCAGGACAGGCAGGCAGGGTGGAGACCCCAGGAATCATTGATGTCAATGTCTCGAGTTCGAGGGGAGTCTGGGGCCAGAATTCCTTTTTCCTCTAGAGACCTTAGTCCTTTTCTTAAGGCCTTGAAGTGAGTGCATGTGCATGGGCCCCACCCACGTTAGAGGAGGTGACCTGCTTTAATCAGTCTATGGGTTTCGGTGTTAGATCAACAAAAACACTTGCCCAAGGATATCCAGACTAGTGATTGACCAAATGTCTGGGCACCCTAGCCTGGCCAACCTGACATGTGAAACTAACCATCGTCGCCTCTGTCTACTTGCTTGGAAAGTTGGCCATGACACCTTTCCTTCCTTCTTTCCTTTTTTTTTTTTTTTTTTTTGTAAGACTCAAATAATGTGGATAAAATACTTGGCTCAGAGCACAATTTTGAGAGCACGACAGCTGGGTTTTGTTTTGCTTTGTTTTGTTTTGTTTTGTTTTTTAGTCTTGCAAGGTGAGCTGCATGGCCAGGCACCTTCATGGGTGGGAGACAGAAGGGGATGAGTGACACTCAGTGACCCAAAGGGAATCAGAGTTATGAAGCTCAAGGAACAAAGGACCTGTTAGGCAGATGGTTACAACAAAAGCTGGGCTCCAGTCCCCAAGTGCCACTGGGGCTAATGTCTTTGAACTGAGTTTATCATGACCTGTTTACTATAAAGGCCTGGGCTAGATGTAAATTTATTCCATGATGTGCCCAGGAGCTCTACAAAATTGTCCAAGACAATTGTCCAAATTGTCCAAGATCGGTGAGCTCCTTTTTTTTTTTTTTAAAGATTTCTTTCTTTTTCTTATTTTAGAGAGAAAGAGAGCATGAGCAGCAGGGGCAGAGACAGTGGGAAAACCTCAAGTGGACTACCCACTGAGTGCAGAGCCTGATGCAGGGGTCGATCTCAGGACCTTGTGATCATGACCTGAAACAAAGAGTCATCTCCCAACCAACTGTGCCACCCAGGGGACCCTCAGTGAGCTATCTCTTCTTGTCCAGGCCATGCAGCTCTGTGGATGGTATGTGAGCAGTGCGACCCCAAGCCTCTGGGAATCTTGGCCCCTGCACTCTCTAACTTCTCCAAGGCTGCACATGGAGCTGGATGTTTCCACTTCATTCCCTCCTTGGACCAGCTGGCCCTGCTCTGCTGGCTATGCCCAGATCTCCTCTACTGGGGGGCCCATTTGGATGCCCAGCTTTTGCTCCTATAGGCTCCAGCTTAGAACATAACAGCAGCCTCCCAGGGAAGCTCTGCATCTAGTTTCTCCAGCCCATGATGACAACCGACCCATGCCCACCAGCCTTGAGGAGCAAAGGCAGCTGGGACCCCTGGCCACAGAGGAGATGTAAATAGAGGGGTTCCTGGCCAGAGCCTTCTTACAGCAGAGGCACCCCACTTGTGACAGGCCCTCCATCTCCTGAAGCTTCTCAAATGGAAGTTTGGCAGAATCACAGGAGAGAGAAATCCCAGTGGCAACAAGCATGGAGTGCTGGGCGTGCGAGAGAGAGGTCCCATTCTCCTTTCCAAATCCACTAAGTCCAGAGGTCTGGGCCTGATGAACATGTGTCTGTTCTAGGCTCCACCTTTTCTTCTCAAAATGCTTTGGAATCATGGGGTCCTTATACTCTTTTCTGGAAGGGTTAGGCCCAGACCCCCTCCATATGACCTGTTGCCATGCCTCATCCCAAATATAAAAATCTCTTTGCCTCACTGGGCCCTGCTTTCCTCCTCCAGGCAGGATGCCAGGCATCAGCCAGCCAGGAGCCCAAGAGGAACAATGAATGGGGATGCAGCCTCCAGGCTTCTGCAAATTCGAACTTCCACAGCACCAGCCAAGGCAGAGGCAGGATCTGGGGACTCTGGAGGGGGAGGGGCGCCCCCAGCACCGCCACTGCCCCAGAGAAGCAACCCTGACCTAAGGGAGCCAGCCCTAGGCAACTTCAGTGTCCGACCTGACTGTCCACTTCAACCATGCGAAGGCCCCAGGTCTTATTCTTCTAAGAGCTAAAGTATGTGCTTTTGATGACTAATTTTTATGATCTAATGTTTACCGTATCAAAGTAACGCAGTCACTAGTTTTAAGTCGACCAATACTACAAGGCTGATAATGGTAAACAACAGGTCCCTGACCAGCCTCCCAACCTCTGGTTCTCAGTCAAGTCTTACAGATCTTTCTTCCTGTACCTAAGTCAGTCTCTAAATCTACCCTTATTTCTCAGACCTGAAGTTCAAGTATTCTCCACTGACTTAGACAGCGAGGGAGCTCTCACACCACACACATACTCATTCCCTCCACTTGCCACATAGTTTTTTTAAAAACTGATTTATTTATTTTGAGAGAGAGAGAGCGTGGGGGTCATGGGGAGACCCAGGGGAGGGCAATGGGAGAGAGAGTCTCCCGCAGACTCCCTGCTGAGCACAGAGCCTAACACAGGACTCAATCTCATGACTTCGAGACCATGACCTGAGCTGAAGTCAAGAGTTCGATGCCCAAAAGACTGAACCACTCAGGTGCCCTGCCTCCTAATTTCCCAACTTTGTTTTTCCTTTCCCTTTTGGATGAAATCAGTGTTATTTACATTGTTTGACTTCATAAAAAATGCTCACCTCTGAGCCGTGTCACGTGCTATGACTTCATTCCCCTCCTCTGTTTTATTATTCAAGATTTCAAAGGTGCTGCAAAGTTGGAAGAATTTTGCAGCGAACCCCCCAATACCAAATGCTAGAACCTCCCATTTTACTGAACATCCTTTGTCACCTCTTTATTCGTCTGGCCATCCCTACATCCATTCATTCATCTGTCTTGGTTTTGGTACGTTTCAAAGTAAATGGAGACATAGGGGCTCTTCACCCTACACGTTTTTCTTGTGTTATCTCTGTCTGCTTCTGGCGTCCATGTAATGCCGGACTCACAAAAGGAATTGGTGTTTCCTATCGTTTGTTCATTTTTTAAACAGCTTCGTGGGGATCTATTTTACATGCCAGGAGTTTCATCCATCGTATATGTACTGTGGGATGATTTTCAGCCGATTTATACATTTGTGCAACTATCACCACAATCTGGGTTCAGAACGTCCTTATCACCTGAAACCTTCTCTCATGGACGTTTCTAGTCAGTCAGGCCCCAGCCCCATCCCAGACAAGCACTGATGGGTCTGCCTTCTGCCTCTAGAGATTTGCCTTTGTCGACATTTCCTGCCAACGAAATCACACAATGTACGGTGTTTTGTGTGACTTCCCTCGTTTCGCTGAAGTCATTTGAAGTTCATCCGTGTTGTAGCACAAGTCACAAGTTTGTTCCATGACTGTCAGTGACAACTCAATAAAGCTCAGGAACAGAAGTTCAGTCCCTGTTAAGGCTGAAACGTATTCTATTTTACGGCCATACAGTTTATCCGTTCAAGATTCAAGAGACATGTGGGTTGTTTCCAGTTTGGGGCTGTTATGAATGGTGCTGTGCTCACTTGTGACCAAGTCTTTGTATGCACGTGTGTGCCTAAATTTCTGGGGTTCATGGCAAGTAAGTATTTCACTTTGAGAGACTGCCAAATTCTTTTCCAAAGTGTACAATTTTACATGGCCATCAGCAATAATATGCAGGCTCCAATCTCATTAAAACTTGGGAGTGCTTGTCTCTTGGACTGTCCTCCTTCTCCTGGATAGATAATGGTTTCTCACTGGGGTTTTAATTTTCATTTTCGTAGTGACTAATGTTGTTTAGCATCTTTTCACATGCCTTTTCTCCACTCATACATCTTTTTGTATGAAGCTTCTATTAATACTTTTGCCCACTTTTTAAAAAAAAGATTTTATTTATTTACTTGACAGAGATCACAAGTAGGCAGAGAGGCAGGTGGCGGGGTGGGGGGGAGCAGGCTCCCCGCAGAGCAGAGAGCCCAATGTGGGGTTCGATCCCAGGACCCTGGGATCATGACCTGAGCTGAAGGCAGAGGCTTTAACCCACTGAGCCACCCTGGTGCCCCTGCCCACTTTTTTAAATGGTTATTTGTCTTCTCATTATTTCATTGTAAGAGTTCTTTATGTACTGCATGTAAGCCCTTTACCAGATAAAGGGTTTAAAAAAATTTCCTCTCAGGAGAAGGCCTCTCTTTTCATCTTCATTATGGTGTCTTTTGAGAACGAAAAGTTTTGATTTTTATGAAATCCACCTTATTGATTTTTTTGTTTTATGAGTTATCTGTTTGGTGTCATATGTAAGAAATCATTGCCTGACCCAAGGTCACTAAGCTTTTCTCTGATGTATTTTTCCCCCTAGATCTTTTACAGTTCTTGCTTTTATAGGTAGGTCTATGATTCATTTGAAATTCATTTTGTGGTTGGTGTGTAATGACAGCCAGTTCATCTTTTTAAATATGGATATCCAACTATGCCAGCACCGCTTGTAGACAAAATTATCCTCTCCCTATTGTATTGTTCTGGCACCTTTGTCAAAAATCAGTTGACCCTAAAATGTAATGTTTTTTTCTGAACTGTCTATTCTGTTCCTTTGATCTATATGTGTGTCTTTCTCTGTAGCCCGTATTTGTGATTTCTGTAGTTTTCATGACAAATTTTGAAATCTGGTAGAAGTCCTCAAACTTTGTTCCTTTTCAAAAATGTTTTGGTTATTCTAATTCCTTCACCTTTCTTTGGCACATTAAGATCTATTTATCACTTTCTTCAAAAAGGAAAAAGGCAGGGCTCCTGGATGGCTCAGTCAGGTGGGCGTCTGCCTTCGGCTCAGGGCATGATCCCAGAGTCCTGGGATCGAGTCCCACATTGGGCTTCCTGCTCAGTAGGGTGTCTGCTTCTCCCTCTCTTTCTGCCCCTCCACCTGCTCATGTGCGTGCTCTCTCTCTCTCTCTCTCAATTAAATAAATAAAATCTTCAAAAAAGAAAAAAGGCTTTAGGATTTTGTTAGGAATTATATGGAATCTAGGAGTAATTGCCATGCTGACCACATTGAGTTCCACTCCATAAACGCAGAGCATCTCTCCATTCCAATCTTTCACAGGGGCGCCTGGTGGCTCAGCTGGTTAAGCGATTGCCCTTGGCTCAGGTCATGATCCCGGGGTCCTGGGATGGAGCCCCCCATCAGGCTCCCTGCTTTGCAAGGGAGTCTGCTTCTCCTTCTCCCTCTGCCTGCCACTCCCCCTGCTTGTGTTCTCTCTCTCTCTCTCTGTCAAATAAATAAAATCTTCAAAACATAAAAGACCTTTCATTTCTCTCAGCAATGTTTTCTCGTCTTGGGTTTTCTAGTGCTCTTCTTTTTGATGCCACTGTCAACAGGATTGCCTTCTCAGTCTCAGTTTTGGATTGCTTATTGGTAGCTGGTAGCTTGTATCTTTATTTTGTACCCTGAGACCTTTGTTCTAGTAGGGTTTTCTTTTCAACATTCCCTGGGATTTCCTACATATGGGATTATATCATTTGCAAACACAGACAGTTTCACTGATTCCTCTCCCATCTGGATGCCCTTAATTGCTTATTTCACCCGATTGCACTAATCGCACATCCAGCAGGATAGTGCTGAGCGGGAGTGGTGAGAGCTGACATTCTTGCCTTGCTTCTGATCTTGGAGAGAAAGCATTTAGTCCTCCATCGGTACGTATGATGTTCACTATAGGATTTTCACAGGATTTTGTATAAACTTTTAATCTTTGCTCATTTTCTTTGATCCTCCTTAAAATTCTGATATAATAGTACAACACAAATAGCTACACTTTAAAAGTGGATTTTAGGTGTGCCTGGGTGGCTGAATGGGTTAAATCTTCTGCTTTCAGCTCATGTCATGATCCCACGGTCCTGGGATTGAGCCCCACATTGGGCTCTCTGCTCAGTGGGGAGCCTGCTTCCCCCCCTCCCTCTGCCTGCCTCTCTGCTCACTTGTGATCTCTCTCTCTGTGTCAAATAAATAAATTAAAATCTTCAAAAGTGGATTTTACTATAAGCAGTATGGACATTTTTAAATTTTGTAACTATTCAGATATAATAAAAAGCATATTTTTAAATGTTAATTATATTGAGAAATTCTCTCCCATTTGGTTTCTCAATTTTTTTTTAATTGAGGTTTCCTATTTCTTCTTGAATCAGTTTTGCTGATTTGCCTTTCTAGGAATTTGTCCATTACATGTACATTGTCTATTTTATTAACATAAAGTTGTTCTTAATATTCTCTTACTTTTTTAATTTCTATACTATCAGTTGTTATGATATCTCCCTCCTGATTTGGAGAATTTTGTCTTTTCTTTCTTTTGTAGCTGTTTATGAGAGGAAAATTTTAAATTGTACAATCATGTTGACAGCGGCTTTATTCATAATAAACAAAAGCTTAAAACAACCCAAATGTCCATTTATAGGAGAATGAAAATATAAACTACTCCCAGCAATTAAAAACAAAGAGGGGAACCTGGGTGATGTGGTCGGTTAAGCACCCAGTTCTTGGTTTTGGCTCAGGCTGTGATCTCAGAACCATGAGACTGAGCCCAGTGTGGGCTCCACAGTGAGCACAGTGTCTGCTGAAGTTTCTCTGCCTCCTCCCTCTGCCCCTCCCCACCTCACATATTCTTTCTCTAATAAATAACTAAATAAATAAATACATTTAAAAAAAAAAAACCCAAAACATGAGGCGCCTGGTTGATTAAGCATCTGCCTTCACCTCAGGTCATGATCTTGGGGTCCTGGAATCAAGCCCCACATTGGGCTCCCTGCTCAGAGGAGAGTCTGCTTCTCCCTCTCCTGTTGTGCCCCTGCTTGGGCTCTCTCTCTCCCCCCGCCCAAAAAAAATTTATAAAAAAAAAACAAAAACACATAAACAAAAACAACCTACTAAAACAGACCACAACATAGATGAATCTCATAGACACGGAGAGGAAAGGAATCACGGCCTTAAAGTATGCATATCCTAGGAGTCGGTTCCTCTGACATTCAAAATAAGAAAACTAATCCATGGTGGTAGAAATCCGAAGAGAAGTTGCTCACTGGGGAGATCAGCCATGCAAGAAAGGACCTACCCATTCTCAACACCCAGCATGAAATGCCATGGAAAGCAAGGTACAATCCCTTGGTTAGGGAGTCCTTTTAACACCAGTGGACATGGAGGCCCAGGGGTGGAAGTGACAATCCCAGCGTCTTACAGACAGTCTCAGTTAGAACCCAGGTCTTCAGTGGTGTGGCGTTTTATCCGCTCAGTTCCTCATCTTCTAGCTCCTGAGGCTGGCCTCACCCTGACCTCCATCCGCAGTGAGCCAAGACCCCTCAAAAGCCACCACCACGGGTCAAAATCTATTTCCCTAGCTGCCCCAATGACCTGGTATGGTGCTACTCAAGAGAAAAGCCACATTTTCCTTTGCAGCCTGGGAGCAAGAATCGGGCTTTGTTCCCCGGCATCAGCATGGAGCAGGGCGGTGGGACTTGAACTTGGAGGGCCACAGTGTAAATGAAAGCCGATTTGCACTGGGGGTCTAGGAATGTGAAGACAGAAAGCCTGGGTCAGCTGGGACACACCCTGTGCCCGCCCAGTGAGCCCAGGTTCATCATCTACAAGATGGGCACCGCATCTGCCATGCCCTAGTGTTGTGACAATTCAGTGAAGCCACACGTGTCACTGTGTTTTGTGAGCTCTGGAGGAAAGGTCACTATTATTAAGCATTGCTAGGCCCCGGGCAGGATGAATCTGAAATCGTGTGGCCACCCCCACTGGAGGGAGAAGAAACTCCCGAAGCCCCAGGTATTGTGTCAGGGGGGACGCACAACCCAGGCCAGCTTAGGGGTCCTTGTGCCTGGCCCTGCTCTCATCCCCTCCCCCCATACCCACAGCAATATCCACTTCCATGGATATTGTTGCATCTCAATGCATCTCTGTGGAATTTCCCAGGTAGGTGACACCTGGCTCTGAGAGGGTGTCGGCCTAAAGGTCAAGGGTCACACAAACTCCAGAAGGAGGAAGTAGTTGGCTTCCAAGGCAGTCCTTTGCAGTGGGTGATTAACCTTTGGTCAGCCTGGAGGTGGAGTGTGGGCATTTGGCCACGGCCTGCGGGATAGCCTTGTCTTTTCTAAGAATTGTGGGCCTCGGTGCAGATCTGCATGGAGGCCTCCGCCAGGCCCCAAAGCATCATGGCAGTTTGCCGTCTGCCTGCCGCACTGCCTGATCATCTAGGGTCCCACTTGTTCCCTGCAGGACTCCAGTCAGCTAAGGGCATCATGTGCTCTCCCGGCCTGCAGAATGCTGGGGACCAAAGGGCTGTTGGCCCAGACAGACACTGCCCAGAGTCCTCAGGCACTCTTACCCTCCTACAGGTGCAGCCCTAACCCATTCCCCTACAAACCCAACCTCCCAGTGCCCCCACCCAGCGGTGGTAGCTGCCTGGTCTGTGGTTACGTCCATCATGTTTAATTCATGGCTGGGGGTTGGGATGAACTTCCCAAGAAAGGGAAGAATTCCCCTGGGGTCTCGCCCAGTTCCTGCCTGCCTGCCCTGGGCCTGGAACTGGGACTAGAGGCTGCCGGTGGGCCCAGAGGACACTGTCCCAGCCAGGCCGGCCATCATTTGCTAATCCCCCGCCCTGGAATGTCTGCGGGCCAATCAGCGGGGTCTCCAGGGGCTCCCCGAGGGCTCCAATAATCCTGCAATGATTAGCAGGGGCACAGGGTCAGTGCACACTGCCTGGCTGGCTGTTGTGGGCAGGGCCGCTGGCCAGGCCCTCGGCTGGAGGAGGGAGGGAGCCCTGGGATTGGAGCTGGCTGGCTCTTCATGCCAGTGTCGACAGGAGGCCTTTTGGATACACCAATTACTCACACCAGCCTCCCCCTTTTGTCTGCCCGTCCAGCCTGCCTCCTTGAGATTGTGAGTAGTTCTGTCTAGCTTGGGAAGCAAGCTGGACGGCTGAGCCGGAGCGCCCAACAGGCCCATGCTGGGGCCGGCGCCCTCCGCCCGGCTGGGGGGCCCCCGGCCCGGCCTCCTCCCCGTGCTCCTGGCTCTCCTTGGCATGGCCTGGACGGAGCCGAAGTTACTCCCACTGCAGGAGGAACAGGCTCCGATGTCTGGAGGTAAGGGCCCCCCTCCCTGGGGTGAGGAACCAGTGAAAGCAGCTAGGAGTGTCGCAGAGCGGTGCCAGGAAGGCCTGAGCTCTGGGCAGACCTGTGGGGTTTAATAGCAACCCCCCTGCCCCGAAGGTGGTCCAGGGACCCAAGTTGGATGGCGGAGGCTGGCCTGGGGAGCAGGAAGAATGAAGGAGAGTGGGCCCAGCCGTGGGGGTCAAGGAGGAATGGCAACCCAAAGCTGGCGGCTCCAGGGCTGCTCCCCACCAGCCCGTGGCCCTATCTCCCTCCAGTCAGCCCAGCCCCCAGCTCAAGGGCCCCTGCACACCTGCCTCCCTCCCAGGCCCCCAGCTCCTGGTCTCCTGTAGGCCGTCCATCCCCCACCATCCCCGTGCCCCTGGCCCCATCAGCTCTTGCTCCCTAAGGGCAGGGCAGCCCTCTCAGCTTGCCACAGCCAGGGTCACCCCAGGGGAGACCAGGTCCCGCTGTGCAGGGGACCTGACCTTGTCTCCTACCCCAGCCCTGAGCAGTAAGGAGACGTTCCTGCTCCTCTCCATGCACAACCGTCTGCGTAGCCGGGTGCAGCCCCCCGCGGCCAACATGCAGAGAATGGTGAGTACCCCAAGGCGGGCTCACCGAGGCGGTGGCTGGAGGGGCGATCCCGAAGACGGCTCAGGAGGCCAGGCCTGGGGCAGGTGCCCTTCCGCCTGGGCAGGGGACAGCCAGTCTCCCTGCCCACGAGGGGACAGTTCCTGGTTGCTAGGGTTCTGCCGCGGCCTGCTTCCCAAAGGGGCCAGTCCTTTGGCCTTTCCGTGCATCCCAACCCGTTGCCCTGGAAACCAGAAGACATGGCAGGAGCCCCGCAGGAAAGAGGCGCTCCACAAAGGACTCCCCGCAGGATCAGAGGGGCAGAAGACTGGGAGAGAGAAGCGTCCTGCTTGAGGGAAAGGCCTGGAATGTGACCAGGACCCAGTGCTTCTTCACAGTTTATCTGGATGACTAGAAGGGGCCCCTCCAAGGTCTCTGCTCCTCTGGCATAGGACAGCAGGGTTGGCGGTGTCATCCCAGGGCCCAGAAGCACTGCCCCAGCACATGCCAACAGGCCCTGGGGGGTGAGGGCGGGATTGTGTGGGGGTGGGCAGGGTTCCCCATGGCTGCCTCCCATAAACTCCTCCAGGCTGGCTCAGCGGGCAGTGACCTTGAGAGCTCCTCGGTCAGTTTCCCAGGAGGTGGGGGTGGGGCGGGCCAGTGGGAGGGGGTCACTTCTCTCCCTTTCCCTGCTCTGCAGCAGCTCTGGCCCTCCTCAGCTCAGGTCCTGGCTCCCACTGCCCACGCCCTGTGCTCCCAGATCAAGTGCCTGGCAGGGAGGTGCTCCCCCTCATCCGGTCATCGGTTGACGCTTTTCATGCCCCTTTGGCCAAAGTCTTAGGAATCAGCATTTCATAGAAGATGAGCATGGAGCCTCACCACTCAGCCTCCCTCACCTGTGCGAGTCTCTAGTGCTTTTACCCAGGGGAGGCTAAGGCTCTTGGGGTGGTGCAGGGCAGCCAAGGGCCCCCCCAGGCAATCCCCACTGCTCCGGTTCCGGTCTGCATCAGAGGTAAAATCCTAACAGCCGTCCAGCCCACCGTGGGTCAGACACTCTCCCCCGGTACCCTTTGAGTCCCCATGATAATCCTCCTCTGTGAGTATCTTACTGTCCCAATTTACAGACGAGGATGTGGAGTCTCATGGAGATTAGGGGCTAGAGGCCACACAGCTGGGGTGAGGTGACCCAAGTCGTCTTGATTGTTGAGCCCTTCATTTAAGAGGAGAGGGGCGACGATTTGGTAGCTGTGGGGGTATGAGGGGGGAGTCTGCTGGTGTGTGGATGGGAGAGATTAGGTCCACTCCAGAGAACAGCGCTGGCTGGGCCCTGAGGCCAGGAGCCTCTCTGGTCCTGCTTCCCTGTTGGCACCCCTCCACAAGGCCCGGTGAGTGGGGGGGGAACAGGACAAAGCAGCCTGGCCGCTGAGGCCTTTTTCATCAAAGAAAAGCCAGGTGGGAGCAACCGAGCCTCCCTATGGCCCGTTGTACCTAATGGCAAGCAAAAAACCATTTTGAATGGCTGGGGCCCTGCCCGGGCTCACATTACTGGACAGAAAAGTCTACCACAGAAGCCCATGCTGTCACCCCAGCTGGCACTGCTCCCTCAGGAACGGGCATCCCCCTCTGGGGCGGCGCCTAAGGCGGGAGTCAGGAGGAGGGAGGCTCTCAGGCCCGGGTAGAGCCAGGCTCCGGGGTAGGCGTCCAGACCTCGCTGGTGCTCTCACCACCGCATCTCCAAGAGCAACTCGCAGGCCCGGTCTGGCCTTCTCTGGCCCCAGAGTGAAGTGGGTGAAACAGGACTCCCCATCCAGTGCTCTCAGCATGACCCCCACCCCGGGGCGGGGGCGGTGGGGGAAGTGGGTTCCCTAAGGCCTAAAAGGTCGCTGCTGACATCTCTTTTTGTGCCGCCCCCAGGACTGGAGCGAGAGCCTGGCCCAATGGGCTCAGGCCAGGGCGGCCCTGTGCGGTGCCCCCGTCCTGAGCCCCGCGTCAGCACCTCGAGCCCCCCAGCAAGTGGGCTGGAATGTGCAGCTGCTCCCGGCAGGCTCGGCGTCCTTCGTCAGCGTGGTGGGCCTGTGGTTCGCAGAGCGGCGGTGGTACAGCCACGCGGCCGCCCAGTGTGCCCACAACGCCACCTGCACCCACTACACTCAGGTGAGGCTGTGGCACCGGCCCCGGCCCCCGGGGTCAGCTCAGAAGGGCCACCTGTTGTCTTCAAACCTGTGGCTGCTCTTACGCGCTTTTTCGTTTTCTTTTTCTCAGCTCTAAGCATGAACGATTTCAAACGTAAATCTAGTAATGGACTCCCTTTTACCCATGAGCTCCACTTAGACAATGTTTAACTATATTTGTTCTCATCTCTTAAGAAAAAACAACTAGGGGCACCTGGTGGCTCAGTTGGTTGAGCCTTCGGCTCAGGTCATGATCCCGGAGTCCCAGGATAGAGCCCCGCATCGGGTTCCCTGCTCAGGGGGAGTCTGCTTCCTCCTCCCGCTCTGCTCCCCTGCTTGCGCCCATTTCTCTCCACAAATGGGCACCTTCCATTGAATATTCAACCCTTCCCCCACGGACTCACAATCCACCTGTCACCCACCAAGCTCATGTCTGCCCGCGGATCTGTTGCTGAGTTCTTGATTCTATTCTGCTGCTTTTTAAAATTTTTAATCCCTGCACAAATCGTATTTTAATTATTACAGTGTTATAGAAACTTTTGAAATGAAAATTCCCCATATTACTATTATTGTTCAAAACTGTGTTGCCTGTGCTTGGCTCCTGATTCTCTCAAACGCTATGCAGGCGTGGGTTTTTAGCTGCTGATTCAACTTTGGGAAATGGTCTACTTCGCGTTGAGATTGTTTTTGCCAAGTTCTGTTTTCTAAGAAACTGTCCATTTTATGTTTCCCAATTGATTGGGAGGAATTGTTCAGTACTGAAGAGAGAGTTAAGGCTAGGATTAAACAGAGTGGGGGTGCCTGGGTGGCTCAGTTGGTTAGGCATCTGACTCTTAATTTTGGCTCAGGTCATGATCTCAAGGTCCTGGGATCGAGCCCCGCATCAGGCTCCCTGGTCAGTGGGAAGCCTGCTTCTCCCTCTCCCACTCCCCTGGCTTGTGTTCCCTCTCTTGCTGTCTCTTTCTCTCTGTGTCAAATAAATAAATAAATAAATCTTTTTTAAAAAGAATATAAAAAAAAATACAGTAAGCTGAATAAAGTAGGAGAAAGTAACTCACTTAGTCTGTGGAGCATGTGACTTTTGATCTCACGGTCATGAGTTCGAGCCCCACATTGGGTAGAGAGATTATTAAGAAAAACAAAATTTAGGGGCACCTGGGTGGCTCAGTGGGTTAAAGCCTCTGCCTTCGGCTCGGGTCATGATCCCAGGGTGCTGGGATCGAGCCCTGCATTGGGCTCTCTGCTCAGCAGGGAGCCTGCTTCCTCCTCTCTCTCTGCATGCCTCTCTGCCTACTTGTGATCTCTCTCTGTCCAATAAATGAATAAAATCTTTTTAAAAAATTTAAAAAAAAGAAAAACAAAATTTAAAAAACAAAAAAAATTAAAAACAGAAAGTAAATAATAAAAATAAGAGCAGAACATCCGTAAAGCATCCGATTCTTGGTTTTGGCTCAGGTCATGATCTCGGGGTTGTGAGATCGAGCCCTGCGTTGAGTTCTGAACTCAGCATGGGATTCTCCCTCTCCCTCTGCCCTTCAGCCTGCTCTCCCTCTCTCACTCTTTCAAATAAAAAAATAAATAAAATCTTTAAAAAAAAAAAAACAACCTAGGATTAAACAGGGATTTAAAATTTTCCTGGGACCCCTGAGTGGCTCAGTTGGTTAAACATCTGCCTTTGGCTCAAGTCGCTCTGGGATGGAGTCCCACATCGGGCTCTCTGCTCAGCAGGGAACCTGCTTGTCCCTGTTCCTGGCTCTCCCCTTGCTGGCTCTCTTGCTCTCTCTCTGACAAATTTTTTTTAAAAGATTATTTATTTATTTATTTGACAGAGAGAGATCACAAGTAGGCAGAGAGGCAGGCAGAGAGAGAGAGAGAGAGAGGAGGAAGCAGGCTCCCCGCTGAGCAGAGAGCCTGATGCAGGACTCAATCCCAGGACCCTGAGATCATGACCTGAGCTGAAGGCAGCGGCTTAACCCACTGAGCCACCCAGGTGCCCCTCTGACAAATAAATTTTTAAAAAATTTCCTGTGTCTGTTGCTAGATCCTTTTAAACTTTTCAGCTTTGTTTATGTGCACCTTCTCTCTTTCATTCTTTACCAGTCTTCCCAGAGATGTGTCTATTTTAACAAGGAAGCTTTTGTTTTATCCTTTTTCTTTTTTTTTTAAATTTCTGCTCTTATTTTTACTATTTACTTATTTTTTTAAGTTTATATATTTTAATGGGGTTCCCCTATTATTCACTTTCTTTTACTTTATTCAGTTTACTCTATTATTTTTTTATATTTGATCCCAGGACCCTGGGATCATGACCTGAGCTGAAGGCAGACACTTAACGGACTGAGCCACCCAAGCGCCCCAATCATTCCTTACTTCTAAGCTACTTACTTGGAGATTGTATTGCATTGAATTTATAGAATGCAGCCCATGGAATATTATTCCTTTGGTTTTTGTCGAGCCTTGCTTTGTGGTTAAGTGAAGGGTCAGTGTTTGCAAATGTTTTGTGCATTCCTAAAAAGAATGTATTTTCTCTAATTATTGGACACATGTGTCCGTGTCTCCCTACTTCATGGCTGTGCTACAGGAGTTTGCTAACTCGTCCCCTGTATTGACTGTGCTGTTTCCAAGCTGCCACAGATTTTAAGATTTTCAATCCAAGTGCTGAATATTATCAGAGACCTGTACCTGTTAGCTTTTGTTGCTAACACACTACCCCAAAGTTTAGCATCCTTGGGCTGGGCCCTGTGTGGAGGTTCTTCTGGTCTTTGCTGGGCCCAAATACAAGTGCAGTCAGCTGCTACCTGGGCTGGGAGCTGACCGTTTAGAGGAGCCTTACCTGGTTCCCTTGGGCCTATGGGGTTTCCAGCCCTAGGTTCAAAACCAGCTCAATATCATTTTTTTTAAGACGTTATTTTATTTATTTATTTTAGAGAGTAAACACACGGGAGCTGGGGGCAGGTAGGGCAGAGGAAGAAACAGAATACCAGGCAAAGTGCACTGAACCCTGAGCTTGACACAGGGCTCGAACTCACAACCGTGAGATCATGACCTTAACCTAAACCAAGAGTCGGACATTTAACCAATGGAGCCACCCAGCACCCCCTCAGCTCAGTATCACTTCTGCTGCATTCTGTTGGCCAACACAAGCCACAGGCCCAGCTGGGGTCCAGGCTAGAAAAGAGAGTCCTCCTCTCATTGCAAAGAACTGCAAAGGCACGTTTAAGAGGGGCCCACAGGGAGGAGGGAAGGGTTATAACCACGTGTGCGGTCTGTCACAAAGACTTTGAGGTCCAAGACTTTCTTTCACCACTACCCCTCCCTCCAAGATTCTCTCCTTTCTTCAGGTATCTGCCCATCCAAACCTCTCCACACCCCTCACCCAGAAAGCCTTCCTAGGCTGTGCCCACCTGTCCCCACAGCTCTTCCCAGCACAGCTACAGCTCCTGAGGCCCTGAGGTCTGTCTGTCTGCCTCACTGGGGGCAGAGACTGTGTCTGCCTCCCCCGGGGCAAGCATCATCAGTGTTGCTGGCCCCAGATTGGGAGTCGGGGTGGCCTGTGATAGGGTTCCTGAGCCGCCGTGTCTCCGGCAGCTCGTGTGGGCCACCTCGAGCCAGCTGGGCTGTGGGCGGCATCGGTGCTCTGGGGCCCAGGCCGAGATGGAAGCCTTCGTCTGTGCCTACTCTCCCGGGTAAGGTCCCATCACAGAGGCTGCCCTGCCATCCCCCACTGGGCTTGGGCGGGGTGGGGAGGGGCGCCTACCTTCACCCAAGGGAGAACCCTCAGCCCCCACTCAAAGGCCTTTACCCCTGCGTCCACCCCCTCTCGGGGAGAGGGAAGGAGGAAAGGCAGTGGGTGCGGAAGTGGGCAGCCAAGCAGAATGTGGCTTCTCCTCAGACGCCCCTCCTTGGCAGCACTATTCTGCTTTGGCCATGGAAGAATGGAGTGTTCGTGTTAGTCTGGAGGCCGTCTTTCCTTTCCTAGGACATCTCGTGTCTCCTCCAGCTCCCTGACTCCCCGGGTTGGGCCAGAAGGAGCTGCAGGGGCCGTGGGGCATGCAGCAGGGCCCACGCCTGCCTTGCCCAAGGCCAGGCCCTTGCAGCCCTCTGGTGCTCGCTCTCACAGGGGCAACTGGGAGGTAAATGGGAAGACCATCGTCCCTTATAAGAAGGGCTCCTGGTGTTCGCTCTGCACGGCCAGCGTCTCGGGCTGCTTCAAAGCCTGGGACCACGCAGGAGGGCTCTGTGGTAAGTGCCCGACCCTGCCTGCCTCCTGCTGGGGCAGCGGGTACAAGAGAACTCCGTGTGGTGACCTTTGTGGCAACATCTGGTGGGACTGGCCTCGAGGCCCCGGCCCTTGGCACCCTGGGAAGCAGCCCCCTGGCCTGCCGGAAGGAGGCGCCCTCTCAGAGTTCATCCTCATCTGACCAGAGGTCCCCAGGAACCCATGTCGCATGAGCTGCCGGAACCATGGACGTCTCAACGTCAGCACCTGCCACTGCCACTGTCCCCCCGGCTACACGGGCAGATACTGCCAAGGTGAGGGGCACCTAGAGCTCCAGGTCACAGCCACCCGGGGACCCGGTGAGTGAAGCCTGGGCCGAGGCAGGCAGGCAGCCGTGGAGGGTGAGGAGGGTCACGTGTTCCTGTGCGGTGTGTCCAGGGGCCGTGGGGGCACCCACTGCAAGTGTCTGGAGAGAGCCCTGAGGGAGTGTGCGGCCGCTGACCGGGTACTTGCTGATCTGAACACCGTGTAGTCATTCGACCAACAGCCTGAGCCCCTGCCGGAGCCTGAGCCGTGTAGGGGATTCAAGGCGGAATCTGATTTGGCCCTTAGGTCCTGAGAGGGTGGGAGGAGGACCCTATCAGGATCTGGAAGTAGACTCTGATCCCACCATCTCCCTCCCAGCTCTGTGACTGTAGGCAGGTCACCCCTGAACCCTAATTTGCTTCTCTCTACGACGGAGATCCAGATACCAAGCGTAGCTGCAGCGGGAAGCCCTGATGGGGTCCCATCCTCGAGGGTCTTTCCTGTCACGGTTGACCGTTGCCCACACTGCGAGGCCCATGAGGGGCAGCACGGGGTCTGGGGGCTGCGGGCTGAGCTCTGCTCTCCCTCCCGCAGTGCGCTGCAGCGTACAGTGTGTTCACGGCCGGTTCCGGGAAGAGGAGTGTTCCTGCGTCTGTGACGTCGGCTACGGGGGAGCCCAGTGTGCCAGTGAGTCCTGCCCCGAGGTCCCCCGATGAGCCAGGCCACCCCCCGGGAGCCCCTCACTGGGCACATCTCCCGACCCCCCATGCAATCACATCACGTCGGTGGCATTCCACAGAATCTGGCAAATGCTACAGATCGTTCTTTTTTTTGGAAGAGAGAGCAAGCTGGATGTCACACATTGCCCAGCACGCCGCTGACTCCCCCACCCCCTGCCCCAGCTTGGAGACAGTGGCCAGAGGAAGGGGCTTCTTAACTCACTGAGCCACCCAGGCGCCCAGGAAGGGGCTTCTTGAGCTTAGCTCCCTGGCAGGGAGGAAGGTGTAATGCGTCTGAGGTCCCCACGCGCACAGTCGGGCCCCCCTGTCCCCAGCCAAGGTGCACTTTCCCTTCCACACTTGTGACCTGAGGATCGACGGAGACTGCTTCCTGGTGTCTTCGGAGGCAGACACCTACTACGGAGCCAAGATGAAATGCCAGGTGACAGTGAACCCCAGCCTTCCCAGGGAAGCCCAGGATCTCAAGCGAGGGTCCTTGGAAGGACCTTGGATGAAGAGATGGTTCCTTCAATTTCTCCTGACCTGACTCTGGTCATTAGGATAAAGCAGGGGCCCCAAACTCAGAGGTCCACGGAAGCCAGGAGGTCATTGAATGAGCTGAGGGACTTGGGGTGGGGGGAAGAGGTGAGCCCCCACCCACCCCCCTCTAAGGAGCCACCCTGATTCAGCTCTAGCTGCGGGCTGCCCGGCAGGTCACCAAGTGCAGAAAGGCCAGAACTTGGGATTTTTCAAGAGAATCAGAAATTCAGATTTTCATTGCCGTCTCTCGAGGTGTTCATGTTGGCAACCGATTCACATGTGTTCAGGATACTGAACACGTGAAACAAAAGCTTCCCAAGGGCAGGGCCCAGTCAGTCTTGGCCCCCCACCCCCCATGCCCAGAGAGAGGAGAGGCAGGCAGGGGCAAGGAAGGGGGACCCCCACTCTAGGAGGAGGAGGCAGAGGAAGAGGACGTCCCTGGCTGTGGCGGGGTGGGCAGGAAGGGCTGGTCTGAGCGCTGGGGCCCTGCCAGGGTGAGCTGGAATGGGGGTTACAGGGAAAGGGCGGGATGCTGGCCCAGATCGAGAGCCAGAAAGTGCAGGACATCCTCGCCTTCTACCTGGGCCGCCTGGAGACCACCAATGAGGTGACCGACAGTGACTTTGAGACCAGAAACTTCTGGATCGGTGAGTGCCTGGTTGGGGGTGCAGGAATCTGAGCTGTGAAAACCCACCAGCAGACAGTAAGGGTGTGGTGAGAGCTAGGGACCCAGGCTGGGGCAGACAACCTCCTTCCCTGGGGAGAGCACAGAAGGGAGGGCGGGGGGGGGGCTGGAAGAGCTAGGAAGGGGGCTAAGGGCTCGATGGCAGCAGAAAGGGGATTAGGCAACAGGCTCTGAGCTCAGGGGGCTCCTCTCAGGGAGCCTGGGCTCTGGGTGGGGGCCCGGGGTGGTGGGCCAACTCACCTGCCGCGGCCCAGGGCTCACCTACAAGACCACCAAGGACTCCTTCCGCTGGACCACGGGGGAGCACCAGTCCTTTACGAGTTTCGCCTTTGGGCAGCCCGACAACCAGGGGTGAGTCTGGGGTGCCTTCCTTCCCTTGGACCAGCTTATTGAGCCTTCATATAGGGGTGGGTCTGGCTTCCAGAAGCCCCATCTGTGGGCCAGGCCATTAGACACAGGGGCCTGCTGGAGGGGAAGATGGAAGCCTCTCCCGGACTCCTGCTTCCCTTCCCCGGCACTGAGCCCCCAGCGTCCTGGCCTGGCAGGTTCGGCAACTGTGTGGAACTACAGGCGTCCGCCGCCTTCAACTGGAACGACCAGCGCTGCAAAACCCGAAACCGTTACATCTGCCAGTTTGGTGAGGGCCCCCTCACAACTCCCTCTTCTGGTCCCTGCTGGCCTGCTCCAGGCGCTAGGACGTCCAGGTCACAGTCCCAGAAAGCACCTAAGCATGCAGGGCCCAGGGATGTCCTGGTCCGAATTCCGTGGGACCTGCAGGCCCCCGAGTACAAGGGAGGAGAGAGAAGCCCAGCCTCATGTCCACAAGGCAACAGGACGGGAATGACAGCCTGGCCAGGGATTTCTCCAGGGTCGCTTTCTTCCTGTTACCAAAGCTGCTACTTAGGGACCTGCTGGGTTCACCCGTGTTCCCTGATTCCCTAGAGCCCAGTAAACTACAGCAGGGAACAGAGGTGGCCCAGCACCGACCCCCAGCAGCTCCCGCTAGAAAGGTCTGGAACTCCAACTGGGAGCATATTTCAGGACCAACTGCCAAAAGGTCCCCATCCTAGGACCACCTGGGCTGCCAGTGACCCTCGCTCTGTCCGGCTTCCTTTCCAGCTGAGGAGCACATTTCCCGGTGGGACCTGGGGCCCTGAGACTCGGCCGTGCCTCTCCCCTGCCAGCTCCCAGATATGCAGCCGCGCTCACCCCGCTGCCCACCTGTCTGGAACCGGGGCCAGCCCAGGACTGCAAGCCAGTATCCAGAGGTCTCAGAGAGGCCCTGCAGGAAGTGCGGAAAGGGGGTACAAGTCAGCCCCCAGAGGGAGTCTGCACCCGGGGGGAGGGGAGCTGGGGCCCCTCAGCCTGCTGTGGATCGGGAAGGTGGGGGTCAGACACCCAAACATGAGGCAGGGCCAGCAGCCAGAAGAGACCACCCTCCTCCATGGTCGCCGGACCCTCTGGGGCAGATGGAGGCTCCTCACTGCCCAGGGAGCTCCCTACAAAGGATTAAACTAAGTTATGAATCAGCTGTACTTGTGACTGCTTGGTTTTTTTGTTTTGTTTTGTTTTGTTTTGTTTTTGGTTTTTTAGATTAATTATTTATTTATTGACGGACAGAGATCACAAGTAGGCAGAAGAGATAGGCAGAGAGAGAGGAGGAAGCAGGCTCCCCATTGAGCAGAGAGCCCGATGTTCTGATGTGGGGCTCGATCCCAAGACCCTGGGACCATGACCTGAGACGAAGGCAGAGACTTTAACCCACTGAGGCACCCAAGCACCTCTGTGACCGCTTGTTATGAAGGCGAATTTGGCTGACCCAGGATGATCTCAGGAAGACCAGAGGGTGCCTGAGAGGCCTCACTGCTGGCTGCCCGCTACCTGCCCTAGTCCCTTCCCTGTGCACCCGCATGACCCAGACCACCTTCTGGAAGTTTCCTGGTCTTAGCCCCTGAGGGATGCAGATTGAGAAGCTCTGTTTGTACTCCTGACTTCCTGCTCCAGCTCCTCTCACCACTGGCTGTCTTCATGCTCCTGCTCACACCCTCCCCTAGGGCCCCCACGCCTGCTCCTGCGTGTCCCTCCTGTGTCCTTTGTGATTATCTGAGCGGGGGTGTGTCATGGCCCCTTCTCCCTCCGCTCCCTACAGTGGTGAGAGAGGCCATGTGGGCAGGTGAAGGCTGGGAGGGGCTGTCATTAGGGTCTGGAAAGCACCTCCGGCCCCGTCTGCACACTGTGGAGTCGCTTTGCTGGTTGGAGGTGGGAGTGTGGTCCGGGACCATGGAACGGGGACATGCATAGCAGCCACAATTTTTACTGTGATTGCAACCAGGAGAAACATAGAAACTCAGCTTTGACTCATCATAGCAGAAAAGGAATTAATCAAAAAGACATGACTTAAAAATGAACAAAGAATGTGAATCCACTGCTCTCCAAAGAAGCTATTCAAATGGCCAGCAAGCACAGCATCCCTACTCATTAGGAAATCCACATCTAGCTCCCATTAGAGCAGCTGTTACCAAAGAAACAGACAATACACTGTGGATGAGGCCTTGGACCAGTTGGAGCCCTTACAGGCTGCTGCGGGGAGCAGGAAATGGGCAGCCACTCTGGAAAACAGTTTGGTGAATCCTCGAAAAGTTCAGAGAAGCTACTATTTGACCCAGCAATTCTTCTCCTAAGTCTGTACCCACGAGCACCGCGAACAAGTACTCAAATCCTTCTACACAAAGTTCACAGCAGCATCACTGCCAACAGCAAAAAGGCGGAAACCAGTCAAATATGCTGCAGAACGTGATTCAGCCATTAAAAAGAATGAAGAACAGATACAGGCTACAAGGCAGATGAAGCTTGAAAATCCTATTTTAAGTGAAAGACGCTAGTCACAGGGGTTCGCATACCATACGACTCCATTCAGAAGAAATACTCAGAATGAATAAACCCACAGAAACAAAGCACATACTGGGGGTTGCCAGGGGCGACAAGAGAATGGGGGAGTAACTGCTCCATGGGTCTGGGTTTTATTTTGGAACCAAAATGTTTTGGAACTTAGCAGTGGTGGTCTCACGACATGGTGATTGGACTTGATGCCCCAAATCGGTTACCTTCATGTTATATAAATTTCACTTTAATTTTAAGAAAAGGCCTGGTCCCAGAATCCTGGAGAGAGCCAGAGACCCAGGCCCCAAATTCTGCTGCAAAGTCAGGCCAGGTAGACACTTACACCACTGCTGCCAGGCCCTGGCAACACGTCTGTGGCAACCCCAGCCCGGCCCTCCAGAGCCGGGGCACCAGCTTCCCACCCAGAAGCAGTCTCCCCTGGCGGCCCGCCCTTTCCCTCACCCACGCGTTTCCCTGTGCCACCGCGGGGTTTGTGAGTGCAGGTGGTGGTGACCGGGTCCTACCTGAGAAGTCGAGCCCAGCCTTCTCATCCGGAGGCGAGGTGGAGAATGGAGCGATTGTCCGTATCAGTCCGCAGCTCGGCAGCACCGGCGTCACCCGTGAACTTGGTGGAAAAAGCAAATTCTCAGCTGCCCCCAATGGACAGAATGGTGAGTGTGAGGCCAGGGTGAGGCCAGGGCTGGGGGCTTTTTTTTTTTCCCCCGCAAGATCTCCAGCTACTTCGGACTCGAGAACCACGGGCAGAGGTGGAGAGTTTGAGCCTAAATTGAGACAAAATTGAGACCACCTGAACATCAGGACAGGCTCCACCACTTACTGTGTTCTTTTGGGCAAATTACTTAACACACACACACACACACACACACACACACACACACACACACACTCCGTCTGCCTGGAGCTGTCTGGGTCTTAGAACAGTCCCCGTCCCACCTGCTGGGAAACTCCTGGGTCCCAGGTCTCCCTAATACATCTCTCTACCTCGTGTACTACGCCTGTAAAATAGGGCCACCTGGGTGGCTCACTGGGTTAAGCGTCTACCTTTGGCTCAGGTCATGACCTCAGGGTCCTGGGATCGAGCCCCATGTCTAGAGCTCCCTACTCAGTGGCGAGTCTGCTTCTGCCTCTCCCTGTGCCCCTCCTCCCACTCCAGCATGTTCATGTGCACTCTCAAATAAATACATAAGCTTTATTAAATTTAAAAAAATGAGGATAATTAATTGAGTTGGTACACTAATGTGTCTGGACCAGAGCCCGAGACCGGTATACACGGATGAACGTCAGCTCAGTCCTGAGCTCATGCCCTAATTTTTTCTATTCCTTCATCCACAGAACACCATCTAAACCTCACTTGCTAACTAATTTGTGAAATAAGTCTAAAGCCTGGTGGCTAGTAAATGCTCAGTAAGTCTTAAGCTCATTTTTCTTCTTCTTCGCTATTAGCAAAGGTTATCTAGCCACAGTGAAGACCAGGTTTCAAGCAGTCACCAGAGCAAACAATTAGAACCATCCCAGCTGGGGTGTTTGGATGGCTCAGTCCATTAAGAGTCTGCCTTCAGCTCAGACCATGATCCCAGGGTCCTGGGATCGAGTCCCACATCAGGCTCCCTGCTTGGCAGGAGGCCTGCTTCTCCCTCTCCTACTCCCTCTGCTCATGTTCCCTCTCTTGCCTCTCCCTGTCAAATAAATAAATAAAATCCTGAAAAAAAAAAAAAAAAGAACTAACCCAGCTACTCACATTGGCCCTGCGGAATTCTAAGTATCAGTACAATAAGCCCCATCTCACACTCTTCCCTCCCCAGGCCTCTGGTCTCAGATACCCTCCCCTGGTCACTTTGCCAAATTTTGGCCAATATAAATAAACAAAGTCTCAGGGTGCCTGGGTGGCTCAGTTGTTAAGTGTCTGCCTTCAGCTCAGGTCATGGTCCCAGATTCCTGGGATCAAGGCCGCATAGGGCTCCCTCCCTGTGGGAAGCCTGTTTCTCCCTCTCTCACGCCCCCTGCTTGTGTTCCCTCTCTCGCTGTGTCTCTCTCTGTCAATTAAATAAATTAAAGAGGAAAAAAACTAGCAAAATCTCTTGGTTCTTTTTGTGATCCAATGTCCTCCTTTTGGATTTGGAGTCATCAGCCCCCTGGGGCCTGACTTGTTATTTCGGTCCAGCGAAAACAGGGGCTTATGGGGTAGGTCAGCTCAAGGTCATTCGGGGCTCTATTGTTTAAAGATACGCTAGCTGCTGGCCACCCCTCAGCCCCACAGCACACTAACCGTGAGGGAGGGCAAGAAACCCCAGCGACACACATGCCCAGGGAAGGGGTATGGTTTTGGCAAGTAGCCAGCAAGTTTCTGGTTCCGGGATGTTCAGAATGACCAAGAGGCAGCTGCTGCTGACCAGAGAGGCTCCATCAGGGTGTGTGTGTTTGTAGGGGGTGCTTAAGTCTCCCACCTTCCCGAAGAGCCCCGCTCTGATGGCCTTTCCCAGTTAGAGACCAGGCAAGGGTATGAGGTCACCCAATGGCGTCATTTTCTAGCCATTGATCAAGCTGTTTTCTCACTCACTCATTCTTGTAGGTGCAAGATATAAAAATTCCCTGGTTTTCTAACCATGCCTTGAGCAGAGAATTTGGACTTGTGTTCCATGAATCAGGCACTCACAGCCTGGGGGAATGCAAGAGGGGGTGTTCCTTTGTAAGAGAAGAATATGGAGCAAAAACCTCACCTGTTTCTGATGCTTGGCCCCTATAATAGTTAATATTATGTTTCAATGTCAGCCACAAGGTGGTCAGCCAGAGACTTGGCCAAACATTATTTGGAGTGAGTCTGTGAAAGTGTTTTTGGATGAGATCAACATTTGAAGGGGCTGACTAAGTAAAACAGATTGCCCTCCCCAGTGTGGGTGGGCCTCATCTAATCAGTTGAGGGCTTGACTAGAACAGAAAGGTTTATCCTCCCAAGAGTAAGAGGGAACTTTTCCTGTTTGACTGCCATTGAGCTGGGACACCCATTTTTGTTTTTGTTTTTGTTTTTTTTCCTGCCTTCAGACTTGAACTGAAACTTTGACTCTTCCTAGGTCTCAGACCTGCTGGTCTTCAGACTGGAACTATGCCACTGGCTCTTGTGGGTCTCTAGTTTGCTGACTAAAGATCTTGAGACTTGTCAGCCAATTCCTTAGAATAAATCTCTTTCTGTATATGCCACCTATTGGTTCTGTTTCTCTGGAGAATCTTGACTAATACAGCCCCTGAGTGGGGGTGGGGCCAAGCCATGCCTCCAGGCTTATCTGCTCTGGGCTGCAGGTGGCACGTGCCCAGGAGGATGCCTATTACACATGTGGACAAGGTTTGCCATTGATGGTGAACTTCCCAGATATTCCACTAGCACCCTTGTTATCATTAGCCCATAACTGGCAATCTGGGGGCCACCGAGTGGTTTTTCCCACGTGACCCAAAGCCGGGTCCTGTGATGGAGGCCCCAGGAGGGTGTTGCAGGTTTCTGCATTCTCTCCTTTCTGGGCAATCACATCTCACTCGGTATTCCCAATTTTAGGAGATGATGTTTAACCCAAATAGAATGGAAAGCTTATCTGAATGTTCTGCCTTCTATCTGGGGCAGGGCAGGCATTTCTGTCTGTGCCCTGTGTGGTAGACATGGGTGTGATTTTTCTGTCCCCTCTGGATATCGCAAATGTGAACGTGACCACAGGTATAAAGATATGCCAAGGGAAAAGATGCAGGAAACTAGACAAGATGCAAATGTGAGCGTTTGCCTTGGCACACAGGGCATTTGTGTGATGTGTCCTTGAGGGGATGAATCAGGACCACAGATGAGAAAGAAAAGCCAAGGTGACAACCTGCCCACTTTCATCCAATTAAACATTAGGTCTGGATCGTCAGTGCCTTGGGGACACTGTCGCCAGTCTCCTGTTCTCCCCGGAAGCAAGCAGGGGCTGGGTGAGGGCTCTCGGCGCTCATGTGGCATGAAGTCTGGAGAAAGGGGGAAGAAGGCTCACAGTCGCTTCCGTCTGGGCAGCCACGGTGGACCACGGATGATGGGATCACAGATTGAGGAAGAAAGGGATTGGGGTCAGGGAGGGGCCCTGAAGTCACCAGTGAAACTCTGGGGTCTGATCCAAACCCCAAACAAAAAACGGAATTGATTTAATGGACTCTCATCTACATATTCCGTGGACATCAGCGGGTGCCTGCTGAGTGCCAGGCCCTGAGCACAGAATGGGGTGTGCAGTGAACCGGCGCCCCGCTCTCTGCCATGGGCACAGCACTGCTCTCTCAAGTGCGGACCAACCACCAAAGGACAGAAGCCCAGACACGGGACAATCTGTGGTGACAGTGCACGGACGCCGCCTCACTGAGTGTCTCAGCCCTCCCCTGTGTGGGTTCAGTGGACTCTTACCTCCCGCTCTGACAGAAGGCAGCAGGGAGTTCATTCCCCAGCCCAGGCCAGCTGCTGGCTTTGCTTCTCACTCACAGCCACCCTGGCCAGCTCCGCCGCGGCCAGCACCCACCCCCTGGGCTTATCACGCAGGCGGGGGTGCGGGGGCCACCAGCAGGCAGGCAAAACAGGCAGCAAGAGGACATTCGAGAATTGACTCTGCCAGCTAGGTGTCTGTTCAGAGGACACAGAGATCACGGATATTTTCCCTCCGGCCTTCTGACGGTACCACCCCCAATTCCAGGGCACGGGCGATGGGGTGGATCCCATCGTGGGTTTGGGGTGGAAGGAGCTCAGACAGGGCTGCCCAGTGCCAGGGCGGTGCTCTGCCTCACGGCCTCTGACGGAGCCGTACCCAGGGCCTCGGAGCGGAGGAGCAGGGAAGGGCGAGCCTGGATGCCAGGGGCCCCGTGTGCACTTGGGCCCTTTCAATGCAGCACCTTCCTCCTCAGGCTCTGACCTTCTCTCCTGTTCTCTCTTCAGACTTCGCCATGGCTGGAGAGGCCAGGCCGGGCCCTGCCCAGCAGGGCGAGAAGAGGCATCAGGGCACAGCCTGGTGAGTCTGTCCGGGGCTGCCTGCAACCTGCAGGGGAAGCAGGCCACTGGCTGTCTTGTCCAAGGCTCTGGGTTCCCCTGAGATCAAAAGATCCCCAGGAGGCCAGCTCTGTCTACTCACTGTGGCACCTGCAAGTCTCTTCTCCCTTGGCCTCAGGTTTTGTCTGTAAACTGAGGGAGATGACACCATTCATTCCCAGGGCCTTTGTCACTGATGTCACCCAGCACCATCCTGCTGACAGAGGCTGGGTACCCCTTCTCCCACCTGGAGCCGGGGCGAGTGGGTCCTCCCCGGAGAGTCCCACCTGCCTGGGGCCTGGGGGATTCTTCCAGCTAGAGATGTTTGGGAAGTCACAAATGGGAACATGGCCTGGACGAAACCTTGTCCCTAACCTGGGAACCTGAAAGAAAATGTTAAGAACTCTTGAAACATTTTCAGAAAGGAGCGCCCCACATTTTGCCAGCCCGCGTGCCATTTTCACCCGCACAAGGCAAGCGTGTCCCTGAGCTGGGCATCTATGGTGGCCTCGCTCAGCTCCTGGCCCTCCTGTGAGCAGTGGGGGTGGGGTGGGGGGTTCCCACCTTGTGGTGGAAGAGGCTGTGGGCCAGGGGTTTGCTGTTAGGAACCATGCTGTGTAAATGCCCTGTGCCTTCTGGGTTTCGCCCTGCCTCGTCTTCCCGGAAAAGAGATGGCAGGGATGGGCTGGGGGCTGCTCCCAGAAGTCTCTGCACCTTCAGCTTGACCTTGACATAGAAGAGGCCCAACCTCTCCCTGCCAGCACCCGCCTGGGCGTGTGTGTCACCCTGTGAGTGTGCCAGTGTGGGTGGTTTTGCCACTGCTTTTGTTTTGGGCAGATGAGCAGGTGTCTGGTGCTGGGTAATGAGCGGTTTTTGAACTTGGCCTATCTTCAGTGATAGGGAGCTGCCTACGCGCTCTGTTGGCATGATTGTGTCTTGTGGGAGACTCTACGGGTTTCATAATGCTCTGTCCCCAGGGGGGCACTCCAGGAGGGAGGATGAAGCCTTTTGTGGGTGGGCAGTAGTGGCTGTGGCTTGGGCCCCTGGGATAGTGCCCAGAGGAAGGGCAGGGTGGGGATGGGGTTCTGGTGGCCGCTGAACTGCGGGATGTCCTCCCCGTGAGAACGCGTCAAGTCCAGGCCCTGTGGCTTGGGCCTGAAAATGGAAATTTTCAACCTGAAGGCAAAGTTTTGTGGTCAAAGACTTGCCCCAAGTCTCCTCCCCTTGCCCCTGGCCCTGAGGACACTGGAAGGGGCCTGACTTCTGCCGACGACACCACTCTAAAGCTGCGCCCTATTTCTCTTTTTGTGCGGAGCCCCAACTTGCGGACTGTGCCCTGTACCCATTAGCCCAGACCAGGAACAAGATGCGGCTGTGTAGCCCTGAGCGCCGGCGCTGCCCCCTGGCGGGCGAGAGGCAAGGCCACAGGATCAGGGCGCAGGCTTCAGCCGAGGCTGATTGCTGAGGGGGTGGGGTGCGGTGGAATGAGGATGAGAAGCAGGACCCCCCCCTTCCTCAGGCCCAGGGGGACCCTCTGCCTGCAGCCTGACCCCTAAGTCCCAAACCGATCCTGCCCCGTCTCCACTAGGGAGCTCTCAAGTCTGTGCTAAGCAGTCAGTGAAGCACCATTCCTGTACCATTCATTCCTAGCTACTTCAAAATGTCATTTTAGGAAAAAATGTGGGAAGGGGGGGTGTCGGGGGGGGGGGGGATAAAATGAAAATTAGAAGAGTCTGCATTGGCCGGGAATCGAACCCGGGCCTCCCGCGTGGCAGGCGAGAATTCTACCACTGAACCACCAATGCTGCGCTGACAGAGATGCTGCCACAGAGACCCAGAGGGTCCATAGCGGCCGCCTCCGCCTCTGCGCTCCGCCGAGGTTTCCGGCCTGTCTAGGGGGTGGGTCGGGGGACCCGCCGGCCAACCTAAGGGGATCCGGACCAGGGAAAATTCTCTCGGAGCAGTGGCGCCCAGCTGAGACGCACCAGCTTCAGGTTGGCCCTAGCCCCCAGGCCCCGCCCGCTAGCAACCCCTCCCCCGCTCCCCGCCCCCGCCCCTCGCCGCCGGGCTGCCGGTTTCTGGCACCCCGCCGGGGACCCCCCGCCCCTACCGCGACCTCCGGGGGCTGGGTGCGCCTCTCCCGACGCTTTCCTTCCTCCAAAGGCGGGCCTTCCACCACCGGAATCAGCATCTCTGCCGCTTCCAGGCCGCCCCTCCAGACCCCCTGATGCCAGAAAGCAGGGGCGGGGGTGGTCGGAACTCGCACCCACAGGCCTGGGGGTGGGGGGAGCCAAGATGAAAGGGAAGGGGTCCCCTGAACGTCCCCCATTCCGACCTAGTGGCTCTATTGGCCTCGCCCCTCGTGGGCTGGGCCTGAGCTGGGGTCGTGGGCGCACAGCACCTGAAATTTGTTTTAGAAACTGTGCTGCCCCCGCTCACATCCCCTCCCCTCGTCACGCCTCCGGCTCCAGGCGCAGGGGCTCCTGCAGCTGTGTCCCCACAGAGCATCGCTGCCCAGGCCGCGGCCCAGCTGTCCCTTTGTACCCATCTCCCCATCCCTCCTAGGCAACAGTTGGCTCCCTGGAGATCTTAGGACACCGGAGACACAGGCAGTGAGAGTCTGGGACCTTCCAAACTCCTCTCTCCGCAGGCGTAGAGCAAAGAGGAAGGTGGCCTGGCCACAGCCCTTACGACTGCCTGGCTGGCCCTGCCAGAGCTGGGTTGCATCCTGGCCATCCCCACGCAAGGATTAAGGGCTCTCACGCAACCACCGTGGCTTTGGGCCCTGACTTCACTCCTCCCTTTCATCCTTTGCCAGACTTAAGTTCCAGAACGTCAGCTGTTCCTGGGGCAGGCAGATGAACCTTTGGAGGGCCCCTGTCTGGCTGGCCAGAAGGCTGCAGGCAATTGTCTCCCCCGTCACCTGGAACGTGACCCTTGTCAGAGGCCAGACATGGGGAAGCTGTGGTCCCCCAAAATGACCTTGGTTAAGTCCCTCAGGGCTCTTTTGGTGGAAAATCCTGGGGTTCTAAGGAAAACCTGCATGCCTCAGTTTCTTCAAGCTAAACTGGGGTCTAGGCGAGGACTCTGGCCATGGAGAGTGAGCCCGTCTCCATTTGTCTCTGTTGCAGCAGGAATAACTATGACCTGGGCTACAAGCTATACAGGGAAGGTGTCCCCTACAGGTCAGTGAGTCTTCACCCTCGGTCCTCTGGGTAAACGGGTGGGCTGCTTGGCCTGACTCCCTCTGTTCTGTGCCGGTAGGGTGTATGAGTACCAAAGGATCCCTCCGCTCATCCATCGTGTGCCTGTCAAGATCCGGAGGACCCAGGTGGGCTTGGGGGTCAAGAGCAGCTTCAGTCCCCACAAGGGCACCAGAAAGAGCCACCTGCCCCGAGAGCAGATAAAGCGTGAGTGAGGGGGGACAGCCCTCACCTGCAAGGCTAGGGAAGAGCTGGGCGGACCTCAGCATTGAGGGCAGGCGGGGGAGCCCAGGCAGCAGAGTCCTCTGTCCTCCCGGCCTGGTGGGCATCAGCTCTGGCCCCTCTCCAAACAGTCCAGACTGAGGAGCTGCACTCCATCAGGGGCGAGCTGAGCCAGATCAAAGCCCAGGTGGACCGTCTCCTGGAGAATCTGGAATGCATGGACCAGCAGAGGGACCAGCTTCCGGGTGGAACACCAACTGTGGACCCAGGCCACATTCCCAGTGAGCTCCAGCTTTTCCCACGGCTGAAGGCCCCGGGGCACCTTGGATCGTGCCCCGAGGCTTTCCCTCTGCGGGGCTCCTTCCTGCCTTCCTTCCCCCCACTCCCTCTGGTTGTTCCTATGGCTGGAAGGCCTGTGGCTTCTAGGTTGTTCTGTGAGCCTCCCTGACCCCCACCCTCCCATCCACTCTCCAGCTCTCTGGAGGCAGAGCAGTGTCCCAGCCCCTCCCCATCCTGTCCTTTCAAGCCCTAGGCACCCTTGATCAGGGCTGGGCACCAAGGGGGCCTCTCTGAGATCAGCTGGGGCCTCCCAACCTGGCCATTAACTGGTGACTCTCCCTGCACAGGGTCGGAGGACAGTGAAGAAACCAAGGGCCCAGGCAGTAAGGGTTCCTCATGCAGAACCACTGACCCCCAGCAGGAGCCCAGGGGCCAGAGCGCCCATCCGGAATCAGACAGCGTTGAGGACAGCGCAGACCCGGAGGAGGCGGTGAGTGGCGCGGCACTTCCCCTCATCCTCACCCTCCTTGCATTTGGCTCCTTGTGGCCTCCCTGTGAACAAGGGGGAGACATACGTCCCTGAGGCGCCTACAGTGGGGGTTGAGAGGAGACCTGGGACAGGTGCCCCATGCGACCCCCAGGAGATGGGGCCTGTACTGCTTGTTTTTCCTTCTCAACTCGGGCTGGGTGAACTCAGGGCACTAGGGGCTGCTTGTGGCCTGACATAGCACCCTCTCCTGGAAGCTGGGGGGCAGGCTTTGAGCACTACACCGTGTCATAGGTATGCCTCATGGCCCCAGACCCCTTGTCTGAGGGCCTGGAACCAGTTAAAACCCATTTCTGCCTTTTTTCCTGCCCTGCCCCCACATCTCGTGGGGTACCATGCTCCCCGGGGGAGCTGTGGTACTTGGACGTCATTGGAAGGAGACCATCAGAACCTGGATCTGATAACAGCCCTCTGGGTAGCATTAAAGGGCCCAAATGTTCCTGTCTTACCATGTCCTGCTCCCTGATTGGAGGTCCCTGCAGCAGGCCAAGCCCCATGTTTGTTGGGGCCATCTCTGCAAGGTCTGGGATGCTGAGGGGCTGGCAGTAACGATGCTTCCTGCCTCCACCTATCTGGCCCTGTCCCCTGGACCTCTGAGCTCTGAAGGGCCCTTACCACTGCCCAGGCCTACAGGAAGGGGCTACTTTGGTGGTTCTGGGTTTCTAGGCCTCAGGAAGAATCCGGAGTGGCCCTGAGCTGCCGAAGCTGCCGAGAAAGAGACATGGGGCTGAGGGAAGAGGTTAGCAGGCAGGCCTATTTCTTAGGCATTCCATGTCTCTCAGCCCTCCTGGCCAGAGTCCTGCTTCTGTTTTTCCTACAGGGGAAGAACCATGCATCAGACCTGGAGGGCAGCCAGTAGAAGGGTGGAACCCCTCCGGGCTCCTTCCCAAGTGGCTCCTTTGCTTGCCTCGTGTGGATTCCTGAAAGCCTCTCGAAGGAGACTGTGCCGCCAGAGGCACCTGTTCTAGAATGAGCACAGTGAAAGTGGAAGCAAGGCTCAGCCAGACCCGCCAGGAAGCCTCCCCCATTAATGGTGGCTTTTGCTTTGGAGGTCATGTTTCCAGATGATAGGGGCCAAGAGGGAGGCCTGCAACTGCCTTAGCACAAGCTCACTGCGCTCACGAAGCTGAGGCCGTCTTGCAAGGGGCAGCTGCCCAGTCCCCCCTTGGACACACGTCAGCTCCCGGGGACAGCAGGTACTGCGCTGGCTGCTCTTCCCATCCCCCTGCCACTTCCCAGTGTGGCGCGTCCCGCAGCGGCCAGCCAGTGGTGCCCAGGAAACTCATGTGCCTACAGTCCCCCTTCCAGTCTGAAACGGAACTTTAAGTTCCTCAGTGTGCGCCCCCACAAACCCCCCTCTAGTTCCAGACTCCTCACCTACCCTATAAAGCCATCCTTCAGAATAGGGGTATCATTTTCACATCCTATTTCTATCTTGTCTCTTGCTGGTGTGATACTATGTACTTCAGATTGGCTCTGGAAATACTATTATGTCAAAAGGGCAGAAATAACATTTGTATTTCTTTTCCCTTGGCCAGGGGTTCTTTGGTGTGGTCTCCAAGGCTTATTCTGGTCCTGGGGCTCCCTGAGGTCAGGCCTTCCTGGAGAAGCTGAGCAGGCCCCTGAGTCACACAAGTTCAGAAGCTCCTCCTAAGCCAGGGCACACAAAGGGGACCAGGCTGCCTGCCTTCTTCCTATTCAGACTTGGGCATAAACCCACTGGGCTCAGCAGCCACACAGAAGAGCCCACTCTTGTGGTCACTCAGACCATCTCTACCACATGGAATAATGGCCAGGCTGTACCTGGTTTCCCAACACCCAGAAGCTCTTATCTCCTAGAAGTTCATCTGCCCTCCCCCAGGAGCCAAGACTGGATCACGGGCCCCAAATAATAAACCCTGCCGGGTGGGGCGCCTGGGTGGCTGAGTCGGTTAGACGTCGGACTCGTCGGACTCGTGATTATAGCTCAGGTCCTGATCTCAAGGTCACTAAGTTCAAGCCCTGCATCAGGTCCGTGCTCAGAATGGAATCTGTGGGATTCTCTCTTCTGCCACACCCCTGACCCCCTTGCATGCACTTTCTCTAAATTAATAAATCTCAAAAAGAAAAAAAAGGGAAAAAAAAGAAAGCAAGCCAGCTTGGACCCCCACTTCTTCTTACCAGTAGTGGAGGAGGCCTCTAGCTTCCACCCAGGACCAAACCCCTTCCAGGGACCCAACCGAGTTGGGGTCTGGCCGAGCACCAAACCAGAGGCTGGAGAGAACACCCAGAGTGCTCCTGGGCCCATACAACCCTCCCTACTCTTGTCACACCTCACCAATGGCCAACTCTGATACTCAAGGGGCAGGTTCTCCTCCTCCAAGGCACATTTGCTCACACCAGCCCCCGCACCTTTCAGTTTCAGCCCCTCTCTTCTACTTATGTTGGTCTAAGGAACAGGGCACATTCAAGACAATGAGGTCCCAAGCCCTGATACCAAGGGTCCATTATTTGTCCAAAAGAGCCTTGCTCCTTTAAATTCACTACTGAGAAGAACCACAATAGAAGACTTTCACAGATACAAAGGAGTTTGTTTTAGCTCAGATATAAATGAGAAGGCCCAGCCCTCTTGTCCATTCTCTCAAGAGCAGACCAGTTCTACAGAAGGGAGTCACCAGCTGGCCTGCATAGGGTCCATCCCTTACAAGACAAAAGCTCCAAGGCCAGTTTTCCAGGCAAGTCCGCCTGAAAAGTCCTTTCCAACTCGGAAGTCAAGCCGCATTAGCAAGTGTCTTCAACTGGGTCGTAGCTGGGAACCACCAGCTCAAGCAGAAAAGTTTCTTTAATGGCAGTGTGTAAGAAATCCGTTCCAACACGGCTGTCCAGGGCATCGGTTCTGTGCACGCCTCCTCAGACCCGCCCTGGCCCTCCGAATTCTCAGCTCCGCTCAGTCTGGAAGCTGAGGGCACGGGTCCTTCGGAGGGCGGCGGCAGCTAGGTCCTCGCCGTCCGTCGTGGCTCGGGCTTCTGGTTCAGGACGGCGCGGCGGCGCCCCTCCGGCGCGCAGCCCGCACCAAGCACTGCTGCAAGACGGGGTAGAGGCGCTGGCAGCCCTCCAGGCCCAGACGCACTGCCTCGGCCCAGCTCTCGGTTGGGCCGCCCTCCCCGCTGCCCAGCAGCCCGGCCACCTGGTTGAGCACCGGCATGAGCGCCACGGTGAGGCCGGCGGCGGCGTGCTCCTCCTCGAGTCGCGTGGGGTCCAGCAGCCAGGTGGGCGCCGGCTCCGGCGTGCGGCTCAGGCCGCAGCCCACCACCAGGTCGTACATCTCGACGCCCGCGTCGGCCAGGGCGAGCGCGGCGGCCGTGAGCGCGGCGGCCAGCGCCGAGCCGCCGTCCTCGAGCAGCAGCGCCGACACCTCGAGCTGCGCGCGCGGGTAGCGGCCCAGGCGCACCGCCGGCTCCAGCGCCTCCTGCAGGGCCAGCGCCAGCTCGCGCTCCTCCCCGCCGCCCGGGGGCGCGCGGCGCCGGCGGCCCGCGAAGGGCGCGCGGCGGAAATCGCAGAGCAGGCGGCCGCGCAGGGCGGCCGGGGCCTCGCCGCCCGCTCCAGCCGGGCCGCCGCCGCGCTCGCTGCCCTCGGCCTGGCGCGGGCCGGACACGGCGCACAGCACCTTGGTGCCTCCCGCCTCCAGGTAGGCCGAGCCCTTGGCCTGGCTCAGCAGCCCGGCGCGCGCGTACACGGGCCGCAGCCGCGTCGGGTCGCGGGCGGCGGGCGCCTCATCCTCGTCGGCCGCGTACAGCTGCGGCGGCTGCGACTCCTCGGGCCCGCGGATGCGGCGGTGGTCCCCGGGCATGGCTGCGCCTACCGTGCGAGCCGCTTCCGCCCGCCGTCCCGGCCTCGCACGCGGGTTCTTCCGCCCGCTTAAAGCCGCGCGCCCGCGCGAGGGCTGTCGGGATAGCGGCGTGCGGCGCCGCACCGCCCCCTGCCGTCCTGGAGGGAGAATCCCGAGCGCGGCCAATCCCCGAGGCCGCTTCAAGGACCCCGGGATCTGGATGGACGAATGGATAGACAGCCTGGCAGGCCTGCAGGAGTGGGACCCCGTCCGGCCTGGCTGGCCTCTAGCCTCTCGAGCCCGAGCAATCCCAGGGTGTACGTCTTCGTCCTTTCACTTGTGAAGGTTGTGATTATTTTTATCTTGCACTTGTTTGTGTGACTATCTCCTACGTGTTTCCCTAGGACTTCCCCAAGAGGGCTGGCTTTTTGTCTTGGTCATTCCTCCCATCCTCAGTGCCCTGGCTGGCATCGTGCTTGTTGATGGAACGGAGAGTACACACTGGATTGTGTACTCTTTGTACCCACGGGAGTCCTCACCTGGCATGTGCTTGGTGAAGCCAGGTCCTCAGCACCCTCACCCTCAGCGCTTCTCACCCCAAGGACAGCCCCTGGTGACAGCTAGCCTCACTGCTTCTTCCACCATAGACCCGCTTTCCCCCTCCTAACGTGTCAGCAGACCTAAGTGAACCAGGGCCCCACAGCCACCTGTTATACCCAGGGAACATGGAATCAGCCAGAGCCAGCACAAGCAACCAGTACCTTTACCTTTAAGCTCCCCTGCACAGTTTCCAAGCCCAGCTGTCTTCAGACCTGAGTGAAGGATTTAGGACCAGGCAGGTCCCAATCCTCACGGTCCATCTTTGGGTCAGAGGGATGGGGGCAGGCAACTAATGCACCTTAAGTTTGTCCCATACCAGAGAAAACCTTTGGTCTCACCCCCGAAGACTCATCAAAAGGGAAGGGAAGAAGTGGACTTCTTCTATGAACTGCTTCCAGTAACCCCATGGCCCATCTTCTATTCAATGATTAATGTCTCTCTCATCTCACCCTCAACTCCCCATTCTATGGGCCACCTCCTCCCAGCAGCCATTCCCCAAGTTCAGGTGTCCGGGGCTGGACTTGGTGAGGACCAGAGCCAGAAGCCAGCTGGAGCTGCAGGCTGCTACACAGGGGCTCCGGGGAGGCGGGCGGTTACGAGATCACATGGCATCATCAGGTATTGCACATAGTCCTTTTATTCTCTGCAGCACAAAGGACCCCTCCCTGTGGACCCAGACCCTCAGGCCCACAAGGAACTCTATCTACAGACACGAGCAGGACAGTGATAAATAGCAATCCTGGGGTAGTGGTTTCAGACGGATGGCGCTGGTGTGTAGGGCTCAGGGCAGAAATGTAACGTGGGCCAGGAGTCACAGGCCAGCTCCCAGGTGAGTGAGTTCGTGACTGCTGGGTTAGGAGCAGACAGGGCTGTTTAAAGGTCCCAAGATCCCAATGTCCTCGTGGCAGATGGACAGCTGGCTGGACGGATCCGTCGGGTGAAGGAAGGATGCCTCCCGCTGGAAGCTTCCCCTCCGCCTCAGTTCTTCACATCTCCCAGGCGGAGCTGCGCAAAGGAAGTGGCCAGCTCCAGCGCCTCCTGCAGGCAGCCCACATTCTTGCCTGTGGCCTGAGCTGACACATCTTTGCCACCACCCTTGCCGTCCATCAGGCCGGACACCTGCTGCACCCACTCACTGGCTTTCAGGCCCCGGTTGGCTGCATTCTGGAAAACAGAAAGAAGTGGGAGTCAGGACAGAAGACGGGACTGAGGAAGACATGGAGAGGGGAGGAAATGAAAAAGGATGGGGGAACCCCTGAGCCCGACCCCCGCCCTTCCGGGTGCGGCTGCCAGGGCTGAGACGGGTCCTACAGCTGGTGCCCAGCCCAGGTGAGGAGTTGCCAGGCCAGGTGTCAGCACAGTGGAACGTGTTCCCCGAGGAGACGGCCTGAGGGTAGGGGTGCTGGAGGAGGTGACAAACAAGGGCCAGGAGGACGGCTGTTTCTAACTGGTGGCACACGCACACAAGGGTCTTGGCAAACAACCGTGAGAAGAGCCAAGCTTCCAACACCATTCCCCGCTGGCACAGGGCTGCAGGGTGTTCTGACCTGGGGGACTTGACACAGGCACGTGATCTTGCCAGCTTCATTGTCCACTGTGAAGAGCATGGCAGAGGTCTGAGGGGAATGTGTCTTGAAGAGCTTCAAGGCTTCATTCAGGGCCTGTGGGAAAACCTGCTGTCAGGCCAGGCCTAGGGACAGGGAGCCAAGCTCTCCACTGTACAGCGAGTCTGCAGAGCCCAGTTCTCAGAGCATCCCCTGTGCCCCCCTCTCTCAGAGCAGGTGCTGGTCCCAGGAGACTGTACGGGGAGGAGAACCCAAGCACAAGGCTCTGCCCACCCTCCAGCTCTGAGGTTCGCCTTCCATCCCAAGGAGCTGGAGCTCTCCAGTCACCGGATCTCTCCATGGCGCAACCTAACCTCAATCCCAGAGAGCGGGCCCTCAGGCCACCATTCCATGAAGAGCCACAAAGCTCACAATTCAGCCACCAGAGGGCTGATCCCCCGAGAGGAGACAAGTACTGGACAGGCACAGAGCAGCGCGTGGCGTCCCAGCCCCTTGCCTTGGCCGAGGCGCCGCTCTCCATCTCCAAGATGACAAGGGGCTGGTTGGGGTTGCTGTCGATGAGCTGCTTTGTCTTCTCCAACACCTGCAAGGAAATCCAGAGGAGAGGGCTCAGGTCAAAGGCCCAGACCGCTGTCCACACAGTCTCCCATCCACCCACCAGCACGGCAGGACTCACGCGCTTCTGAACATCGGCTTTGCTAGCCCGGTCTAGGTCATCCATGATCTTCTTCAGGGATTTGAGATTCTCCCGGAATTCATCCTTCTGCCACTGGGGGATGACTGCAGTGGCCAGGGCCTGGAACCAGAACCACAATACCACTGGAGTCCAGACCACAAGGAGCTAAGATGTGAGGCCCAAGACCAGCCCACCCTTCTGGCTCTGAACACCACAGTCTTCCCTGACTCGTATCCAGGAGGAAAGAAAAAACAAAAAGGTATCCACTAGCCTAGAGACAAGTCACTCTGTGAGCAACTACTGGTGCCGTACCGAGTAGGGCGAGTGGGAAAGGCGCAGACACAGAGAGCTGGTCCCCACCAGGCAGTGAATATAGACTGTGACAGGCTCACAGGAAGCCTCCACATAACAGATATGAGGCGGCCTGGGAACAGTGGGCACCCCTCCTCCCAACTCCCTCAACTCCCCCTAGTGCTGAGAATGGGCCCTGCCGTCGGCAGTGGGGCAGCTAGCGGATTCCGGGGGTCCACAGGCCAGGATCTACCAAGACCCCTGTGGGACCACTGCACGGAGAACCAGGACCTGAGGCTTCTGCAGGAGCATCCGATGCATCCAGCCCTCAGCGGGGCCTAAGGAGGGAGACAGCCCATACCTCACCAAGGTCAGCGATCTCCCTCTGCACGTCCTTATTTGGCGCAGTCTGAGCCTTCACTTTGGCCTCCATGACCGAGAGAGAGTTCTTCAAGCTCTCTGCTTTCCTGAGGGCCTGGAGAGGGGCAGAGTTGTAAACCCCCGTGCGGTAACCTTCAGCTTCACTACCGGTAAACTGCGGGCGCACTGATGGCAAGCTCCGGAACAACACGCCCCCAACATGGCAGAAGTTTCTCGTTCTTTAGGGACCAAGTGCTGGCAGCCTCAGGCCCCAGGAAGGGCGCCCTCGTACCTGACTAGCACAAAGACTGTACCACCTCAGGCTTAGGGGAGAACCAAAAACTCCCGAGTCAGCAACCCTTCTCACCCCAACACAAGAACCGATCTTCAAGCCTCAGCACACCTCAGGCCCCGGGTACAGTCCCCACCCCTCGAGCAACCATCCCCGTGCACTGTGCGTCTCAAACTAGGCATGTACCCTTGGGGAGATGTGAGTGAGTGCTGGGGCACTGGAAGCTACAGCCAAATTATGGCTTACCCTCCTAGAGGCCGACAGATGATGGAACAAACAGCAGAATTTACGTATATTTTTAAAGATTAAAGCCAGCACAGTTAGGCAGTTCCGCACAGTGGTGGCTCTCTTTTGCCACGTGGGGGTCACTGAAGGACAGTTTGGGGGTAGCACTGTACTTCCAATTCTGAGCATAGCAGCTATGGAACCGTCTACACTATAGACTCAGATTGCACGACTCCTGCCTTGTTCCCATAAGCCACAAACCAGCTGCCACACTTACCTTCTGGGCTTCGGCCCCCGTGACGGCAACGATCCTCCGGATGCCCTTGGCAATAGCTTCTTCACTCACAATCACAAAAGTGCCTGCGTGACTTGAATTCCGCAGGTGCCTGAATGGAACAACACAAAGTCTACAGTGACCAGAGAGCCCACGCACCCTGGTCCTTACCGCACCCGGGAGCCCATGGTGAGGGCCTGAGGTCTCTGCGATCCTGGGGAAGCTCCCTCAATAGGACAAGGGGAAGAGGCCCTTTACGTGGATTTCGGGGAGGACTCAGGCCAGGAAGCCCAGCAGCAAGTCAGAGAAAGCCCAGCTGGGGCTGAGAACACACAGGCACTGAGTGAGACACCACCTTTCTGAGCCTCAGTGTTCTCAGGTATAAAATGCAGAGAATTCTCCTGCACGGGACTACTGTGAAACTCAAATGAAATCAAACAAAAGTACTCTGTAATTCTTAATGCCCAACACAATGTTCCTGCTGGCAGACTCTGTGTTCATTCTATTTCTGGTCCCCTTTGGAATAGAAACTATATTCTTCTGTCCCTGCCACTACCTGAGAATATCCAAGGATTACCTTTAAAATGTCACCACAATCCTGTAAACAGGTTTTATTCCTCAGGAGCTCAGAAAACCCTAAAGTTCTTGGGTATGCTGTCTGCAAGTAAATGTCTGAGAACTTTGTTTTAGCCTTAGAAAAGTAAGAGTGGATCTAGCCTTTTACTCACATCCTCCAAGGACAGCACCAAATTAACAAAAAGCGAGTCCATCCACTATTCCCCGATGTACTCACGTTCCCCCACAGAACTCAACGGAAGTGAGTGAGCCAGCAGGGCCAGAGGGGTCATCTAGCAGCTCGGACACGGGGACCCCAATGGAGACGACTCGCACAGGGTCAGGGTAGGTTTCATCAAACACAGCCCGTAGGCCCTGGATGGCTTTAGCTGCTGCCAGGGGACAATCCTGGGTGTAGACAGGCTGCCATGGAAAGAAAACAGAACAAAGCTGGGAAAAGTCTCTGGAGGTGCAGTACAAAGCAGCAGGGAAAGCACAGTCTTACAGGCAGGACTCTGGTTTCTAATCCTGGCTCTCATCATGTGCCCTGAGCCTCCTGGAATAAGGCACCCAGGTGTAAAGTCAAGAAGCTCAAAATAGAATTCCCAATTGCTTTGCTAAACTGTGAACCGAATCTTTTTTTTTTTTTTTTTGGTGGACCAGATCTTAGATGTGCTGCATGTGAGCCAGAACCAGAAGAGCTCTGGAGGGAGTGGAGCAAAGACCTCCCTCTGCCCGCTCCCCAGAGGCCCTAAGGTCCCTCCACAGGATACCACCGCAGCCCCTCCACCCCATGCAGCTAAGAATTACTGCTTCGAACAAATCTGTGTGCTCGGCAGGGTGCGGTCCCATGAGGAAGAGCATCAGGACTGCGGAGAGGGCTCCACGGAGAAAGACGCCGGCGTAGGAAGGAGCAGGGCTCACGGCCTGAGAGCTGACGCACAATCCAACCTACCTTGGCTGCCTCAATCATCTGGTTGGCTATCTCTTCGGCCTTCTTGATCTGCTGGGTGGACATGGCTCCCTTGGCAGTGAAGTCAAACCGAAGGCGGTCAGGAGCAACCAGGGAGCCTCTCTGGTCCGCTTCCCCAAGCACGGAGCGCAGGGCGAAGTTCAGGATGTGCGTGGCTGTGTGGTTGCTCATGATGGGCCTCCGTCGGGGCTGTGGAGGGCAGGGGCAGCTGGTGGAGGGGTCTGCCAGTCATCCTGCAATCCCTGCTCTCTCCCTCCCGACTGCTAGGATTCTTAGTTGGACACGGGGCTGCCCGGACTGAGGGCTACGTTTCCCCATTTCCCTTGCAGTGAACTGTGGCCATATGACATTCTGGTCAGTGTGTTGTGAGAAGATGTGATACACACCCTTAAAGGGAAGAACAGGGGCGCCTGGGTGGCTCAGTAGGTTAAGCTGCTGCCTTCGGCTCAGGTCGTGATCTCAGGGTCCTAGGATTGAGCCCCACATCGGGCTCTCTGCTCAGCGGGGAGCCTGCCTCCCCCTCTCTCTGCCTGCCTCTCTGCCTACTTGTGATTTCTGTCAAATAAATAAATAAAAATTTATTAAAATAATAATAAAAAATAAATAAAGGGAAGGAACACGCCCTCCCTTTCCTCTTTCCCACTACCTAGAGTAAAAAGTAAGAGTTGGCCAATTATGGCCTGTGGGCCAAAATCCAGCCTTTTGTCCATTTCTATAAATGGGTTTATTGGAACACAGCCAAACCCATATGTTTATACATGATCTACGCTGCTTTTATGCTACCGCACCAGAGGTGTATGGTTGTGACTAAGACGATATGGCTCACAAAACTGAAAATATTGACTATCTGGAACTTTGTTTAAAAAAAAAAGTTTGCCGGGGCACCTGGGTGGCTCAGTGGGTTAGGCCGCTGCCTTCGGCTCAGGTCATGATCCTGGGGTCCCAGGATCGAGTCCCGCATCGGGCTCTCTGCTCGGCAGGGAGCCTGCTTCCTCCTCTCTCTCTCTCTGCCTGCCTCTCTGCCTACTTGTGATCTCTCTCTGTCAAATAAATAAATAAAAATCTTAAAAAAAAAAAAAAAGTTTGCCAACTCCTGGCCTAGAAATGGATCCAGTGGCTACCTTCCTGGACTGTGAAATGAAGGGCCACACCGCAGGAGTAAGGACAGAAAACCAAGCAAGGAAAGGCTGGGCCCTATGACTCTGTGGGGCAGAGTATCTGTAGCAGCTTGGACTTGGAGATGAGAAACACCCTTCTACCTTGTTTTAAGTGACTGTTAATTTTGAGCTCAGTCACATGAACAGAACCTAGTTCCTAATTAATACAGGATCCCAGGCTCCTGAGGAAGTATTTGCAGTTAATCTGGAGAAAGACCATCCGTGAAACAAGTCTCTAAATCTCAACTGAAGTCACTGTCCTCTGGGGCACGTGACTGGCTCAGCTGGAGGAACTGTTCATCTTGATCTCGGGGTTACGAGTTTGAGCCCCACACTGGGTATAGATTATTGAAAATAAATTAATTAAAATAGAATAAAATAAAATCACAGTCCTCTGACTTAAGAACATATCCATTTAGTAACTCACAGCTGTACCCATCACAAAATGTTCTCTTGCATCAGACTCAGAATCATCTCACGAATTCACTTAGGAGTGACAACGATGACTGGACCAATTTAGAGCCAAAGGAGATGAATTCTTTTCATAATGTATATTGGGTCACTATGACATACACTTGAAATATCTTAGAATTTTATATGTCAACTATACCTTGATAAAAAAATTAAATTTTAAATTACAAACATAAAAATAAAAGGGAGAGGATTACTAACCAGGTCCAATGCCAAGCAGCATAATGTAACTCACCTCATCAATAAACAGCCGGACCTGGTCCCCGACTCTCAGGCTGCCATAGACGGTCCCTATGTGCAGCACGTACCCTCCTCGCACCTGAGCGTTCTTCACTGTGAATTCTGTTTTCTAAGAGGAGTCCAGGAGAAGAATATGTAAGTAAGCCCAAATACATACATACATATATATATATATATATATATATATATGATCTCCTCTCTCTTTATCTACATATTACACATTCTCTAAGCTCCTCTTCCTACTGTGTATATATATACTGTTATACACACATTATACCATTAATACCGTTATTGTATACATAAACACGCACCATATCTACTGAAAATTAATCAAAAGGAATCACACAGAAGTGGAGCCCAGTGGCTAGAAGGGGAAGCTAGAACAGGAGCAGTAATAATTTCAGAAAGAATTTGTCTATTACCGAACCAAGTGAAATGCTTGACAGGAAAGAACCATCAAGTATAGGCCCTCACAAGGAAAGATATACACTGCATCTCCTAGGAGAAATCAACTACCCCTGCAACTCAGCCAATGAGAAACCACCATCACCCAAGCTTGTGATTTTCTCCAGTGGACTTTCCTTTAAAATACCTGCCCCACCCCCCAACTTCCTCCTCCGCCTTCTCCATAAAATGGCAGTTCTCCTTCCTTTGCTGGACTTGCCTGTGCTTTTGCCATAGCTCACATGTCCCAAATTACAATTCTCTGCTACTTCCCAATAAACTCACTTTTCCTGGTAAAATACCAGTTTCATTTTTATAGTTGAACGGTACCTGTATTTACCATTAAAGATACAGACCACTTTATAGGTGTACAAATATATGTGTGTATATATACAGAAACAGATGTTCTCTTAAGGAGCATGCTAGAGAATGTAAAGCCATCGTAAGGAAGCTGAAGTCCATGAGATGAGATAACTCCTCCAAGATCACAGAGTCAGCAGTGGCAGAGATAGAGGCTGAGGCTTCTGCAAGGGAGTCTGTCCTCCAGAGAGCTACCTCTTATTCATGAGGAAAGCCTGGAGGAATCCAGGATCAACGAACACAGCACAACCACAGGAATCCTGCTAAGAGGGACCTAACCGCAGTGATCAGTGGGATAAGAGGCAGCTCCCTTGGTCTCAGAAACACTGACAACGGACCACACCCAAAGACCACTGTGTCTCCTCCCCAAGGACAGGAGTGTGAGAAGCCAGAAAAGCTACCCCAGCCGAGGCCCAGCCCTCTGCTGGATGCCCCCATCCCCGGCTAACAAGGACGAACTGTTGGCTTACATCTTCACTGTTGTCCTCGACCTTCACCAGGTAGCCTTCATCATAGATCTGCCCGCCTTGCTCGGCATAGAAACAGGTCTTGTCCAGCACCACTCCACACTCCTGGCCCGTGCACACTTCCTCCACGAACATCTTGTCCCTGCGCAGAGCCATCACTGTCGCCACCGCACTTTCAAATGCTGGACAGAAGGGAGAACAGAGGGTCAAGGACTTCACTCCTACACTCGTGGCTGTCTTTGCTGGATTCTATGGCTCAAACTCTCCTTAGGTCCTAACTGTCTGATTTTATTTTACAATCAAGACCATTAGACTCCCCAAAAGGGCTTAACAGCTGGGAATATAACACTCAGTAGAGTGACCACCTGTCAGTTTGCTTCGGACCAGGGGAGACTTTCACATCACTGGGACAGTTCTGGTCACTCTATCTCTGAGCTGTTGAACAGGAACCTAGTGAATCTGAATATTTAGGACTAATAATAAATTCCCTACTCCCTAGGTCAAGTCATGCATGGGTGGTTCAGTGGTAGAATTCTCGCCTGCCAAGGTCAAGTCATAAAGAATGTATTCATTTTGTGGGCTTGCTTGGATAGATTTAGGGATCTCAGCTGATGCAAAAAAGCAAAAACACATACTGCCTGTTTCTTTGATTCTTAACTTCAGAATGCCTCTATTCTATCCTTTTCTCTTTACTTATTTATTTAAATTAAGTAATCTCAGGGCACCAGGTGGCTCAGTCAGTGAAGCGTCTCCCTTCGGCTCAGGTCATGATCCCAGGGTCCTGGGATTGAGCCCCACATTGGCCTCCTGCTCAGTGGGGAGCCTGCCACTTGCACTCCTTCCGGCTCGTGCTCTCTCTCACTATCTCTGTCTCTCTCAACTGAATGCATAAAATACTTGTTCAAAAATAAAAAATAAATTAAGTAATCTGTACGCACTGTGGGGCTTGAACTCAAGACCGCAGGATCAAGAGTCACATGATCTACCAACTGAGCCAGCCAGGCGCCCCTAGAATGCCGCTATCCTGATGCAAAATTCAGCAGCCACTGAAGATTGTATTAGTGCCAATTTCCTGGGTTTCTGAAAGGTGTTACAATTAGGAGAAAGTGGGTAAAGAGTACGAGGACTGTCCCTATAAATTTTTTTCACAACTTCCTATGAATCTTTCATTCTTAGAAAATAAAGGATTAGGGGCGCCTGGGTGGCTCAGTGGGTTAAGCCGCTGCCTCTGGCTCAGGTCATGATCTCAGAGTCCTGGGATCGAGTCCCGCATTGGGCTCTCTGCTCAGCAGGGAGCCTGCTTCCTCCTCTCTCTCTGCCTGCCTCTCTGCCTACTTGTGATCTCTGTCTGTCAAATAAATAAATAAAATCTTTAAAAAGAAAAGAAAGGATTAGAAAATTAGTAGCCATGGGTCTCTAGGAGTATAAAATTACAGAGTACGACTCTGCAGAACTATAGGAGAGGCTCTGCTAAATACCCTAGGTTCCTAATCTTGAGACCTGGCCAAGGTACGCACAGTAACACAAGAACACACCATAGCTCCCACTGGAGTCCGAATGGTAATTATACTTTGGGGAATCATCTGTTGCTTCCAGACCCTTCTCCCGGAGCTCTTCAATAGCATAGATGTCCAGCATAATGAGGTCTTCCCCTCCAGCTCCCTTGCCCTGTGATTTCAGCTGCCAGTAAGAGAAATAAACATAAGTTACCCCAATGTGGGAACAAGAATTCTGAAGGACCCCAGACTGCTAAAATAAGCCCAACAGAAAGCTCTAGAACAGTTTTTTAGTCTCAGCACTACCAACATTTGGGGCCAGGTAATTCTTTGTTTTGGGGGGCTGTCCACGGCAGGTGTTGAGCAGCCCCCTCGACCTCTACCCACCTGATGCCGACAGCATCCCACACTCAGTTGCGAAAACCAAAAAATGTCTTCATATATTATTGCCAAATCTCCCCTGGGGCCAACATGCCCCTGCAAGACACTCACTGGTCTTGGGAAAAATGGAATTCTGAAGACTTTAATGGAGGGAAACTCCCATTCTTCTTGTTGTTTAGTGTTGGGTTTTCAGCTCACTCCCTAAATTCTTTACCTGGGCCAGTTTCCTCTCCTCTTCAAATCCATCCATATCCACCACCAGGCCCTTCTCTTCAGCAATCAGTCCTGTGAGATCCACTGGAAACCCATAGGTGTCATAGAGGAGCCAAGCAGTGTCCCCTGCACGGCACAAAGGAACTGTGTAAGAATGACATGGAAGTCCCCTCCTTTGCCATCTCAAGCACTTCCCAAAGGAAGCTGGCAGTGACAGAAGGAACTGGAGACAAGGCTAGTTAGTATTGATTCTGTGCACTTGTCAGAAAATCCAACAAATCTTTCAGATTGATCTGGAGCAAGTACAAGAGGTCTCCCCGAAAAGTTCTGTTTCTTAATCAGAACACAAGTGTTCCCTTTGTGGAAATTCATCAGGCTTTCTCCTTGTGCATTACACTGCACTAACATGTTAAAAAAAATGTTTTTTAAATTTTCCAGTCTAGTTTTAAAAAAAAAGAAAGAAAGAAAGAAAAAAAGCCAAGCTGCAGTACAGTACATACCGTATGTTCCATTATTGCTAGAAAATACACACACACGCCCCTACATACATACATAGGTAAACAGAGTAAAGTCCTGAGTAGTTAGACAACAAACTCTTAACATCTGTTACCTCTGAGAAATGAGGTAACAGGAGAAAAGAGAATCTTCATTTTTTACTTCTGTGTTATTTAAATACTTTGCCACATTAACATATTACTTTTATAATTTTACTATAAACCCCATTTTATACCAAAAGCAGTATAACCAACCAAGCTATCCTGAGCCCTTGGAGACAGGGGACTCCACTGTCAATTGTGAAAAAGAGCTTGCCTCTTCTGGAAAGATTAACCCGGATGAAGAAAGGAACAAACTAGTCCTTACCAGGAATGGTTTTACAGTCTCCCAGGCTCTGAATTTTCCTGTCCAAGATGCGGCGCCCTCTGCTGAGAGTCTTAAGAAACTGCACTTCTTCTTCATTTATGATGTCCTTCACCATATCTGGGTCCTTCTTGAGCTCAGGAAATGCATCACCCTGGCAAAGGGAAAACAGAGACGTGGACTCCTTGAAGACAGACCATTCCATGAGCGCCTTAAAAACTCTCACTGACAATATGCTAATTCCCACCCCAGCCCTCTAAGCTAAGTGCATTAGCCGAACAGAGATAAGCAGGGAGATACACCTACCAACGACTGGACGACAACATCTACTAACGTGGCAAAGAACCCCCTGCTGGCATTGAGTTTCTCATGGGAATATCGGACCGCCCGGCGGAGAATCCGTCTCAACACATACCTGAAACAGGCAGAAGACCACCTCCTCTAGACAACCTTCCAAGCATTTTTTAATGGGGTTTTTGGAATTCTACCCAAAGCAAATGACCAGCATTTTGACTCTTCCAGAGACATTCTTTTATCTAAGTCCTTTTTCTGTGAGCCCCTGAGGACATTCATTCCAGCAGAAAACTCAGGAATATACCCAACAAATACGTCAGTTTTTCTACCACATTCTGCTGACCCAGAGATGGAGTCAAGTTCAGCCCAGACGGCTGATGACTCAAATCTCAGGACCTGCCTATCAGTAAGAAAACTGCCTGGGCCTCATCAATATGGAGCCCATCCCGCCCTTCCAATATCCTACCAGACAACCTAAAATACAACCTCTATCTTCTTCTCTTGTACTTAGCAACAAAGATTTAATAAAAATGGCAACTCTGTAACACAAGCTGAAACTCTCTTAATCCCTAAAAAATACAAGGATCCCTCCAACTACCTAAGTGACAAAGAAAACAAACATAAAGCATGGCTTTAAGTTCCGTGGAGAGTCCTCAAACTCACAGTGGCAGTCCCAACCCCGCCCCAGACTTACCCCCGCCCTGTGTTGTCAGGTCGGCCGCCATCAGCCAGTGCCACGGTGATGGTCCGGGCATGGTCAGCCAGCACCCGGTAGGCCATATCGATCCCATCAGCATCTTCGGCACCAACTTTCCCCGAGTACGGCCGGGCACCTGTGCCCTACAGATAAAAACCAGGAGGCAGCTCGTTAGGAAGCACCCTTCTGGTACCGCCTTGCCCTAGAAGATTCCAAGAGAACTGAATGGGCATAAGGGAAAGGATGGCCCTCTTCCCAGATCTTTTAATACTAAGAAGAGGGACAGAAAGAGCCTCCAGCCAGACCCCTGCACTCAACAAACCTCAGTACCTTATGCTTAGAGCCTCTTAAGTTATTAACAATTCAATTAACAGATGGTCACAGGTACCCTTAGCTGGCAAAGACATGATTATTTTACCTTTGACAGTACTGCTCAGAGTACAACCTAGAAACCTCCACAAACATCTGCATGTTTGCAATAGGACCAGTACCTTCTGAATGGCTTCGAAGTAAGGAACAAAAAGGTCAGTGTCATAGTTGGACATCTTATTCTGCAGTACAGACACCAGTCGCTCCAGGCCCATCCCTGTGTCGATGCTTTTCTTAGGAAGAGGTTTCAAAATGCCATCGCTTTCCCTGCAGGACCCAGAGAGAGAGAAGTTGAAACAAGGACTCTAGGTGCCACCTCTCCCCGCTGGTTAAAACTCTGTTACGTAGCACAGATGACAGGCTGTGACTATTTGCCACCTGCCTCTGCCTGACTTGTTGGGAGGAGAGGAGGGGAAAACGTAAGTACTCTGGGGCCTATGAAAGAGTGAGGCATGAGCCGGGGTGGCTCAGTCAGTTAAATGTCATGATCCCAGAGTCCTGGGATTGCGCCCCGCATCGGGATCCCTGCTTCATGGGCAGTCTGCTTCTCCCTCCCCTTCTGCCTCTTTCCACTCTTGTGCTTTCTCTCTCTCTAATAAATAAAATCTTTAGAGAATAAAAAATAAAGGGTGAAGCAGGTCTCAAGGAAATGAGCTTTAAAACTGCAGTCCACAGGGGCACCTGGGTGGCTCTGCTGGTTAAGCATCCAACTCTTGGTTTTGGCTCAGGTCATGATCTCTCAGTTGTGGGATCAAGCCCCACATCAGGCTCTGTAGTCAGTGTGGAGTCTGTTTCAGATTCTCTCTCCCTCTCTCTCTCCCACTCTTTCTCTCTCTCTCTCTGGTCAAATAAGTAAATAAAATCTTTAAAAAACTGAAATAAAATAAAATAAAATCACAGTCCAAATTATAGCAAAAATGACATTATAGGAATAGTCCTGAAGCAGGTACTATGTGAAATAAAACTATTTTATAAAAGATTAGGTCCACCAGTGACTCAGAGATCAGAAGGAAAACCTGAGAGAAAAAATCTAAATAATGTCCACAAGATCCCCTGATGTCTTTAGTCTTGCTTTAGCTCTGTTCCACTATCCTCAAGATGAGGATGAGAAGACAGCCTTGTGCTCTGAGTCCCTCTTTCTCTACGTGGCTCAGGAAAAGGTGCTGCTATTAGCAGGAAGAGTTTAGAACCCCAAGGCCACCTGTTATACTGGATGAACACAAGGTTCCAAATCTCCAGCACGTTGGGGTCATCCTGGTTGACGAGGTGTGCAGCATCCCGGCCACCAATCCGGTCATAGTGAATCTCACTGCAGGGACCACATGGGCCCGTGTCACCCATCTCCCAGAAGTTATCCTTCATGTTGCCAGGGAGGATTTTGGAGTCATCCAGCCTGCGGAGAGTAAGAAGATAAGCTCAGTTACAGCCATTGACAAGGATCCTTTTTTTTTTTTTAATTAACGATTTTATTTTTATTATTTATTTGAGAGAATGAGAGAAAGAGAGGATGAGAGGGAGGAGGGTCAGAGAGAGAAGCAGACTCCCTGCTGAGCAGGGAGCCCCATGCGGGACTCGATCCTGAGACTCCAGGATCATGACCTGAGCTGAAGGCAGTCGCTTTACCAACTGAGCTACCCAGGTGCCCCCAATGACAAGGATTCTGCCCAGACTTGTATCCACTACTAAAGGAGATCCTTATGCATTCCTATTTAAAAAAAAAAAAAAAAGGCACCCTCATTGGCAATGACTAACACTGGGCCGACACAGCAGGGGCTAAGGGAGCAGGACAGGATTCTTCTCAGGCGTGACTACAACAGAATACAAAATACACATAAAGCTACGTTCATAACTAAACAAAAATGGGCAAAGACAAGGATATAGCCTAGAAAGGAACACATGAAAATGAAAACATATATGCTCATATGACCAGAATTTAAGCAAATATTTACTCTGCAAGTGTTCCTTCATTTTTAAAAAATGGAAACACCAGAAGCATTAAAACAGCTGCTGAATATTTCGAGTCACTTTTCTATGCCTCAATTTAGTCAACTTTCTCACCTTAAAATGATACCAAAATGCATTTAGTAAAATTAAAATTATTTCCAAAATACTGAACCCTCCTGAGAGCTGCTAGGTAAGACAGGCAGTCAGGAAAGATTGTGCACACTGGATAACAGGGTCCAGATACACACAAGCCAAGCAAAACAGGATTCCCACTCAAGTGTCTAAGGTTCGCGTGTGTTATTAGCCAAAATGTCCAAGTACTTGTAAATGACAGAATCTAAGCAAGGAGGGGTTTCAGACCAAGTACCAGGGGAAGCCGGATTAGAGTAGTATTACTGGAGTCAAAGTAATTAATTCATAAATGAATGAATGAAACAGCAAAACCACTAAGTGTGGTAAAAAGCTATACCTTTTCTAAGAGTTAAAGTAAAAAGAAAAAGAAAATGAACAGGGTGCGTGGGTACCTCAGTCAGTTAAGCGTCTGACTCTTGGGTTTCGGCTCAGGTCAGGTCATGATTTCTGGGCGCTGGGATGGAGCCCCATGCCTGGCCCCCTACTCATCATGGAGCCTGCATGAGATTCTGTCTCTCCGCCCCTCCCCCTACTCACGCTGTGTTGCTCTCTCTCTAAAATAAATAAATCTTTAAAAAAAAAAAAAAGACAACGAATGCACCAAAGGGTAATTGTTCCTAGTCACTCCCACCTCCATCTCAAAATGCACAGCCTGCAACAGGACAAGGCAATGCACCCCAAGCCCTAATAGCCCATGGCAGCACCAAGTCAGAAATCACTTCACTCCTCCACACTCTACATGTGAGATGCATTCTTACCCCAAGTTTTGCCAGATCTGTTTGCACTCCAGGTCTGGTTCTAAGCCAGCTGCTTCATCCCCACCAAAGTAAGTAACATAAAGCCTCTCAACTGGAATGCCAAACTCTTGGGTGAGAAGCTCCAAAGCCATCTTACATGCCAATTCCTACAAAAAAGAACAACAACAAAAAAAATGCAGAATGTGGCCAAGCCAAAAATCTATTTAGGCTGAGTAGAAAAGTGCAGACCCGAGGAATGCAAATATAAAACTACAACATCTTTACTATCAACCCAGACAAATGAAGGATCAATTTATAGAAGATACCAAAACATAAACCGGAATCATCAAATGCTAGGCACTGCATCCTGGAAGGCTTAGATCCCCTCTTCAAACTTACCTTGAAGTAATCTCCGAAAGACCAGGAGCCCAGCATCTCAAAGAAGGTGTGATGATAGACATCCTTGCCCACGTCATCCAGGTCGTTGTGTTTGCCCCCAGCCCGGATGCACTTCTGGGTATTGGCAGCTCTGCTCAGCTTGGCCATGGGGTGAGATGGGTCAATAGTGTTCAGAAAGATGGGTTTAAACTAAAAAAGAAAGGGAACATTTCAGCTTTGAAGGAGGTGTCAAGCCATCAGGTGGTCACATGGTGGCAGGTAGAGACCACACAGAAACTGTTGTTTGTGATGTATTTAATTAGCCTGGAATACGGAGACACTTGGGAGGCACGTGGCCTGACAGGGCAGCGGCACAGGCAGCCTGTCTGAGAGCAGCTTCTTCCTGGTCCTTGCTCTCAGTCTCCACCATTGCTAGCAACACCACCTGCACCAGGGAAACACCTGTTGGATCTGTGTATCAGCCAGAGGCTGATGTGGTGAAACCCACGCTTCCTCAGGAGTCTCTGGTGGTCAGGGCTTAGGACATCTTTCTGGAAGAACTTAGTGTAAAAGTGATATGCTGGAGGCACCTGGCTGGCTCAGTTGGTAGGGCAAGGAACACTTTGATCTCAGGGTCATGAGTTCAAATCCCACATTGGCCACAGAGCTACTTTAAAAATAATAATTGTAATTATTATTTTAAAAAATGATGTGCAGGCTTAATGGTAAAGGTGATAAGGAAGAAAAAAACTGAGACCTATTAAGGGAGTAAAATCAGCACAACTTGATGAACGACCCATGTGCAGAAAAGGTATTATTTTGCTCTCAGGATTTATCAAATTACACTTTGATGTAACATTGTTATATAAGTTTATTTATTTTCCCCCTCACTAGACCTGTCCAATTTGGTAGCCCACCAATCACCTGTGACTTGTACAATTAATTAAAATGAAATTATTAGTAATTAATCAAAATTTTCTAAAAACAAAAAATTCTGTTCCTCAGTCGCATCAGCTCACTAATACGTATGGGGTGCCTGGCCAGCTCAATTGGTGAAGCATGCAACTTCGGATCTCGGGGTTGTAAGTTTGAGTCCCATGCTAGGTGTAGAGATAACGTAAATAAATAATATAAAAACCTAAAATTAAAAAATCATCATATGTGGCTGGTGGCTACCATACTGGATAGCCCAGTCATAGCCATAGAACATGACCATCGTTGTCAAAGTTCCATTTGACAGTTCTGAACTAGACCATGAACCCCTTAAAAGCAAAAACCGTATTACTTATCTTCTATATCCAGTACCTAGCACAATACCTGAAAAAGGGCAGATGCCTAATAAATACTATTTTTAAATGTTTAAAAAAAAAAAAAAAAAAAAGCAAAAACCCATCAAGGTATTTCTGATTAAGAAGCAGTAAGAGGCAGTACAGCACAAAAGTTAAGCTAAGCAAAGGACTGCCGGGTTTCCGATCCATACTCCAGCATTCACCAGCTATGTCAGCTTGGGCAATTTACCTGAGCTGTCAGTGCATCAGTACAGAGTGAGCATTAAATGAGTCAGCTCACATAAAAGACGTAGAACAATTCCTGGCACATAGTAAATGCGAAGTACATCAGTCTAATAATTACGGCTATTCAGAGAACATTAGGACACTGGACTCCCGGGGCGCTTGGGTGGCTCAGTCGTTAAGCATCTGCCTTCAGCTCAGGTCATGATCTCAGGGTCCTGGGACTGTGAGGAAGACTGCTTCTCCCTCTCCCATTCTCTCTGCTTGTGTCCCCTCTCTCACTGTCTATCTCTCTGTCAAATAAATCTATAAAATCTTTAAAAACAAAACAAAACAAATACTGGACTCCCATGGTTCTTCTACCAAGTATAGTTGACACATGTGGGAGAAGATAAAACTCATGCCTAGGAATGCCAGAGTAAAAGAGAACCTTCCCAGTATTCCAGAAAACCCATCACCTTGCAAGTCCACATAAAATTAGTGCCCCCTCTGTCTGTCAAATAAAATAAATAAAATCTTTAAAAATAAATAAATAAACAAATAAATTAGGGGCGCCCGGGTGGCTCAGTCATTAAGTATCTGCCTTTGTTTTGCTCAGGTCATGATCCCAAGGCCCTGGGACCAAGCCCCACAACAGGCTCCCTGCTTGGTGGGAAGCCTGCTTTCCCTCTCCCGCTCCCCCTGCTTGCGTTATTGCTCTCTCTGTCTCTCTCTCTGTCAAATAAATAAATAAAGATCTTTTAAAAAAAAAAAAATTAAAGAAATTAAATAAGTAAATAAATAATGTTAAATCAAAGAAAGGAAAAGGAAAAACCCTTCTTACCTGGTTCATGCCCGCATTGGCGAAGAGCAAAGTAGGATCGTCCAACGGGATGGTGGCAGACGAGTGAACGTAGGTGTGCTCATTCCTCTTGAAGAAATCTATAAATCGCTGCCGGATTTCACTTGCTGTTAGGGTCGAGTCCATCTTGAAAATAATGCTACGGAACTAAGCAGAGGGAAGAAAAGAAGGAAAATTCGGGGAACTGAAACTAAGAGATAAGTAGGCATTACACAAGACTCCTGGCTTCTCAAGCCAAATCAAATCAGGACACAGAAAGCTGTTTGATCCTAAAACCTCTATGTTGTAACGTCCAAGGCTAAAATCATTATCGAAGCAAAACTTGCTGCACTAGCAGACAATAGTCCCACGTGTTCTTCCTTCCCATGCCAACCTCAATAGGTTCAATACACCAACACATCAAGTAGAGCAGGAGGGTTTCTTCGTGTGTTCATTTATTCCAAACTATGAAGATGTATAGCACATCCTCTGTGCCAAGGCCTAGGCCAGGAATTAGGAAATGGGAATAAAAACCTCACGGTTTACCGTCCAGCAGAGACGCCAACTGGGGATGCGGGGGATGCTCAGAAGACCTGCGTTCCAGTCCTGGCTGTAAATCCTTAATGGAGTTACTTCACTTCGCCAACACAAGGACAGGTCCATATGAGAATGAACTCGAAGGCCCCTTCCAGCTCTGTGTTCATCTACATGCCTACATTCGTCCCATTATCCCTAAAGTCAGGGTCTCTAGGTTTGGCCTGACCACCTGAGGGAGGCTGCTGTCAACAGTAGTGGACCTGGGGATGGGGCCAGTTATACAAGGAACTGTCTGCAAGTAGGACGATACCTGCCTCCACCTAGCTGGAGCACCCAGCCAGAACAACTGGCTGGCAGACGGCGACCTTCCCAGCTATTAGGTTACTAAGGGGTGAGGATGCTACAGCCACACTGAGGAGGTAGAGCTCAGAGCCAGTAAAAGAGAAAGGAGTTCAGAAGAGAGAGAAGCTAAGAAATGATACAACTTGACAATGTCAAAGCTCTTTCACACTTACTATGATTTCCCTGAGAGGCAGGTTGGGGAAAAGTGACAGTCCCTGGTGAGCAGGTGCCCATCGCCAGCATAGTACTACAGTGCCATCAGCACTGGCTGTCCAAAAAAATGGGAACCATCTGGCTGACATTAGTCTCTAGAATTCGAGACCCAACTCTAACCATAAATAAGTTACTGCATCCCAAATTTCTTCTTTGGGTTTTTTTGTTTTGTTTTGTTTTGTTTTTGAGAGACGGAGAAAGAGAGTGCAAACGCTCAAGTGCAGGGGAGGGGAGGAGAAGCCAACGTGGGACTGGATCCCGGGACCCTGCGATCATGACCTGAGCCGAAGGCAGACGCTTAACCCACTGAGCCCGGTATCCTTTTTGTGTAAAATAGTAGTATCTAGGGACACCTGGGTGGCTCAGTGGGTTAAAGCCTCTGCCTTCAGCTCAGGTCATGATCCTGGGGTTCTGGGATCGAGCCCCGCGTCGGGCTCTCTGCTCGGCGGGGAGCCTGCTTCCTCCTCTCTATCTCTCTGCCTGCCTCTCTGCCTACTTGTGATCTCTGTCTGTCAAATGAATAAATAAAATCTTTAAAAAAAAATAAAGGAACATGAGTGCTATTACTTCAAGTCACTTAGTGTGCAAAGTTGTTTTTTTCCCTTCTTCTAAGAAGATAAAGATGCACACAGTGATTCACAGTTACCCACAATTTCAAATGATTAATTCACAATTCAATCAACTACTTATGGAAACAAAAGCCCTTTGGACAAAAAGATGGTGAAACACTGGCTGAAAGAACCCGAGTGAACTAAAACTCCCACAGATAAGGACTTTAATGCCCAGGCAAAGGAGTGAAGGCTAGGGTTTTTAGAAACTTTGCTACACCCCATCCCTCCTCATCATGGCTCTCAATCAGTCTTAATGGTGACCAAAATTAATGTACAGTGCCAAGCTGAATGAGCAACATCAAAGCAGTTTCAAAACGTTCACTGCTCCTCCTCTGAACAGGCTGAGGTAAATAAGCTGCATCCCAAAAGACTTGTAGACTTTCCATTTTGCTTACTCATTCAACATATATAAACGCATATTGTGCGAGGAACCAAGAATGAGTCTCCGCCCTCAACAGGGAGACAGTCATACAGAAAGAACTGCAAAATGATGTAAGGATCCGATATATATTCACATATAGAGGCGGGACTCTTAAAAGGCACGTCACCATCACAAATTCATTTATTCAATATATACGGGAAGGCTGTATAGTATTTATATCCACTGAAAAGTGGGAGAAAGGGTGGTCCTCAGATTCTACTTCCCAGCAGAGGCTGTAAAGGCCTGGAGTACCTTAAATCACAATGGCTTTTGGGTTTAAGACACCAGTCCTAGGATCTTTCAATGTCCTCTTCATTTGCCAAGTAAGTTGTCTACCTTACCCCACTCTTTTCCATTTCCTAGTTAACTTCTGGACTTTGATATAGCAATTCCGAAGACACTTACTTAAGGAAGCCTTCTCCTTCTTGACCAGATTCTCACTATACCTACCCCCCCCCCCACCGTAGCTTCAGGTGTCTTCCTTTAAAACTTCTACACCCACTGGACTGCTTGTTCAACGTCCATCTCCCCCATCACGCTCTAAGTTCCACCCCCGTGAGAATCATGACTGATTTTTGCTCACCATACGGGAATAGCCTCAACATCTAGTCCAATGATTGCTAAGTTAATATTTCAGGATTAGGTATGATCCTTTAATAGCGAACTGTCAGCGAACCGGAAGCACACCGGGAAATGCACTCTCTGTTAAAGTACCAGCAGAACACGACGGGGCACACACAGTGCCTCCAGATAAACCTGAATAAGTACCGCCTAGTTTTAAGAATTTAGGAAATGGCTCACAGGGGAATTCCAACCTTCTAGCCCACCCTCGCACACCCCCCCAACACACACAGAACCTCCTCGCCCGTCCCGAGGGGTTAAAACCCGAGGAGATAAAACCTCAGCTTTGAGCAGGTAGTCAATGGCAACCGTGATCCTCCCAAGGTCTTGGTCCTCCGCAAGGCCACCCGAGGCCACTCCGGCCGCAGCGCCCCAGGGGTCTGAAGATGCCGCTCCCGCGCTGCGCTGTAGCCCCAAGTCCACCGCAGGCCCTGGTTCCAGAGGCCTCGTGGGGCCTGGCCCCAGGGACCCGCTGGGGCGGCTGAGCTTTCAGGCCCACGACCTAGCAGCTCTAGCGACACCGCAAATCTCTCCGAGGCCCGTCTACTTCTCCCGAGGGTCGCCTTCCCCAACTCCTACATAAGGACCCCCCACCCAGAGACCGAGGTTACCTGGTCCAGCAGACGCAGAGCGGCACCAGCCGCGAGCCACTACAGACCGCAGCCTTCACAACCCGGCCCAGTCAGAGCGCCGCGATGGAAAGTGCACCGCCCAGCCTTATCTTTACGAGGTATTATTGGTCCGTCTAGATGCCAATCAATCTGAGCACGAATCAGCTTACTAGTTGGTTCCAGAAAGGCGGCTCTATGTCGGCTGATGCAATGGCCCGGAATAGAAGGGCAGGGATAAGTCACGTGACCGGGTAGGCTGCGGGCTTCTGGAGGTCGACATTTTGGTTTGCAAAGTCCTAATAGTTGACCTGGTTAATAACGGTAACCAACGACGTGTGTTTGTTAAAGGTCACGGCCTTGGTGTACAGTTCTGTTCATTGTGGAAATATGTTACTTTCGTATATAAAAGTGCATTCTATACATAAGGACGGCCAAGCTCAAAAGCCAGTTTAAAAGAAAAAAGAAAAAAAAAAAAAAAAAACCACTTGAACTAGCTTCCCAGTTCACCCCAACTCATTAATCATTATCCCACCTAACATTTGCTGAACACATGTAGTATGCGCCGGCACTGATGTAAACTTTCGAGCTAATCTTCACAACAATGAATGAGTTATAATGGAGTTACTAATATTACCTGTTTTTAACAGCTAAGGAGACTGAGGCACCCAGAGGTTAAGACAAGGAGAAAACCAAGAAAGACAAGTGTTTGTTCTGATCCACATTAGCCCAAAATAACATATTTGGCCTAAACAATCAGAAATGGGTCAGCCTTTGTGCCACCACAATTAAAATGGAAAGCCAGAATTGTACAAGCTTATTTTCAAAATAAAGTGATATTGGTTGTAGTCTAAATACCTTTATTATGTTGCTGGAGTTGTCGCTATTAGGATAGCACCTTCACTCGTGAAAGAATTAGAGACACATTTACAAAAAATTTTTTTCATTTCACCCAACGACTGTGTCAATACACATGAAAAGAAATAGTTGAGACCCAAATGTAACATTTTTCTAAGCATTCTACTTGAATTATCCTGTTCTCTATGATCTGTTTCTCTTGTAGGTAATGCAACTATAAAATAGAAAGAAAACTATTTTTTTTAAAGATTTTATTTATTTATTTGACAGACAGAGATCACAAGTAGGCAGAGAGGTAGGCAGAGTGAGAGAGAAGAGGAAGCAGGCTCCCTGCTGAGCAGAGAGACCACCCTGGGACCATTACCTGTGCTAAAGGCAGAAACTTTAACCCACTGAGCCACCCAGGCGCCCCCCAGGAAAACTATTTTAGTGCAACGCAAATTGTGTATTATAGGAAAATTCTTATTCTGGGCTAAGCAAATAGGCTTGCAGGTAAGAATAAGTGCTATACATATGACTTACTCTGAAGTAAAACATTGGCTGAACCTCTTGGGAAATGAGGAAGCTAATAGAGCTCAAGATAGTACAAGTTAGATACTTAGTTTTGGAAATATGTAGTCCTAGGTTTTAATTCTCCCATGGCACCTAAAATATTTTTAACACCCATAAAATGGACTTAGACCGTTCATTTATTTGCTATCAGGTCAAATGGCAGTGACTGAATAGTTTTCAGACCATAAGTTGTTAAGAAATCACCTGATATATTTAAATTGAGATCCTGATCTAGTGGGTCTAGGAGTGAGGCCTGAGATTCTGCATTCTAATGGACTTCCACAGGTGCTGCTGATACCTATGCTGCTGCTGCTGGAGGAGGAGGATCACATTTGGAGTAGCGAGGGCATCAACTAGGAATGAGCTTCTTCCCCTATTTGTTCAGAGATAAAGATTTAAAAGTTTGACCTATCTGGGGGTTGTGTATTCCTCACCTAGTCATTCACCAAGTGGGTGTCTATTATGCTTTAGTCCCTGAAGGTAACATTAAAGAATGCAAATTGCCCTGCCCTCATGAAGTTTTCAGTCTAGCGAAGGAGCTGGATATTCAGCAAAAAATAACAAAGTTCAATACACAAAGGACCCCTTGCTGGAGCAAAGGCTCAGCCTTTCGCCCCTAGCTCCCCGGGCACGCGAGCCCGAGGCTGATTGGCTGGACGGACCGGCTCCCAGGCCTCAGCCAATGAGGCAGCCGCAGTGAGGGCCGTTGGCGGAGGTAACCGCCATGCTGAGGGGCGATGGCTGGGGCTGCAGGCCGTATCCGAGGCCGCGCCTTGGGGTGCTTTCCGCTTGCCTTGCCCGTGAGCGATGTGAGTATTTCTGAGGTTAGAAATAAGACCCTTTTTCCACAGTTAGGCGTCTTCCCCACCCCACCCCCCCACCCATGGAGGGAAGAGTCTGGAGTAGTAATAATAGCTAATATTTATCAAGCCTTCGCCGGAGGCCAGTCGCTATATCACATAAGCTTGTGACTGCTGAATTATTGAATGGTGCACCGGGTACTTATCCATAACTTCAGAGAATGTGGAGGCTGCCAAAGTCATGTGGGAGTAAATGCAGGAGGTTGCATTCTAATCCAGTGGCTCTTGTAACCTTGATTCCTCTCTCCATGCTCTGCTTTGGAAAGCAGATTGCTTCTTAGCAGGTGTCTCAGGTTGAGCTAGTATCTACAGATGGAGACAGGAAACCTTAGCATACTGATGCTTATTAAATTTGGGTGGGTTTTTTTTTTTTTTAAGATTTTATTTATTTATTTGACAGAGAGAGAGGGAAGCGGGTTCCCCGCTGAGCAGAGAGCCTGATGCGGGGCTCAATCCCAGGACCCTGGGATCATGACCTGAGCCAAAGGCAGAGGCTTAACCCACTGAGTCACCCACGCACCACTGGGTTGTTTGTTTTTTAAATAGAGAAAGCAACACATGATAAAAAGCATTTATGAGAAGGATAAGCACCAAATTCAGGACAGCTGCTGTGTTGAGGGATGGTCATACAGGGGGCTTCAATCAAATCTTTGTTTTCTTTCTTAAGCCCTAAGGTGGGAACCTAGATGTTCATTGTATTATTCCCTTTCTTGTTTGTCTAAAATACAAATTTATTTTTTAAAGATTTTATTTATTTGAGACAGAGAGAGAGAGTGCACGAGTGGAGAAAGAAGCAGAGGGAGAGGGAGAAGCAGACTCCTGGCTGAGCAGGGAGCTCTCAGGACTCTGGGACCATGACCTGAGCTGAAAGCAGACGCTTAACCGAATGAGCCACCCAGGCACCCCTGAAATACAATTTTAAAAGGAAAACATGCACATAGAAACTAAATTTCAGAGGATGAAGTGTACACAACAAAAAGGAAGTCTTCTCTCACTCCACATTTCTAGATCCCTCGCAAGAAGCAACTACTGTTAACAGATTTGTGTGTCTCATACATTTCCTATAGTATCTACAAGCACATGAGGGTTTTCTTTTTCACAAGTGGATCCTATTGTATACAGTCCTGCACCTTGGATGATTTCTTTTTTAACGTAAAAATCCTTAACCTCCATTGGTCCTGTGATCAATATAATTTTGCTGGCAAAATATTCCTAGGATTGCTTCTGAATACGATGAGATGTCGTGGCTTCCCTGGCTGTGTGTGTGCCTTTTTCTTTTTGCATATCCTCCCCTATAGGTTCCAAAAAAATCTTCACCAAATTAACCCCTGCAAGGGTACAAGAGAAAAAGAATCATGGCAAACAGAGTATCATTTGGAACTGTTTTACCCTTTCCTGAACATTCTTACACTCTACAGGTAAAATTCCAGATAGAGCCCACTACTGCTTGAAATAAACTCACTGGAGTAGAACAGCGGCAAACAGAAGTGGGGATTCATTTTCTCAGCTTGCAGGAAAATACCCAGCTTCTTTCTAGTTAAGTAACAAGGGGAGGAGACCTTGTTTATTTCCAGTTAAGGGAAAGCGAGGGTCACATTTAATCCTTATTTTACCTCTTCTAAAAGCCCAAGATATTTTTTCCTTTAAAAAAAATTCTCCCAACCACGCAACCAGCGCTGGGATTGCAACCCAGGCACAGGTAACTCCAAAAGTCATGACAGATGGGGAAGAGCTCCCTGGAATGAACTCATTTGCTCATTAAGCGGCTTTGCATGGCCCTTTCCCTCTACCTACTACCAATCTCTTCATCCCGGGCTCTTGTCAATCCCCGCAGGAATTGTGTCCTTCAGACTCAAACCTCTTTGCTTTTTCTAGTTTCCAATCCTTCTCCTGGAACGCATTTCCCTAGCACCTTGAGTATTTTTGAAGGTGAAATTCCTGTAAGTGGTATTGCCACATAGTCTACGGGACAAATTTTTAACCAAATGGTGTTTGACATGGCTGGTTGCCAATCCTTGGGCACTGAAAATTACCAACCTGAAGAGAAAAGGATGTTCCAATACGCTTTTGGTGGCTACTCTACTTGACATATTCAATCTATATGAGCTTCTCTGCCGGCGCGCTGGGTGGGAATATGGTTTTGCTCGTGCGGTGGAGAGCCAGTTGGCAGCCAGCGTTTCCGGACGTTAGAAAAGAGCGTGAGCTAACCAAGGGTTAGGTCGGGGGCTCCGAAAGCGGTGGAAGTTACAGCTCGAAGTGGGCGAGGCGGCTGGGTGGGCGCAGAGTCCTACGTCACTGCGGCGCGCCACTTCCGCTCCTCAGCGGCTGAGCGAATGACTTCTCCCTTGGTGGGGCTGGAGCTGGGCTTAGGGCGACCCGGGAGAGTCCACGATCGCGCCGCCCCAGCCAGCGAGTCTGTCTCACCAGCGCCTCGGACCATGGCCACCGATTCGTGGGCGCTGGCAGTGGACGAACAGGAGGCGGCGGCGGAGTCGGTGAGTTGACTAAAGCCGTAAAAGGGTCAGGGGGTCAGATTTGGCCGGGGATCATTCCTGGATAAGACACTCACTACTTTGGTCAGGACGGGTGTGGGGTGCGTGTGAGGATGGAGGATGGAGCCTGGACCCTGAGCTGGCTTTGTTTATCCGCCCGCCTCCTGGGTTACGTAAGAGCAGATGAGTACTCCCATGGATGAAGAGCCCCAGCCGCCTGTCTTCCTGGAAGCAAGACTGATTGTACATTGCACTCTCCCCACTGGGGAGTATAATCACCTTTGTGTCTTTCTCCGCCTCTGGATTCTGAGCTTTCTGGGCTCTGTGACCGTGGCTTACTCCTCTTTGTGTACTTCTTTGCTTGCTTAGTGATGATGAATGACCTACTCTGTGGGCCCGGTAGTCAGTAAGTAAATCCTCTTCTCACCTTAACTTTGTTCCGGGGCTCACACAAAGCAATCAAGATACGACTTAAACATGACTATGGAGAATTAATTCCTTCTACTTCAACACTCTTAAGTTCTGATAATGATTTGAACCTATTTCTGTTAGGCCTTGTATCTGTGAATTTCTTGAGAACAAGGACTTGGTCTTATTATATAACTGATAATAGATTATATGCACATAATTCGAAGAGTCAAATAGTTTTAGAATTTTTAAAAGATTTTATTTATTTGACAGACGGAGCGGGGTGGTGGGGGAGAGAACAAGCAGAGGGAGCGGCAGAGAGAGGGAGAAGCAGGCTCTCACGGAGCAGGGAGCCCGACATGGGGCTTGTTTCCAGGACCCTGGGATCATGGCCCCAGTGGAAGGCAGAGGCTCAACCAACTGAGCCACCCAGGTGCCCCAAGTCACACTTTTAAAAACTGGTTCCACCACCACCATATTTTTCCCTCCTCAGAGACAACTAATAGTTCTGTTGGAGGTAATTTACATCATTGACCTCCTTGTTCTCCAAATAGCATGTTATGCTAGTTTTTGAACTTTCCGTTTAGCCTATTTACTGATTTTTATTCTTTCTCCATACTTTCTCCACCACCCATGCACACCTTCCCACTCCCTACCTTTTCATTATATTATAATTTCATTTAGATCAGTATTTCATGTTTACATTACTAGTAACTTATGAATACTTTTACTTTCCTATAAAACTTTGTTTTTCCCTGGAATTTGTAATTGTCTTGCATTTTTGCTTCATGTTTTTTGTACTTATCACCAACTCAACCCCAAGCTCTTTGCTAATTGTTTAGTTTATCTCAGGATGTTCAAACACATTAAGTATTAGTTTGGAGCACCTAGGTGGCTCAGTCAGTTAAAGCTATGACTCTTGATTTCAGCTCAGGTCATGAGCTTGGGGTGGTGAGATCGATCCCCTCATGGGGATCTGCACTCAGCCTGCAGTCTGCTTAAAGTTCTTTTTCTCTCTCCATCTGCTTCTTCCCCCACCTCTCCCACTCTCGTTCTTTCTAAAATATGTAAGTAAATAAAATCTTTCATTAAAAAAGGTATTTTTTTAAAAGACTTTATTTGACAGAGATCATAAGTAGGCAGAGAGGCAGGCAGAGAGAGAGAGAGAGAGGAGGAAGCAGGCTCCCTGTGGAGGAGAGAGCCCGATGTGGGGCTTGATTCCAGGACCCTGGGATCATGACCTGAGTGGAAGGCAGAGAGGCTTTAACCCACTGAGCCACCCAGGCGTCCTAAAAAAAAGTATTCTATTAATTCTGTTTCCCCCAGGTCTTTCAGCCTGCTTCATATTGGACTAGTTCTCCCTGTGCTTAGAGCAGAACTCATTTCAGGGACTGGAGGGACCAGGGCAGATTTCCCTTCGCCTTCATTCTGGGGATTCACTCTTCTCTTGTGTTGGATCCCCTCTCTTCATCTTTATTGATTTGGTGAAACCATTCATCAGCTTTCTGGAAGTGTATCAGAAGTATTGTTGTTGTTGTTTTGTTTTGTTTTGTTTTAGATACTGTTGCATTTCTGGAAATAATTATCTTGCCCTGTCACTTGGATAGTATTATAGCTGGGTGTAGAGCTGTAGGTTGGAAATTAATTTCCTAATAATTTTTAAAGGCATTGTTTCGTTGCCTTTTAGACTTTATTGGTTACTGATATGTCTGAGACCATTCTGATTCCTTATGTGACCTGTTTTTCCCTTTGTAAACTTGAACAATCTTCTGTTTGCTTCCAGTATACAGAAAATTCCTGATAACTGGTATGGGTCTGTCTTCATCCATTTTGCTGGGCACTGGATATATCCTTTTTTTTAAAGACTTTAAGTAATCTCTATACCCAGTGTGGGGCTTGAGCACACACTCCCCAAGATCAAGAGTTGGATGCTCTTCCAACTGAGCCAGCCTGGTGCCCCTGGGTGGGTCCTTTCAATCTGGAAAATTCTTATCCTTCAGTTATGAGAAATTTTCTTGAAAAATTTCATTTTTTGTTTCTCCCCCTTTGTTTTTTCTTTGCTCTTTCAAGAATTCTTACTAGTTGACTGTTGGATATCTCAGAGTGGCCCAATCATTAAGTCAAGTTTGTTGAGGTAAAATTTACATACATTAAAACTCACCTTGTAAAAAATAAATAAATAAAATAATAAAACTCACCTTGTTCTGTGAATTTTGACAAAGGCATTCAGTTGTGTAACCATCACGGCAATCAAGATACGAAACATTTCCACCACTGCCCAAAGTTCCCTTAAACTTTCGCATTCACTCCCTTCTCCCCACCCTTCTCTGGCAACTGATGATTTGTTTTCTGTCTCTTTGAGATTTGTCTATTCTGGATATTTTATATAAGTTGAATCATACAATATGTGGTCTGTTGTGTCTGGCTGCTTTCACGTAGCATGTTTTCAAAGTTCATCCATGTTGCAGTAGGTGTCATTCCTTTTTATTGCCAAATAATATTCCATTGTCTAGATATATCACATCTTATTTCTCTGCTTATCAGTGTCCATTGATGAGCATTTCGATTGTTTCTACTTTTTGGTTATTATGAATAATGTTGCCATGATTATTCATGTACAAGTTTTTGGATGGACCTTTATTTTCAAATCTCTTGGGTATACACCCACAAGTGGAATTACTGGATTATGTAACTTTATGTTTAACTTTTGAGGAATTGTCAGACTTTTCCAAAGTGGCTGCACCATTGTATCACCCTTAAAATAATTGCTTTCTATGAGATTAGTATTATCTGTGACAGGCACTATTGCGTAGAGGTTAAAACCTTAACCTTTATAGCCAGACAGTCTAGGATTTGTATTGTAGGTCCATGGTTTACTAGTTCTATGACTTTGGGAAAATTGTTTAATCTTTATGTGCCTTGGTTTCCACATCTGTAAAATGGAGATAATCATAATACCTACCTCATTGAGTTATGGACATGCCTGTTATATGTGCAATGTAAGGAATAGCAGTTGTTGTTATTATGTATAAATCACAGTTCCAATGCAGGAATCTTTAAGATTTTATTTGAGTGAGTGACAGCAAGAGAGGAAGTTAGGGAGGGGGAGAAGCAGGCTTCCTGCTGAGCAGAGAGCCCAGTATGGGGCTGGATTCCAGGACCCTAGGATCATTACCTGAGCCAAAGGCAGATGCTTAACTGAGCCATCCAGGTACCCTGCAGGAATCTTTTAAATTACTTGTCCATATTGTATGGATTAGATAGTTGAACCTGGATAAGACTTGTGAATCTACTTAACCATGCACAGGTAAATTAGATCACAACTTTCCAAAACTGAGCAAATGAGTCAAGAAGCCTCTATTACCCTCTGCCTCATGGAACTCTCACTGAGGACACTGCATGACATAGGTAACATATGTAACTATGTATTTTAAATATTAAGCTTCATTCCTTATTTATTGTAGGTAAGAAAATACTACTTTCTATTTATATTTATTTCTTCATCCCCCAGTGGCTCCTGTCTTTGTTCTCCTTCTGTTCCATTGGGAAATTTCTTTTTAGAGGAAGGCAAACAGATAAGAAAACTGATGAGTATGACTATGTCCTCTACTTCACCATTTTGACAGAGCTAATCCCTTTTCTCTATAGTTCACTATTAAATCTTTTATGTCTCAAGAATGCTTTCTCAAGTAGCTTTTGAATAAAATGTAGTGTGTAACTGTAGAGTTTTCAGTTATTTTAACATACCTTAAAAACTAAAGTATTAAAGGCATTGAAAATGTGGGTATTACAAAGTGGATGTTTTTGCTTTTTTGCCTTTCGGTTAATTTCAGAATGGTTTCTGATGAAGTTGCAAAAGAAACTGGTTTCTCCTTTTTGGTCCAAGTAAACAGCAAAGAAGGTATCTAACTGTACTTTCAATAGAAGTTTCAGCGTTCAGTTCACTGACACTGCACTGGGTAATATAGACATCACTGTCTCTGCTTTATAGGCTTTAAGGTCCTTATAGCCAAGGGAGGAGTTTGTTTTTAGATTCGCTGGACCCTCTACAGAATCCTGATACGTTGTAATCAAAACATCTACTGGTTTCATTTACATTGTTGCTAACAACTTTACTACATATTGCATTTAGTTATTTTAACTGTTAACTTTATTTACTGTTAACTTCAGTTTGAACAATGTATCAACAAAACAATGGTTTGTCCTTTTTATCATTATTAAAATTTTTTGTAATAGATGTTTGTAACTCATTTATACTTCATTAACTCATTTATACCTCAGCCCTGTCATTTGCTTTAGCTAGCAATTTTCACCCTAGGAGTGAGTACTATTAAGTTTACTGTTGAAGTATTGCCAGTAAGTCAGGCAGTCTGTCTAGACTCGCTGTCTCTCTGTCCCCATCTTGCGCACTCTCTCTCTCTCCCTCTCAATAGATGTGGATACTATACTTAAAACAGGGTTTGTCAGCAGGATATGGAGAAGTGCTTTAGAGAAGATTAAAATATATTGAACACCTACTGTGTATCAGGCACTGCGCTGGTCCCTTCATATTCATTATCTGTTAGTGTGTTTGCTATCATTTGGAATTAAGGATTTTTACTGTTTTCTGATGATGTCCTTTTTTTTTTTTTTTTTTTAAGATTTCATTTATTTATTTCACAGACAGAGATCACAAGCAGGCAGAGAGGCAGGCAGAGAGAGGGGAAGGGAGGCTTAACCCACTGAGCCACCCAGGAGCCCCTGAAGGCAGAGGCTTTAACCCACTGAGCCTCCCAGGTGTCCCAATGATTTCCTTTTTTGCCAATTTCCTTTCTTGCCAGTCTCTCCAATATGTTCCCTCCTACTTCTCCCTCCCCTAACACCAAAGCAGAAACACCAGAAACTCCCTTTTCAGTTGGCAACAAAAGAAGTGTAGTTCCTCCAACCCTAACTAACCACCTATTAAAATAGACATTTGTGGGGCGCCTGGGTGGCTAAGTGGGTTAAAGCCTCTGCCTTCGGCTCAGGTCATGATCCCAGGGTCTTGGGATCGAGCCCCACATCGGGCTCTCTGTGAAACAGGGAGCCTGCTTCCCTTCCTCTTTCTCTGCCTGCTGCTCTGCCTACCTGTGATCTCTGTCAAATAAATAAAATCTTTAAAAAACAAACAAACCAAAAAACAGACATTTGTTTCATTCTCTTGCCTTTCCCGGACTTAGAGGAAAGACAGAATGAACCCGAAAACATAAACCACCAGTGTAGGTGGTGCGTTAAATACCCGTTTTTCCCTCTCTCTCTCTCTCTGCCTGCCTGTCTACTTGTGATCTCTCTCTCTCTCTCTCTGTCAAATAAATAAATAAATAAAATCTTAAAAAAAAAAAAAAGAAATGACTACTCTTTAAAAAAGAAAAAGAAAAAATAGCCATTTTCATTGTTACCCATCACTAGATGAGGTCCTAAGCCCCACTTAATATTTTGTGATTAGAGCACCTGTTTTGTGCTAGATCCAAAGATCAATTAAATAAAAATATTCCTGTCTTTAAGGTATTTTCTTCCCCTCCCCTAGCATTTATAAGGTATAAGTGACAAAAGTATATTTTCATTCTAATAGAGGAGAAAAGTGCCATCACAATATGCCTAATTTATGGTGTTTGATCAAAGTCCTAATAATTCTTTGAAATGTCTCTTTGCTCTGTCCCTTCCTTTGTATTCCCACTTCAGCTAGGTATTTTGATTACACAGTGTGCCACGATGCCCCAGACTGCTCTGTTTAAAATATTAGATTTCCACTACAAGGCAAAAAACAAGGCAACCTGAATATGAGGGTGCGTATCTGCACATTGTGGTCCTGCAGCTCAAACCTACAGTGCAAGGGAGCGGACTCCCACCCACACACGGCTTTTGTTGCAGCCCTCCCCCTTGAAGTTCTCTGAAGTGTGACTGCATTTTCCAGTATCTTTTAAATTTTCCTGTCGTTTGGAATATGAGAGAATGACAAATGGTATTCTACTGAGAGTCTTTGTAATCAGGGCATTAAGCAAACTCATAAACTATAATTTTCTCTAGGGACTGTAATTAGGAAGTGTGGATTTTGAGTCATTTGTGTAACCAGTTTTTTTCTACTGCTGTGTTTATGGGAAATTTTATTTTCACTCAAACATTTAGTCGACTAAAGGAGCCCGGCAGAACAACTTAATGAATAGATCTTGAGAGTGGCTCATTTCTCCCCAGCTTCACTGGGGAGACTCTGTTGATACAAAATCTTTTAAGTGATTTTCCTGACACTTTCCCCCCTCCCCCCATATTCTCCATTTAGTTGAGCAGCTTGCATCTTAAGGAAGAGAAAATCAAACCAGATGCCAATGGTGAGTAAAAGCTAGTTTGAAAACAAATGTGATTTCCTTTAGTATTTCTGCTTTGACATAACTCTCTGGAAAAAATAGGGGGCTGGCAGATACTGGCAGTCATTTGATTTAGGAACTAAACTGGATTGTTTTGCTTTGTATTGTGCTTAAAATAAGCATAGGATGCCTAAGTGACTTATTTATTACCAAACTTATTGCTGACCATGAGAATATACAAAGTATGAACAACCTAAGAGTTAACCTATTGTCATTCTGAAATCGTATCTACCCAAATCCAAGATTTCCATTAAATTTTCATTGATGATGTACATATAGTGGGCGGGGGGTAGTAACACTTACCTCATTCCAAATTCATTTACAATCTTTTTCTGTAATTTTTTCATAACTACAATGTTGTGTGAATATACATTTCTATTAAACAATTTATATACATAGAATCTTAATGGCATTAGATCAGTGTTAAAAACTGATGAAATACGGTTTGCACAAATATACCTCTGTTGAGCATCAAGGTGGTTTGTGATCATTGCCTGCTGTGATCATCTTTCTATAACATTTCAGAAATACTGATGCTATGAGGGAAAGTCCCATTAGTGTTTGATGTACTGTGAGAGGACTCGGAATAGGAAAGAACTGCATATAAGCAACACTGTTTCATACCTTTGTTTATTTAAGAACAATAAAAATGGTTTCATCTGTGGCTTGGTTTCCTCATTTATTGTTCTGCTCCCCAGGCCTTTTACATTTCTAGTGTCTCATAGAATTTGAACTGTCTCTGCTGTTGGGTATAGTATGTGATATTGAATGACGGCCACTTTGTGTCTGATAAAGGTGCTGTTGTCAAGACCAATGCTAATGCAGAGAAGGCAGATGAAGAAGAGAAAGGTAACAGCCTAGAGCTATACCCATGAGATTCCACCATCTTAAGACAATAGATTGTTACCAGGCTTCATTTTTAGACCCAACTTGGCTTGACTTTAAAGGGAGTCATATTGCTAACACTCAACATGGTTGCTGATGAAGGAATTCTCAGTGGTTACATTTTAAAGAAATTTTACTTTGAACAACTGATGGGACTTCAGCAGCAGCAGCAGCAGCAGCAGCAGGAAATAAGCCCTGAATGATGATCTTTTACAGGGCATTATAAAAGAAATTTTAAGTTGAATCGCCGTTGTCTACTAAAGTTAATGCTACTTGAACACATTAAAAGTGGATAACAAAATACAAACAACTTATATGATATCAAGATACAAACTTTGTTAATTTCTGGGGTTTGTTTTTGTTTTTGTTTTTTTCCATTGTTGAGATGTGCTGGCCAAGCTAATAATTTTCAATGTTCTGTTGAGCACAAGGGAGGGAGTTAATACTTGGGTTTACATAGGAAGAATAGATAACCTCCAGAAAGGAGGGCTTGATAGAGAGTCCTGGAGAGGAATAGGAGTCCCCAATGTATGACACCAGTATCAAAACCTTTTTCTTTAATAAAGCAATTTTAATTCTATTTATAAATCAAAACTATGATATATCCTGAATTATAAGTCCTAGCATACATACATGTAAGTGCTTAAAATGCCAATGAAAAGTGAATTCAGATGAGCTCATGGTGGATTTCATGGCCTTTAAAAATTCTTTGCTTAAAAAAAAATATATATTCTTTCCTCTCTTTTTCCTGACAGAGGACAGAGCTGCTCAGTCCTTACTCAACAAGCTGATCCGAAGCAACCTGGTGGATAACACAAACCAGGTGGAAGTCCTGCAGCGGGACCCGAACTCTCCGCTCTACTCCGTGAAGTCCTTTGAGGAGCTTCGGCTGTGAGTGATTACTTTTGGACTCTCCCCTTTGTGTTAGATACAGATTAACATTGTTAGTATGTGTACATACGTGTACACACACACACTTTTTTTTTTCACAGCAGAACATTTTTAGCTAATACAAATTTATCTTTTTACTTTATTTATTTATTGGTATAAAAGGTGATTTTATTAAAGGAGGAGCACAGGATCCATGGGCAGAAAGAGCTGCTGCCAGCCAATACAAATTTAATCAAAGAATTTAGCTACTTTGGGCTATTAAGTAAAATTTCTAGCTAAAGTGAATTGTGCAAAGTGCACAGTTCAAGTATTATTAATTGTAAATAAACTGTGTGTAACAATAGTAGGAAAGAGAGAAAAAAAAAAATCCCTCGGATATCTGGCTTCTTTCCTCAACCAAAGAGATGGTGACTTTCATCTTTAACTGTTTTCCCAGGAAACCACAGCTTCTCCAGGGAGTCTATGCCATGGGCTTCAACCGTCCATCCAAGATACAAGAGAACGCACTGCCTTTGATGCTTGCTGAGCCGTATGTGTCCTGATAGAACTCTACCCCATTTTTAATTTTCCGTTTTTTAAAATTTCTATTATTTTAAAAATCTATACTAGGAACACATGTTTATTTTAGAAAAGTTAGAAAATAATTTAAAAATAAGAAAAATTGTTTGTAATCTTCCCCAACCTACTATACTAACATTTGGAGACTTCTAGACTTTTTAAAAATAAACTCACATATTTAAACCTTTTTTAAAAAACAGAACCATATAAAATCTTATGTGCTTTTTTAAAAACTTAGTGAGATGATCATCCTTTGTTGGTAAATAAACATTTATCATTCATACACACCTTGCTTTCATTAGATGGATAGATAGAATTTATTGTGTCAGAAACAGTAAGCAAAAACCAAACAGGGTTCTGGGAAATCAGAATAGGGTAATTACCAAGGTTGTTTTGTAGTGCAGTGCTTTTCATACTTTCATAGGGACATGAATCTCTTAGGAATTTATTAAAATGCAGATCCTCATTTCAGTCCCTCTGAGGTTCACTATTTCCTAGAAGCTTCTAAGTGATGCTGATGCTACTAGTTTCAGACCACATTTTGAGCAACAAGATTCAAGAGCATGTGGAGCTTTTCATAAAAACTGATCCCTACATTATATATGATTATGGAAAGTTGTATTGCATCTGATCCTAAATCCTGAAACTCCTTTCATAGAGTCTAAAAATAGAAATTTTAGGTCTATATTAAAGTTTTCTTTGTTCTGTGTCAAAACGGTGCCTTTGGGGCGCCTGGGTGGCTCAGTGGGTTAAGCCACTGCCTTCAGCTCAGGTCATGATCTCAGGGTCCAGGGATCGAGTCCCGCATCGGGCTCTCTGCTCAGCAGGGAGCCTGCTTCCCTCTCTCTCTCTGCCTGCCTCTCTGTCTACTTGTGATCTCTCTCTGTCAAATAAATAATAAAAAACAAACAAACAAACAAACAAAAAAACAAAAAAACGGTGCCTTTTTTCACTTGATCTTAGCCAGAAGCCTGAGAAGCAATTAGTGACTTTTTTCATGATGAATAATGTCTTTTTTTTTTTTTTAAAGATTTTATTTATTTGACAGAGAGGAATCACAAGTAGGCAGAGAGTCAGGCAGAGAGAGGAGAGCGCACCCGATGCGGGACTCGATCCCAGGACCCTGAGATCATGACCTGAGCCAAAGGCAGAGGCTTACCCCCCTGAGCCACCCACACGCCCCAAATAATGTCTCTTTTTAACTTGACATTTTGAGCATCTATGAAAGCACTGGGATCTATAAAAAGCGAATGACCAGTGTGAAACAAATACTCCATTTATGCATCTCTTAAGTATGTTCAATTTTTAAAATCATCAATGTTAGAAGACACCTGAGAGAATTATCTAGTACCTCTCTAACAAATATGTATTGAGTGCAGGTGTGTAACAGATACTATTCTAGGCACTTGGTTACATTAGAAAACAAAACAGACCAAAATTCCTGTCTTTAAGGAGCATGGTCTGGAGTATAAATCATTTATTTTTATTAAAAATAAATAAGATATATAGTATATAGTTTGTTAGATAAGTTATAAATGTAATTAATGCCACTGAATTGTACACTTAAAAGCGGTTTTTAAAAAAAGTGATAAATACTGGGGGATCTGGGTGGCTTAGTCAGTAAAGCTTCTGCCTTTAGCTCAGGTCATGATTCCAGGGTCCTGAGATCAAGCCCCACATCAGGGGCTCCCCCAGCTTGTGCTCTCTGTCTGTGGGTCAAATGAATAGATAAAATCCTTTTTTTTAAGAAAAGTGATAGGTGATAAAAAAAAAAAGATGATAAATACGAATAAGAAAAAGAAACCATAATAAGGGAGATCAGGAACACCAAGGGAACTGATTGCAGTTTTCCCCCAACATTATATTATGAAAACTGTCAAAAAAAAAACAAAGTTGAAAGTTTTTTGTTTGTTTGTTTGTTTGTTTGTTTTTAAGAGAGAGCACACAAGTCGGGTATGGAGGAGCAGAGAGAGAGGGAGAGAGAGAATCTTGGCAGGCTCCACGCCCAGCACAGAGCCCCACAAAGGGCTAGATCTCATGACCCTGAGATCATGACCTGTGCCGAAATCAAGAGCTGGACAGTTAACTAACTGATCTATTCAAGTGCCCTAAAGTTGAAAGGATTTTATAGTGAACACTCATATGTCCCCCATCTAGATAGCAGTCACTAACATTTTACTAAACTTTATCACATATCTACCTACCAATACATAATTTTTAAGGCATTTCAAAATAGGCTACAATTTTAATCAAGTGCTTAGGGTATGATCTCATCAAGTAGGTGATGTGTGAGCAAAGCCTTGAAGGAGAAGAGAGAGTTGACATGTCATCTGGGGACAGCTGTCCCAGCAGAGTACAGAAACCCTGGGATGGGGGCATGGCTGGCTTGCTTTTGGGGCAGCCCCAAGGCTTCTGTAGTGGGATGAGTAAGGGAGCCCGTGGTAGGAGCTGAAAACAGAGAACTACTAGGGAGCCAGATCAGGTAGGACCTTGTAATGCAGAAGGATTTGCACTTTTACTCTGAATGAAATGGGGGAGTGACTGGAAGGCTTTTGAGCAGAGCAGTGACATGAGCTGACTCACATTTTAAAAGAATCACTGGCTGCCCTGTCAAGAATAAGAGATAGGGAGTGCTTTAAATTCCACTAGTCTTCTCTCTGTGGTGCTTGGTGTTTGTGGTACTAGCATGTGTTAACTACTGCAGCAATCAAAGCCTCCTACCATAAATTCATTTATTCTTCACTGTTACTAACTAAAAGGGTACTTAAGATGTAAGCCCCTAAACAATGTTTTCTTGTGCAGCCCACAGAACTTAATTGCCCAGTCTCAGTCTGGTACTGGTAAAACAGCTGCCTTTGTGTTGGCCATGCTAAGCCAAGTAGAACCTGCAAACAGATACCCCCAGGTAAGAGCTTGGTGAATTTGGATTTTCTGTCGATGTGTAGCTAGAAATTATATGTGATGGATTGAAAGCCAAAATGCATATTACTTTTTACATAAACAGAACCCCTTCTCGAGCACAAACAATATGGTTGACCTTCTGGTAGCAACACGCATCCTGTTCCCTTTCCACGGTTTGCCAGTTCTGAGATATTGCTGATAGGCTTGGCACCTTTACTTTCAGGAAAGACCTCTTCTATCTACAGCTATCATCCTCTGGAAAGTTCTGAGAACTTCCTGAGTAAATGAAAAGGAAGCTAATTTCCACCTGAGATTTCAGATCCTTGTTCACATGTGGGTTTTGTATTCCTATAGCCAATAGCTATTTTCAAGTGTATTTACCCAACCAGAGTTCTAACCTGTGACTTTGCAGCATGAAGAATCAAATGGCGTGCACTTTAATGTTCTTCTTCAGCCTCAGCTGGAGGAGTAAGTCCTGATGGTGATTCCCCACTGCCCCTTGAGATCTCACTCTGCACTTTCTCCCTGCCAGTGTCTGTGCCTCTCCCCAACTTACGAGCTCGCCCTCCAAACAGGAAAAGTGATTGAGCAGATGGGCAAATTTTACCCTGAACTGAAGCTAGCTTATGCTGTCCGAGGCAATAAATGTGAGTATGAATATGTGATCCTAATTCATTAAGCTAACAACTTCTATTTCTTTTTTTTTTTTTTAAGACTTTATTTATTTGACAAGAGAGAGACACAGTGAGAGAGGGAACACAAGCAGGGGGAGTGGGAGAGGGAGAAGCAGGCTTCCCAACAAACAGGGAGCCCGATATGGGCCTCAGTCCCAGGACTCTGGAATCATGACCTGACCCAAAGGCAGACGCTTAATGACTGAGCCACCAGGCGCCCACAACTTCTATTTTTAAAAATTTCAAAACATACACAGTAGTTGAAATAATAAAAATTAACATTTCACTTGGACTTGAAAACTTGACATTTTGCTAAATTTGCTTTATGTGTGCATGTTCTGGGGGAACCATCTGAGAGTAAATTGCAGACATTGTGGTATTTACTCCTAAATACTTAAGCCTGGAGGCACCTGGCTGGCTCACTCAGGAAAGCATGTAACTCTTGACTTCAGGGTTTTGTGTCTGAGCCCCACATTGGGTGTAGAGATTACTTAGAAATAAAATCTTGGGGCATCTGGATGGCTACCAGTCGGTTAAGCATATGACTCTTGATTTCAGCTCAGGTCTTAATCTCAGGGTTGTGAGTTCAAGTCCCACATTGGGCTCCACAAACAGAGTGGAGCCTACTTAAACAATTTTTTTTAAATCTTTTTTTTTTTTTTTTTTTTAAGGATTCCATTCATTTATTTGTCAGAGAGACTGAGCACAAGCAGAGGGAATGGCAGGTAGAGGGAGAATGAGGCTCCCTGCAGAGCAAGGAGCCCCATGTGGGACTTGATTCTGGGGCCCTGGGATCATGACCTGAGCTGAGAGCAGATGCTTAACCGACTGAGCCACTGAGGTGTCCCTTAGGGAAATCTTTAAAAAAAAAACTTTTTTTTAATAAATACTTTAGCATGCATCTCACAGTAAGGACATTCTTTTTTTCTTTTTTCTAAGATTTTACTTATTTATTTGACAGAGATCACAAGTAGGCAGAGAAGCAGGCAGAGAGAGAGGAGGAAGCAGGCTCCCTGCCGCGCAGAGAGCCCGATGTGGGGCTAGATCCCAAGACTCTGGGATCATGACTTCAGCCAAGGCAGAGGCTTTAATCCACTGAGCCACCCAGGTTCCCCACAATAAGTACATTCTTCAGGATATCCATAAAACCCTTATCACAACTAAGAAAATTAGGAGATTCTCTAATAACTAGTATCTAGTCCATTTTTATTTTTCCCTAATAGTCCCAAAAGTCCCATGGTCTTTATGGCTGTTTTGTTTTTGAACCAAGATCAAATTGGTGTGAATGCACTGCATTTGATGTTGTATCTCTTACGTTTCTTTAAATCTAGAATAGTCCCTCTACCTTCTCCTTCCCCCTACTTGACTTTTTGAATGGTCCAGACCAATTGCTTATAATACTGTACATTCTGGTTTTGTTTAATTGCCCGATTTCTTTTTAATGTCATCAGAAGAACAAAAATGTTCCTGAACATTCATGACCATTAACTCTGGCATTTAATTTTTTTTTTTTTTTAAAGTTGACAGATAGAACTTTTTTTCTTTTTTTAAAGATTTTATTTATTTATTTGACAGAGAGAGATCACAAGTAGTCAGAGAGGCAGGCAGAGAGAGAGAGGAGGAAACAGGCTCCCTGCTGAGCAGAGAGCCCCATGCGGGACTCGATCCCAGGACCCTGAGATCATGACCTGAGCCGAAGGCAGCAGCTTAACCCACTGAGCCACCCAGGCGCCCCTGGCATTTAATTTTTTAATTGAATTATAATTAAGTTTTATTAGTTTCAGCTGTATAATATAATGATAGATCAAGTCTGTATTTTTCTCAGTTCTCATCAAAATAAGTGTAATAAATGTAAAGGATAATCCCCCTTATCTATTTCACTCACCTCCCTACCTAGCTCCCCTATGGCAAATCTGTTCTCTGTATTTAAGAGTCTGTTTTTTGTTTGGAGCTTGTTTTTATTATTCTTTCTTTATTCATCTTCGTACTTTTGTTTTGCAACAAATTAACAATATTTAAGTAATATAAAAACTGTTGAAAGTTTGGCTGTGAATCTTTCACATGTGTAACTATGACTCACAAATCCACTCAGCATACAATACCAACTAATACCAACTTGAAGTTGCTTCTAAAAAGTAATACAATTATAAAACTTAGTAGAAGATGATCATAAACTTATTACGTAAATTGGTTGCAAACTGGGTTGAAGTTAGAATGCCAGAGTCTGAATAACTTTTCTGGGAGGCAGTAATTGGTTTAAGAAAGAAGCAGCATTTATTAGCTTTGAATTGACTCAACATTCACATTTGGGCAAAACTTTGGCAGTGATTAAGAGGGAGATTGTGTATGTCAGGTCATGATTGTAATTAAGAGACTTAAATTCAATATATAGGTGCCATCTAATTCAAAACGAAGAGGCAAATCTCAGTTTCAAACCACACAGAGTCAAGAATGTGCCATGGTCCACTGGGCCTTGTTTGGGGAAGCACTTTACCTAAGAGAGGCATTTTGTGCTTCTTTGAGAAAGCAAAGCCATTCATGATGAATCCTATTTTCTGACCTGGGCAAGGGTGTGTGAAGGCAACTGGCTTGTTTGATGTAGGTGCCAGGATAGCTGAGGGGCAGAGTGCACTGGAGAGAGCGGTGAAAGTCTGCTTGTGAGAAGTGCAACCCTGGGCTGGGGGAATGATGCTGACAGAGAAGAAATAAAGATAACAACAGATCCTCCTTGAAAGAGAACTGGATGACTACAGAGAACGGACAAGAACACTACTGAAGAGGCTCTCATCTTGTCACTGTTTCTATCCTGCGTCTTTTCAGCATTATTAAAAGCTGTGGTGATATTATAACCTTACTTTAAGATATTAATGCAAACATCAAAACAGTTGACATTAAAGTACAGCATAGCTTTAGATTTTTCTCAGAGAGGAAAGCTGGCTTTACCATGGAAAATACCCACAGAAAACATCTTGTCTCCACAGTGGAACGAGGTCAGAAGATCAGTGAGCACATTGTCATCGGCACCCCTGGGACTGTTCTGGACTGGTGCGCCAAGCTCAAGTTCATTGACCCCAAGAAGATCAAGGTGTTTGTTCTGGATGAGGCTGACGTGATGATAGCTACTCAGGGCCACCAAGATCAGAGCATCCGCATCCAGAGGTAGGAACTCTTGAGTCAAGAGGAACTTCTCAGCCTCCTGATCTGCAGCATCTTCTCCTTTTGCTTCAAACACCTCTTCTTGCTCCTGTCGGGTTCTTTATCGAGTACCTCCAGAAGCATTTGTTTGATGGGCCACTTCCTCATCAGCACTGACTGGGGTTGAGGAAGGAGACTTAGGGAATCTAACCCCAGCCCCATTCCTGCCCCGTGGCTGCTCTCACCTCTTCCCCGCTGTTCTCCTCCCGCTTTCGCTGTTTTCCTGGGCACGTAGCCCATGCAAGCCCCGGGCCGCTGTCTTCTGTTCGTTCCAGAAAAGACTCGGGATCATGCCCCGTACCTGGGTCTTCCCTTGCAGGATGCTGCCCAGGAACTGCCAGATGCTGCTTTTCTCTGCCACCTTCGAAGACTCTGTCTGGAAGTTTGCCCAGAAAGTGGTCCCAGACCCAAACATTATCAAGTTGAAGCGCGAGGAGGAGACACTGGACACCATCAAGCAGTATTACGTGCTGTGCAATAACAGAGATGAGAAGTTCCAGGCCTTGTGTAACCTGTATGGGGCCATCACCATCGCTCAGGCCATGATCTTCTGCCATGTGAGTAGCAGTGGCAGCAGCAGCTCTGGAGGGTGTGCCGGCCCCTCCTCTCAGCCAGCGCCACCTCAGTGCTGAGGCGGGCCAGCTGTCCTGTGTGGCCAGAAAGGAAATGATGAATCACCTCCACCTGCCCCAGGGAGTATTCTCAGACTTAACTAACGAGTTATGAGGGAAAGACAAGATTTGAACCTTCTTTGGTCCCACTTCTTAGAAATAACTTGGAAAAAACTCCAAATACCATCCAGTGAAATAATTCTATAAAACATTAGAGACTTTGGCTCACACCACACACTTCCTAGCGGAACACTAAGATGATTTAAGTAATTAATCTAAAAAACTGACAGGGCTAGAAGTATTTTTGAAATTGGTAAGCCTACCCTGATGACTGAACTCAGCAGGTCTTCATGTACTTTTAATGGCAACAAGCCACTTTTTGCTGTTATCTTTTTCTTTAACAAGTCTCTTCATTTAAAACAATTCTGTTCTCTCCAGACCCGCAAGACAGCGAGCTGGCTGGCAGCGGAGCTCTCCAAAGAAGGCCACCAGGTGGCGCTGCTGAGTGGCGAGATGATGGTGGAGCAGAGGGCTGCGGTGATCGAGCGCTTCCGAGAGGGCAAAGAGAAGGTGCTGGTGACCACCAACGTGTGTGCCCGCGGTGAGCAGAGAATGTGTCTGTCCGCCAGGCCCCGGGTAGCCAGGGAGTCCTCCGCCGGTTTGGGGGAGTCCACGTGGGCTTGGTTCTCTCCTGGAGATACCGGATTCCCCCCGCAGCTGAGAACTGTCACAGAAGCCAGAGGCGCCGATGTGCTGGAAGGACACGGAGCAGCAGCTCACTGGCCCAGGACGGTGTCTGCTCTCTTTGGGGCCCCCACGGAGGTTTCGGCTGCATTTTCTGATACTTGTGTCTAGCAGAGGCTCTCTCTCTCTCTTTTGTTTAAAGATTTATTTGACAGACAGAAATCACAAGTAGGCAGAGAGGCAGGCAGAGAGATAGGAGGAAGCAGGCTCCCTGCTGAGCAGAGAGCCCGATGCGGGGCTCCATCCCAGGACCCTGGGATCTTGACCCGAGCCGAAGGCAGAGGCCTTAACCCACTGAGCCACCCAGGCGTCCCAGAGGCTCTCTTCTTGAGGTCGTAATTTTGTCAGCACTTGCCGAAGTTCTCTTTCCCTCTGGGTTCTGCTGCATGCCCCCGGTCCCCGAATCCCAGAGCCGGCCTGCCCCAGACTCTTCCTTCCACCCGAAGCTGGTGTGTTTCAGCCTCACTTGGTGGGCAGTGATTTTCGGTTCCTGTCCTGACTCCTCTGCACCTGCCTTTCATGCAGGTATTGATGTCGAACAGGTTTCTGTCGTCATCAACTTTGACCTCCCCGTGGACAAGGACGGGAACCCGGACAACGAGACCTACCTGCACCGGATCGGGCGCACGGGCCGCTTTGGCAAGAGGGGCCTGGCAGTGAACATGGTTGACAGCAAGCACAGCATGAACATCCTCAACAGAATCCAGGAGCATTTTAGTGAGCGCCTGGGAATGGCCCCCGGGGAGGGGGGAAGGGTCGGTTCTCCCATGGCCCTGAGAGAGGCCCGTGTCCTTGTCAACAGTCCCCTCCTTTCCTACAATATGGAAGTTCTCGAAGAGCACACCTGGCAAGTTTTCAGGGTCAGGGATGCAAACGACAGTGCCCCCCTGGCCCGGCCGAGGGACCTAGGGCTCTCTCTGTCCCTCACTTGGGCACCGGGAGGCTTTGGGGTCAAGTGCAAGACTGCTGTGGCCAGAGGTATGGTCCTGTGCCTAGGCCGGGCAGAACGCTGTGTTTCCTCTCTCCCTGCCATGCTGTCCCTTTCCTGGGTGTGTGTCTCCATGGTAGACCCGCACTGAGTTCTCTCTGAATTCTCATTTTCCTCCTCAGATAAGAAAATAGAAAGACTGGACACGGATGATTTGGACGAGATTGAGAAAATAGCCAACTGAGACGCTCCACCAGTCACCAGTGCCCACCCCGGCACTCTGCCTGCATGGGAGACCAGTGCTTTCAAGGCACAGGCCTCGACAGTCACCACAAAGACAAAAGCAGAGAAGAAACTACCTACCTCATTTTAAATTACGTTTGGACTCGACAAAAATTGTGCAAATGATGGGGGAAGGTAGAAAAAAATTGTTTACACAACTTCTGAAGATTAGGCGTGAATACAGAGAAATTTACTTTTTGGAAATTCCGTCTTCTTTTCCCCCATCTAAATGCTGTGACTAATCACTGCTCAAGATCCTTGGAGCAGCCCCTGCCTACTCTCTGGCCAGAAGTGTTCAGAACATCCTCAAGCAGAATAGAGGTGAAGAGGGACACAGAGACCCCAAGTAGGACAGATATATCAGCCAGCCGTCATGTTTGTTGTATGGCATGAGGCCTGTAAGCTGGTGCTCTGGATGTGGGGTGGTAGAACTCATCTGAATGTTGTCATCTCCCTCTGTCCTGCTGCCCACACCAGGAAGGGATGTGCTTAGCATGGACCAAAGTGCCACCCTGAGACTTCGGTGTATGCAGATTTGTGCTGCAGGACCACAACCTCCTGGTTCTCATCAGCAGGTGCAATGGTGCACATGATTCCTGGTAGGTCCCTTGCATGTGCTTGAGCAAGGCCTGTGCACAAGTCATCGTGGAGAGTTAGCGGTGACCTGAGCTTGTCACACATCCTGGGCTCACAGGCATTTGCAGCATATTTTTTATAATCTCTATTGTCACCTTGACCCCTTAGGAGCCCCAAGCAAATAAAAGGTGATCTAAGGTTTGGATCTTCACTGAAAATTACAGCTTCCAATCACTTGTGGCCAGCTTCAAGGCAGCTCCAGAAGTGGTCAGCAGTAGTCACAAATACTTTGTCTCCAGATCCCAGAAGGCAAGATTTGCCAGAGCTGGGGTATTATTTCAGTTATTTGCTGTCCTGGTTGTGAAGTGATTCCAAACGTCTGTGTTCACAGTTCTTGGAATACAAGGAGTGCAATAAGGGACTAGAAGGACTGTGGTCATTCACCTGTGCAAGGCCGAAGTAACTGCCAGGAACTGGCTCCCTCCTTATTGGGCATCTTTGTGCAGAACAGTCCAAGCAAATACTAGTGATGGACGCTTTTCAGACCTGGCCTAAGCTGATGGTACCCACAGAATGACAAAGCAAGGATGAGATGAAATGGAGACCCCAGTCACAAGGAGTCCTCTCCAGTTCTTTGACCTTGATACAGAATGGCTAATTTGTCTAGGCCCAGGCCTGGAAGAGGTATTTTCTATGATGAGAACTGCTCCAATCCCAGATTATCCTTGTGTTTTCATGTTTTAGGGCCAGATCTGTTTCCTGGAAGGGAAGGTGCTAATACCAGCCTCCAGGTGGTTTCCTTAATTGGACATTACAGATGCTGCAGACAGACTGCCAATCCGCCACCCCAGTGGGCATTTGACTGTTGAGTGTTCTCTGCTTCTGGCCAACTGTGACCCACATTGGGAATCTCTTGAGAAGAAGTTTTTGTCTCCTACCCCCTGTAGTGCTGTGGACCAACCCTACAATAACTAAATCAAAGGCAATAATTAAAGGAGTACTGACTCCTCACAAAGCTGCAGGGTGACCTCCATTTCCCCCCTTCTCACAACATTTGTAACCAGCCTACTACATAGCCCTAAATCTAAGGAGGAAAAGGGGAAGGGATAGGCCTCAGACTTCTCAGTACTAGGAGTAAGTAGGTATCTGGTAGAAGTCTAGATCAACAGGTTTCCATCTGGGGGCTTGGACTCTAAGAATTCACTAGATGGGTTTCATGGAGTCTATGAAGTATGTGCCATATCTTGAATTTAGATGCATTTTCCTGGGGTGGAGACTCCCAAAGGAGTGTCTTTTAAAAAGGTAAGACTCACTGTTATGCTGGCTGTGCAGTGTCACCCCAGTGTCACTGCAGTCTGTATTTCTTCACGATCCATATTCATCCTTGCCAGAGCTTGGCTCCCAGGGTTCAGTGGTCCACAGCTGCCTCTGACTATGTGCTGTTTTGAGATACCACTGATGTACTGAAAATGTACTTGGTAAGCTTCAGTCCCCAGAGTTTCTCTTATTCTTTTTGGTAAGTTCTCATGTATGGAATGATAAACTGTCCTAGAACAGAGAAACTCACCTGGAAAAAGAGATTTTTGGTCCAATGGAAGATTCTGGATATGTTCATCCATAAACAATGGATTTTTTATTGGGATTTTCTGGAGTGTCATTGAATGGCTGTGTGCATAAGAACCATCAATTGCTGATGTATTTCTTATTGATGTTAAATGAATTATGAAGTATGCATGTTACTAGGATACCATTAATGAGTATAAAAAGTAAGTTTTGGGTTGCTGGAATTAGTGATCATGCTTAAGTCGAGACACTTAAGATTCCATAGGTTAGTCATTACCTGATCCTACTACTACATGTCAAAATTACCATTGCTCCAGCATGAACAGTTCCAATGTCTCTATAGGCCAAGGACCCCTCTCGGTTGCCAGAGTGCTCCTCACATTCTTTTATTCCTGATGGTAAACCCAGAGAACACTGGCTACCTAATCAGAAAGACGGCAGATGGCAGTAAAGACAAAGTCCTTACATTCTATTCTTCTAGTCCTAGGAAAGAAGTACAAATAGGCCTTGGAAGCAGGTCTTCTCCCCTTGTTTCATCTTGTTTATTATTTAACATGAAGGCAGTTTCATTCAGTGTCAATGGTATTCAGAAATTAAGGATTTCTGAGGCTAGGGGTTTCATAAAGGAGTGGAGTTTGCTTCTGAGAGAAAAGTGACAAGGAGAGTGCTGTAGGCAATGGAAAGTAATATTAAAACTAAAATAGCTTCCGCAGGATAAACCTAGCATACTGGAAGGGCAGTGAGGAGGGCAGCTTCGCCATGTGACAGAGAAGTCTTGTTAGGTACAAAACGAAAACTTGAACAGTGTTTGGATTTATTAGTGAACAGTCAAAGATTGTTAAATCACATAAAGGGAGTGATTAAATTAGTGGGGTTTTTTTGGGGGGGGGTCTAGCAGAGGTTTGTAGGATATGTTGGAGCTGGGAAAGGCAAGCATCTGAGAAAACAGTTTGAAGATGATTGTGTAGTCCCATCACACAGCAAGTGCCAAGGTTGTACTGAAAGCACAAAAGAAGTGGACTAGACGGTTATCACAGGAAAAATGATGGGCTTTTATACCTGCTTATTATTCCAAAAAGGATTTGTGGAAAGATCCACTGTGCAAAACAATTCTGGGAAGAAGCCCAAAGGGAAGGTTTGGAAAGAACAGATGCATCAGGGTTGAGTCTCATACACAGCATGTATGATTTCAGGCCTGTCACCTCTACAAGCAGGGACTTGGGCCCCTCTTCAATATCTTGTAGATTTCAGGGGTCTTCATGTTTTTCTTGGTCCTAGACACAAATGTCAGGTTCTTGGGAACTCTGCAGTTTTACCTGACTTGAATTTTTCTGCTTGAGAATAATTATTCTTTATCCTGTTGATTGAATCAGATTGCAGCATCTTCTAAAAATAATATAATGGAGGTGAGGGAACTAGAGGGGCTGATGCTAGGAGGCTCCAGGACCCTGCTTTCCCAGTCCTGCATCTGGGACAGGATTTTCCCAGAATAACTTCAAACACCTTGTTGGAAGTCAGGCCAGGTGGAGATCTGTTTAGAGGGTATCTGTCATACTCATACCTAATGCCCTCTTGTTCTCCAGTCCCTGTTGCTAGATGCTTCTGCCTTGACTTAGAAACCATACTGGTGTGAGTATTCATCTGAGCAAGGGGCTCCATAGTAGTTCTAGTTGTAAGATGGGGGATAGGAGTAGGTGGAGGCAAATACTGGATGTGGTCTGAGATTGGTCATGGTTTGGGTGTCAGCTGCTCTGGTGAGATAACTCTCATTTCCACTTTAGCCATCTCTCTCAGGCAGATCTTTTTGGATCATGCAGATCTGCAGCCCAGGGCTACAGTCAGCTCCCTTAAGGCAGGGGGAGGGGTTTAAATGGAACTCTCCTACAAGTACCAGTACACATTTCTTGATTCTTAACAACTGTTCTATCTTTATCCACATACTTCCACCATTTTCAGAATTCTCCAATTGAAAGAAAGCCAAGTAGTCTCAGGTTAGCTTATCCCTGAGAGCACACATCCCCATGCTTAGACTTGAAAGAACATGAGAAAGCCCTGGTTGGGTGTGTGGTCAAATGTGCTAAGTGTTGTCCTCTGGTCTGTATTCCTCTCACACCAACAGCTTCTAAAATTTACACGAGAAATGTCCTGATAAATTAATGCCAGTTGAATCCAGGTTTAACAACAGCACAAGTCCCAGTGTTTGGCACTGGTTTAATTTCTAAAACAAGGTTAAGTTAGAGGGACAAATAGTGTTCTATTCATCTGATTTCGCATTTAATGCCCATGGAAGGAACAACTTCAGAAACAGCTGCAGTACCTCTAGCCTCCTGGTTCATTAGTTCTTTTTTTTTTAAGATAGGCTCCACATCCAACATGGAGTCCAATTCAGGGCTTGAACTCACAACCCTGAGCTGACGCCAAGAGTCAGATGCTTAACTAAGCCACCCAGGTGCCCCTCATCAGTCCTTTCAGATGAACTCTTCCACGCTATCCAGTAACCATTTTAAGACTCACCTCAATCTTCAACTCCATTATCTCCATATTCAGAGTAAACAGTCAACACAAGGAAACCCCCTCAGCTTTCTGCCACCAGACCTTTCCCAAGCATGCCTATCCTTCCCTCTCCATCCTGTTACAATGGGAGAAGTGCCTACTGTCTAAATTTCTCTACCAGTGCACCGAATTCCCTCTACTGTGGCTGCTTAAGGACTTGCTCCATCTTCTCCCTCTCATATTTTCAAACTTTCCCATGCCACTAGCTGGTTCCCCCACCACCCCCATCAATTTTTCCGTGTGTGTGTGTGTGTGTGTGTGTAGGAGTATTAGTAGTAGTGGTAAAATACACATAACAAAATTTACTATCTTAACCATTTTCAGGTGTACAGTGTATGAAATACATTCATAATGTGATAAAGCAACCACCATCTATTTCCATAATTCTTTCAGATCTTGCAAAACTGAAACTATACCCAAGGAGGACAGGGAGAAAAGTGGGAGGAAGAGAGAGAGAGAGAGAGAGACAGAAGCAGACTCCCCACTGAGCGCAGAGCCCAACGCAGGGCTTCATCTCACGACCCTGACATCATGACTAGAACTGAACCCAAGAGCTGGATGCTCAACCAACTGCACCACCCAGGCACCTCTGAAAAACTTTGTACTTACATTTTTTTTTTTTAAAGATTTTATTTATTCATTTGACAGAGAGAGATCACAAGTAGGCAGAGAGGCAGGCAGAGAGAGAGAGGAGGAAGCAGGCTCCCTGCGGAGCAGAGAGCCCGATGTGGGACTCGATCCCAGGACTCTGAGATCATGACCTGAGCCGAAGGCAGCGGCTTAACCCACTGAGCCACCCAGGCGCCCTGTACTTACATTTGACTCCAACAGCATTTAGCACCATAACAATCCCTTCCTCTTTTTATTTTTATTAACATATAGTATATTATTTGTTTCAGGCATAGAGCTCTGTGATTCTTCAGTCTTACACAATTCACAGCACTCACCATAGCACATACCCTCTCCCATGTCCCTCACCCAGCCACCCCATCCCTCCCATTCCCCTCCACTCCAGCAACCCTCAGTTTATCTCCTGAGATTAAAAGTCCCTGATGGTTTGTCTCCCTCTCTGGTTTCATCTTGTTTCATTTTTCCCTCCCTTCCCCTATGTCCTCTGCCTTGTTTCTCAAATTCCTCCTATCAGTGAGATCATATGATAATTGTCTTTCTCTGATTGACTCATTTTGCTTAGCATAATACCCTCTAGTTCCATCCACGTTGTTGCAAATAGAAAGATATTTTTTTGATGGCTGCATGATAACTCTATAATACACCCCACACACACACACACATCTTCATTATCCATTCATCTGTTGATGGACATCTAGGCTCCTTCCATAGTTTGGTTACTGTGGAACAGGCCCTTCCTCCAACCATTCTTTGGTGACTAAAGTGACACACTACACTTACTGGTCTTCCTTCACTCTGGCCACTTCTCTGTTTCCTTGGTAGGCTTTTATATTTACCTCTTAAATGTGAGCACTCCTCATAAATCTGTTTTGGGGTATCTCTTCCTCTTTCTCTATTGTGGGCAATCTTGTTCATTCCTCTGGCTTTCTTTCTGCTGGCAACTCTAAAATCTATACCAAGACCCACTTTTCAAGCTCCAGGGTTATAGAAACAACTGCCCACATGACACTTGCAATTGGAATGTTGTCAAGGATTCCTGTACTCAACATATCCAAAACTGAACCCATCACCACTCCAAAAAACGCATGTTCTGCTCTTGGCTCTTCCTCTAACTTTATATCACAAAATGGCACTGCAATTGTCTGTTGTTCAAAACAGAAATCTGGACTCAACAGGAACTTCCTGACCCCCAACCAATAATCACCAAGTCCTTTCATATATATTATCTGCGGCTGTGTAACACATCATCCCAAAACAATGGCTCAAAGCAACTTAGTCTGGGTGGCTCTGCTGGCCTTTCCCAGGCTCACACATGCAGCTGTATTCCCCTGGCTGTTGTGTGGACCCTGTTGAGACAGCTGGGCCCCTCCATAGGGTCTTTCATCTTCGTAACATGGCAGATAGTCTCTGGGTTTCAAGAGGGGAGAGCAGAAGCTCTAAGTTCTCCTGAAGCCTTGGCTCAGAACTCCCTAGTCCACTTTTTTTTTTTTTTTTTTTTTAATAAAGGATTTCATTTATTTGCTAGAGAACAAGCAGGGGGAGGAGGCTCCCTGCTGAGCAGAAAGCCCACCTGGGGCCTCAATCCCTGGATCCTGGCAGATGCTTAACCAACTGAGCCACACAGGCACCCCTCCCCAGTGCACTTCTGTCACAATCTTTTAGTTGAAGCAAATGACAAGGCCAGTGCAGAGATGATGGGGAAATAAATATCTTCTCACAGGAGGAGCTTGAAGTATCTGTGGCTATTTTTAATCTACCACCTTCTATTGGGTTGAATCAAATGAAATATTGACCTACAAAGGTGGCACTTTCACATGGTTCAATCTGATGTTTCTTGAATTCCCCCTGGTCTAGACACCACTGTCATTGGTCTACTACATAGCTTCCTAGTGGAACCTGCCTCCAGTCAGGTTTTTCTCTAGTTCAACTGTCACACAGCAGCCAGAGTGATCTTTCTAACATTTCAGTCTGATGACCCCACCCTTCAGGTTAAAACCATCTCCTGCCCTCATACACACTTTCCATTTTTCTTGAGATAAGCTCAGAGGTACCTGGGTGGCTCAGTCCATTTGCATTTGCCTTTGGCTGAGGTCATGGTCCGGGGGTCCTGGAAGAGAGCCTTGGGTCAGTAGTCTGCTTCTTCCTTGGTGAGTAGTCTGCTTCTTCCTCTCCCTCTGCTCCCCCGCCCCCGCTAGGTCTCTAATAAATAAATTCTTTTTAAAAAAGGAGGGGATAACTGGGTGGTTCAGTTGGTTAGGCATCTGTCTTTGGCTCAGGTCATGATCCCGGAATCCTAGCATCGAGTTCCCCATCAGGCTCCTTGCTCGGCAGGGAGTCTGCTTCTCCCTCAGCCTCCTGCCCTTCCTGCTTGTGTGCATGTACTCTCTGCCTCTCTGACAAATAAAATCTTAAAAAAAAAAAAAAAGATAAGCCCAAACTGCCTAACATGGTAGGTACTAATTAAGCTCTCCAGATCAGATGCCTTACTTGCTTTACTTTCTCCCTCATACTCTCTGCTCCACTATCACTGAAATTTGCCCTTGAGCTGGGCAAATATGTCTCAGAAGGTGGTGGTCCTGTGCATTTCCCTCCCCAACTTCTCAAAACTGCATTTCCTCCTCCAGCCCACTCTGAAGCTGAAACAAAAATTCAAAGATAATGCTAGAAGAGGTTTTCACTTCCAGGATTGTGGCTAAGAAGCATTGGGGGAAAAAGACGTAACTAAAAATGGGAGCCCTCCAGTGCTGCAGGCAGCTAGAGAGCAGTGTGGAAGAAGCTCAGAGGACACTCCCTTTGCTCCACCCTGGGGAGCTCCCTCTTGCCTGATCTCTTGGAAGTGCCCCTACCCCCAGCAGAACACAGGAGACTGGGATACGCTGCATAGGGAGAGGAGCCTGAAGGGAGAGACTCATCCCTCCCCAAGCTGCCCCCTAACAACCTGTGACCATTTGCATCCACTGCCATGGTTATACCTCTCCTTGAAACTCCTCTCCCAATCCTTCTATCTCTTCCTGGTCCTTCCAATTTCAGTGGTAAAAATTGATTCTTCAGGAAGGCATGCCTCACTCCCCTATCATAATCCCCCATCATGTCCAGTTCTTGCCTTATTAACATTCTGTTAAATAACCTTCTAAAGGTCTATATGGATTAACTTATCAACTCTTCATAAGAAATATGTTATAAAAAATGTTATGATTCCTATTTTACAGATGAGGAACAGGCACAGAGAGATTAAGGAATTTGCCCTACAACATAGAGCCACGAAGTAGCAAGCCAGGCCTTGAGTCTGGGCAGTCTGGCTACAGGGCCAGGTTCTTTTTTTTTTTTTTTTTTTTTTTTTAATATTTGCTTATTTATTTATTTGACAGAGAGAGAAAGAGAAGGGAACACAAACAGTGGGAAGCAGCAGGTAGAGGGAGAAGCAGGCTCCCCTACCATGCGCAGTGCCAGATGCTGGGGTTCAATCCCAGGATCCCGGGATCCCAACCTGAGCCGAAGGCAGATGCTTAATGACTGAGCCACCCAGGTGTCCCCAGGGCCACATTCTTAACCACTAGGCTGTATATGCTTCACATACAAATATGCCTAGGTTTAAGACTGCTGGTTTGGTGTCTGTGTTCCTTGTACTTAAGGACAGTAAAGGCAGGAAGTAGTTTTACTCAATCATCACTGAATTCCTGTCAGCAGGATGTGTTTTACAGAGAAATCTGCTTTGCTAATGTGTTAACCAATGAAAACATGGAAGACGTTTTACATGTTTTCTTTTAAAATCATCCCAATCACTTTTTCATAGAATTTTTTTTGTTATTCAAAAAACTTTTGATCCTTACAGCATCCCATTCCCCTCCTGTTGCCTCCTGTCCACAGAGGCATCCTGAGCGAAGAGCAGTTCCCAGAGCAGAGCCATCGTCCTGCCAGGCCCACCCCCACTAGAGGAACAAGCAATGCAATTCCCTGTACCCATTCACTCAGAAGAAATGATGCCACAAAGACAGGTGTGTCCCTGAGAGATGGTTATTTGCTGATCGCCAGTTCATTCACTGATCTGTTCACTACCTAATTCAACTGTTCACTGTGTCCCTGCCCTGGGCAAGATGCTGGGGAATCAAATGTGAACAAAACAGGTAAGGTCCCAGCCCACAGGATTCCCAACTGAGTGACGAAATTGAAACAATCAAGTGATCAGGCAATTCCATGGACAATTCAGTTCAAGCTCACCCAGGCCCAAAGGGCCAGTTAAAAAGTATCCCAGGAGGGGCGCCTGGGTGGCTCAGTGGGTTAAGCCCCTGCCTTCGGCTCAGGTCATGATCTCAGGGACCTGGGATTGAGCCCCACATCGGGCACTCTGCTCAGCAGGGAGCCTGCTTCCTCCTCTCTCTCTGCCTGCCTCTTTGCCTCCTTGTAATCTCTCTCTGTCAAATAAATAAAATCTTAAAAAAAAAAAAAAAAAAAAAAAAAGGTATCCCAGGAATGCTGACCCCCCCATCACTCTGCCCTTAGTTTCCGGTTTTCTTGCCCAATGATTTCTGAAACTGGGTTGCCCTGAATTCAAATCCTATATTTGCCACTTATTAGGCCACTGGTATCTGGGAAAAGTTAACTTTTTAGTCTTTAGATTAACCAAGTAAAGTTAATTAGATAATTCAAGTAAATCACGTAGGATGCATTTAAAATGTTAACACATTATGTCCTCACTACCCAGCAGAGCTGAATCTTACTCAGAGCAGGAGACTCTCTACTCTGCAGCTTCAGGAGAATTTGCCCTTCCTGTCAGTCACTGGTCTGGAGAAGAGTGGGATTCTCGGTGGCTTCCGGCTGGATGCCCTCCTTTTGGGATATAAATGCTAACTGAGGGGGAAGTGATAGCCTTGGCAAGTTCTCTATTGCCCAGAGCTGCCCTAAAACAGGTTGGCTGGTTTCATTGTTCCGGCTAGAGCTTCAGCCTAGATCTCCCTGAGAGAACTCACCTAAACTAAGCAAATGCCCACCAGCCTAACTGGAATAGTTCGTGAACTAAAAAGAAATTTAGTAAACACCCTATATATCCGATGCAAGCAAAAGTCCTATCCTCAATTCCCCAGGAGACCACATTTAGCTTGAGGAGTTGTGTCTCAGTGGAAACAATGTAGGTGTCACCTCTCAGTGACAGAGCAGCTGACTTTGTAATAAAACAGCAATCAAGGACCCCTGGGTGGCTCAGTCTGTTAAGTGTCCACCTTCAGCTCATCTCATGATCCCAGGGTCCTGGGACTGAGCCCTGCATGGGGCTCTCTGATGAGCAGGGAGCCTACTTCTCCCGCTCCCTCCTCCTGCTGCTCTAGCTGCTTGTGAGCGCTCTTTGTCAAATAAATAAAATCTTAAGGGGAAAAAAAAACCCAGCAATCAAAAGAGGAGAGTGGACTCCTAGACTTCAGTTGTGCTCTACACAAGATCCTATGTCCCCAAAGAACTTAGAAAAACGAGGCTGTTCGTGTTCTTGCTTTTGCTTTTCATGAGAGTTTGCTGCCTCGATGTTTGAGATAAGACAGACTGGGAGGGAGAGGTGCCTCAAAATCTAGTTGTTGGTATTTTCAGCAATTGCTGTAATAATAAGACAGAAGAAACATTATTCCTCAGAAATGCAATTAGCAGTTTCTCTCAGGGTTGCTGCCCCACATAGAGTTAGACCATGGTGCTGGCTCCTTATAAGTAATGTAGTTTTCCAACTCACTGGTGCTACGGATGCCGGGAATTAAACTAGTTACTTGGGAAGACTATTTGGCATTTTTCTATAGCATAGGGTATACTCCTGTGCATGCCCTCTTTTTAAATGAGTAGTTAAGAGCTGAGAAAACATTCTAAACCCCCAGAAACACTTTTTACAGTACAAAGTGTTACTACCTGTGTTTTTAAAAATTTAGGGTTTTTTTCACTGCACTGCTTTGTAACTGCCATTCCAATTAAGATACAGAACATTTAAAAAATAAAAAAGATACAGAATATTTTCATCATTCCTGAAAGTTCTCTTTTGCCCTTCCAAACAATCCTACTCACCCCAGCCCATCCCCGAGCAACCACTATTCTGATTTCTATCTCTAGAGATTATATATACATACCTATTTTGAATTTACATAAATGGAAACATGTACTACACACTATATCTCTGGATTCTTTTGCTCAACATAATGTCTGTAAGACCGCAGAACTCTCATTTCTGTTGCTGTATTTATCAGTACTTCATTCCCTTTTTTGTTTTTTAAATCAATGTTATTGGGAAGGATAATTTATATATAATAAAATGACATTTGAAATATACAGTTCCACTAGTTTCTTTTGTTTTTAAAGATTTTACTTACTTATTTGAGAAACAGAGAGAGCACAAGCAGATGGGGAAAGGGGCAGAGGGAAAGGGAGAAGCAAGCAGACTCCCCACTCAGTGGGAAGCCCAACATGGGGCTGGAACCAACTAAGTCACCCAGGTACCCCTAGTTCCAAGTTTGTTCCATATAACAAACTTATACATCTATGTAACCAGGACCTCAATCAAGATACAGAACATTTTGGGTACCTAGCTGGCTCAGTCGGCGGAGGATGTGACTCTTGATATCAGGGTTCTAAGTTCAAGACCCATGTTGGGTGTAGAGATTACTTAAAAATAAAATTTAGGGGCATCTGGGTGGCTCAGTCGGTTAAGTGTCTGACTTAGGCTCAGGTCATGATCCTGGAGGCCTGGGATCGAGCCCTTCATTGGGTTCTCTCCTCAGTGGGAGCCCGCTTCTCACTCTCCCTCTGCCGCTCCCCCTGCTTGTGCTCTGTCAAATGAATAAATAAAATCTTAAAAAAAAAAAAAAGGTACACAACATTTCTATCATCCAGAAGTTCCCTTGTGACCTGCTCAACCTTCCCTCATCCAGATGCATTGCCCTCAGATGAGTGTTCTCACTATAGATTTCCCTTTTCCAATTTTTTAAAAAAGATTTTATTTATTTATTTGACAGACAAAGATCACAAGTAGGCAGAGAGGCAGGCAGATAGAGAGAGGGAGAAGCAGGCTCCCCACTGAGGAGAGCCCGATGTGGGGCTCGATCCCAGGACCCTGAGATCATGACCTGAGCCACCCAGGCGCCCCCCTTTTCCAATTTTTGACTTGCATATATGTGGATCCTACAGTATTGCATCTCTTATATCTGACTTCTTCCCTTCAATGCAACATCTCTTAAGATTCACCTACTTCATCATGAATAGTTTATTCCTTTTCATTGCTGAGTAGTAATTCAATGAATAAACATACCATAATGTGTGTATCCATTTTCCTGTTGATGGACATTTGGGTTTCCAGTTTGGGGCTATTTTTGATGAATTTTGCTATAAACATTTGGTACAAGTCTTTCGGTGGACATATGTTTCATTTCTCTTGGATAGTAACCAGGAGTAGATTCGCTGAGTCACAGAGTACGTATAGGTTTAACTTCTTAAGAAACTGCCTAACATACAAAACCACTGTGCCAGGGCGCCTGGGTGGCTCAGTGGGTTAAGCCGCTGCCTTCAGCTCGGGTCATGATCTCAGGGTCCTGGGATCAAGTCCCGAGTAGGGCTCTCTGCTCAGCAGGGAGCCTGCTTCCCTCTCTCTCTCTCTCTCTGCCTGCTTCTCCATCTACTTGTGATCTCTCTCTGTCAAATAAATAAATAAACAAACAAAAACCACTGTGCCATTTTACATTCTCTGCAGAAGTTTCTGAGAGTTCCAATTGCTCCTGACAAAGCTTCTTTGCATGACCAAACTTTAGTCAGGTTCTTGAACCTTCTACTAAGCTTATCTGTGCATTCCTTGTAAAATCCAGTTTTAGCAAGACTCCCCCCCCCCACCCAACACTTGGTATCTGGCCACCTCAGTATTTGACAGCACCATCCCCCAGGTGGGGTCTGATTCATCAGCAAGAATCCCGTTAGGTTAGAATTCCACTAACAGAATTCCCCTACACCTTTATGTTTGCTCTTAGTAATTTTCGATCCACTGACCACTCCCTACCACCACCACCCTGCTCCTCAGCTATAAACTCTCCCTCATGTTGCATCTCACCCTCACCAAAAAAAATCTCACTGTAGAGTTCCCTATACCTATCCTGTGTGCCTTGCCATCTCTACCATGTCGCTGAATATTTCTTTAACATTCCACATTCTTACCAACACAGGGTAGGTCAATTTTTAATTTTAACCATTCTACCAATGTGCAGTGGTATCTCTGTGTGGTGACTTCGATTTGCATTTCACTTTGATTTGCATTTCCTTAAGAACCAGGGATTTCCAGCTCTTTCTCATGAACTTACTCGCCACAACGGTATCCTCTTTTGCAAAGCTTCCAAGTCATTCACCCATTTTGACATAAATGTTGCAATTAAAAATGTCCTGAAGTGGGCGCCTGGTGGCTCAGTTGGTTAAGCCCTCGGGTCAGGATCCTGGAGTCCCGAATCAGGCTCCTAGCTCAGTGGGGAGTCTGCTTCTCCCTCTGAACCTTGGGTCTTCTCATGTACTCTCTCTCTCTCTCTCACAAATAAATAAATTAAATCTTTTTAAAAAGATGTCCTAAAGTAATACATTTTGAACTAAAATCTCTATTAACGTATTCATCCACACATTAAGAAGTATTTATCAAGAGGCTAGTATGTGTCATGAATATCTCACAAATTAACTGTGACTAAGACATAAAATGTTCGCTCTTGCTCGAAGAATTCATATTCTGGGGTGGGAGGCGAGAGGCAGAACGTGAACCAAAAGCAAACAAGATGATTTTTGATGGGATGGAGATGTTCACTGAGTATAAACGAGAAAACGTTGGAAACAACCTATACATCCCCAAGGTGACAGAGGCAGGGGGAGTTAGGTAATTTATGTGACATGAATTTAATGGCCTATTATAATGCCATGACATCGATAACTATAACATGAAAAAAATACTTAGCCATATAATACAAGGGTCAAATTTAAAATTGTATGCGTACGTTGTTTGTCTATGTAAAACACCCGTGTTTTGATGCATATGGACGAAAACTGGAAGGACCCAGAAGAAAAATAAAACGCTGCTGCGTGTATTCTTCGGAGTGATGGAATTACGGGGGCGTCTAACGGCTCTTGGTTTCGTTTTTTGATTTTCGTCTTATTGCTACCGCGTTAACACCAGACACCAGCCATCTACGGCATTCTCAGGGGACTTACCTTTGTGCAAGTCTTTAGAATTCAGAGACACGTGACAGGTTTGAAATAAAGCATGGGTTACCTCAGTGTGAAGTAAGGCAATAAAGCCAGGACTAAGAGTTTGACTTCGCAGAGCCTGGGGAGTTCAAGGCGCGACAACGGTGCTCCAGCCCGCGGTACACGCGCGTCAGCAAACGACCGGAAGAGGCGACGCTGAAGAACACGCCCGGCGCGGCGCGGAATAGTGACGCCTTGCGCCGGGCAGGAAGTGACGTCACTTTCGGTACCACCGCTTCCGGTCCTCGTGGGGGTGGTTCTCGCGGAGACAGCCGACTCGGGACTGGTGTTGGCGCGCGTGCGGTGAATTCCTTAGCGAGTCGACCTCACTTCCCGCCGGATCATGGCCACCGACTCGTGGGCCCTGGCAGTGGACGAGCAGGAAGCGGCTGTCAAGTCGGTCAGTGGCTTCAGCTCCCGCGGGGCGAACGTAGCAGGGGCCCGATCGAACCCTGATGCGAGCCCAGGGAGCTAGCTACCCGGGTTGGGCAGGCTTGTGGCCCACATCTCCCTAGAGTTTGCTGCCGGGAATCACTTAGCCCCGATTTGCGCCTGGGTCGAAAGAGACCAACGTCGGCCTTGTACTGTTCATCTGGGCGGGTTAAAGACTTTTTTACCCAGTAGCAAGTTTTTTCCCACTTTGCTTTTTTTTTTTTTTTTCTGTTGCACTTCCTTTTCGGGCGTGGGGTTTGTAGGGAAATTTAGGTGCTAATTCTCTTGTCTGTTTTCTGAGTGATTCTGTGCTAAACATTGTTTTTCGGTTTGTGCTTAACATGGTTGTCAGTTTGTAGCTCTTTGAAGAATAACAGATTCAGGTTCAGATTTACTGTTTCAGTCTACTGCAGATGTCAGCGGGAGGCCCTTCAAATTGTTTCGTTGATGTTTGAAGCGACGTTTTATTTCATATACTGGTTATTTGATCAATGAAGACCCATTCAGCTTAAGGTCATTAGAGTGTAAACTGGCTTTCTGTTCTGATATCTTAGTTAAGGTTAGTTTAGTGATAATGATAATTGATTTTAATAGTTTGTGTTTGTTTGATAGTCTGAAGTCTTATCTAAGTTTTTTAATGGCTAAGTTACATTTTTTTTCCCAGTCATCCTTGATTACATTGGGAGGATTGTCAGTTTGTCAGCAAATGTTATGGGCTAAATCCAGTGGAGTATAAAAAGAATCTTTACAGTCTAGTTAGGAAGGTGAGAATGTGGGAAGTGCTGTGAAGATGGTAAGAATAATGTGATAAGTGATCTCTGAGTGGAAAGAGGCCGTTTATGAGTAGGAAATAGCGAAATTCCTTGCGAAAAAGTTTTTATTTCAAATGGATTTTAGAGAATGAGTCATTTAGGAGAGAGGTGAATGGCATTTTAGGAGAAAATGCTCAGAGGGGCTGGACTTATCTAGAGAGCAAGAATCAGAACTCATTTTTGCTACAACTTCAGTTTATGGGTTGTAGTAGAAGCTGAGCAGAAAATACTATACAGTGTGGTTTGCAACTTTCATTGAAAACTTAAAGAGGAGAGACTTAACTTAGTTGATTTGGGGATTTTTCGGGAGGATATTGTTCAAGATTAGATCTGAGAGCTGTCAAGATTTATCGAACTACAGAGAATGTTAGAAGGAGTGATGTCCAAAGGAAAGGAAAGGCAATCCCTGTGGCAGTCTAGCCCAGAGAGGGCGTATGTTGTTGGTTGGTGGAAGTGACAATGAAGAGATGGATTCAAGAGAATTGTGGCAGTATAAAGAGCAGGATTTAGGAAAAAGGCAAAGGTTGCTGTTTGCAGTCAGGAGCCCACAGGTGGTATTAGTAAAATGTTAATAACAGGACCAGGGAAGTGGGATGTTGGGCAGATTTTATATGGACGATGTTGGGTTCAGGTTTGGCTCTTCTTATTTTGAGATAAGGAGGTCTCTTGGTAGGTACCTGTGTTGGGAATCCCCAGGAATAGTCCAGGTTCAGTGATTTCCTGGGAAGACTCACAAGACCTAGCATATGTTTGTACTCACAGCTATGATTTATTACAATGAAAAAATACAAAGCAAAATTTGCAGAAGGAAAAGGCACATCTGGCAAAGTCCAGAGGAAACCAGGTACCAGCTTCCAAGAGTCCTCTCTTAGTGGACTTACATACTCAGCTTAATTTGAGTTTAAGTCCTGCAGCAGCTAATTGTAACAGCACATGTGAAGTATTGTCAGGGAAGGTCATTAGAGACTCAGTGCTCAGGGTTCTTATTGGGGGCGTGGGTGCTGTCACAAACTAACCCTCTGCCTAGCGTGTACCAAAAATCCAGACTTGGAGAAGGAAAGCAGGTGTTTAACATAAAGCACATGTTTTTACAAACAGTTTAGGCATAGCAAACCCCTCAGCAGTTCTAGGAATGGTGGGAACCCTTCAGAAGTCCAAGACCCCAGATGCGGGACAGGGGCCAGCCTTGCAAGCTGACTTTTCTAAGGATAGGAAACTGTTAGCTGTGTTATGTTTTCTGCACAGCACCAATCTTGCATTTGGAAATGTGGCATTGGAGTCAGGAGAAGAATCAGGGCAAGTAATAAAACAGGCTGTTTCCCACAAATAAATCAGAGAGTATGACAAAAGTTAAGGTTCTGGCATAGGAGGATTTAAAATCCACTATTTCACACCAGTTGGTTTCAAATCTTTTTAAGCCTATGACTCTAATCTAGCTGTGATACTACGAATATTGTAAATATAGGTCTAAACATACTTAGTATCTGGTTTTAATCAGTGTACTTCTCAGGAAGCTGTTATAAATAAATGTGTTACGACACTGCTTCCTAGGGGCGTCTAGGTGGCTCAGTCATTTGAGTGTGCGACTTTTAGTTTTTGGCTCAGTTCACGATCTCCGGGTTGTAGGATGTAGCCCTGTGTCGGGCTGGGATGCAGAGCAGAGTCAGCTTGGGATTCCCTCCCTTTCCCTTCCCCTCGGCCCCTAACCCTGCGTGCACAAGCTCTCTCTTTCTCTCTCTGTCTAAAAAAATAAAATTTTTAAAACAAAACACTGCTTCCTATTAGTTGGGGAAGACCATCCCCCCTTTTTTATTTTATCGTGTAGACTTGTGTACCTTAAGAATAATTCATGATATTAGGTTATGTGACTGTGCTCTCAAGTGTACAGATAGTAGATGAAAATGACAGAAGAGGACAGAGAAAGCACAATGATAAGGATTCTACATTTACACACCGTGAGGATTTTTGTTAGGTTTAAGCTTGTGTGGTCAAGGATATGCCTTGAGTCTTCCCTACATATAAAAACAGGTTTGGAGGGGAAGGAGAGATCGGGAAGTTTAGTTTGGTTGCAGTTCTAGGAACCCTGATAAAAAATTCTGAGAGTTTGAATCAGTAGAAAGGACGTGATGCCAGTTCTCTTGCCACTATCATCTCTTCCAGCACAAATGGCTTCCGTTGTTGCCTCTTTTTGGCCAAATCACCAGTTTAATTCCTTCCTTTTCCCTGGTCAGCCAAAAACAAAAACCCAAAGGCAACCCTAAGAATCTTTTAGAGATATAATCTGACCCTTTTGCAGTTAGGGTTGTCATAGAGGTAGGTCTTCAGGCCTTGTTGAGAGTCTTTGAGTGCCTTAGAGTTCACCCCTTCATGGATCAGGGACTCTGGGACTACCAGAAAACATTAGCCACCCTTCAGGAGCTACTCTGTCAGTTTGGATAGGGGAAGGATGTTTTTATCATAACTGAAAACAGGTGTCCAGTGTCAAGGACACTGCTTTCTGTGAGAGGCATAATTAATAATCAGAAGGGTCTCCTCACTTAAGATGAATACAGAATGAAGGAGAATGAGAGTTGACTGGCCTGCTTCTTTCCCATGGTGGAGTTACGTCTCAAGACAGGAATACTCATCTGCCAGTAGTATTTCCCTTGAATACAGCCTGATAAATGCTGACAAACTCTTAGATCTCTCTAGCTTCTAAGCTTGTCATCTTTTGTTAGCACATACGTTTGTCAAACAAATTATAATACAGTAGATTTGGTTATGGTTTTCTTTTCCATCAGTCAGGCTTTGAGACTAATCAGCTTGGTTGCATTGGGCATACCAGACTGCCTTATTTGCATTTTCAGCCTGTCGCAAGACTAGTCAGCTTCTGCAGATCCCTGTGTATTAGCCTAAAAATAGGGGTTAATCAGTGGATAAGTTCTGGTATAAAATACCTTCTCTGTTGTGTGCCAGCTTTCCCATTGGCCTTAGGGAAAGGATGTCTATCTGCAGTAGTGTGTTGATCTGATTTTTCTCTGGAAGACCTGATTTTAAAGAGAGGAGGTGGATATTCCCACTGTGTGAGGGTGGACTTCTCCCAAAGACCAAGAGTAGAGTCAGTTGAGGAGAGGGGGAATGGAGGAGGAAGTATTTCTCAAGTGGTAGTCGTCATAAGGATAATGAATGATTGTGTCAGTTGAGGGATCATTTTGAAGGAAGGGCTTGGGGTCTGTCTAGCACTGGATTGGGGGTGCTCTTCAGACCCTGGTAACATAGCTTTATAATACCCATACCTGTATCATACCCTTACTCTTAAGAATACCTTGAGTGAGGAAAAATAGTTCTCATGAGATCGGAAACTTCATTACAAATGTATAAATTATTGGTCTGCTTGCACTTTCATTTGCAGCTTAGGAAGCAAGTTTGCATTGACCAGGACTAGTGGCCAAAATAAAAAATCTTTCGTTCAAGTTTCCAAAATATTCTAAATCAGGAATATGAATTTGTTGATTCTTTCATCAAAAATAAATAACTTTTTGGGGTGCTTGGATGCCTCAATGGGTTAGGCCTCTGCCTTCGGCTGGGGTCATGATCTCAGGGTCCTGGGATCAAGCCCCGCATCAGGCTCTGCTCGGCAGGGGGCCTGCTTCCTCTTCTCTCTCTCATCTCTGCCTGCCTCTCTGCCTACTTGTGATCTCTGTCAACTAAATAAATAAGATCTTTAAAAAAAAATAAAATAACTTTTTAACCTAATTCATAATGGAAGTGGTTGATAAAGCAGAAAAGAAAGCTATAATTTATTTGCTAAGTGTTTACCCACCACAGCGTGGGTTTCAGGACTAAAAGCTGAGATGGTATTGTTTTTTACCATATCCAGAAGGAAAACTGAGTGTGTCCGCTATTGAAAGGCTATCATAGGTATTTAATGAAGGCAGATGTTCTAGAAAGAGCATAAGTTGAAAGAAAAGTAGAGGTTTGAGACTGCTGTCAAACTTTTTTCCCATCTGGGGCGCTTGGGTGGCTCAGTCATTAAGCGTCAGCCTTGGCTTAGGTCAAGATCCCAGGGTCCTTCTCAGTGGGAAGCCTGCTTCTCCCTTTCCCACTCCCCCTGCTTGTATTACCTCCCTTGTGCACACTTTCTGTCTCTTTCTCTCAAATAAATAAATAAAATCTTAAAACAGAACTTTTTTTTCCCATCTGCTCTGTTAGTCCCCTCCCCTTTTAAGGTTCTTGAGGATGTGAAATGATGTCTTCACCCAACCTTGTAGGATTTCTGCTTGAGCAGGGCAACTCCCTGAATATAAGTGCTACTAGACTTTCACTAGGGAACTTCTCTTTGCTCAAGGGACTTCCTTTCCTTTAATTGGGTCATTTGCTTAACTCTGTTTCCTTTTATTTCCATTCAGATGAGTAATTTGCAAATCAAGGAAGAAAAAGTCAAACCAGATACCAATGGTGAGTCACTTGTAACTACTAGGTGGATACACACTCTAAGCGTGCTCTCTTGCTTTCCTGCTTTGCAGTAGTAGCTGCTGCGTGAAAAGGCCTTTCACTTAACATTATGTTTCGCAAATGATGGCACTGTATTTAAGAGCCAGTAAATTCCGTTGCTGAAGAGGATACATTAGTTCTACAGATTTTACCTAGTCTCTGGCTCCTGCCACTGTTCTTTTGGTGGTGTTTCTTTACATTTTTAACTTAATTTTTTGAAAAAAATCTGGGTTCAAAATTCAGCGTGTAAACAGGTAAAAAGCTTCCTTTTTATCCCGGAAGGTCATTGAGCCAGTCGTTACTCTCTGTTAGTTTGGTGGGGCTGCCATTCCAGGTCACAGATTGAGTGGTTTAAACAGTCCAAGTTTCTTGTCTCACAGTTCTTGAGGCCAGAAATCTGAGATCAAGATGTCAGTAGGGTTGGTTCCTTCTGAAGTTTTCAGAACTTAATGTTCAAGTCTTTAATCGATTTTGAGTTAATTTTTGTATGTGGTTAAGATAGCGGGCCAGTTCTGTTCTTCTACGTGTAGCTGTCCATTTTTCCCAACACCGTTTCCTGAAGAGACTGTCCTTTCTCTGTTGTGTATTCTTGGCTTCTTTGTCATACATTAGTTGACTGTGTATGCATGGGTTTATTTCTGGTCATGGTTTATTCCATTGGTCAGTGTGTCTCTTGTTATGCAAGTACCATACTGTTTTAATTATATAGCTTTGTAATATAGTTTGAAGCCAAGGAGTATAATGCCTCCAGCTTTGTTTTTCTTTCTCGAGATTGCTTTGGGGGGTGGGGGCGGAGGTTGCTTTGGCTGTTCAGGAGTTTTGTGGTTGCATACAAATTTTTAAATTGTTCTATTTGTGTGAAGAATGCCATTGGAATTTTGATAGGATTTGCACTGATTTTGTGTGTTGCTTTTGGTATATGGACACTTTAACAGTATTCTTCCAATTCATGAATAAGGAAAACCTTCCTATTTATTTGTGTCTTCAGTTTCTTTCATTCATGTTTACAGTGTTTAGTACACAGGCCTTCCACCTTCTTGGTTAAATTTATTCCTAGGTATTTAATTATTTTTAATGTAATTATAAATGGCATTTTTTCCTTAATTTCTCTTTCCAATAATTCATTATTTGTGTATAGAAACTTGCCATATTTTTGTGTATCAATTTTTGTATCCTGCAACTTTACTAAATTCATTTATTGGTTCTAACAGTATTTTGATGGCATCTTGAGGCTTTTTGTACATAATATCATATCATCTGGAAATATTGACAGTTTTACTTTTTCCTTTCGAGTCCAACGCCTTAACCACTCGGCCATCACAGCCCAACACTACTTCTTCCTTTCCAATTTGGATGCCTTTTATTTTTTGTATCCATTTACATTTAATATAAATGGTGGGTTAAAATTGATATGGTGGGTTTAGTTAAGCAATTTTACTATTTGATTTGTTTGTCTTTCATATTTTCTCTACCTCTCTTTTCCTGCCTTTTGGTTTAATTGAATATCTTAGAATTCCACTTTAATTTATTGACATTTTAGCTATAGTCTTTGCATTATTTTATGACTTTTTTCAAGATTTCTTCGTATAAGTCTTGCATACCTTTTGTTAACTTTATTTCTGGGTGCAGGATTTCATCTTTTTAATTGCTATTATAAATAGGATCTTTTTAGTTATATTTCTGTATTTATGAAAGCTGCTGATTTCTATTTACTTCTTTTGTACTTAGCTTTTTTTTATCTTTTGCTCAGATATATTATTTTATAGTCATTTTTAAGTTAATACTTAGTCCTGCAGGTTTACAATCCTGTAATCCACAAAAAGTGATTTTACCTCTTCCTTTTAATTTTCAATTAAACAATTAATTTTAATTGTTATTTTTCAATTAATTGTTAATTTTCAATTTTCAAATTTTAACAATTGTTAATTTTCAATTAACCAATTTTCAATTGTGTTTGCTAAAATAATAGTATATTTTAAAATAGGATAAGGAAGTCAGAGGTGACATATTCTGATCAGTATGAAGTCAGCCAACATATCTGGAAAGTTGAAATTTTCATATGTGCTTTCTAGGAATAAAAACCCATTAAATATAAAGAAATGCCAAATATTTACATTTTGATCACTTTTGTAAGATTCAGTATTTATGTTGTCACACCTTTCAGATGGGTTTGAAATTTGCCTTTATGATGACACCTGTTTTCTTGTGTAGGTGTTATTAAAACCAATGCCACTGCAGAGAAAACAGAAGAAGAAGAGAAAGGTAATTACTTTTTTAAAACACTGTAGCAAGAAACAACATGTGACCCAAGATTTGCCTTTCTGGAGACAGAGGCACTAGATCAAAGAGATGTAGAGGAATCACAAAGGAGATTGAGAAGCAGTCAGTGAGGCGGAAGGAGAACCAAAAGAGAGGGATATCCAGAGACCAGAAGAAGGAAGTGTTTCAAAAGTAGGTAGTCAAATATAGATAATAAATCGATTAGGAAGATATAAAAATGGATTGTTCACTTGATTTAGCACTGTAGAAGCCACTGGTGTGCTCAACAAGGGCCTTTGAGGTCTCAAGCGCAGAGGCTAAATACAAAAGCCTATTCAGTGTACATTTAGCAGAAGGGGGGGACAGGAAGTGGGGACAATGAGCGTAGACAGCCTTTTCAGGGAATGTCCTATAAAGGGGAGTAGAGAAATAGGACAGCAACTGGATGGCAATGAGGACTAAAGGAAGAAGCAAGTTCATAATGAAATGTTAAAACGTGTGCACATGCAGTAGGGGAATGTTCCAGGGGAAGGGAAAGCTGATAATGCAAGGCAGAGTTAGTGTGGGGAGAAATATCCTTATAGGCAAAAGGGGCTGGGACCTGTTGCACCAATGCAGGGGTTAGCCTTAAGCACAGGCTTTTCCTTCCCAGGTTACCAGAGGGGACATAGAGTATGCACACAAAGCAGGTGGGTGTGTAGGTGTGTTACTGCAGTGTCTGAGGTGCTTCTGATCACTTGTACATCTCTGTGAAGATGTACAAGTGGTTCATCAGATGAGTGAGAAGGAGGAGGGATGAGAAGAGAGGTGGAGGTGGAGATCCGAGAGGAGTGAATGAGGAGAGAATAGAAACAAGAAGACTTACCGGGCAGGGCAGCCCAACTGAGGCTGGTCAAGAATCTAAAGCGAGACCTGTCGGTGTCGGTGTGATTGTTTTTCTCCAGTTGTGCTCAGCGGCCCAGGTGCTGGTGCAGAGCCAGGGAGAAAGAGAGATTCCATGAGGGTGGGTTTGCCAAGTGAGTATGAAAGCGATCTGCTGGTTTCTTCCTGACAGAGGACAGAGCTGCCCAGTCCTTACTCAACAAGCTGATCCGAAGCAACCTGGTGGATAACACAAACCAGGTGGAAGTCCTGCAACGGGACCCGAACTCCCCGCTCTACTCCGTGAAGTCCTTTGAGGAGCTTCGGCTGTGAGTGTCTGTTCCCTGGAACAGCTGTTCCTTGTTGGTCCCGCCTTTCTAAAACTGAGCATCTCAGAGATTTTTTGGGAATTTTACTTTTTGCCTTTATTTTTAAGAATCTTAATGTATTTACTTCTTTGATTAGTTAATAATTCACATGATTCAAAAGTGAGAAAGTATGGAAAAGTTTACGGTGATGGTTTTCCCTCCCACCCTTGTCTCTTGGCTACCCAGTTCTCCTCCTCTTGGGAGGGATTTTTAAATGCCACAAATTTATTCATCATAGCTGAAAGTCTTTTTTCTTTTATGCTCTTAGAACTTTCAATAAAATATTGGCTGACAGGTGATTTCTGGATGTCAGGAACATTTCTTATTAGGTAAGCCCTTTCGTTAGACTACAGGGTTTACGGTCTTGAGAACACTTTATCTGCTTTTACATAATCAATCAAAAGAGCCTATGCAGGATTCCTAGTACCTACGGCGGAAAGCAGCCTTCAGTATTCTGGAATTTAAAACAAAAACAAACAACAACAAAAAAAAACTAATTTAGAACCCAGAATTAAGCCACAAGAGAGCACTTTTATGGCACTGTGCTAAGAATGACTTCTAACATCTCTTTATTTTAAAGGCAGAATTGTGGAAGGTCATACCAAGTTTTTTTGTTTCTCTCAGCATATTAGTAAAGAAGTATTTATGAATCCTTGGTTTATAGACATACTGCTGAGCTGGGTGTCGTGAGTAACATAAGACGTAACTACCGTTCTTGCTGCCTGCCGGGACCGAAATCACAGACAGAAAATAGCTGGTGAACAAGAAAGTGGTGAAATTAATAGATTCTTTGCCTTTATCAGCAGAATCTATAGCATGCCCACTGTGGGCTAATAAGGGCTGCATTCTTGCCAGCTTATTACCACTGCTTTAGAGTAAGAGACATTTAAACTATGAGAGCTGAATAAAACCAAATCAAGTCATTACTAAACTGTTAGCTAAGAACAAGTTTTTTAAAGCATGGCTTTTTTTTTTTTTTTTTTTTTTAATGTTCTTAGGATATTATATTTTTCTATGTGTATTCCCTCCGTCAGGGGCTTCATTGAGCAAATCTGTCATCTCTGCCTCTGTTTATAAACTAGATCAGGACGGCAAGTTGTGCTCTTTTGTTTCCCGAAGCAACAGTTTGCTTTTCCAAGGATTGATGGTTTTTAAACCCCATTTCTTTTAAAGGACTTGAACTCCCAGTCCAACCAGTGAGGAACTGTCCTCTCTGAAAAGTCAAGTTCTCTCTGATTTAGTAGCTGTTGGCAAGAGGAAACAAAAAATGAAACTTAAATTGCCTTGCTTTGTTTTTGTACTTAACATTTTTTAATTAATCTGCAAAATAAGAGAAAAATAATGAACCACCGGAAGCTCTTGGGTCATTCAGATCTTCATCAGTTGTGACTTTGTTTCCTTAGCAACCAAATCAAAATCTGCCAAGATTCATATCCTTTTCTTCCAAACAGAAGACACCAGAGGTTATGCTTTCAGGTCTTTTGTATCTGAGAACCAACATACGCCAGAAGAATTTGCCATTTAGAGAGCCTGTTAACTCCAAGGAGGGCTCAGAGAACAGAAGTCTTGACTTGGTTTGACTCTTCTTTACAGTCTGGTGGGATTTTTGTGGAACACCCTGTCAGTGTGGAGTAGCAGAGAGCTAATTGTAAATGAAATGGAAGAGCAACTTGAGGGGCGCCTGGGTGGCTCAGTGGGTTAAGCCTCTGCCTTCAGCTCAGATCATGATCCAGGGCCTTGGGATCGAGCCCCATATCGGGCTCTCTGCTCAGTGGAGATCCTGCTTCTCCCTCTCCCTCTGCCTGCTGCTCTGCCTACTTGTGCTTTTTATTTCTGTGTCATAAATAAATAAAATCTTAAAAAAAAAAAAAAAAGAAGAAGAAGACCAACTTGAATTTGATATTTGTTGTGCAACTACTTACATAAGCTGGTGCTTTCCTATTCTTCATTTTAAACTAGACATAATAACTAAATGTGAACATTTGGAAAGTTAAGTATGGTAATTAAACACTCCTACCTATTTACTATAGATCAGGTAATAGAAACTGGTTGAAACAATTTTCTTCTTTTTTTTTTAAGATTTTATTTAGCGAGAGAGGGAGCACAAGCAGTGGGAGAGAAAGAGGGAGAAGCAGGCTTCCTGCTGAGCAGGGAGCCCAATGCGGGTCTCTGTCCCAGGACTCGAGCTATGACTTGAGCCGAAGGCAGTCGCTTAACAGCCTAGCCACCCAGGTGTCGCAATTTTCATATTTCTTGACTGTCCTGAGTATTTGCACAGCTGGCTTTGAAAAGACCATGGAATACAAAATGACTGTGGTTCAGTTAAACATCTGCCTCCAGAAATTAAAACTGAATCTCATTCCTTAAGGGGACTTCTGTATGTTACTGGTATAGTAAGCAGTATATTTTTAACTATGTCTTTTATAATTCATTTTATGCAAATTATAAGATTGATATGAATTATTACATACCACTCTTGAAATATTCAGGGAACATTTGTCCTCCAAGACCAGTCATATTTGTGGATCTGCTGAAAGCATGAATTTTTCCAAGAACTGAAGCTAGTCTGTATTTTCGGAATTGCACAAGAGTTGCAGATTAAGGGGCACCTGGATGGCTCATTTGGTTACGCCTTCGGCTCAGGTCATGATCCCAGAGTCCTGGGATGGAGCCCTGCATCAGGCTCAGTGGGGAGCCTGCTTCTCCCTCTTCCCTCTGCCTGCTGCTCCCCCTGCTTGTGCTGTCAAATGAATAAAAATAAAACCTTAAAAAAAAGAGTTGCAGATTAAGATTTAGTAGGAAAAGATGGTGGCTTGGTTTCATTTTAGATATTTTTTAAGGCATTAGAAAAATACGTCTGACAAAGATAGGAAACATTCTTTGCTAGATTTAGGGAAAGCTAAAATTCTAGGCTTTTAAAACAATTTGAGTGACTAGGAATCCATTCTTTCTCTCCCTGGCTTCCTAGGAAACCACAGCTTCTCCAGGGAGTCTATGCCATGGGCTTCAATCGACCATCCAAGATACAAGAGAACGCATTACCCATGATGCTTGCTGAGCCGTGAGTATGCAGGATTTGGTTTAATGTCTTATACCAATAACTGTTAACTCTACTTGAGAACAAGATGGTATGTTTGGGACAGCATGTTTCTTCAGGAAAACCACTTGAGCAAGTGCAGAGAGTCATTTGAAATTTGGTACAGCTTCTGCCTTTCCACTTAACAGTAAAAACTGATGGGGTGCTTGGGTCGCTCAGTCGGTCAAGCATCTCGTACTCTTGGTTTCAGCTCAGATTGTGATCTCAGGTCATGAGCTTAGGGTTGTGAGGTCCAGCTCCACACAGGGCTCCACAGTTAGCATTGAGTCTGCTTCAGACTCTCTCCCTCTCCCTCTCCCTCTGCTCCTCTTCCCACTCCCATACCCACTTGCATGCACACGCTTTCTCTCTCTATCTCAAATAAATAAAATCTTTTTTTTTTTTTTTTAAGATTTTACTTATTTATTTGACAGAGAGATCACAAGTAGGCAGAGAGGCAGGCAGAGAGAGAGGGAGGGAGAAGCAGGCTCCCCGCTGAGCAGAGAGCCTGATGTGGGCCTCGATCCCAGGACCCTGAGATCATGACCTGAGCCAAAGGCAGAGGCTCAATCCATAGAGCATGTGACTCTTGATATCGGGATTATAGGTTCGAGCTCCATATTGGGTGTAGAGATTACTTTAAAAAATTAAATCTTTAAAACAGCGGCACTTGGGTGGCTCAGTTAGTTAAGTGGCTCCCTTTGGCTCAGGTCATGATCTCAGGTTCCTCTCATTGAGCCCCACATCAGGCTCCCTGCTCAGTGGGGAGTCTGCTTCTCCCTCTCCCACTGCTCATGTGTCCACACTCTTGCTCCCAAATAAATAAAATCTTTAAAACAAACAAAATTGATGAAGAGAGCTAATGTTGCTGTTCTGTGCAGTTTTTAAATTTGGGGTTTTTTTGAAAAATATTTCTTTGAGACATCATGCACATGAGTGAGTGCAGGGAGGGGCAGAGGAGGAGAGAAACTTCAGCAGAGAAAATTGGCATCCGGGCGCCTGGGTGGCTCAGTGCGTTAAGCCGCTGCCTTCGGCTCAGGTCATGATCTCAGAGTCCTGGGATCGAGTCCCTCATCGGGCTCTCTGCTCAGCGGAGAGCCTGCTTCCCTCTCTCTCTCTCTGCCTGCCTCTCCATCTACTTGTGATTTCTCTCTGTCAAATAAATAAATAAAATCTTAAAAAAAAAAAAAAAAAGAAAAGAAAATTGGCATCCTACTCTATGTAGTAACCTGTTCCATTCAACTCCATTATTTTTCTTATTTAACGACAAAAATTCTTCCCATTTCCCTGACTGGGTTACGTTAAATAAAATGTGAAAGTTCCCTTTAAAGCATCTGTTTGGCTTGGTGTCTTGTAGTTTCGTAAAGAAGGGAAGGGGAACACACAGAGGGAGCCAAGTCCTGGAGGCGCATTATAGCTCGGCAGAAAATACCTTCGGGGATTTGCCTCAGCACAGAGTTTACCTGCAGTGTTAATTTCCACGGGGACCCTAGGGTACAAAACTTGGGTACGCTGGCTGTGCTGGAGTCTAGAGTGAAGATTCTTGGCATGAACACATCTAAATCATTATGTCCCTTAATATTTAAGCAGGTTTTTGACAACATATAAAAAATATATCATTGTGTTCAGTGCAGAAAACCTGGACTAAAGGGAGAAAGTTCTGCATGCCTACCATCCAAAAAGAACTTTTGATACCGTATTGTGTTTAAACAGTATTATTTTCATTTCTATTCTTTCTTGATCCAGCCCCCAAAACCTGATTGCCCAGTCTCAGTCAGGTACTGGTAAAACGGCTGCCTTCGTCCTGGCCATGCTCAGCCGAGTGGAACCAGCAGAGAAATACCCCCAGGTGAGGGCTGGGGGATCCTGAGGGCTTGCCTGCCCTGGGCAAGGCAGTGCCATACGGTGGGGGGTTAATGGTGGTGCCCCTAAAGGGGTCTAAATGTTTCTTGTGGCTCAGGCAGAGCCAGGTCATGCACTAGGCCACAGTCTGGGTAGAATTCATTCAGCAGCAGTCTTCAACAGTGGCTTCCGAAGGCATCCCCCCATCCAGGGCTCCCTGCTGTAGGTTTGGGTCTACAGCTGAAAAGTGGGCCTGGTTGGAAAGGATGTGGTTCCCTGCACTTTTTAGTGGTGGTAAAGTCAGCGTGTTGTTGCTTTAGGTCCTGTTGTCTATTACTGAAAGGCTCTTCTGAACTCAACTTTTATGATCTCCCTGTTAGTGTTTGTGCCTCTCCCCAACATATGAGCTGGCGCTTCAAACGGGAAAAGTGATTGAGCAGATGGGCAAATTTCATCCAGAACTAAAGCTTGCTTATGCTGTTCGAGGCAATAAATGTAAGTATAAAGGCCTGAGACCTAAGCAGTGAGCAGGATAGGGTGGTTGGGTGTTTGAATTTTGAAGGTATGATAATATTAAATTTTCTGGTTCAGTTGACCTTAGGGCCCACTGCATCACTTTCAGGAAATCTGTTTTAAACTTGCTATTTAACAGTCGTTTCTACTCCTTTTTTTTTACTCTTAAAAGATTTTGAGTTGTTGTAAAAAATCTTTGTATGAGTCATGGAGTTCTTAAAGCCTGGCGTTCTTCCCAGAGAAAACAGGGTTTTGAATTCAGCATGCAGAGTTCTTAAAGCTGCTTATTACTAACAAGGGATTAGTAGGTGTGAGGATGGTAGGTTGGAGTCATATCCCTTTGTTTAAAAACAAGCACAGCCTTAGTAAGAGTAAATGAGGAGCATGTACAGATAACTTGGTCTTATCAAAACCAGAAATCCTTCCACCATTTTTTTCTCCCATGTCTTTTATAGAATGTCATATAGAGAACATGGAGTAAAGTGGAGAGGAGAGACAGGTAGACAATGGTTCATTAGAAAGTTATCAGAGTATATAAAACTGTAAGTCAGTAAGGAAAAAGTAAGCGGTCTAAATAAGGAAAGAGTCTAATAGTAAGAGGCCCGGTTGAACAGACTCCTCACAAAAGCCTCATTTGTCATCAGGGAAATGTAAGTTAAAACCATCGTATGCCTCTCAGACGGGCAGAAGTGAAGAAGTCTGATGATACTAAGTATTGATGGAGATGTCCAAAAACTGGAATGCCCATACATTCCTGGTAGGGAGTAGACAATGGGACAGTCATTTCTGGAAGCAGTTTGGCATTGCTTACAAAAACTATGACAGACCACCCTTTCACCCAAGCAGTTTATATTTGCCTAGAGCAGTGGTCCTCAAACTTTTTGGTTTCTTTCTTTCTTTTTTAAGATTTTATTTATTTATTTGACACAGAGAGAGATCACAAGTAGGCAGAGAGGCAGGCAGGGGGCGGGGGGAGCAGGCTCCCCGCTGAGCAGAGAGCCCGATGTAGGGCTCGATCCCAGGACCCTGGGACCATGACCCGAGCCAAAGGCAGAGGCTTAACCCACTGAGCTCCCCTAGTGCCCCTTCTGATGCTTCAATATCCCTACATATGTGTTGTTTCCCACATATTAATATACAACAGGCTTAATTCCTAATCATGGAGTATTGGTCACAGGCTATGCGCATTAGTAATGTCGACAGGTGATTGTACCGGTTCAGCTCCCACCAGCTTTAATTCGAAAGTAATATGTTTTGTTTTGTTTTGTTTTTTAAATATTTTATTTGTTTATTTGACAGACAGAGATCACAAATAGGCAGAGAGGCAGGCAGAGAGAGAGGAGGAAGCAGGCCTCCGGCTGAGCAGAGAACCCGATGCGGGGCTCAATCCCACGACCTGGGATCATGACCTGAGCCGAAGGCAGAGGCTTTAACCCACTGAGCCACCCAGGCGCTCCAAGTAATATGTTTTTTAAACGAGAGAATTTGTACTTAGGAAAACTGTCTACACATTAGAATGTCTAACAAAGCAAAATGCATTAGGCCAAGATCCTGGGGCTCACAAGTACCAACTAAAGAAAAACCTATGAACCGTGAGTGAATGTATGGTGGGAAGTGAGTAAGAGTGATGTTGAGGAGAATGAGCAAGTTAATGTTGAATCACAGGAGGAAAGGAAAGAGATATGATGCTTATTGAGGGTTCACTGCAGAGGATTGAATCCTGACCACGATGCAGTGAGATGGGTGCCATTGTGCCTGCTTTACAAGAACCCAAGACGTTCGGGTAACACTCCTATATATGTGTTTTGACATCTGGAGTTAACTTGTTTTACTAACTCTGGAAGGATGGGCAAAGCTTTGATTTCCAAAGCTGGTTTTGCCACGGAAATCCCCACAGAATACATCTTGTCTCCACAGTGGAACGAGGTCAGAAGATCAGTGAGCACATTGTCATCGGCACCCCTGGGACTGTTCTGGACTGGTGCGCCAAGCTCAAGTTCATTGACCCCAAGAAGATCAAGGTGTTTGTTCTGGATGAGGCTGACGTGATGATAGCTACTCAGGGCCACCAAGATCAGAGCATCCGCATCCAGAGGTAGGAACTCTTGAGTCAAGAGGAACTTCTCAGCCTCCTGATCTGCAGCATCTTCTCCTTTTGCTTCAAACACCTCTTCTTGCTCCTGTCGGGTTCTTTATCGAGTACCTCCAGAAGCATTTGTTTGATGGGCCACTTCCTCATCAGCACTGACTGGGGTTGAGGAAGGAGACTTAGGGAATCTAACCCCAGCCCCATTCCTGCCCCGTGGCTGCTCTCACCTCTTCCCCGCTGTTCTCCTCCCGCTTTCGCTGTTTTCCTGGGCACGTAGCCCATGCAAGCCCCGGGCCGCTGTCTTCTGTTTGTTCCAGAAAAGACTCGGGATCATGCCCCGTACCTGGGTCTTCCCTTGCAGGATGCTGCCCAGGAACTGCCAGATGCTGCTTTTCTCTGCCACCTTCGAAGACTCTGTCTGGAAGTTTGCCCAGAAAGTGGTCCCAGACCCAAACATTATCAAGTTGAAGCGCGAGGAGGAGACACTGGACACCATCAAGCAGTATTACGTGCTGTGCAATAACAGAGATGAGAAGTTCCAGGCCTTGTGTAACCTGTATGGGGCCATCACCATCGCTCAGGCCATGATCTTCTGCCATGTGAGTAGCAGTGGCAGCAGCAGCTCTGGAGGGTGTGCCGGCCCCTCCTCTCAGCCAGCGCCACCTCAGTGCTGAGGCGGGCCAGCTGTCCTGTGTGGCCAGAAAGGAAATGATGAATCACCTCCACCTGCCCCAGGGAGTATTCTCAGACTTAACTAACGAGTTATGAGGGAAAGACAAGATTTGAACCTTCTTTGGTCCCACTTCTTAGAAATAACTTGGAAAAAACTCCAAATACCATCCAGTGAAATAATTCTATAAAACATTAGAGACTTTTGGCTCACACCACACACTTCCTAGCGGAACACTAAGATGATTTAAGTAATTAATCTAAAAAACTGACAGGGCTAGAAGTATTTTTGAAATTGGTAAGCCTACCCTGATGACTGAACTCAGCAGGTCTTCATGTACTTTTAATGGCAACAAGCCACTTTTTGCTGTTATCTTTTTCTTTAACAAGTCTCTTCATTTAAAACAATTCTGTTCTCTCCAGACCCGCAAGACAGCGAGCTGGCTGGCAGCGGAGCTCTCCAAAGAAGGCCACCAGGTGGCGCTGCTGAGTGGCGAGATGATGGTGGAGCAGAGGGCTGCGGTGATCGAGCGCTTCCGAGAGGGCAAAGAGAAGGTGCTGGTGACCACCAACGTGTGTGCCCGCGGTGAGCAGAGAATGTGTCTGTCCGCCAGGCCCCGGGTAGCCAGGGAGTCCTCCGCCGGTTTGGGGGAGTCCACGTGGGCTTGGTTCTCTCCTGGAGATACCGGATTCCCCCCGCAGCTGAGAACTGTCACAGAAGCCAGAGGCGCCGATGTGCTGGAAGGACACGGAGCAGCAGCTCACTGGCCCAGGACGGTGTCTGCTCTCTTTGGGGCCCCCACGGAGGTTTCGGCTGCATTTTCTGATACTTGTGTCTAGCAGAGGCTCGCTCTCTCTCTTTTTTTTAAAGATTTATTTCACAGACAGAAATCACAAGGAGGTAGAGAGGCAGGCAGAGAGATAGGAGGAAGCAGGCTCCCTGAGCAGAGAGCCCGATGCGGGGCTCCATCCCAGGACCCTGGGATCATGACCCCAGCCGAAGGCAGAGGCCTTAACCCACTGAGCCACCCAGGCGTCCCAGAGGCTCTCTTCTTGAGGTCGTAATTTTGTCAGCACTTGCCGAAGTTCTCTTTCCCTCTGGGTTCTGCTGCATGCCCCTGGTCCCCGAATCCCAGAGCCAGCCTGCCCCAGACTCCTCCTTCCACCCGAAGCTGGTGTGTTTCAGCCTCACTTGGTGGGCAGTGATTTTCGGTTCCTGTCCTGACTCCTCTGCACCTGCCTTTCATGCAGGTATTGATGTCGAACAGGTTTCTGTCGTCATCAACTTTGACCTCCCCGTGGACAAGGACGGGAACCCGGACAACGAGACCTACCTGCACCGGATCGGGCGCACGGGCCGCTTTGGCAAGAGGGGCCTGGCAGTGAACATGGTTGACAGCAAGCACAGCATGAACATCCTCAACAGAATCCAGGAGCATTTTAGTGAGCGCCTGGCAGTGGCCCCCGGGGAGGGGGAAAGGGTCGGTTCTCCCATGGCCCTGAGAGAGGCCCGTGTCCTTGTCACACAGTCCCCTCCTTTCCTACAATATGGAAGTTCTCGAAGAGCACACCTGGCAAGTTTTCAGGGTCAGGGATGCAAAGGAGAGTGCCCCCCTGGCCCGGCCGAGGGACCTAGGGCTCTCTCTGCCCCTCACTTGGGCACCGGGAGGCTTTGGGGTCAAGTGCAAGACTGCTGTGGCCAGAGGTATGGTCCTGTGCCTAGGCCGGGCAGAACGCTGTGTTTCCTCTCTCCCTGCCATGCTGTCCCTTTCCTGGGTGTGTGTCTCCATGGTAGACCCGCACTGAGTTCTCTCTGAATTCTCATTTTCCTCCTCAGATAAGAAAATAGAAAGACTGGACACGGATGATTTGGACGAGATTGAGAAAATAGCCAACTGAGACGCTCCACCAGTCACCAGTGCCCACCCCGGCACTCTGCCTGCATGGGAGACCAGTGCTTTCAAGGCACAGGCCTCGACAGTCACCACAAAGACAAAAGCAGAGAAGAAACTACCTACCTCATTTTAAATTACGTTTGGACTCGACAAAAATTGTGCAAATGATGGGGGAAGGTAGAAGGAAAATTTTGCATTTGGAAAAAGTAGTCCTCCCCCTGCCCCTCCCCCCTTTTAAGCCATGGTTTTTCCCTATCTTTATAATAATCTGGTCGCTATGGATAATCACAGAGCCTAGGAATCCCTGCTTATTTTGTTGGCGGGGAGATAGGACCCGTCTCCCGCCCCTGCAGGAATGGTAGATGTAGAGTGCGAGAGAGACCTCACAGCACAGGTGTGCAGGCCCCGCCGCACAGATGGGAGTGAGGGGAGCAGCAGCAGAGAGACCCGTGAGCTTTCCCCCTTCTCAGTCCCTTCCTGGAGACCTGCTGCCAATGTCTCCTGCCCTTGGGGCCATCTTCCTTCTAAATCCAGTGACATTTCAGCTGATCCCTTTTACCTCTGTTCCCTGTGCCAGAGGATGTCCGTTTCTCTTTGGGTGAGCATCTTGGGTACTTTTGTAAATCTCCCAATTTGGAGAGAAACACAGAAGTCAGTGAATCTTCAGAGGGATTGGTCTGGCAAGGGTAGATGAACCCTTTCAGAATCTAGGCCTTCCTGTTCCTGCTGTTGCTGTGTCTGCTCAGGCACTGGTGGTCGGTCATGGCACCCAGGAGACACCAGGTGAGTTTCTGACACACACCTGGCCAAGTGAGTTGGGTCTTATCCACGGGGTTTCACACTGTGCCTGGAGTTGAGCAGCAGTGTTTGGAAAGGAAGTTAGGACCAAGTGGAAACTCTGATAGTGCTCTTTATCTGTAATAGTGGACCTGTTGGCTACTTTAACTCAGAGGTCATCTATATGCATAAGGACAGATAAATTCGAGCTATACCCATCATTCATTATGTTCAGAAATTTTAAGGTAATTATGAAAGGCTTTACTAATCATGATTCATTTTTATTTGTATTTTTCTGCTAACTAGACTAATATATGCTCATTAAAAAAGGTGTGTGTGTGTATGTGTATATACATACATAAGGAGCGGGTGCTGTCTCTCCCCGCCTCTCTGGAATCACCATTGCTGGCATTTTGATGAACATCCGATAGTATTTCCTTCTGTTTACATATCAACGTTTTTACAAAAATGTGAACATCCTACTCAGGCTCTAGTGCACCGCGCCTTTTCACTCAGTAGCGTTATCTTGGACGTGTCATGTCTAGCACATAGGCATATGCATTGCGTTCTTGGCTTCTCTAGTGACAGGCGCGGGAGGTGGCCACGGGGCCACAGCCCGCAGCCTCACTCACCTCTGCCCTGTGAAAGTCGCTGTAGGATCTGTTTCTGGAAGTCCTGGTGCTGGGTCAGAGAGTAGAGACTTAGACGATTTTAATCCATTCCCAACTTACCCTACCAGAACGTTTTTACCAATTTACATTATTGTAGTGATAACAAAAGTACCTATTTTCTTTCCTGCTGGCCAATCCTCTCTATTGTCAATTTTTACAAATTTGCCAGTTCGAGTAGCAAAAATAAATGACCTCATTGCATTCTGTATTTACTGCACTTTGGCAAACTTTTTCAGTTTATTGGATATTCGTATTTTTGCCCATTCTTGCCTCATCACTTTACTATTGAATGTCAGCCCTTAATGATTTTAAGCCACCGCTATTTTAAGGAAATGGGACTCTCTTGAGTGGTGGGTGTTTTCCTCATTTGTCTTTATAAACTCAATTTTCATAATATTACACAAAAGTTTAATGTTACTCAGATTTCATTTTTAAGAAATCTGGATTTATGCCATGGCTAGAAAACTTTTCCTTATCCCTGTGTCATAAACCCCAATTTATCCTGTACTCATTCCAGTATTATAAATTATTTACTCATGTTTCCTGTGGTGGCAATTTTTGGGGAGTAAACCTTCTAAATTCTTGTAGATCTTTAAATGTTTTTCCCTGTTAATTTGCAGCAAGTGATTATGATGGTTGTCCCGAGAGTGAGTGGATGGCAGAGCTGTGGGTGTGGGCTGGAGTCCATGCCCCCAGGGAATGAGAATACAAAGGGTCCCCAGGTGCAGGAGAGTGGCTGCAAGTACGGGAGGGGTGGCTGCGAGCTGGAGGTGGGAGAGCGGTTTGGCAAAGAGGTGGGCAAGAAGGGGCGCCAGATTCCAGAGAGGGGACAAGAGGAGGGGGAAAGAGGTCCTCACGGGACACCAGAAGATGGAGGAGGCCAGGTGGGGCACCAGCGCTCCAGTTAAAGTGATACCCACTATGTCCCCAACACAACAGTGATCCAAAAAGGTAAAAACCAGAAAACACCCTGCCTGACCCCAAAACAAGATCGATATTTCTGTAGACCCGCAATAGGGTAAAAATGCAAAATGGTGAGCCAGGGCTGAAGCCAAGAATTCGCTGGGCTTCAGTCCAGAAACAGAGTAACTACCGGCTGTTCTGTCTCACGGAGTGGAGACCGCGGGAAGCATTGCGTACAGGACCAGAACCAAAGCCAGGCTCGCTGCTGGGAGCCGGACTGGAACCTGAGCTGCGCGCTGGCTGGAGGTGAGACTTTCATTAAGACCCAGACCCCTGGAGCAGATGGGAGGACTTGGACCACTCACCCCCTGCTAGGACAGGCAATTGACATGATCCTGTTGACTCTGCCTGCTCTGTGAGATCCCCAGACTACTAAATGTCAGCAGACCTGTTCTAGAATAAAAGCCAAAAGGGCAGGACCTGGATGGAGCCAAGTGCTACACCCACCCATGGATTGTCAGGGGGAAGAAATTTATGCTAAGAAAGAGTACAAACATCAAATTCACTCCAGATAAAACTACTTGTAAGGAATGGCCTGATAAAAAAGACTTCAAATATGTATGAATGTTAAGGGAAAAAAATCATTGGGGCACCTGGTTGGCTCAGTGGGTTAAAGCCTCTGCCTTCAGCTCAGGTCATGATCCCAGACTCCTGGGATCGAGCCCCACATCAGGCTCTCTGCTCAACAGGGAGCCTGCTTCCTCCTCTCTGTCAAATAAATAAAATCTTAAAAAAAAAAAAGACATTTCACTAAAAAATTATTAAGTGAATTTAGACAAAAGCTGAAACTCAACACAAGCTGGCTGTTAAGTCACTGGTAACTGGAAGCTGGCCGTGCTGGGAGTGTTTACCATAGAAGTCAGCAAACTACAAATCAGAGTTTTGTTTTTAGACAATTCATCAGCATAGAACAAAATAATAATATTAGAAATTTTAAGAAAAGAAGGTAGTCATTGAGATAAAGTCAATAAATGAGAATCCTAGATTAAAATCCTAATTAGGGCTGCCTGGGTGGCTCAGTCAGTTAAGCATCTGCCTTCAGCCTCAGGTCATGATCCCGGGATCCTGGGGTCCTGGGATCCTGGGATCGAGCCCTGTATCAGGCTCCCTGATCAGCAGGGATCCTGCTGCTCCTCTAACTCAGGCTCTCTTGCTGGATCATTCTCTGAAATAAAATATTTTTAAAAATAAAAAAATAAAATCCTAATTATCCTCTTGGGGGTGCCTGGTTGGCTCTGTCAGTGGAGCATAGGACTCTTGGTCTCAGGATTGAGTTCGAGCCCCAAGTTGGGTGTAGAGATCACTTAAGCATACAATCTTAAATAAAACTCTAATTATATTCTCACTTTAAAAAAAAAAAGTATTAAAACACAATCCAAATTTCAGTAGATTCAGCCTGGGTGGCTCAGTCAATTGAGCATCCAACTTTCTATCTCAGCTCACATCTTGATCTCACGGTTGTGAGCTCAACTGTCCCCCATCACCCCTGAGTTGAGCTCCATGCTGAGCATGCAGCTTACTTAAAAACAAACCACAAAAACCATTTCTTGGGCGCCTGAGTGGCTCAGTGGGTTAAGCCGCTGCCTTCGGCTCGGGTCATGATCTCAGGGTCCTGGGATCGAGTCCGGTATCGGGCTCTCTGCTCAGCAGGGAGCCTGCTTCCTCCTCTCTCTCTACCTGCCTCTCTGCCTGCTTGTAATCTCTGTCAAATAAATAAATAAAAATCTTTAAAAAAAAAACCATTTCTTGCTTTAAAGTCTAACATGGAAGTCCTTTAGGAAGACCACAGGGGCGCCTGGCTGGCTCAGTGGATCATGCGACTCTTGATCTCAGGACTATGAGTTTGAGCCCCATATCGGATGTAGAGATTACTTAAAAATAAAATCTTTAGGGCGCCTGGGTGGCTCAGTGGGTTAATCCTCTGCCTTCAGCTAGGGTGATGATCTCAGGGTCCTGGAATCGAGCCCTGCATCTGGCTCTCTGCTCGGTGGGGAGCCTGCTTCCTCCTCTCTCTGCCTGCCTCTCTGCCTACTTGTGATCTCTGTCTCTGTCAAATAAATAAAATATTTTAAAAAAAAAAATCTTTAGGGTGCCTTAGTGGCTCAGTTAAGCATCTGCCTTTGGCTCAGGTCATAATCCCAATTCCTGGGATCAAGCCCCTCATCGGGCTCCCTGCTTGGTGGGAAACCTGCTTCTTCCTCTCCCACTCCCCTTGCCTGTGTTCCCTCTCTTGCTGTGTCTGTCAAATAAAATCTTTAAAAATAAATCAGGGCACCTGCATGGCTCAGTCAGTTGGGTGTCCAATTCTTGGTTTTGACTTGGATCGTGATCTCAGGGTCCTGGGACGGAGCCCCTTGTCTAGTCCTGCACCTCGTCAGGCTCCTGGCTCCATGGGGAGTCTTTTTGAGGGTCTACCTCTCCCTCTACCCCCTTCATAAATAGATGATAGATAGATAGATAGATAGATAGATAGATAGAAGGAGGGAGACCACAGAGGTAAATTCTCATTTTCTTCACATCGTACCAAAGGCACATACAATTAGCATGACATCAATTGTGACCTGGCAGAGGTAGGGTCTGTCAGGTTTTTCCACTGTAAAATTACGTTCTTCTCCCTTTTCATACCTTCCTCTTTGAAAGGAACTTGCCACACATATCTAAGTTGTGGGGAGCCGTGCATTTATGTATTTATATAAGTATAGACTGGTGACGTTAATTTTGATCACTTGGCTAAGGTGACTTTGATATTTTAGAAATGTCAAGTTTAGTTAAGTCCTTCATAGCAAAGAAAGCTGAGATTCCAGACCCTTCCCTTGAATGGTCTTTAGTGTGATGGTTCGTGGAAGCAGGTTGCACAGGGAGAGCTGTGGAGACAAAGCCTGGGAGACAAGAAAAGTGGTTCAAAGCGGCCAGGGTTCCTTCTATGAGTCCCTTTACCCATTTTATGAAACCTTACAAATACAAATGAGCTATTGCAAGAAAGCCCTCCATGTTTTACTTTCTATGTTTATGAATTGTTTCAATTCTTTTTGTAATTTTTAATATAAAAAAGAGACAAAGTTAGCAGAGTAGAGCAAAGACAGAATTAAACTCAGATTTAATGCAGGATTAAACTGCATTCAGAACCTCTGAATGCAGACACCATATGCTCACTCTACCTCACCAAGCCTTCTCCCTGGAGAGAAGCCATGCTGCCAGAAAGGGCCTGTATTCTTCTCCAGCACAGAAACAGTTGTTAGATGAAAGGTGTTAATTCTATATTCTCGGAGGAACAGGCTGGTCCTGATACCCATGGTTCACCAAGAGTGGGGGGAGGGGCATCTTCGTGCAATTTCGTGGGTTAGTTGTCATCCAGGAAGTTGCTGCAGAAGCTGTGATTTTTCTGGAAGGATAGTGAGAAGGGGCACCAATTCTAAAATCACACTCAGAAAATAATATTCTAATTTTTTTTTAAAGATTTTATTTATTTATTTGACAGAGAGAGATCACAAGTAGGCAGAGAGGCAGGCAGAGAGAGAGGAGGAAGCAGGCTCCCTGCTGAGCAGAGAGCCCGATGCGGGACTCGATCCCAGGACCCTGAGATCATGACCTGAGCCGAAGGCAGCGGCTTAACCCACTGAGCCACCCAGGCGCCCCTAATATTCTAATTTTTAAAAATACAGGTTTAGGATCCAATCTTTTCCCTCACCTAGCAAGGAAAGATGTTTCTTAACCTTGCCAAAACATGTCACAGGAACCAGTTCCTTGCCTGCAGCTGTTCCTGTGATGGGGAAAACCCTTATCCGCTTCGTGCCCTTCCCTAGCATCCATCTACCCCTGCCAGGCCATAAATCCAAGCACTTCTCTTCCAAGAGGCCTCTGTGTCACGGACTGTATGACTACATCATCCAAATATGCTGCTTCACCCAGAGAAGGGTTACACATCTCTGCTCAGCTCACGCATGGCATAGGACTTCTTTGGCATCAAGAACATGAGAACTTCTTGGAGCAGAAGCCTTACGAGCAAGCATATGGATCACCAGACTCTCTTTTTCCTGCCCCGGAGACCCCAGATCCATCCCAGATGGTACCACTACCAGTCTGGGTCCCTGAGAGACTGTGATAAGCAGAGAACCCCAGGGTGGATATGTGGCTTGAGGGAGCAATAAACATTGCTATTTTGAACCACTGGAAGTTTCACGGGTGTTTGTTACTATAACATAACCTAGCTCATCGCTACCCTTCATGCCATGGAATGACTGGTTCCCTGTCTGGCCACCCTAATGCCAACCTGGAGAGCAGGTAAGCCCCAGCCACGTCCACAAAGTTCCCAAGCGGTTTCTTGACCCACTATCTCAGAAGAGAAAACCATCGTCAATTCCCAATTATTTAAAAAGCCAGAGATGGGTTCAATAAACAACCACAAAAGAAGCTACTCTGTGGAGTCAGAGGGAAACCGAGGAAAGAAAATGTGTCTGCTAAGTACATGAGTAAACATCACGCGTACCAAACTTTCCTTCCCACAACCCCTGTAACCTACAAGGAAGGAATGAAAGAGGGATCAACACCCATGGACAAATGAAATGGGGGCAATTAGATCAGTAGGAAAGGAATTTAACAAAATGTTTGGAACACACACAAACAGGATGAAGAGCTCCTATTTTGAGCAATACGGGGTACTATATAGAGCATGAAAAATAACACCAATCCAAAAACCAGCGACAAAGCTGGGAAAAACAATTTATATATATCTATATCTATCTATGTATACATATATATGTTTGATATATTCAAACAGATTATATATATCTATATCTATCTCTATCTATATCTATCTATACATATCTATGTATACATAGATAGATATGTATACATAGATATATATAATCTGTTTGAATATATCAAAGAGCTACCACTTTTAGAGTTTTATTTTTTACATTTAGTTCTGATTCACTTGGCATTTTGGTGACTGGTTTAAGGTATGGATATAATTTTATCTTTTTCCAAATGGTTATCCAGTTGTCCCAAATAAAACTTATTTGAACCTCCCTCTTTTCCTAAGTGATTCGAGAGGCCATCTTTATGATTAACCACATTTCTATATAGACCAGGTCTAGCAATCAGGCTAATGAAACAGAACAGAGTATCCAGAAATAGACTCAAGTGGTCATGATCATGGGAACATTAGGGTAGTGGTCACCCTCAGAGGAAAGAAGGGGTTTGTGCTTGGCAGGGAAGATGGAGTGGGGAGGCCTCTGGACTACTCCCGCAGCCTGGGTGGTGGCTATGAGGGTTCATCTGAAAATAAGTTGGTTAAGGAGGCTCCACACTGTTTTGCATATTGGCTGTACCCATTTATATTCCCACCATGAGGGCTCTCTTTCCTCCTCATCCTTACCAGCACTTCTCTCTCATCTTTTTTTTTTTTTAATTTGTTTATTTATTTGAGGGGGAGGGGCAAAGGGAAAGAATCTCCAAGCAGACAGGGAGACTGACTGACTGACAGGTGCAGGGGCTCAATTTCATGACCCATGAAATCATCACCTGAGCTGAAACCGGGAGTTGAACGCTGAACTGACTGAGCCACCAGGGCCCCCTGTTCTCATCTTTTTGGTAACAGCCACCCCAACAGGTGTGAGGTGATCACTCATTGTGGTTTCGATTTGCATTTCCTGAGGATTAGTCGTGCTGAGGACCTTTCTCTGTACCTGTTAGCCATCTAAGTATCTACTTCAGAAAAATGTCTATTCAGATCCTCTGTCCACTTGTTAAACAGTCTGTCTATATCTATCTATCTCTCTATCTGCTATTGAGTTGTGGGCATTCCTTATATATTTTGGATATTAGCCCCTCTCAGATATGTGGTTTGCAAATATTTTCTTCCATTCTGGAGGGTGCCTTTTCTTTCTTTCTTTCTTTCTTTTTTTTTTTAAGATTTTATTTATTTGACAGACAGAGATCACAAGTAGGCAGAGAGGCAGGCAGAAAGAGAGGAGGAAGCAGGCTCCCTGCAGAGCAGAGAGCCCAATGGGGGCTCGATCCCAGGACCCTGGGATCATGACCTGAGCCGAAGGCAGAGGCTTTAATCCACTGAGCCACCCAGGTGCCCCTGGAGGTTGCCTTTTCATCTTGCTGATTGGTTTTCATTGCTTTGTTTGCTGTGCAGATGCTTTGTAGTTTGATATGTTCACACTTGTTTGTTTTGCTTTTGTTACTTGTGCTTTCAGTATTATATCTATAAAATCAGTGCCAAGATCAATGTCAAGGAGCTTTTACCCTATGTTTTCTTCCAGGAGTTTTATGGTTTCATGTCTTAGAGTTAAGTCCTTAATCTATTTGGAGTTAATTTTCATGAGTGATGGAAGACAGAGATCAATCGACTTTCATTCTTCACGCTAATAAAGTACTATTCTATAGGGGCACCTGGATGGCTCAGTGGGTTAAGCCTCCGCCAGCAGCTCAGGTCATGATCTCAGAGTCCTGGGATGGAGCCCCACAACAGGCTCTCTGCTCAGCAGGGAGCCTGCTTCCCACCCACGCACACACCCTACCCCCATCCCCACTGCCACCTGCCTCTCTGCCTACTTGTGATCTCTATGTCAAATAAATAAATAAAATCTTAAAAAAAAAAAAAAAAGGAACTATTCTATAGCATGCCTGGGTGGCTCAGTTGGTTAAGAGACTGCCTTTGGCTCAGATCATGGCCATCCAGGAGTCCCAGGATGGAGTCAGCATTGGGCTCCCTGCTCAGCAGGGAGTCTGCTTCTCCCTCTGACCTCCCTCATCTCTTGATCTCTTGCTCTCTCTCACAAATAAATAAATAAAATCTTCCAAAAAAAAAAATTCTGTAACCCAGTAATTCCACTTCTGGGTATTTATCTGAAAGAAATGAAATCATGGTCTCAAAGAGATATCTCCACCTTCATGTTCAGCGCAACACTATTTACAATAGTGAAGACATGGAAACAACCTAAGTGTCCATCAATGGGTAAATAAAGAAGATGTGGTGTGGTGTGTGGGTATGGGTGTGGGTGTTTACCATAGAGTATCATTTAGTCATAAAAGAGGAAATCATGCCATTTGTAATGATGGACCCCGAGGGCATTATGCTAAGTGAAATAAGACAGAGAAATAGTATAATGATCTCACTTTGGGTGGGATCTTTTTTCCTTTTTTTTTTTTTTAAATAAATGGAATCTTAAAAAAACAAACTCACAGAAACAGCAGATTGGTGGTTGCTGGGGTAGGGGGTGGGGGTGGGGGTGTGAAAGTGGTCAAAAGCTACAGACTTCTAGTTATAAAATAAGTAAGTTGTGGGGATGAAATGTACAGCATGGTAACTATAGTTGACAATACTGTACGTTTGAAAGTTGCTAAGAGTAGACTTTTAAAAGTTCTCACCCCACACACGAAAAATTTTCACTATTTAACATGGCTAACTAACCTTATTGTGGTAATCATTTTGTAATATATATACACATATAAAAGCACAACATTGTATACCTTTGATGGGTCCGTACACCTTATATACCCACATAATATTCTATGTCGGTATATCTAATGAACCTGGAACAATACACAACATCCTCCTTTTTCTAATTCTTCCATATAACATGCTCAACCACCTCTTTTCTTTTTTTTATTCCATTTCAATAACCAAATGGCAGTGGGAATTGTTTTTCCTTTACCACAGAAATCTATCTATAAATATATTTATTACAGATAATATTATCCTATCTTTGCTTTGCCAAATAAATTTCCATTATGGAGCTTTTAAAAAATAATAATTCATGATCTGTTTTTCTATATTAATCTTTAAATCTTTTCTGCATATGTATTAAATTCCATGACAAAAATAGTTTTTTGGGTTTTTTTTTGACACAGAGAGAGAGATCACAAGTAGGCAGAGAGACAGGCAGAGAGAGAGGAGGAAGCAGGCTCCCCGCCAAGCAGAGAGCCCGACGCCGGGCTTGATGCCAGGACCCTGAGATCATGACCTGAGCCGAAGGCAGCGGCTTAACCCACTGAGCCACCCAGGTGCCCCTCAAAAATAGTTTAAAAAATTAATTTAAAAAATGCATTTAGATGCATTGGGCTCTCTGCTCAGCAGGGAGTCTGCTTCCCTTCCTGTCTCTCTGCCTGCCTCTCTGCCTGCTTGTGATCTCTGTCTGTCAAATGAATAAATAAATAAATCTTAAAAAAAAAATGCATGTAGTGGGGCACCTGGGTGGCTCAGTGGGTTAAAGCCTCTGCCTTCGGTTCAGGTCATGATCTCAGGGTCCTGGCATCAAGCCCGGCATCGGGCTCTCTGCTTGGCGGGAAGCCTGCTTCCTCCTCTCTCTCTGCCTGTCTCTCTGCCTACCTGTGATCTCTGTCTGTCAAATGAATAAATAAAATATTTTTAAAAAATGCATTTAGTGATTGGTACACCAGCATCTTTGAGGAACTCTGTGGTGGCTGTCCTGTGTAAGTCATAGAACAATGAGACCCCCAACAGGATAAAGGCCCAAAAGACATGCCTAACTAGTGCCTAAATGCTGAGATGGTAGTAAGCACATTTACCACAACAAACCGCAGTATGGTAACTGGTGTTTTGACCTACAAGGATTTGGGACAAGTTAATGGACCATTAGAGTCTCTAGAAAAGACATAAATGCTAGACCTGCTAATGTTCTGCTTAATGGGCACGGGAGGACAAAAACGAGGAGTACTGAGCAAACGGAGTCACAGTGACGGGGATTTACAGCTCCTCGCCTGTTCTCAGACCTAATTCAGGGCACACACGGAACCTCTTTTTCAAGGGGATCCCAGGGTCCTTTGAGGAGTGACTCTCTGACATAGCTCAGGTGTGTAGCATGAATCTTGCCCAAGCCTTTCCGGAGGAACCCATTTTCTGGAGTGACAGTGTGCTAGGGAAAGGAAAGTACCCCGAGAGTCGGGAATTATCAGATACCAGCTCTGATGTCTGAGTTCTAGCTGTTCACCAGTTAGAGTCGGAGCTTATTACGGCAAATAACAAATGGAGCTCTGATCCCAGTCTATTTAATGGCAGGCGCAAGGAGACCACAGACCCATTTTAAGGCACAAGCATATTTGGGGTGCCTGGGTGGCTTAGTTGGTTAAGCATCTGACCCTTGATCTCAGCTCAGGTTTTGAGCTCCTGGTCATGAGTTCAAGCCCAACATTGGGCTCCATCCTAGGTGTGGAGCCTACCTTAAAAAATAAAAAAATTGGGGCGCCTGGGTGGCTCAGTGGGTTGGGCTGCTGCCTTCGGCTCGGGTCATGATCTCAGGGTCCTGGGATCGAGTCCCGCATCGGGCTCTCTGCTTAGCGGGGAGCCTGCTTCTCTCTCTCTCTCTCTCTCTCTGCCTGCCTCTCCATCTACTTGTGATCTCTCTCTGTCAAATAAATAAAATCCTTTAAAAAAAAAAAAATAGGGTGCCTGGGTGGCTCAGTTGTTAAGCATCTGCCTTTGGCTCAGGTCATAATCCCAGGTCCTGGGATTGAGCCTTGCATCAGGCTGCCTGCTCAGCAGAAAGCCTGCTTCTCCCCTCTCCCACTCCCCCTGGTTGTGTTCTCTCTCTTGCTAGGTCTCTGTCAAATAAATAAATAAAATCTTAAAATTAAAAAAAAAAAGAGGGTACAGACAAAACTCTTGGAGATATTGCAGGCAGGGCTCCAGACCACAGCAATAAAGTGAATAGCACAATAAAGCGAATCTAAAGAATTTTGTGGTTTCCTAGTGTATGTTATGCTTACACTACACTCTAGTTCATTAAGCGTGCAATAGTATGTATAAAAATGTATATACCTTAATTAAAAATACTTTATTGCTAAAAAATGCTGACCATCTTCTGGGGTTTCAGCAAGCAGTAATCATGGATCACTAATTGCTACACCAAATATAATAATGAAAAGGTTTGAAATATTATGAGACTTGCCAAAATGTGAATAGAGATACAAAATGGGAAAATACTGTTGGAAAAATGGCATGGACGGACTTGTTCACCACAGGGTCGCCACAACCTTCAATTTGAAAAAACAAACAAAAAACCCATCTGCAAAGTGCAAAAATATTAGTCATGCCTGCAATTTCCTCAGTCCCAAAAGAGAGACATTTACTCCCTGGGAAAGCCCCCATATTGGTAACCTGACCCATGGAGTGAGGGTGATTAAGAAGGATAGGCCAAACATAAGTCCCTGGAACTCTCTCCAAGATAGCAAGTCAAAAGTCAAAAAAAAAAAAAAAATCAATATCACTCTGGCAGGATCTATAGATTCGTGCTGCCATCAAACTTGAGTTATACATGGGTGGGTGATTTCTTCCTCATCCCATTTACTCACCATCTTGAGTAAGAAATGGTTCTCAGCAGTCCAGGCTACATTTGCACTGTCCTGCCACCAGGCCTTAGGACTCAGCCAACCAAATGCTATTAGAGCATCTGCGGTAGACAGAGATGTATGGAGTCTCCAAAAACTCCAAATAAGAGAATTACAGCCCCAAGTTCTAGGGTTTTAGAAAAAGACCAATACCCTCCAATACCTCCAATACCCTCCTTCACAAAAAGTATTCTCCATCTGAAAAGCAACTCCTGGCTTGCTTTTGGGCATTGGCACAAACGGAATTACAGGATACCAACTGACTTTAGACTCTAAGATATCCATTGAGAGATCCGTATTATTCGATCCACTGAACTATAAAACTGGACATTCAGTGGCATTCCATTGCCTGATGGAAGTAGGCTGAAGGGATCCAGATGGTCCAAGAAAATGGTACGAGGAGGTGCCTCAGATGCCTGTGGCACCTGCTCCTACCGTTCTGTTGATTTCCTGCCAATCCACTCATACAGCATCTGCATAGCCTGGAAATGTAGGCAGAAAAGTCCCATCCTGGTGCCTATTGGGTGTGCATACTATGTGGCTCCTGCTGATCCACTCAGGTGCCCCAAAAGACAGTGGTGGAGAACCACCGTTTCCCAGGGCATCTGTGGTAGTCCGGGGTTGGGAGGCCTCACGTACAAGGGGTGTGTGTCTGGGAGCTGTAAGGGCCTATTCAGCCAGAGCGGCTCCACCTGGTTGAACAGCCATTTTGTTGTTTATGCATTAAAACTTAAACCGACTCTGTCCGCCCCCCAGGGGACTTACTTAAAAGCAAGTCCGGGAAACCAGTAAAATATGGTCGACCAGGGGCACCTGGGTGGCTCGGTGGGTTGGGCCGCTGCCTTTGGCTCGGGTCATGGTCTCAGGGTTCTGGGATCAAGTCCCGCGTAGGGGGAACTAACAGGAGTCCCTGCTTCCCTCTCACTCTCTCTGCCTGCCTTTCTGCCTACTTGTGATCTGTCAAATAAATAAATAAATAAAATCTTAAAAAAAAAAAAAAAAAGGTCGACCAGTCCCTGATAACAGAGCCCAAATACAAGGGTAGGTCAGGTCAGGTGGAGAGAACAGGCGGAAACCAGGGATGAGTTGGGCCAGGTGGAGACATCCAATCAGTGCGGCGCGCATACTGTCTCCCTAGCTACCAAGGAATGTGGGCCCCGCCTTTGGGTGCCAATTCTAACCAAGGCGATAGGCTAGTTCAAATAGCTACTATGGGGTGAACTGTAATTCAATTGGCCACCGGTGTGTGACCTAGCATGACTGTGCAGCTTTCCCTGTGTTGCAATCTCATAGGCCACCCATGTGTGTGGCCAAGCTCAACCACATGGCCTTTGCCCTCTAAAAGTCAGTCTGTAAGGCAGGGAGGGGTTGCCCTCTCTGTAAGAGGTGGCCCAGGACGGTCGGTTTGATTCTCGATGCTTGGTGAGAGATAAAGCTTTATTTGACCTTTGCTTTGTATCAGTCTCGTTCCTTTGATTACGGAACTAACAGGAGTCCTTTTCCTCCTTCCTACGTTCCACCCGATGTTCTTAGTCATTACTCAGTCACAGCTCCCCAGTGACAGAGAGGCCTTCTTTCCACAACCGGACCCATTTCAGAATAGACAAATGACTATATGTTTTTTTTTGTTCTTTTTAATTCAGAAAGAGAGAGAAAGGGAAGAAAATTTAAGAAAAAACAAACAAACATTTGTTTAAATAACTATTGCAGAAAAGGAGATCTGGGCTGGATGCTGGGACCTACCTCTTCCAGAAAGGGGATTTATTAATGTTTAAACAAAACAAAACAAGAAGAAAAAGGAACAAAAGGAAATAAATTATTCTGCTCAATACTGTTTGGCATAATTGCATTGTTTTTTCATCTTCTAAACACTCTGAATAGCCTCTCCAGGAAGCACTGAGATGAGACTGGCAAGAATGGCTGGTGCCTTGACTCTCTAAAATGGGGAGGGGGGTGTGCGCTGAAAGACGCATTCCGCTATAGGCCCCCCAAATCCACCCTCACTCTTTACTCCTTGTACTTCTGGAATTGGGAAGGAAAAGACTCAAGCTAAGTTCTCAATATATTAACTTTAGGGGTGCCCACTGCCCTGCCCCAATCCTCCTCTAAAATACTCCTCTGCATTACTGTTTCCCCAGCCAGCTGCAGGAACCACACCAACGGCTAGGAGGCTGCTTGGTGGTATCAGCTCACTAAGATAAAGGGTGGTATTTGTGTTCCTCACTGTTGGGAAGGGGGATCCTATTAGTGGTTTGGAAGCTTCACAGAAGCCCTTTCCCCTCCTCTGAGAAACTTCCCCAACCTCAAAGGGTGAGAATACCATCAGCAGCTTCCTCTGGGAGTTAAAGCTGGGTTCAGTCATGCAATTAACTTCCAGGTGTAACCCCTGTTTGTTAGCATCTCTGCCCTCCTAGAGCTGGAAATGGAAAAATGGGTTAGAACGAGGAGGCAGGAAGTGAGCACGGGGAAGGGAACGCATGGGGAGGAGAGGAGGCATGCAGGCGGGCAAGTCTACTCCTCCCCAGCTAGAATCCCAACTATTTGCATGGCCAGCTTAAAATTTTAAAAGAATCTTTGTTGGTCAGCCATCCCTAGTAATCTCAAGTTAATTAAATTAGGAGACCAAAGCAAATTTCACCCCCAAGCAAGAGGTTTCCTACTCCTCTTTGGGGTGATGGGTGAAGAGAAAAGGTGCATGCACCAGGCAGCTGGGCTCCCCAACTCCAGCCGTCTTTCCTATGTGTTGCTTCCAATCCCTAGAGCCGGCCGAAAACGAGTGAGTGGGGGGTAAGGGGTGGAGAAGCAGCAGTGCCCCCCTCCCAATCCCAGGGCAAGTTTTGATTTCTTTTCCAGGACAAGTAGGCTGTTGAGGAGGCCCAGGGCCAAGGGAGAGACACTAAAAAAGTTGTGGGTGAACAGTAAGGGGCCGAGAGTACACGAGAGTGAGAAGCACCTTACATCTGAAGTGACGGGGCTTCCTTGTCCCCTGCCCTGTTCCTTACACCTGTGTTCCAGAGTTAGGCCCTAGGCAAATTCCGCCCCCTACAAGAGGTGAATACAGTTTTAGTATTCTGGTGAGATGTTCAATGCCCTGGTCAGAAAGGCCATTCCATAGGGTGGCCAAAGGTGGGGACGGGGAGAAGGGAGGATGAGAGGACCCACCCGTCACTGCGTTTCTTTGGTGGGTTTACACTCACCCATGTGAGCCTGACAGGTAAGTATGGGGTCCCAGATTCTCGGAGGCCTGAAGCGGTCTGAGAGGGCTCTAGCTTTTCCCCTGGGATGAAAGCACGCTCCCTGGAAACCACCTGATCTCCCCTAGACCACCAGAAAGGAACGGCCAACGCCCCTCGGCGCACCCCGAGGTCACGAGGGACGCCCGGCAAAGGGAAGCCCAGCTGCCGTAGCCCCCGGCCGAGTAAGGCCGACAGGCAACTGGCAGTCTTCCTGCAGAGCCTGAGGAAAGAACTGGGCTGAGGCCAAACCAACCACACTACTCCTTAAAAAGCATGAAATAAAATCCTACCCAAAGCGTAAGGAAGTGGGGATTCAGCGGCCGCCGGCCCGCCTCCGAAGGCCATTGATTGGAAGAGACGGGCCCAGCGCCGGAAGTTCTCCTTGAGTCGCATGATTGGTTGAGAGTCTCCGCTCCGACTGCAGCGCTGATTGGGTGCCAGGCCCGGGCCAGCCCCCAGAGTCTCCTGATTGGCAGGGGACGGCCGGCCCTTGCCGGACTTGCAGCATGATTGGTCCAGACCGCAGCCGCATCGCCCCCAAGGCCTGGAGATGCCAAAGGGGCGCCGCGCTCTTGCCGAGGCCGGAAGCCCTCGGGCTGGCCTAGAGTCCCGGCTGGGACCGCGCGCCGCCGTCTTGCGGCTGTCCGAAAGGATCACGGCGAGGCCGGGCTCAGTTGCCTCGGTAGACCTCGATCTTGCTGGCCTTGGCCAGCATGTCGATGATGTGGGCCTCGAAGTCGGCGTCGTGCACTCCCGTCTTCCGGAACTCCCCCGCGTACCGGTTATTCTCCCAGTAGTGGTGCCAGTTGCCCCGGCTGTCGGCCCCGAACCCGTACACGTTCACCTGCAGGGGAGGGCAGCGCACGTCACCCCGCGGCGGGGACCGGGAGAGCCTCGGGTCGTTGACGGGCCGCGGTTAGCGGAGCGCGGGAGGCACCGGGAGGAGGACCGGACAGCCGGGCCTGGAGCTGCTCCCTGCTCCCTTTCGGTTCTTCCGCCCGGCTCCCTGCACCAGGACCCTCAGTCTAGGGCTAGGACAGCTCTCCAAGCTTGCTAATATCCCTTCTGGTTTGGGTTTTGGGTACTTTTGGAGTACTTTACAGTGTTCCAGTACCACACACTCATTTACTGGCAGAAGTGGGTGTGCTTGGGCCTGAGCACCGCAGAGCATGGCACAGCAGCCCGGTTGCTAGTGAGAAGCAGCCCCTTGAACGACTGGCCTCCAGGGTTAACACAGGGCAGGCCTGTCGCCCACAGCTATGGATACCATCCGCTGGAACTTAACTGCATTGTTTCCTTTATATTTTTGATTATTTGTTTTCTTTATGGCAAGTAATAACCAATTATGGTGGTAGGAGTCTATTTCCTTTTTAAATAAATTTAACTTCCCACTGAAATGATTTCAGGTTTGGTAAAATCATGGACATAGTGACTCTGGGAAATGAAAATGTATACTTTACAGCCCAGAAATGGGGAAAATCAGAGCCACTTGGTTTCTGCCTACAAAAATGCATTTCCGTTGCTCTTACCACTTAGTAAGAAGGACTGACTCCCTCTGCTCCACGGGTATCCCTATTTTACCCCTAACACTGGGCTACCCACCTCATCACACACATGCAGGGCAAAGAAGAGCACCAGCATCCCTGTGGAAGGGTACCGCCCGTGATGCTCTGTCCACCGGTCATGGATGTACTTGAAGAAGGCTGGGTTATAGATCTGAACCTGGGAGGAGAAAAGGGAACAGATGCATGAGAGGCTTTGGGGGTCTGAAAACTCATGTCAGGCTCTGAGCAGCTTCTGCCAGTTCCTCCATGCTTGCCAGCAGACCTGTTTGTCCATGTTCCCTGGTTCCTATGGCCTCTAAGGGGGGTCAGGCATACCAGCAGATGGGGGGGTACTCTCAAGGTTCTGGAAGGGCACTGGGGGTATACCTGAGCCACCAGACTGGGCACACCATGAGTCAAGTCTGCACTGTTTCCAATGAGATGGGGATGAAGAAGGGGGAGGAGGAGGGAGCTTACCTTTTCTTTGTCCACTCGAAGGAAGGACTTCACTGGCGCATAGGTGCTTCAAGCAGAGAGAAAGATAACATTTAGATGGCCCCTGGGATCTAGAAAGGCTCAGAGATGCCTTTCTATCCTCCCAGGCTTGAGTGATGACAACCTTACAAAAGATCCCTGCCTCCAGACTGCTTCCCATAGCACATCTCTGCAGTACCTTGCTCAGAAACCTTCAGAAGCTACTCACGTCCTTCAGGAGAAAATGAGGATGTTTTAGACAAACACTGGGGTCTTCCGTTATCCAGTCGCAACTTTTCCTTCCACAACACTCAGTTGTGAACTCCCCCACTTGATTTAGCCAATCATTTCATGCCCACTGCGTCCCTGTCTTACTTGTGACCATGATGACCCTCTTGCTACTATCCTCACATTTGGCACAAATCCCTCCTTTCCAATTAGTCAGCCATGGCACCTATAATCTATACTCCTTTTCTAACTATTATGGGACTTCAATTTAATGGCACTTATTTTAGCCCCTATGTCTCCCAAACATAAGATAATGTCTAAGAAATGGTAACATATTTCTGTATTTAAAAAATATGTGGTGGGGTGCCTGGGTGGCTCAGTTGGTTGAATGTCTGACCTTGGATCCGGTCATGATCTCAGGGTCCTATGATCCAGCCTTGGGTCAGACTCCGTGCTCAGCAGGGAGTCTGCTTGTCCCTCCCCACCTCACCGCTCTTCCCTTTGTCTCAAATAAATCAATAACATTTTTAAAAGATTTTATTTATTTATTTGGCAGAGATCACAGTAGGCAGAGAGGCAGGCAGGGCAGGGGGATGGGAAGCAGGCTCCCTGCTAAGCAGGGAGCCTGATGCGGGGCTGGATCCCAGGACCCTGAGATCATGACCTGAGCTGAAGGCAGAGGTTTTAACCCACTGAGCCACCCAGGCGCCCCTCAAATAAATAAAATATATATATTTTTTAATGTGGTGGCAGGGCCACCTGGATGGCACAGTTAATTAAGTGTCTGACTCTCGGTTTCAGAACAGGTTGTGATCTCAGAGTTATGAGATCAAGACCTATATCAGGCTCTCATTCAGCTCAGAGCCTGCTTGAGTTTCTCTCTCCCTCTGCTCCTCCCACTTGTGCTCTCTCTAATAAATAAATCTTTTGGGGCGCCTGGGTGGCTCAGTGGGTTAAAGCCTCTGCCTTCAGCTCAGGTCATGATCTCAGGGTCCTGGGATCGAGCCCCGCATTGGGCTCTCTGCTCAGCCAGGAGCCTGCCTCGTCCTCTCTCTCTGCCTGCCTCTCTGCCTACTTGTGCTCTCTGTCAAATAAATACATAAAATCTTAAAAAAAACACAACAACTTGGTGATGAAACTAATGTAACATGTATGTCAATTATACTTCAATTTTTGAAAAGGGGTGGGGAGGGGCCCTGGGTGCCTCAGTCAGTTAAGCGTCTGCCTTCGACTTAGGTCATGATCCCAGGGTCCTGGGATCAAGCCCTGCATCGGGCTCCCTGCTTGGCAGGGAGCCTCCTTCTCCCTCTGCGGGCTACTCCCCTGGCTTGTGTTCTCTCTATCTCTCTGACAAATAAATAAATAAAATCTCAGAAAAGAAAGAAAGGAAGAAAGGAAGGAAGGAAGAAAGGAAGTTGGTGAATTGAATTTCCCGAGGTTCCCAGCAACTGCCTCTACAGAAAACTCTCAGATGGCAGAGTTCCCACAGTCAGGAGCCACTTCCTGGAAAGGAGACCAAAACCTTTCCTCGCCTTTCTACTACCAGGATGCCCGCTGTGACTATGCAGGAAGTGACACTGAACAGGATGACTTCCCTCTTCACCAGCCCCTCTTGGTCAGAATATTCAGTTAACAGAATTCTCAGAGCCAATCCCTGGGAAGAGTCCTCTCGAAATGCCCCGGTCTCCCCTATTCCACTCCCAGTCCGCAGAGTGACTTACAATCGGATCTGCCCCGTGGACAAAGCGCTGGCAATCCACAGGAGGTCCAGGGCTTTGAAGGGCACCAGCACAAAGCTGACGTTGGCGGGCAGGTTCTTGGCACTCTCGGGGTACATGAAATGGTGGGTGGTTCGGCTGCCAACATCCTGCTCAAAGCCCACGGTTGGCGCCTGATTCATCCTGCAGGGACAAGAGGGTAACATGAGAAGAAGCCGCCATGGAAACCGGTACAAGATTTTTAGAAGATGATTTGGTACTAGCCATCGAAAATGTAAACGGGTGACCCAGCAGTTCCATCTCTACATATCCTACAGAAATGGTGGCCTAAGTCTGCCAAGACATGTGTACAAAGATATTCACTGTATTAATTCTTAGAGTTGGGAAAAGGAGAATTAATTTAACAATAAAGACCAGTCAGTACGTGGTGGCACACTCATATACGAAATACCACGGAGCCATGAGAATGAGTGGAGCGGGTCTCCGTGTGCTGGTCAGAAATAAGCCCAGCGAGAAAACCACGTGGTGTGACATGTCCATCCCCTTTCTTTCCTTTTAACGTGTGTCTTCTGAATACTGCTCTGTGCTGCAGGAGGGAGGGAATTAACAACACACAAAAGGAAAACTTAAAACCAAATAGTGTGGTAGGAATTTTTTGTATGCAAATGTAACAAAATCTGAAAGAGTACTGAAACTGGTAACGAAGGTTACTCTTGCGAAATGGGATGAGGAGGGATAATTCATCTTTTAGGGCATACATTTTTGGGTTTTTCCCCCCCATTAATAAGCACATATTACTCTTATGCCTTTTTTTTTTTTTTTTAAGGAAAGAACAGCCTTCTACAGCTTCAACCTTCCCTGGCTGTTCTGTCCTCTTTCCTAGAAGACAGTAGAAGGACGGTAAGAAGTTGCAGTGTTCCCTCAGCCCCGGGGCTGGATGACAGCCTCTACAGCACCAGGCCCATGCCTTTTGTCCTTGTACTTCAACTTCTTATCTGTCTTTTTGTTCCAAGGCCAAGTGGGATGCGCAGAGTTCTGACAGCACCCACCTCGGCTGTCCCCTGGTGATGTGCAGTGTGGCTCTGTCTCTCCCGTACTGCTATGGAAGGACTCAGAAACCCAGAGCAGGCTTGCCACTCTCCTGGGTATAACAAGCCAAGAAGGCTTCTACTTTCTTCCAAACAGTGCAAAACACAGGATCAATAAAACCAAAGCTCCCTCTTTTGCAGAGCATCCTCAAAACAGGTGATACAGCTTTGAACACAAATGCGTCGGTCTTTTCTGCTGTGACCGTTTATGAGAACATTCCTGTCTCGCGTGGACCACCATGCAGAATCATGACTACCCAGGGAGATGGCCACAGCCTTGCCTTCCAATGGCAACAAAGGGACCTGGGAGAGAGGGAATCAAGTCTCCAGGTGTTTTCCCTGCTTTTTATGCCGATCCATAAAACGTGTCCTTGCAGTGGCTGGCACCACTAGCTGGGCTGGGTAAGGACCTCCTGTGACACTGGGGCTTCCACAATGCCTTCCTCCTGCCCTTCTCCCACTGATGGCAAGATGCAGTGCGAGCATGTCCAGAATGCCCCCCCCGCCCCACCGCTGGTCACATTGTTGTACCTCCTCTCTGCTTCCCTTCCCTTCAGGGACTGGAGACTCTCTGGGGCTGGGAAGCCATAAAGCCCAAGAGTGGCCTGATTAGGAACTAGAGGATGAGTCTTTGTTCTTGGCCATTTCTGTTCTAGTCTGGTTCAAGCAGAAGCCTAGAATCTTCCCTGCAGGACTGTGCTGTGGCTTCTATTTCTTTAGGTTAACTGCCGCACTGCCACCTGTCTTGGTGCCCCTCTGTTCGCTGGTCTTTAGATTTCAGAGATATTGTCTGTTAGAAGAGCCTAGAAGTATCTTTTCCCATGTTATTAGTAACCATTGGTTGGGGGTCGTATAGCTCTGCACACAGCACTAGTATGTCCTGTGGTCACCATAGCTACAGTCTGGATCTGCCTTCTGCCACATTAGCTCTGGGGTCTGTGAGGAACAGAGCAGTTTGGAAAGAAAGCCTTAACAGGGATGGTGTTTCTCAGCTGCCTGGGGTATGTAAGGGGGTAGCAGGAGGCAGAAGACTTGGGTGGGTGACACTCAAGTTGGCTGGGCCTGGACTGGGCAGGAGCTGGGGTCAAAGTTCACTCTGGTGAGTACCTGAGAAACAAACCTCACCTCACGTGAAGTGCAAAGGCCAAATTGGTCCCACAGATCGAAGGGCTGCAAGTGCCCAGGCTGGCCTCTGAAGACACCCACAGGCCCCCCATCTACCTTTCCCACTGCATCTGCAGCCACAGTTCTGACAAAGTCCCATCTTAGACCTGTCAGGCAGCATCACTGCCTCCAGCTCCCTTGGTCCCTTCCATTTGCTGGGCAGGCACCAGATTCCAGAAGTCTGGGAATGAATGGAAAAACAGGTCCAAAAAGATGTTTCAGAGTGTCCAAGGTAGAGGGTAGGCGCAGGGCATGCTTTTGAAGACAGGATTTTGTGTCGAGGCTCTGATTCATTCTGGAGAAGCCAAGCCCTGGAAAGGGGCCCGAGCGGGATGGAGAACTACATCTCCATGACTCAGGGGAACAGCATTCTAGGAGTCTGTCTGTTCCTGGTTCCCTCCACCTGCCAAAGAAGCACCTGAGGATAGCAGCACAGGAAAGGCAGATGTGGATTCTTCCCTGGGGTCTGGTATGCACTTGCCTTGTCTCTTTCATTCATTCACGTATTTCTGGTGAGCCTACAATCTGCCCAGTGCTTGTTTTAGGAGTTGTGGATCTATCTGCTGGTTGGCTGAGCAGGACCAGCTCAACTCCATCTGGAGTCACCAGCAGGGCTCAGAAGACACAGAAGAGGAGGAAGCAGCTGGAGAGCGGCATAGGGAAGTATGGGTAGAGCCATCATCTCAGCCATCCAGCTCAGTGGGGTCTTATGTTGGTCCTGCTTCCGTGGAGCAGGGAGACTTCCCCATGGGTTCCAAAACGAAGACATGCCTATAAGCAAAGAGTCAACTCCACTACCCCCTAGCAAAAAGCCAATTCACGCAGGGTCAGCCCTTCCACAAAGCAATTTTGGGGTCCACTCCAAAACGCACATCTCCGAACCTGGTCCAGGTAAGGAAACCTCTGTAAATTCCTCTCGGCAGCCTGGCCTGATCGGGTACCAGCCAGGTGTCCTAGGAGCCGAGCCTTTCTGGCGGCTTCCATGGACCCCGGAGCCTCCCAGCCATCACCGACATGCACAGTGAAAGCACCCACTTGGTGTACAGGCAGGAGGGCGGGGCAGCAGGCGTTTCAGGCACTCAACAGCATTTCCCCGGGCTTTCCAAGGGTCCCAAGGCTGCAGGGGAGTGTGGACATCTCATTCCCCACTCGGAAAGAACTCCCTCTCCAGCAACCAGCTTGCCTCCCTCACACTGGGAGTGCCAGCAGCGGGAGGATGGAGAGAATCTCAGGTGCCTCTGGGCTCCTGGATGAGGCCTAGTATTCCTCCTCTCCCCCACCCCCCACCATTCTCAACAGGAGAAAGGTTTCGCAAGGAATGAGAAAGGTTTCGCAAGGAATGGTGAAAGCCTCAGAGACACACTGCTGTCTTGGTGTTGCTATGGTAACAGCAACAGTTTCTAAGACAAAGCCCTTCCTTCTGCCTCCTGGGGAACCTGGTCTTTCTGCAACAGCTTATCCTAAGAGATGCTTTGTGAAAACTGGGCGTTTTCAGCATCTTCACTCTTAAGGCGCTTCTTCCACCAAGGAGTGGGATGGAAAGACCCCCACTGTGGCACTTCCTGTCCCCCAAGTCAGGGAGGAAGTCAGAAAACACAAGTTCAGGAGCAGAATGAGCAGCCCATATTCAAGTTACAAGTCTACCATCTAGGGGCACCTGGGTGGTTCAGTCAGTTAAGTGTTCGACTCTTGATCTCAGCTCGTCTTAACCTCAGGGTCATGAGTTCAAGCCCCGTGTTGGGCTCCACACTAGGCAGGGAGCCTATTTAAAACAAAACAGGGGCGCCTGGGTGGCTCAGTGGGTTGAAGCCTCTGCCTTCGGCTCAGGCTCAGGTCATGATCTCAGGGTCCTAGGATCGAGGCCCGCATTGGGCTCTTTGCTCAGCAGGGAGCCTGCTTCCTCCTCTCTCTCTCTCTGCTTGCCTCTCTGCCTACTTGTGATCTCTCTCTGTGTGAAATAAATTTGAAAATCTTTAAAACAAAGCAAAACAAAAAACAAGTCCACTGTCTAGTCCCTGTTCACCTCCAGACTCATAGCTCTGTGTCTTTGAAATGAACGCCCTCCCAACCCCTCTCCTTTCCTCAAGGCTGGGCACAGATGTCCGTTAAATAATCTGAACCTTATGAAATAAAGGTGAGGGATAGCAGCCCAGAGCAAGCACTGAGCAGTTCCTCTTCCTGCCCATGACCTCTGTCTTCCGTGAGTCTGCCAGAAGGAATCATCTGTGGCTATTAATCAAGACTCTAGTGCAGGCTATCACTTTTGGGCCAGCACTGAGGGGATCAGGCTAGAACTCTGGTGGGAGTTTTTTACCAGAAAACAGCCAGGACTCTACTCTCAGCTCTTTCAGGAGGAGTTCAGAGCTAGAAACTGAGTGCTGGCCTCGAGCAAAGTATACGATGGGGGTTCTGCCTCCCCGTCTACCCAATGAACAAGAGAGAGACCTGGCATCAGAGACTCACAGCAGTGGGCAACTCCTCCACTGCAGACAAGGCTAAGGAAGCCAGTCCCTCCTTCTGGAGGCCTGTTCTGGGCCCACCCTTGGGCGCCCCAGGGCTCACCTCATGATGAAGTTGTGCCCATCCACATCTGGACCATAGCCAGAGCCCCGCAGGTTACCCGAGTTCCCCACGACGGCGCAGCGCCGGCACTGGTGGGGGTCCCGGAAACGGTATGGGTTCTCGCCTGGTACTATCTGGAACAGCTTCTCCAGCACCTCATTGGTGTTGTGTGACTTGAACTGGGGCTGCAGCATCTGTCAACACAAGGGGAGAAGGAAGGTGAGGGGATTATGCGAGCAGGGAGGGATTCCTGCCCACCTGCCTGCCCTCACTTTCTAGTCTCAGGGAGCGAAATCGTCTCAGCATTGAGGATGTTCCCCTTCTCCACACTAGCGGTGTCCCTTTCTCACACTGGTACCCTGCTCATCAGGAGCGACCTAATGCACTGGAGGGGGGGCGGTCAAGGGGTACTGCAAAGCAGAGAAACTTCCGGGCTTGTCATGCCTGCAGATGCCCCTGCTTTGCTGTCCTCTCAAGGAAGCTACAAGTCACCTGAGAGTCATTCCGAGGTGCGGTTAACGTGAAAAACCCTGTGAAGTTTGGGGGCTCATTCCGAACCAGCCTACAGAGGGCGCCCCTGGGACTTAGCCGGAGGGCTCAAGGTTACAAAAGCTGCAGGTGAGACAATATCCACCAGATAAAGGCAGGATCCCTCCCCGCTTCCTAAGCCCTGGGGAGGAGGAGAAGGGAAGGCAGTGACGTACAAAAATTCCTTCCAAGTCAGGATGGCTGGAATGAAACTGGTTCCCTGAGCTTCCCACCACCAGTGACCATGAAAGACCATGACCCGAAGCTGCAGCAGCCCTCCGATGCCTACGCGCCAGGCAAGCAAAGCTCAGAGGGAAGCATCAGCTGGGGCCCATGGCAAACAGGAGGCCCCAGCAAAAACGAGTGACATCAGCCAACTGTTGCCATGTGGTATTGTGAGCCCAAAAAGACCAAATTTTCCAGTTTTTTGAGAAGCTGAAAATATACATTTCATGTGAAATATCCTAATTCCTAAACGTTGGCAATGAATGCAAATATTTTTAAAATATTGAGCAAAAAAGGGGGGCCTGGGTGACTGAGTTGGTTGAGCGGCCGATTTGATTTCAGCTCAGGTCATGATCTCAGGGTCCTGGGATCGAGTCCCATGTCAGATTCTGCACTACACGCAGAGTCTACCCCAGATTATCTTTCTTTTTCTCCCTCTTCCCCTCCCCCTGCTCTCATGCACTCTCTAAATAAATAAATAAATAAAATTTTTACAATTTTTTTTTAAAGATTTTACTTATTTATTTGACAGACAGAGATCACAAGTAGGCAGAGAGGCAGGCAGAGAAAGAGAGGAGGAAGCAGGCTTCCTGCAGAGCAGAGAGCCCGACGAGGGGCTTGATCCCAGCACCCTGGGATCATGACCTGAGCTGAAGGCAGAGGCTTTAACCTGAGCCACCCAGACGCCCGTACAATTTTTTTTTTTAAAGATTTTATTTATTTATTTGACAGAGAGAGAGATCACAAATAGGCAGAGAGACAGAGAGAGAGATGAGGAGAAGCAGGCTCCCTGCTGAGCAGAGCTCCCTGCTGAGCAGAGAGCCCAATGCGGGACTCAATCCCAGGCCCCTGGGATCATGACCTGAGCCGAAGGCAGAGGCTTAAGCCACTGAGCCACCCAGGCGCCCCGCAATTTTTTTTTTTTAAATGAACATACTGTACTGGGCCCACATGCCACAAATCAGTAAGGTAGAAACCAAGGAATACGCTCTATAGGGGACTCATGGGGGCTTAGTCAGTTAAGCATCCGGCTCTTGGTTTCGGCTCAGGTCATGATCTCAGGGTTTTGAGACTGAGCCCAACTGGGCTCTGCACTGGGCACAGAGCCTGCTTAAGTTTCTCTCTCCTCTTCTGCCCCTCTATCCTCCCTCTCTTAAAAGAAAATGCTCTGTGGTAGGAGCCATACCCCATCCACGGGTCTACCTCTGTCTAGCAACCTGTTTTGACTCTCGACGGCCACCACAGAGACCTATGACCTTGGGCAAACCCTGTGCACTATCTAAACACTGATTTTCCCCACAAAATGAAGGCTGTGACTATGATTAACAGGCAGAACCCTTCAAGGGCTCCAGGCTGTCACACGATGGGCCTGTGGAGTTCCTGGTGACCCTTGCTCTGTAGACCTCCCCATTCTTAGGGACGTGGACAGTCTGGGTCAGGAAGTGGGATCTGTACGTTGTTCTGATAAGCCTGATCGCATGCGCTCATTCTTACTACCTCCCTGAATGTGAGAAAAATGGGGAGTCATCATTCACCCTACCTGCCAGGTGGGGAAACCAGGAGCCATGAGCTGCCTCCCAAGTCCCCCACTGGGGAATGCAGGCAGCCTGTGGGCCCCTGGGAGAAGTACTGACACTGTTCCACCTGACATGTGGCAACCAGATGGCCCTGGTGGAGCCTGGGGAGTGATGCTCCAGAGATGACAGGGATGAAAGGGAATTAAAAGCAATAGAAGGGTGACAGGATCCAGAAGAGCAGGGAGGCGTGGGCACAACTGTCCCTGCGTCCCCTCCCCTTCATCTTCCTTAACACCCAGAGGAAATGACCATGTTTTCTTATCCCAGCCCCGAAGACAGTCTCTTCCAGCAATTGTGAAAAACAAAACAAAACACAGAAGGGTGGCCTTCACAGTGTTTAAAATTATTGTGAGCCAACATTCACAAATTGGGATAGTTAGCAAGAAACTGTGGACTTCTGGGTTCCCTTAAAGGGTCAGAAGATGCAGCAGTGGCGGGGCGGGGGTCACACCTCTGCAAGAGGGGCTGCAGCTGAGATAGGCTGTGTCCTTTATCAAAAGCAGACCCTCTCCCTGCCACAGCCTGGACTTCTCACCGTCTTCCTCCTTGGGGTCTGTTTCTGTGTGCCCTCCCAGGCCTACTAGGGATTCCTCATTGGCCCCTACAGGCACTAGAAAACAGTTCTGCCTCCCTCCAGGTCATAGTTTGCTCTGCCTTTCAGAATCTCTGACCCCAGTAGATGGCTCTGGTCAAGCGGACCTAATACTTTGTCAGGGCTCTGAAGGCCAGAGAACAGACAGCCCAAATCCCAGGGCTGGGGGGGCAGGGCTGGAAGAGTGACTCCCAAACAGGGGTACAGACCCCTGGAGATGGGGCAGCAAAGGGTAAGCAGGAGGGGCCGCAGCTCTCACCATCCACCACCTCTGGACATCTGGAGGCAGATCCATGTTCTCTCGGGTCCACACGGGGGAAATGTTGCTGTTGAAGTGACTATCGAACCAGTCAGAGGCGCCAGTGTCACCCATGCAGCGGCGGCAGGCACAGCTCTTGCCAGTGAGCCCCTCCTTGCTGAGGCGCTGCAGGCCAGCATAGCCGGGCACCAGCTTCACCCGGTGGGTCCCGCCCAGGCCCCCCGAGTCCAGGTAGGGCAAGGTGGCCATGCTGTGATGGGAGTAGGTGAAGAGCAGCGACATGATGAACACCAGCAGGAAGGCCACGGAGAGGAACCACACCCGCAGCGAGCACTTCATGGTTTGGCGCCTCGGGGGGCTAGACCACCAGCCTGGGGGGCGGGCGGGTGTCACCGGGCGGGTGTCACCGTGGCCACTCCTTTCCCAGCCCACTGACGGGCCAGCCACAGCGGAGCCTGCCTCTTCTGGCACCACGTGCAAAGGGCATAGGGACACGTGCTGAGGAGGGGACAGAGGCAGGGGTCCCTTACCACACCCTCCCTCAATGTAAGGAGAAAGCACAGTGGGCAGGAGTGGCTCCCCTGTCCCTGAGCCAGTCGGGTGCCGGCTTATGGCTTCATCGGGTCTCTCTGTCACTAGCTGGGCCACAGAGGCTCTGACTCTCCTGCTGCCCTGAAGAGGGGGAGGTCAGTCCATCCCAGCCCTCTAGTCCCTTGGGGTTGCTGGCTGCCAGCTCTGGGGGGCCCCCTCTTTGGTGGCTCGAAATGGTCCAGTCTGGAGCATTCGGGGTCCTTGTGGTTCATGAGCAGACACGGAGGCGGCCCCTCGTCCCCTGCAGTGGGGAAACCCTAAAACCCCAATCACAGCAGAGAGCACATGGGCTTCAAACGGCCTGGATTCCATCCGAGAGTCCTCCCCAGCGCAGCTGGCCCTCCTGGCCCAATCCCTCCACCAGAGGAGGGAACAAGGCCCCAGTCCTGCGAGAAGAAACCCAAGAAGTGCTGTGGCTGTCGGAAAACTCTGCCGCAGACACCAAGATCCTCCTTGCACTAGGTTCTGCCTCTCTACTTCCCATTCGAGGTGCTGGGCCCCTCTGATGGTCACGGCTCCAAATGTGGTTAGAGGGTGGTTCGCAGAGCTCCTGTTCCTGCTGGGAGGTCCTCCAGAGCCTGGGAACAGCTGCCGCTCAGCAGGAACCTGCTTCCAACGCTGTCTGGGTCAGCTGAACGTGTGCCGAGCTCCCTGCCAGGGCCCAGCCCTCCTTGATGCTGCCGGCCCAGCCTTGCAGGCAGGCTGTTCTGCCCATCCCCAGTCCCCTGAGGGCTGCTGTCCCGCTGTTCGCTCGCGCTAGCAGTAATCCCCCGGCAGGTTCCCCCTCACTCCGTCAGGCGCCAGGCTGCCGCAGCATGACCCTGAAATTGCAGAGAGGAAAAGTAGCATGCAGATAAATGGCACGCACACACACACAGGCTCTCCCCCCAGCCCTGCCCCCAAGTCCCAGAGGGGACACAGCTAGCAGTAGAGGAGACGCCCACTTAACCAAAGGGTGGACAAAAGAAAGGGCTCTCCCTTCCCGACCCACAGACAGCTCTCTGCTGGCTGCAGATGAAGAGATTAGCTCCCTCTCTCACTTATTAGCCAGAAGGTAAACAAGGACGTAAAGTGATTTCCCTGGAGTCCATGGCGACTCCCTGGAAGAACCGGGTTTAAAATGTTCCTAGTCCAGCTATGCGAGGTTAATTTCAGGTGAAACTGAAGAGAAATCGGCCCAGAGGAAGATTACAGGAAACTGCAGATATGACTCCCCACCCTGGGGCTCTCTACCCTTTGAGTGCTAGTGACAAACTCCTCTGAGCAAGAGACAGGGTGGTGGAGGAGGGGTAGGCCTCTGTCCTGGGATCTGCCCCCTCCTCTCCTGGGTGTGGGCTCTAGATGAGGTATTTCTGGGCTAGCTCAGTGAAACATTAACAATCCTTCCGACCCTGGTATCAGGGAGAGAACCCGACTGAGTCAGGATGGGGAGGTGCTGGGCTCAGCGTCCCCACCAAACGGCCGACTGGACAGCTGCCTTCTTCTGTACCTTATGGATGAAATGGATGCCAGGGTCCCTGGGGGCATGGACAGTCTGAGGCCTCGTGCTGTCCTGGTGGGCAAGAGCAGGGAGAAAGGGCTGGCAGTGTGTGGATGGGCCCTGAGAAAAGGAGTCTGAATCCATGCCGTGGGTAAGGGAGTCTGAGCCAGAGTCAGGGACAAGGCTGAGGGTGGAGGCCGTGGCTCCATGCCACGCGGATCACTTAAATCTGGCTGCCCGCCTGTCCCCCACCAGCTTTTCTCCAAATCCAGCTAGCCCCAGTTCTGATCTGGCTCCAGGGCCTCACAGCTCCTTGCTGAAAGCCCCAGCTCCAGCCAGCCCTTCCTAGGTTCTCTGTTCCTGGGTCCTCTGGCGGCTGCCGGCAGCTTCAGAGAAGGCGTCTCAGATTCTGTGTTCAAGAACCTCAGCTGCCCCTTCCACTCGTGGCAGCTCAAATTTCTGGAGCCAAGCCAAACCACAAAGCCATCGGGGAACAGAACTAGCATGTTCCAGTAAGGAGAACATTATTCTGGGTGGCGAAACAACACTTGCAGAAGTAAAGCAACTTGCCTAAGGTCACAGTCTTGGGAGCAGAGGTGAGATCTGTGTCCAGGTCTACCTGGTTCCAAAGCCTATGACTGGCCAAAGCGCAGAAAGAGGCCTGTGAGTTCTTTCAACTACCAAAGGGCTCTGAGAAGAGCGACAAGGAGACCCAGGAGCTGGTTCCCAGGGTCAAGAGTGAAGCTTTCCTCATTTGTCTCACCCAGGGTTCCTGGCTCTAATTCCCAGGGGCTCCCGCAGCACCAGCTCCAAGGTGCTTTACTGTAGATGTTTTACTGCACCCATTTGGAAGGCCAGACTCCATGCATGGCCTTTGGCTGATAGTCTGTAAACAGGAAGCCAGGTCACTGTCTCTTCCCATTCTCCCTTTGTCCCTTTCTACACCCAACATCTAAGGAAAAGAACTTGGTTTTCCAGGTCCTGTGACCTGTGGGGAGAGCCAACCACAAGGCAAGTGGCGCAAGAAAGCAGTGACTTTCTGAAGAGCTTCTCCATGGAGATCTGGTTTCTGGTGAGCAGCCCACTGAGACCACTGAAGGTGGGGGCTGGGCAGACGCTGGCACAGGAAGCTCCAAAGGAAATCTCTCCCCCACTAGGGAAGTCAGTAACTCCTTGGGATTCTAACTCAACGAAGGGGGCATCTGAGGTAACCAGCTGCTTTGTGGGGGAGAGGGAAAGCCCTAGTTTTGTCAGTGTGTTTGGGAAGAGCAAAGAAGTAGAGTAACCAGCAAAAGCCCTTGCTTTGTGAACCCCGTGGCCAAGCTGTTCCCGGAAGCTTGAGCAGCTCAACATGTGCTGAGGGCAGAGACACGGGAGGGAATCATTGCTGAGACTAAGAAACATCAGAGGCTCCTAGACATGAACCCCAAATCCCAGAAGTCACCCAGCGCTGCCCCTTGTGGAGTGCTTTCGCCCATCTTGTTTCCTCCAGTGGGATCCCGCGCCCTCCAGTTGCCCATGGCCTCATTCTGATCTCTCCCCTCGCAGCTGCCCTGATCATGCACGTTAAGCCCGTGAATGCACACACCCGTATAAAAAAGCTGGAGGGAGGACACACACTCTGCTGCCCACAAGGGGAAGCAGGCCCGTCTTCTGGGGCCACCTGGCTGCTGGGGACTTGTTCATTCCACTGATTCTTAATGGACCAATGCTGGGCCAGAGGGACAGTGTGGGACAGGGCACTCAAATCCTGTCCTCACAGAGCTTCTGGTCTAGGTGCAAATACAAAGGGAAATTACAGCGAGCCAGGAGAGAAGACAGAAGAGTGAAAGAGTGCAGAGAGGATGAGGAGGTGACAAGCCTGACCTGTGACAACAGAGAAGAAGGTTCATGAAGCAGGCGAGGGTGGCGAGGGTGGCGAGGGTGGCAGAGAAGAGGCCCCAGAAGGCTGTGGGCCAGCCACAGAGGGCTTTGGAAGGATTAGGATTTATGACGAATCTGAAGGCAGGGTTTTGAAGAGGGCTGTGTGACTGTGACCTGATTTACATTTTAAAATGGGCTCTCAGAGGAGTTTTTAATTCTAGTATGGTTCACATAAAGTGTTGTATTAGTTTCAGGTGTACAAAATCCTGATTCAACAGTTCTGCACATCACCCCATGCTCATCAGGACAAGCCCACTCCTTAATCCCCATCACCTATTTCCCCATCCCCACACCCACCTCCCCTCTGGTAACCATCTGTTTGTTCTCTAGAGCTCAGTCTGTTTTTTTGGTTTGCCTCTCTCTTTTTTTTTCTTTGCTCATCTATTTTGTTTTTCAAAGCCCACATATGAGTGAGCTCCTGTGGTATTTGTCTTCTCTGACTTATTTCACTCAGCATTATCCTCTCCGGCTGCATCGATGTCGTTGCAAATGGCAAGATTTCATTCTTTTCTACAGGTGAATAATATTCCATTGTACATATACACATCTTTTTTAAACCACTCACTTATCGATGGACACTTGGGCTGCTTCCATAATTTGGCTATTGTCAATAATGCTGCAGTAAACGTAAGAGTGCTTGGATCCCTTTGAATTAGTGTTTTTATATTCTTTGGGAAAATACCTTGCAGTGAGATTGCTGGATCACAGCGTAGTTGTAATTTTAATTTTTTGAGGAACCTTCATACTGTTTACCACAGTGGTTGCACAAGTTTGCATTCCTACCAATAGCGCATGAGGGTTCCTTTTTCTCTACATCCTTGTCAACACTTGTTGTTTCTTGTGGTTTTGGTTGTAGCCATTCCGACAGGTGTAAACGGATAGCTTGTTGTAGTTTTGATTTGAATTTCCTTGATGATGACTGATGTTGATCATCTTTTCATGGGTCTGTTGGCCATCTGGATGTCTTCTTTGGAGAAATGACTGTTTCGGTCTTCTGCCCATTTTTTAAGTGGATTATTTGTTTATTGGGTTTTTTTTTTTTTAAGATTTTATTTATTTGTCAGAGAGAGTGAGCGAGAGCGGGCACAGGCAGACAGAGTGGAAGGCAGAGTCAGACGGAGAAGCAGGCTCCCTGCGGAGCAAGGAGCCCGATGTGGGACTCGATCCCAGGACGCCGGGATCATGACCTGAGCCGAAGGCAGCTGCCTAACCAACTGAGCCACCCAGGCGTCCCTGTTTATTGGGTTTTGATTTGTATAGGTTTTTTATATATTTTGGACACTAACCCTTTATTGTTATTTGCTATTTGCAAATATCTTCTCCTATTCTGCAGGTTGCCTTTTGGTTGTTGTTTTCTTTTTTTAAGATTTTATTTATTTATTTGACAGATCACAAGCAGGCAGAGATGCAGGCAGAGGCGGGGGTGGGTGGGGAAGCAGGCTCCCTGCTGAGCAGAGAGCCCAATGCAGGGCTCAATCCCAGGACCCTGAGATCATGACCTGAGCTAAAGGCAGAGGCTTTAACCCACTGAGCCACCCAGGCACCCCTGCCTTTTAGTTTTGTTGACTGTGTCCTTTGTTGTGCAGTTTTTTATTTTGATATAGTCCCAATAGTTTATTTTTGCTTTTATTTCCCTTGCCTCAGGAGATACATCTAGAAAAATGTTGCTATGGCCAATGTCATAGACATTACTACCTGAGCTTTCTAGGATTTTTATAGGAAAATATTAAAGAAACTTATAGTACTTGGGCGCCTGGGTGGCTCAGTGGGTTAAGCCTCTGCCTTCAGCTCAGGTCATGATCTCAGGGTCCTAAAATCGAGGCCCACATTAGGCTCTCTGCTCAGTAGGGAGCCTGCTTCCTCCTCTCTCTCAGCCTGCCTCTCTGCCTACTTGTGATTTCTCCGTCAAATAAATAAATAAAATCTTTAAAAAAAAAACTAATAGTACCAAGAGTTGGGAGAGGATGTACCGTATTAAAAACACTTACACAGGGGCACCTGGGTGGTTCAGTGGATTAATCCTCTGCCTTCGGCTCAGGTCATGATCTCAGGGTCCTGGGATGGAGCCCTGCATCTGGCTCTCTGCTCAGCAGGGAGCCTGCTTCCTCCTCTCTCTCTGCCTACTTGTGATCTCTGTCTGTCAAATAATTAAATAAATAAAATCTTTTAAAAAAATAAAAAATAAAAACACTCACACACCTCTTTTGGGACAATTAATGTAGAGTGGGACAATAAATGCAGTCGATACTGCATTACTACTTAATGTAGCTGGTAGAAACAACAGTTCAAGATAATTTGGCATGAGTTAATAAAGACAGACATAATATATGCCATTGGTGTTTTATGTTTTTTAAAAGAAAAATTAAAAACCATCTTTCCCACAGAAAACATGGTGTGGGAACAGACTGTGATACTATAAGTTTCCCCCATCTGTCCCGGGCTAATTTATTTTATGACTTCATTTATGTGGACATCTTCAGAGATTAATCTTCCTCAGGTTTGGGTGGGAATGAATGGTTTCTCACTGAAAGGCTGAATATTTTGAATCACAAACAAATCCAGTGAGTTCAGCCTGCTTGTAATTTTAAGCAGATTTAAAGCTTAAGGTAAACCCTGACAACAGGTTAAGTATAGGGTCTCATTTCCCCCCACAAATCTCACCCCCACTTGGGACAATCTGCTTTTTTTTTTTCCACTGGAGTTTAATTCATACATTAATTCATTCATTCAATGTAAAGTTTAATGAATTTTTAACTATGGGTACATTGGTGTAACCACCCATTTGGAAACACAGCATTTTGATCACCTCAGAGAGTTAAATCCCTTGTGCTCCTTTCCAGTCAATACCCGGCAGTCCCCTACTTTTCTGAGTTCTCTCACCATATGTTATATTTACTTGCTCTTGAAATTCATGTAAACACATATTATGTACTCTTGTGTATGTGGCTTCTTTTGCTCAGTGCAATGTTATGGAGACTCGTCCACACCTTACGTGTCTGTAGTCGGTTCTTTTCCACATTTGGACGTTGGAGTTACTTTCAATTTGGAGTTGTGATGCGTAAAACTGCCCTGAACTTCCTGTGTAAGTCTTTTTGTGGACACTTACTCTATTTCTCTTGGGTAAATACCTGGGAGTGGAATTACCGGGTAGGTGTTCACTAAACTTTACTAGAAATAAGTAAATAGTTTTCCCAAGCGGTTGGAGCATTTTACATTTCCACCAGTAATGTACAGGAGTTCCATTTGTTCCATATCCTTGACAATTTCTATTTTTAAAATTTGAGGCCTTTCTGATAGGTGTGCAATCAACTCTAGTATTTCCACCACCAGGTACATAGGGACACGTGCATCAAGAGACACACGAGGGTGTTGAAGACACCACCGGGTAAGAGCTGAAAACTGACAACAGGAAAAAATGACTGAATTCTAGTTTCAGACATCAGTAGGGATGAATGTGTCCAAAAAACTATTATGTTGAGGGACGCCTGGGTGGCTCAGTTGGTTAAGCAGCTGCCTTCGGCTCGGGTCATGATCCCAGCGTCCTGGGATCGAGTCCCATATCGGGCTCCTTGCTCCGCGGGGAGCCTGCTGCTCCCTCTGACTCTGCCTTCCACTCTGTCTGCCTGTGCTCGCTCTCTCTCTCACAAATAAATAAATAAAATCTTTAAAAAAAAAAAAAACTATTATGTTGAGCAAGAAGAGTAAGTCATGGAGGAATGTCAGTAGTAGGAGTTCACTAAAAGAAAGTATGCAGAGCTAAGTATATGTCTCTATGCACAGAAGATAAAACAATGCAGAAAATCCAAGAAATGGTGTAAATTCAGGAAATTCCTCTGGAGGGACAGGAAGGTAGATACGATTAGGGAGGGGTCTATAGAGGCTTCAGAAGTACAGGGTAGTGCATTGCTCCTTAATCTAGCAGGTGGAAACAACAGTTCAAATTTTCATTCTTTAAAATAGTATATATACGATGTAAGATTTCCAGACTAGTTAAATCCATAAAGCAGACAGTGGTTGCCTAGAGTGGGGAGTTGCGGGGAGACAGGGAGTAGACTGCTGATGGGTTGGGCATTGCCTTCTAGGTGATGAAATATTCTCAAATTGTTTGTGGTGATGGTTGCATAACCATGTGAATGGACTAAAACCCACTGAACCGTACACTTGGAATGTGCGAACTGTACGTTATGTGAATGATAACTCAATGAAGGTGTTACCAAAGAAAAAGGAATGGGATAAAGTGGAATGGGGGAATGAAGCTGGGAGATTGTTTATATGCTAGTCGAGGGAAAAGTGAATGCTGCAGGAAAAAGAGAAGATAGTCAAGAAGCAAAATCCTTGGGGCACCTGGGTGGCTGTCGTTTAAGTGTTGGCCCTCGGCTCAGGTCATGATCCTGGGGTCCTGGGATGGAGCCCCGCTCGGGGCTGTCAGCTCAGCGGGGAGTCTGCTTCACCCTCTCTCTCTCCCTCTATGTTCTCGCTCTCTCAAATAAATAAATAGAATCTTTAAAAAACAAAACAAAAAAAAAGCCTGGAGTAGTACGGAGCAATGGGAGCCGGTACCTACACGGAGAGGGTCTACCTGAGAAACAGGGGACAAAGCAGAGTGTGGAGAGTGGCTGCATAGCAGGAAAATGAGGGTCTCTTTATTGTTGGGGTTGGAGACTGACAGAGATCAGATGTGAAACAGTCCTCAAGAGACAAAGGAAGTCACAAGGGAAATTTGGTAGGTAGCAGAGCAATGCTGGGTCTTCTGACTGGTTTGTGGTCACAAATTTAGCAAATTTGGTGAGACCATTCAGCAATACGTGTCCCCTGAATGGCTGGCCGCGCTTGAGATGCTGAGGCTAACAGAGAAGCTGGCGACCATAATCCAAAAGGTCAGAGGCAGCAAGGGCCTTGAATAATGGATGGTCTCTCTCCCCTAGAGCCTTCTACCAATCAAGGATGCACGCTTGAGCAAGCAATGGAAGCTAAAGGGGGCTTTCAGCTCAAAGAGGAGAGGAAGAGAAGGCATATGGCATCGAGTCCCAGAGGCTGCCCCAAAAGGAGTACGGGGTGAGGGAGACTGGCTTTTGGAGGGTAAGGTGGTTTTCGAGCCTTCCTCCGGTCAGCTCCCAGGAGACAAACCATCGAATTAACCTAATGAAGCACAGGATAGCACAGCCTCAGCCCAGCGCAGCTGAACACAATCTTCTTGGCAGGCAGAGAAAAGAAATGTCAAAATAAGGCTCAGAGGATGGGGGGAAGGGGAGGCTTGAATCTGGAAGGGGTGGGGAGAATGGAAGGAAAAAAAAAAAAGAAAAACAGCAAGATGCTGACTAAGTACCCTCTTTCCACCCACTGACACACAGCCTGAGGATGCGTCCCAGAGCCTCCATGTGAAGGCATCGAACCACAGATTACTCATACTGCAGAGTATGATGTTATAGGAGCTTCTGAGCATTTGGGGGCATAGCCTCTCACTTAGTATTCACAGAAATCCCAAGACTAACCGAACGAGGTCAGCCAGGCGGTAAGGGACAGAGCTTTAATGCCACTCCAGGTCTGATGGCTCCAACACCAGTGCTCCTATCAGAAGCACCCACTGGCTACTGCAGACATTCTTTCCATTAACTGGGGTATGACAACTGAAGGGTTCTCTATGCCCCCAGATCCCTGCCAACCTAGCAACCCAGCAAACTGCCTGCCTCCTGGGTATGACAACCGCCTACCCTGGCAGAAGGTGAACTGGGGGGCCAGTCATTAGCTTGAGGAAGAGACCTGACAGTCCCGCCTTCTCACGCATCTCAACCCCAGCGAGGTTGATGTGCCCGAGAGCTGGGTGCCTCACCTCTGCATGTTCGGCTAAGTCACGTCACCTCATTGCAACATCCTGGCGCCAGCCCCTGGCACGCACCCATCGTAGTTCTCCCAGTGACTCAGGCCCTCCTGGCGCCCCAGTTACACACCCTCGGGCAGCCTCTGCCTCTCCAGGGCCTCCCTTCCTTGACTTCACCTCCACTCTGAGCCCTCAGCTCTGGGACTTCTGCGGCTCCTGCTCAGGGTTAGCAGTCAGGAAACCAGAGAACGAGAGCGAACACATTTCCTCAAGCCCGTGGTCATCACTCTGGCTAACTTCCAATTAGGTCCTAGAAAAATAACCCATCAGTCTTCACTATGAGAGGATCGATGTCACACCTAAGAGGTAGGCTCTCAGGAAAGGAATGCCAGCCTCTGGGGGTTGGGAGAGGCTGGGGGAGGGGGAGCACTGGGATGTGGGGCTCCTTCCGATCAACTACCTGCTCCACTGTAGCCAAGCTCTGCTCCACACTCAAGGGACCCCAGTGTCGTATGTTCTTGTGGGGGAAAAGTCCAGGAATTCACTATACTCATCCATACAGGAAGCAAAGTCTAGAAAAACAACACTCTCTGACAAGCAAGGCAGACAAGGCTAGGCAGGAACAGTAGGGGGGAGAGAAAGAAAAGATGAGGCGAAGGACAGAAGTCATTTAAAGAACAGAACCTGCTGGTGACAACGGCCAGAGCCTTTCCTAGTTAACTTCCTAAGTCTCACTGACAGGTCTCTCCATGCTGCAGACCACTTATTTGCTTTTTACACAATACGGTAGGTTTTTGTTTTTGTTTTGTTTTGTTTTTTAAAGATGTTGCTTATTTAGGGCACCTGGATAGCTCAGTGGGTTAAGCCTCTGCCTTCGGCTCAGGTCATGATCTCAAGGTCCTGGGATCGAGACCCACATCGGCCTCTCTGCTCGGTGGGGAGCCTGCTTCCCCCCCCCTCTGCCTACTTGTGATTTCTCTGTCAAATAAATAAGTAAAATCTTTGAGAGAGAAGGAGAGAGAGAGAGAGAGTGCAAGCACACAAGCAGGAGGAAGCAGGCTTCCTGCTAAGCAGGGACCCTGATGCAGGGCTTGATTCCAGGACTCTGGGATCACAACCTGGGCCAAAGGCAGACCCTTAACTGACTAAGCCATTCAGGTAACTATAGGTTTTTTTTTTTTTTTAAACACATGAATGTATTCCACTATATTAATGTATCTTCTGTTATTACCTTACTTTGTGTTTTCTCTATTATTTCTTTAATTCTTTTTGCTTTCTCTGATTTCTGTTGGACTGACAAGCTATGCTATCCCTCATCCCACCATTCTTTTCCCTCCTGGCTTGGAAATTAAACACTTCTCTTTTTTTAGTGGTTATCTTACATTATTAGGATATATTCATTTTTTTTAAAGAAGTGTGCAAGTTTTCAGCAGCGCTATTCCCTTGAACAAGGCAGCAACTGGATGTGAATTAACAATGAAATTCCCTACTTTATTCTAATCGTATTCTTCCCTGACAGTGTGGTCAACAATTTGTTTTCCTTTTTTTTTTCTTTAATTAAAAAACAAATCAGACCCTGAATTTTTGTGTTTTGCCATCTGTGGCAGGCACTGTTGATTGCCTATCAGTAGCTACTCCCCCACTTTTTTTCTTGCCAACAGAATCATGATTTTGCTCAGGCAACAAAGGAGCCAGTCCCAGGAGAGGAGGCAAGTCTGGTCCAAGCCAACCACAGTAAACCTACTCCCTTTTATCTGGAATTGGTCTAAGGATGGACCAGCAGCTCGGGCCAATGAGGCATAAGGAGACATCTGCAGGGGTTTTCCTGGAAAGAGTCTTCTTCTCAAAAAAGGGACACATTCAAAAGCTTCCTACTGGCTAACATTTACTTGCCCTTTCTGTTTGGGATGTTATGGGGAAATTATATGATGCCTAGAGCTGCAACAGTCATCTCAAAACCATGAGAAGAGAGATCTCACACCCTGAGGATAGCAGAGCAGGAAGACAGAATGACCCAGGGTCCTTCTTGTCATTACTGGACCATTGCCCCAACCCTGGAATTCCCTACCTCCACAGTTCTCATTATAAACGAATTAAGGTTTATTTTTTGTTTGTTTGGTTTTAGAGTTCAAGTCACTGTAAGTCATTCTGTTACTTACAGCAGAAAGCACCCTGATGTACTGTCCCATAGTTATTTAAATTTATCAACATTATGTATCAATTTCTGTGCTCATGATGGTGCTAACAACCTGCTCTTTTCCCTGGGTTTACTTTTCTTCTTAATGAAGCATACCTTTAACAGATCGTTTAGCGAAGGTCTGAAGGTGATAAAACTGCTTTGGTATGTCCAGAAATACCTTTATTTCATCTCATTCTGGAATGATACTGGGTGGAGAGTTCTAGCTTCTCCAAGATAACCCTTTATCATCTTCTGGCATCTAGCATTGATGAGAGGTACATCAGTCTAATTGTCACTCCTCTGAGTCCTTGTTTTTTCTGGTTGCCTTTAATATTTTCTCTTTTTTCTTGCCTCCTGCTTTACTATATTACGCCCAGATACCTATTTATTATTTGGTATTCATGCTATCCCTTCAGTTCTGTAATTCTCAGCCCTTCTCTCTTCAAATATTAATTCTTTGCCATTTTCTTGACTCATATCTGGAAATCCTATTCGATGCAGGCTAAAGCCTATCAATCTGTCCTCCACGTCTATGCTGCCTTCTGGGGGGGGCGTCCTCAATGCCAGCTTCCAATTCATGGATTCTGTGTGTCCAGGCTAGCTACCGTTTCACACTATTTTTCAGGACGCTTGAATTTTTAGTACTTTTCATACTGACATTTTCCTGTTTCTTTCCCTTTCACAACTTCACTTTTTCTTTCTTTTTTTTAAAAAGTAGGCTCCACACCCAATGTGGGACTTAAACTCCCAACCCCAAGATGAAGAGTCACACATTCTGCTGACTGAGGAAGCCAGGTGCCTCTCATAACTTTGCTTTCTTTTCTTTAATGGATTTTTCCTTTTTTTCCAATCTCTCTGAGGGTCCTTAACCTATTTATATTAAAGACATTTTCTAATTACTCTGTTGTTTTCATTTCTTCTGGGGTAAATTTTTCTTTGATTTTTATTGGTTCTTTTTTCTCGTTAGTTTTCCTTGCGTGCTTCTAAGATTTAGTGTACAAATTCACCTTCTCTCTTATATTTTAATTAGCCTCCCCTCCTAGGGGTTTGCACCTTTGTCTCCGAGGTCCTCTGGCTCTCCCAGGCTAGAATCAAATCTTACCCCAGAGACTCAGCTTAGGTCCGGGATGGGAGGTTCTTTCTCCCTAAATAAGCATCTTTACAATAAGTGGTAGCCCCGAGGCAGGGTGGGAAGCAACTTTGTTCAGCCCGCTTCCCCAGCCCCTGGATTTGGACAGTGTACAGACCCTAATTCCATGCTTCGTATGGAGAACTTTATAGCTCTTTACCCCAGATTTCCAGTGGCTTCTTCCTGCTTCCAGACTCAGAGACCAGCAGCTTCAGCCCCGCTCTCCTCTTTGTGTTCCTGCTACATTTCTCATTACAGGGATGTTTGTCATTTCATGTGTGGGGAAGGAGGGGGAGTGTATGACTATGTTTTTAGAATTTTATCTTTTTGTGTATGACTGCTATGTGTTTAGATATAAATTTACAGTGCCATCTTGACTGGATGAGTTGGATTAAACCATCTGTACCGAGGAACTGGGGATCCCTGCCAATACCAGTCTCCTGGGAAGGCATATCAAACCATCTCTAACGAGATTCACAGAACTCCAGCCAGCGCTCGGGAAGGAAGCAGACTGAGATAGCCTGGGGTGAGCTGATCAGGCGTCCCAATTAAAACTGCTCTCCCATCCCCACCCCATTTTCATCCCAGTCCCCCTTGGGGGTAGGGCCGCTGTGGGTAGACATTTAAATAGGATCTTTCAGATGTGGTCTGAGCAGGCCCTCCCAGGGGAAGGCCACCCCAGCCATCAGCTTCTCTTCCACACCACTTGACCACTCTACACTCTTTTTTCTGGCCAGGGAAAAATGCACATTGGCTGTAAGGACACCCTTGATGAAAGGCCCATGTGACTCTGAGTTCCCAGCCGGCCTACCCCAGACCCAGCCCTCAGTTTCAATTACATCAGAAGAGCAGGGGATCAGGCGCCTGGATGGCTCAGTCGGAAGAGCAGGCAACTCTTGATCTCAGGGTCATGAGTTTGAGCCCCAAGATGGGTGTAGGCATTACTTAAATAAATAAATAAATAAATGAACAAATAAACAAATGGAGGAGGAGTTGAAGGACAGGAGCAGGTTCAGGAGCCAAATTTTAGTCTAGGCTGTCACTAGGCAGCACGCCACTTTTTCTTTTAAGGCCGAGGTTCTTGAACAGTCAGAGAATAATAGCAATCCTACCTTCACCCTCTTCTTCACTGAGGACCTCCTGTTTGCTCCTGCTGACCACCACTTTGACGCCTAAGTCACTGCAATCTACTTTCTTGACTTAGCTTATAATGTTTCCTGAAGTTTCTTTCCGTGGCTGCTTTTGCTTCTTTGCCCCATCCCCTTCCAAATCCAGCACTATCCTTCTACTCTGGATTTTCTTTTCTTTTTTTTTTTTTAAGATGTTATTTATTTGTCAGAGACAGAGCGTACACATAAGCAGGAGGAGCAGCAGGCAGAGAAAGAAGCAGGCTCCCCGCTGAGCAAGGAGCCCGATGTGGGACTCAGTCCCAGAACCCTGGGATCATGACCTGAGCTGAAGGCAGATTCTTAACTGACCAAGCCACCCAGGTGACCCACACTCTGAGTTTTAGACTTACATTCTCAACAGCCTCTTTAGCATGCCCATACGGCACTTCAGACTTCACAAGCTCATCGTGCTCCCACATCCAAACGCAGAGGAGATGGGGTGCCCATAAGGGCCAAGGTCAGGCTCTTTAGCATAGCATTCAAAGACCCCCCAAACCAGGCCACGTGCTAAGCTTCATCTCTCACTGTACCCTACCCTCGAGGGGTTATGAACTAGTTTGGACCACAGGCCAAATCTGGGCCATATTTATTAAGATCTTGTACAAAGCCTAAAAAAAGACATGCACATGTCCATCTCCTTCACTCAAAATATCAACTCTGGTTGTGCAGAGACCATGTTATTTAACTCATCATTTCTGTATCACTGTGGGACCTAGCACTGGCCTACATATAACAGGCATTAAAACAAAACAAAACAAAAAAACCACTTGTCCAGCTGAGTATCATCTCCATATATAACCCCAGGATTGTAAGAATCAGGGGAAGTCATGGTAATGAAGAAATGCTTTGAAATCATTTTATAAATCATTATATAAGGATGCAGATGGAAGTGATAATTATATTCTGCCTCCACTCTTCCAGTCCTGACATTCCAGAAGCGCAAGCTTTCTCCCATTTCTTGTGGACTACCAAGAAACATGTGGCCTCAGGTACAAAACAGATTTAACAAGTCAGAGGCAACGGGAAATGTGTGTGTGTAAATAGTCCAAGTACCTCGCTCTTCAATTTCTGTCAGCAGAGACACACCAGGGCTGCTAAAATGGAACTCCCTCGGGGCGCCTGGGGGGCTCAGATGGTTAAGCGCCTGCTCGGGTCATGATCTCCAGGTCCTAGGATCAAGCCCCATGTGAGCTCCCAGCTCGGCAGGGAATCTGTTTCTTCCTTTCCCTCTGCCTCTCTCCCGGTCTGTGCTCTGTCCCTCTCTCTTAAACGAACAAATGAAATCTTAAAAAAAAAAAAAAAAAGAACTCTCTCTAGTCATTCCCCTAGGCACTACAGGCTACTACTGGTTGTAGTTCTTTCCAGGCAGGTCTTGGGAGAGCTCCCATCTGTTCACCCCAGCTCAAATCCCCTTTCCAGTCAAGCCTCCCAGAAGAAAGCGCCCAGGAAATCATGGGCTCACATTCTGGCATCACCACGTGTCAGCTACTGACCATTTAATCTCTCCGATCTGTGTCCTTATCTGTAGAATGGGAATATCACCCATCTCTGTAAGGGTTTCTGTAAGGATGAAAGGCATAAAGCTTCTAGATCAATGCTTGTGTGCCTGGGTTGGGTCTGTTTAGGGTTACGGTTCTGTCAGCCCCAGTTTGGGCAGCTCTTATGGCTGGACCCCATAACCCTGGCCAGGCATCATGAGGACAGCCCCCACTGCACAGCCCCGGCTCAAATTCCTCAGCACCCCCACCCCAACTGCAGCCCCTCACAGGCCAGCACCACCAGGGTCTTGCTTGAGAACTTTCTTCCCTGGCTAACCACAGGAAACTGCCCCTTCTCCTCACCTTGGCAGGCAGCAGCTTCCAGGGAAGTGGGGTGGACATGCAGACCTGAGGTCTCATAGTCAGCTCTGCCCTGGCTGACCCTCACCCCAGGCTGTGCAGAGAGGAGTGCTCTGTCTATCCTGTCCATCCCAGAGCTTATGTGTCACAGAGTCTGTCACATCCTTCCTGACTGCTACTTCATTAGAGCATATAGAACACAGGCTTGCCCTGAGCTGGTCTTAAACAGCTCCCTGAGGCCCAGCCATAGCTGTCTATGGGCTCTCTAGCCACAGTGGGGAGCAAGATTCTAGAAAAGACAAAGTTAATAAGGAGTTTCTCCATAGGCCTGAAAAACCTCAGACATTAAGAGAGGCAGGAGACAGGTAGAAGACCCTGAAGACAGGAGATGAGAAAATAAATCTAAGTTTCTCTGGGGACTTTTGGAAGAAGCAGGAGTGGGATGAAGGAATGTGGCCTAGGGCAAGCCAGACAGGAGTCTGGAAAGGTGGGAGCTTAGATCTTACTGCCAAACTCTGCCTCCCTGGGATAATTACACTTGACCGTACCACCTCGCAGGGAGAGGGGACTAGAATGTCTATAGTGTGCTCTGATTTTCTTTAGAGATAACGTTCACAGTGCCCGGTGGCTTGGCGATTCATCACTGTTTACGGTTCAGATCTCAGTCACACCACAGATGTGGAACTAAAGAGCCCCAGAAGCGCTGCTGGGGCTTCCTTCTCCTCCTGCACTTGTCTGGATGTCTGGGGTATGCCTTGAATCTCAAGAGAAAAGCAGAGGATGCGTTTGTTCAACAAATATTTACCACCACCAAGAAGTGGCAGAACGGGAAGGACCCACGGGAAGGACCCCGGTCCTCTCCCTCTAAGGATGGCTGCATCACCGCCCCTTAGCAAAACCCTTCTTTCTACAGCCTGTGGCAGTTCATCTGTTTTGAGGACTCCCTCAGCCCCTCCAGCCTGCCCGCCACCCCGGGCTCCTTCATTCTTCCAGCCAGGCTTCCTCTAGGAGAGCTGCCCTACCAAGGATATGCCACGGGGCAGATGACCTCAGGGACCAGCATTCCAAGTCGTGACTGTAGATCCTGCCCCCTAAAGAGGTGTGATCTAGTGATGTGTTTCCATGGCCTATCCATGGAGACACATGGATTGGCGGGGCACATATGAGAGCAGTACCCACCAGCCAGAGTACTGGTGGAGGACAGAGACGAAGGCTTGGAGACGGAAGAGATGAGTCAAGTCTCACCTTACAGGCCGCTTTAGTGAAAAGGACCACGGTCTGCATCAAACTCACTCTTACCAAAAGGAGCCCTCCTTGCTCTTCTAGGAAACACGATTAAACCAATCCTCCTCAACACTGACTCCCTGCCAACACACATATTCCCTCTACCCTGTGCGGAGGGGAGGAGGTCTAGAGAAGGTTTAGAAGACAGCCTTCTGGCACTGCTCCCCTCACCAAGAGGAGTGAAAGGGAAGAGTAGTGGTGGTTTTTCCAGGTAATTTTCAACCCTCTTTGGCACCCATGTGGCAGGGAATCAGCCAGTGAAAACATGACCCACCATACCCAAACAGCTTTCTAGAACAATTCTAGGCAGGAACTAGCAAACTGAGAAGGAAGCTCCAGGGGCTGGGGGCAAAGGGCAAATGCCCTCCTTAAAGGAGTGTGAGTCATACAAAATGGTGGAGAGGAACAGGGCCTTCCTTCCCTAAATTCCAACCAGCACTCTTTCTCCCAGTCCTTGGAGAGCAAAACCAGAATTTCTGACACATTTTCTGGACACTTCTGCCCTCTCTTTGGGAAAGGGAACAGGACTGGTGCTTCTGTTTTCTGCCATTGTTCTTTCTTGCCCCTTTCCAAGCCTGGACCACGGCAGGGGTCTCTGGACGGAGTTCTCCCTCCCCGCCACTTGTGCGCACATGAAGGCTGGCCACCTGCAAGAAGGCTGATGCCTAACTAGACCCCAGCATGGGGATGATGAAGAAGGGATGAGCTAGGGCACCTTCAAGTCTTGCCAATGCACATCTAGGGAGGAGAGAAGCTATTCTTCCAGAAGCTTTCAAGGCCACAGTCACTCAAAATTCCAGCTAGGCCTTAGCCCAGGCTGAGTTATAGGACTTTAAACCTTAGGATCTATGCCCACATCCTCTGTGAGAGGATAGGGGATGGAATGCCAGAGAAGAGGTCCTAACCCAGCTGCCAGTACCGTGAATCCATAAGAAAGAGGTCTAGGAGGCAAGGTGACCGCCTGCTTCACTGGCAAGAAAGGCTGCAGGACAGGTCGGTGCAGTCCTTGCATATGCACAACCCAACAGGATTCCAGGCCCTCGGGAAAGCAGACAGAAGACACCAGTTCTTTCTGGGTGGCATAATGGGACAGGCTTAGCCTAAAGCTCCAATGCAGAGAACAAGCTGTGACCTTACGAATGCTGACAGAGGGGCGCGTGGGTGGTTCAGTGGGTTAAGCCTCTGCCTTTGGCTCAGATCATGATCCCACAGTCCTGGGATCGAGCCCCGCATTGGGTTCTCTGCTTGGTGGGGAGCCTGCTTCCTCCTCTCTCTCTCTGTCTGCCTCTCTGCCTACTTGTGATCTCTGTCAAATAAATAAATAAAATCTTAAGAAAAAAAAAAAAAAAAAAGAATGCTGATGGAGCTTTTGGGACATGTGGGTCCAGAAGTGACACTCTCTCAGAGTGTACCAGCTCTGGTTCCAGAATTCTCCTTTCTCCCAGCCCAGGAGCTGAAGTCGGGAGCAGCACACTCACTTGGCGAGGGCTAGTAGTACGCATGAAGGTCCAGGTGAGAGAGGGGCTCTCTATCATCAGCCCCAGTAATGTGCCATCCCTCTTCCACTGGGCTGGTGTGATCCGTGGCTTACCTTTTCAGTCCTCATGGCCTAGCTGAGCCCCCCCCGCCGGGGGGTAATGTCTGCCAGGGCCTCTGGGACTGGGCAGTATCATGAAGGGAACAGTCTGGGCTGCAGGCATGAGGCCTACTCTGCACAGGGCAAATTTCTCTAACGGGCTCCACCCGTAGCAGGGTGGCGACAGCAGGCTGTAACCGATGGCAGCCTCCCTTTTTCTAACCATCCTGCCCCCACATTTCCTTGTGAGGTGGTGGTTCTTTTGATTTTTTGTGTCTTCATTTGAACATTTGGTATGAAATGGGAGCATTGTGTATGCAGGCAGGCAGCAGTCTGGAGTGTGGAGACCTGGCTCCTGGGCGCCACTCACGTGCCAAGCAGGACACAGACCCGTGCTGAAGGCTGGAAACTCAGCTTTGTGGCCAGGCTCTTATCTACTTCCTTCATCAAGACCAGAGGACTTTGGGGGGGTGTTTTTCTTTGTTTTGTTTTGTTTTTAAACACAGACAATCTTTTCCCCAATCTACCCCCAAAACTCCCATGGAATGGGCCCTCTTCTTATCAGCCTCTATTCTTGTAGCTCCCTGGGAGAAAGGAACCAGGTGGAGACACTTGTACAGTTCTGGACAGGATGTGATGTTGAGAACCACTGGCCTCCGATGACAGCTGTGAGCTAAAGCTGGGGCATGAGCACTGTGTCAGGGGACGGGTCCTGTTACAAGGTTTACTTAGAATAAGACAGAACTCCTATAAGGTATAGTTATGTAGGAACCTGGTCCCCTGGGACCCAGGACCAGAGCCAGTGAGCCCTGGGTAGAGAGGAGGGTGGGCCAGGCGCTTGATCAGGAGGTAGTCCAACTTTCTTGGAGAGGATCATGGTAGTACAGGTTCTGGGGTTTGTCTTAGACAAGGAGACAGGTCAGCGCTAGGAGGCCAGAGGCTCTGGCAGAAGGGCACGCAGAGGGCGCTGGCCAGGAGGCAGGGATCTCCAGCAGTGGAGTACTCTGAGAACGCTGAAAACAAACCTGTCGACTGCACTTTATGTGCCAGGCTGCTTTTATTCTCTATCTTTACCTTTGTTTTGTTCTTCCTTTATATTTAGTAATGTTGTTTGGAAAGGTCAGCCTATGGCAGCTACGCTAATGGAAACCCAAAGAAGGTGTTTGCAGCCATGCTTGGACAAGAGATTAAAGGGAAATGATATCTTCACTCTCCCCTGGGAGTGGAGGTCGTGGGAAGCGGAGTAAAAGGACAGACGAGCCCAGAATCAGGCCCCTTGCTTGGTGGCTGTGTCCACTGGATGTTACCTTTCCAACAGAGACCTTGGAAGTTCCAGTTAGACGCTCCGAGTCCATGCTCAGCCTGGTGCCTTTAGTACCCAAACCCCCTACTTCTCCCCGTGTTCCTCCAGGCGGTACAGAGCAAGTGACCAGTAAACTGGAGAGCCCAGCTCTGAGTCATGCCCAACACTTGCTTTCATTTCTCCCTTGCTTTAGCTGAGCAATCTTCCTCTTTAGAGAGGAGCTGATGATACGCTGTGACTGATTCAAGCAGGGCTCCTGAGATCAAGACCATTCTCGAGGTTGCCGGGTAATGTACTTTACTGCCTCTGCAAAGTGGTGGTAATATCAATGTCAGCTGTTACGAGAAGGGGCAAAGGGAGCCTTCTCCTTGCGCTGCCTCTGACCCTCCCTCCTAGGTGAGGGGAGTCAGGCACGTGGGAGCAAGAAGCCCTCCGCAGTCCTATTCTCAAGAAATGACTCATCCCCCTGGATCTGGCTAAGATGATATCCATCATGACACGCATTACTTTGTCAACTTTGGGGGGATGTGGAAGGGAGGAATACACAGACCAGGGACTATTACAATGGTCCCCAGGGAGCAGCCTCTACTGTGTGGCTTACTATGTCTTTTGTGGTTACTAAGGGCTGTGCTTGTTTGGGACTAGGGCTATGCAGGGGTGATCTGGGGGCTATGAAAGGAGGGGCCCAGGGCCTGCTTTCAAGCCTTTTGCCTTCCCTGGTGAGACTGGGGCATCTTCACCCCAACACGTGCCTATGAGTTAACATTTTATATAGTGAACTCTGGACTAAACTCAGAGTACCTCAATTCCAGAACTGGTTCTGCTGTTCAACATTTGTGTCTTTGGGTAGATCGTAATTCTCAGGGCCCCTGTCCTCCATCTGTAAAATGAGCTTGATAATGCCTGCCCCACTTGCCTCTTAAAGTCCCTGCCAAGATGAAATAAGCGATGACTGTAAGATGCACTATGGACCCGAGGTGGCACGGAGTTTCAGCCTCACAGAGAACAGAGAGAGGCAGGGACAAGAGCAGACACTGTGGCTCAGCCAAGAGAACACGGAGGTCTGAGCCGGGCTGCGTGAGCACTTAGAACACGGTCCCAGACAGAAAGACGCAGACCAGGGGGCCTCTAGGAGATGAGCAGGAGGGGCAAACAGAGCACACCGGCCAGCGTGGGCTAGCAGACAGTTTGGGAGAGAAGAACTGACCGGCTGTGAGCAACTATCTGAAGGGCAGGAGGAAAGATGTATGAGAAGATGGTCAGAACGAAACAGGAATTCTGTCCCAAACTCAGAAGACCCCACCTCACTCCCTTAGCACTGAGGACTTGGTGAGAATTGCCCTCAAGCTCCTAGGACTTCCAGCATTTTGTTAATCTACATTCACACTTTCAAATACCCCAAAGCCCTTCCTGGCGACAGCCTCTCCTTCCTGGATCAGAGGCCACCCAAGGCGAGTGGCCAGACTGTGTCAGACTGAACTTGAACCTGAAGCCTCTTTCTAAGTCAGAGACTCGAAGCCCAGAGTTCTTTCTACAATACCTCATTCCTGGCTCTGCCAAGCTGGGTCTAATCTCTGTTCCCTCACAAACTGGAGGCAATGTGAAAGGAAGTCAAAATTGTGCTATCTGTACCTAAAACTGGCACCACTGTCCCAGGGTCTCCTCTTCCAAAGGAGAAGACAGAGGCGCACAATTTTCCCCAATAGGAAATAACCCAACCTAATCCAGAAAGCACAACAGTCTTAGAGCTACATCCTTACCCAGGATCCACCAGGAAACAATATGGAGGAGGGTGACCCTTGGGGAAGGACAAACAAAGCTAGCACTGGGGTAGAAGCCCACCAGAGTTGGGACAATGCTGCTTCTGTTTACTGAGACCAGTTTGAAGCCACAGTGAGTGTCTCCCCCATGTCAGACAGACCCCTGCATAACGTTATACACAATGCAGATGGCCCTGCAGACCCCTGCATAACGTTATATACAATGCAGATGGCCCTGGGCCACCAGGAAGAAGGGAGCTTTTGCCAGAATCTGCCTGTCAGTTCTTTGACCTGTAGCCCAAGGGATGAATCAGTCCTTGTGGATGGGCAGCTAACAGGGCTAGACATCACCTAAAAACAAAAACAAACCCACTTCACACTGGAAGTGTGAACCCTGCCCACACCAGATGACTTGGGTTCTCTTTTCAGTGCTTCTACCTTCTGATTAGAGGACAGTGGGCAAATTTCTCAACTCTTACTTCCTGATCTGTAAATGGAATGACTCAATGATTCTAAGTTCCATTCTACACTTCAGCAGTTAGCTTGTAACAAGGTCAATTAAGAAATGGTAATAAATTCTTATCAATTGTCTACAGTGGTGTTTCTAGCATGTAAGTCAGGCCACAGAACTACTGCAAGATCTCCCTGAGTCCAAGTGCACACCTTGCACTGCCTGCTGCCTATTTTCTTTTGGGGGGCAACCTCTCTTCAAATTTCCCTTTCTGTGCCGTGTCACCCAGGCCTGGCCAACCAGAACATCAAAACACTCTGTCACAGTACTAGGTGCAGGGTTGGGTCCTGCTGGTAGGCCACGGGGGACTACCATGTGGGAAGTGAGAGTGGCATCACCACGGAGAAGGGCAGAGTGTGATGGCTGTGGTCGGAGTCCCCCATCTTCCTGGCCTGTAGCCAGCCATACACTCAGGTATGAGTCAACAGATTCCCCTTTACCCAGGGGCTCTTCAAGCTGAATTTTTAGCTTTTGTAATGGAGTAAGTCCAATGGATAGAATCTTGCACACATGTACTGTCAGCTTCCATTTCATTTAAAAGAATTTATAAAAAGCCACAACAAACTGAAGGTTGCTGGGGTGGAGGGGGATGGGGTAGCTGGGGGACGGGCATTAAGGAGAGCACTTGAGGCAAAGAGCACCGGGTGTTCTAGGCGACTGATGAATCACTAAATTCTACTGCTGAAACTAATAATACAGTATGTTCACTAAGCTGAATTTCAATTAAAAAAATTTTTAGGGGGGAGCCTGGGTGGCTCAGTGGGTTAAAGCCTCTGCCTTCAGCTCGGGTCCTGATCCTGGGGTCCTGGGATCGAGCCCCGCATCAGGCTCTCTGCTCAGTGGGGAGACTGCTTCCTCCTCTCTCTCTGCCTACTTGTGATCTCTGCCTGTCAAATAAATAAATAAAAATTAAAAAAAAAATTTTTAGGGGTGCCTGGGTGGCTCGGTTGGTTGAGTAACTGCCTTCGGCTCAGGTCATGATCCCGGAGTCCCAGGATCTCGTCCCGCATCAGGCTCCCAGCTCCTCAGGGAGTCTGCTTCTCCCTCTGACCCTCTCCCCTCTCATGCTCTCTCTCACGGTCTCTCTCTCGAATAAATAAATAAAATCTTCAAAACATTTTTTTTAAGCCACTTACTGTATAACTTGCCATCCGACACAGAACGACTACCCTGAACCTGTCCACCATATCTCATCCCTGAGAGGTCAAACGAGCTCAGTGGCCACACAAACAGAAGTGGTGCTGGGATTCCCAGCAGTGGCTCAGTTCTGGCCAGGACCCAAGTCCTTCTCCAGCAAGGGACACTGCCCAGGTTTGCAGACGGTGAGGGAGGCTCTGACATGCATAGTCTTCCTGGGTGGCCTGGGGTCAGCACTGTCCACTGCCAGAGCCCCTCAACCACAGGGATGACTCAGCAGGGGAGGGTATTGTCTCTTTTGCTTTTCCATTCATTGCTGGGTGCCACCCCTTGATGACACACCTTAGAGGACCCAAAAGTACCTCAGAACTCAACCTGCCCCAAGCCAAACTCATGCATGCTCTAAGCCCCAAACCTGGTCCTCTTTCTGTATTCCTATTTGCATTCCTATATTCCTTTCTGTATTCCTATCCCTAGGGAAAGGGACATTATCCATCCAACCCTGACACCTGAAGGCCATCTATGCCCCCTCCTTCCTCTAATACCTCTCAGGCAACCTAGTACCAAGTCCACCTAATTTTTACCACCCAGATCTCTCATCTTTCTACTTTTCTCTGTGTCTATCATTATCACACTATCCAAGGATCTGTCATCTTTCACCTACATTAGTCCCCTCATGACTGAAGCCCCAGAGACCTACTAGAGACCTTTCCAATGCACTCTCAACAGATAGGCCAAAGTGATCTTTGCAAATGCAAATCGTATCAGATCCCATCAGACTGTACACCCCACCCCCCATCTCTGAACCCTCCCAGCAAAATGGCCAGACCTCCTAATGCTCTGGGACAAAGGAAGGACTCCCCAAATGCCTTCTGGCCCCAGACCTGGCTGAGAGGTAGCAAGTAATCCTGAGACCAAAATGGACCAGGTAGGTCTGGAAGTCACGGCTTAGCCCAGAGCCCTGATCCCAACCTGGGGTGGCTTCCCACCCTGGTCAGGCTCAGAACTGGCATGGTCTTGCTAGGACTGACCCCTCCCCCAGTGCAGGCCTCATCTGACCACAGATGGGACTAGGATCCCGCTGCCAGGCAGGGGAAACCCAGCTGGGCCAAAGCCAGAGACTGTGTATTTCAGGAAGGAGAAGAGGAGATAGACCAAGAGCAGCGCCACAATAGACTGTCAGTATCTGTGGGGCCAGCTGAGAGAAGGCAGCTGTCGGGAGTATAAAACTCAAGGAGTCTATCTCTTCTCTCTTATCAGACTGACCCTTGGCAGCCTCACAGCCAGTGGAGAACAGTCATTAACAATCCCTCCCACACTTCCAGCATGCACAATCCTTCCATGACCAGCACAGTCCTGCAAGAAAGCCTGTGCCTTCCTACACCAGAGTGGGTTTTGGGGCCGATTTCTCAGCCAGACCCCTCCATCCTGCCCCTTTTTCTTTGGCAATCATCCAACATACCTTATGCTCTGTCCAAATCAGTCTCCCCAAGGTCCCTAGTCATGCCCTGCCCTTTCAGATCAGGCCTTTCCTCCTGGTGAGTGTGGCCTTTTCCTCGCCAACCTCCTCTCTCTACTATGAAGTCCTCCCCCACCCACGTCCAGGTGTGTTCTCAACTCCTGGGAAACTTGCCCTGGATTCCTGCCACTGATATGCCCCTTCCTGTGATCAGCCTGTAATCTCATCTCCCACCCTGGCTTTGGGAAAAAAAGAAACCTGGCTAGAGCAGAGCCCAGGGCATAAGCAGGGGGAGGGAGCTGGGAACAGAAACAGGAACCTTATAAACAGTCACCCTGGGACCTAACTGGTGGCCAGCCTAGGAAGGGAGGAATGTGATGAGAGACCAGATGGTTTTTTCTGCCAGAACTCAGTACAGAATCAGAGCAAAGATTAGGAGGAGGTAAGCATGAGGCCAATGGGAGGCTGGGGGACAGATCTCCCAGCTACATGAGCCCAATGTCTCCAGAGACACCAGAGGAGGCTGGCTGCTGTTTAATCATCTAAGCAGGTTAGAAGAAAGGTCAAATTGATTCCCATAAATGCCACATAGTGGCATCCTGGGTCCATAGCACCACTGTCTCATTCAGGATAGAGTGTTTTTCTGTTGGGTCTACCAGATGGCTTAAGAGCAAGTCCCTGAAAAGGTCTTCCAACTCTGTATTCCTGGAGCAGGACTCTGAGGCCTAGAGAGAGGCAGGGACTCGGCCTCAGTCACATAGCATCAAAGCCCTGTGGGTAGCTAAGGCAGCAAGGGCCGTGTATGCACACAGTCGGACTGGGCCCTGGGCTGTGAAAATCAGTGAGAGGGCCCCCTCACCAAATAAATTGCTTCCCTTTTAGAAAAGTCGAAGAGCCTTGCCCTGAGACCCTGGAGTCCAGAGCCAGCCCAGGCCTCCACCTTGGCCTCACAGGCTGCTAACGCAGGGCCTAATGGCTGCAACCTGTTCTGCACAGCGTAAAGGGGAGGGTAGGCCCACAGATCCCAGATGAGTAGGATTACTATTACTACTACTATTACTAAGATAGATGGCTTGGGTGGAAGAAGACGCCCTTCAAAATACCTCACCCAGGGGCGCCTGGGTAGCCCAGTGGGTTAAGTCTCTGCCTTCAGCTCAGGTCATGATCTCAAGGACCTGGGATGGAGCACCACGTCCGGCTCTCAGCTCAGCGGGGAGCCTGCTTCCTCCTCTCTCTCTCTGCCTACCTGTCTGCCTACTTGTGATCTCTCTCACTCTGTCCAATAAATAAATAAATCTTAAAAAAAAAAAAAAAAAACCTCCCCCAGATGTGAAGGGATGTGAGGAATCTTCTTGTTATGCAGAGGAAATGCCACTTGAGAGATTAAAACTCCCATTCATCTTTTAAGTTTGCCCACTGCTGCTTTAGGGTCAAGCGTGAATTACTCCTCAGGCACTGAGAAAATTCTTTTATCAAACAGCTGCCACTCTAGCCCTTGGCTGAACCTTCTTGATGTAAACTGTTTACTCCCCATTTCACAGCGTCTTCCCGTCTAAGGAAGACGGGGCCTCCACTCTGCTGGAAGAGCCTGCACAGGGCCCCCATCCCTCTCCTCACCCCCTTCATTCTCTCCTGGGGTACTTAGGGTCTCTCCCTAAGTGATGCCAGAGGCCCCTGGAAGCCATAGGCTGAAGACACAGGTGTGGGTCTGGGGACACACCAAGCCCTTTGGGACAGAACATAACAGAGAAAAGGCCACCCCTGGAAACTCCCTCACAGCCTGGCAGCCCCAGACTCACACGGCTCCCTAGAGAACTCAAGTAAGAGAGGAACCAGGAGGGCCTCAGGGGCTCTCTCCCTTCCCCTGCCTTGCCCATAGAGCCTCATACCCTTTGGCTGCTGCTTTACCCGCACAGCTGAAGGACTCAGCACAGGCCCACGGAGACTTTCATTTCCTCCTGACTCTGGTTCTAGTTCACCATCAGCATCAAAGGCCTGGTATTTTGTCTTTAACTGAGCTTGGGTGGGAATGAGGCTGGAGGGAACGTCACTTACAGGTCAGGGGAGATTCAAAGTTCTACTAACGTCCCTTTCAACCCAAAGAAAGCCTAAAAAGAAGGAAGGAGGAGTGGGGGTGGAGCCGTGGGGATGAAAGGAGTGAGAAGGGGACATCTCCAACTCATGTCCCTGTCCCCTCACTTGTGCCTCCTTCCACGACCACCTCCCATCCTCCCTTCTTCACTGGCCTTCCAAATTCCCTTTAGCCATACAAATAAGTAACTTGATTTTTCCTCACCAGAACAGCTCCCCCTAGACCAATTAGCTATTTTCACTCTTTGCTGATTTTCTTCCTCAGAAGGCTACTGACCGGGCATCTGGGTGGCTCAGTCATTAAGCTTCTGCCTTCAGCTCAGGTCATGATCCCAGAGTCCTGGGGTCGAGGCCCACGTCATGCTCCCTGCTCCACTGGAAGCCTGCTTCTCCTTCTAACACTCCCCCTGCTTGTGTTCCCTCTCTTGCTAGGTCTCCCTCTGTCAAATAAAATCTTTAGAATCTTAAAATAAATAAATAAATAAATAAGGAAAGCTACTGACCTGGTGAGGCTGGGAGGCCTTCTGGTGGTGCTAGGACTTGACAGCTGAAGGATTCCAGGAAGGGCAGGGCAGGACCAGGACTGCTCTCTGAGGTCCGAATGTCATGCCACAACAGCTCGGGGCACCCTGCTCTTTCTCAGGCCCTGCTGCTCTTCTGGGAGCAGGAGAAAAGCTCCACTTTTCAGTGGAGCCACTTTCAGGGTCCCTCTGGGATGCTTCCTACCCTGATCCTATGGAGGAAGAGAAGGAGAAGAGAGACCCTAATGGGCAAAGATGATAACCCAGGAAGAGACGAAAAACAGAGGACTATGGGACAGAGAACAAAGCCCCTCAGGGCTGCAGACGGACTGACTCTGGCTTCCTTCCCACCTCAGCAGCCAGGAAATCGCTTATCCTCCCTGGGCTTCCTCACTTGCACAGTCACATCCCCCTAAAAGAAAAGCTGGGTTGAGGATGTTTGTAGCATTCAATATCAAAACTGGGGTTTTTTTGTTTGTTTGTTTTAATATTACTATACACAAATAAAAATTTATCATTGTTATCAAAACTAAAATTACACTTTTCTCTAAATGTCCCTTGTCTTTGGTTCACCTTATTATCCACAGTACTATGCACTGTATTTATAGATGGCAAAAGATCACATGTATTTGAAAGCCAATAGTTGGGACTGAGGGAAATAGTCTTCTTGACTCCAGGAAGATGACCATCTTTCAGAGAATCCGGGGGATAAGCTGTGGCAACAGCTTGCCCAGCCCCAGCCCCAGAGAGGACCCTGATCCTTCCCTCCCATTCCCGTAAGAAAAAATTTCCACAGTTCTCAGCTAGCAAGTTGGGGTGGCCCAAAGCCCAGCCTATGCCCCAGAGCCTTAGAGGAGATCTGTAATGGCAACATGAAGTCTCCACTGACAATATGTTGTAATTATGATAATGATTCATAAATCAGCACCAAGAAGTACTCTAGAATGGCTGGTTAGGGACACACACAGGCATCCCTGGGGAACACAGCATAACTGGAGGAAAAGCCTGCTCTCCCCAGATAGCAAATTTAGACCCTCTCTTTCCAGAATGTCACTTAGAGATGTCTGCCCTAATAGCTTGCAAGAACTTATTGTTAACAAGCATTCTGAGCAGAAAGGGAGGAAAACTCAAAAATCCAGGTCCCCAGAGAGGTGAGCTGGGCCCTTAAAGTTGCTAAGGGCTCAGGTTTGCAAAACACAGTGTAGGGAAGCTGGGATATGGAACGGAGAGTAGAGAAGGGGAAGGCAGGCTCATGGGCGGAGAGAAGAGATGCAGGCGTGCTCAGCACTGGCCACAAAGTCGAGGTGCTTTCAGGATATGCAGGGGTCCTGTGGCTTTGGGGCCCCATGTCCTCAGGGCTGAGGCCCCAACCTTAGGTAGAGTGGAGTCAGGAGTAATGAGCTCACCAAGGCTCCGGGTGTGCCATCGTCATCCTGTCCACAGCTCCTTCAAAGCAGGGGCGCATCGCCTTCTCCTGCAAACTCTTCCTCCTCCTGACTTCCCCACGTCAGCTAAAGGGACCAACCTCATCACACGGGCACTGAAATGTCAAACCCCAGCCGACCAAGTGTCTGTTCCGCAAGATGATAGCTACTTTGGCAATCTCTCTAGAATCAGTCTCTTCTTTTCCATGTCTGCTGCCAAATTCCAGCTTTTCACTATATCTCACCTGGACCCTATCTACCCGGTTTCCTGTTTCCTCCTCCCCTTATGACCAGCTATATATATCCTGCTCCCAGTCTGCCCTTTGCCTGCTCAAGAACTTGTCAGAACTAAGTGCTCCGTTTGCCACCTGCCAAGTCAAGTCCTTGTCTAGTGGCTTTCTGGACTGCTCTCTTGCAGTGCCCAGTTCCTCTTCTTCTGGGGACTTGAAATTTTCGATACAGTCTGGGTGCACTGCCTACCATGCCCCCAGCCCGCCCTGCTAGGCTGGGCCAACCAGACATCTCCTCCCTGGGATGTGCATCCCGAGCGCTGGTGACAAAATTACAGAACAGAGCTGCAGCAGATTTATCCTGGTGGTAGCACTACCTTGAAGTCAGCTGGCCTTTGGTTCCTGCCGTACCCACTCTGAGACCCTGGAGGGGACGTGGGTGTTGAGCCATCTCTCTGATTCTGGGAGTCCCCACAATCTTCTGAGGAAGTCCTTTCCTGCCAAAATCAGCCAAGCTGTTGCTTGTAACCAAAGAAGATTTTCTTAGTACTTTCTGACATACATTTCCTACGTTCTAGCCAAAAGAGAAAACTCCCTATAAAGGCTACGATGGCCTCCCTCAGCACCCGTTGGCCCCTCTCCAGTCCCCAGGCACTGCTGAAGCTCTACCTGCCCCTTCAGAGCCCAAAGGTCTCTTCTGAACCCTCTATGGGGATGGCTTTGGCTTCCTTTAAAGCAACAAGCCACTAGCTGTCCCTTCTGTCTTCTTCCACTGTAGACATTAGGGTACCTGCCTTAGCCCCCTCCTAAGGGACAATGACTTGGTCATTATTCCCTCCACAACACCCACTCCAGGAACCCAGCATAGCTTCAGGTTCAGTAAAATTCACCAGACTCTGCGGGAAGACAACCCAAAGGACAATTACAGGCTCACTGGGCAAAACAGACAGTGAGTGACAAAGAATGTAGAGTGTGTCATCAGAAAGACTGGAGTCTCAATTCCGGCTTCTCCACTTACTGAACCATCTGAATTCAGGGAAGTCTCGTAATTTCTGTAGGTCTCAGTACTTTGTCTATGAGGTAGTGACAATAATGCCAAACTCTCAATGTGAGGGCACTTAGGATGACGCCTAGCTAGCAGTAAGCACACAGTTAACACCAGCCATTATTCTAGCTATTAGTAGCTGGTTTGACAGATGCTCTATCAAAAAACAAAAACGAAACAGATGCTCTATCAGAGGGCTGGAATCAGGAGTCCCAGGGTTTACTAGGTAACCCCACCTAGATCTGGATTTGCCTTAAAAACAATAGTAGAAAATCCTTCACAAAGTAAAAAGCACAATGGAAGTGGGATTCCTCCCACTTTTCTAAATTTCAGAGATTCCCAGGCGTCCTGCCCAGGGCACGACCACGGCAGGACTTCACCTTGCAAATACTCCAACCTGCTCAGTCTGAGAGACAGAGTCAGGGCAAATGATGGTGTGACACGTTCAGCGTCTGCTTCCCCATGTCCACACAGCCATCCCTTTTCCAAAGCTTGAGTTCCTAAATGTCCTGCTTTCGTGGGGCCTTCCTTCAAATAACCAAGGGATAGTGTCTGCCATGTGGTTACAGTAGGACTGGGAGCTCAGGCACTGCAAGTCACCCCTACCATTAACCTAGTCAACACTGCACAGCATCAGAATGAAAAGCAAAGGCCAATTCAGTGTAGCAGCCAGAACAAGCCTGGGTTGGGGAAGCAAGGCAGAAGTCCCTCTTAAGACTTCTATCTGCCTGGATTAATCTCCTAAGCAACTGTGACAGCCCAAACCAGTGGTTCTCAAAGTGTTCTCTCTGAGGAGCTGAGCAGAAATGCAAATTCTAGGCCCCACCCAGACTGACTGAATCAGAAAACTCTGGGAGTGGGGCCCAGCAATCTGTGCCTTAAACAGCTCTGGGGGGGGGGGGGGCGTGCAGTCTGACGCCAGCTCAAATATGAGGAACCTTGTCCTAAACCTTTCATGGCATGATCCTCTGCTTTAACTCAAACATTTGCTGAATGCTATGTACCAAGGATCGAGCCGGGTGATGGTATTCCAGAAATGAGGACACATGTGAAGAAATTCCACAGTTTAATGGGGAAATACACAAATACACTAGGCAGGAGGTGGCATGAAAGAAGTCGAGGGAATCACTTTCCACCCCTCTCCCTCAGACTCCTACCCCTCAGACCTTCTCTTGCCATGGCTGGGAAAAGAGAACACCAGTTCTGAAAACCTGGAAACCCACCCCCAATGCTGCTATCCTGGACTCTTCCACCTCGGGTAGCTTTCTCAACAGGAGTGATCCTTGCCCAGAGGCATGTCTCAGGTCCAGAAGCTTGACATGTGGGGATATGCTCCCACGAGGCCACACCCAGTGGTTCTTAGGGACTTGGAAAATGGCTCTATTGGAGGTTTGGGCTCAGAAAGTTCCTGGAGGGCCATGAACATGCCACAGCACATCACAACAATGCATTCCTGGGCAGGGTCACTCCCCCAGGCCCCTGGCAAGCTTGCACACGAGTGTGCAGATGCAGATAAAAACACACAGACAGTTGGCCCCCTGGCCTCTCTTCCTCTAATCTCAAGTTACAAGGTTAAAGGCATCCTATTCGAAAGCCAAAGGGGAGGGATCAAAGAGGGACTGCTGAAGCAGCTAGCCATCTGGTTCATATCAAGACTGCTCATTCAGGACCCCAGCAGACTCCCTGATGGCTCACAGGTTTCCCTCCCTCCCCCAAATTCCCACAGGGAAACTGAAGACTGGGCTGGAAAGGGGTGACCCAAAGGCAAATCTGCCAAAGGAAGACTAGAAAACAAAAACCTGAATTAGGCAAGTCTGTACCACCTCTCTGAGCCCTGGTTCCCAGTTCCCTTCAGATCCTGAACACCACGACTAAACTCGAGATGACCGCCTACAGACACTGTGCCTTCCTCCACAAAGCACTCGGGGCACATACGCAGGCATCCTTCCTCGAACCAGCAACCCCTTCCAAAGTTAGCAGCAGAATCTCGATAAGTTTTAGGGGTGTGGTCTCCCAGACTCCTCTTATGCCACCATCTCTACCAAGGTAGGAGGTTCCCTCCATCTCAGAGGGACTTCAGAGCCCACCAGGCATAATAAGAGAAAGGAATATCCAACTGGTGTCTAGGTAATTGTCCCAAAGACAAGGTAGGAGTGTGAGTTACCCTGCAAGGAAAGACTGTTTCCCAGAGACCCCAGAGTGCCCTGAAGCCCCCTCAGAGGCTTTGTTTGGAAGAGGCAGCCACTCCCTTTCTACCACCAGCACTTCTCTTCCCCCTTTCCCCCAATACCTTAGACTCTCTTCTTCAGTGCTTTATGCAACTGTAAAGCAAGAGACAAGATGGGAGATGGATGCAGTTGGCAAGAACAGAAACTGAAAGGCTAACTGGAGCAAAGAAGCAATGGGTGGGTGACTCTTCACAGGCAGAGAGGGCCAGAAGTGGGCTACTGGAAGGAGGATGGGGTTAGCAGAAGTGGTAGAAAGCTAAAGGGGAATCTAAAGTGAGCTCAGCCCAGGGATGCATCAGGAGGCTTGGGAAGTCCGGTCCCATTACAGTGGAATGGCTGAAGGGGGGAAAAAATGACTTCAATTCCAAAGCATGGGCTCAGGACAGCCCTCATAGGACTAGGGCATGGCCTTGGCCAAGTTCCTGGTTCATGTCATGCCTCAGTTTCTCCAAAGTAGGAAGGAGGTCAAGCTGTTAGGTCTCATCAGAGGGAACTGGGCCATGGGGGTGGCTGGGGGGAGTGCCAAGTAGGGGAAAGAGGAGAGAGGTGCTGATGGTGCAAAGACAGCCTGTGGCCAAGAGAAGCGGGTTAGGGGTCTCCAGGTAGCTCAGAGGCCAAGACCGCGCAGGGGTTGGGGGTACGAACTAGCCAGTGGACAGGAAGTCGGGACTGGGGCAGCGAGCGCTTCCCAGAGCTGGGGCTGGGGGCTGCCACCAAAGAGTGGAACAGTCGCGCCTCAAGGGCTGGGAGCGGCTCGAGGTGCAGAAGCAGAAGGCGGGGATGGGGATTGAGGCCAAGACAGGCGGACCCGCGCCCCCATGGGGCAACCCAGAGCCCAGACCCCGGGGAAGTTGTCGGGGTGGACCGGGCGGGTCTGGGCCGCTGGGCCGAGCCAGCTGCCCGCGCGTTAAGGGGTTCGGGCAGCAAGGGGCCCGGGGCGCCCCGCATCCCGCCCGCCTTCATCCCGCCCGCGCACCTCAGTCAGCGCCGGGCGCCGCGCGGGCCATGCTCGCCGCTCCTGTCGCCGCCTCCGCCCGTGCAGAAAGCCGCCGCCGCTGGCGGCGTCCGGACCCGTTAGCTCCGCGGTTCCCTCGTCCGTCCGCAGCGGGCCAGTCCCGCCCTTGCCGGCTCTGCCCTCCCGGAGCTGGCCGCCGCCGCCGCCGCCGCCTCAGTCCGGCCCCTCCCCCCACCCCAGCCCGGCTAGAAGGGAAGGGTGGGGGAAGGGGACGACTGCCCCCTCCCCATTCACATCCTCTCTGTCTCTCCCCACCCTCCTCCACCCGCACCCGGGCGGGCATGCTGGGATATGGAGTGCAGCCGGCGCTGGACCGCTAGGGGTGCGCCACATTCAGGACTACAGCTCCCGGAAGACAGCGCGCGCGCTATAGGGATTGTGGACTTTGTAGTTCGTCCGGGATCCGAGGGGGGGTGTCTACCGCGCAGGAGGTGGGGGTCGGCGCGGCGGGGGATGGGAAATCTCCATTCCCAGAAGGCTGGGCTCCCGGCGTTTTGAAACAGAAGGTGTGGGGTTCTGCGGTGCTCCGGGCTCGGGTTGAATACCTGGATCCCGAGGGAGGTGCAAACTGTAGCCCAGGATGCCTCTCAGACGCGTCTGTGGCCAGATGCGGCCGAGTCCGGCTGAAGGGGAAGCCTCCCGGCCCCCGAACAGAGCCTTGGGTACAGTTGCCACTAGCGCTCCCAAAGAGCCATGACCTGAGACCAGTTTGGCTGCGTGCCCGGGCTCTCCAAGCCGGAGGAGCTGTGGTGGGGCCTTTGTGCTCAGGCAAGAGGAGAAGGGGCTCCAGGAGCGGCGTGGGCGTGGGGTTTTCCCCACCCGGGAAAGAGGAGCCGAGAGACTGTGGGTTTCCCGGAGCATCTCGTTCAGTCTCACTCTCTTTTGTCTCCCTCCCTACTGTTTAGGGTAAGGCGCATAGGTTTTAAATATTTTTTCCATGTCTTCTCTTAGCAGGGACCTTCCCCAACTTCCAAACCTAACTCAAACCCTTCGAGAAGCTCCAGGTCGACTGCACTTTCGTCCTCCAAGCTTCATCTCCTCTGGCAGAGCGGAAGCCTGTAGGTCAGTGGTTCTCAAACTTTGGCGTGTTATCAGATTCTCCTGGAGAGCTTGCTCAAATACAGCTGGCTCCCCACTCGAGGTTTCTGTTTCATTAACTCTAAGGTGTGCCTGGGAATTTGCATTTCTAGCAACATCCCACGTGAGGCTGCTGGCTGCTGGTCTGGGGAAGCACTTTGAGAACTGCTACTGTTGCTGTTTGTTAGTTCTGACTTTGTCCTTCTAGGATGGGTCTGCTGTGGAATATTAGTCTCAGAAAAGCCAGGCCGCCTAAGGCAGGATTCTAGCGTAGTTTAGCACAGGGGTGCTCTTTTTAATTGTAATAAATAAACAAATCAGTTCATCCTGGAAAGAAAAATAGGGTGTGGGCCATCTGATTGAAAGGTGTTCCTGATCCTAGCCCTTGGTGTTTTCTCTAAAGCTGGGGAGGTTTTCTGGTGGTAACTGCCCCTCCCCTCCATGTATGTAAGCCAAGGAGTGTGATCTCAAATGGGGAGTACAGTGAGCTCAGTAGAATCCACTCCCACTGGGTGGGCTACAACCTAAAACAGGTTGGGGAGGCACCTGGGTGGCTCAGTTGGTTAAGCATCTGACTTCAGCTTTGGTTATGATCTCAAGGTCCTGGGATTGAGCCCCATATTGGACTCCCTGCTCAGTGAGGGGTCAGCTTGTCCCCACCCCGCTCATTTTTTTTTTAACCTCTCTCTCTCAAATAAATAAAATCTTAAAAAAATTAAATAAATAAAAATGAAACAGGTTGGGTTGGTGAAAGATGGGAAGGTAGCTTCCTGACCTCTCAGGTAGGCTCTCCTTGACCTTGTAGTTCTGGGAACTACAAACCCCTGAAGACAACACTTGGTGACCATCACCCTCAGACACAATCCTAGACTCTACGAGCTGTAAGGTGACAAAGATTCACTGCTTGACCGAACTTCAGCCAGGCTGGTCTGAGCTCTCTTCTTCCATAGGCCTCAAGCTTGGTCTATAAAAACTACACTCCTCAACACAAACGATTTCATTCATCCTCCACCCTGCACAGTAAAGACTTAAACACAGTAACATAGTTTCTAACACCTCAAAGCCACATCCCTAGGATGACTATAGCTCCTCTCAAGTGCAGGCCAGCTAAACCTCAAAGCTGCGAAAAGGATTTGTTGTTTGCTATAGCCAACCCCAGAAGATAGGTGACTACTCCAACTTAAGCACTTACTACAAAGGGCTTGCAACTGTGACTCCTTCCTCTGTCCTTTTGAGATGTATATGTAGCTTCTACAGATCCGGAGTGCCTTTCCCCAGGACCTGAAAGCCCTTCCTTTGAAATGTAATCATCAGGAAGGGTAGGGCCTGGGTCTCCCAGCCTCCGTGGGAGGATTGCATCCTAACTTCCTAACAGGTAGCAGGCCTAATCATTAACACCCACCAATACTTCGTGATTTTTCACTTCCCTGACTCCAGAGCTACTCTCACCTCCCTCAGGACTCCCTCATTCTCTCTTTAAAATGTGTCACCTTAGGGCGCCTGTGTGGCTCAGTGGGTTAAAGCCTCTGCCTTCGGCTCAGGTCGGGATCTCAGGGTCTTGGGATCGAGCCTCACATCGGGTTCTCTGCTCAGTGGGGAGCCTGCTTCCTCCTCCTCCTCTCTCTCTCTGCCTGTCTCTCTGCCTACTTGTGATCTCCCTCTGTCAAATAAATAAATAAAATCTTTAAAAAATTAAAATAAAATGTGTCACCTCTACAAACTGAAACGGAATTCAGTTCACACTGGACCCCTTCATTATTGCAGTAGTATATTCCTGGTTAAAATCTGGCGTAACACTTTGGTGTCTGGCTTTGTTTATCTTTGACAAAAGGGGTGGGTACACTGGGTCCTCAGGGCCCAGATTCTAGTGTTCCACCCTTCCACTGAGGGCCAAAAGTGTGAGTTACTCTCAGGTCCTTGGGCAAGTAGCCAAGTGGCCACCAGAGGCGTTGGACCTTGACTAAAGTTAACTCTGGGATGCTTTTCTGCTTTTAGATTTGTGTCTCCATCACAGGCCAGTGGCAGCTAAGTCATCCACATGCAACCCGGTGCTCTTTCCATAAAACGAGCTGCCAGGCCTTTCCTAAAGGGGCTTGACCTCTGCACCTGAGTCACATGCCATGACAACATTCCCTCCCATGCAGAAGGTTCATGAATTTTTGAGTTTACACTCGTCTCCCGAATCTCTGTTGGCAGATGGTTCAGGGAGAACTAAGATGCCCTTTCACGGACAGGGCAAAGAGACCTTCTTTCTACCTCAGCTCCAACAGAGACCCTTATCATCACCCTTACCACTTCCCACTTAGATGTCACATTGCTTCACCCTTTTACCCTTGCTGGTTCTGTTTTCCCATGCCTTCCGCCCATCCAAATTCTGCCTGTCTGAAGTCTACCTTGAGTTTTCCTTCCTCCAGAAGGTTCTCCCCAACTGCCTCAGGGTAGCATTTGGATTTGAATCATTCTTTGACACCCAAGCGCCCCCAAAGACCTCATTTTTTAGAGCTGTTGTAAAGATTGAAAAAAATACTATGATCTTAGGTAGGAAGACTATAAAAAATAAATGAAGTTAATCTATAAATTAATGTGATTCCAGTTCAAATACTAGCAGGTTGTTTGCTCTTTTTGTTGTTCATTTTTTGGAGATGGGAGAGAGAAGTAGATAAATTGATTTTTAAAAATTATTTGGATAAATAGGAGTGCCAGAGTGGCTCAGTCAGTTACTCATCTGCCTTGGGCTCAGGTCATGATCCCAGGGTCCTGGGATCAAGCGATGTTGGGCTCCCTGCTCATTGGGGAGCCTGCTTCTCCTTCTTTCTCTACCTGCCTCTGCCTACTTATGCTCTCTCTGTCAAATAAATAAATAAAATCTTCTGGGGTGCCTGGGTGGCTCAGTGAGTTAAAGCCTCTGCCTTCAGCTCAGGTCATGATCCCAAGTTCTAAAATGGGAGACATTTTTGGAATTTATATTAAAAGGTGAAGAGCTGGGGCGCCTGGGTGGCTCAGGTCATGATCCCAGCGTCCTGGGATCGAGTCCCACATCTGGCTACTTGCTCTGCAGGGAGCCTGCTTCTCCCTCTGACTCTGCCTTCCACTCTGTCTGCCTGTGCTCGCTCTCACTCTCTCTCTCTTACAAATAAATAAATAAAATCTTTAAAAAAAAAAAAAGGTGAAGCACCAATATAAGCTGCTTTTGTAAATCAGTAAGAAGACCAAGAACCCAATAGGAAATATAAAAATTATATAAACAGTTCACAAAAGAAGGAAACACAATGGCTCTGATATGAAAGATGCAGAGCTTCTGTTTTTAAGAAAAAATTGTAGTAAAATACACATAGCATGAACTTTACCACCTTAACCATTTTTTTTTTAAATAAATGAAAGGTAACTGTTTATTACTGAAGAGAAAAACGTATACAAGAAAATCTAGATTCATTTTCCTCATGCACTACTTTTGTAATAAAGTTCTGGATAATCAACTTTGAAGATATTTACAAGGATAAATTTTTCTTAACGCATGACCATTTACCTTATGATGGACATTTTTTCATAGAAATCAAATATGGAAACAGAATATATTCTTATAGTTTACAAGAAGCTTAGAACATTGTATTAACAAGATGATATATTTTACTGCAAAATATTATAAAAGTGATGCAATTTTGTGGCTCATATGTTTAATTACTTAATTGGAACAGGGGAATGAAAAACCAACAAGACAGGCCTGGCTTTGAAGATTTTTTGTATTCAATTTGTTCTACTTTCACATCATCTCCAATTAGCTGATACACATAAGTGACAACTATAGAAGCCTGGATGTCCATCAACACAAATGAAGGAATAATGTTTGCTTCCAAGGCATTATATGCTCCAGTGGCAGAACCTGGGTTAATGTAGAATTTATTCTCATGCTCAAATGCTTCAAATTTGTGTGTGTGTCCCGAGATAAGAATGTCTACATCAAACTGCCTCTGCAAGAGGGCTAAGCTGGCCATATCTCCCCAAGGAATAACTTGATGCCCATGGATCAAACCAATTTTGAACTGCCCAACAGTCACAACTTTCTGTTCTGGATAATTCAGATTCTCATCGAAGTCTCCTCTCACAATATGAACATTACCGGCCAGCGTCTTGAGATAGTCATAACTCTCTTTGGTGCAAAGGTTTCCAGTACAGAGAATGTGCTGAATCTTTCCTGGCACCAGCAGTTTTTTGAATTTAGCCGGCAAACTGTTGCACCGGTGTGGGATGTGCAGGTCTCCTAATACCAACACCAATCCGTGCCCAGCCATCCTGTCACTGGGCTCCGCTCAGTTACCAGCACCGCCACTGCCTTCTTCCTCGGGCTCCTCAGCGACCCCACCTTAACCATTTTTTAAAAAGATTGTTTAATTTATTAATTTGACAGAGGGAGAGAGAGAGAGAAAGGGAGCACAAGCAGGGGGAGTGGGAGAGGGAGAAGCAGGCTTTCCACTGAGCAGGGAGACCGATGGGAGCTCGATCCCAGGACCCTGGGATCATGACCTGAGCCAAAAGCAGACACTTAACAAGTGAGCCACCCAGGCTCCCACTGCCTTAACCATTTTTAAGTGCACAGTTCAGTGACATTAAGTACGTCCATAGTGTTGTGCCCCCATCACCACCACTCATCCACAGAGCTCTTTTCATCTTGCAAAACTGAAAAGTTCTGTACCCCTTAAACAATGACTCCTCACATTTTCCCCTCCCCCCAGTTCCTGACAACCACCATTCTACTTTCCATCTCTATAAATTTGACTATGAAGTCATATCAGCATGAGGACAGTATTTGTCCTTCTGTGTCTGGTTTGTTTCACTTAGCATAATGTCCTCAATGTTCATCCACATTGTAGCATGTGTCAGGACTTCCTTCCTCTTTCAGGCAGGATAATCTTCTATTGTGTGTATGTTCCACATTGTATCCATTTATTTATCATTTGACACTTGGGTTGCTTCCATCTTTTGGCGTTTGCAAATAAAGCTGCTATGAATATGGGTATAGAAATCTCTCTTTAAGTCCCTGCTTTCGGTTCCTTTTTTTTTTTTTTAAATTTATTCATTTATTTGACAGAGAGAGATCACAAGTAGGCAGAGAGGCAGGCAGAGAGAGAGGGGGAAGCAGGCTCCCCGCCGAGCAGAGAGCCTGATGAGGGGCTCAATCCCAGGACCCCGAGACCATGACCTCAACTGAAGGCAGAGGCTTAACCCACCGAGCCACCCAGGCACCCCCTTGCTTTCAGTTCTTTTAGGTATATACCCAACAGTGGAATTGCTGTATCATATAACAATTCTGTTTTTAATTTTTGGAGGAACCATCATAGTATTTTCCATAATGGGTGTATTGTTTTATATTTCCCCAGCAGTGACGAGGGTTTCCGTTTTTCCATATCCTCACCAACCATTATTTTCTGAGCTTCATGCTGAATAAATAAATGCAAATTAAAACCACACTGAAATATCATTTTTCACCTATCAGATTGGCAAAGACCAAATAGCTTGATAACTATCTTGGCAAGAGTGTGGGGAACAGGATTCGTGTATGCTGTGAGTGTGACTGGAAACTGGTACAGCCTCTAAGAAGAGTAACTTAGTAATATCTTCAAATTCCACATGCACATACCATTTGACCCAGCAATTTGTAAGAAAGTATCCTATTTACACATTTTCTTAGTTGCATACAGGGATGGCTATTTGTTACAACACCATGTGAGCAAAGATTAAAAGTGATCTGTATGTTGTGGCACCTGGATGGCTCAGTTGCTTAAGCATCCGACTCTTGGTTTCAGCTCAGGTCATCATCTCAGGGTCCTGGGATCGAGCCCCAGTTTGGGCTCCATGCTCTGCATGGAGTCTGCTTGAGATTCTCTCTCCCTCTTCCTTTGCCCCTTCCCCCTACTCATTCTCTCACAAACAAATGAATAAATAAATATTCATGATCTAAATTAAGGAGTCAATGGATAGATTGAAGACATTTCAACTGATGGTGTCTTTTGTTATCATTAGCTCAGTGGATAAGAAACTATTGGAGAGCAGGGGACTGGCTTTTGTAGGTCAAAACAGACCTTCAAGAAATATTGATTAAATTAATGAAATTATTTCTTAGTCTCTGGCAGAACTGAGTTGGCAGGCAGCTCAAGGAGGTTAAGTGGCTTGTCTAAGGTCATTCATATATAATATGTATTACCTATTCCTTATGTGCAAAGCACGATGGAAGGCACTATGAAATTGAAAAATCGCACCCTACCTTCGAAGAGATTGAGATCTAGCAAAGCAATCCGGCACACCATTAAAAATATCAAGGTTTTGGTGTTTGTTTTTTTTTTAAGATTTTATTTTAATCTCCACACCCGATGTGGGGTTCAAACTCCCAACCCTGAGACCAAGAGTCATACACGCTGACTGCATTAGCCAGGGACCCCCAAAATACCAAGTTTTTTTTTAATGGTCCTTTCAGTTATAGCAATGGAAACCATTATTCCGGTGGATAAATTGAGGTACAGATCAGAGAAGTAGTTTCTCAAAAAAGCCATATGAAACAGCAGAACAAAGATGCTGACTAAAATAGAAGTCATCATTCCATTTGTGCCCATCCTTAGTGCCCTGGGGGATCATTTCAGGGGAACCATTTCCCACCAGTGTTCCATGCACTGGATCAGCCTTCTCAAAGGTGTGCAGGTTGCTCCTATAAAAAGGATTTCCTGGTGGCGCCTGGGTGGCTCAGTGGGTTAAAGCCTCTTCCTTCAGCTCAGGTCATGATCCCAGGGTCCTGGAATTGAGCCCCATATTGGGCTCTCTGCCCAGAAGGGAGCCTGCTTCCTCCTCTCTCTCTGCCTGCCTCTCTGCCTACTTGTGATCTCTGTCAAATAAATAAATAAAATCTTAAAAAAAAAAAAAAGATTCTCTAACCTGTGTGTGAAATGCTTTATACATGAGTGTAAAGTTATCCATGCATACAGGTGTTTTTTTCCCTACCTTTGTCCATTGAGAAGGCCTGAGAGCAGTGATACCCCATTAGCAACTGAGCTTTTGTGGCTGTCTTTAAACTTGAGGTGAAAATCACAAAACATAAAATTAGCCATTTTGTTATTTTAATTTTAATTTTTTTGGAGGAGGCACCCAGAAATGAACCACTTTATAGCATACAATTCAGTGCATTTAGTACATTCACAATGCTTTGTAACCAATACTTTTATCTAGTTCCAAAACATTTTCATGATCCCAAAAGAAAATCCTGTACCCATTAAGCAACCATGCCTCATGCTCCCTCCCCCAAGCCCCTGGCAACCACTATGTTCCATCCCTATGGATTCACTGTTCTAAATATTTCATATAAATAGAATCATACAAAATACGGTCATTCGTGTCTGACATCTTTCAGTTAGCATAATGTTTCTAAGGTTCACCTATGTTACAGCATGTGTCTATATTTCATTCTTTTATGACCAAATACTACTCTATTGCATAGATATACTATACTTTGTTTATCCAGTATATTGATTTCTTAAAGTTGTGAGAAGAAAATAAGCCTGTCTACCTTTGTTTCGTGGTTTGCAGCAACCCTTGTTAACATCTTACAGAAGCTCTCTTGAAAATACTACACAAGATATTTGTGAATGGTAACAGTCAGGATTTGGGGAAGAAGGTCCACTAAATGATGAAGTACATTTAAAAGCTTTGCAGAAAGGGCTCGTTTTTTAGTCTGTCAAGTCTTTGGTTTAATTTTTTTTCCTTTTTTTTTTAAAGTAGGCTTCACACCCAGCATGGAGCCTAATGCAGGGCTTGAACTCAAGACTGTGAGATGGAGACCTGAGCTGAGATCAAGAGTTGGATTTTTTTTTTTAAGATTTTATTTATTTATTTATTTGACAGGCAGAGATCACAAGGAGGCAGAGAGGCAGGCAGAGAGAGAGAGAGGGAAGCAGGCTCCCCACCGAGCAGAGAACCCAATGCGGGACTCGATCCCAGGACCCCGAGATCATGACCCAAGCCGAAGGCAGCAGCTTAGCCCACTGAGCCACCCAGCCACCCTCAAGAGTTAGATATTTTAAAAATTAAAACACTTGGGGTGCCTGGGTGGCTCAGTTGGTTAAGCATTGGACTTTTGCTTTTGGCTCAGGTCATCATCTCAGGGTCATGAGGTTGAGCTGGGCACTGGGCTCCCTGCTCAAAGTGGAGTCTGCTTGAGATTCTCTCTCTCCCTCTGCCCCTCCCCTTCCCCATCTGTGTGCTCCTTCTCTCTGTCTCAAATAAATAAAGAAATCTTTTTTTTTTTTTTTAAGATTTTATTTATTTATTTGACAGAGAGAGAGATCACAAGTAGGCAGAGAGGCAGGCAGAGAGAGAGGAAGGGAAGCAGGCTCCCCGCTGAGCAGAGAGCCCGACGCGGGACTCGATCCCAGGACCCTGAGATCTTGACCCGAGCCGAAGGCAGCGGCTTAATCCACTGAGCCACCCAGGCGCCCCAAGAAATCTTATTTTTTAAAGATTTATTTATTTATGTATTTGAGAGAGAGAGAGAGAGCGTGGGAGCAGGAAAGAGGGGCAGAGGGAGAGGGAGAAGCAGACTCCCCACTGAGCAGGGAGCCCAATATGGGGCTTAATCCCAGGATCCAGAGTTCTTGACCCGAGCCACCCAGGTGCCCCTAAAAACATAATTTTTAAAAACCATACCAGCTGCTTTGTTTTCTCCTTGGAAATCCCAGCACAAGAGTTTAATATCCTCTCTCCATTTTCCTCAACTAGTCCCCATGTCTTCTCTACTCTTCCTGTAGTAAATGCTGTGGGCTACACCCTTTACAGCAATGGTGCACCCGTTCTCCACTTTTCTCAATTGTTGTGTTGGCAGCTAATTACTCACAGTTTTACTCTTCTCCAGAGAATTGCCCTCAGTCCACATGAACTATTTCATCCAGATGGGCCTGGGAAATTATGCTGCTCCTTTTCCTACCTCCCAGTGGCCCATAGCCTATGAATGACTGATGTGGGATACAAAGTCCAGCTCCCTTACTTTGGAGAGAGATACACCTTGTGTTGCATTTTATGCCCCAGAGCTCACTGTAGGATCAGACCAAGGCTAGACATCTTTGCTTGGCTTCTAACCCTGCTCTAATCCTGCTTACCTCACCGCCCCAATAAATCCTTTGCACAAGAATCCATGTCTCAGGCTCTACATCTAGGGAGCCCAACCTAGGATATCCCTGTGGGTAGTCCTGGCTCCCAGAGGTATTTCCTGCTATGAGCAGCAGGCATGCATCTCATCTGGAGCCCTGCAGATTGCACCTCCTTCAGGAAGCCCTCCTGGACCAGGGCCTTCACACTCCTGCAGTATTTAATAAGGAAATTGGATGCCTATTCTGGCCAGGCACTGTGCTAATCCTTTTGTGTGCATTAGTGCATAATCCTCCCAACAAGCTGATTAGGCAAATACTCTTGTATTCTTACAGATGAAGAAAATAAGGCTCAGAGAGATTGAGTGTCTTGCTCATTCAGTAAGAAAGTAACAGAAATTAAGGAGCATTTGTCTGATTTCTCACGCTCGTATTTAATCACTATACTCTGTCCTAAATTATAGTATCATAACTTTTATTTTTGTGGGTCTATCTACCCGAGACAGTGGGACTGTGTATAAAGGTGAGGTACGTGTTGTATGTCTATTGCTGAAAGAGTGTGCTCAGAGCTTCATCTTATTAAAAATATTCTGAGTATCATTGCTACTCACACCAAGGAATTCCAGAGTGCCTTTGGAGCTCCCCCTTCAGTGTGCCTGCCCTAGGAAATGGGGTGAACCCCTTTGCCTCTGAGCTCCTTTGGCACACGGATCTCCGGGAGCCCCTGCCAGAGCTGCAGTTAGAGGCATCCCTGCCTTCCACTCCACTGCAGAGCGGGGATCTGCATTGCTGAGAACAGCAGCAGTGGGAGAAAGCTCATCACTTCCCTGGAGGCTTCCTGGGTTCACAGAAGACAAAGAGCAGGCACTGAAGTCGGGGTTCAGACCTGGGCCAAGTGAAGGGGGGAACAACCCCAGGGGGAGAAGACAAAGGGAAGGAGAGAGATTTGGGGGAGGAGGTGGGATAGTGGGGGCGGACTAGGGAATTGTTGGTTATTCATTCGTCTGACAAATTATTTTAACCACTTACAATGTCCTAGGCACCGTTCTGGGGACTGAGGATACAATCACAGACAAACCAAAGACCCTGATTTAATGAGGCAACATGAGAAGAACAATAAAAATAATGCTATTAATGATTAATAGGACTCTTTCTGAGCACCTACTATGGAGTCAGGAAGTTATCTTATCCTCACAACAATGTCAGGTATTTGATACTGTTATTAACCTGTTTTACAGATGGTGACAAGGAGAGACAGAGTAGCCAAGTGATTGGCTAAGGTTACATAGAGTTTGAGCAGGGTCCCTCATCTCCTTTGAGATGAATGCCAAGGCCTCTCAGGCTCCCTACTGAGGACAGAAGATTTGGAAAGTACATTCTTGAAAGACAAATTAAAACAATAGCTACGAAACTCAAGTTCTCCTTGCCCATCTCCATCCCTAGCAGTCTCCATCCTGTTATGAATACTATGTGTCCATATACATTATTATTTTTTAAAGATTTTATTTATTTATTTGAAAGAGATCACAAGTAGGCAGAGAGGCAGGCAGAGGGAGAGGAAGGGAAGCAGGCTCCCTGCTGAGCAGAGAGCCCAATGTGGGACTCGATCCCAAGACCCTGGGATCATGACCTGAGCCAAAGGCAGAGGCTTTAACCCACTGAGCCACCCCGGCGCCCCATATACATTATTTTTGACCCGAGTGTCTTCCTGTCCATATGGTTCTACGTTTTTTCTCCCTACCTTGAACACAGTTCCCTATTGTACACACAGTTCTACTTCCTTCCTTCTCATTGTGCATAGTATTCCATGGCATAGATGTACCCTAGAGAATAGAGAAAAAACAATTTTTCTCTATCACAAACAATGCTGCCATTCACAGCTTTTCCAAAAACTCCGCAGATTCTCTTCCTACTGCAGAGTTGCAAAGTTTCTTCTGGAAGGACCCATGTCTTCAAATCCACGAAAGCACTAGCCAACTGCCAGTCCAACAGTAGCCGCTTACACTCTGGCAACTACTTTTTTCCCCCTCAGTGGATTTTATTTTCTTCTGAGAAAAGCAGCTGCCCCAGGTCCTGGCTAGAGGTTTAAACAGACCCCAAACGAGGAACCTCGAGTCCCAGAAAAACGAGCCTGTGTCTTTAAGAAGCGTTCGTTCCTCTGGGAGTTGTAGTTTTGCTGGGCTATGGAGCCCCCTTCTCATCTCACCTCCTTTCTCGATCTGAACTCACACATTCTTTAGGCAAGTGCTGCCCTCGCCAAATCTGTGTACCCATGCAATACAGAGCTCCGAGTCAGTTTTTTGGGGAGGACAAGCCAGGACAAGCGAAGGGGAGAAACTACATTTCCTAGGGTGCACCGCGAGGAGGGTGGGGGGGTTGGGGGGGGGAACAAGCGACCCGTGTTAAAGAGCCCGCGGCGCCGAACGCCCAGCAGAGGCAGGTATGTCGGTCGGTGTGGGTCCCCGCTTCGCGCGCCTCGGTCCCCCGCCACTGTTTTTCGGCCCACGCTCTCGGACCAGCAGGACCGAGCTTGGCCAGTAGCCTCCAGGTTCCCGATAGGGAAGTGTCCGAGAACTCTGCCAGCGCCCCTGGGCGTCCCCTGGCAGCAGAGTACCTCTGCTACCGGTGGGTCTGGGTTTTTTCAGTGGCACCCCTGGGACCTGGCCAGTACCGGGCACTTGCGGACGCCCGGGACAGGGAAGGATACGGACCCCAGAGGCCCTTCACCCCTGAGGCAGGTGGGGCGTTGGATGCCAGCGCTGCTGACTGCTTTAAAGCCGTGTTTCCTGCCTTAGTTTACCCCATCTGGGCTCATCATTATGCACAAATCTTGATTACAGGACGTTTGTATAATTTACAAAGTGATTTTACTCCCAGTCAACTTCAGTTTGCCGTTTTATTTTCCAGAAGGCAAGACAGATCCCTTCATGAGCCTGTTTTTGTTTTGTTTTGTTTTTACCTTTCAAGCTCAGAAATGCAAAATCCCTGCCCCAATACTCTTCCAAAAAGCATATATGAAGAGGTTTAATTATTTTGTTCTGTCCCTGGCTCCCCTTCCCTATCCAATTTTGGGACGGGGAAAATTGGCTGAGGACATTAAACTTGGCCTCAGTAGATGAAATGTTATTGAAAGTGGGCAGAATATTGGAATAGAATTCTATTCTTTTCTAACTTTTCTGTAAATGTCAGGTATGACGGGATACACCTTGGCGTTGCACGCACCTGGCCTGCCCGTACTGCTGTGTATGACTGAGCAAACTCTTTCGTCTCTTTCAGCTAGTTTCCTTATCTTTATCGTGTGTGATAAGATCCAATTCATAGGTCTATTGAGTGAGTCATGTGAGCTGATTATGCAATGCCGGTGGTGTTGCAAAAAAAGCGCTCCCTGAACTTTAGCCACTAGTATCATTCCACCTTTTGTGTTACCATAAAATACCCTTTGGGCTGATCTGGTAAAGCGTGCTGCTTTACCTAGCTTGATATCCCTAGACCTTCCCTGATTTTTTAATCTTTGGGACATCTTTGACCTGGAGAATATTTCAGAGGTAGTGTTCACTCTCACTGCCTTCAGGGTCAAGTTAAACTCTCTTGTTCCCTTTCCCTCCTGGAGAGAACTACCACTCATTGAGCACCCCCTCGACTCCCATGCCACATTGTTTCCATTTTATTTAATACTGGCAACAGTCCTAGGAGGTTGGTATCTCTGGCTTGCAAGAGATGAGCTAACCTGTTCAAAATCACACAGGAGGAGGCAGGGAGGGATGGAAACAGAGCTCCCAGGACTGATTTTCAGCTTGGGACTGCTCTTCTGACCTAAGGCTCTAGTGGGGTGCAGTCCAGATAGGCCTTCCCTCCTCCCCTCTGGCCATGATCTGTCACCTGTCCATGTCTCCCAGTCATTATGCTGAGACCAAGACTAGGCTCAGATTTTCTGGGTCATTGGACCCTCCTTGGGACATTTCTTCCTTGCTCCCTTTTCAGCACCTTTGCTTGGGACCAAATGTCATTATCATTGTCAACCTGAAATAAAATTAGAGTGACCCAGGTCCCAGTCATGGCTGCACATCCATTAGCTTCTTTAAAGTGGAGATAATAATACTTATCCTGCAGGGGTGTTGTGAGGATAAAAAACCCAAATGTCTTAACTGCGGGCCAGTGAACTCAGTCCCAGCCGCTGTTATCATTAACATTGACCTCATTTCATTATCACCTTGTATTTGTTTAAACTGTGTCACAATGGCTAATACACTCAGAGCACTTTCCATATATTTACACCTTTCATTCTTTCCTTGTTCCCACAAAGTAGGTTCAGTGTAGTGGTTAAAAGAATGGACTCTGGAGAAAAGTGTCTGGTTCATTTTGGCTGTGCTACTTGCTCGCTGTGCAACCTTGGGCAAGTTACTTAATCTCTCTGTGCCTCAGTTTCTTATCTTTGAGGATAAAGATAGTACTTCCCTGACATGAAGTTAGAGATTCTTTTTTTTTTTTTTTTTAAGATTTATTTATTTATTTGACAGATAGAGATTACAAGTAGGCAGAGAGGCAGGCAGAGAGAGAGAGGAGGAAGCAGGCTCCCTGCTGAGCAGAGAGCCCAATGGGGGACTCGATCCCAGGACCCTGAGATCATGACCTGAGCCGAAGGCAGCGGCTTAACCCACTGAGCCACCCAGGCGCACCCCCCCCTTTTTTTAAGTTAGAGGTTCTTACAGAGGTTTTTTTTTTCCTTTGAAGGTGCCAAGAGAGGGATGATATTATACTCCCCATTTTGGTTCGGGTCCTTGGAGAAGCAGAAACAAAGATGTGACTAGACTTGCAAGAGATTTTTTGGGGAAGGGGGAAGAGGGGGAGGGAGCTAGAGGAGACAGGGAGAGCTGTCAGGCTGCTGCCTGTGAAGGAGTAGCAGAAGAAGGGAAGGAAGGAAGGAAGGAAGGGAGAAAGATGTTTGACACGCTTGCAGCTCTGAGACCGTTCTGTTGGGTTGATGGGAACTTCAGGAGCCCAGGTTGTCTTTCAGAGGATCCCCATCTTGCAGGAGTTGGTCTGTGTTCATGTCCTTGCTGCACGGAGTCATTGATGGGTTGGGAAGAGGTGGTGGAAGTGTTGCTTCCATGTGAACAAGCTGGGGGCACTTGTCAGTTAGACTCTCTGCTGCAGGAGGCCTGAGGGTGTTAGGGTGCTGGAGATCACACGGTAAGTTTGTGGCCAAGCTGGAGTCCCACGAGGCTCCTTTACTGGAAAGGCCAGATGGACATCCTGGGGAATGCCTTCTTCCTCAGGTGGCTGCCCAAGATCTCTAGCTCGGACTTCCCCTCTGGATTTCCCTCCTGGGCTTAGCAGGGAACAGAGCAATTTCTCTTAGTGGTGGAGGCCCTCCCTGAAAGCTGGTGGGAGTGTGGGTGTTGCCAAGTGGTGGTGACTGTCAGCCTTAGCTAACCATAGGCTTGATGGCTGCAGAGTCTGGTGTGAGAGATGCTGTTGTTGCTGGCTCTTAGTGAGTAGAGTAGGTTGACTTAGAGAGTAGGCTGACTCCCGGACACACACTCTGGGCCCCCCATCATCCCTCACCATGCTCAGCTTTGGAAGTCAGAGGGAAGAGGTGGGGGGGTACTGCTTTGTGGGACAGCACTCAGACCCCTGCCAGAGGTGGATGCCAGGGGGCTTTTGAGGACTGTTTACACGTGGTCTTGGGGACTCAAGAGTCCCAATTCATTTCCCATTTGGTAGGAGAGGAATGTTGAGGCGGGTAGGAGAGGGTGGAGCCATAGCTTTGGCCCACTTACCCCTCACTTGCTCAGAGTGCCCTAGAGGAAGATGGCTGCCAAGCGCCTTGTAGCCCTCTTCTGGCTTGGAGCTTCTGGAAGGGAAGGTCCCCTCCAAGGTCCCTGTAGTGGGCGCTGTTGGCACCCTGCCTTATCCTTTTGAACAGATTGGTGCATCCCTCCCACAGCTACTACCTTCTCCCAGGAATTGCCCTTGGCTTCAGGAGCCTAGGAGGTTAGAACCTTCCTCCCCTCCTCTCCCCTCCGCCTGGCTCACAGCCAATACCTGAATGATGAGTGAGACTGAATAAAGCCCTTTGCTTTCAGATGGGGACGCACTGTCAACCCCACCCTGCTCCCCTCACTTCCTCTCCTGAGGAAATCACACGCAACCAGATTGAGAAAGTCAGATACATTCACACACAACCCAGCCATCCCATACCTGGGTGTACACTGGCAGAGATGAGGTCTTACGTTCACACGCAGCCCGCGCGCAAATGTTTGTAGCAGCTCTTGTCCATGATTCTCCAAACCTGGAAACAGCCCAGGTGTCTTTCGAGACCACGGATGCCAGTCCGTGCAGTGGGATACTGCTTGGTGAATAGAGAGAACTACTGGTATGTGCAGTCAACTTGGATGAGCCTCAAAGGCATTATGTTGAGTGAAAGAAGCCAACCTCAAAAGATTGTAGCTGAACCATAGCTACAGAGAACAGTGTGGATGTCAGGAGTGAAGGATGGAGTGGGGGTGTGCCCAAAGGGATGGCATGCAGGATTTTGTTTGTCTTTTGAGGTTTTTTTTAGAGAGGGGGTAAGAAGAGCAGAGAGAGAAGGAGAGAGAGAATCTTAAGCAGGAGCTTGACCTCACAACCCTGAGATCGTGACCCGAGCCGAAATCAAGAATCCAACACTTAACTGACCGAGCCACCCAGGCGGCCCCATACGTGTGTTAAAATTAATAGAACTGTGTACCAGCAGGAATCAATTTTAGGGTAAGACAATTTTTTTTTTTTCAAAAGTTCACACACACAGCTTCATCTCTGTCTCAGGGAGCCCTGAACTTTGGCCAGAATGGAGCAGCCCAAGGGGGTCGATTGGACGGTCATCATCCTGACATGTCAGTACCAGGAGAGTGTCCGTGTCTTCCAGACAGGTAGGGGACCCTCCCTCCCACTTTGCCTCTGATGTAGATTCCTCATCACACCCTCACAGCCCCACGAGCTGGGAGGACCTGGGTTAAAGCCCAGATTCTGCTGCTTTCTAGCCATGTGACCTCAAGACCCATCATGTCATTTTCATTGAGACCCAGTTTTTTGTGTCCATTAAATGGGACTGGTTGTACTTACTCATAGAGTTGGGTGACGATCTAACAAGTGGCTCCATGAAAAGCTACTAAGTGTTTGCTTTGGCAGCATGTATGTTGAAATTGGAACCACACAGAGAAGGTTAGCAATGGCTTCTCTGCAGGGCTGGCATGCACATTTGTGCCACATTCCGTTTTTCTTTTTCAAATACTGAATCATGACGTTGTACAGACGAGATGCACAGAATGTTATATGTCCATTATACCTCAGTGCAAAATAAGCTCTCCTGAGTTAATTAAGAGAAAATAGTGACTCTCAGGAGATTGGCTTTTGCTGCTCTGGACCGGGGTGGGGAGGCTGGCAGCTGGTCCCAGCTTGCATTCTGACCCCAGAGCTGGAGGTGCGCCAGAAGCGGGAGCAGATCCCGCCTGGGACGCTGTTACTGGCCGTGGAGGACCCTGAGACACGTGTGGGGAGCGGAGGGGCCACCCTCAATGCCCTGTTGGTGGCTGCCGAACACCTGAGTGCCCGGGCAGGCTTCACGGTGAGTGCCTACGGTGTGCCCTCCTCCGGCATGCACGCTGGTCGGAATAGGGATGGGGGCTCATGACAGATGGTCTCCAAGGTCACCAGCTCTGGGCTCCATCACCTGGCCAGTTCAGCATCTGGTACCCATTTTCATACCTATAAATTGGACAGACTTAGCAGGTGGGGGGCAGGGGGAAGGCAGGGCCAGACCTTCTAATGGTTCTAGAACATTGGAGCCAGGATCTCAGAATTAGCCTTTCCAGCTTCTCTTGAAAACTTCCATCTCTCTCTCCTGGCCTCTCTTTCCCCTGTGACAACTGTTTGCCGGCACTGGGATGGAGCTGCCCTCTTTGTGAGCTGCCCTCTTTGTGCAGGGCACGGGGTCATTATTCCCACTGGGGCCATGTCCCCGCCCCCTCACCCCCCCCCCCCACAGCTCCTTCACTGAGCCACCTTGCCCTCATGGCTCCCTGGTGTAGGGAGCGAGGCTGGTCACGGGGACGGAGGTGGCCATGTCTGGGGAGGCCACCACTGTTTGGTTGCCGTGGAGCTGACTTACCGTGAGTAACCCCGCTAACCATACATTCTTGCCTATAGATTCCCCTAAAAAATAGGGGCAGAGGGATGGCCCAGGTGGAAGGCCTCTAGGCTCTCTCATCCAGAAGGGGCCAGGGCCACCCCTTGCCTGCCTATGGCCATTGGTCCTGACCTTGGCTTTTCTTCCTTTGGTACCTGAGTGAATTTGTGTTGGGGGTCTTTCCCTGAACAAGAGGACAGCATCCTTGGGTACCGTCCGCCGAGGCTTCTGTCAATGGGGCTCTTGCACTTTTGACAGGTGGTCACATCGGATGTCCTGCAGTCGGCCCGGATCCTCATCCTGCACATGGTTAGTAGGGGGCTGCGTGTTTCTGCGGGGGCCGTGCTGAAGGCTGGAACCATGGGTTAGATAGTTGTTTTATTTTTATTTTTTGTGCAAGGTGCTCATTGGGCAAATCCAGAAGAATCAGAGTCAGAATTGGTCCGAGTGTCTGGAAATAGGAACAGGCTGAATAAAAGCAGCACTTGTGTTGGTGTGATTTATTATGATTTAGAAGTCCAGCCAACTCTACGCATTGGCCTGGACAGAGACTGAACCGGTCTGTGACCTTGGACGAGTCACTTGACCCTTTCTTTCTAGGCCTTAGTTTCCTCATCTGTAAAAAATGGGTGATGCCAGTTTCTAGTTCACATGGAAGTGCTGAGATGATCCATGCAGATGCTAAAACAGGGCCTGGCCTGGCTCGCTCTGAGCATTCAGGGAATGTGTTTTCATCGTTTACTGGGAAGAGCCAGCCACGTAAGTTTATATAAATGACCTCAGCTTTCTTTCTTTCTTTTTTTTTTTTTAAGATTTTATTTATTTATTTGACACAGAGAGAGAGCACAAGCAGGGGAAGTGGCAGACAGAGAGCGAGAAGCAGGCTCCCCGCAGAGCAGGGAGCCCTATGCAGGGCTTGATCCCAGGACCCTGAGATCATGACCTGAGCCAAAATCAAGAGTCAGTCACTTAACCAACTGAGCTATCCAGGTGTCTCTTGTTTAGATTTTTAAAAAAGTAACCTCTTCACCCGACAGGGTGCTCTAACTTACAACCCGGAGATCAAGAGTTGCACGCTCTACCAGCTGAGCCAGTCAAGTGCCCTTTTATTATTTTTTTAAAAGATTTTATTTTATTTATTTGACAGGCAGAGATCACAAGTAGGCAGAGAGGCAGGCAGAGAGAGAGAGAAGTGAAAGCAGGCTCCCCGCCGAGCAGAGAGTCCGATGCAGGGCTCGATCCCAGGACTCAGGGATCACGACCTGAGCCGAAGGCAGAGGCCTTAACCCATGGAGCCACCCAGGTGCCCCTCCAGTGCCCTTTTAATTGTAATTTTGATTAAGATGAATACAGATCCACGTGCAAGAAAAAATACAAAGAGAAGCCTTTGCCAACTTTGCCCAGATTTTTCCAGTGGCAATATTTTCTAGATCTGTAATGTAACTGCGCAGCTAGGATATTGACATTGATATAATTGCCAGTCTTTCCCCCTGGTTTTACTTGTAGGTGTGTGTGTGTGTGTGTGTGTGTGTGTGTGAAGTTTTGTTGTCTCCACCTGCTCATTATCTCATTAAAAATGAAAAATCTGAAAGGATACAACTCAAAATGAGGACAATGGCTCTTATCCCTGAGGAATTGTCTTATTTTTGCAGGTCTGCACTTTCTAATTTTTCACCATAATCATGTAATTGAAAACGTTATAAGAAAAAACTCTGGGGACGCCTGGGTGGCTCAGTTGGTTAAGCAGCTGCTTTCGGCTCAGGTCATGATCCCAGCGTCCTGGGATCGAGTCCCACATCGGGCTCCTTGCTCCGCAGGCAGCCTGCTTCTCCCTCTCCCTCTGACTCTGCCTTCCACTCTGTCTGCCTGTGCTCGCTCTCGCTCTCTCTCTGACAAATAAATAAATAAAATCTTAAAAAAAAAAAAAAAAAAAAAAAAAAAAAAAAAAAAAACTCTGGGGGCGCCTGGGTGGCTCAGTGGGTTAAGCCTCTGCCTTTGGCTCAGGTCATGATCTTGGGGTCCTGGGATGGAGCCCTGCATTGGCTCTCTGCTCAGTGGGGAACCTGTTTCCCCGCCCCCGCCTGCCTCTCTGCCTACTTGTGATCTCTCTCTGTGTCAAATAAATAAATAAAATCTAAGACTATACTTTCAGGGATCATTTCTATAGTTCGTTAATAAATAAAATCTTTTTTTAAAAAAAGTTCTGAAAAAAAGAAAGAAAGAAAGGACTCTGATGAGGCTCTGGGTGGCTCAGTCAGTTAAGCGTCTGCCTTCTGCTCAGGTCATGGATCCCAGGGTCCTGGAATCGAGCTCCACTTCAGGCTCTCTGCTCAGAGGAGGGTCTGCTTCTTCCTCTTCCTCTCCTTGTGCTCTTTCTCTTCTCAAATAAATTTAAAAAAAAAAACTGAGAAAGCGCATTTCACATTAAGATTTTAAGTAATTACACCCAGTGTGGGGCTTGAACTCACCATCCTGAGGTCAAGAGTTGCCGTGCTCCATGGACTAAGCCAGCCAGGGGCCAGTGAAAATGTACATTGTAAAACGTCTTCTAGCTTAATGGCTTCCTGCCTGGCACAGCTGATAGGGTGTCCCCAGGCTCTCTGCCCTGAGGGTTCTTTCTCTTGTGGTTGTTCCCTCCCTAGGGCCGAGATTTCCCTTTTGAGGACTGTGGCCGGGCCTTCACCTGCCTCCCTGTGGAGAACCCCGAGGCTCCGGTGGAGGCCGTGGTCTGCAACCTGGACTGCTTGCTGGACATCATGAGCCATCGGGTGAGGCTGGCGGTGATCATGGGGCCTCGCCCCAGAGTGAGCCACGGCTCTCCCACAGCACCCCCGCCTATGCCATCTGTGCTGGTGCAGACAGGAGATCCCTGGAGGAACGGCTCTGGGGGTGCCCAGACCTAGAGCTTCAGGAAGTTAGTCTGGGCCATGCGGGTGGAGAGGTGTCCCGCTCAGAGTAGAGGGAAGGACCGGCCTTGGCACCACTGGTCGGGGGAGGCCCCAGCAGCCAGAGTCCTCCTGGACAGGCCACCACTGGGTTGTGTGGGAGCAGAGAGCTGGGCCAGGCCGCCGGCTCCATGCTCTCCCTCCTCCACAGCTGGGCCCGGGCTCCCCGCCAGGCGTGTGGGTTTGCAGCACCGACATGCTGCTGTCTGTTCCTCCGAACCCAGGTGAGCCTGAGAGGGCTTGGGCCTGCCTACCCTAGCCACAGCCAGCCACCTTTCTTCACGTGATCTCTGGGCTTCCCTTCCCCCTCTGGTTAGAGAATGGAGACACCCCACCCTGCCCCTTCCGCCCTGCAGGGCTCTGTGGAAGAGCTTTGGGAGGGCAGGTGTTATCATTCTCCCAGAGGAATGTCCATGGTCTTCGGAGACCATGTGCCCTATAGAGGTGTCTGGATGCCCCTCCCCAGAGCTCTTGCCTCCTCCTGGCTGGGGCCCTGTGTCTTGGGTTGGGGGGCCCCAGGGACCTGCCTGACTGCCTCACTCACAGGGATCAGCTGGGACAACTTCCGGGGAGCCAGAGTGATTGCCCTTCCGGGGAGCACGGCCTATGCCCGGAACCATGGTGTTTTCCTCACTGATGCCCAGGTAGTGCCCCTGTGCCAGTGGTGTGGGCCACTGAACCATCTGGGTTGGCCTCCTGGCCCTGTGCTCAGGGAAGCCGCTCATCCTGGGCCTTCTGGCGTGGTGTGGTTTGGGAGCAGTTCCCCGGCAAACAGCCCCTGTGCTCACTTAGTTGGCTCCTGCTGGGTCCTGCACTGGAGCTCAGGTGGTGAAGACTTTCAGAGCCTGCCCTCTACCGTCGGGGGTGGGGGTGGGGGTGGGAGTGTCGGCGCTCCTGTCCCCCCCCCCCCCAACCCAGCACGCTGGGACCTGGTTTTCATTGGGAGAACACCTTGCGGTCCCCTCCGGGCTGGTCCTCCCTTGCTGTTTGCCCTAACTCTGTTCTCTTCCCCACCCGACGCAGGGCTTCGTTTTGGACATTTACTACCAAGGCACCGAGGCAGAGATTCAGCGGTGTGCCAGGCCGGATGGGCGGGTGCCGCTGGTACGGCTGCTAGACCCACGCTGGGGGCTTTGGAGGCCTTCTGGGATGAGGCAGGGAGTGTTTGCCTTCCCGTTCAGGGCAGAGCTCCACTCCTTCCTGAAGATTCTGGGGCAGGCCAGAACCAGAAGCTGAGTAACGTCTAGAACTAGTGTTCAGGGTGCAAGTAGAGCTAGAATCTGAGGAAGGTGTGGCCTTGGAATTCAGGGTCTGGTCCTGAACCAGAATGTGGGTAATTTCGGGAAGCAGTTGGGAGGAAGTCTAGGATCTAACTTGGGGGATGCTTTTAGAATGAAAGACAAGGATAGGGCTATTGGGTAAGGGTTTGGGACTGGACCTTGAGGAAGATAGGGAACTATTTCTCGTTCTCTATCTCTAGTTCAGGAAGGCCTGAAAATTGAGGGGGGGGGTGTCAGAACGTGCCTATTGAGGGGTCCCTGAGTGGGATCCTCTCCCAGTAAGCCTGGAGCCTGGGTGCTGGAGTGGCCCAGACACAAAGGACCCTGCCCGGTGTGGCAGCCAACCTTGCCTGACCCGTCTGCATGGGCCTTCCCATACCCTTCCCAACTCAGGCCCAAGCCTGGCCCCAGCATACCGTGCTCCCCACCTGACCCTGACCTCTTCAGGTGTCCGGGGTGGTCTTCTTCTCTGTGGAGACAGCTGAGCACCTCCTGGCCACCCATGTGAGCCCACCCTTGGATGCCTGCACCTACATGGGCTTGGACTCCGGAGCCCGGCCTGTCCAGGTGACCAGGGGTGTGGGCTGGGGTCCCCAGGCCTTGGATAGACACCCTGACACTGGCCGCCTCATTGCATGGCCTTGGGCCAGTCCCTTTCCCTCTCTGGGTCGGTGTCTCTGGGAATGAGACTCCCCAGCTCAGCCCAGGAACCTTCCCAATAGCTGTGCTTCCTACCCCTGCCCCAGCTGTCTCTCTTTTTCGACATCCTGCTCTGCATGGCCCGGAACGTGAACAGGGAGGACTTCCTGGCAGGGCAGCCCCCAGAGATGGGGCAAGGTGACTCGGACGGCGCAGGTTATCTGCAGGCTGCCCGGGCTGAGCTGTGGAGGGAGCTTCGCGATCAGCCCCTCACCATGGGTGGGTACTGCCTCTCGGCTCTCTGGGGCGGGGAGACTACAGGAGTGAGGGCCCCTTGATGAGGTGGCTTCCTGCCCGAACCCCAGGCTCCCAGACCAGAAAGGCCTAGTGCCTGCCGGACAATGACCCTCTCCCAGTCCAGAACCCATAACTCTCTTCCCTTCTCCTTTGCCTCATTCCCGGGCTCCTAGCTGGGTGACCGGGACAGGTGCTGAGCCTTTCTTGATTCCCACTTCCCCAGGGGCACAGGGGCACATTGGCCTGCCTGCCTTCCTGGGGCCTGATGATGTGTGTTCCGGTGGGAGGCCTGGCTGGCATCTGCCTCAGCAGGCACGAGGTTGGGGTCAGTCCTCGTATCTTTACAGCTTATGTCCCTGACGGCAGCTACAGCTACCTGAGCAACTCGGCCAGTGCGTTCCTGGGCAGCCTCACGTTCCCAGGGGCTCCCAGGGCCCGGGTAGTGCACTCCCAGGTGGAGGTAAGGCCTGCCTGGGGCGTGGGGCAGCAGAAGTGCCTGCCGGGGTACCTGGGGCTTCAGGAAAGGGAAGGGATAGCCCGTGCTTGGAACAGAGCACCTATGAGTGTAGGCGCGATTATTCTCATCAGTCACTTGAGGCACTGGAGGCTCAGAGAGGTTAAGTATCTTGCTTAAAGCCACAGAGCCCATGAGTGGCCAGGTCTGCCGGACTGAGAAACTAGAGAAAACTCACTTCACGCTTTCTGTGGGGTCTGCTTGGGGAGACAGGTACATTTGAGGCGACAGGCCAGGGTCAGTGCCGTGAGCTGAGGAAGAAGGCAGGTGTCAGGAAGCTCACAAGTGGCCCTCAGGGTGGCAGGGGTGGGGGTGGCTAGACAGGTGGGAGAGGATTCCTGGGAGAGCTGTCATGGGGGACCTCTGTCACGGAGGGACTTCTCTGGGGGAGAAGGCGGCAGAGTGTGCCGCTAGGGGCCAGTTGTGGACAAGGGGTGAGGGGAGCTGGGCTGAAGTTGGGACCAGGGTAGAGGGATCTGGCTGGCCATCAGGCTTGGGTAGCAGCGGGAGTTCTGGCCAGAGCCTTGGATGCTCAAGGGGATGGGGCAGTCCTGGGCTTGGGGCTCTCACCACCTCCTCCCTGGCTTCACAGGAGCTGGAGCTCCTGGGCGGCGGCAGCTCTGTGGTCAGCTGCCTGCTGGAGGGCCCCGTCCAGCTGGGTGCTGGGAGCGTCTTGCAACACTGCCACCTTCAGGTGAGGCCGGGGAGCGGGACAGAGGGAGGGCAGGGCTTCAGGGGCCCGGGTCCCGAGTGGACTGGTGGGGGTACCAAGGGCTGTGCTGGGATGTCTGCCTTCTCTTTTCCAGGGCCCCGTTCACATCGGCACTGGCTGCCTTGTGAGTGGCCTGGACACAGCGCAGTGTGAGGCCCTGCGTGGCTTGGAGCTGCACGATCTCGTCCTGCAGGGACACCACGTGCGGCTGCACGGTGCCCCAGGCCGTGTATTCACCCTCGTTGGCCGTCTAGACAGCTGGGAGGTAGGTGTCCTCCCCCACTCCCTCATCGCCCGCCGTAAGGCTTTGGGGAGCCTCAAGCATCCCAGCCCGGCTCCTGTGCCGCTGTGAGTGTCTCTAAGCCCTGGCCTGCCCATGTTGTAGGCCAGATGATGAGGTCCAGAGAGGGTGGTGGCCCACCTTGGACTGCAGAGCCAGTTATGGTCGATGGGCCTAGAAACAGGTTTCCACTCCGAGTTCCTGGAACCTGGGCAGGAGCATTGAGGCTCCAGAGCTTGGCACATTGTTTCAGAACTTGCTTGTATATGTGCCCGTCTCTCTTTCTGTTCCTTCTGGTCTTAGTGTCCCTCGCCCCTTCCTGTCACCCCCGATGCCCTGACTGCCTCCTCCTCTTCCCCCAGAGGCAGGGGACAGGAACGTATCTTAACATGTCCTGGAGTGAATTCTTCCAGAAAACAGGTGTTCGGTAAGGTGGGTGGCCCCAGTGGGCCTCCTTGAGCCTCAGCAGGCAGGGGGGCTGCCTCTCTGGGGCTCATCCCTGTCCTTGCTCCTGCCCCACAGAGCCACACCCACCCCTCCAACCATCCCTGGGGCCTGGGGTAGTTTGGGGCAGCCTGATTGGCCCCAGCATCTTCCTGGGCAACTCCAAATTCCTGGCTCTGCTCAGGCTTTGGGATTTTGTTCAGTGGTCTAGGAAAGGAGGCAAGGCAGCTGGGCCTCCTTCTCTGAATTGTCCACTTGGGCTGCCTCCGGAGGAGTTTGTCCTGTCCCCATGAATGGGCCAGCTCCCAGCTGACAGGCAGTCAGGGCTTGGTGACCAGGCAGGAGCCCTGGCTTCCCCCCTGCTAATGTGCCTTTTCCTCACATCAGGGACTGGGATCTGTGGGATCCAGACACTCCCCCTGCGGAACGTTGCCTTCTTAGTGCCCGCCTCTTTCCTGTGCTCCACCCCTCGAGGGCCTTGGGGCCCCAGGACTTGCTGTGGATGCTGGACCCCCAGGAGGATGGGGGCAAGGCCCTACGGGCCTGGCGGGCCTGTTGGCGTCTGTCCTGGGAGCAGCTGCAGCCGTGCCTGGACCGGGCTGCCATACTGGCCTCCCGCCGGGACCTGTTCTTCTGCCAGGCCCTGCGTAAGGCGAGGCATGTGCTGGAGGCCCGGCAGGACGTTAGCCTGCGCCCGCTGATCCGGGCCGCTGTCCGAGAGGGCTGTCCTGGACCCCTGCTGGCCACGCTGGACCAGGGTGAGTGTACTGGAAAGCCCATCCCACCGTCACCTGCCCTCTGGCTCATCGGTCTGAGGGCACTAGGGAGCCAAGAGACTTTAAAGCAGGGGAGAGACGCAGTAGAGTGTACTTGTAACTTTGTGGGAAGTTTCATCCCTGTCTGTGGGGAGTTTGGTGAGAGGCTGAGGCCCAGGACTGAGCCTCTGGGTCCTTGGGGCATCAGCAAACCCTTCGTGTTTTGCAGTGGGTTGGGATGTGGTTGGCTCCATCTGGAGGCCCAGGCACACAGGCTGGGGGCTCAGCCTTAGTCTCATGGGCAGATCTCATGATTCCCATTTAAGCCGGTTGGGGGTAGGGCTGAGAGTAAACCCAGGTGGTCTGACCCGGAAGCCTGAGCTCCCAACCCCTGGGGACATCCCGGGTGAGGGGTGAAGAGGCACATCTGGGATAGGGCTGATGAGAAGAACTTTCCCAGGCAGCAAGGCGGGGAATGTTCATGGGCAAGGACACATCTTGGGCAAAAGCGAAGAGGTATGAGGGACCTGGAGTGTTTGGGGATGGCCAAGTAGTCTTCAGGGGCAGGCCCCTCCCCCATCACACTGACTCCTGGTTTCTCAGTTGCAGCTGGTGCGGGAGACCCTGGTGTGGCAGCCCGGGCTCTGGCCTGTGTGGCCGATGTCCTGGGCTGCATGGCGGAGGGTCGAGGAGGCTTACGGAGTGGGCCAGCTGCCAACCCTGGGTGGATGCGGCCCTTCTCGTACCTGGAGTGTGGAGACCTGGCGGGAGGTGTGCAGGCGCTGGCCCAGGAGCGGGACAAGTGGCTGACCAGGTGGGTGCTCATGATATCAAGACCTTTGGAGAGGTCCCTGGCCATTCTTGGAGGTGGAGACCCACAGGGAGGTGGGGCGTCTTCCTACCCAGGTTCCCAGAGCAGTCGGGTCTCCAAGCCCAGACAGTCCATTCCCAACTTGGGGCTGTGTGCCAGCCTATCTCCCTGACCTCTTGGCAGGCCGGCCTTGCTGGTGCGAGCTGCCCGCCACTATGAGGGAGCCGGGCAGATTCTCATCCGCCAGGCTGTGATGTCAGCCCAGCACTTTGTCTCCACGGAGCCGGTAGAGCTGCCAGCACCTGGGCAGTGGGTGGTGGCCGAGTGCCCGGCTCGTGTGGATTTCTCTGGTGAGCCCCAGGGGGGTGGAGGTGAAGGTAGCCACCCCAGAGCTGGGCTCGCAGCCCTTGTGACCGATTTGGTCTTGTCCAATTGCTGAAGGTGGCTGGAGTGACACGCCACCCCTTGCCTATGAGCTCGGTGGGGCAGTGCTAGGTTTGGCTGTGCGAGTGGATGGCCGCCGGCCCATCGGGGCCAGGGCACGCCGCATCCCGGAGCCCGAGCTGTGGCTGGCAGTGGGGCCTCGGCAGGACAAGATGGCCATGAAGATGGTATGCTGGAGCCTGGATGACCTGCAGGATTACTGCCAGCCCCATGCCCCAGGTCAGCGCACTTGTGACATCTACAGGTGGGGATGGCACTTGTGGCCAGCTGAGGGGTGAGGGCAGAACCTTGGAGACCCTGCAGGTCACAGAGGCCTGGCCTGAGGGTGAGCCGGTCTGGTGGAGGAGCCCTGAAGTCATCAGAGGGCCTTTTATGGCTTAGAGATGGGGCCTACAATACTGCTGGGCTTTTGTCCCCCAGTGAGCCCCATGCTGGGCTGGGCAGTAGTGGAGGTAGCTTGGGGTATCTGCTTCTACCCTTGGAGACCAAATTCCTTGCTGGTCCCTTTGCAGGGGCTCTGCTGAAGGCAGCCTTCATCTGTGCGGGGATTGTGCATATCGGCTCCAAGCTTTCATTGAGAGAGCAGCTGCTGCAGACCTTCGGGGGAGGCTTTGAGCTGCACGCATGGTCTGAGCTGCCCCATGGCTCTGGTCTTGGTGAGCGGGTCTTGTCTCCCTGCTGCCCATCGGTTGCATCCCCAACCCCCCCGGCCTCCCCTCTGATCCCTTCCCCAACTTCTGCCAGGTGGAGGGAGCGGGTGGGGCAGGACGGGGCCGGGCAGGGCTGTTTCATGTCTGGTGTCTTCCTCGGCACCCTGCAGGCACGAGCAGCATCCTGGCAGGCGCAGCCCTGGCCGCCTTGCAGAGGGCCGCGGGCCGGGTGGTGGGCACCGAGGCCCTGATCCATGCAGTGCTGCACCTGGAACAGGTGCTCACCACAGGTATGGGACCGCCCTGGGGCAGGACGGAGGTCACAGGCACTTCTCCGAGGCCCTCCAGGGGCTCCCTGGACTTGCAGACAGCCATGTAACTGTACTGCTTAAAGTGGCTACAGTGTCCTTCTTACTACCCTGAGCCTTTATGGTTGGTTTTCAACTTGAAATGTTTCAGCCTCCAAGGGCCTGATGCTTAGGAGCACCTGCTAAATGACAGATTCTGTGCTGTAGTTTTCATGTGTCTTACTAGGTACCTGTTATACCCAGTGCTAGTCCTCATGATTCTGTCCCCACCAAGGGCTGTCCCTCAGGGTGGATCTGGGCAAAGGTGGGTTTGGAATACGGGATAGAACTTTAAGCTTGTCTTCTGGGCACATGTGCCCCCCACTACCATAGGGGGTTGCGCAAAGGGCCCAATACATGGCTGTGATCATAATGGAATGTTACTGGCACCTTCCTCCCCAATACTGCCATGGCCCCTTGGAATCTGTTCACAAGGGAGAGCAGTTGGTTTGTCTGACTCCAGATCCTATGGCACTCTGGTCACCTCCGGATGCAGGGCCTCACCTGCAGGACCCTGGGAAGGAAGCTGGATGCCTGACTTCTCTGGCTACTTTGTAGCCCACCTTCCTCCCTTCACTGCCATGATTCACACCCCAGAAAGGGTAGTCATTAGCAGGGTGGGGGGAGGGGGCTTTTCACTTTCCTTCAAATCCTTCCTTTAGCCAACTGACAACAATTTGTTAAGTATCCACTCTGTGTTGGGCCTTGGGGATAAAATGAGCAAGTGAGCAAAAACAGGGTTCTTGCTCTCAGAAATCCCATCACCTACTGAGACAGACCTTAATCAATAAGCACTCAAACGAACGTTATCATTACACTCTGTGCTGAGTGCTCTGAAGGAGAGGGTGCTGGTAAAGAGTTCTTGACATTGGGGGCCCGACGCCAACCGCCATGTCTCGGCTGTAAAGTTCCAGAAGCTTCCTGCCATTGGCATTTTGTACTTTAAATCCTTGTAGGCCCTTCCCCAGATGTGAAAGGCCTATCAGAATTCTCTCAAATAGTGTCACTTTTATGTAGCTGCAAGAGGAGATCCATACTGTTCATTGCTAAAGCAGGATGTGAACAAGCTCTTTCAAATTCACGGATGCTGCTGAAAAGCTGGTTTCTAACCTCAGCACTCTTTGTTAGAAAAGACAGGGTGCAAGAGCCTGTTCGGGGCTGCAGGGAAGGTCCTATGTCATCTCTCCTGGAGGGGACAAGTTTTCCATTAGGGCTTACCCTCTGATGTGGTTTACCCTATTCCATTTACAGTTAGGTCTGCAACAGAACTCAGGCCTTGTGAGTTCCAAGCTTGGCTCTAAAGTGAAACCCTTTCCCCTTGCTGGGCTTGTCCTTTTCCCAGGTCTGGGGGCAGAAGCTGCACAGCTAACCTGGCCCAGCCTGAGCTGGGGGAAGCTGCCTTCCCACACTGGTCCCTGCCCGGGGTGTAGGGCTGGGAGACGGAAGTTGAGCCAGATAGGCTCCAAAAGTGATGGGACGCTGGGCTTGCAGGAGGTGGCTGGCAGGACCAAGTGGGTGGCCTAATGCCTGGCATCAAGGTGGGGCGCTCCCGGGCTCAGCTGCCACTGAAGGTGGAGGTGGAAGAGATCATTGTGCCCGAGGGCTTCGTCCAGCAGCTCAACGACCACCTGCTGCTGGTGTACACTGGCAAGACCCGGCTGGCACGGAATCTGCTGCAGGTGAGCCCTGGCCCCAGGAGGGAGGGAGGCAGGCAGCTCGGCTGGGCCCACATCCTTACTGCCTCCCTCCTGCCCCATCTGCAGGATGTGCTGAGGAACTGGTATGCCCGGCTGCCTGCCGTCGTGCAGAATGCCCACAGCCTGGTGCGGCACACCGAGGAATGTGCTGAAGCCTTCCGCCGAGGTGAGGTCCTTCTTATTGGGTCTCAGGGCACTGGGAGTGAGTACCTTGTCACTTGTGGGTCTGAGGTCAGGAGCCTTTGCAGGCTTGGCTCAGACCCCATATATGAGGCCCTTGGAGACAGAAGTCTACTGTCTCCTCTATGGGGTCTCACACTTAGGTGGGAGCCCTATCTTAGGATAACACTTGCATCACGAGGCAGGCCTCTAGCTGCACTGACCAGGCAGCAGACTGGGAAGAAGGCTCAGCCCCATTGTTGAATTCCAGACTCAGTGGATTAGGGTTCCATGTGTGTGGCCACAGTTGACTAAAAACTGTATTGGACCCCATGCCAGCTGCTCTATGCACCTTTAGTCCTCAAACAACCCTGTGTGGTGGGCTTCAGCACTCCTCTTTCCAGCCAGGACTGGATCTAGGTTTTTAACCATGACACTGGTTAAGTAGTGCCCCTTGGCACCTCTTTCGGTCTACAAATGGGTGTTGAAGGAATATCCTGGCTCAGGCAGGCCACTCCTCTCTGTCCCCTCTCCAGGGAGCCTGCCTCTGCTGGGCCAGTGCCTGACCTCATACTGGGAACAAAAGAAGCTCATGGCTCCAGGCTGTGAGCCCCTGGCTGTGCGGCGTATGATGGATGTCCTGGCCCCCCACGTACATGGCCAGAGCCTGGCAGGGGCAGGTGGCGGGGGTTTTCTCTATCTGTTGACCAAGGAGCCGCGGCAGAAGGAGGCTCTGGAGGCTGTCCTGGCCAAGACTGAGGTACCTGTGTTGGGGGTGTGGTTATTGGTGGGGGACAAGAGCCCTCACTGTGGCCCACCACTAAGCAGGGGCTACAGCTGCAAGTCCCCAGACCACCTAGCAGCATGAAGTTTGTGGCCTGCTCAGAGCCTCCTGTTCTCTGAACACCTCCTGTCCTTTGCTCCCAGGGCCTCGGGAACTACAGCGTCCACCTGGTACAAGTGGACACTCAGGGCCTGAGCCTGCAGCTACCGGGTGGTGAGACCTCAACCTGATGCTCCTTCCCAGAAGGCTTGTCTCTTTGTAAGAGGAGAAAACCTGGAGCTACAGCAGCCCTGCCCTTCCTTCCCCCATGGGAGTGTCAGCCTTCTACTCTCTACCTAGCCCTTTGCGAACCTGCTTCCAAGGGAAGCCAGCTACCGGGAGCTGGGGCCCAGCCCTTTCTGGAGCTTGGGAATGGATGGTGCCTGGGAATAGGTCTGTGACCTTCTGGTTGACTGTGGCCTAGGCTTGGCCTCTGCTCCATCTGGACATAGGAAAGTCCTAAGCTCAGTGTCCCATGTGGCCTTTACAAAGGCCCACCTTGGGCCTTGGCCTCCTTATTCTCCATAAGGGCCTGGAAAAAGGATGACCAGCTTTAGCAGATGGCTGGGGTCCCTTGGTTAAGGCCAACCCTGAAAAGGCTCTCTGAGGTATTTCCTGTGGCCTTCCTTAGAGGTCAGGCGTTTGCCTGAGAAGAGACTTCCTGTTCAACACTCACTGCGCTCCAGCCAGGGAGCCGGACAATGAGGAATAATCCTGACTTGATGAGGAATTCTGAATGAGGAATTCAGCCTGACTTGATGGGGGAGGCAGAACAGGGGTGTGGGTCCATACTCCTGTTTGTGGCCATGAGCCAATGCAGTCTTAACAGAAAGTCACCGCTAATAGAGGCCTTAACCATTAACACTACGGACGATGCCACATGACCCAGTGCCTATGGGCAGTTGGTTCTCAGGATTGCAACCTTCTCGGAATAAATTTTCTCTGCCCTTCCAGGCTGTTTTCATAAAGCTCTTTTTTGTCCCTGCCAGGAGTAATTCTCACTTGTGTTGGCACTGTGGGCAACTGCCCCTGAGGTGATCCAGCTCCCGGTGCTAAGGGCCCAGGAGGGGCACGAGGATCCAGGATTAGAGGAGGTTGAGGTGCGCGCTTCCTTGTGGGTCCTGACGGTGGCTGTGTACCCCTTGGAGTGCAGGAGGAGGCTGAGGCGTTAGGCTTTTGCTTTCACACTTCAGTGCAACTGTGGACCTGTCTTACCGTGTAGCATCCAGCCCGCCCTGGAAACAGCACGCTGGCATCTCTCCAAGGAGTGTCTTTATTCAGGGTGATCATAAACATCACAGCCTTTCAGAGTAAACCTAATTCCCCGGGGCCCCAGATATACCCAGTCCTTTAGGGCTGGCTGGGAGGCAGCCTGTTTGCTGTAGTGTCTAAGGAGGAGAGAATGACTGCCCATGAAGAAAGCTGGCCTGCCTTGGCTTTCCCACATAATTAGGAGCCCGAGGGACTCACCTCTCTTGGTGGGGGGAGGCTACCTGCAAAGCACCACGCAGACAGGCCTGAGTACAGACAGCAGGGTGAGCTGGGCCTTACTTCCTGCTGTTTGCAGTGGAACAGTCTGTGCTGTCAGAGCTCCCCAAGCCAGACAGCCTTGCTCAGCTACTTGGCCGTGGCCACTTAGGGAACAGAGCCTGAAGAATGACAGGCCAGATGGGCCACGGCTACAGGCGCAGCCTCTTGATGTCCTCGCTGCGGAAGTCCATGCGCAGAGCCAGCACCTGGCGTACCTCGGCAGGGGTGAGGCGCCATGTCAGTGGGCCAGAGTTGGCGCCCCAGTAATCTAGGATCTCCGTGACCTGTGAGGAAGAACACTGGCAAGTCAGCAATGAGAGGCTACCCTGAGAGAAGACAGAGCAGGGCGGTGCCCAGGAAGAAGATGCTCTGTAGTGCTGGGCTGCTGGTGGACACTTGGTTTTGAGAAGAGTCTATCCAAATGTTGTTTCTGCCTCTCTTCCCAATTACCTTTCCCTCACCAGGTCAAGGGAGCCACACATACCCGCTCCAGATTGAGGATTGTGGCCATCTGGGAGAGCCGGGCAAACTTGTCTCGGATGGTCCAGGTGGTCACTGTGGTAAGGTAGGCGATGAGTGACCTCAGCTCCTTATCAAACTGCAGACCGCCCAGCTGCAAGAGAGCGCAAGCTCAGCCAGCGTTCAAGGCCTGGCCCTCCTGTGCCTCAGGCAGCTCCAAGGCCTCAGATGCCAGGGCAGGACTGCAGCTGGATGTGCAGGGAGCTGCAGGCAGCAGACTGAGGGGATGCAAGGCCTAGGATGGCAGGTCTTGTCTTCCTCAGAGGAAAAACAAGAGCTGGGGACCTGTACTCCCTGGACCTTACCCGGTTAAAGGTGGATTTCAGCACCACTCTCTCCAACTCGACTGCAACAAGGCTGGTCATGAGGCCAGTCAAGCTGTCATAGATGACTGGAGACAGGCTGGCCTGCACACAAGAGGTTAGACATAAGCAAGAGTCGTACCTAAGCCCCTCTGCCTCCAACAGGAGTCTTTGGGGGTGGGGGGAGTAAGCACAGTTACAAGAGGCCATCGTCCCCGATGTCTACAGTATGTCTACAGGCTGGAGTATGTCTACAGGCTGGGGCCTGGAAGCGTTTTCGGGGTTCCCAGTGGAGTGTGATGAGAAGCCAAAGGCTGCTGATTTGGGCAGAAGTGGGTAATTCCATAACCCGGTCTCTCAGCCCCTGCTTACCTTGAACTCCGCCATTTGTTGCTCCAGGTTAAGGATGAACTGTTGTACCCAGGGGTCATTGGCCTCATAGTCGTTGAATTCTTCCTGTCAGAAAACAAGCTGGGTCACTGGGAGTTTCTCCAGAAAGTACCATTCACCCTACCCCCCACTTTCACCCCTCTAAGAAAACAGAGGAAGAGGTCTTTCCTCTCTAGCTTCTGACTCATCCAGGTGAAGCAGCTTGGACATCCAAGCTGATATATGCTAAAGCTCCTGGCATTTTATTTCCTTTTGGATCTCATGTTCTGCAGGAATGACATCATTAGGCTAAGAAAAAAGCTCTTAAGTGTGATAGATAGGGCAAAAAGCTTAATAAAAGAGGATGTGCCAGGTCATGGAAAACCCCCTACAGGTGTCTTTCAGAGCCTGTCTGTCTGCAGGAACAACCTGTTTCCTGGGAAGAACCTCGTCTGCCAGAGTGAGGAAAGGGGGCCAAAGGGGCAGGGAAGGGCCGGTCTGTTCAGACAGCTCCACTGCCCTCCAGCCAGGGAGCTGGAGAATGAGGAATAATTCTGGGCCTGATGGCTGCCTATGGTCAGGCTGACCTCTTCGATGTTGTGGGAGACAGATAAGAAGGTGTTGATCCAAGGCTGCACCTGCGGCTTGATGGCTGTGCTGTTTAACTCCGTTAGCCCTTCCTGTGGAAAGAGAGGCAGAGACACATCAGACACAGAAGATGCATATACTTTGCCCTTCCTTTCTTCTGCTCCATCCATCTTGTGACTGCCACGGTGTTAGTCTAGTTCTCTGGTTTTTCTGTGAGCCTGTCCAAAGTCTACCAGAAAATGCTAATCGAAGAGGTCATAAACAACCTGTTCCTTTCCAGATTTGTGCCAATTCAGGTCCAGGCTATGGGGTTGGTTTGGCAAATTCAAGAGATTTCTGAGTACCTGATAGTAGGCAGCACCTTTGCCTAAGGCCAGGCTGCAGGTCTGAGTAACCATGTGGCTGCACTTCCTCTGAGCACCTTTCTGGGCTCTTGGCACTGGGGGCCAAGTGGAGACTCAAAAGGACCACAATGCTGGCTTGTCAGGATGACAACTGCTGAAAAACGAATCTTCAAGGGACTCACACGAGCTCAGTATCTTACATGCTATTCCCTCACTTCTCCTTGTTCCTTATATATATTGATCCCGTAATAAACCAGTAACAATATTCTCAGAGCAACACACAGGCACAGGATTCAGTCAACAACTGATCCTGGGGCTTACCTGCAGGAGGTCTCGGAATTTGTTGGACACGGCAGCCAAGTCAGAAAGGCAGCTGTCAAACTTGGCCTGGGCCTGCTCCCCTCCAATGCCCTGGCTGAACAACTTGGTGCAGTCACTCTAGGGGAGAGTACCCAGTTATCAGGCTTCCAAGCATGGCTGGGATGTGCGGGTGCGGGGAGGGTGGGGAAGGTGCCCATGTGCAAGCAGCCATTTCTCCGATTCCAGCTTTCCCTGGGAATAGCTACAGTCCACTACACTCCTAGGCAAGAGTCCTTGAGAGGTTTCAGAAAACTTGGATTCTATCCCAGTGGCTAGCCACTTGGCTCTCATTTCTCCCTTTGTAAGATGAGAGTATTGGTATCAGGGGGTATGAATAAAAAACATAAAAACCGGAAGTTTTTTCATACCTTTAGAGCCAGCCATTCCTAGCTTCAAATTCTGGCTACATATTGGTTGAGTGACCTTGGTCAAGTGATTTAAAAAGTTTCTGAGCTTCAATTACTCTGTTTATAAAATGGGAACACAAATTCCTGTCCCTATGGTAGTTGGGAGAGTTGGAGGAGATGATGCATGAAGTGCCTAGCACAGCTCCTGGCAAGCAGTAGACACTTAGGCGATGCGAGCCTTAATGTTATAGTTTCTGCTTTTTAGATAATTTGGTCCTGGGGTGCCTGGGTGGCTCAGTCAGTGGAGTGTCTGACTCTTGACACCAAGATACCCCAATAAATAAATCTTTATAACAAAATAAAATAATTTGGTCTGGGTGCCCAAGGGAGATCATCATGATCGTAGCTAAGTTTTAAGTGCTTACTGTATGCCAGGCCCTATTTAAAATATTTAACTTTTATTAATTAAGGTACCTGTCTTAAGAAGTAGGTACTGTTACTATCTCTTTGTATAGATGAGGAAACACAGAGAAGTTAGTAATTGGTCTAACACCACCCAGTAGTTAAGTAGTAGAGCTGGGATTCGAGCTGGGATCCTGGCTGCAGAGTGCCTGTTCCTAACGCCTGTACAACAGCCTAGGTATGGAGAACATCACAAGTGGAGCTGCCTGAAACTCACCAAGTTTTGGTTTGCCAGGAGCTCCTTAGAAGTCTGTGCGCTTCTGGCTATGCAGGCAGCAGTGCGGAAGAGCTAGCTGCAAGGGGTCTGATGCAGCTGGCGGGAGCCCTCAGTTCCACAGCAGCTGAACACACACTGTCTTTGCCTGGCCTTGTAACCTCCTCATGCTACCTGACCTGTCCCGAAGGGCTGCTGGTGCGGTTCAGGAAGAACACGCGTGAAATGCACATCTAAGGTGGGTGGGATTCATGGGAACAGTTTTCTCAACTCTTTGCTACCCTTTTCTTTCACTTGCTAATTCTGCTTGCTCAGGTCTAAATTTCTAACATTTCCCAAAATACTCCTTCCAAATTCAATATCCTAAGGACAAAATCTTAAGGACAAAGTCAGGAATACAATCTAAAAGGTGCTGTGACTCAACAATGATGACAGCTATCCTGGCAAACAGGTACTGTGTGACGAACACTATGCTTTTGATTCACTCTTATTATATTCCATTTTAAGGCCTTTTGGGGGGTAAATTTCTAATCTGAATCTCCCACCTGGCTGCTCTCTCTCAGCCTCCTTCAGGAACTGCATCAGTTACAAGGATCTCGCCCCCCGTGCTGGCTCCTGGCCCCCTCAGTCTGCCCATCCCTAAGCCAACACTCACCATCAGCCTGTGCACTGAGCCCTGTGTCTCTGCAGTAACGTTTCCTTCTCGGACTCAGTGTCCGCTGGGATGGCAGGACCCTGGCTCCCCTCCTCTCCCAGAGGCAGACTTTTGGAGTGAGGGAGAGTTGGCCCTTCATTTTCTAATACTTAGCAGCATAATTGTCTTGTGCTATTATTAGTTATTAACTGTTAGTACAGTTACTAACTACCCTGACATGCCTCTTACAAACCAGGTATTTTATATTATTACATTCCATTTTTGTAATAACTCTGTGAGGCAGATATCATTCTCCCTATTTATAGATGAGGACACTGAGGCTCCAGGAGGTTAGAGAACCCACCTCCTACCACACAGCTGGTCAGTGGTCAAACAGAGCTATGAACCCAGGGGGATCTGACTTCCAAACCCAAGCAATTTACACCACACTGTGCAGTCCTCCTTTAAAAAAAAAATGGTAACAGCAACAGCTTTGTAGCAGGTTTGGTAAACCTTATTTCACCTTAATTTCCTAGTATTTTTATAGGACTTTATAATTTTTTAAAGTGCTTTCAATCCCTTTTTAATTATGCCCCCAATAAACCCAAATGAGGGCAGGAAGGAGATCTGTTTTATAGATGAGTGTTGAGGCTCAGGGAGTTAAGGGACTTGCCTGAGGTCACAGGCCCAGTATGTGCTGGAAGTGCTAATTTGAATTCTGATCTTCCAACTGGTGGGCTGATCACGAACGAATCCCCTCTGGTGCTCTGAAGGAAGACTAGCTCCGTGCCAGGGGACGCACAGTCCTCACCAGAACCAGTGCACAGCCCTCCCTGCACAGGCAGGCCCAGAGAGGCTGTAGCTGACAGGAAATGTCCTCCATACCTCCAGCGTCTTCTTCAGGGTGGAGATGTTCTCACTGCACACTTCCACGTTGTTCAGGGTGACCTGGGAGATGAAGACAGAGGAATGTGACTTCCTGCTCACTGGTGTCTGAACCACTCCAGTGCCAGACTGGCTGACAGCTGTACTCCTGAGGCTCAGAGGAGCGCTAAGGAACACACACAGCAAGGTCATCTGGAAGGGTGCTCAGGTCTTAGATTGGGCCAAATGGTGAACCAAGCTTGCCCTTTCTCCTGTGACTGACACTAAGACAGCAAAGCCATCTAATGTCAGGGGTAGTGACCCAAGGTTTCAGGACTTTTTGTCCCATGTTTAGGCACACAGGTCTGGGAGAAGTCCTTAGCTCCAAGCCCAGGTCAGTGAGTCAAAGGCTGACATTTGTTTAAGAAATGCTTTCTGGGGCACCTGGGTGGCTCAGTTGAGCCATTAAGCATCTGCCTTTGGCTCAGGTCATGATCCCAGGGTTCTGAGATCGAGCCCCATGTGTGGCTCCTTGCTCAGTGGGGAATCTGCTTCTCCGTAGGCCCCTCCCCCTGCTCATGGTCTCTCTGTCAAATAGATAAAATCTTAAAAAAAAAAAGTTTCCTGGGATCTAACCTCTCATAGAGTTCATATTCCAGAAGGCAAGTGAGATTAGAAATATCAGATAACGATAAACACAATGCAGAATAAAGCAGGATGAGAGGACAGAAAGTTTGTGACAGGCCACAGGGCTACAGCCTGAAATAGAAATCAGGTCTCCCTACTCTTGGCTAAGAGCTCCTTCTTTCATAACTGTATCATCTTATAAGCTTGGTGCAGAAATAGGAATCATAAAAAGCAGCGTGTAACAAAAGTGATGATTAAGGCACACTGCTATGGTCATTTTAGAAGAAAGAAACATTTTGGTCTAAGGCATTCAAGGAAAGCTCCTTGGAAGAAATTGGTGACTGAGATGAACTTAATTCAGCTCCAAAAGGCTGGAGTAATTCTGACAAGATGAGGGTGAGTACATTTCTCCACCCGCATCGGCCTTTCTTTAGTGCATTGTCAGGCCTCTTTGATATTTTCTTAATGGTATTTAGGATTACCCAGTAGTATTTTGTTTGCCTTTCCCGCTAGAATGAGAGCTCCATAAAGGGAGGGATCTATTCTGTTTTCTTTAGAGCTATATCTCTAGTAGAACGCTGCCCAACAGAACTTTCTTGATGATAGAAATATTCCATATCTTAATTGTCTAGTACAGTAGCCCCTAACCATCTGTACATGAGGCTAATGAACACTTGAAATATGGCTAGTACAACTTAGGAACTGGATTTTTGGTTTAAATTTATTATTTATTTATTAAAAAGATTTATTTGTCAGAGCACAAGCAGGAGGAGAGGTAGGCAGAGGGAGAAGCAGGCCTCCTGCTGGGCAAGGAGCCCGATGCAGGACTTGATCCCAGGACCCTGAGATCATGACTTAAGCAGAAGGCAGACACAGGCATCCCCCCCCCAGCCTTTTTTTTTTTTTTTTTAAGATTTTATTTATTGGTTTAAATTTAAATAGCCATCTCTGCCTACTGGCTGCTACATCGTGCAGTGCAGTTCCAGAGCCTAGAGCAGTGCCTAATACACAGAAGCATCTCAGTAAGTATTTGTTGAATGAATGAGTAAATGAATGTGTTCTGCAGAAGGGAAAATAAACAGTTGCAGAGTGGCAGAAAACCCCAAAAGGTATTTGGGGATCAGCAGAATTAGTGTACAGATATGTCCAGGAAATGGCAAGAGGTAAAGCTGCAGAGCTGAGTGAAGTCAGACTAGAAGTTGGAAGCCACGCTCTCCTGTGGACAACGGCGTGGCACCGAGGATTACTACCTACCAGGTGAATGCTGGATGCGCACAGATGTGGTTTGGGAATACTAATCTAGAGGCTGTGCGGGGGTGGAATTACAGAGTTTGAGAGGATCATACTCTCTCTGAACTGGTGTGCTGGGGGCATGACCATGAAGGCAGGGGTAAGGCAGGGAGGAGCCAGTTTTCAAGAGATGAGTCAGAGGCTTCAGGATTTGGGGGTAAAAGAAGAATTCTAGAACTCCAAGGACTGAGATTAGGATGATCCCTCTTGTGTCCCCAAGAGTGCTTCCCTCATCACTGTCCTGCAGCCAATACTGAAAGATCTTGCTGCTGACAGTGCCGAGGCCACTTTCATGGGGGATGGGTAAGACTTAAAGCCTTCGTTAGCATGCCACACACAAGGCTGCTCACATCACAAGCCTGCAGAGAAATAAGTGCACTGTCACGACAGCTCAAGGATGAAGGCCACAACTTAAATGTTTCCAAGGCATTTAAGGGTGTAAGAAAAATCTATCATAAGGGGAAAATGGATTTGAGTTCAAAAGCTATTGATTTCAAAGTTTCATTTTACTGACAGTCCTTGTAAGCATGGATTCACTGGGCTTATCCGTGGTTCGTGGTGACTGATCTGTCAGCACCGATGGGGAATTCATCTTGACAGCCAAATGAATCAAGGTGACATAAGAAATAAGTGCCGCAGTGGGAGTGATGACATTTTAAGTAGATGGTGTTGGGAAAACGGGAAACCTGTCACAAAGCATTTAGCATCACCTTTCTTGTTGGCCTTATCTTCTGGGCCCTCAAACAATGAAGCTGTCTGTGTGGCAGCCAGTGTCATGGGGACTTGTGGGGCCAAGGGGAGAAGAACAGCACTAGTGTGGCAGGATGGGTCAGACTCCGGAAGCTGTCAACAAACCACCACGTGAAGGGGCAGAGCTCTGAGGTGGTCAGCAGCTAGGTGGTCATTTCTGAGCAGAGAAATGAAAGAATAAAAGTAAGTTCGGTAGAAAATGAAATGAATGCAAATATAATGAAAAATTTAAGTCAGTTCGTGATCATAGGGAACTGGCTGCCAGACATTTTGGCAAAGTCTTCCAAAGGTGTCGGATTTCAGAAGCTTCTTGGAGCTGATCCTCTTTCTTGGAAACAACCAGGACATCCCGAATCACTAGAACCCATGCTCAGGGACAATATTTTCAGTGACAGGAAGACAGCGGGGCTGCCTAAAGAGCCTCCATACTGAATCTGCCTCAGGATGAGTCACTGTGGGTTAACTTGCACAGGTGGGTGGATATTAGTATGTTTATGCTACTGTCTCCATAAACAACAGCTCTTAACTCTTTCGGGGGTCACAGATACCTTTAAGAAGCTGATAAAAGCCAAGGACCCTGCTTCCATGGAGAAAAAAAAAGGTACAGACTTGGCATCTAACCCCAGGGTGTCCAGAGACTCTCTTTGTAGGCTACAAATGGAGAGTTCTATTGTTGGGTGTTTCCTTCAGGCTCTGAACCCCAGGAGCGAAGAAGACTCAAGAGCCTGGCCATTATGGGGGTGGAGCAGAAGGACCTCTGACAGCACTGTCACCACTCATGCCAATACAGCACATGCCAGGAAGGGCTGATCACAGGCTCAGCACTCATCTATATTCTTTTGACTCATCACAAACTGGCCGTTAACCTTGTATAAGCCCTTTCATCCTTCCATGCTTTTCCCTTCCCAGCTGTCATACAACTGGTAAGACACTGCTTCATGTTGTCCGTCATTCTGGCTAAGAGCTTCAAAAAGGTCATCTTTCTGAGGAAGTTGAAAGCCTAAGAAGTGTGCTAGGAAAACCACCCTGCTAGGCCTAAATGATCAGTACCCCTCCATGTTGTGGGACTTCCCTCAGAGAAGTGGGCTGGAGGCTTGGCACAGGTATTACCGTCGGTTCTGTGGCAGATGCAACCCAGGCTTGATACTCAGTGGAGCCCCAGGAACAGCTTCCTAGTGCTCTTGGGAATGAGCACCTGGGAGAGCTGAGGAGCCCAGCCTTCCAGGCAGGGAACAGCGATGTCCTGGATTGGATTGCTCAGAAATAGGTCCCTGAATAAGAAGTGGTTTCAGAACCTTCTAGGGGGAGCTTTCCTTAAAGGAGGAGTTTTCCTTCTACAGAGGGAATGGATGAAAAGTCTCTAGTTGAAAGCTAATTACACTGTGGCTTAGAGGTCATAATTTAACCTCTTGAAATAAATGGACCAGCTCCCAACCTATGGGGCTACCTACCAGAAAGGACAGCTTGGCCTCGTCAGTGCTCTCAATGCCTTTTGTGTCAAATTTGCCTTGCTGGAGGCTGCTGTGCATGATGTTCACGGCACTCGTCACCCCTCGCTGGATATCCTGGAGGGTGGTGGCCGGGAAGCCCATCCGCAGCTTGTTGCACAGAACGTCTCTGGGAGGGAAGCAGAATGGCATATGGAGATTGACAGCACTCGATCTTGCTTCCAGGACGGTGGAAGAGAGGGCGCACGACCCTAACCCAGCGGCATGAACTGCTCTTTTGCGAGAATAACCAATCCTTGAGACCATTGTAGGAGAACTGGAGCATCCAGGGTATGAGAGAGACCAATGTCCCTTTAAGGGCATTGATATGACCAGAACATATAGAGGATATTGGCCAGTTCTTGGCTTCCTATGAGGATTTCAGTTACCGCCACTGAGCTCCAACAAACGCAAGAGGAGGCACAGAGCTTAGTGAAAGGCAGTACCATTAAGTGGTGAGAGAACAGGTTTTGGGAGTCAGTTCTGGGCTTCACTCCATATTCCACCATTTATGAGGTGCCTGCTCTCCCGGAGCCCTAGTTTCCTCATCTGTAAGAGAGGTAATGGTTCCTACATCAGAGGGTTGTTCTCAGGACTGAATGAGAGCAGGAAATTAGTATAGTGCTTGGTTTGTAGCAATGGTAACTATGATTGCTATATTATACCTACTGCCTTCAGCTGAGCTGACTGTTCTATTTCCTAGGTCTGAGGGCCAGTAACCCCTCCAGTCCAGTTCAAGGAGCACAGATGCAGCCTGTAAGATATCTGGCTGCTCTACAGCTGCCTGGACCCAAGGATGTTGTACCATGGATAGTTTTATCCTGTATAGCAATGAACTAGAATCATATGGGGAAAAAAAGGGAAGCAACAGGGGCCTCAGGAATCAATATTAAATCAAACTAGGACCTTCCTCCTTCCTAGAAAGTAGAAAGGGAGTCAACCCTACCTGAAGTCGGACTCCAGCTCCGTGGTGGCAAGGTTGATCATGGCACAGAGACAGTCGATGCTAGAACTGGACAGAGCCCGCCCAATGCACTTCTTAACAATGTAGAAGACATCATCCACCATGCTGGATGTCAACTGGCCTTTCTCATAGGTGTCCAAAGCCACAGCCTAACCAAAAGGCAAAGCAGCCAGTGAGGGCTCCAATTCTCCATGGCACTGTTCTAGATGGTTCTGGAATAGGCTCTGGTTCTGCTTCTTTTTGAACTTGCCCTTTTTTTCTCCCAACATGGCTTACTCTGGTCACAGTCTGGTGTGGATCCTCCTTGCCAAAACAGCTCATTTCCCTACTGATGACTATGTTAAGAATTAAGTATTTAGGGCCTTTGCCCTGGGGACACCTGTTACCCAGGATGTAAGACATCAGGAGAGGCCCTTCTTCCCTGAGGTTCTTTACTCACATACTTCCACAGAAGTAGGTAGGCTCCCTGGCAGGGGATCACAAGTAGGGCTCCCTGAGGAGCTGAGGTATTCTTTTGTGATTCTTGGGAAAGACATCCTAGCTAGGTCTTTAGAGAGCAGGACAACTCTAAAAATGCCCTCTAATCATACAAAGGGGTACTGCTCGGTTGCACGCAAGGATATTCTCAAAGCAGGCCAAGAAATGTGACATGCCTCGGCCACTCCTCCAGTCTGGTTTTTTGCACAGGAAGCCCCATTTCCAAGGAGTGTATCCTCTGTCCTACCTTGTTGACAGTCTCCCTCATGAAGTACTCCTCCATGGTGATATAGAAGCCAATGAGCTCCTGCATGGTACAGCTCAACAGGCAGTTATTAAGGAGCTTGTCCAGGCTCTTCTGGTGCTCTAGGGGACAGCCAGGAAAGGGATACTCACTTTTCTTCCTCAAGAGAAAAAGTTCGACTGTTTAAATTTTCCCAGGTTCCTTTCTAGTCTTTCCTCCCAGTCTGTACATAATTTACATGGTTATAATCACAGTCCAGACATAATTTTGTATTCTGCTTTAAGAAATTATATCATATACACCCTGGGGGGCACTTAGGTAGCTCAGTAAGTTGAGCGCCTGACTTGATTTTGGTCATGATCTCAGGTAATGAGATGCAGACCTGCATAGTGCTCTGTGCTTAGCAGGGAGTCTGCTTGAGGATTCGCTCCCTCTCTGCCCCTCCTGCTTGTGCACTTGCATGCAATGCACATGCTCTCTCTCTTATTTAAAACCAATAAAGCTTTTACAAAAGTATATTATAGGGGCGCATGGGTGGCTCAGCGGGTTGGGCCGCTGCCTTCGGCTCGGGTCGTGGACTCGGAGTCCTGGGATCGAGCCCCGCATCTGGCTCTCTGCTTGGCGGGGAGCCTGCTTCCTCCTCTCTCTCTGCCTGCCTCTCTGCCTGCTTGTGATCTCTCTCAAATAAATAAATAAAATCTTAAAAAAAATAAAAATAAAAATAAAAAAGTATATTATATATGCTTGAAACTAATGTAACATTGTATGTCAACTATACTCAAATACAAAATTAATTAAAAAACCCAAAAAGATTATATCATAAATATTTTCAATGTTTCTACAAAGCTTCTGTTTTCTTAACTTACTTATTTTTAATGGCTGGGTGATAGCTTATCAGGTAGACAGTCCACATTTTTTAAAACTTTTTTTTAACTTTTTAACTTTAAAACTTTTTTTTTAACGTTTTATTTATTTATTTGACACCCAGAGAGAGAGAGAGATCACAAGTAGGCAGCAAGAGAGAGAGAAGCAGGCTCCCCGCCGAGCAGAGATCCCGATGCAGGGCTCGATCCCAGGACCCTGAGATCATGACCCAAGCCAAAGACAGAGGCCTAACCCATTGAGCCACCCAGGCGCCCCTAAACTCCATCTTTAGACACTTGGATTATTTCTAAATGTTTTGTCCTTATCAGAAATAATTGGAAACCACAGTAATTGCAGATTATGGTAATTAAAAAAAAAGATTTTATTTATTATTTATTTGACAGAGATCACACATAGGCAGAGAGGCAGGCAGAGATAGAGAGGAGAAAACAGGCTCCCCGTGGAGCAGAGGGCCCGATGCAGGGATCAATCCCAGGACCCCAGGACCATGACCTGAGCCGAAGGTAGAGGCTTTTAACCCACTGAACCACCCAGGCGCCCGAGATTATGGTAATTTTTAAAAGATTTTTATCTTTAAGTAATCTCTGTACTCAATATGGGACTCAAACTCACAATCCTGAGATCAAGAGTCGCATTCTCGCTGACTGAGAAGGCCAGGCACCCCTACAGTAAAAGTGTTTGTACAAAGGACATTTTACTTCTTTTCCATTAGAATTAACTAGTAAGCCTTAAAATTCCTAAGTTTCCAGGGCAAAGACTGAAATATATTGGGTACACTACATTTCATTCTCTAAACCAGTGTGGTCCAACAAAATTTTCTGTGGTAATTAACATGTTCTGTATCTGTGTTGTCTAATATGGTAGCCACTATTCAGCACTTGAAATGTGGCTAATGTAATTGAGAAACTGAATTCGTTTTTAATTTAAAAAATTTTTAAAATTTTTTATTAACATATAATGTATTATTAGCCCCAGGGGTACAGGTCTGTGAGTTTTTACACACTTCACAGCACTCACCATAGCACATACCCTCCCCAATGTCCATAACCCAACCACCCTCTCCCTACCCCTCTTCCCTCAGCAACTCTCAGTTTGGAGAAACTGAATTCTTTTTTTTTTTTTTTTTTTAAAGATTTTATTTATTTAATTGACAGACAGAGATCACAAGTAGGCAGAGAGGCAGGCAGAGAGAGAGGAGGAAGCAGGTTCCCTGCCGAGCAGAGAGCCCGATGCGGGGCTCGATCCTAGTACCCTGGGATCATGACCTGAGCCGAAGGCAGAGGCCCCAACCCACTGAGCCACCCAAGTGCCCCTGGAGAAACTGAATTCTTAATTTTAGTTAATTTTAGTTAAATGTAAATCTAGAGAGTCCTATGGGGCTGGTGACTACTGTATTGGACACACAGCTCTGAACAGTGACAGTCTTTATGAATAGCAATGCGCATCAAAATCCAAATGAGCACACATCTTCCTTTAAACATCAAAGCAATACCATTCTGGGTCATATAAATAATTCCCTTGCCATGTATTAAAGTCATGTAGAATGCCAGAGATGCTGTGATAGTTTCAAGTCTTTAGTTCAGGGAATCCTGCATATACTTAACCACCAGGAATTAAATGGTCTTCTTAAAAATCCAGAGAATCAATCTGTAAATGAAACTGGTCTATGGCTCACATTTCTTCCGAATGTATTTATCCCTTTAAAACTTGTGACTGGGGGAACTGGGAGACTGAGGGAGGGAGTGAAAGGCTTTCTTTATACTACATATTCTTTTCATATACTCTTTAAAATATATACTCTTTTTTCAATATTATGGCTCAATACTGTATTAAAGTGTTTTTTTTTTTAAGATTTTTTTTATTTATTTGACAGACAGAGATCACAAGTAGGCAGAGGCAGACAGAGAGAAAGGAAGAGGCAGGCTCCCTGCTGAGCAGAGAGCCTGAAGTGGGGCTCGCTGGGATCATGACCTGAGCCGAAGGCAGAGGCTTTAACCCACTGAGCCACCCAGGCGCCCCTTAAAGTGTTATTTTTTTAAAAAGATTTTATTTTAGAGAGAGAGAAAGAGAGCAAGTGTGCACAGCTTGATCTCAGGACTCTAGGCTCATGACCTGAGGCGAAGGCCCACGCTTAACCAACTGAGCCACCCAGGAGCCCCTGAAGTGTTACGTACTATAAAATTCACACCTTGTATTTGTACATTTCAATTTTTTTTAAAAGTAATTTTACAGAGTTTTGTAATAATAGCCACAATCCAGTTTTAGAATATTCTTATCACTCCCGAAAGTATCCTTACGGAATTAAGTATATCTTTTTGTTCTGTGTACCTACACGTCATGTGCGCAAATCACTTATCTTATTTATTTACTTATTTTTTATCATTATTATTTTTTAAGATTTTATTTTTAAGTAATCTCTGTACCCAATGTGGGGCTCAAACTCATAATCCCAACATCAAGAGTCACATGCTCCACCAACTAAGCCAGCCAGGTGGCTGGCTTAGTTATATTAAATACTATTTATATTAAATTTATTTATTTATATTATTTATTAAATACTAATACTATTTATTATTTATACTATTTATATTTATTGATTTTATATTTATATTAAATATTAAATACTAATCCCTAAGTCGAGCTGGCAACGAAACATGGTGTGGAGAAAAGATTAGAGGAAAATAATTTAACCGTTCTGGACATTAGCTTTCCTCACCTGTAAAATGACTAAATGTTCTCATAGAGCGAGTCTAATTCTAATATTCAGTAAGTCTGTCTTTTTGGGAGTCACAGACTACAAAGGCTAAGAAGTGCTAGTTATTTCTTTGTTAAGAGATCTGTGGCTTACAAGAGCAGTGTGGTGTGATTAAGAGATCAATGCCAGGGGCTCCTGGGTGGCTCAGTGGGTTAAGCCTCTGCCTTCGGCTCAGGTCATGATCCCAAGGTCCTGGGATCAAGCCCCACATCGGGCTCTCTGCTCAGCAGGGAGCCTGCTTCCCCCCCTCTCTCTGCCTGCCTCTCTGCCTACTTGTGATCTCTATCTGTCAAACAAATAAATAAAATCTTAAAAAAAAAAAAAAAAAAAGAGATCAATGCCAACTCTGTCCTAGCCCTCCCAGAAAATATGGGAAATGCCTTTTACCTTGCTTTACTTCTTCTGAGGCCATGGAGTCCCCCACCTCAAAATCAGAGCTGATCCTCTTCCTGAGGAAGCGTAAGTACAGCTCACTGCGGGCATTCATGAGGGTGACCTCAGTCAGGATAGGGTCCAGTTCCCTGAGAGACATGGAGCAGGAGTAAGAAGGAGGACACTGGATTCCCAGATATAAGAACTACTGGGCAAACATAGTCCCAAACTCCCTCTCCCACTGGGCCCAGAAGGGTCAGCTCTGCCAGATAGTCATACTGGCTCTGCTGGCCCTATTATACTCAGAGACAGCTTCAACGACATACTCTACTTACTGTTTCACCTGAACCCACTCACCACTAAAATAATGTCAGGGCTAAATAAGAGAATGGGAGGTGTAGTTTTGCTAGTGGTTTACCTATGCTTCACATGAAAGGAACCACACCTCCCCAACCTCTTATTTAGCTATGGTGAGATTTTAGAATAACACTATTAAACTATGACCCATGCCCATTCAGATGAAAAGGAAAACAATCTTGAAAAAATTAACAAAGTTAAAGGACTCATACTTCCCAATTTGAAAACATAAAACAATGTATGCCATACAGTAAATACTATATATATGTTAGGTATTATTATTATCTACTTTATAGACTACAGATGCCACAAGGAAAGAATTATGTCTGGTTTGCTTACTTTGCTTGCTGCCACATCCCCAGTACCAAAGACCAGTGTTTGACCCAAAATGTGTACTCAGTAAAAATTTACTGATTGAATGAATACATTTTTTTAATGTCTGAATTTTAACAAGCATATTTTTATTAGAAAAAAATAAAAGCTTGAGTCAGAGTATTTCTGAAACACAGATCACATAGTAACAGAGCAGTCTCTGAATGATACACAATTACCAATTCAAACTCCTATGGGCTAAGAAAAAGAGGGTTATTACCTTGGTTCTATTTTTTCTGTTGTAGAATTTCTCATCAAGCTATTCTGGACATGCCGGAACTGCAATATACCAAAGAAATGAGAATGTTCTTCCCCACCGTCCTTCTACCTCCCTCTGGCTGGTCCCTCCAAACATCTGGCATAAAAGAATGTTTAAGTTTAGTCTGCTTAACAGGCAGACCAAAAGTAGGCTATCAGCATGATGAGCCAAAAATTTACTTTTGATTTAGATTCTAATCTAAATCTATTATTGCACTTAGAAGTGATGTTAATGGTGTTCAAATGAACTACTGCCTACTCTCCTAGAGTTCTAGAAATAAAGCTGAACGGCTACCCCTAAGATTTTTATTTATTTATTTATTTATTTGAGAGAGAAAGAGAGAGAGATCACAAGTAGATAGAGAGGCAGGCAGAGAGAGAGAGAGAGGGATGCAGGCTCCCTGCCAAGCAGAGAGCCCGATGCAGGACTCGATCCCAGGACCCCGAGATCATGACCTGAGCTGAAGACAGCGGCTTAACCCACTGAGCCACCCAGGCACCCGGCTACCCCTATTTCTAAATCCTACTTACTTCCTCTGCTCAAAGGAAAGGAGAAATAAAGTTCACAAAAAAAGCAAGTGTTACTGTGAGCACTTAAAGAACTAAGGAGAAGTCTGAGACAAATGACTTGACAGTTAACAGGACCTTAAGAAATAGAATTCTTATACCACTAGAAGGTACTGTTGCACATTCTGTGATAGAGAGGTGCTCTAATGTTTCTGTTTCAAGAAGCCCCTTCTACTTCTTTCTCAGTCTTGTACTATATTATCAGAAGACCTCAAATCCAAAGTAAGCTGCTGAGAGGAAAGATGCAGGCAGTGTGCATTTGGCACGTATTTTTCTATCTATTTCTGCTTTCGTCCCTTCCCTATCGCACCTTAAATTTATTGCATTCAGTATCGCTGGCTCACATGGTGTCCAAACCCCCCTGCAGCTTCCCCAGCTCACCTGCTGATGGTAGTCCCGCTGCTTGATGAACTTGTCCACCACTTTCTCCACTTGTCTGTCACATTCCACCTGCAGATATTTTATCAGAGTATAAAGTCTCCCTGGCCCATAATAGGTCTCCACTATTGGCTGGTGGGTCTCCACAATGCGGGCAATACCTAGAATGGAGAAAATGAGAGCGCTGGATTCCAAATATTCCCTCCACAAAATAAACTCCTTTCTTCTATCCAGGACTCTGGGGTCTAACTCAACCTTCCAAAATGAATACAAATGGTTCGTGCCAGTACTGGGAATTGCTAAGCAAATGTCTGTTTTATACAGTGCTTGGTAAATCAGAAGGCATTTACTTTATGTATGATAGTTTAACAAGAGCATCTTTAGAAATCAGCATCACTCTCTTCCCAATAATTTACTTTATGGTTAAATTTACTCTTAGCATTTGGGTCTTGAGGGACAGGGTGGCTTAAAAGACTTGAGAGCCTAATTTTTGCTAATTAGATACTGAAATAAAAAGTTAATTCTCCAGGGTCGCCAGGGTGGCTCAGTGGGTTAAACCTCTGCCTTCGGCTCAGGTCATGATCTCAGGGTACTGGGGTCGAGCCCCACATCGGGCTCTCTACTCAGCGGGGAGTAGGAGTGCTTCCCTCTCTCTCTCTCTCTGCCTGCCTCTCTACCTACTTATAATCTCTCTCTCTGTCAAATACATAAATAAAATCTTAAAAAAAAAAGTTAATTCTCTAATGTATCAATCAATACACAGCAAGCTATAAGAATAAAATGAAGGCATCAGGCAAGCAAGGGGAGAAGAAAACGTAGGATGTGGGTGTTAAGTGGTGAAATCTCCAGTCTCTCTCGAGTGGAAAAGGAGATTTACCTTCAAAAAGAAGAGTGAGTGTATCTGCAAAGATGACTGCAGCTCTCCGATCACTCATGTCTGTCCCCAGCACCAACAGCAGATTCTCCTCAGATTTACTGGCCACCTGAAAAGTGGAAAATCCACAATTCTCAGATCAAAGGCTAGTTTTAGTTTTCCAAAAAGACCTCCCTTGACTCTCTTTTCCCATGTTTGCTTTGATGCTTGAAAGCTTAGAGAGGATAGAGGAACATCCCTTGGGGGCTCTGAGTTGTCTGGGCCTCACACAAGACAAAGAACTTGAGCATAGTGGTAACTCTTCTTTAATTCAAAGATATAAATAATGCTTTCCTTTTCTTTGAAGGTATGTATTGCCATTACCCAAACAAGAAAGTCCCCACTTCCAATAATCACCTCAAAGAATAACTCAAAGTTATCATTAATGGTGCTTCATTGAGGGTGCCCGGGCGACTCAGTCGTTAAGTGTTTGCTTCGGCTTGGGTCATGGTCCCAGGGTCCTGGGATCGAGCCCTATATCGGGTTCCCTGCTCAGCAGGAAACCTGCTTTTCCCTCTCCCACTCCCTTTGCTTGTTTCCCTCTCTGGCTGTCTCTTTCTGTCAAATAAATAAAATCCTAAAAAAAAAAATTAAACACCTAAACAAAAATGGTGCTTCATTGAGCAGGACAAGGAATATGGGTACTGCAGAAGGGACTTTAAGGGGATTTACTTAATTATTTTTTAAGATTTTATTTATTTTATAATTTTTTAAAAATTTATTTATTTGACAGACAGAGATCACAAGTAGGCAGAGAGGCAGGCAGAGAGAGAGAGAGGGAAGCAGGCTCCCCGCTGAGCAGAGATCCCGATGTGGGGCTCGATCCCAGGACCCTGAGATCATGACCTGAACTGAAGGCAGAGGCTTAATCCACTGAATCACCCAGGTGCCCCAAGATTTGATTTATTTTAAAGGGATTTAAAGTAAAAGCCATTTCTAGATCAAGATGGCAAAGTACTGATAAAAAATGGCCAGCCCCACATATCCCCCTTATATTTTATTTTATTTTTTAAGATTTTATTTATTTGACAGAGATCACAAGTAGGCAGAAATGCAGGCACGGGGGCGGGGGGTGGGGAAGCAGGCTCCCCGCTGAGCAGAGTGCCTGATGTGGGGCTTGACCCCAGAATCCCAGGATCATGACCTGAGCTGAAGTCAGAGGCTTTAACGCACTGAGCCACCCAGGCGCCCCTTATATTTTGTTTTTTTATAAATTTTTGAGAATGGTTAAGACATACACACTTAAATATTCAAAAGGAATAAAGGAGTGCTCAGTGAAAAGCAGTTCTTCCTTTATCTATGTCTCTTAGTCTCCTAAGTCTCTTCTCCAGAGAAAACCATTATTAACCCTTACACAAACATGTATTTTATTGCCACTTCTGTCATTTGAAGCAAAAATGCTGCATACAGTTGTTTAACTTAACCATATGTTAGAAAAAGAAAGAGGTCAGCACATTCAGAACTGTCTCATTTTTTTAAAATATTTTTTTAATTAAAGATTTTTATTTATTTATTTGAGAGAGAGAGAGCATGAGAGGGGAGGTCAGAGGGACAAGCAGACTCCCCATGGAGCTGGGAGCCCAATGCGGGACTCCATCCTGGGACTCTGGGATCATGACCTGAGCTGAAGGCAGTTGCTTAACCAACTGAGCCACCCAGGCGCCCTGTCTCATTTTTCTTAATGCAGAATAGTGTTCTATCACAGGGAATCTGCTGGGGGGGAGGTGGCAGGATGTACTCTGACATATAAACAACCCTCTGCACACATGTCTGCTGAGATTTGCATCTTTCCATCTAACGTCAAGGGGAAGGGGCTGAGTCTTTAACTGAAACCTGTCTCTTTTTCAGGATTTAACCTTAAGTGACCTCACCTCCTTCATCTCAATGTGGCTTATTTTGAGACCCAATCCTGGTTATGAAGTCTGAAAACAACTAGCCAACAACGCTGAATGCTCTTAAAAGAAGCCAGTTTCTGGCTGACATCTTAAAAAGAGTGATTCAACTTGTCAGAGAATTTGCATTTTAATTTTCCCATGTTTTCACTCGGCCTGTCAGAACTGAATGTACATCAGTAGATGTCTAGGCCATAGCTAGGTAAGTGTTGAATGAATGTATGCATCCAGTCCTGCTACAGTGGGAGCAGGAAACGGGAGTTAAATCCAGAAGTGAGAAAGAATCCACAGAAACTGGATCCACACAGTGCCCCAGTCTGCAGGCAGAGAATCATACCACTCTCTTACCAAGCAATCGGGGGCCATACCTGCTTGCAAAGGTATTCTGAGAACTTGCTTAATCCCTCCTCATGTAGACCCAGCAGTGGGAAGATCTTGAAGAAGCGCTCCACCTGGGGCAGATCCCCTTCCTTAGTAGCAATGGCAAACTTCTCTGTTACAATGGCTTTGAGACGCTGCTCAGCTTCCTGCAGCAATTTCAGGTTGGCGTCAATCATGCTGCCTGCACAATGGGAGGAAAATGGGAAATAATGTAAAGAATCATATTCTCTCGGGTCCATGCCATTTTGTGCACCACTATTCATTCGAAATATACAGAAGTTCTAATCAAGCGAAAAAAAAAAAGTAAGATCTGTGCACAAATAACTATAACAAACTAAGTGTATAAGTGTAGTAAGAAAGTGTCCACAAGTCACATTTCAGTTGAAGTTAATTAGAAAAGTCTTCCCAGAAATGATATCCTATGTTTTAAAGATGGGCAGGGTTTTGATACCTGAAAAACAAGTACATACATTCCAGGCCAAGGGAATGAAATGAGCAAAGGAATAGAGAGAAAAAGATGAAAAAAATATTTCTAGGGTATTGTAAGTAATATAAACTCTGGCATACAGAGTATTCTATATACATGCACAGTGAATGGATGCGTGAGTGAACAGCATGAAACAAAGTGAGAAAGACAGGGTGGGTTGAAATCACAGAAGGCCTGGAAAGCCAGGCTAAGAATTCAATTTTGTAAGTAGGTGATATGGTCAAGTGAAAACCCACTGGCCAGAAGAACAGTAGATCTGGATTCAGTTTCCTTTTCCATAAAATGGGAATAACAACACCTGTCCTAGGGTAGTCTACAACCTCTACAGGGTTGAGTATCAGACAAGGAAATTGCCTGATACCCTTTTCTTGGGTGAGTTTGCCTTGTTCAGATTACAGATGCTTGTAACTAAACCAGAATTTATAGGTGCTTAAACCAGATTACAGATACTTGTAACGACCATAGAAATCAACAATTTGGGATGGATGTCACCTTCTTTGCCCTGTCGGCTGAGCTCAATGACTGACTTGTCCAGGCACAAGTAGCGATGAATGTGGGCCGCAGCCTGCTCATAATCTTCATTCCTCAAAGCAGTCTGAACTCCATCCATGCAGAACTTCAAGTCCAAGATATCATCAGCTCTCTGAATGGCTTGATAGAGGCGGTTCTGCAAAAAGACCTGGAGCTTAGAAACAATGCCCTATTCTTTCAAAACATCTCTTCAGAAGGTAGGGAGATTCAGGAGGAGAATCCAGTTAACCCGAGGCCCTGAACCAAAACCAAGACCAGTTATAAAACTGTTACTGATGATGATCAATAGCACCGACAGTATCATGCAATTTTATTTACGTGACGAGGTCATTCATTTTAATGGAAACAGGAACAGGGACAAGCCATATTTGTATTTGGCCGATGCTATTAAATTAATAATGGAATCAGGCTGTATTTAACATTTGGGAAGAGGATATTATAAACCAAGTAATAAGATAAATGATACATGTGGAAAATATTTTTCTTTTAGAATAGGCAAGATTTTTTTTCTTTAAGTTTTGTTTATTTAAGTAATCTCTACATCCAACATGGGGCTAGAACTCACAACCCTAAGATCAAGAGTTGTGCTCTCTTCTTACCGAGCCAGTCAGGTTCCCCTAGAATAAGCAAGAATGTGTAAAAAAAAAAACCTTAACAATGTGACTTGGTGGTTGTGTGGCTATTAGCATTTTGTGGTAAGTTATTTTTACAGAATCTCAACAAATAGATTGGAAAGAGTTATGGTATTTCACAGGGGAAAACTGAGACTGGGAATGACTTATTCAGGAACTCAGATCCTCTGCTATTCACTTCAGTAGTCATTAATACTCTATGGCCAGTGAGGACTTGAAATGTGGCTAGTCCAAATTAAGATGTGTAAAACACACACTGACCTTCAAAGATTTAGTATAGAAATAAGGCAAAATGTCTCATTAATACCATTTTATAGTAATCATATGTTTAAATGGTATTTTGGATATAATGGGTTAAATAAAACATATTACTAAGATTATTTTCACCTATTTCTATTTTATTTTTTATTTTTAAAATATTTTATTTATTTATTTTTGAATTTAAAAAGATTGATTGATTGATTTCACAGAGCAAGAGGGAGAGAGAGAAGCAGTTTCCCCACTGAGCAGGGAGCCTGATGTGGGGTTCAATCCCAAGACCCTGGGACTATGACTTGAGCCGAAGACAGATGCCTAACCAACTGAGCTACCCAGGCGACCCTCTGTTTTACTTTTTAAAATAATGAAAAAAAAAAAAAATACTGACTACTAGTGGGACACCTGGCTGGCTCAGTCAGGAAAGCATGATACTCTTTTTTTTTTTTTTTTTTTAAAGATTTTATTTATTTATTTGACAGAGAGAAATCACAAGTACACTGAGAGGCAGGCAGAGACAGAGAGAGAGAAGGAAGCAGGCTCCCTGCTGAGCAGAGAGCCCGATGCGGGACTCGATCCCAGGACCCTGAGATCATGACCTGAGCCGAAGGCAGTGGCTTAACCCACTGAGCCACCCAGGCGCCCAAGCATGATACTCTTGATCTCAGGGTCACGCATTTAAAACCCATGTTGGGTGCAGAGCCTACTTGAAAGAAAGATAAAGAAAGAAGGAAGGAAGGAAGAAAAGAGAAAGAAAGAGGAAAAATAGAAAAATGAAGAAAAATGGCTACTAGAAAAATCTAAAGTTAAATGTATGGTTTATATTCTTTTTCAATTTGGATGATTTCTATTTCATTTTCTTGCCTAAATACCTGGCTAGGAATTCCAGTACAATGTTGAAGAAAAGAAGAGCTGCATCCTTATTTTATTCCTGATCTTAGGGGCAATGCACCCAGTCTTTCACTGGTAAGTATGAAGTCAGATATGGGATTTTTGTAATTGGCCTTTATCAGGTTGAGGAAGTTCCTTTTATTACAAGTTTTTTTTGAGTTTATGCCTTTTCTGAGTTTATGAGATGATCATGTGTTTTTATCCTTTACTCTACTGATGTGGTAGATATATTAATTGATTTTCAGGGTTTTTTTTTTTAAAGGATTTTATTTATTTATCTGACAGAGAGAGAGTGAGCACGAGAGAGGGAACACAAGCAGGGGGAGTGGGAGAGGGAGAAGGAAGCCTCCTGCTGAGCAGGAAGCTGATGCAAGGCTCGACCTCAGGACTCTGAGATCAGGTCGACTGAGCCACCCAGGTGCCCCTAATTTTCAGATGTTAAAGCAACTCTGCATTCCTGGGATAAATCCCACTTGGTCATAGTATATTCTTTTTCATGTGGTGCTAGATTTGGTTTGTTGGTGTTGCTAAGGATTTTTATGTCCTTATTCATAAGATGTACTGGTCTTGAGTTTTCTCTTCTTCTGCCTCTCTGTTGGGTTTTACTATCTTGGATTAAATTTCTATTGAATGGTGCTACTGTAATTTCTAATGCGGTGGCCTCTCTATTGCCCCCTACTAACTCAAACATCAGAAGTTCAACAGGATTACCTTGGCCAAGTCAAGCTGACGGACTTTGCTGGATACATTCTCAGCTAGGTTGCAGGTAAAGGTGATCATTCCAGCTAGCTGCTTTGCATCTCCTTCAATCAACTGCAGATTGGGACTGGAGACACATGACAGCACATATACGTCCATAGAGGCAGAAGGTAGGAATAAGAGATGGAAAATTTTTTTTGTAAATGGAGACTATGTCTTCTACTGTCTTTGTACTTCCCCACAACTTTTAGCTCAGTTCACTCTACTCACAGATTTTCCTAAAGAGTATTTTGCTGAAAACTCAGGTCTGTACTAAATTAAAAAAATGACTTTTTATAACTACTAAACAGACCTCTAAATAGGTACTGCTAAAGAACCAGAGAATAGATGCTCCCCATTGCTGAGTATAAAGTGCACTAACCAACAAGCAAAGAGGGTGATGAGATCAAAGAGCAATTTTTATGCCTAGCAAATACCCAAAGTTTGTAAAAACAGTGGTTCTCAACCTTGAACCATAATCAGGATCAGTGGGTGTGCCTGTTAAAGGCTTGTCAGATTCCTTGGCTCTGTGTGCCAAGTTTCTGATTCAGTAGGTTTTGAGTGGCGACTCGTAATTTGCATTTCCAACAAGTTTCCCAATGAGTTTGATACTTCCAAGGACACTTTTGAGAACCACTTGACTATACCCTTAAGTGTTCATTTCATTCTGAAATAATCCTCCTCTACATTTCAAAGTCAAGTGGCATTTTACAACAGAAAGTTAGGAAAAACAGTAATTTATCCATACAGTGGACCTTGTCGGAATGACAATAGCGCTGCGAGACTCACCCCATTCGATGGAGAGTGACCATTTTACTTTCAATGGTGTTTTGCTGTTCCAAAAGAGCATCCAGTTCTCTCTCTACCAGTTTCTGAAACACAGACAAGCATTTTGTCATCAGAATGGTCAGAAGGAACCTTAAGAGTAATCTAACCCAACCACTTAGCTTAAGGGTGAATCCCGTTTCGAATGTCTTTCCTTTCACTGAGTTCTCCTAGGACTTTAACCAACAATACTTCATTTTTTGCATGTATCACATTGCAGGCTGGCTGCTACCTATTGTATATTTTATCCCATCTAGCAGATGAGCACCATAAAGGCCAGAAGTAAACTTTAATTCAATATAAGTAGCATAGTACCTAATGCAGGAAGGCATTTAAAATATAATCGCTAAATGAAACTTTCAAAGTGGAAGTTACAAAAAGTCCCTTCATAGTGTACAGTCAGTACCCAGAAGGGATAAAAACATAATTCTCTCAGCAAAGTTATTTACTGCATTACTGCAAAAGACATTAACCTTCTTAAATGCTTGAGTTTCTTCATCTGTAAAACGTAATACATATCCTATAGGACTGTTGTGAGAGCCAAACAAGGTAACAAATGTAAAGTGCTTAACAGAGTATGTGAAGCATTGTTTATTAACAGCCATCAATATCAGCTATATATTTCTATTAAAATAGTTCAGTAGGATCCAGAGGGGAACGTCCCCTTGACAGTTATCAAAAACAAATACAGAACTAAAATTGTCCTGTCTGGAAGATGGGCTTAATTTCACCTTAAAAATTGACTGCCTTAATGAATGCATGCTTAGGACTGTTAAAATACTAAATTTTATAAAGCACATCTTGCTGAAAAATGTCACCATAAAATGCTTTACTTGGTGCAATTTAATATTTGGAGATATTCTTAGATATCAATAATCCCTCCTCCCTCCCGCTGAAACTGACTTTTGTACTCAAACTTAATTAAAAGTTTGGTTTAGGGAACAGCTACTAAACTTTATCAGGCCTTAGATCTCTTTCTTCTGAGTGGCAAGGAACCCAAATGATATCATAAAAATATACTGGCAGCATCAGGTTGCCACGGAAAATGGAAAGTGCAAGGAATCCTTAAGAGAATACAGTCTATGCCCCTGACACAATGCAGGGGTCCAAAAGATGAAAGTTCCTAGTTCAAGATTAGACAGTTGTGCCTGTCTTAAAACCTCAAGCTTCTACAAAGCTGTGCACTTACCGAACGCTAAAACTACACCCCCCACCCCAAGTCATTCCCTACAAAAGTCTTATAACGCTTCAGGTTTCTTTGCAAAGACTTCCTTCTTAAAGGAGGTAACACGGTGAAAGCGTTTCGTAATTTTTTAAATTGCTAATTCAATGCAAGGGAGCCTTTCTCACTTTGAGAAGCAAGCAAGTTGACTCTAACTGCTCTGGCCGAAAAACTTAGATTAAGGGCCAGGGAAATCAAAGGGAACGAAGCAGATCGCCGAAATAACACGGAAAACAAGTTTAGGGACAACAGATCAAGTGAACAGAGATGTCACGTCCCCCCAGATACACTCAACTACACTCCTCCTTCTTCAATAAGTGCTTTTTTTGTTTCCCTCGGCAGAGGCAGAGAGAGAACTTCCCACAGCCCGGAATTCCCAAAACTGACGTCTCCTAAGCCCCCTGCCCCTGGGCCATCCCCCCACCTCCTCGCCGCAGAGCCGTTCGTATACAGCCTCTAGCTCCTGCAGCTCGGTCAGGGAGCGAATGAGCTCGGTAGAAATTTCCGAGCAGCAGCCTCCTCCCATCCCCTCAGACGAAGGAACCCCTGACAGCTTCTGAGGGGACTCGAGATCCGCCATCTTGGTCCCCATTTCGCTCTTCCGGCCCCGCGAGGCCCCCGCCTCGTTTGCGCGCCCGGTCAAGCGGCGCCCAAGAAAATGCCCGACGGATTTATGGGTAGTTTTTTTTTTTTTTTTAAGTACACTTTAAAAGGTCTGTTTGATTTCTTTTCTCCTGGGAAAGTGACGGGCATAAGGTATGTTTAACTAATTTTCAATGTCGAGTCGAAGAAAGAAACATTTAAAAAAATTACATATATATTCTTCAGGCGCCGGTTGGGGACTTCTTATACGTCGCGCGCCCGCCGGAAGGTCCCTGCCTTTAGAGCTAATGGCGGACGCCGGTAGGTTGAAGCTGGCGGTGGCTTAGGCCTTGAAAGAACTCAGCATCTGTCGGATATCTACGCCATCCTTCCTGCTGCAGGGTAAAGAAGAAGGCTCCCTAGTTTCCCGGACCTGGGGAGGCAGAGAGCGGTCATAGGAGGGTTGGCCGGGCTTCTGGTCGGGTTTTGAAGCAGCCTAGGCCCGTAAGGTCCAGGCCAGGGAAAAAGGTGGAGGGGACTGCTTGGGTACGAAAACGACTTTCAGGAGTCGTCTCCCACTTCCGTCTCCAAGGTGGGAACGAATTCCGGATCGAAGTAAGACTTAAAGAAATTGCCCGGCTTTTAGGCCCTGGGGGTGGGTGAGGGGAGGGGTTAAGATGGACGTAAACGACACGCCAACTGTAATGTAAGGTGGGAAGACTCCGTGTGTTGAAAGCGTAAATAACGGAAACAGTTTTTGGTGCCAAGACCCTCTTTTGAATTCGTGTTTTGGTACTTGGGCAACTGTTTCCTTCGCTGATTTTCAATTTTATCATTTGCAAAGTGGGGGACACTAGTATCTATTCTGAAGATTTTGTGAGGTTTGAATGCGGTGATGTTGCTTTGGCACAGGGAGAAGGGATGGAGGCTAGAGAATGGATGGAAAGGAGCTTTTTGCTGTGCTTTTAAAGAATTGTGAACCGTGTGTGTGTAACCTATGCAAATACAAGAACGTGCAGAGCTGCTTAGTTTCTTGACAGTAAAGGCACACAGTTTCTTAATGGTACAGATCCCAAAGATTTTACCACTTATTAATGATCTCAGGCAGGTGATTTAATTTCTTAACCTCAATTTCCTCATCTATGTAATTAGTATAATGAGTTATTTGTAGGTAGTATAGATGTAGTTAGTATAACTCATTAGTATTATGAGTTATTTGTAGGGATTTGTAGGGATTAGAGGCAAAGTATACAGCCTGGTGCATGGCATATAGAATGCTCTCTGGTTATAGATATCATTATTCGTCAATAAGCCTTACTGTATGGGTTCTGCCCTTCAGCCAGAAGTTCCTTTGCAGAAATGTCTGTTAAAGTAAGTCTCCCAGCTGATATTTTTGTGCTTTTATGTGCTCTTAGCTTGTTTTGACTCCGTACAACTGCGGCCTGATTGTGGAGTTGTGAGTATCTCAGTGTTGCTGCCATCATGTTCCTATACAACTTGACCTTGCAGCGGGCCACAGGCATCAGCTTTGCCATTCATGGCAACTTCTCTGGTAAGATATCCAGTTAACTTTCTTTCTGAATTAAACTTTTTAAAAAAAAAAAGATTTTATTTATTTGATACAGAGAGAGACTGAGAGAGGGAACACAGGCAGGGGGAATGGGAGAGGGAGAAACAGGCTTCCCGCTGAGCAGAGAGCCTGATGTGAGGCTCAATCCCAGGACTCTGGGAACATGACCTGAGCTGAAGGTGGGTGCTTAACGACTTAGCCACCCAGGTGCCCCCTAGGACAGAGTTTAGAAATAAATGGTATATATTAGATAGCAGCTTTAAAAGTTGTTTGAGATAATCCATCGAACTGCACAGGTAAGAATGTGATTTTCTAGTATAAAAGCTTTCAGGCTGAGCTAAAAAGAGCCTTTGGAAATCATTAATTCTATGAAGTTAAACGTATGTTAATAATGACTTGTAGACAACTCCCAATTACGCAGATTGTTGGCAAATTTTAGAAAAATAAAAAGGGTTTTTAAAAAGTACCTGTTGAGCATTTTTCTAAAAAGATTTTCTATATTTGTGAGAGAGAGAGTGTGCACATGCATACATGGACACACGCAGGAGGAGGGACAGAGAGAGGAAGCCTGAGGTGGGGCTCCATCCTAGGATCCTGGGATCATGACCTGAGGCAAAGTCAGATGCTTAAGTGACTGAGCTACGCAGGTGTCCCTATGTGCCTTTTTTTTTTTTTTTTTTTTTAAGATTTTATTTATTTGACAGAGTGAGAGGGAACACAAGCCCGGGGGAGCTAGAGAGGGAGAAGCAGGCTCCTTGCTGAGCAGGGAGCCCAATGTGGGGATGGATCCTAGGATGCTGGGATTGTGACCTGAGCTGAAGGCAGACGCTTAATGTCTTGAGCCACCCAGGTGCCCCTGTGTGGCCATTTTGTAAAAGTTTTTCTTTGATATCACTTTTGTTAAGTCTTATCAATTCTAGGAATGAAATAGAATTAAAAAAAATACCCCAACTTAATTATATTTATCTTGAGTGGCATTTTGACCCATCCAGTTTACTTTTTGGACTAGTTCTGATTATTCATGATCTTTATTGTTTTGGTGATCTAGGAACCAAACAGCAGGAAATTGTTGTTTCCCGTGGGAAGATACTGGAGCTGCTTCGCCCTGACCCCAACACTGGCAAAGTACACACTCTACTAACTGTGGAAGTATTTGGTGTTATCCGGTCACTCATGGCCTTTAGGCTGACTGGTGGCACCAAAGACTACATTGTGGTTGGCAGTGACTCGGGTCGGATTGTTATCTTGGAATACCAACCATCTAAGAATATGTTTGAGAAAATTCACCAAGAAACCTTTGGCAAGAGCGGATGTCGCCGCATTGTTCCTGGCCAGTTCTTAGCTGTGGATCCCAAAGGGCGAGCTGTTATGATTAGTGAGTGACTTGATCTATTAAGTATATCTTTGAGACTTCATAGATTCTCAGTTTGGGGTAATAGTGCTGTGCTTTTGGCAGTGTGCCTGTAAGTTCCTTACCTGGGTAAAGTTTGGATCACATTTGGATTAATGCCATGGTTTAAAGTTGCTTTTCCTTTTAAAACAATGGCAGTAGTCTTAACACACCTTTTTTATTTTCTTTCTGGTTGAATTAGATGTTTTTCCCATTTCTGTGTAGCAGAAAACCTACAATGAAATGATTGTACATAATTAGGCAGTAAATATGGTTGCTTTCATCAGCCTGAAGTGATGATTCACATTCATGTCTCTTCTCTGATGTATCTCTTGAAGAAACTTCTGTGTATCTGATCAGGCCTCCAGAAGGCAACTCTTTTGACAAGTCACAAAATCATTAGATTTAATTCAGAGAATAAAGCTGGCAATTTTAGGAATTAATGTTTTGTTTCCCAGTATCATTAAATATAGGGCACGCTGAAAAGTTTTCTTGAAGAATTAGTGGGATATTAAGATCCCTATTAGGAAGGAAGGAAGTAAAGTTCTATTGTCTATTTTACTGATAGTAAAATCCTAATTAATACACTTGTGGAGTTAATGTTGGCAATTAATAATTTTAAAGAAAGCATTGTGATGCGAGTCTGGCTGTTCTATAAGCCCTTCTTTACATTTTCTGGAAATTTTATTTGTTTTGTCTTCTTTATCTGTAGGTGCCATTGAAAAACAGAAATTGGTATATATCTTAAACAGAGATGCTGCAGCCCGGCTTACCATTTCATCTCCCCTAGAGGCCCACAAAGCGAACACTCTAGTATATCATGTGGTTGGAGTAGATGTGGGATTTGAAAATCCAATGTTTGCTTGTCTGGAAATGGATTATGAGGTAATGGGGACTCATTGATTCCCTGCTCTCTTCCTCTTTCCCCCTTCTTGCTTCTCCCCCTCCCTCCACACGATGGTTCCTTTGATTCATCTCAGTGCTTTCCTGATTATTTCTTCATTGTGTTGTCTTGCAGTTATTTTGCTAACAAATCTTTTCTATTTTCCAAATGTCTTATGGGGAGTCTTTGGAATGTTTCACAGCTTAACTTTAACTGTATAATAGCACCTTACTCCGATTCGAACAATCTCCCTATAAAAATGGTATTTTGGGGGGAAGAGCTGTTTGAAAAAGGAGGTGAAACTGTATGTGGGACTTTTTTTTCAGGGAGGTAGTGAAGGTTGGGGCATACTATTCTTTGCCTTGAATGGAAGGCTGTAGCCTTCATTAGCGGGAACCTTGATCCCCAAAATAGAAGACCCAGGTTTGTGTTCCAGCTCTGCCATTACTTAGTAGTGTGAACTTTGGTAAACTGACCTTTGCTTCCCCACTCATGAGGTGGAGGGATCCTAATGCTGGGTTTGTACCATTGTCCTTTTTTATAGGAAGCAGACAATGATCCAACAGGGGAAGCAGCGGCCAATACTCAGCAGACTCTTACCTTCTATGAATTAGACCTTGGTTTAAATCATGTGGTCCGAAAATACAGTGAACCTTTGGAGGAACATGGCAACTTTCTTATTACAGGTATTTTTTTTTTTAAGGTTTTTTTTTTTTTTTTTTTTTTTTTTAATTCATTTGAGAGAGAGGGAGAGAGCAAGAGCAGAGGTGGGGAGAGGGAGAAGCAGACTCCCCACTGAGCAGGGAGCCCATTGTGGGTCTGGATCCCAGGACCCCAGGATCATGACCTGAATTAAAGGCAGAGGCTTAACTGACAGAGGCACCCAGATGCCTTTACAGGTACTTTATTCTCAGAACTACTCTGTACGTTTTTGCTTAGCCCATTTTATATGCAAACCTAGGAGAGTTTACTTACGAGGGTTTGGAAACTACAATCTATTTGTGGTAAATCTAAGTACCTTGCCTATGTTTCATGGAGTGGCTGACTCTTAACCTTCTAATGGGGGCAGAGAAGAAAGGATGGGGAGAGTACGCAGCTTGGAACATTGATCACTGTTGGGTGCTCCGATATTTCTACTGTAGACAGTCTTTCACTGTCATTAAGAAAACTAAAACCCAATTCTTTGAAAAGACAAATGAATGTCCATGAATTTAAAAACTTAGGTGAAATAGAAATGTTTTTGAAGGCACTTCCCAAATTGACCCTATAAGAAGATAAGAACCTGAATAGACTAGCATCCATTAAGGAAATTGCAGCAGTAGTCAGAAATGCTCCCCAAAAGATTTAAGGTCCAGAATTTTTAGGGATCTTAAATTTCTCCAGAGATAGGAAAAAAATAAAAAACTCTATTGTACCTCTTTATGACCCTAATGTAACTTAAGTATCAAAATTGGGAAAGGTTAGTAACAAAAATCTATGTATGTTGGTTATGGTTATAAATACCAAAACCTAAGGTCTTAGAAAATTGAAGTCTGCTTTAAATGCATCAGAGCTAAGTAGGATTTTTATAGGTGTTCAGAGATGTTTACGATTAGAAAATCAGTATCCAGGGTGCCTGATGGGCTCAGTCAGTGGAGCATGTGACTCTTGATCTTGGGGATGTGAAGTTCCAGTTCCACGTTGAGCTGAGAGATTACTTAGAAAATGAAACCTTGAAAAAGAAAATAAGTGTCAGTTTAATTTATTATATTAAAAGACTAAATGGGACATGTATATTTGTGGTCCTGTAAGTTTCTTCCCCACTGTCTTGGGGAAGACAGTGATTCAGTCCTTTTTGTGTTGAGTCATTTGCACTTGAATTGATGTCTAAAGTGAAATATGCCCTGTTGGGGAAGATTTTGGAGAATAAGATAGCACTTGTCTTTGAGCATTAAATCTTAATTAAAGAGGCCATGTATTAAACAGAAGAACCTTGGACAATAGATTACACATCTCATTTTCTGTAACATTACCATATGTTTTGCTGTCAGGTCTTCATTTGTTCACCAATTTTTTTTTTAAGATTTAATTTATTTATTTGACAGAGAGATCACAAGTAGGCAGAGAAGCAGGCAGAGAGAGGGGGGGGAAGCAGGCTCCCTGCTGAGCAGAGAGCCTGATGTGGGGCGCCATCCCAGGACCCTGAGATCATGACCCAAGCCGAATGCAGAGACTCAACTCACTGAACTACCCAGGCGCCCTGCCCTGTTCACCAGTTTTTTTTTTAATTATTATTATTTTTATTTTTTATTTTTATTTTTTTTTTAAATTTTTTATTTTTTATTTTTTATAAACATATATTTTTATCCCCAGGGGTACAGGTCTGTGAATCACCAGGTTTACACACTTCACAGCACTCACCAAAGCACATACCCTCCCCAATGTCCATACTCCCACCCCCTTCTCCCAAACCCCCTCCCCCCAGCAACCCTCAGTTTGTTTTGTGGGATTAAGAGTCACTTATGGTTTGTCTTGTTCACCAGTTTTTTATTGAGCCTCTACAGTCAGTATGTGCAGAGTCAATCTTCTGCATGAAGAATTATATGTGGTGTCTCCTTTAATGCAAGGTTGAGTCTGGTGATGAATATGTCCAAGTAACAAAAAAATTGCCAGAGAATGTATCAAACGCCATGACAGGATAGAGGAGAGGTCTCTAACCCAGGGAAGGAAAGGAATATGTTAGAGAAATCTTTCTGGAGAAGAGCTCTATGCTGAGACTGGAAGACTAGTTATTTAGGTATTGGGTGGGGGTTGGAGGAAGGAGTTTCTGTTGTGGACAAGGAGAGCGAGATGCACAAAGGCCCATGTACAAAGAAAGAACATTGTTCGTTCAAAGAACTTTTGGAAGCTCATGGATCAATAGAACTAAAGGGCTGTGGTGGGAAGGTAGCTACTGAAGGATTTTATTTAACTTATTTTTTGTTGATGTGATTGAAGGATTTTAAGCAGGGAATAATCTGTTAAAGATGAGTATTTTGGAAACATCACTTCCTTACATTTTGGCTAATTAAGTGGAGGATAAGAATGTAAGCCAGATTGGGAAGCTGTTTTACTAACTCAGGGGATTGGCAGCATGAGCGCTGCTAAGAAGGTAGACTCAGAGCTGTGAGGGGACAGAGACTTGAAGAGGAACACCCAGGTTTCTGGTTTGGTCTGTTGACTGATAGTGGTGTTCTCTGAGATGGAGGACCCAGGAGGTCGAACAGATTTGGGAAGAAACTTGAGTTTGTTCATGAATACAGTGTATTTTTAAGCTGCATGTGGAGTATCCTTGTAAAAGTGTCCAGTACACAGTTGGGTTATAGGGCTAAAGATGAGAACTGAGTTTTGACTCAGCTAGAAATTTTAGATGCGGCATCATGTACCTGCACAGGCTCAGGCTACCCGAACTGCACTCCATCCTTGTCTTATGCTAGTATCAGGGAAAAAGAAACACTTTGAATATTTCTTAGTCTCAGGCACTTACACCTTCATCCAGGTTGGGCTGAAGGAGAGAAGGAACTGAAAGCTAAATCGTAATTCATATTACATTGTATCATTGTTAAGTTCTGGTTTTTTTTGTAGTTCCCGGAGGGTCAGATGGTCCAAGTGGAGTGTTAATCTGCTCTGAAAACTATATCACTTACAAGAACTTCGGTGACCAACCAGATATCCGCTGTCCAATTCCCAGGAGACGGGTAAAAATCTTTGCCATAAGAAAAGATGCTGGTGTTTGTGAAGTTAATTTATTTTTTGTAATTACAGTATAGCCTCTTAGTTTATTTGTTGTGAGGTTTTAGTTTCTTTGTAAATGTTTGTAATAAAACTTTTTTTTAAGGATTTTTTTTATATGATAGATCACAAGTAGAGAGGCAGGCAGAGAGAGAGGGGGAAGCAGACTCCCTGCTGAGCAGAGAGCCCAGTGGAGCAGAGTCCAGTGCCAGGCTCGATCCCAGGCCCCTGAGATGACCCGAGCCAAAGGCAGAGGCTTAACCCATTGAGCCACCCAGGCGCCCTGGTGAAGCTGGTATTTTAGTGAAAGCAAAACAGATTTTTTGAGAAAAGGAATTAAAAACATGGTTTCCATTTCAGAAGAATCTGTGGGTGATCAGTTTGAAATTCCTGCATTTCTAGTTTGAAGAAGCCAGACATATTTATTGGAGATAGATTGTTTCCTACTGTTTTGTCGTTTTTCCAACGTACAGGAAATTTTAAAGAATAGAAAAATGAATTCCTGTTTGTCTTTTATATACAAAAAAAGATGCACCAATTTAATGTTTTATTGCATTTGGATTTTGTTCCTTTTTTTCAAAGACTTAATTTGTCAGTGGTTGGGGGAGACAGATAGCACACAAGCAGAGGGAAGCTGCAGGCAGACGAAGAAGCAGGCTCACTGCTCATCCCTGCTGAGCAAGAAGCCCGATGTGGAACTTGATCCCAAAACCCTGGGATCATGACCTGAGCTGAAAGCAGATGCTTAACTGGCTGAGCCACCCAAGCATCCCTTGCGTTGTTTTCTTATGCTGTATCTGTATACATTTTTAGACAAACGTTTTGGAAATAAGTTGCAGTCATCATGACATTTTAAGAATGTCCTAAGATATATCTCCTAAAAAGAACTTCTACTGTGTAACCACACTACCAATGTCATGTGCAAGAAATATCCTGTTTTGTGTGATACAGTTATCTTATGTACAGTTCATATACCAATTTCTCTCATTGTCCTCCTCAAAGGTACCCTTTTACCTACTTTTTCTGCCCTTTTAGAATATTTTGTCTCACCTTTGTTTGCTTTTGGTCTTTTATTGACTTTTTTTTGAGGGAGGGCTAATTTTCTTGAAGTTTGTCCCATTATATTTTTCCATATGGTTGTATCCATGTTAATATTTTTTGACAGAAACATTACAGAAGGAGTGGCATATTTCCAATTCTGTCACATTAGGGGTACAGAATGTTGGTTTGACTTGGTGATGATAAATTGTTAAGGTAGTGTCTGCTTGTACTGCTTAATTGTGAAGGTACCTTTTCCTTTTTGTAATTGGTGTGGAAGCAGGTGGTGAATTTTGAGGTGGTAAATAGTCTTTTCCCTAACATCTTTTCACACAGTGCGTTTCCCCTCAGTTCAGTTACTACGTTGGTGGTTAAAAGTGGTGTTTTATCAATTTTAATCTTAACAGTGTACTGTGGAAATTATTAAGGATATGCAAAGTAGAATATAATGGACTGTATATCCAGCTTCGGTTAATCCCGTTTAATCTCTGCTTCCTCGGTCTCTCCTTTCACTCCTCGTTTTATATCTTTTTAATATTAACTTACAGGTCCTGGGGTTGAATCTTACAGGTCTTACTTAGTTGATCTAATATATGATATCCAGATAAGAGTCCATGAATTTTAGGAAATCTGAGAAGAAATCTGTCAAGTTAAATTCTTGGTAAGGGGTGGGAAGTTCAGTTTGGCTCATCAGACATTTACTGAGCACCTAACTCTTGTGCATCGTACTTGGTTTGGGGAGTATAAAAACATATAAAACATGTTTTGCCCTCGAAGAACTAAGTCAGTGGGAGAAATACAAAATGTTGGAAACCTTAAAAAAAAAAAACCAGCCAGGATTATAGTGAAAGAGTTGCCTTGTCAGAGTTAAGGAAGATGATGTGGAACAAGGCTAAAGAAGGACAGTTTGGATGGTAGTGTCATGGACATGTAAGACTTTTCTTCATAGTCTGAAATGATGGCTCTTTAAATTTCATATCTTTGACATTTTTCTCTGAAGAAAGTTTTTTTCTTACTCACTGGATCAGAATGTAGAGTGAAATTGTGGCGCCTTTTTTTTTTTAATTTTTAAAGATTCTATTTATTTATTAGGGAGAGTGCATGCACCAGCAGGCAGAGTGGTCGGCAGAGGGAAAGGGAGAAGCAGGCTCCCTGCTGAGCAGAAAGCCTGACTGGCAGAAAGCCAGTCCCAGAACCCTGAGATCATGAGCTATGCTGAAGGGAGTTGCTTAACCAACTGAGCCACCCAGGTGCCCTGTGGCTATTTTTTTATACACAGGCTTTGTCACATAGTTATAGTAAACAATAATTTTGGCTACTGCATTTTATATTTTGGCGAACAGGCTTCTCTGGGTCAAAACTTATAAAGGACTGTGGGGTTATTTCTAGGCCTTGGGTGGGTGACCTGTATGATCCCTATTGGTAAGGTGCTGCGTTCCCTAAGTAAGTAGTACTCATTTCTAAGTTGTTGGTTTTATATTTGACTTTGCTAGAATGACCTGGATGATCCTGAAAGAGGAATGATTTTTGTCTGCTCTGCTACCCATAAGACCAAATCGATGTTCTTCTTTTTGGCCCAAACTGAGCAGGGAGATATCTTCAAGATCACTTTGGAGACAGATGAAGATATGGTAAGCAGACTGTGGATGGAGAGGGGAAAAAAAGCCATGAAGAAACACTTCTGTTAGGTTAGTCTGGTTTGATAAAATGTCCTATGGTATTCTAGTTTTCATATATTTAAATAATCTTAATTCAAAAACTGGTACTTAGGTGTACATTTAAGGTTTACAGAGTGGTTTTATAAACCATCTTCAAAACTACTCTGAGATAGGACAGTTAATACTTTACAAGTTAATAAAATGGAAGTAATATCTTAAAAGGTGGTTGTCTAAGGTGTTAAAGCTTTTTATTTGTGCGACTAGTATAGAAATGTAGGTTTTCTCTGGTTAACAGATTCCTGGTCTGGTAGTCTCATGTATAAGACTGAGTAATGCCACTTCTGGTGAGTAGCAAGAAAAAGCTCTTGATGTCTATTGAAAGCTGGTAATACACATGATCACTGTTTTCATCCTGTATAGGAGCTCTGTGAACAACTGAGCAATTTTTTGGATACCAGTTCAGCTCAGGAGTTGGCAGATTTTTTTTGTAAACGCCCAGTAATAAACATTTTCAGCTTTTATGGGCAATATACTCTCTGCCTCAACTATACAACTCTGCCATTATGGCACAGAAGCAGCTATAGGAAGTACATAAACAAATTAGGCTGGTCTTGGGTTTTAGTTTGGTAACCCTGGATTTAGATACTGAGGACAGTATTTTATTTGCTCTTCTGCTTCTGCTGTCTTACAGTACTGGGCTACCTTCTGTGGCCTAGCTTCACTTGCCTACATGGTAGAATCTTTTTTTTTCTCTCCCCTCCAGGTTACTGAGATCCGGCTCAAGTATTTTGATACTGTGCCTGTTGCTGCTGCCATGTGTGTGCTTAAAACAGGCTTCCTTTTTGTAGCATCAGAATTTGGAAACCAGTGAGTAATCCTTTTATTACCCTAGTTCACCCCCGTTATTATAAAAGTTGGCAGGAGGGAGATGTGGCTCTAAGGCCAAAGAGTTTTCCAAAAGAATGTTCTAGTTTCTTCAAAGGTTTTGCCCTTCTTTCCCCTTTACATTGTTTTTCTTGGTTATTTACTCTACTTCAGTGACTTCAGTCACTATCTTCAGGTAACTGCAAAAGTAGCTTCAGAGGTGATCTTTCCTGAGCGTCTTGCTGGACATTTTATTGAGTATTTGTGAAACTACTTTCATGTTCTACCAAGGCTTCACTTGTACAAATCTAACGTTGAAGCTTGTCAGTACCCACAGCTGCCTGGCCATGTCACTAACCTTCCCAACCTCAATACTTCTGTTAATGGCTAATGGGTGAGTTCTAGCAACTTGAGTTTAACATCTAAATTTTTGTGGACAAAAAACTACTTTCGTTTGAGTGCTAACTTCTCTTTTTAACTTCTTTATCCCTTTTTTTATAGTGCTAGTCTAAACTATTTCACTAGTTTTCTTACTACATTTCATTGTCTTTTCCTGTAAAACTTGTTAAGCAGCTAAGACAACCTTGATGAAATCCTTTCCCTTATCCCTGTGTTAAAATCTTTGATGACTTTTTATTACCAAATGGATAAAGTCTGAACTCTAGCCTTGAATTTAAGACCAATATCTAAGTCTTCAAATTACTCAGTGACTTGGTCTTGCCTTTTATTTTTAGTTTAGGTCTTGGCAGTATTTGCTAAAGTCTCTGCAATCACTTAACTAATGCTGTTTCCTCATGATTAAAATGAAGTCGTGTCTAGGATTCTAGAATTCTATCCCATTTCTGCCTTTCTCCAACTGTTTTTCCTTTCTTAGACATTCCTGTTACTCATCCTTACTGACTTTATCAGAATTTCATCCTGCACTTATGAATTTAAACTCTGGCTGTATTTGATTAACACACAAAGATGCACCCATGATATTCACTGTAGTGCTATTTGTGAACTCAGAAGTATAACCTAAATATCCCATCAGTATGGGGCATGGTCATAAGATACGCTGCCACTAAAAATGTTTTCTGTATGCTAAATGCAGTGTATGGGTTTGTTTAGATCCTGATCTAAACAAATCAACTTTATAAAAATATTGAGACAGGCAGGACACAGTTAAGCATTTGACTTGATTTCAGCTCAGGTCATGATCTCAAGGCGGTCAGTTTGAGCCCTGCACTAGGCTCCACATGCAGTGCGGAGTCTGCTTAAGATGGTCTTCCCTGGGCACCTGGGTGGCTCAGTTGGTTAAATATCTGCCTTTGGCTCAGGTCATGATCCCAGGGTCCTGTGATTGAGTCCTCCATTGGGCTCCCTCTCCCCTTCTTGTTCATCCTCTCTCGCTTGCTCTCTCTCTGTCTCAAATAAAACCTTAAAAAAAAAAAGACACTCTCTCTCACTCCCTCTGTTCCCCTCCCCTGTGTGTGTGTAGGCTTTCTCAAATCTTTAAAAAGTGATAAAATATTGAGACAGTGGTAAAATTTGAATACTACTTGAAAATATCAAGAAATTAGTATTATTTTGGAGAAATGGGAAATAAAATAAGACTGGTCATGGGTTGACCTTTGTTGAAGCTGAGGATTGGGCACATATGGGTTCATTAATTATACTGTTCTCTCTTACGTATGTGTTTAAAAATTTCCTTAATAAATAGAAATTTAAGTGAAAAATACTGATCTGAAAAATATTTTAAAATACACTGCTTATTTAAAAATAACTTTTTTTTTAGAATGATGCAGTTCTTTAAAATAAAATTACATACAAAAACTAGGAAATAAAAATACTGGAAGTAGATCCAGTGAAATGTTATTGTGAGTATTCTGGGATACTGCTAGGATTATGGGGGATTTTTATTATTTGCTCTTTTACTCGTTTCCCAAAACTTTCTGGTTTGAAATTTATTTCTTGGGGCAGAGAGTAGAAAGACTGAAGTATACAGGCAGGTACTTATCAGACTGGGATGGGTTTGAGCTTGTGAGAAATTATCCATTGAGGCTGAACTGAAGCTGAAGTCTGGAGCACTTAAAACATGCTGATTTGCATCCTCAGGAACAGGTACTGTGGGTATTAAATCATAAAGCAACCTATTTATCAGACCTTTAGCATTTAGTATTTACTGTTTTCCATGCACTGTTCTAAGTGCTGCAAATAACATAATATCAGTGCATAACATTCTCAGAGAGACAGTGCCCTTACCTCAGTTACACTATAGGGAATTGGGTCACAGAGCATTTGTGGAAGAAATTTGTTCCGACACCTAAGTCCCAGACCATCTGGTTCCAAAGTTCTGCTCTGAACCACAACACCCTAGTCACAGACACTTAACAAGATTTAACCAACCTTCCTTCTAATGGGAGGTAGTGAGCCTAGCATCCTTTTGGTTATCTGGCAGTTAGTAGATACTGAAGGTATTTTTGTCAGGTGGACTCTATCATCTGTGTGTACACCTCTTGCCTGAGTGAGGAATTTATACTAATTAACTTTTTATATGTGTATCTTATATTTTCAGTGCTTTTTTTTTTTTTTTTTTTAAAGATTTTATTTATTTATTTGACAGAGAGAAATCACAAGTAGTCGGAGAGGCAGGCAGAGAGAGAGAGAGAGGGAAGCAGGCTCCCTGCTGAGCAGAGAGCCCGATGCGGGACTCGATCCCAGGACCCTGAGACCATGACCTCAGCCGAAGGCAGCGGCTTAACCACTGAGCCACCCAGGCGCCCTTCAGTGCTTTTTTTAAATTACATTTTTTTTAATACCTTGTTGAAGGATAATCTATTTCCTTCTTTTGTAATTTAGCATAGAATCTGATGTGTTTACCAAAAGTGTTAAATGTTGAGGTTTATTTGGTAAATATTTCTTGAATAGCTATGTATTTCAGATGTTGATTTAGTCATTTTTATTCTGCTTCTAAAAAGCTAAACTTACAGTTGTTTAAAGTGCTGTATATTAAAGGCCCTGGTCTATTACTTAAAGGGTTAACGTGACCAGTGATTTGGTGTTTCTTTTTTTTTTATTTTTTAAAGATTTTATTTATTTATTTGACAGAGAGAGATCACAAGTAGGCAGAGAGGCAGGCAGGGAGAGAGAGAGGAGGAAGCAGGCTCCCTGCTGAGCAGGGAGCCCGATATGGGACTCGATCCCAGGACCCTGAGATCATGACCTGAGCCGAAGGCAGCGGCTTAACCCACTGAGCCACCCAGGCGCCCCTGGTGTTTCTTTTTTAAATTGAGCTTCCCAAAAGCTAAGTGCATACTCAGCTTATGATGGTATATTGTTCTAGATTATCTACTCTTAAAGTTCCTTTACCTCTTTTTTTTTTTTTAATTTTATTTATTTATTTGACAGAGATCACAGGTAGGCAGAGAGGCAGGCAGAGAGAGAGGAGGAAGCAGGCTCCCTGCTCGGCGGGAGCAGGGAGCCTGATGCGGGACTCAATCCCAGGACCCTGAGATCATGACCTGAGCCACCCAGGCGCCCCCCCCCCCTTTTTTTTTTGTAAATCATTCCACTAAGTATTATTAGCTAGATTACAGACAAGAGAAGGACAGAATGCTTACTACCTTTGATATGTTGATGTTTTGTTTCTGCGAATGATACTGTAATGTCTGTATGGGGAGTGTTTTGGGGAATGATACTGTGATATTTGCATGTTACTGCAAAGTGACCACCAGTTCTTATTTTCTGTTAGACTTGGCCTGGTTTTGGTTAAAATAGGAAATGGTTGTAGATTTTGTTTGGATTTCATTTATGTCATTTTATTTTAGGGACTTATGTGGAAGTGATCAAATTTTTTTCACAAATTTTACAAATTTCACAAATTTCTCTGTGACACAATTCCCTAAAGTGCAGTTGGGATTTTTAAAAAATTTTATTTTGTATATTCCATTTTATTTGACAAACACTGGTCTTCCTAGGTTCCGTGTATACGCAGTTCTACATACTCATTGTGTTCTATGGGACGGTACTATTTATTTTTATAAATTGATACAAGTGATGAACGTACAGATTAAAAATATGTAGCTGGTTAAGAGGCAGAGCTGGGATTCAGACCTAGGTACTCTAGTGGAAGCCAGGTGCTTTTAAACACCGTGGTGCTAAGGTCCTTTACTGTACCAATCTGAAATCAGTAGTCTTTTTTTTTTTTTTTTAAAGTGATCTGTGCCTAACCTGGGGCTTGAACTCAAAACTCTGAGGTCAGGAGTTGCATCTTCTATTGATTGGGCCAGTCACATGCCCCCTGAATTCAGTAGTCTTAATTTTTTCATCCATTCTCTTTTAAGAAAGAAGACCTGACTTACATAAACAGATTTGAAACTAGGACGCTGACTTAATAGTGCATGTTAGAATTTTGATTAGATCTTTGGAAAGTGCTTTCTGAGTATTGTGTTTATGGTAAACATAATCTTTAGGCAGAAGGTTTTTAATTAAATTTTTCTGTGCTCTCCCCAGTTACTTATATCAAATTGCACATCTCGGAGACGATGATGAAGAACCTGAGTTTTCATCTGCCATGCCTCTGGAAGAAGGAGACACATTCTTCTTCCAACCAAGACCACTCAAGAACCTTGTGCTGGTTGATGAATTGGACAGCCTATCTCCCATTTTGTTTTGCCAGGTGTGGGTCTTTCCAGTCACTTCCACAATGAACAGTACCAGCCAAATGTTTTTGTATCGGAATGAGTTGAACGTTTTAACTGCAGTTAAATTAAGATATAGTCTAAGAATGAGGTTCATCACTGTATCTGTGGAAATCACCAGAGTGTAAAGGTGAAGCAGTTAAAGGTGAAAAGTGGAGAACTAAAAAGCACTCCATCAATCCTTAGACTTTTAATTTTTAATTCTATAACTTGTTTTCAATATAACAATTCTAAACCATACAAAAGGTAAATGGTAAAATTCCTACTCCCAATCTTATTTTCAACTTTCTATTCACCGAGGATGCCGCTATTAACAGCTTGTGTTTGCTTACAGGGATTTTCATTGGATCTGTCAGTGCATGTATGTGTTTGTGTGTGTTACATGTTTCTTTTTTTCTTTTATTATTTTTTAGAGAGAGAGTGTGTGGGGGGTCGGGTGAGGGGAGAGGAAGAGAGAGAATCTGTTGCAGGCTCCAGGCCCAGCACAGAGCTCTCTGATGCAGAGCTTGATCTCAAGATCTTGAGACCATGTTCTGAAACCAATAGTCTGACCCCTTAACCCACTGAGCCTCACCCCTTTCTTTTTAATGTAAATTGACTCGTGTACTTCATAGTGTTCTGGAATTGATCTTTTAGCACTTAATAGTTAGGAATATTTATCGTCAAGGAACACCTCTATCTTATTTTAACACACCATTTCTTAAAATTCTCCAGAGTCCTTTTGATCAGTCCGGAACAGCTTTTTTAAATACATTCTCAGGGAGGAATCCAAGGTAGCCAGGATGGGGACTGTGCCCCGCTGGTGACACTCAGTTGTAGTAGGAATTTTGCCATGCCTTTGTATCCTGGATTGCTGGAGTTTGAGTGACCATTAGGCACCAGCCCCTGTCTAGTTGATCACACTTTTAATGAAGAGAGGTTTGTTTACTGAGTGCTTGGAAAATGAGTCAGCATTAAGTCACTATTTCTGGTAAAATTAACCATTCTTTTTTTTTTTTTTTTTTTTTTATTATTATTTGACAGAGATCACAAGCAGGCAGTGAGGGGGGGGCAGGCTCCCTGCTGAGCAGAGAGCCTGATGCAGGGCTGGATTCCAGGACCCTGAGATTATGACCTGAGCCGAAGGCAGAGGCTTTAACCCACTGAGCCACCCAGGCACCCCCAAATTAACCATTCTTGACATTAACTGCTTTTGTTCTTTCTTTTTGAGAAATTAGCCCTGAGGCAGTAGAAAATACTAAGTAATTCCTAAATAGATTGTTAGTGATTCTCCCCCCCCCCCATTGGAATTTGAAGAAATAATGGTATAGTTTGTAGATAAAGGATAAAATTAGCAGAAAGTTCAGGTGTCTGTAGTGGGGCTGAGTATTTTTTTGTGCCATGGTGTCTTTACTAGCCTGGTGAGGCAACTGGATTTCTTCTTTGAATAATGTTTTCATATTTATTTATTTTTAAAGATTTTATTTATTTAGAGAGAAAGCACGTGCATGTGTGCGCGCACATGTGAGCAGGGGAGGGGGCAGAGGGAGAAAGAGACTTTCAAGCCAACTCTGCAGTTTGGAGCCTTATGTGTGGCTCAGTCTTATAACCCTGAGATCATGACCTGAGCAAAAATCAGGAGTCAGCCTGAACTACCCAGGCGCTCCTTTTGTTTTTTGTTTTTTTTTTAAAGATGTTATGTCTGAATAATATTTTTAAATGCATGTAGTAATAAACATAAACCAAGATAACAAGGTATTTTTTCAGTTATGAAAAAGTAATTGATGTGCTTCTTTATCAAGGCTTTATTTAAATAACAAGATGGTGCATTTGAAGTAGGTGAGTTAATTTTTTTAAGGAAGAGATCATTGTGAAGGCTGTATGCACTCAATACACGTTTGTCTGTGTTACAGTAAGCTGTATTGTCTTACAGTTAAGAATTTTCACTTGAACTGACTTGTTTGACAAAACTAGTACAAATGATTGGACTCATTATTGACCAAAAAATGTACTGGAAAGCAGCTAGATGTCTGGGATACCAACATAACACATGTCTTCCCCGTTTGGTGCCTGAACAGTCAGGTGTTCCCCAGTGGCTAGTGAGTTACATTGTAGGAGTATTTGTTGATAAGGCAACTTCGATAATGTGTAGTCTAGCAGATCTGTTGAAAGTAATTTTGAAGTAGTGATGAGAGGAATAATGGGAGGTATATAAATTTTAATGTTATATGAATAAAGTCATTTTTATTGGTGACACAGTCACTGATACTGTAATAATATTATAGTTTATATTTTTAGTTGAAAGGATATACTAAATTTCAGTTCAAGGTTCTATAACACTCTTTTTACTAGCTATTAAAAATTTTGCTAACTGAAAAACTGATACAGGCCTTTCTTTCTTAGTAAAGTTTGTTGCTTCAAACTGGTTTGCTTTTTCGAACACGAGGGTTTTCCCCATAATGCTACACGGCTTGTAGCCAATATATAATCTTAGTAAACTAACAAGTACTTTGTCCCCCGAGAAAATCAGGTTTAGTTTTGAAAACCTGGTACAAGTAGACTTTTTTTTTGCCTTTTTCTCTGTTCAGATAGCTGATCTGGCCAATGAAGACACACCACAGCTCTATGTGGCCTGTGGTAGGGGACCGCGATCATCTCTCAGAGTCCTAAGGCATGGACTTGAGGTAAGCTGGCAATTTTTATTTAGATCATCTGCAGGGTTTGGAGAGAAGCATTGAAAAAGCAGCTTATGGCTTTATTCTAGAAGATAAGTGATTAATGTCTCTGTGAAAGAAAAAATGTTTTTCTTTGTCCTCTTTTTCTGTAACGAAGTTTAAATTTCTGAATCTTTATCTTGTTAGTACAAGAGACACATTTTTAAAAATTGGCGAATGGGGTTGAAAGGGGGGGAGATAACCCCTACTGGCTCCACATTAACCAGCTAAAACATGGAGGAAATCTGCATGGAGCATTTTATTCTCTTCTAATCTTGGTCTGTATTCAAAGTTTTTAGGTATTAATGTGTTTTATTTATTTATTTATTTTTAAAAGATTTTATTTATTTATTTGACAGAGAGAAATCACAAGTAGATGGAGAGGCAGGCAGAGAGAGAGAGAGGGAAGCAGGCTCCCTGCTGAGCAGAGAGCCTGATGCGGGACTCGATCCCAGGACCCTGAGATCATGACCTGAGCCGAAGGCAGCGGCTTAACCCACTGAGCCACCCAGGCGCCCTATTTATGTGTTTTTAACTATATTAATACTGTATATTTTATTAAGTTTATTTTTTTATGTTGTATTATTTTTAATGTTTTTTTTTTTTTTTTTAAGATTTATTTATTTGACAGGCAGAAATCACGAGTACGCAGAGAGGCAGGCTGAGAGAGGAGGGGAAGCTGGCTTCCCGCTGAGCCGAGAGCCCGATGCGGGGCTCGATCCCACAGCCCTGGGATCATGACCTGAGCTGAAGGCTGTAGTGGATAGATCAGAATTTATTTAATTCTTTATTGCTGGATCTTTTAGGTGACATGGACACTCAAATCCCACATCCTCTTGGTTCTAGAGTTGATGCTTTTTTTTAGCAAGTTCCCTGGGGTTGATTCTGTTAAGAGCAAAATAAAGCTTCTTACGGCAGTTTGCTTTAGAGTTGGGGGTTGGCACGCTATAAGCTCTCAGTGACCCACTGCCTGTTTTTGTAAATTTTTATTGGAATACAGACAAGATGACTGACCTTGGTTTTGAATTCTGGCTCTACCACTTAGTAGCTATTACTAAGCTTTTGTTTCTTCTTCTATAAAATGAGCTTAATAATAGTATCTGTTTTAAAGATTGTTGTGTGAATTAAGTGAGAGAATGCATAAGAAGCACTTAGCTCAAAGTCTGGCATAGAGCATCTTTTTAATTTATGCTAGCTATTAATACTGCTGTTTCAGGGTATTTGAAAATTTTTTGGCTCTGCCAAAATACTCATCAGGCTAGTAAATTTTTAATGACTTAAATCCAATATATACTAACAGTTTTTTTTTTTTTTTTTTTTTTTAAATTTTATTTATTTATCAGAGAGAGAGAGGGGGAGAGAGCGAGCACAGGCAGACAGAATGGCAGGCAGAGGCAGAGGGAGAAGCAGGCTCCCGGCTGAGCTAGGAGCCCGATGTGGGACTCGATCCCAAGACGCTGGGATCATGACCTGAGCCGAAGGCAGCTGCTTAACCAACTGAGCCACCCAGGCGTCCCTATACTAACAGTTTTTGATCACTCATCAGATACCATCCAGCATTTGACAAAAGCTAAATTCTCCACCAGAAGTGCATATGTGCATTAACAGAAAATTTTGTGTACAGTGTAAGAGATAAAGGATCCAATTAAGAATTGTTGTTTTCGAGTCTTCCACCCCCTCCCACTTTTTTCCAGGTCTACAAAAGATCTCTGTTACACAGAAAAACATTTTGAAATTGTTAAACATTTCTTTGTTCCTCCATATTTATTTGTTGAACCTTGTTATTAAGCTAGATTATGGTCTCTTTTGAGCAGAGTCACTGTCACATGTTATAGAGTATAGCACTCCTAACACTTCGGAGTTATTGGTGATGAAGTTTTACTCAGTTCTCCTGTTCCGTGATTAAGGTGTTCCTATTATTTTATTAGTTGAGTTAAAAAAAAAAAAGTTACTGCCTTTAATGGGTATACGTGAGTTCTCTCTATAACCATGTGGTTACATGGTATAGTATTTAAGAAAATCATTTCTGGGTCATTTAAAAATAGTAACATTTTTATTTTGGAATGGTTTTGTATTTACAGAAAAAATACAGGGATTGTATCGTAAGTTCATCTGTAACCTACACTTAGTTTTCCCTTCTAGATCATTGTTAGTTCATCCCAAATATTTCATTTCCTCTCATGTTTGAGAACCTATAGGATATTCAGAGGATTCTTGACTTTAACCTTTTTTTTTTTTAAGTTTTTATTTATTTATTTGACAGAGAGAGATCACAAGTAGGCAGAGAGAGAGAGAGAGAGGAGGAAGCAGGCTCCCTGCTGAGCAGAGAGCCTGATGCGGGACTCGATCCCAGGACCCCGAGATCATGACCTGAGCCGAAGGCAGCGTCTTAACCCACTGAGCCACCCAGGCGCCCTCTTGATTCTAACCTTAAGGAGCGTAAAATCTAGTAGGAAGGACAGAATAATTCCTGAAATCACTTTTTAGATAAATGCCTTAGGAGACGGTGATTTCTTTGAGATCTTATAGGAGGGAGAGTGGACTGCCTCACAAGAAGATAAGGGAAGGTTTTTTCCTAAAGGATGTAGCATTTGAATTGGTCCTTGAAGAGAGATGGGATTTGGCCTTAAGGGAGCTAGGGAAGAAATGGGATGCTAACTTAGATCATGGCCTGTTTGATTCTATGTGTTCTCTTGAGGAAGATACAGGCATGTCATACTGAAAGAAATTGCATAGTTTTTGATGCAACAGCTATCCTGAATGTTCCATCACTTTTTGCAAAGGTTTGTTAGGGAGATTGCCAATATTTCCAGCCCTTTTTGGTTCTAAACTTTCTTATTTTCTTTTTTTAATAAAATGATTCCATTCTCTTTGTAAAAAAAGTCCCCCCCCCCCCATTTTTAAGTAATCCCAGGCGTCTGGGTGGCTCAATTGGGTTAAGCCTTTGTCTTCAGCTCAGGTCATGTTCCCAGGGTCCTGGGATTGAGCCCCACGTTGGGCTCTCTGCTCAGTGGGGTCCTGCTTCCCCCCTCTCCCCCTTTGCCTACCTCTCTGCCTACTTGTGATCTCTCTCTCTGTCAAATAAATAAATAAAAATTAAAAAAAAATAAGTAATTTCTATAGCCCAACATGGGTCTTGAATTTACAATCCCAAGATCAAGAGTCAATGCTCTACCGACTGAGCCACCCAGGTGCCTTCTTTTAATCCAACATGCAGTATGAGCACTGCCTTTTCAGAATCCCATTATCTAGTGTAGTTTTAAGCAAGGAGCTAAGTTCTGTGCTCACTGGATCTGTGGTTTGTCTCCTATCCTGTCAGGTATCAGAAATGGCTGTCTCTGAGTTACCCGGTAACCCCAATGCTGTCTGGACAGTGCGTCGGCATATTGAAGGTAAGCAGCCCATTCCCAATAGTCAGAAAGTGGGTCTGGGTGACATTGACAATAGAAGGCTTAGGTGTCTGCATTCAAAATATTTCTATATTGCTTTTTTTTAGCAATATACTAGAAACATTTTCTGGCTTGACATCACATTTCTCAGATTCTGAATCAGGATGCCTTCACCCTTATTACGCACGAGTAAGGGTACTGTATTCATCTTGATGGTATTGGTTCCATCTGTGTAAGAGGTGTGGTGTGAGGGAAAGTTTTCACTTCTTCATTTTTCTTCAGTGTTTTCTTCTATTGTGCTGAAACCACGGTGAAGTTGAAGGTGTTGTTCTAGGTATTAAGAGATTTAATGAAGCTTATTAGTCCCGTTTAGTGGGTGTAGTTGTGCTTCAGAAAAGTTCAGATTAAGATTGATTGTGTCATCCTTGCGCAGGGGCCATGCTAATCTTCTCTGTATCGTTCCAATTTTAGTATATGCGCTGCTGAATCGAGCACAAGATTAAGATTGATTGAATGGAATTAGAATTTTAAAGTGGGTGAAAAAGAGGGGATGGAGGCAACAGGAGTCCATGCTCCTGGATAAAAATGGGCCACTTCATCCTAAAATTTTGAAATTCATGTGAAAATGCATAATAGGGCAACAGCCAGCAGGAAAGTCTTGAGTTCATTGAATTTGAGAACTGAAACTTAACTCTCATTTTCCCTTGGATTCTTTGGGGGTGTAGGTCATTTCTATTCCTAGGCTTCATCTTCCTCTTGTTCCCTTAGGAATGTGGGCCTGCTGAGTAAGAGCACCCTGGCCAGCATACAAAGCATTTTCAGGAAAACAGCTGGAAATCTTCCTGATATTTTGATGTTCTGATGTTTGATTTTATGGGAGCTGGGAAATGTGTAGGAGGGAAACCTCTTCATATTAGTAGAATGCACATTGTGGTGGATTTTGTTTTCATGTGGACATTTGAGCCAAGTCTGAGATGAAAAAGAAGAAGCAAACAGGAAATTAGTAGCTTCATTTTTGCTGAGAAGATAATTTTTAGATGATTGATTTAGAAGGATTTCCTCAGTTTGTTTAATGTCTTCATAGAGAAACTGGTCAGTATTGATGTTACCTTTAGCTTTGTGACTGGTTGATATTACAGCTTGATGCAAACATTGTCTACACTTTGAATTTTTGAGCCCTTGAGATAAAATCCTAGTATTCCGTACCCTTCCTGTCTTTGTGTTTCATTTTCTACTTCTTAAACTTCAACAAGGGTTTAGATTTATAAAAAGGTTACCCCTCATTTTTATGATGAAGGCAGAAAAATCACACAGGTTGACTTTTCCGAGATAGCACACTGAGGTAATGGAAACGGAAAGCACAGTCTCTGAACTTCCAATCCAGTGTTCATTTGACTAACCCTGTAGTGGCTGTCTGTGGTTCTTGCTGTTTTTTAGGTTAAGTTCTATTTTGCAATCTTTCTGGGTGTCCACCTTGCACTCAGAGTGATTAAGATAGGATCCTTCCTCTTGGGGCACTTGCCATCTAAAAAAGAAGACAAGTATACAAAACTGTGTGTTCTGCTGTAGTGAAAGGTACAGGCATGTTGCTAGGTTGTGTTAGAGGACAGGGAATGGGCTTATGTTGGAGAATCAGAAAAGGCTTTTTTGATAGTGCTTAATGAGTCAGTGATCAGCAGTATGTTGCATGGTGGAACTTGTAGTGGAAATTTTTTTCTTCTCTAAATACCAAAATCTAGGAAAAGACTTACATCCTAATAAATTTTACTTTTTAGAAACTTGTAATTTGGGTGATCACCCACAAAAAAAGGTCAGGTTCTCTCTGTTCATTTTCTTTCCAGATATTCCCAAGTTAACTGTTGAGTGAATAGCCCACATGTCCACACATGCTGTAGTCTTCCAGGCAACTACTAACCTTGGCTGGTACGTGGTGATGCACACTACCAATACCAAGCCTTTTTTTCTCTTCCACAGGTGGCTGGTGAAGGTGCTGATCACCACAGGTGTGTACGTACTGCTAGGGTCTACCATGGGGTCTTAGAGTTGCCCAGGGAGAGGGATCTGCACAAAGTAATAAGACTGCCCGGATGGCATCTCTCAGAGGGTAACTTTGCAGTTGGCTGTTGTGCATTACAGAGATGCACGCCCATCTGCCTCATGGTCTGAGGCAGGAATCAGCTTTCTGTATTTTTTTCCCTTAGTGGAAAATATGACTAATTTGTCTTTCACTAAGCTAAAAGAAAGTATAGCTAGGAAAGCCTTAACTCCATACACTCCTTTGGAGTTTTGTCTGTTCCAGCTGTACTGACTCAGGTCCTGGAGAGAGCCGCCTTTTTGGGGAGTGTAATCAGGACTGCTGAGGCAAGGCAGGCACCAAGTAGTCCCACGTATAAAGCGAGAATGGAATACTGGAAGCTCAAGTCATTGTATGGTCACTCACTTTCCTTTTAGAGTGAGCTGTTTGTTGAGCTTCAGATACTAAGGCAGAGGAGAGAATAAAGTATTCCCTCCCCAGTGGGCTGCTTTAGCGGTGCTTAGAAGTTTTATTTAAGTGGGAAGGATGCATTCTCATACCCTGATAGATTCTTCACTGAGGTATGAACTAATGTCCTTCATACAAACACACACACACACACGTATGCATAAGATTTTTATTTTTAAAGTTTGTATTTATTAGAGAGACAGAGATAGAGCAAAAGCATAAGATAGAGCACAAGATAGAGCGAGCACAGCTGAGCAGGCAGCCTGACCTGACAGGGGGCTTGATCCCAGAACTCTGGGATCATGACCTGAGCCAAAGCAGAGGCTTAACTGACTGAGCCACCCAGGTGCCCCTGAACTAATGTTCTTTTATATGAAAGTTGTAACTTCTGGGAAAAGGCAAGGCATTATTTACGGTCATTTAGCTTGATTATGTTCTGAATTCCAACTCTTAACCTATAACTTTCCTAGGACATGAGCAACTGGCCGCTATAGGTCCTCCTGGCTGTAGCATGGAGAGGAAAGTTGGAGTGTGCTTAGTATTCACAGGGTAATGGATGTTATGAGGGAGTCTGTGATGTAAAATAGTTCTAGTGGTTGTTGAATTGCTCAGGGAATGTAAGATCCTATTTCAGTCCACTGAGCATCTCTTTATTTTTATATCTGAGCAGTCTGGGGCCTTGGATCAAAGGGAAGGTGAAGACCCAGGCAGCCCACCTTCCTTCCTCTCCTCATTCTCTTGCATTTTAGTTAAAAATTTCCATGGTCTCTGCTGCAGGTTTCTCCCTTTCCCCTTGACTGAAGGAAAAGACCAGAAATCCTGACCATTTAAGAGCCCTTTGTTGTTTGGCTTTAATTTGCTCTGGCAGAGCTTTTAGGATATTGGGTTTCAGTAATGAGAGTGTGGAAAAGGACACAATATTCATATAGTTAAAATTAAGCAATTTCTGTTATTTTTACACATTACAAATTTCAAAAACAGCTAGAGTAAAGCTTCCAAGTTTGGTATTGTGTGGAGATTCATTTTGGTTTTGTTGCAAACTACTAAGTCATCCATTTCATGGATAACCATGTCCTTACTCACATGGTGGCGAACAGTGTTGTCTTACGAAGCCATAAAGTGTCCCCAAAGCATTTGATACATCTTAACGGTTGTAACAAAGATAATCTAAAACTAGCTATCTACTTCTCCAGTGTTTATGATTTGGAACTTGAACCCTTATTCTGGATTCCTGGTATAGCCATTGGATTATACCCATTGGGAGAGATCTTTGATACTTGCCTTTCAGCCACCCAGTCAGTATATGCATGTATTGAGTAGGAGTTTGGAAAATAATACTCACCCTTACTGGGTTATTGATTTCATGTGTAAAGCAGTTTCGTAAATTATATTTATTTCTATGTATTTCTATTTTAAAATGCTGGTTATAGTCTGTCAAGTTGAGTATGTCCTGCTCGTAGGGCAGAGTACTGCTAGTCTAGGCTACACTAGTGATATGTCTTCAGTTGACCTCTTTCTGTGAAGAACACTGATTCTGCTGGACTAGTAGAATAGTCTTGGTTTAGCTGAACCACCTTTGGAACAATCAGAATCCAAACTGTCCTTGATGGGAGTGGAGAGGATCAGCTCTATGGTACTAAGCTTTGGACAAGGGCTCAGGCACACAGCGCCCTATAGCTCCTTCTGCTACGAGTGAGGTATAATTTAGTACCTTCTCCAAAAAAAACAAACAAACTTAATTTAGTACCTTGTCTACTTGTAGTTCTGTCCCTTGTTCACCTGATTTCTTATGAGGGAAGGGGGACAGAAAGGGGAATTGATAAAATTCAGATGTAAAATAGGGAAATCTCAGTCCTTCATGAAAAATAAATACACCCTTCCTTTCTTCAGCATTTATCAAGCATAATGCTAAACATGGTGCTGGATGTGGGAGACACACAGAAGCTGTTTTTATGTGTAGGATGGAATATATGGGAAATAGGTGGTCTTTAACTATGGGGTCTGTATGAGAAACTTCTGGGATTGCCTGTATTCAGATCCTCTGACTTTGAGAAACTTACTCGTGTTTGTTTATCCATAACTATGTTTTGTTAAAAGAAAAGCAAATCCTAATAGGATTGCTTGTCTCCACTGAATAGTTGCGTTTTTCAATAATAAGAGTAGAGAGGTCAAGGACTGACAATATAAACAGACCCCCCCCCCCAACTTCCTGGTAATCCTCTTAACGCCTTCCTTTTGGGACATCCTGGGATTCTCAGTTATGAACCTGAGAATGATAGTCTCATTGAGGCTTAAGTAATCTTTTTTATTCATTAGGTCTTATGTTCCCACATTAACTTCTTTTGGAAGAGGCTGGAGACCTTTCTTGGATAAGGATTATCTTTAAGGGTGATTTGAGATTTGCATCTGGCGCAAATAAATAAGCTCTCACTTCAGTATATGTAAATATTGTAGTATTCAAAATTTCTTCCTGCCTGGTTACCCTGCTTTGTCATCTTGTGTTTTTCCAGCAAATTCCTCAAGGAAAATTAACTTTCAGAGCTATTGGGGTGGGTATACTTACTCAATGTATTTAGGCATTTAAGGAAGCAGAGTGTATCTATAGGCTGTTATGACCTTCAGTTATCTTTTGGATCATCCTGTGTCGTTTGCCACATGAGTGTGTGTGTGTGTGATGGCTACACATAGAAGTGCCTTGGAAGGTTTCTGAAGAGAAAACTTAGTATATCTCAATTAGCTTTGTAACTAATGAGTTCTTAGCCAACCACCTCCTCTTCTGTTCCCTCTTGCAGATGAGTTTGATGCCTACATCATTGTGTCTTTCGTGAATGCCACACTGGTGTTATCCATCGGAGAGACTGTGGAAGAAGTGACTGACTCTGGGTTTCTGGGTACCACCCCAACCTTGTCCTGCTCGTTGTTAGGAGATGACGCCTTGGTGCAGGTGAGGATTCCCAGAGCGAGAGAACTTAACTTGCCTTACTTTGTCCTTTTACTGTGGTGTAGGCTGCTGTGCTGACAGTAATGAGCTTTGAAAAGCTCTTTTGAAGTGGACATTGCAAACATGAACTTGTTTTAAGTTGATCTATACAGGGCCTAGTAACTCCTTTTTGTCATTGACCCAATGGCAACTCAATGCAGTGGCTCCCAATTCTGACAAAAGTGACCCATCTGTTAGGTATGTGGTCTTGCTGAGCAGTGAGTCACATTGCTAAAGTCCAGTTTCCTTCTGGTCATTGACTTAGGTGTATCCTGATGGTATTCGGCACATAAGAGCAGACAAACGAGTCAATGAATGGAAGACCCCTGGAAAGAAAACGATTGTAAAATGTGCAGTGAACCAGCGACAGGTGGTGATCGCCCTGACAGGAGGAGAGCTGGTCTATTTTGAGATGGATCCTGTATGTTATTGTATCATTCAATATTATTTATCAATATTATTATTCAATTATTCAATTATTTATCAATATTATTATTCAATATTATTTTATCATTTATTGTGGGAGTTGGTGTTAGGGTCCAGAGGTAAAGACGAGAGTTGTAGTCCAGTATCTAGATGATACTCACAGGAAAATTCAAGAGGGAAAGTGTACATAAGCCACTCTGGCCTGGTGGGGTTGGGGGTGGGGTGAGGGGAAGGGTAAGTTCATATCTTAATTCTAACTGGAATTATGAAATCTCATCTTAGCAATGAAATATTTGCTTCTCTTGCCCTTTACACTCTGCTTTTCCACCAAATATTGGCTGTAAGTTTTAATTTTTATAATCTGAAGCCATTTCAGAAATTTTCTTTTGCTTTTCTGTATGGAAGGATGTTGGGTATACTTACATGCTCTTAGTTTCTGGATGTGGCCAACCTGAGAGTCTAACTGTACCTCTGGTTGAGATTTCTTTGTCTTTAAGTTCCATATTTGAAATCTCTTTCACCCAGAGTATTTTCATGAACAGATAATTTTATATATTTCTGTTTCCTGAGAACTAGGTTTGCTTATAAAATTTGTAGCCTGTTGAACTTGTCAAAGACAAAGACGTTGTTTTGATTGTCTTGTCAGTAATTTTGCTTGCTGTTAGCCTAAAGTATTCAGTCTTGGTATCTTAAGTAGAGAAATTCTTAGTCACTGATGATAGTAAGAGGAGTGAGAAAAAGTGAAAAGGAATTTAACAGTCCTCCTTCCTTTCCCAGGCCCAGGGTTTAGGGGCAAGTTGGAGTGGTTTGTCACCTTTCTGTCTCACTTCTGTAGTCAGGACAGCTGAACGAGTACACAGAGCGGAAGGAGATGTCGGCAGATGTGGTGTGCATGAGTCTGGCCAACGTGCCTCCTGGAGAGCAGCGGTCTCGCTTTCTGGCTGTGGGGCTAGTGGACAATACTGTTAGAATCATCTCTCTGGATCCATCAGTGAGTGTTACTCTTGAGTTCCAAGGATCTTCCCACTGGAACCTGAGCTTCTGGCCCACTCCTCATGGGCTTCTCTGGGATCAGCTGGGCTAGTCCCTGCAGTCAGCACTGGCTGCTTCTCCTGATTATCATAGCAACGCACCTCAGTACTTTAAAGATCCTGATCCCGGACTACTAAATGCTCTCTTGCCTTAAGCCTTGTTAAAAACAACTGAAGATTGTTTGCAAAAAAAAAAGGACTTGGGACTGGCCCTGGGCTTTGGTTAACTTTCAGGAATAGGTATACTTTGCTTATTTACTTCGGAAGTTTTTACAGAAAGGAAAGCATGGTTCTTTCCAGAGCTTATTCTAAGATTTGCTTTAACTAGTAGTAACCCCTTTAGAACCTACTCCACAAGAAAGTTGTTTCTCCATTCCTCCAATTAGATTTCTCTGGGTAGATTTTTCCAAAATTGGTCATTTCCCATGTTATACTCTTTTTTTCTTTCCTCCTTAGGACTGTTTGCAGCCTCTGAGCATGCAGGCGCTCCCAGCTCAGCCCGAATCCTTGTGTATTGTGGAGATGGGTGGTACTGAGAAACAAGATGAGCTGGGGGAGAGGGGCTCTATTGGCTTCCTATACCTGAATATTGGGTTACAGGTAAGAGATCTAAGGCTCACATTGTTGGTTTCAGGGCTTCTTTAGCTTTTGTGTAGTCCCTGTTCAATATGGGCATTTACTGTGCCTTTTACAGTTTACCATCTTATGAAAAGTGAACGGTGCTGCGCTCTGTTTCTGTCAGCTCTAATTAGAACAAGTCAGGCCTAGGACAAAGTTTTCATAGTCTTTGATAAAAATGTGTTTTCATCACTACTCTGGGTCACAACTAGAGTGGTTTCTTTTTTTTTTTTTAAGATTTTATTTATTTGACAGAGAAATCACAAGTAGGCATAGGGAGGGGAAAGCAGGCTCCCTGCTGAGCAAAGAGACCCTGGGCTCGATCCCAGGATCCTGAGATCATGACCTGAGCCAAAGGCAGAGGCTTAACCCACTTAGCCACCCAGTTGCCCCAGAACTAGAGGGGTTTCAAGAGTCCTTTGCCGTTCTTAGAATATGCAGCTTTTGGAAACTAAAACCTCTTTATGTATAATGGACTCCTTTAGTAACAGAGGATCCCTGGATGTTCCCTATTGTCAAAGCAGTGGGGCTCTTTTTTGCGTGAAAAGCAGAACCCAAGGGTAGCAGAGTGTCAGTCATATTTTTTGACCATATACTTTCCGTTTTCCTTAATGATTATTTGCTCAACCCCCTGGGTAAATAATCTAGCCCTGGTACTTTTTGCTTTTTAATTTTATTTCCTAATTTAGAAATTTCTCAAACTGCACAGACATTAGTCTAATGTAACAACCCTCAGTGTATCCATCACCAGTCTTATTAGTTACCAACATTATACTGTTGCTGTTTCATCTATTCCCCCTTATTTCTTTCTTCTGGAATATGATAGAACAAATCTAAGATGATTTGTCATTTCATCTATAAATACTTGAGAATGTAGCCACAATAGATGTACACGTTGTTTTCTTTTTAGGCCACAATTTTATTACCATGCCCAACACAGCAGTTCTTTGATATCTGATATCTTGTTCATGTTCTGGCTTTTCTTGATTTGTTTTGTTTCTGTTTTTCCAAAAATGTTTATCTTTGGTTGTACTTAGGATCTGCAGAAAGCCATTTGCAGTTGCACCTTCTGCATGACCTATCCCTTTATGTGTCTTTTAATATTAATAATTTTTACCCCCTCCTTTTTTTTTTTTTTTTTTAAGAAACCAGATCGTTTGTCTTGAGAAATTTCCACCTTCTGAATTTGGCAGTCTTTCCTTGTGTGTTTAATGTTTGTCTGTCATTTGTATTTCCTGTAAAGTAGTGGGTGGATCTAGACCATGCTGTCCATTTAAAATACAGTGCAAGCCACATGTGTCAATTAAATATACCAGTAGCCACAAAAAGGGAACAGATGAAATTAATTTTAATGTTTTTTTAACCCAGAATACTTCAGATGTCATTTCAGTTTGTGATTGGTGTAAGAATTAAGACACTTTATTTTCTCTTTTTGAACAAAGTCTTTGAAATCTCATATATTGTATTTTATACTTAATGGCACATCACGATTCTGGCTAGCCACATGTGGTTTGATTATAGAATTGGATAGCACAGGTGGAGAGGTTGGTAAGATTCAGATTTAATATTTTGTGGGAGACAGTGTTTTATAAGTGGTGCCCTTTCTGTTACTTCACATCAGGAGGCATGTAATGTCTGCTTATGCTATTTTAGTGGTGTTAGAATGTTAGTATCTATTTTAAATTATCTGCTCCCTGTCAGCCTTTTACCCAGTAGCATTGCTACTAGGCCCATTGCCTAGATCCGTTATGTCATTAGGGATTGAGAAATGATGATTTTCTATTATACTCTTCATTTCATTACCTGGAACTTCTCTCAAAAGACAAAATTTTCTTACCCCAAAAGATAGTTCATACAGGGAAAGGATAAATACTTTGTTTTTTCCCCTTTGTTCATCTGTTTTCACAGTTAGGAGTTGGTGCCATAGCAATCTCAAGTGGGGACTGATAAAGTAAAAATCTTTTTTTAATAACCTATGAACTTGATGATTTTTTTTGTATCTGTGCTTCAAACTATTATGGTCTTTCAGTTTTTGGATGCTAAATTGCCTCATTTTAGATGGGTGGGAGTTCCCTTTTGAAGTTAGTTCCTTTGTCCTTTTAACATGACCCTGTTATCTTCGGGTGCTTCCTTCTGGTAAAACAGAGTGAGTGCCCTGTATTTACCTGAAATAGTCTTTCCCCAGACCTGAATTAGCTGTTTCTCTTAAGAGTCTTAATCTTTTTTTTTCTTTTTTTTTTAAAGATTTTTATTTGTTTGTCAGAGAAAGAGTGAGCGAGCACAAGCAGGGGGAGAAGCAGGCTCTCCACTGAGCAGGGAGCCGGATGTGGGACTCAATCCCAGGACCGTGGGATTATGACCTGAGCACATGCTTAACTGACTGAGCCACCCAGGCATCCCAAGAGTCTTAATCTTTTTAGGAGAAATGGCATTTAGAAACCACAGCAGGCCTTGTTTATTTTAACTATACATGTCTTTTTGTTTTGTTTTGTTTTTTAAGGGTTACTTATTTTAGAGTGCGTGCATGAGTTGGGGGATGGGCAGAGGGAAAGAATCTTTAAGCAGGCTCCCCACTGAGCATGAAGCTTGATGCAGAACTCTATCCCATGACCCACGAGATCATGACCTGAGCCAAAACAAGTCTTAAGGATGTTCCACTGACTGAGCCACCCAGGCACCCCTTAACTATGCATATGTCCTAAGATTTAAAATTATAAAGAAGAGTTTAGCATATGTGGTAGAAAGAATTTTAACAGATATGTAGTGAAAAATAAGTGCTTTTCACTTAGTAAATGTTCAGTAACTACTTGAGTGAGTGATTTAGTCGGGGAGTGAATGAGTTGTTGTCTGGTTATTGGGATATTCTGTAAACCCTGCCATTTCCTTTCACTTGTTCTGAACTTAAGTATTCTATGCAGTAGCCAGGGAGCTTCCATTAGGGGTAGGCTTCACCCACTCTTTTCCTTTTTGTTAGAATGGTGTGCTGCTGAGAACTGTCTTGGACCCTGTGACTGGGGATCTGTCTGACACACGTACTAGGTACCTGGGGTCTCGTCCTGTGAAACTCTTTCGTGTCCGGATGCAAGGCCAGGAAGCAGTAAGTAATGAAAAGGGGCAGGCTGCATTTTTGGACATTAGTGGTATCAGCTTTTCTTTCAGTAATTCACCCATACATAGTTAGTTTGATACTAGCTCTCTCTTAATTAGCTTTTCTGTGGGAAGTCTTGGGTCCCTTCATGCAGAGTTTTCCATGGTCCTGAGCTACGTTTTGGTTATGGGTGAAATAGGTTATCAGTCTGTTCAGCTCTAGGGTGGGCAAATGGAGCTGACTGAGAGGTAGCTAGAAACCTCTTACAGGAGTACAACTACCCATGAGCAACCTTATATCAATACCAGGGTTTACTATGTAGGGTGAAAGAGGTTAGGAAACATTGTGTCCTTTGTAACTAAGAATGTTATTGTTGCTGAGTGTCATGCTAGTTCTTTATTTGTTACTGCATTTTTTTTTTTTAAGATTTTATTTATTTATCTGACAGATCGAGATCACAGGTAGGCAGAGAGGCAGGCAAAGAGAGAGAGGAGGAAGCAGGCTCCCTGCTGAGCAGAGAGCCTGATGTGGGGCTCGAATGCAGAACCCTGGGACCATGACCTGAGCTGAAGGCAGAGGCTTTAACCCACTGAACCACCAGGAGCCCCTTTGTTACTGGATTTAATTCTTGAAATGATCCTCCCTTGTTACAGTGTTCGCATTTTACTGATGTGGAAATTGAGCCTTAGAGAGGCTTAGAGAGATTGAGTGATTAGTTCATATGGTTTGTGGCCCGTGCTTTTAGCAAATACTAAGGCAGTCCTCTTCTCTAGTCCTCCTCCTCTTCTTTTTTTAGAGAAGAGAGAGGGAGTGTGCATGCGTGCACAAGGAGGGAGGGACACATGGGGAGGGAGAGAGAATCTCAAGCAGGCTCCACACTCCGTGTGGAACTTGACTGGGGGCTGGATCTCAAGACTCTTCAATCATGACCTGAGCCAAAATCAAGTCAGACACCTGACTAACCAACTGAGCCACCCAGGCACCTCTGGTGCTCTTTTTTCTTAAGGTAGTCTTAGGTTCCAACAATTCCTTGGGATATTCTGTTGACTAAAATTTGCAGATAGGGTGCTTGGTTAGCATTGCATGTTTGTCTTTTCCCCAAGCATGTTGGAATGTTTTTCTTTCCTCAGGTGTTGGCCATGTCAAGCCGGTCATGGTTGAGCTATTCCTACCAGTCTCGTTTCCATCTCACCCCCTTGTCTTACGAGACCCTGGAGTTTGCATCTGGCTTTGCCTCTGAACAGTGTCCTGAGGGTATTGTTGCCATCTCCACCAATACTCTGAGGTGAGAGTCCCATGGTTCAAGCCCAGTGGGAATCCTTTTTGCCAGTGGCTGGGATTGTGGTTTTGCCAGTGTGCTGGAAGAAGTTACGAAGCAGTGGCAGAGAGCCAGCTCTTTATCATGGCACTAGAGTGTTGCAACTGAAACCTTCGTTTGTCTCAGGATTTTAAGTACCTGGTAGCCAAGTTTTGATTTTTGGAGTTGTAGCTTCTGTTTAGATTTTCAGGGCCAAGTTCTAATATACTCCGCAGTATGGTTCAGTTTCCTTGAGATTAAACCATCTGTTTTTCCAGGGCAGTACTATTAGATTAGTTTTAGAGCTGGCAGGCATTGGTTCGCTGATAACTTTTTTTTATTTGGTCCTGTCATTTGCAGTGTTACATCTTCTAATTTTAACCTCAGTATAAATTATTTAGGCTTTTTGCAAGTTGAACAACTATTGTTTACGCAATGATGTTGGAGCAAGCACTGTTCTGTTGCAAGATGGCTATTCGGTTTGAAAAATAAGCTATATTCAGTTTGACTTTCTCAAGTTTCGGTTTTCATTTTTTCTTCTTTAATCTTTTAACACCACCTGTGTTCTTGCCTTGGTTGTAACTGTTTGTAAGAGGAACCCTATCAAGAGGATCTATACCCTCTTGTTATGAACTCCCAGATTTCTGTGCAGCACCTTTCAGGATCTTTCCAGTCATCGTTCTTTCTCTCTAACCCTCACGCCTTTATATACGTTCTATTCCAGCAGAATTGCTGTCTCCTCTCTCATGTTTTTTTTTACTCTGTGCCCTGGCATGCTTCCCACCCACATCTCTGCCAGTCAAGACCTAGCCTCATTCATAGACATTCACATTATTTATGGGTGCTCCTTCTCTTTTGAATTCCTATAAATGTGGCCACAGCCACAGATTTTTTCACTTTGTAGCAGAAGAGCGTTTCCTCCCCAGAACAGAATCTTTCAGGGAAGGCCACTGTGTGAAATAGTTAATAGCAGAATTCTTAGTAACACCAGTGTTTAGAGTAATTACTGTCAAAACTAGTCACTTCCACATATGAATAATGCTGCTGTGGATATTCTTGTGCATGTTTTTGGGGGGGCATATATTTTCATTTTTCTTTGATATATATCTGAAAGAGTGGAATGGTGGGTTCTGTGGTAACTCTGTATTTAACTTTCTGAGGAGTTTGGAAAGCAAATTGCTTTCCAAAGGGGCTGCACTGTTTTTGTTTTCCACAAGTAAGGTATGAGAGTTTCAGTTTCTTCACATCCTCACCCACATGCATTTATTTGACTTCTTGATTCCAGCCATTCTAGTAAGTGTGAAGTGGTATCTCATGGTGGTTTAGATGGACAGTTTTTTGATGCTTAATGATAAGCATGTGCTTTCTTGCTATTTTTCTTTGGAGTACTGTTGAGATCCCTTGCTTATTTTTAACTGGATAATTCTTTTTTCATTACTGAATTCTAAGAGTTCTTTGTATAGTCTAGTTGTAATGCCCTTATCAGATAAGATTTGCACGTATTTTCTCCTAATTTTCTCCCATTCCGTAGATTGTCTTTTCACTTTCTCAGTGATGTTCTTTGGTGCACAAAAGCTTATTAATTATTAAAGTCCACTTGAAAACTGCCTGAAGTCCTGTTGGGTATCACCAGTGGTATAAGTTCTACTTAGATGTTCACTAGCCACATACTTTCTTAGGAATACAACATGGGAATATCGGTGCTGCCTCCTGTGTTGGGTATGTCCTGAGAGCAGGTTTTCTCTCTACTTTGAATCTGCTTGTCGTGGTAGGGTGCCTTTATAAGACAGATCATTATGTGGGTTGGACCAGAAGAATCAAAACTGAAGGATCGGTGGTTTGGGTTTTGTTTTCTTTATGTGAAACTTTTTTTTTTTCCCTTCTTGCAGAATGACCACTTTTGATGCTTAAACACTTAATTTCATCATTCAGATATTTGTAAAATACCTGATCGAGTGTTTCTTTCCAAAGAGAGGAATATGCCAACATTAGAGCTTTTAGGGATCAATGCATTTGTGTGACCAGTCACAGGCCATTTTGATAGGAGTTTCTAAATCCTGAGTGAGTGATCTGTTGATTCCCTGCCTTTTCCCCCGTAGGATTTTAGCATTGGAGAAGCTAGGTGCTGTCTTCAATCAGGTGGCCTTTCCACTGCAGTACACACCCAGGAAATTTGTTATTCACCCTGAGAGTAACAACCTTATCATCATTGAGACGGACCACAATGCCTACACTGAGGCAACAAAAGCTCAGAGGAAGCAGCAAATGGCCGAGGTAATGAGACTGACCTTAGGGTTTAGTTAAAAGGCATTCATATGAAATATTGTTGAAAAGTTTAAACTTGTATAATTGCTGATCATATTACACATTTTATATATGTATCTATATATATATATCTATAGTATATTATACATTAAAAAAAGACCCACGTTCTTTTCAGGGCTTTTAAGCAGAGCCCTTGCCCCTATCCTTGGTTTTAGAAGTTTTCTTGTGACTTGGGACTAATACACGAACCTGGGTTTATTGAGTTTTCAGCTTTCCTTCTGGAACAGAGTTCTTCAATCCTTGAGCTTCCCAAACAGCCTGTGTATTTGTTTCCTAGATTTGGGCCCAAAAGAGACAGTGTTCAATTCTCCACAACACTAGTTCTTTCCAGAAATCATTTCCCAGCAAAAAAAAAAAACCCCAAATAGCCCCATCATGCAAAACTGTATCTCGTAGCAAGGGAAATCAGGGAGGTTAGGTAGAAAAGTGGTGTTTTTGTTTGATGTGTCTGAGACCACTTGCTAAGTATTTGCCACAGTCAATGTTAGGTTTTTTTGACATTAAAAAATGAAGTACCTGGTTTTTTCCTTCAGTGGTTTTCTCTCTTCCCCTTGTCTGTACACCTTTCCCTTTAATCTTCATTTTGGGGAAAAATCTGGTTTTGGCCTACAGACTTTGCTATTTAGGATATGAACTGTTGTGCTACTTGTCCACTTTTTACCCACCATCTACCTCTGAATATACCAACTCTTCTGTTTTTGTGTTTGTGATTCTGTTTTTTAATTTAGGAAATGGTAGAAGCAGCAGGGGAGGATGAGCGGGAGCTTGCTGCAGAGATGGCAGCAGCATTCCTCAATGAAAACCTTCCTGAGTCCATTTTTGGAGCTCCTAAAGCTGGCAATGGGCAGTGGGCCTCTGTGATCCGAGTGATGAATCCTATTCAAGGGAACACGCTGGATCTTGTCCAGCTAGAACAGAATGAGGCCGCTTTTAGGTAAGGAGCTCTGGACATCTAGGGTTTTGAGGGCAGGAATTCTCTGGGCTGTAGTTAATACCCGACTCCTGTTTCTCTGTTTACAGTGTGGCTGTATGCAGGTTTTCCAACACTGGTGATGATTGGTATGTGTTGGTGGGCGTGGCCAAAGACCTGATTCTCAATCCCAGGTCTGTAGCCGGGGGCTTTGTCTATACCTACAAGCTCGTGAATAATGGGGAAAAACTGGAGTTTTTGCACAAGGTAAGAACCAGCCATTGGTTCTCCTGGATCTTAGGTCCTACTGGTCTCTCCCACTTTTGCTTAAGTCATGGGTCAGGTCTTCTGGTGGCCATTTTGGAAGCCAGCTCATTGATTATGTTCCATCTTTTGGTGGCACACAGAAAATGCTGGGGCTCTCCTGCTCCAGTGAAGCTCCACTGCCTGGGAGTCTGGCAGGAAGCCTATATACTAACCAGCCACAATGGTGACATAGATGCACACAGAATTGGCCCCTTGTTTACTGGTTTTACTAAGCAGGCAGCAATTTGTGATCTCTGGAGAATTAACATTTAATGGATACACTTTCCCTTTGGAAAAATGAAAAAGTTCTGGGGGTGGATGGTGGTGATGGTTGCACAACACTGTGAACATGTTTGATGCCACTGAATTGTATACTAAAAAATGCTCAAAATGATAAATTTTATGTGTATCTTATCACAATTTTTAAATTAAGAGGGAAAATATCCCATTCTCCCACATGGATAGCATATGCATGTAGCTGCTCTAGCCCTTCACCAGGGGAATGTCCTCTAGGAAGTAATTACTCATGTTCTTTTCTTTGTGCTAAACTCATTGTATCTCCCTTACAACTGAGATGTCACTTGGCACTAGCACTCCTTTCCCATCCATCCACAACCAGGAATCACTTCTGCATTGAGGCTTCATTGTTTGTGGCACCAGTTGAATTAGCACAGGCTCTGAGACCACATTCATCAGGCCTCAGGGCTTCCTTTGGCTTGTGGCACTGATCCATTTGCTGAGTGACGTACAGTGCACTGTGGGACCTGTTCATAGACTTGTATGTGTGGTTTATTTCTCTGAGGAGCCAAAGGTGATCACACACTGTCTCGTAGACATTTGGGGTCAAGAGGGTACGGTTAGCATATGGCTGGTGTTCTAATAGCTGCATTGCCTGCTTTTCTTCTCACAGACTCCAGTGGAAGAGGTCCCTGCTGCCATTGCTCCATTCCAGGGGAGGGTCTTGATTGGTGTGGGGAAGCTTCTGCGAGTTTATGACCTGGGGAAGAAGAAGTTACTCCGAAAGTGTGAGAACAAGGTAAATAGCTTGTACAGGGAATCAGAACTAGCTAGTGAGGAAGGAGGAAACATTGGTGGGATAGTGGACAGTTACTTAAAATCATATGTCTTTTTAGGATCTTGTAGATCCTCAATTCCAGCCTTAGAATTAGGCCTTTGTGACTTGAGAAGGACAAAAGTTAGGTCAGTTTCTTGACTTCTTCACACTAAGAACCATATTTCTGTCCTGTGGACACACTAAGAACCATATTTCTGTTAAATACAGAGTATTTAACTGTGAGAATTGAGCATACATTTCCACTGTATTAAAACCAGTTAGCTCTTTTTCCATCTTTTAGGAGTTTATTGTTGACTGCCATTCTGTATGTCATATATAAATATATGCTTCAATCAGGAGAAGCTGAACTGTCTCTGGGTTCTGAATCTCAAGGTTATACCCATTGATGTCTTTGTTTTTCCCAGCATATTGCCAATTACATCTCTGGGATCCAGACTATTGGACACAGGGTAATTGTGTCTGATGTCCAAGAAAGTTTCATCTGGGTTCGATACAAGCGTAATGAGAACCAGCTTATCATTTTCGCCGATGATACTTACCCACGATGGGTCACTACAGCTAGCCTCCTGGACTATGACACTGTGGCGGGGGCAGACAAATTTGGCAACATTTGTGTGGTGAGTTGATGTTTATGTCGGTTACAGTGTTGTGTAGGAAAGCCAGCTCTTTTCAGTGGTAAAGTCAAGGACATAGGACTATGATCTCTAGTACGGAAATTGAAAATAGGTATAAAATTTAATCCTAAAGCCAGCTCTAAAAAGGAAATTTTGTGTTCTTTAAGCCATCTTCCTTTTTTTTTCTTTCTTTCTTTTTTTTTTTTTTTAATATTTTATTTATTTATTTGAGAGAGAGACAGTGAGAGAGAGCATGAGTGAGGAGAAGGTCAGAGAGAGAAGCAGACTCCCCATGGAGCTGGGAGCCCGATGCGGGACTCGATCCCGGGAATCCAGGATCATGACCTGAGCCGAAGGCAGTCGTCCAACCAACTGAGCCACCCAGGCGTCCCTTTTCTTTTTTTTTTTTAAGATTTCATTTATTTGACAGAGCACAGGCAGGGAGACCAGCAAGGCAGAGCAGGAGCGAGAAACATCTCCCCAGTGAGCAGGGAGCCCAATCCAGGACTCGATGTGGGACTTGATCCAGGACCCTGAATTCATGACCTAAACTGAAGGCAGACGCTTAACTGACTGAGCCACCCAGGCACCCTCTTTAAGCCCTCTTACCAGTCATTTATTTTTATATTTAAAGATTTTAAAATTATTATTTAATCTTCTGTACACCCAACATGGGGCTTGAACTTAACCCTGAGATTTAAGAGTTGCATACTCTATTACTGAGCCAGTCAAGCTCCCCATTCTTATCAGACATTAGAGTCCCCTGTCCCCGTCCTTCCATCACCTGACCGGTCCATCTCCCTCCCTCCTCCTTATGGAATATGATTTAATAGTGATCATAGGTTTTGCTTGTAATGAGTAAAAATTATTTTTATCTGTGCGAGAATTTTGGTTTTCTCTTTTTAAGCCCAATTTGACTTCTTTTGTGTATGTTTTATAGCCTTTGTTTTGTTCTTGCTCATGGGTTGAATCTCCGGAGTTTGTCACTCAGACATCAGGTTGCAGGAGATAGGCTTAGGCTTTGCTGAAGGTGGTGGTCCCAGGCTTGCTTTCAGGGATCTAGGGCAAACATGTTGCTTGGTGATCCAGGTGAGTCGGTGTAGGAGCCAGCCCCATGACTTCTGTCACTTCCTTATAGGTGAGGCTCCCACCTAACACCAATGACGAAGTGGATGAGGATCCCACAGGAAACAAAGCCCTATGGGACCGGGGCTTGCTCAACGGGGCCTCTCAGAAGGTAAGATTGCAGAAGCGACCTGGAAAGAGAGGTATCAGCCTGCAGGCTACATTTCCCACGACCCATACTGAGGGAACATTTTGTAGTTCGCTGTCTGCCGTGCACGTGACTATGCTGAGCACTCTCCTGCTCAGGGGTGTCCTTTCAGAGCCTGTGATGGGTAGATGTTGGGTTTGATGTACAGTGACCGAGTCACCATTCCATTTTTATCACTGCAAAATAGAATTTTTTCAAGACATTTTAGCAGTGACTAGAGCATAGTGTGTTCCTTGGAAAAAATCATTGCACACATTCCTGATATTAACCGGCTCTTCTCTGAGGGGTTGTTCTGGGCTCTTTACTTTTCTGCTGTAGGTATATACTTCTGTAGTAGAGCATCTCTGGACTTTTAAAATAGGTCTGTTTTAGAGAGCTCGTCGGATGATTGCTGCTTTTTAACAATTATCTGTGGTTTCTTTTTTTATTGCAAACTTGATAATTTAACAATGCTTTTCCATTATAATTATCAGAAATGATTTAACATCAACATTGTGACATTAATCTCAAGTAAATGTTAAGTTTTCAATTAGCAATAATCACGCCTCGGATAAACCTCATTGGCTACGATACTGCCACTGTGCAAAGCTTCAAGTAAATGTTAAGAAAATTGTAAAGTATTTTTATATGTTAGTAATGTTTGGATTTAAAAGAAGGTGAAATCTGCTCTTTGGAGGCACTACTTGCTCTTGGGAATCTAGAATAGGTTCGGAGGGCAAGGGCACAGTTACTAGTCTGTTTTCAACTTACAGGCGGAGGTGATCATGAACTACCATGTGGGCGAGACCGTCCTGTCATTACAGAAGACCACACTGATCCCTGGAGGCTCAGAATCGCTTGTCTATACCACCTTGTCAGGAGGAATTGGCATCCTTGTCCCATTCACATCCCATGAGGTGAAATCTCCCACATTCTTTTGGCCTTTGCCTTCACAAGGTTGTTTCCTGGTGCTAAATCAGCCTAAGAGGGCATATCTTCTGTCTCCACCTGCAGCTGGGCATGTTTTGGAAATATTACAAGGTGATAGAAGTGCCTCAGAAAATAGGAATCCTGATTTCCCTCTTCCACCAAGCCATTTGTTTTTATACTGTACCAGGGTTTGGTTTAGTTCTTTTTTAAAGATATCTTAGAGAGACAGAGAGAGAGGAGTGCGAGCGCACAAGCAGGGGAAGGGTCTGAGGGAGAGGAAAAGAGAATCCTCAGACAGACTCTCCACTGAGCATGGAGCCCGACCTGAGGCTTGATCCCAGGACCCTGAGGTCGTGACCTGAGCCAAAGTCAAGAGTCTTTTGCTTAAGCATTTGAGCTACCCAGGCACCCCAGGTTTGGTTTCTTACTGGTATGGGTATAGAGTTAGTGGCCAAAGCCCCAGAACCAAACCCCACAGACTAGGAATGATGATTACTACAGTGAGGTATACTGTGTACTTGCTGCCTCCTTGGCTCAGCTCTGGGATTGGCTAAATTGGGTTTATGTCATTCCAGCTAAGGAAACAGAGATCAGGAATCTGACTTTACAAATCTGTCTTTACATATGTTGTTCTCTTGTGTTCTGCAGATATAGGTGGGTTTTTTTTTTTTTCAGATTTTAGGTCTCTTGTAGCAAGAAAACCTGGGGTTGTCACAGGAACAGTTTGATAGTTAACATCTGTTTGGATGGTTTAAAAAAAAATAATAAGATCAGTGACTTGTCTGTTCATTGTGCTTCTGGAAACTGTAGACTAGTTGAAATCATTTTTTCTTTAGTGATAGATTTCTTTATATCTTCTACCAGGACCATGACTTTTTCCAACACGTAGAAATGCATCTACGGTCTGAGCATCCTCCTCTCTGTGGACGAGACCACCTCAGTTTTCGTTCCTATTACTTCCCTGTTAAGGTAGGTCTTTGTTGGAAATCTGAGTTGGAAAGGGGGATCTTTGCCCCATATAACTTGTCTTTTCTCTGGACATCCCTCTCTGGTAAATCAGAACAGTCCTGATTGAAGGAACATCAAAGGAGTGGATTGATGGGAGTCAGTAATGGCGGAGAAGAATGACTAGTGATTTTCAAGGACCTCTTCCCCCAGGGCAGACCACAGCCAGAGAAGAGGCTTCCCCCAGTTTTGCTACTCTGAACACAGGATACTAAGGATGAACTTAGAGTAGTGTCCCTGGCTCTGAAATGGTTCAGATACCTGAGAGAGAATAAAAGTTTTCTTTGCTGCTGCTTTAGCATGCCACTTCCTTTAAGCATCTGACCTATTTCTTACTCACTTTTCTGTGTCTTAGAATGTGATAGATGGAGATCTCTGTGAGCAGTTCAACTCCATGGAGCCCAACAAACAGAAGAACGTCTCTGAAGAACTGGACCGAACCCCACCTGAGGTGTCCAAGAAGCTTGAGGACATCCGGACCCGCTATGCCTTCTGAGCCCTTGCTTTTCCTGTGGGACTTGTGTCAGAGACTGTTCTGTTTCCCTACCACATGGCTCCTAACCCACATATCAGAAGAAGGGTGGCTGGATAAGACTTTGTAATATTAAAGCTAGGTCTTGCCTATCCAGTCTTCCCTGGAGTGACTGCTTCCCCCTAAAATTGGCACTGAACTTCGCTATGCTTCTTCCTACCTAGTACCTAATACAGTGCTCCCAGTTTCTGGTGTGTAATAAGATGTTCCCTCTCCCCCAAACCTTTCCCTACATTGATACTTCTGGGTCTCTTTGTCTACTTTTGTATACACCCTTAGTTTTTAACTGGTTTTCTTGTAAATATAGTTTTGTACAATGTTATCTTTGTGGGAGGGAGGGAGGGAGGCAAGCTGAGGTGGGGACCAGGTTGAATATAGTCTAACTCCTGAGTTCTGCCACTCTGGAATCTAACCAGAAATACAGATCTAGTTTTGAAGGTGGCTTGTGTCCATGTGTCTTTTCTGGGGGTGAGAATTTAGGTGGGGAATTTGAGCCCGAGTTAGAGCGTGAAGAATGGAGTACCCTCCTTCCTTCCAGCTACCTGCTTGTACTTCTGGCGCCCTGTAGCCTCACAATCCCAGTTCCATGGTGGGTTTTTTGGGCTTGTAGTTCTTTTTGCAGTATAAGTGAAACTTGGGCTCAGTAATAACCATGCGGTCAGCCATGCTTCTTCCCATTGGATATTGAGGAATGGTGCCTGATTTCTTCTCCCTTGTTTTAGCTTCCTTCTACTTTGAGGTCTTAGAGTGAAGGATTTGGCATGCATTCCAGGTGGGGGGGTCTCTTAACAGATGCTCCGTTTACTTCTACAGCTCCCGAAATGATCATTTGGCATATGACTCCTAGGAAGGATGAGTAAGTACAGAAGAACCTAGAAACTAACCTGCCCTTGGGAACAAAATCAGTATACGTGGTCCCTATTTAAAGGCTCATGGGTAACCGTTGCGGGGGGGCGGGGTTGCGTGGTAGGGAGTCCTGTCAGCATTGGACGTTTTAGGCAAACTCAGGAGGGCCTTTGGAGTATGAGGTGGCAGCACTGGTAGCCTGTCACCTGAAAATGTCCACACGTGAAAAGGCAGCCTTAATCTCCCAGGTAGTTCCCCAGGTTTATTGAACCCGGAAAGACCTGAGCTCACTGCTGTTCTTGGTCTTCAACAGAGTAAAACATTCTTCATGTGCGTAGGCTCAGCCACTTCCACGAGCAGATTCTCTGTGGCTAGCACTGTGTTAGAATCAGGAATGGAGGTGGTTAGACACAACCTTTGGCCCCGAGCAGCCCACAGTCCACTGTTGAGAGGGTTCCTCATGCTGCATATCTCTAATCATGACTAGGTTTTAGAGCAGTGAGGAAAGATCCAGGTTTTGCCAGGAATTGAATCGCTAGTTAACACTTTTATTATCTCACTGATTCACATAGCAGGTGACACTTTAGAATTACATTTTTATGGCCTAATTCCAGGACTTATTTTTTCTGTGAGCCCTACTTAAATCTATTCCGTTCGGGCTGTCAGATTGTCTGATGTTGACATGTAGTAGTCTGGGAAACTTCACGTAGATGCTTGAGTAGTGGCCCCTTGTGCCCGGTTTTCTCCTGAAGTACTGCTTCCTGTAGTCATAGGGGGTTTATGTAAGAAAGGAAAACTTGATCTCTGTATAGAATTAGGAATTGTCTATACAGAGGGGTTGGGGGGATGCAGCACTTCATGGGAGGCAGGCTTTGTAATAAGAAGGTGGGGTGCCTCCTTCTTCCTGTGGGAAGATGTGATTGGCTTGTTTGAATAAATCTATAGACTAGAAATCTATAGACTTGATTCTGCTGCCCAGAAATGAGCAGGAATGGTATAGTCCTTTGATAAAGAGGCTTAGGTTTAGGTTGGGAACCAGGGGAACTTGCACTTAGGCCATTTGAAGCCTTTAATTTTACAGCATATAATACTGAATCTTTTTTTTTTTTTTAAGATTTTATTTATTTGACAGAGAGATCACAAGTAGGCAGAGAGGGAGGAAGGGAAGCAGGCCCCTTGCTGAGCAGAAAGCCTGATGCGGGACTCGATCCCAGGACCCTGAGATCATGACCCGAGCTGAAGGCAGCGACTTAACCCACTGAGCCACCCAGGCGCCCTATAATACTGAATCTTAATTTTAGATCTTTTCAGCTGGGAATGTGTGGAATGAGTATTGCCCCACTGGAGAGCTATAGGTAGGCCAGGCAAAGCTTTCCTCCTTTCGCATTCTTCTGTAACCCAAAGCCCAGGGAAAATGATAACAAACTCAGTGGGATTGTCACAGACATGTGGGTGCATATTGCAAAAGGTGGTAGATGACAGCAAATGATGAGCTAATAATATTCTGAGCATTGTACTAATAATAAGCACAGTAAGAAATTCACAGGGTTTGTTCTGTTGAATTTATTAATAGCCTAGTAGAGAAGGCTTTTGCATGTAAAACAATCAAAATGTGTTTATGGTAGAAAGAACTAGAATCAGGCAACCTGTCTGATCCGGCTTGGCCAGATAACAGCTGAGTGAATTTGGGCAAGCCATTTAAAATTTATGAGCCTTGGTTCCCGCATCTTAAAGGGAGAGATGTCAGATAAGCTGCATGCAAGTCCATTACTGCGTTGCTCAACCTTCCTTGAGACAGCATCTTGGTTCCTAAGAGTACCGACATTATCAAAAAAGTCAAAGTGACCCTATGCCTTTGGGCAGTACAAATTTTGTTAGTATGTTTTATTTTTTTCTCTCAAATTTCTCTAATCATGAAAATCATCCCTTAAGCCACTCAATATAGATTCCCGGGCACTTTCCCCTAAAGATTGTGAAATGCTAAGTCTAAAATGGGAACTTGTAAATAAGTCTAGACATGAACTCACAGGCCTGAATTCAGTCAGTCAAGTCTTCGCCTCTCTGAAGAGATCTATGACATTGGTATGGCGGGTTGCATCACCCTAACATGGAGATAAACAGGGTTGGTGTGAGAGTAAAATGAGAACATGCATCCGGAATACCCAGCACCCAGCTCGGCACATGATGGGGGCTCATTGAGCCAAACGTAAACTCTTTACATATATGGGACTTAGGTCAGGAAGACCAGTGAAGTCTTCCATTTTCCTTTAGGAGTCCCGGAAGAACCATAGAGGACTCTCCCCTCCGCACCCAGTACACACGTTAGGATGTTTTCTTTTCCCCTCATACTGCACTAACTTCTGATGTGTCTGTTGACTCTGTCACATTCCCAAATGGGTGCTAGATAAGGTAGAGTGTTAAGGGATATACAGATAACATTTCAGCTCTGTAACTTAGAGGCCTTCTGGACTTGATTTCTCTACCAGGTTTCTAACAGCTGGAAAGATTTTTTTATCTTTTTTGTCTATTGTATCCCCCCAGCTTTGAGGTATAATTGACATATATCACTGCATAAGTTTAAAGTGTACAGCATCATGGTTTGGCTGATGAATACACAATGAAAAATGATTACATAACTCATCTCAGAGATAGAATAAAAAGAAAGCAAAAATACTTCTTTTCTCCTTGGGATGAGCACTTAGGATCTACTCTCTTAACAACTTTCACATATATTACATAGCAGTGTTAATTACAGTCTAATATGTCTAATTATAGTCTAATAGACATATAAAATTATATGTCTAATAATTAGGACTGGAAGTTGATACCTTTTGACCACCTTGCTCCAACACTGCTGCCACCTCCGTTCCCAACTACAGATCTCCTATCCTTTCAGGAGTTAGGTGTTTTTTTAGATTCCACAGATAGGTGAGATCATACAGGATTCCGCTCGACTTAATTCACTTAGCGTAATACCTGTGTAACAAAGGGCAAGATTTCCTTGTAGTTTTTTTTAATGATTGAATAATATTCCATTGCATATATGTATGTCACGACTTCTGTTATTATGTTATTTTCCAGTATGGTTAACATACAGTGTTCTGTTGTATTTCAGTATACAGTGTGTTTAATGTTTCAGGTATACAATAATAACAGTAATTCCACAATTCCGTGTTACTTAGTGCTCATCAGGATAAGTGCACTTTTAATCCCCATGGCTATTTCCCCATCCCCCCACTCATCTCCCTTGTGATAACCATCCATTTGTTTTCTGTAGTTAAGAGTCTGTTTCTTGGTTTGTCTCTTTTTTCACCCCCCTTTCCTCATTTGTTTCTTTTTTTTTTTTAAAGATTTTTATTTATTTATTTGACAGAGAGAGAGCACAAGTAGACAGAGAGAGAGGCAGAGAGAGAGAGAGAGAGGAAAGCAGGCTCTCCACTCAGCAGAGAGCCCGATGCGGGACTCGATCCTAGGACCCTGAGATCATGACCTGAGCCGAAGGCAGTGGCTTAACCCACTGAGCCACCCAGGCGCCCATCCTCATTTGTTTCTTAAGTTCCAATATGAGTGAGATAATAGGGTATTTCTTTCTCACTGACTTAATTTCACTTAGCGTTATACTTTATAGCCGCATCAGTGTCATTGCAAATGGCAAGACGGCAGTTCTTTTTTTATGGCTGTGTGTGTGTGTGTGTGTGTGTGTGTGTGTGTGTGTGTGTTTACGTACCACATCTTTACCTCCTCATCTATTGATGGACACTTGTGTTGCTTCCATAATTTGGTGATTGTAAATAAGCTGCTCTAAACATAGGGGTGCATGTATCCCTTTGAATAGTGCTTTTGTATTTTGGGGGTGAAAACCCAGTAGTGCAATTCCTGGATAGTAGGGTAATTCTATTTTTCACTTTTTGAGGAACCATCATACTGTTTGCAGCGTGGCTGCACCAGTCTGCATCCTCGCCAGCGCTGCGTGAGGGTCCCTTTTTCTCCACATCCTCACCAACACTTGTTAACACTTGTTTCTTTTTGATTTTAGCCATTCTGACAGATGTGAGGTGATAACCTTATTATGGTTTTGATTTGCATTTCCCTGACGATGAATGATGTTGAGCATCTCTTCATGTGTCTGTTGGCCGTCTTTGGAGAATTGGAGAAAGGTCTGTTCATGTCTTCTTCACATTCTTTAATGGGATTATTTGTTTTTTGGGTGTTGAGTTGTAACAGTTCTCTATATTTTGGATACTGATCATTTATCAAATATGTCATTTGCCAAGCATCTTCTCCCATTCAGTAGATGAAGGCAGAGGCTTTAACCCACTGAGCCACCCAGGCACCCCTTGTGCAAAAGCTTTTTATTTTGATGTAGTCCCAGTGGTTTATTTTTGCTTTTATTTCTCTTTCCCCGGGAAACCTGCTTAGGCAAATGTTGGCATGGCTAATGTCAGATATTACTGCCTGTTACCTAAGGATTTTTATGGTTTCAGGTCTCACATTTAGGTCTTTCATCCATTTTGAGTTTATTTTTGTGTATCTACATTGGAGAAATGTCTGTTAAGTTCCTTTGCCCATCTTTCTCTAATTTGTTAATTATAGAAATATAATTAACAGTGTTAATAGTGTCAGATGTGCAACATAATGATTCAGAAATTCTACACATTAAAACTCAGTGCTCATCAAGATAAGTGTACTCTAGGGGCGCCTGGGTGGATCAGTCCATTAAGCGTCCGACTCTTGGTTTTGGCTCAGGTCATGATCCTAGGTCGTGAGATCGAGCCCCACGTGTTTGAGATTCTCTCCTTCTCCTTCCCCCTATGCCTGAGTGCATGTACTCTCTCTCTTTCTCTCAAATAAATAAAATCATAAAGGAAAAAAAAGGAGAAGTGTACTCTTTTTTTTTTTTTTAAAGATTTTATTTATTTATTTGACAGACAGAGATCACAAGTAGGCAGAGAGGCAGGCAGAGAGAGAGGCAAGCAGGCTCCCCACAGAGCAGAGAACCCGATGCGGGACTCGATCCCAGGACCCTGAGATCATGACCTGAGCCAAAGGCAGCGGCTTAATCCACTGAGCCACCCAGGCGCCCGAGAAGTGTACTCTTGATTCTCTGTTTCACCACTGCTCACAATTTCTCCCCTCTGGCAACCACCCAGTTTATTCTTTGTTTTTTAAGATGTTTTTTGTTTTGTTTTGTTTTTTGGTCTCTTTTCTTTGTTTCTTAAATTCAACATAGGAATGGAAGCAGAGTCTTTCTCTGACTGACTTACTTCACTTAGCATTATACTCTCACTCTGTGTCATTGCCTAGGGAAAGATTTCATTCTTGTTTATGGCTGAGTAATATTCCATAATACATATACACATCTTCATTGATGGAAGTTTAAACAACTTCTGTATCTTGGTTACTGTAAATAATGCTGTAATAAATAAAAGAGCGCATGTTATCTTTTTGAATTAGTGTTCCCCTTTGCCCATTTTTTTAAGGGATTATTTGCTATTGAGTTGTATGAGTTCTTTATATATTTTGGATGTTAACCCCTTACCTAGATACTTAGTTTGCAACTTACCTAGATACTTTTTTGCAACTAAGCACATTTAGCTGTATTTTTTTTCCCCATTCTGTTGGCTGTCCTCTCACTTTGTTGATTTTTCTTTTTGTGCAGAAGCTTTTTCATTTTTTCATTTTCATTCATCCCACTTGTTTATTTTTGATTTTGTTGCCTGTGCTTACGGTGTCATATCCAGGAATTGTCGCCATTGAGCTTCCTTCATTTGTTTGTCCATAAATTTGCTTGTGGTCTGCAAGTAGAATTTCTGGAGCACAGGCACAGGGAATTAGGCTCGAATATGTTGAGCTCAGGAATTTTGTCTAGTTCATAGCTGTTGTCCCAGAAGCTACAAAATGTGATTAATAAAACTTGATGGTACAATGAGACTAAGTTACAGATCCCATCTATGTAGGTGTTAGGGGGACTAATGAACTCCTTTGGTTTAACTGAGCAGCCAGGTAAATGGGGAACTCTGTAGACTTACAGAACACATCGGAGTCTTCCATGGAACTCAGAAAGGAAATGTCAAGACTGAGGCATTTGCCCTGAGTGACTAGGATTGCTCCCTTCCTGCTGTTCTGTTAGATCCCGTAACTTGGATCTAAGAAAGAACTGAAAAGTTTTCAGCTGCCTCATCTTTCCCTGACCTCATAGTTAGAGGTTCTGCAGATGCTGTTTCCTCTGGAAGATCTCTTGCCAAGAATAGCATTCCTGGGGTGGGGTTGGGGGCCAAGTTGAACTATGGATGGAATGTTGCTTTTCTTGGCATTTTTTTAAATGTATTGCTAGCAGGACTGCTGTGGCTGGGAAAGGCACTTGGAGTTCACTCTTGTCATGGGGAGAAGAGCACTGGTCTTCAGAATGTGTGCTGCTCCTGTGATGCCATCTCTCTTGAGTTTCTCATAAGTGGGAAGCCAGAAACGTTGGGAACATTCTTCAGATGAGATCAACCCGGCTTCTGATTTTTTAAAAAAAAATTCCTGAATTCTGTTTCTGTTCAAAAAAGAAATGACATGTGTTTGCCTGAGTCATCTACTTGCTCACGTGCATATGGTATATTATCTGTGGGTATTTTGTTTATTATGCCTTTAAAACACATTCAAGGGCTATATCAAGACCTCGGAAGGGGCACCTGGGTGGCTCAGTGGGTTAAGCCTCTGCCTTCTGTTCAGGTCGTGGTCTCATGGTCCTGGGATCAAGCCCCACATCTGGCTCTCTGCTCAGTGGGGAGCCTGCTTCCCCCTCTCTCTCTCTGCCTGTGATCTCTCTCTCTGTCAAATAAATAAAATCTTTAAAAAAAAAAAAAAACCTCAGAAGAACCATCTCTGCTGCTGAAATCAAACCTTGTCCACAAAAATAAGTGTGGGGGCCATTGGGCTTAATCTTGGGTATGTGGTAGGGAGTCATTAAACAACTGTGGTCAGTGGCTACTACATTTGGGGATCTGTTAGCCCAGTGTGTGGGGCAAACTGAAATCAGCAGATACACACTACACAGTGGTCAGAAGAGTCCCCTCCGCCAGTCTGCTCCGGCCTAGCCAACTATTCCTATAGAAGCTTGAAAACCAACCTCAGAAGTCATGACCAACCCACTAGAGGATGCTGACAAATTTATTTATTCTACCAGGATTTACTAAGCACCTACTACGTGCCATCTGCTTGCAGGTCTGCTCTGCATCCAAAAGTTGAAGGACAGTTTTTATAATCTAGCAGTTCTGGTGAGTTTGCTAGGGAGCCTGGCGGCAAGTTTCTGAAGAGCCATGTCTCTTCGTCTCCTCAGTTAAAACAGGCACGGCCTTGTGACTTCTGGGAAAAGTCAGAAGATCCTGAATCTGAAAAAAAAGGTGGATGGTGGGTACCCAAAAGTTTTCAGTCCAAAAAGAGAAAGAAACCTGTTGCAGCGTGCAGTGGTTTTTAACTCTTTTTTTTTTTTTTAAATTAAGACTTTATTTGTTTATTTGACAGAGATCACAAATAGGGAGAGAGGCAGGTGGCTGGTGGGGGGGGGAGCAAGCTCCCCGCTGAGCAGAGAGCCTGATGTGGGGCTGGATCCCAGGACCCTGAGATCATGACCTGAGCCGAAGGCAGACGCTTTAACCCACTGAGCCACCCAGGCGCCCCCAGTGGCTTTTAACTCTTAACTGGACATTAGGATCATCTGTTTGTCAGAATAGATTGCTGCCATTTTGTCCCCAGATTACTCTTAATCTCTGCTGGTATCTGGGCATATGTATAGTTCACTGTCTGGTGGTCATCAGACTTAGAAATCATTAGGTTGGGTAGGGAATGAGGGAACAGTGTTTATTATTCAAAATGAAGCCAAATAAATAGACCAAGGCTGTAAATTCCAGTTTGGGGGCAAAAAGGTGGGAGACTTAACTGGAGACTTAACTGGAGGTCAGCACCACCCAACCCCACCCTCACCCCCCAAATCTAGAAGCCAATACCCAGTGGGTTTTTTTTTTTTTTTTTAAGGTTTTATTTATTTATTTGGCAGATCACAAGTAGGCAGAGAGGCAGCCAGAGGGGCGGGGGAGGGTGGAGCAGGCTTTCCGCTGAGCAGAGAACCCAGTGTGGGGCTCTATCCCAGGACCCTGGGATTATGACCCGAGCTGAAGTCAAAGGCTTTAACCCACTGAGCCACCCAGGCGCCCCCTCAGTGGGTTTTTTTGTAAGCCCAAAGGCAAACCCATCTTCAGTACCTCACCTCTGCCTCCTAGAGCCTTCACATTTTCATTCACAGGCTTACCCAGCAGAACTTGCCTTCTCTGACAGCAAACAAAATCTCAGGGAGTGTGAGATGCTTTGCATTAGTTCATTTAGGGTTTTCACACATTTAATAATTTGGGGCCATGTATAGATGTGTATAGGCTAGTGACATGATGGTCACGAGAAGTATCGACATTTACTGTGGGTTATTAGAGCCTAGTGTTGTTAACAAAGCAGTCTGGGGAATCTCTTGCCTTTACTGAGCTGATGCTGCAGCTGGAGAAGGGCCACTTTACCACGGAAAACAGTCCAAATCCTGTCTCAAATGCCAAGTTGGAGTGAAGGCCATAGAAAGAGCCTTGAACACAGAGTCCGACGACCTGGGTTCACCAGTCTCTAAACGTGGTCGAAGTTTCCTGTCTATAAAGTGGAAACCAACCTTCAGGGGTCACGCTAATAGCAAAGTGCTGTTGCTGAGCCTCCAGGGGATGAGGAGGCACGGCCACTGAACTTGAGTCTGGAACCCAGGGATGTCTAGAGCCATCTCCATCTTGAACAGCAGTCCTATGTGCAAGGCTTCGAAAGGAAGGGACATTTCAAGCAAGGGGCCCCAGAGAGGGCACAGTGGAGTTTTCTGGCTTCTGTGAGGCTCCCATGAGCTCCTAAGGTTCCATTCTGCTACCCTCCCTCCAGGCCCCCTGACTGTCTGCCAAGGCCTTTAGAGTGGGAGGGTGTGGCTGGCGTAGGCACAGCCTTGGGGATGGGGGTGGAGAATTAGCCAAGTACATTCCAGTGAGGGCCTTGTTCTGTTGGAAGTTCAGGGCCAAACCAGGAATCCAATTTTGTCAACCCAACTGAGAAATCATTTTATTTTTTAAACTGATTTTTTTTTTTTTAAGATTTTTATTTGTTTGACAGAGATACAGTGAGAGAGGGAACACAAGTCGGGGGGAGTAGGCGAGGGAGAAGCAGGTGCCCCACTGAGTAGGGAGCCCGATACAGGGCTCGATCCCAGGACCCTGGAATCATGATCTGAGCTGAAGGGAGATGCTTAACCACTGAGCCACCCAGGCATCCCGAGAAATCATTTCTTAAACAACCATTTGTGCTAGATGTTGGTATTCAGAAAAAGACATGTTAACATCTAGGCTAACATTTTTCAAACTAGGTGCTCTGGAATTCTAGATGTTATTAAGGGCTCCTTTAATAAAAATTTTGTGCTCCTTTTCAGAGAAATGGGAGCTGGAAATTACTGTCTTGAATAGTTCGATGCTTTGAACACAGCCCTTCCCCTGTCCCCTGATCCCTGTTGGTAACGTACTTTGGAGGAAGCGCTAAAGGATCCTTTGGGGGGTTGGCCCACCCCTAACATCTCCAGATATATGGAGCTTACTGTGAAAACTAGGTGGGGGAGGAACTTCCCCGTGGTGCCCACGGAACTCTGCTGGGCAGAAGCATTCTCAGCTTTTGATCTGACCCAGGCAAAGTGAAAGTGCCCGTATTCTCAGAGGTGAGGCTAAGCAAAGGGCCTCATTTCTGGGTCCTCAGGAACTCCCTGTGCTATGTGTCCTATCACGGGTTACGCCAGAAGTCCTGTCAGGAAGTCCCGGGCTTCATCGCTGGGTTCATGTCTGTCTCTCTCTGTACACTGGGTAATGGATTGGTCCTCAGCAGTGGTGATATTTATCAGAGGCCTTTGCTCCATCTGTCCCTCTGTGTACACATGCACTGCAGTCACTTCCACATCACCCAGTTTTATTAAGTTTTGTAAGGAGAATTTTTTTGCCAGAGTAAATGTGTTTTGGAGAGGAGCTAGGGTATTCCCTTAAAATGGCCCAACCTGTCTGGGAGCCAAAATCTGACTCTGGGGACTGTGGCCATTAACTTGCCAGGCACTCTGAGCCAGGAAACAGTTCCTGGCTGATCGTCGGGGTTTGTGGCCCCCTCCTACCCGCACTCCCAAGGCAGGCTGGGGACACGTGGCCCTGCCCCGCCCTTGCTGGCTTCAGTTTCTGAATCGGGAGCTGCAGTGGCCTGCTTTCCCCCCGCCCTTCTCATCAGTCAGGAAGCCTGGATTGCAGGCTAAGGGAAGCCGCAGCCTCTCCCGCCTGACATCCACTGCCCCCAGCTCCTGGGCACCTGCTCCAGTCCTGAAGTCCATAGAAATCCTCAGCAAAGCCCTAGAAAACCACATCCTCCTGGGTGAACAGGTAAGAAGGCATTTTTTTTTTTCTCATATGGTTTCCTATTCCTGACTTCACCTCAACTTAGCTGCCGCTTTTGCAGATCACAGCAAGAGGGATCTGAGCAAAAATTGAAAAAGACAGCCCCCCTACCCCCACCCCCGCCAAGCAGCTCTGCACTATATCTCAGAAATGTTGTGAATTCTCTACGTGTTTCTTCAGGCTTGCAGGGAAAAAAGGCAGATCCAAATAACCATAAAGCAAGTTACTTTCCCGTGTTCTCTTCTGGGTTTTGTAAATCATCAAACCCACATTTTTATTTATTTATTTATTTATTTTATAGATTTTATTTATTTATTTGACAGACAGAGATCACAAATAGGCAGAGAGGCAGGCAGAGAGAGAGGGAAGCAGACTCCCTGCAGGGCAGAGAGCCCAATGTGGGGCTCGATCCCAGGACCCTGGGATCATGACCTGAGCCGAAGGCAGAGGCTTTAACCCACTAAGCCACCCAGGTGCCCCAAACCCACATTTTTAAACGATTGTTGTGGGTTCACTGCATAGTGCTTTAGGTCTTGAGATCTTTAAGTACTCTGTGTGAATGAGTTATCACATGCTTGCATTACCTTATCAAAAATTAATTGACTTAGAGTTCTTTAAAAAGGGAGGAAAGAAAATGGCATAGGTGAGCCTGCCTCATTCAGATGGTATTCTGAAATTAAAATAAGTTCTACTTTTACACTTGACATTTATTTTAAATGCACACAACCCACCTACTATAGGGCATACATACTCAAGGTGTACGTGCTGTCCACCACATTAACCAGTCCATCCCAGCGCACGCGGCCTTCGCCCCTCAGTTGGGAGGCTGGGCTGCTTCCAGGTGATTGCAGTTAGTAATCTGGCTTTTATAGACAATACTGAAAATAACTTTTTTGAAGTTTTTTAAAACTTTTCCCCCCTCTCCTTGGAGTTTATTTTCCATCTAGAATGAATGAACACTTGGGGCATAGGGCAAGAACATTTTTATAGTTCATGATACACATGGGGTGAACTCACTCAATTATGTGACTAATTCCTAATTTTCGGAACCGTGATGGTATGAGGGGGTGGGTAAGGAACTTGTTTTCTCTGAGGATTTTTCAGGAAGGAGGCAGTTTGCGTGGTGGTTAAAACAATGACCTTTGAAGGCAGATAAGCCAGGGTTTGTATGCATACCCTCTTGACCTTGAACTCTCACTTAATAATTGTATCTCAGTTAGTTCATCTGAAGAATAGAGATTATAAAAATTTAATAACTGATAGAAGATTTGTAAAACACTTGGCACAAAGTCCGGGACTTAAAGCACCCCTGGTAGGCTCTTCAAGCCTGTGGGTCTCTCTGGGTCATTTTACCAGTTGGGCGGAACTGAGAAGGTCATCCCAAGGGCATCTTTTTGACTCCTTGACTCTTCTTTTCCAGCCCCATTATAACTGGAGTGAAAGGCTTCTCCCCTGACAGAGGATTTCTTTTTTCACTTCGGCCCCTATCTGTACTACGGCTGGAGCGCTGGGGAAGGACAGTAGGTCAGCTGTCAGCCTCTTTCTTTCTGAAGGTTCCCCAGTCTCTTGACTTCTGCCATCTGATCAAGATGTCACCCTTCCATCTCTCAGCCTCCTGGGTCAAAGTGCAGTTTAAGGGATCCCTGGACAGAGTGGAGAATTCCCCAGGCACACCTGTTACCCCACTCTGGCAAGTTATTGCGAGGCCGTCTATGAGGTGCAGTGGAATAAGCACAGGCTGGTCAGGCCGGGTTCCAATCCTGACTGTGGGCAGTCAGTCATTAGACTACTCTTTTTTTTCTTTTTTTTTTTTTAAAGATTTTATTTATTTATTTGATAGAGATCACAAGTAGGCAGAGAGGCAGACGGAGAGAGAGGAGGAAGCAGGCTCTCCGCAGAGCAGAGAGACTGATGCGGGACTCGATCTCATGACCCTGAGATCATGACCTTAGTAGAAGGCAGAGGCTTAACCCACTGAGCCACCCAGGCGCCCCCCATCAGACTTCTCTAAGCATGGATTTCTTCCTCAGTAAAATGGAAGTTAATGCCTATGCCATAGAATTAGATGCAATAACATGGGTAAAGCATTTGACACATAAGGACCCATTACTGTGGAAGGTCAAGGTCAAGCTCCAGAGCCTTTAGGAAGATACCAGAATTAGCCATAAAAGACAGGCCGAAAACTTACATGCTTTTGTTTTCTTGGTCAGCAATCATTTACTGGGCTGGCTGACCATGGTGCTGGAAACAGGCGAGACGCAGAAGACAGATTCCATGCTCTTGATATAGGCACACAGCCCATCTCACAGGAGCAGAGGAGACGGTGACTGAGCAGCCTGGGGGCTCCGGGACAGTTCCTTGCTTACAAAGGAAGAACAGGCTATTAAGCAGAAGCGGGGGAAAGCAGAGTCTGGGGAAAGTGGGAAGTTCAGGAGGCTGCATGGCTGGAAGAGTGGGGTATGAAGTGAGAGGAGTCGGGGGGACCAAATTTTGAAGGACGTTGATAAGTCTAGTGAGAATATGTACTTTATCTTAAGGATGCGAAGGTTTAAGTGGGATTGGGGATGCCCGTTCTGGAGGCTTTGGGGGCTGGTGTTGGAAGCCTGAAATGCACCCAGCCTTCTACCCCATCTCAGGGGCTTTAATGGTACCTCAACTAAATAAATGCACAGGATAGGCTCAGTGTGGGAGAGCCTGGCTTGGAAGTTGGGGTGCTGGGTTGTGGGGTTCTGACCCCAGCTCACCACCGGAGTGGGTGGGTCCCCTCTTCTGCCTTAGTTGAGTTCAAGGCAGGTAGGCTTCCTATAGCTCTTTCATCTGCAAAATGTCTTTGGAAGCCGAAGTTCCCCCACCTCCACCGCCCCGCTCCACAACGCAGTACGGTCGGGCTGCAGTACCTGCCTCGGTCTTGATAGAGGCATTTTGTCTGAAATGGGCAATCTGGCCCTTTAATGCTGGGAGACTCCATGGAGGTCTGAGAACAGTGGTCTCCAGGCCTGTAGCAACCCCAGGGGAATTGTGGACTCTGTCTTACACACTTAACATGAGAGGGCCCTGTCCCACGAGTAGGAGATGATGTCCTCTGGGATCTGAGCTGCATTTAGCCTGGGAACCTGCCTCCAGAGTTTCCCAGGGGCTGCCTGGAGAGTTCTGTCTGCGCATTCCAGCCAGGAAGGGCCAGTGACCACGCCTGGAGAACTTTAGTTTTTCCACATCCTTACCAACACTTGTTGTCTGCCTTTTTGATAATAATCATCTCAATGGATGTGGGAAGGTAGTTCATTGTGGTTTTGATTTGCATTTCCCTAGTGACTAGTGATGCCGATCATCTTTTTATATACCTGTTGGCCATTTTTATATCTTTGGTGAGCTATCTATTTATGTCCTTTGTGTATTTTTATCCCCAGTCAGATTATTGGACTTTTTGATGTTGAATTGTAGGAGTTTTTATATATCCTGGATATTAACCCTTAAATTTGTGGATATTTTCTTCCATAGGTTGCCTTTTCACTCTGTTGATTGTGTCCTTTGATGCACAGAAGTTTTTTTCAATTTTGAAGTAGTCCCATTTATCTATTTTTGCTTTTGTGGTCCTTGCTTTGGTGTTCTAGTTAAGAAATAATTGCCAAATCCAGTGTTAACTAAGTTTTTTTACTTGTGTTTTCTCCTATATGAATTTTATAATTTGGGATCTTATTTTTTTTTATTTGTTAAAGATTTCATTTATTTATTTGTCAGAGAGAGAGAGAAAGAGAGAGGAGCGCGTGCACGCATAAGCGGGCAGAGTGGCAGGCAGAGGTGGGGACAGAAGCAGGCTCTCCGACGAGCAGGGAGCCCCATGCGGGCCTCGATCCCAGGGCCCCGGGCTCATGACCCGAGCCGAAGGCAGTGGCCCAACCGACTGAGCCACCCAGGGGTCTCTTATTTATTTTATTTTTTCTTAAAGATTTTATTTATTCATTTGACAGACAGAGATCACAAGTAGGCAGAGAGGCAGGCAGAGAGAGAGGAGGAAGCAGGCTCCCCACTGAGCAGAGAGCCTGATGCGGGGCTCAATCCCAGGACCCTGAGATCATGACCTGAGCTGAAGGCTAAGGCTTTAACCCACTGAGCCACCCAGGCACCCCCCCCCTTTTTTTTAAGATTTTATTTATTTATTAGAGAGAGAGAGTGAGCAGGAGGAAGAGGGAGAGAATCTGAAGCAGACTATGCACTGAGTGCAAAGCCCAATGCTGGGCTCAATCCCACCACCGTGAGATCATGAGTGAGCCAAAACCAAGAGTTGGACACTTAACCAACAGAGATCTTATGTCTTTGCAAGCATTTTAAAGGCTTTATTGTTTTTATGACATGTGCTTATTAGAAAAAATACTAACAATTCAGAAAAGCAGAGAAAGAAAAGAAAATCTTAATCCCACACCCCTACTCCCCCAAAAGTAACACCCCTAATGATACTTTATTGGGCAGTTCTCCAGATACTGCCTTACTTCATCGCTTCTCAAACTGTAACCTACACAGGAATCACCTGAGCGTTTTTTAAATTCTGATTCCAGAGGCCTGAGATAGGCACAAGTTGTTATAGTTCTTTTTTTCCCCCCTGTCTGTCTGTCTTTCTTTCTTTCTTTCTCTCTCTCTCTCTCTCTTTCTTTCTTTCTTTTTCTTTCTTCCTTTGCTTGCTTGCTTTAAGTAAGCTACACGCCCAGCATGGAGCCCAAGATTCTATATTTTTAACATGTTCTTAGGTGATGCTATTGAGTGATCAGGAAGCCATTGGAGCACCTGTAGTCTATACACACACAAGCAGACCTGTGTTCTGTGGGATCATCTATACATGACTTACTTCATAACCCGTGTTTTCTCCCCACCCAACATTCATTGCCATGGAAATGCCAATAAATGCCAATAAATACAGAGCTCCAATTTCCTTTATAGTGATCATATACTATCCTATTTCATGGTAAGATGCTAGCTCAGCTAGTCCCCTTGGATGAAATTCAGGGTGCTACCAAATTATCATTGTTAAAAATAGCACAGTAGCAAACATCTTTGCCACCATGTCTTTGTCTGGAGGTATTATTGTTACTTTTTTTTTTTTTTTAAGTTTTATTTATTTATTTAAATAATCTCTACACCCAACTTGGAGCTTAAGTTTACAACCCTGTGAGATCAGGAGTTGCATGCCCCTTGGACTGAGCCGCCAGGTGTGCCATATTCATTTGTTTTTTCTAAGAAGCCGACCAGCACTAACACATTCAAATGCATTACTCCTAAAAGGAGTCACCTGGGAGGGTGGACTCTTAATCTAAGGCTCTGCCATCCCCCATTGGTGGAGAGCAGGGCACTGTGGGATCAAGGTGGGCCACGCAAAAGCAGGGAAAGCAGCGGTGGTGCCAGCGCAGTCCGGCCCAGTCTTTGGCCTGGCGTTGTGGATCTAGTGCTCATTCAGTCCCCGCAGCTCTCGGCAAGCTTTGACTGTCTTCCCGATTTTGCAGATAAAGAAACTGAGAGGGAAGGAATCCTAGCTTGCCCACGGTCGTGCAGGTAGGACGCTGCAGGGTCAGGGACGCACCGGCTCTGTGTCTGCATGCCTGTGAGTAACCCCTTCTCAGCAGCCCTACCCCTCCCTCCGGCCGTTCTGGTCCGGACCTCCCTGCACTGAAGAAACCGGAATCCTCAATCCTAGAGCTGCGTGGGCGCCCCTCCAGGCCCTCTAGCACCTTCCCTCCTGCACTTCCCTCTAGATGCTGCGGAGGCAGCCTTGAATCCCACTCTGAATCCCAGACCTCCCCTAACAGACGGTAATAACAGCCGCTGCCATTTACTTCCGGCAAGCGCTATGGTAAGTGCAGAACAGAACATGCTTGGTCTCAAATCCTTATTACAACGCTGTGCAGCTGGTGCTCCCCATCCCCATTTTACAGCTGGGAACTGAGGCCCAAGGTTTAAGTCACTGGTTCAAGACTGCCAAGTAGATGGAGAACTGTGACGTCAACCTAGACGTCTGGCTCTATCTAGCCCTTTATATTGAGTGAAAATCTCCAAAATCCACCTGCCAAAACGTTGCCTGCTTCCTACCCAGCTGTGTCTGGCTGACGTTCCCAGGCTCTTGACACTCTCACAGGTGTGGATTCAGGGCTGCCACCTCTGCTTGCCAGGTAACCGGTGCTGTCCCCCCTCCCTAGGCAGACCAGCCAAGAAGGAGGCCCTCTCCAGGCCAAAGACTCTGTGGGTTGTGTGCAGGGTCATGCCTTTGTTGGATGCTAATTTCAGGATTGCCTGGGTCTGGGAGATCCAGGGGGCTGGGGTTTTGGGGGTGGGGAGGTCTTCCTCCCTAGCCAGGCCCTGAACAGAGCTCTGAGGACATTGGAGACCCTAGGAAGGTCACTAACGAGTTGGACAGCAAGCATTTGCGGGGATAGGGGCTGTCGAGAGTACCAGGCAGTTGCAGACAACCCTGAGCTTGAATCCCAGCTCTGAAATGTGCTGCCTGTGGGACCTTGAGCAGGTCACAGCGCCTCTCCAATCCTGCTTTCCTCTGCTGTGAAGTAGGGATTAAAAAAAAAAAAAAAAAAGTCTCTCCCTATAGGTTGCATATGATTTAGGATTGCTACTATTAAAAAACAAAAACAAAAAATTACAAGGCTAGGCAGGGGTGCAGAAAAATTGGAACCCTTGTGTGCTGTCGGTGGGGTTGTTAGATGGTACAGATGCTATGAAAAAGTTTGGCAGTGCTTCAAGAAATTAAAAATAAAACGATCATATGATCCAGCAATGCCACTCCTAGGTACATACCCAAAATAATTGAAAGCAGGGTCTTGAAAAGATAGTACACCCCTGTTCATAATAAAGCAGTCTTGTTTACAATAGCCAAAAGGTAGAAGCAACTCAAGTGTCCATACACAGATGAACGGCTAAGTTAAAGGTAGTAAACACATGCAATGGAATATTACTCAACCTTAAAATGGAAGGAAATTCTGATACAGGCTCCGACATGGATGAACTTGGAGGATGGTATGCTCAGTGAACTAAGCCAGACAAAGACGATCCTGTATGATTCCACTTATATGAGGTGCTTTGTGTTGTGCTGATTATGGAAACAGAAAATAGAGTGGTGGTTGTGAGGAACTGGAGAGGTTATTATTTCATGGGTCTAGAGTTTCAGTTTTGCAAGATGAGGAGAGTTCTGGAGATGGGGCTTAGTGATGGGTGCACAGGCAGTGGGAATGTGTTTAATACCACAGCACTGGACACTTGGAAGTGGTTCAGGTTTTCTGTTCTGTGTATTTTACCACAATTTTTTAAACTGGGGGAGAAAACAACATGCCTCACAGGGATTTCGTGAGGCCGTGCACGTGAACTTTGTTGGTGTCAGGTCTGCGGGCATCCTAGACTTTGTGCCTCGTGGATCTAGGTGTTGGGGTGCGTGTGTGTGTGTGTCTTCATGGGGAGTGCCATTCTGCATGAGGTGCTCAGTGTGGGGTTCTAGGGGGACTTTCTGGAGGACTTCTGGGACCGTGCTCAGGGTGATCCTAGTGTTTGTGGGATGGGTAGATTCCGGACACTGGAAAGTCCCTGGCAGAAAAATCACTCCCACGGTAAGCCAGTTTGCAGCTCCACCTAGAGGACTTGTGATCAGAGCCATCCACATGTGGAGCACGGCCCACTCCTGGAGCCATGGAAGGAGAGACTTGGCCAGCTGTGGAGGAGACTCCTGCACGGGGCGGTGGGCTTGGCGGGGGCCCTCCAAGGCTCTGTGCCTCTCTGATGGGATCCAGTCCAGAAAGTTACACATAACAGGCGTATGTGAAGGTGGGACCCAAGTCAGAGGACGGGACGGGGCAGGCAGGTGGGAAGGCTTGCTTCCAGACCTCCCCTAACTGACGGTAATAACAGCTGCTGCCATTTACTTCCGGCAAGCGCTATGGTAAGTGCAGAACAGAACATGCTTGGTCTCAAATCCTTATTACAACGCTGTGCAGCTGGTGCTCCCCATCCCCATTTTACAGCTGGGAACTGAGGCCCAAGGTTTAAGTCACTGGTTCAAGACTGCCAAGTAGATGGAGAACTGTGACGTCAACCTAGACGTCTGGCTCTATCTAGCCCTTTATATTGAGTGAAAATCTCCAAAATCCACCTGCCAAAACGTTGCCTGCTTCCTACCCAGCTGTGTCTGGCTGACGTTCCCAGGCTCTTGACACTCTCACAGGTGTGGATTCAGGGCTGCCACCTCTGCTTGCCAGGTAACCGGTGCTGTCCCCCCTCCCTCCGGCTGGTGGCTTTGTGGAGCCAGGCCCAACCTGCTTGTGTCCCCAGGGTCCAAGGATAAAACTGCAGACAGCATTGGCTTTGATTGGGAGCCAAGCTCTGTTGCTTAGTGCCCCCCTTCTTCCATTAAATGGGACCCCCCCCCCCTTACAAACTCTCTTCCAGAGCTTAAAGTCTTTCCCATAGCTGAGTACATTTTGCTTTTTTGCAACAGTGGTTTTTTTCCAACTTCGCTGTCTGGGTGCCAAGACCTTGTCTACATGATTCAGATGGTCCCAAGTTCCCAGTCTAGTACCTGCAAGGCAATAAATTCTCTCTCTCATGGTGGCAGTGTGGTGGCTTCCTTTGTCCTCGGGGCTGAGCAGGATTACAGAGGAAGCCCTGGCTGGGATGGTGGTTTATCTAGAATGACTCAGTTTGCTGGGGTGGCGTTCATACCTTATAAAGGCACATGGAGCTCTCAATTAGGGACATCTCCGTGCCAGGCAGGTTGCTAATTCATATGGACGCTGGGAGATAAAGGAGCGTGTTATTCCCCCTAGTCGGAACGAGGAGTGTGAGGACTGGAGAAGTTAAACCATGTGTTTAGAAATCCAGCTTTTTCCCTGTCTCTGCTGCTGCCTTTGAGGCTCCGTGTCCGTTGCTGGTCTGACAGCAATATTCGTTCCACCTGCTGCTTGGTAGAATAACTACCTTCAAGCTTTCTCCCCACTGCCACCCTGGGAGTGGGTCTTGGCTGTGTTATTTTAAGGATAAAAAAGGTGATCAGGGGCTTCCCAACATCCTACAGGGGAAGGGACATCCCAGGACAGGATGGTGGTCCTTTCGGCCTGGTCTTGCCCTCCAGGTACCCTCCTACCTCCGCCACACTTGACTGTGGTCTTTGTAGCCCTCCTGCCTGCCTTCTTGGAGGAGCTGTCCCAGTCTCCAGTGAAACTGTGATTCACAGAGGCCGGCTGACTAGCTGGCCCGGTGGAGGCTGGGCTGGGGCCAGGTACTTTCCAGCGTGTAGCCACAGTTGGGAAACCTTCCTTGAGCGACACCTCTGCCAAGGGTTCCTCTTGGCCGTGAAGCCACTCCTCTCCCTTTCCCTGGAAATCACACAGGCAGTGTACTTTCTGACTGTCCTACTGCAGTGACAACTTAGCCGTTAACCCAGCTCTCTAAAGCTTGACTCTTGACCCCAGAGAAGGAAACTGAGGTTGGTTCAGGATCTTAAATTCTGGGCTTGCAAATGCATGGGCTTAAAGCATTTTATTTTATACCTTTTAGGTTTTCTTAGATTAAGTTCTAACTTAGGAATGTTTGCTTTCAGAGGTAGGTCTGTTTCTGGGCTTGTATTCTGTTCCATTGATCTATTTGTCTCTTCCTCTGCCAATACCTCACTGTCTTGATTAGCCTACTTTTGTACTAAGTCTTGAAATCAGGTAGCATTGGCCCTCCAGGCTTGTTCTTCAATATTGGGTCTTCTGCCTCCCTACATGAACTTTAGAATCAGTGTTTAGATATCCACAAAAATAACCCTGTGGGATTTGATTGAGATGGCAAACATCTTAAAAATTACTGTGTCTTTCTGTCCCTGACATGGAATCTCCAGTCATTTGTTGAGGTGTTCCTTGATTTCCATCAGAGTTTTATAGTTTTCTTTATATAGATCTTCTACAAATTTTTTTATAGATTTATACCAAAGTGTTTCATTGTTTTGGTCCTAACATAAATGGTATTGTGGTTTTAATTTCAAACAGGTAATACAGAAAAAAAAAAAAGATACAGATTGATTTACAGTGAAAAGTGGTTTCTTTTCTGTATCCTATTCCTTGGGTCTCTATTTTCAACTATCCAAAGACATTCACTGATGGTAGGTTCTTGTGGATCCTTCTAGAGATGGTATGTATATACTCAAGCTCCTGTTAATGTTTATTACGAATTCAACAAACATCCAGGGGCATTCGCTGTGGGTCGAGCACAGGAGATGGGGCAGAGAACAAGAGGGGGTCCTGCTCTCCTGTAGCCAACACTCACTGTAGTTGGTGCCACCAACTATATCACCGGTCCCCACAGGGACTCTGCCGGGCAGGTATTATTATCCCCGTGGGAGGGCTGAGGGCCAAAGGAGGACTCTCAGGGGCCAACTGAATTGTCCAAGAGCTTAAGCAGAGAGGCTGGTCCTGCCAAGAGCTAGGCGCAAGGCTGATGCTGCTCTAGGCCAGAGGAAGCAGGTTCCAGAAGGGAGGGCTTTTTGCCAAGGCAAATAGGTACCAATGAGGAGGAAGGGAGGAGATGGGGAGAGGAGGCTGCCAGCCAGTCTGGGGCCAGACTCCTGTCAGAATAAGGACTTAGAAATCCTGTTCCTAGATGGCTGCATTTTAATTCCTTAATTTCATTTCCTCTCTAGCTGCTTAGACACATTCTTCTGAGGACCAGCCTACCCTTGTTTGGCTGACTCTAGGAGAAAAGGGATTTATCCATATTGATAAATTTATCCATCCTGAGATCAACATTGTCAGGGGAATGGCCAGGGCATCCCCAGAGGCACAGAAGGGGTCGTGTGCTCAGGACCGGCTGTGGTGGAGAGCTGAAGAGAAGCCGTGGGCTGCTGACGGCTGAGTATCAGAGTGGCCAAGTATGCGCCAAGATGGCTTCCCCACTGGGTCTCCCTGCTAGGTTGGAGGTAACTTTCCTAGACCTGGCACTAGGCTCTCTGGCCTCCCATTTCCCACCTCTGCCTCAGACACTGGGGCCCGTGGATGCCCTACAGCTCCTTGCATGCTGCGCTCTGCCCGTCCCCCAACCCTGGTGAGAATATTTACATCCGGCTCTTGTCTGTTTGTCATACCTGTAGTAAGAATAGCTCCTCACTGACCAAGATGGCCATTGGCTGAAATTTCATTCCCATTTTACAGATGCGGAAATGGGCCCTGAAGCAAAATCTTTGCCGTAACACTACATTGCCTCTGTCGGGTCCTAGCTCCCAGGACAGGGGCACTCGATAGCAGCCCTTCTCCCCAGCTTGATAGGTTTGTAGGTGCCTCACTTAAGCAGCTCAGACCTCTTCCCTCTGTTTGGACTGGGGTAGTTCTCTGGCTCTCCCCTCTCCCAATGGCCCTGCTCTGGGCCATTTCCGACTTGATATTCTCAGGGCCCACTCTGTAAAGAGGAGTTACTCTTTCATGGGGTTCATCCGATTTTATGGTTCTTACTACACATTGTCAGGTAGGGCCCATTCAGAAAGACTGCAGTGTTTTATCAATGAACACGTATCAGACATATGTACCTCTTATCAAAGACATATATACCTCTTATCTTCGATTCCTGGAGGCAGAAAGGACTCACTTAACATGATAGTTACATTCTGCACACATGCGAGCACTATGTCCTGCGGCCTCTGCTTCTGAATGGCACCAGTTTTCCTGAGTAGGATGGTTCCTTATACAGCTGCACCCCCGAAGAGACCAGGCAAATGGCTGGTGGCCAGTGCCCTGAAGGGACAGTTCTTAAAAGGGCCTGGGACTCCTTTCCACCTAGGCATGGCTCAAACTGCCAGGGAGAACGGCCCCTCAGCCCCTCTGGGCACATGAGCTCCATTAGACACGCCCTAGAGGCTGTCTTTCTTCATCACTCCAGCTTTTGCCTCTAATTCAACTTGAAAATCAGTGGTCCCTAAGTTCATGTGCTCATCAGGTCACTCCCCAGCTCAAGAATCTGCACTGGCTCCCAGCTGCATGTCACATCAAGAACTGCCTGGCTCTGAAGATGATCTGTGGTCTGGCCTTGACTTTGCCTATTCAGTATAGATTCCATGACACCCCAGTGCAGCTCCTTTGCTCCAGATGAACAACCTTCTGTTTGCCATCCAGAGAATCTGCCACGGGCCTCCTTTTCATGCCTTGTTCACTTTATCTCCACTTTCCCTTCTCAGTCTTTCCTTATCCCCATTCTCTGTCCTTCATCTTGGAGCTTAATTTGTCTCCCCCTTTTCTTTGCATGAGGTGTCCTCTGACCAGCTGGCCAACTCTAGTCCGTCCCTTCTCCAAACACTTACTGTATTTATTGTTGACACCATAGAAACCGGCCTTTAACTGTTTTGTAGATGTGCTTTGGACCTGCCTCCAAGATCACCTACTAGACTGTGATTTCCAAACGGAAAGACTCCCAGAGTCTAGGATGGCTCTGGGCATACCGTTCCCTGCATACTAGCCATTCACAGTGAGGCAGTACACATGGAACTGTCCTGTAACCCTCCGGCAAGACAACAAAGGCACAACAAGGCTCTTAGTGTTACCATATTCCACAGATTATAAAATACACATTTCCCCCCACTCCCCACATTTTAACATCTCTGAAATCAGGATCAATGGCATATCATAATTTGACAGCACAGCTCCCTGTCCCTGTTTCTTAGTGGGATATAAAATATTGGTGCATTTTACAATCTGTTGTGCGTTAGACTTGAAAAGAACATTACTTCATGGAAATGCTGGTACTGACTGACATGAGAATCTGTTGATAGCTGTTTCTGGATTGGACCTGGGAGAATGTATTTGGGAGAAGTGAGGTGATGTGGGAAAGATCTGGGAGATGAGGGGATGCTGGGAGAAGTGGGGGATGCTGGGAGAAGTGGGGGATTCTGGGAGAAGTGGGGGATGCTGGGAGAAGTGGATTCTGGGAGACATGAGGGATCCCAGGAGAAGAGGGGGTGTGCTGAGAAGGAAGGGGAAGGGCCCCTAATGGGGCACCTATTGGGTCCAGAAGTTTCCTGAGTCACTCTGATATGATTCAGCTCTTACTCTCTTCCATTCTCCTGTCCCCTCCTGTGTCTATGCTGGTTCAGAGGCTGATTTCTTGTTAACTGGGATCTCACCATCTCCAGCCCCTGTGGGGTGGTGACAGGGGGTCGAGAGGCTGTCTTCCCTCACCTGTGAGGAGACTTCTGATGGCCTTGGATTCGTGGGTGCCCCTGACCAGCCGGTTGCCCAGCTGGGAAGACAAAGCTGAGCTCCTAGCCCAGCGTAAGCCCAGACAGGGAGGGATGAGGGGGGACCAAAGGCCCAGGGCCACAGACTGTCTAACCTCTGAGGAAGCCCAGAAAGCCAGCCCATCCGTGGTGAAGAGGAATAGCTCCTCTCTAGGCCCAGCAGCCCGAGCTCCGGCCAGAGTGTCCTGCCGTGACCAGCTGAGGCCATGCATGCAGCCTCTGGGCTGTGACTGTGAAGTGTCAGGGTGCTCAGGTCAACCCTTCAGCTCCACATCCTCGTGGGCTCTGTCCCCTGAGTCAGGCCTCTCTTGGCCGCACAGGCAGGTTCCTCTGGCTGCAGAAAGCTGCTGAGTGGGGGCACGTGGTCTTTTCCTTTTGCTTGCAGGCCGCCCTCCTGCAGTTATCAGCAAGGTCTTTGGGGCCAAACATACTTAGATTTGATACTCGTTCTCCCACGTGCTACCATGTGACCTTGGGCACGTTGTCAAACTTTCTGGGCTTTGTTTTCCTCATCTGGGTGTTTTTTTTGTTTTTTTGGTTAATAGGTGGAGATTTTAATATAGTAAAGGGAATTTACATATGAAAGCTTGTCTTTTTTTTTTCCACATGTGAAATCTATTTTTTTTAAAGATTTTATTTATTTATTTGACAGATGGACATCACAAGTAGGCAGAGAAGCGGGCAGAGAGAGAGAGGAGGAAGCAGACTCCCCACTGAGCAGAGAGCCCTATTTGGGGCTTGATCCCAGGGATCATGATCTCAGCTGGAGGCAGAGGCTTTAGCCCACTGAGCCACCCAGGCGCCCCTTTTTTGTTTTTAATCCCGTAAAGTTAACATACAGTGTTCTGTCAGTTTCAGGTGTACAATATGGTGATTCAGCAATTCGGTACATTACTCAGTGCTCTCAAGAAAATGTACTCTTAATCCCCTTCACCGGTTTCCCCCATCCCCCCCACCTTTTCTCCCAACCATCAGTTTGGTTTCCTCATCTTTAATATGAAGGTGAGAATTCCTAACTCTGGTGTTGTGTGTGTGTGTGTGTGTGTGTGTGTGTGTGTGTAGGAATTAAGGGACAAAGTGATTAACATTAGCCACTATTACTGTCCCGTTAGCCCTTTATCCATTGAAAGTAGTCCCAGTTCCATCCTATGGACCCTTGCCAATGTTATAAACATAAGTTTTATGGGCCCCAAACATCCTTGAAGCAGAGGCAGCACCATCTGCGTGTCCACCCCCCATCCCTTAACAGAGGGTTCTGGCTCTTTTCCCCTCATACTTCCGGTTTTCATGGGGGCATTTCCTGTATGTCCAGAGGGGACCATGCCTGGTGAATGCCAGACCTCTAGCTCCATTGGAGAGATAAGGCAGGAGCCATGCAAAGTTAAGGCTAAAATAACCTCTAGAAAGAAAAAGAAATGTAAGGGAGATTGCTTTCCAGCAAGATGGAAGATTTGATAGTTGGTGGGGAAAACGATAAAACATCCAGAAACAGGATGGGAAACAGTCAACACACTTTATGCATAGCTGAGCTGCACGGAAATAGGATAGCCCTTGAGCAAGAGACCTAGAAGAAGTTGAGAGCCTTTTTTGGGGACGGAGTGCGGCTGCTTTGGCTGCCCTTTGCTGGTCTGGACAAGGCAGGAACTTGGGTTTGAAAAGCCAAAGGGACAAGAACAGTGTTTTGAACCTACCTGAAGCAGAGAAGTAGAACTGTGACTCCCACAGACAGCTGGGATCCTCGAGGGTTTAAACTTCCAGTGAAAGTTAGGCCAGAAAAAAATATACTCACCTTCAAAGGCAGAGGAGAAGGAAGCTCTTCTAACCTGGCCTGGTTGGGGAAGGTCTCTTCTGAGAAATGTATGACTACACTCCTGCCTTCTTTTGAATCTTGGATTCAATTTACGCAACTCACGTGATCCTAGAGTGTCTAGGCCAGGAAATGAACATGATAGCTATTCCCGGCTGGAAAGTCCATAGAGACAAGAAAGTAGAGTGAGTGGTGGTTGCCAGGGGAAATGGAGAGTTGTTTAAAAGACCTAGAGTTTCTGTTTTACAAGATGAAGAGTCCCGGAGACTGGTTGCACAACTGTATGAAAGTCCTTAACACTACAGAACTACACACTTAAAAATGGTTCCGATGGTAAGTTTAATGTGTATATTTTGCAAGGGAAAAAAAAAAAAGCTAATTCTGACTGGTGTCTTTTTGGGACACCTGGCAGAAGCAAAAGCATTACCTCTTTGGAGAGATATACCTTCAACCCATCCTGCTCAGGCTGCCTTTAGGATCCTTGTTGAATTTGAGAGAAAAGTGCAAGTTGCAAAACACACGAGGAAACCAGCAGGGAGTGAGCAGCAAGAATGAAAAAGAAAGAGGATAAATGTCCCCAGATGTTTACTGTGGAGTTATTAATAATGTCCAAAAAAGCCAAAACCAAAACAAAACCCACCACTACCACGACAGCTGGAAATAAAGCAAAAGTCCCACGGCCAGGAAATATTCCAGAGCCATTAAGAGATTTAGAAGGATTTCCCTGAGGGACTTTAACCTGGAGTGAGAAAAATTAGGAATGGAGTTGGGTGCTAATCTCCCATTTTTGCAAAGCAGCCCCACGCCTGCGGATAGGTGTGTATTTCAAAACAGATCTGTGAGCCTCAGGGAGAGGGAAGGGTGCCCAGCAGGGTTGCTTGGGTAAGGCTGCAGGAGACGAAAGGGGTGGGGAGAAGGGAAAGGAGGAGAAAAAGAGGTCTCAAGATAGCACTGAAAAGATCTCCAGCACTTGGCGCTCAGCACGTCTGCTCTAATCCCATTTATGGAGGGTGATCTCTGAATGGGTGTGTTTGTGTCTATAGGAGAACACAATTATGATACTGATTTGCCTACTGTGAAGCGGGGGACAAGTTCGGTGGATCTGGTTATTTGATTGTATTAATACCAGTGAGCAAACGTCCTCTGTTTGTCCGCGGGGTTTAGTGTGAGCGAGGAGAACGCTGTGGAAGGAAAGGTGTTGGCACTTTTAACCCTGCAGAGGAGACGGGCCGGAGAAGGAGGTGTAAGAGGGAGATGTCCGATCTGGTGCCCTCACAAGAAGAGAGACCCAAACACCGACATCTTTGTATTGTGTTGTTTTACTTGTGACCACAAACGTACATTGGTTTGGAAAAGGAAAAGCAAACGAGTGAGCCAAGGAAACACTTGCGCACATTGCTTTTACCAGTGTCAAGTGTCTGCTCTCTTTGGAGGGCCTCCTTGCAGTAGCTTTCAAGAACGTAAATGTACCCAGTGTGCCTATTCCTCAAGACAGGAGTTCTGGCTCTCCCCGTGCGTTTGCTCAGGAGCACACCGCTTCCGGTCCTGAGAGCCGCTGCAGCATGACCTGCGGACGCAAAGGACTGGGAATGGCCTAGATGTTCATCGACAGGAGGTGGATGAAATCAGCCATGGTCTCTACACGGGGGAACACTTAACAGCGAATAGGGAAAAAGTGAGACTGTTACGGTCTTCTGGAGAGGGGGAGTGAGAAGAGGTTTCTGTGTGTTTCCTAAGGCGGCGATGGGTGGCTTAAAATAACAGACATGCTTTCTCTCCGAGATGGGAGTCCGGAGGCGTGAGATCAAGGGCCGTGCTCCCTCTGAAAGCTTGGGAACGGGGGTCCTTCCTGGCCTCCTCCTAGGTTCTGGTGGTTCCCCAAGTCTTTGGCATTTTTTTACTCGAAGCTGTGTCGCTGTGCTTCTGTCTCTGTCCTCCCATGGCTTTCCTCTGCGTTCGTGTCTCTCTCCTCTGGGAAGGATGTCCGCCCTTGGATTTAGGGGCCCCCGTCATCCGGCATGACCTCATCTTAGTGGTTACATCTGTAAAGACCCCATTTCCAAATGAGGTCACATTCTGAGGTTCCGGGTGGTTCGGAACTTTGGGGGCCACTCTTCAATACACTTTAAGCGCTGTGGTGTACTATGGTTGGATTGAAAAGGAAGAGGGAGAGAGAGAGATGCTTGCTTATGTTGGACACTCTGGAATGGGAGGAGGAAGTGGAGGTTGTGGAGACTGTCCGTTGGAGGGGCGCCTGTGTGGCTCCGTCGGTTAAGTGTCTTGCCTTCAGCTCAGGTCATAATCCCAGGGTCCTGGGATTGAGCCCCGCATAGGGTTCCCTGCTCATCGGGGAGTCTGCTTCTCCCTCTCCCTCTGCTTGTGCTCTCTCTCTCTCTCTGTCAAATAAATAAATACAATTAAAAAAAAAAAGAAGCATACCTAGGAGATGTCTCTGGAAGAAAGGACGTGAGGTCCAGAAGTAGAACCATGGCAGAGAAAAGAGGGAAGAGGATTTTGGTTGGCGTTCCTTCAGTTCGTGTTTGGCTTTGTGGCCCACTGTGGGAAAGTCTGGGGATTGGGTGGGGAAGAAGGAAGCTAGGGGGCTCGTAGAACCCAAGGTTGCTCACCCCCTGTACCTCTCTGGTGAGGAGAGATGGGCCTGACTGCCAGCCACTGGGCCACTGACTCAGCTAACAAATACTTCTCAAAGTTCTGGAACAACCCTTCTTGCCTAGGTTGGGTCCACTCCTGAGGTCCACGGAGGTGTTTGTCCTCATTTGTTAGGAGGTGGGAAGGCCCCTTCGGGTTCCTGCTCCAGGAAGCCTGCCGCCCCCTTCCTAGTCTCCTGTCTTTTCTGTCCTGTCTGCTGAGGCACCTACTTTCCCCCTCTTCTTACCAGCCTGCTCTGTGGCCAGGGGCTCGCTGCTCCAGACTGGGGCTCAAAGCTTTTCATCTTTGTGTGCAAAGCTCCGGGCACGCGGGAGAGGCTCTGTTAACAGCTGTGTGCAAGACAGAATTTAGCCTTGTGGTGGAGACTCTATGACCTGTTTAAAAAGTCTCATGTTCTTGCAGAAGGAGGTAGGGACATGAGTGGGGCTCCTGGTGGAACCAAGCCAGTCCTGAGTCAGACCGGGCACATGTGAGTAAGGAGGAACGGATCTAGTGAGGGGGTTGGCGACTCTCCCTGGGCCCCAGACCTTCCTTTTCAGGGAAGTGACTCAGGGACAGGGGCTGCCTGTCTCATTCTTCCTTAGCTGTGTTGCTAAGGAAGTTATGCATGTTAGTGATGCATGTTAGCAGGAAAGATAGCCCCTCCCTTTGCTGCACACCTCCCTGTGTCTCCTCATGATAGGCGTAGCTAAGAATGCAGGGGGCTTGTGTTGCAGCAGGGGAGAGAGATGGGAAGCTACAGTGAATGACCGTGTAATCACAGGCGCACTGTTGTTACAAGCACAGATCCACATTGCTTGTGGAAGGTGAAACAAAAACCAATCCAACCATGGGCCAGAATGGGCCACCTGTGCACGAGGGCCTGTGAAGGGCAGGGACACACTCCCACCGGCACCCTTGGAAGAGCGAGACTTGAACCAAACTCAACGAGTCTGAGGCCAAAGCTCTGCAGGAAAATGGGCCCTGAGCGACCAAGATGCTGTCCGGGCAGGGACCCCTGCAAACACTCCCATGACGCCTCCACCACTCGCGTTCTCCGAGCTCCGTCTTCAGATAAGGAAAGTGAGGTCTAGAGAAAGGAAATGATTTGCTCTCTGGGTCCCAAGTCAGGAAGGGGAGTCCGTAAGGAGAAGCCAAGGCTAGGTTTCCCGGCACTGGGCTCGGATCTGCCCAAGTCCCCAGAGTTCATCCTCTGTGAGCCAAAACTCAGAAACAAAGCTGCTCTGTTCACCAAGAATGCCGTTTCCCCACATTATTCTCCACTAGGGACATTCCTGCATTGGTAAAGAAGGGACTGGTTCAGCCCACATCCTGACAGTTGATGGGCTGGGCAGGCTTTAAACTAGAATCTGAAAGTTGGAGACCAAGGAGGTTAGACAGAGTCCCAGACCTGAAGGAGTTCTCCGCTCAGAGATGAGAGACCAGATGCACAGGACACTGTGATGAGGGCCAAAGGACAAGGGGCCCCAGGGGTCTGGGGGCACTGAGGGGCAACCCCCTTGGAGAGGGGGACATCTGGAACAAGCAGAAGCCTGGCAGTCTTTTGTGGGACAAGGGTGGCGTGTGAGAATCTGGGTGCAGGTGCGGCATGGAGGAGGGAGAAGGCAGGGGTGCTGGCGTGTGAAGACGGAAGGGCACTCTGCTCAGGGAGTGGCAAGTCCAAGGGATCGCGGCCAGTCAGACCTCGTGGAGGGGGCTTGCTGCATAGGTGGGGGCCCGACTGTCCCCTGGCCATCCTAGGTCCATGGAGCAAAGCTTCATGAGGGTCTTGCTCTACAAGAGGGGAAGGCTCTCTGTCTTATGGGAGAACGGTTATTCAAAACCTCTTTGAGGACAGACATCTCTTAATACATTGAGAAGAGCAGAGAGCCCTCATCTTTCCCCTCAAATACAAGTGTCTACTTATATGCCATATTTTTGAGGTTTTTTTTTTACATTTTTTAAATTGTGGGAAAATATACACAACATAAAAATGACCAATGTAAGCATTTTTTTTTTTTAAGATTTATTTATTTGTCAGAGAGAGAGAGCACACAAGCAGGGGGAGCAGCAGGCAGAGCAGGCAGAGGGAGAAGCAGGCTCCCCGCCGAGCAAGGAGCCCGATGCGGGACCCGATCTCAGGACTCCGGGATCATGACCTGAGCCAAAGGCAGTGGCCCAACCAACTGAGCCACCCAGGCGCCCCCCAATGTAAGCATTTTTAAAAAGTACACAACTCAGTAACATTAAGTACATTCACAGTGTTGTATAACCATCATCACTATCTATTTCCAGAACTTTCTCATTATCCCAAACAGAAACTTGACACCCCTTAAACAGTAACTCTCCCTTCCCAGCTCTCCCCAGCCCCTGGCAGTCAAAGCCCCTCTACTTTTGGTCTCTATGAGTTTGCCTGTTGCAGGGACCTTGATTTATATGCAGTGTTTAAAGAATTGCATATTGAGGTAAAATAAGGTGTGGTAGACTACGCGAAAGTGCACAATTGGCTAATTTTGAATATTGATGCCAGAACCCAATCAATGACCATATCAATCTGAATCATATGAACCATATGATTTTTGTCCCTATAGATTAGTTTGGGTTTTCTAGAGTTTTAAATAAATGGAGTTCTAGCGGTAATCTTTCTCTGGGGGATGTCTGGTTCCTTTCACTCAGTGTGACTGTTTTGAGCTTCACCATGTCGTGTGTAGCGATCGTCCATTCTTTCCGTTGTATTGGTCTATCGTATTTTTTTAATCCATTCACCCACGAGTGTGTGTAGATTATTTCCAGCTTTGGTGTTAGTAAATAGAAATCCAGTTCTATATCTGGCACCAAACCAAGATGGCGGTAGACTGGCCAGTGGATTTTGGCCAGCCTGCGCACCTCATGAGGGCGTCCCCTGGTGCATGGGGCAGTGGCTTGTGGGCAGGTCCAGAGCTTGTGGGCAGTTTCCTCCCCTGTGAAATGAAGGTCATGATCTGTCTTTTCTGGGTGCTGTAGTCAGTGAGGCCATAGTGGCAAAGCACTTAAGTAAGACTCAAGCATCTAAGGCTGGGATTTGAATCCAGATGCTCCCCAGTCACTAGCTGTGTGTCCTTCGGCCAGTGGCTGAATCTCTCTGTTTTAGTCTCCTCATTTGTAAAACGGAGATCATGCTGCTGCGAGATGTGGGGGTAGTCACGATAACTCAGGGTCATGCAGGGGAGTGAGCAAGTGTCTATCAGGCAGCTGGTGCAGGGCCTGGCACATTGAAAATGCTGCCTAATCTCAGAGGTGACCAGAGTCATTGTAGCTGCAGTGGAGACTGTCCTGGAGCTTGAGCCACAGAGGGGGCCAGGAGAGGGAATGGGGCCTTGCAAGGAGACAGGAAATTATCCTGTGCTGGCTTACCTTTTCGGTGGTGTGTGTTTGAGCCATGTGCCTCCATGTCTGGCACAATCCTTGTGCCTCACTTGGGTCCCCGCGGGGAAAGGGTGCTCAGAGTTAGAGCTAGAATTGGAACCCATGGTCATTTCGAGAGGTCCGAAAGGGGAAAGATCTCTGCAAGGTTGATGGTAACTCTGGTTCCAAATTGAGGGGTAGGCGCTGGGAGAGGGAGCTCGGGGAGGAGAGAGGAATCGGGCAGACAAGCAAAGTTGTGGTAGCTTCTCTCCTTCCCCAACCTGCCTGGTTTTCCTCCTCCTCCTTGGGGTGCGGAGTGTTCAGACTTCTCTGTGGGCATTTCGGCATCCTGCCAAATGTCCAATTCATTCATTCAGGGGTTATTCCTCAGATGTTACGGTCTCCCGTGTACAAAGCTGCTGTGTGCTCTGGGGACACAGTGGTGAGACCAGAGCAAGGCTCCTCTCCAAGGAAAGATAGATAATGCAGAGTTAAGATAATGTCAGAGTGGCCACTGCTACACTGAAGTGCCACGGGGGTGTGGGACAGGGAATGACCTGGGATGGTCAGAGAAGGCCTTTCTGTGCAGGTGATATTTGAGTTGTCAAGAAGGAGCTCTGGGCAAAAAATATGGGCTGGAACCTATACGTAGAGGGAACAGGCAAAGTCCTTAGGGAGGAGCCAGTCTGAGGTGTGGCCACGACGGTGGGTGGAGCTGGGGGAGGGGTCACCTTGTTCCCTACTGGGAAGTCAGGAAAGCAGTTAGGATTTATTCTAAGTGCAGATTCCGAGATTCTTCTGGAAATCAGGGGGGAAAAAAAGCTTGTGTTCTTCTTTTACCTTCTCTCTTTTGTGATTTTTGGGGCCTCTTGTTTAGACACACATCTGAGGCGCTCTCAGACCGTCCACCAGATCCCCTTCACCCACTGTTGGCTGCATTTCCCAGCAGCCGTCGGGTGGGAAGGGCTGGGACGGGCTGGGACGGGGGCAGACCCAGGTCCTCCTCCAAGCCACCTTGCCAGAGATACCTGGGAACTTATATCCCTCCCCTACCCGGGGCGGGGCGGGGGCGGGACCCCTGACTGAGTCAGGGCCCAGCCTCCTTGCTTCAGTTGGGAGGACTCTGCAGTGTCATTTAAAAATGCTTCAGAGGGGCGCCTGGGTGGCTCAGTGGGTTATAGCCTCTGCCTTTGGCTCAGGTCATGATCTCAGGGTCCTGGGATCCAGCCCCACATGGGGCTCTCTGCTCGGCAGGGAGCCTGCTTCCCCACCCCCCTGCCTGCCTCTCTGCCTACTTGTGATCTCTGTCAAATAAATAAATAAAATCTTTAAAAAAGAAAAAAAAAGAAAACTATTAAAAAATGCTTCAGAGCCTACCAGAACGGCCCTTCCCTATCCTGCTCACATTACCTCTCAGACTTCTCTTGAGAGCACGCCCTCAGGGCCTCACGTGACACTGAACCCCTGTCCCAAGGCTCTGCTTCTGGGGAAGCCAACCCCAGGCAGGCCATTAAGGGCCATGCATTTTTTTGGTTTAGAAATTGGGGTTCTGGGATCAGAGGACCAGGGGACCCATTCCTTGCAGCTCTGAAAGTCTCTAAAACTGTGATTTACACAGTCACCCAGAAAGTTGGCAGCAGAGCCCTCCCACAAACCATTCAGAGCTGTGAGGCACCGGGACTGTGGAACAGAGGCCAAGCAGCAACTGGGCTCCCGGATCAAGCTCCATCTCAGGGGAGGCTCCCTCTGCCTCCATTAGTCCGGAGACGTTAGTGTCCTGAATTCTACCCGTTTCCCTCGGTTTCAGCTAATTGCCTGCGAAGCGAGAGAGGCCGGCAGCTCAGAGACTGTGGTCCTGAAAAGAAGATGCTTGTTAATCTCAGTAAATCTGTAATGTGTTGGACTTCTCTTCAGGGTGATAAAGTGAGTTGGCAAAAGGCAAACAGCACAAGTCTATAGGTTTTGAGGTCATTCGGGAGCCATATATAGATGGCTTAGCTTTCCCAGGGATCTGCCCGCCCCCCCCGCCTCCCCCAGAATCAGCTCACCCATGTTGAGAAGTGCTGAGTGTCTCCCCCGGGTTCCCACAGCAGGGCCTGACAGAGGTGTGAGTCACTGGAGGGGAAGGTGCTAAAGCTGAAGAAATAATTTTGCCAGAAGTGCATTTAAAAAAAGAACAGACTGGTGATTGGAGCTAAGCAAGCTCTCTGGTATGTGGCTTATTTCTCAGAAGAGTGGAGGACTTTCTTTTTTCTTTTCTTTTCTTTTTTTTTTTTTTTTAAGATTTTATTTGTCTATTGGACAGTGATCACAGGTAGGCAGAGAGGCAGGCAGAGAGAGAGGGGGAAGCAGGCTCCCTGCTGAGCAGAGAGCCTGATGTGGGGCTCGATCCTAGGATGCTGGGATCACGACCTGAGCTGAAAGCAGAGGCTTAACCCACTGAGCCACCCAGGCGCCCCAGTGGAGGACTTCCTATGCATTAATAATTTTGTTTGAAGATTTCTTTCTTTCTTTCTTTTAGAGAGGGGGGAGAGGCAGAGGGAGAGAATCTCAAGCACACTCCCTGCTGAGCGGGGAGCCGGAAGTGGGGGCTCCACGTGGGGCTCGATCCCATGACCCTGAGAACGTGACCTACACTGACATCAAGAGCCAAACGCCTCACTGACTGACGCCACCCACGCACCTTTAGAAAATTTCTATGCAGGGCGCCTGGGTGGCTCAGTGGGTTAAAGCCTCTGCCTTCAGCTCAGGTCATGATCCAGGGTCCTGGATCCAGGGTCCGTATCGGCCTCTCTGCTTCGCAGGGAGCCTGCTTCCCCCTCTCTCTCTGCCTGCCTCTCTGCCTACTTGGGATCTCTGCCTGACAAATAAATAAATAAACTCTTAAAGAAAAGAAAATTTCTACGCCGTCTCTTAGAGGCATCACTGTTGGTTCATGCAGCTTTGTGGGGTAGGTCTGGGGTGGGCTCAGGGAGGCACCCCTGAGCAGTGCTGGCCATCGTGGACTGGTCTCTGCTGGTCTCAGCTGGTCTCTGCTCTGACTGTCCAGGGAACCTGGGGCAAACCCTTTACCTTGTCCCAGGCACCGTTTTCTCTCTGTAAAATGGAGTTGTCTCTTTCGTGAACCTTGGTACTCTGCGTGCGGTCTGCGGACCAGTATCCCCGCCCTGCAACACCTGGGAGCTTGTTTGGAAATGCAGAGTCCCAGGCCCGGCTTCAGAGAGGTCCCCAGACCTCTCTGAATCCAAATCTATATTTTAATAAGCTTCCCACGTGATTTATTCACACGTCCCAGGTCGTGGTGCCTTGCTGTGGACCAGACAAGTCAAATGTGTCCTTAAACGATCACCCTGGAGTCGAAGCTCATTAGAGATACAAGTTCATGGGCCCCAGACCTAGGGAGTCTCGTCTCTGAGGGTGGGGACAGGGAGCCTGTGTTTTCATGACACCTCCCCGTGCGTCTGAAGCACATTGACCTTTGAGAAGGGCTGAGGCTTGGCTGTGGTGTGCAGAGCTTGTTGGAGCCGCTTCCCTGAGAAACACTCCCCTGCCAGCACTTCACAGGGATTTTGCGGTGTTTTCGCCTTCTTTGCTGTCTTAAAGAGACAACTTAAAGTTTAAGGTAGGTGAAACGAGTTGCTCACAATCTGCCTATCACACCGTGTCTTGCAATATTTATGTTTCTGGTAAAGTTGGGGAGCTTTTACAGGGTGATAAAACTCGTAAATATTTAACATTACCTGATTGTACATGACAGAGGCTCTTGGGACAGGTGCTGGGGAGGGTCTTGGGGGGGGTTCCTGATCAAGACCCTCTTATCTTATACCGTTCACTGTTCTGATTAGATAATACATTCCTACAGTTTAAACGTCTTGTTGAAAAGGATTATAGTGTAAGTTTTTCTTTTCCATAACCACCCAGTCCCCATAACCTGTTCCATAATCACCCAGTACGCTCCTAGCCCAGGCAACTTTTTGAGTTTTGAGTTTATTGGGTCTAATCTAATTTAGGCTGATCCTTGGGGGAACTAAGGAATCTCCTGGTACATGGCTGCCCTCCTGACTCCCCAAACCTCCGGATTTGCTGGATGAGCAACTTTCCAATTCACTTTATCACCCTGACAAAAAAAAAAATCCATCAAATTACAGATGTATTTATTTGTTTATTAACAGGCATCTTCTTTAAAGGGTGCACTATTTCTGGGAAGTTCTGAGCTGCCAGTCATTCCTACTTCAGTGGGAATTATTCTAATACAGAGTTTTTTCATGCAAATACAAGTATGTATATTTTTATACATATAGCATATATTTATATATATAAATTTGTATATGCTGTGTTTGCATTTAGAAACCTATATACATATACGTGTGTGTGTATAAATAAATAAAATGCATTGCCACCTCTGCCGAGCACAATTCACAAGATCGAATACACACTTCTGTACCTTGCTTGTTTCACGAATATGTCATGCTGTTCTGTGGTGTGGTGAACTCTCGGGTTGTATGGCGTCTGCTGTCAAAGACACTGCCCGTACGTGGGATACTTCGCAGGTGCATATTATATATGCAGGATAGAGTCGGGATTCTAGGTATCTGCCTTACTAATAGCCCTCCACCAGCTTTGGATGAGTAGTTACTGTTTCCCCACATCTTTGCCAACGCATTAAATTGTTACATCACTGGATTTTTACCAATCTGATAGGTGAGAAAATGACTCAACAGAGTCTTAATTTAAATTTGTTATGAAAAGATTTTTTAAAGATTGTATTTATTTATTAATTTGAGAGAGAAAGAATGAGGAAGGGATGGGGCAAAGAGAGGCAGACTCCCTGCTGAGTGTAGAGTCTGACTCGGGTCTCAGTCTCAGGACCCTGAGGTCATGACTTCAGCTGGAGTCAGACGCTCAACTGACTGAGCCACCCAGGCACCCGTTAAGAGAAGTTTTAAACTCATGATACGTCTAAGGACCATTTTTATTTCTTTCTCTATAGCTGACTTACTCATAATCTTTTCTTTTTCTGTGTTTAAAATTAAACTATATTTTGTTTTATTGAGCAGTCGATACACATCGTTGTTTAAATTTAAGGGGTATAGCATAGTGGTTTGACTTACATATACTATGAAATGATTACAATAATGAAAGTATTCTTCATTTGTTTTTAAAAAATTTAATTCCAATACAGTTACCATGCAGTGTTATTTTAGTCTCAGGTGTACAATACAGTGATTCAGCAGTTCTGTACATTACTCAGTGCTCATCACGTTCAGTGTATTACTAATCCCCTTCACCTGTTCCGTCATCACCCCCATCTCCCCTCTGGTACCCACCAGTTCTCTATAGTTAAGAGTCGGCTTTCTTTATCTCTTTTTTTCTTTGTTCAGTCTTTGCTTATTTTTAAAATTGGATTGTTGCCTTTTCCTTCTTCATTTCTAGGTGATTATCTATTAGGGAGATTAGCCTTTTGCTTTGCTACAAGTCGTGTCCAGTTTTAGCCTTTCTTTTATCTTGTGAATGGTTTTATTTGTTTTGTATGCATGCATTTTTTTTTTATTTTATGCAGTCGAATTTATCAGTTTTTTTCATGGTTTCTGAATGTTGACTTATGGGTGCAAAAATTTTCCCTACTTTTATTTTAACATTCAAATGTTGATCCATTTGGAATTTATCCTGATGCATGGTGTGAAGTATAAATCCAAGTCACCCTCCACCCCCACTGCCTATCCTGTTCCTGCTAGAATGAGAAGCTACTTTATCATTAGCTCTTTCCTCGTGGTATGTGAGTCTCTTCCAGAATTTGCTAATCTTTTCCATTGGTTTCTCTTGATTCACGTTCCTTCATGTTCCCACTGTTATGCTTGCTAAGATTTATAATATTTTTAAAAATGTATTTTAGTACATGGAAGGGCTGCTCCACTTATTTTTAGCTCTCTTTGGGCTATTCTTGCATATTATCTTTTCTATTTGAAGTTTACTATCTCATACCTAATTATACACACATGTTGGTTGTTTTTATTGGAATTGCTTTCGTAAAAACTGAAGTATAACGCACATACAGAAAAGTGAATGAATTATGAGTATATAACATAATGGGTTCTCACAAAGCAAACACATAGTAAACTGTTCCCCAGATCTGGAACTAGAGCATAATCAGTGTGCAGAAGCTCCCCTAGATCCCAGTCTCTTCTGAAAGGTAATCATCATCTTCGTTTCTTATGTAATAGATTGGTTTTGTTGCTTAAAAAAAACAAACAAACCAAAACCTTGTGTACAGGTACTCTTTTGTAGATGGCTTCTTTGCTCAACATAATGATATTTTATATTTTATAATTTTTATTATAATACATTATAATATTTATATTATAATTTTATAATTATAACTATAGCATATATTATAATATTTTATATTTTATAATATTTTTATATAATACTGTGAGAATTATCTGTTCTGCAGTTGATAGACATTTAAATTGTTTCCAGGTTTATTTACTTATTTATCTATTTGAGAGAGAGAATCATGCATGTGTGTGAGTGGGGGAAAGAGCAGAGGGAGAGAGAGAAGCTCGGGCAGACTCCCTGTTGAGCACAGAGCCCAATGCTGGGCTCCATCCCAGGACCCTGAGATCATGCCCTGAGCAAAAATCGGGAGTCAGCCACTTAACCAGCTGAACCACCCAACTGCCCCTTTTCCCAGCTTTTGGCTGTCATGAATAAGACTGCTATGAACAGCTTTTGGTGTCCATATGTACATATTTCTGTTGGATATTTACTTATAAGAGGAATGTCTGGGCCATGGGATATGTATGTATTCAACTTCAGAAAATATTGCCAGACTGTCTTTCAAATAGATGTGTAACAATTTACCCCCCTTCCAGTGGTGTCTGAGGATTCCAGTTATTCTACATGCTTGTAAAACCTGGTTTTGTTGGTCTTTTAAATTTGATTCATTCTGATGTGTGTTGTGGTAATTAATTTTGGTTTTAATTTTCACTTCTCTAATTATCAATGAGTTTGAGCACCTCTAAAAATATAGGGGTTGGCCATTTAAATATCCTCTTTGGTGGAATGTATTGAGGTCGCTTTATTTTATTTTATTTTTTTTTTAAAGATTTTATTTATTTATTTGACAGGGAGAAATCACAAGTAGACGGAGAGGCAGGCAGAGAGAGAGAGAGAGGGAAGCAGACTCCCTGCTGAGCAGAGAGCCCGATGTGGGACTCGATCCCAGGACCCTGAGATCATGACCTGAGCCAAAGGCAGCAGCTTAACCCACTGAGCCACTCAGGCGCCCCTTGAGGTCGCTTTAAATTTGCACATTAACTTCATAGAATGGACATATGTAACATGGTGTTGAATCTTTCTATCCAAGAACATGGTATGTCTTTCCATAAAAATCTTTTTTCTGTGACCTTCAGTATTGTTTATAGTTTTTTAGTAAAAGGCTTGCATATTTTTTGATAAGTTTATTCCTAGACATTTATCTTTTTTGTGGAGCCTTTTCTGTCTACTGTTTGTAGTAGTTTCTTGGTTCTCTTGGATGGAATGCATGCCATATATAAATGGAAATGATTTTACTTCCTATCCAATTCTTACATCTCTAATTTCTTGTGGTTATTTAATTGCATTGACTAGTACCTTCTGTAAAACAATTAGTTGGCACCTGTACATGTGCCTTGACTTTAGTGGGAATGCTTCTAGGGTCTTCCAGTTAATCAAAATGCCAGCTTTTATACGAGTTTTATTTTATTTTATTTTTTTAAAGATTTTATTTATTTATTTGACAGACAGAGATCACAAGTAGGCAGAGAGGCAGGCAGAGAGAGAGAGGAAGAGAAGCAGGCCTCCTGCTGAGCAGAGAGCCCGATGCGGGGCTTGATCCCAGGGATCCCTTGGACCATGACCTGAGCCGAAAACAGAGTCTTTAACCACTGAGCCACCCAGGCGCCCCTTATCCGAGTTTTATATGTTTTATCATGTTAAGGAATTATTCATCACATCCTACTTTAATGAGGATTTTTTTTTTTTTACCAGAAAATGGTGTTGAATTTTGTCAAATGTTTATTACATCTATGGATCTCCTAGGATCTATTATTATGTTGTATTCAGAAGTTTCCTAATATTGAACTGTCCTTGCCTTCTTTAAATAAATTCCCTGTGGTCTTTTACTATGCTGTGCCGCCCTGCTGGGGAAGCTTTGTTGACAGAGCCACTTGCCACTGTGAACTCCGCTGGAGAGGGTCTATGCAGGAGAGGGTCTAGAGTCTATGTAGGAGAGGGTCTAGAGTCAGTGCATGTGGGCAAGAAGTGGCTCTTCCTGAAGTAGGGAACCATTAGTTTGTTTCTCTTTCCGGCAGGCCAGCTCCAGATTCTTTCCTGGCAATAGAAACTGGGTTTGGGACACCTGGCTGGCTCAGTTGGTAAAGCAGGCAGCTCTTGATGTGGTGGCCATGAGTTCAAGCCCCACTCTGGGCATAGAGCTTATTTCAAAAAAGAAAAGAAACTGGGGTTTTCCACCAATTCATGAAAAACTGCATGATTCTGATCTTAGTCTTTTTCGGTTTAGTTCCATTATTGTTTTGATTAATTTCAAAACAAAACATGTCAGCCCCCCCCCAAATGTACCTAAACAATTTTTATTATACTCAGTTTCGTTTACGTAATACTTGAGAGGATGTTGCAATAGGCTTTTAGAGCCACCGGGATGTTATAAACTTGGGATTCACTGCCCTAACTTTTCTCAGGAAGAGTCAAAAATGTTAAGAGTCTGGATCTGTAACAAAGAAAAACCTCTGGGTTCTTGGTCACTGGAGGGATGCCGTGGCCAGTCCGTAGAAGAGGCATCCACTTGGCGGTGCCGCCCAGTGATTAAGACAGTAACTTCTCGGCCAGTTTGTTTGGGCTTAAGTCCTTGCTCTTGGGTTTACTACTTGTGTGATCTTGGACAAGTTACTTCATGCCTCTGGTCCTTGGTTTCCTTACTTGAAAGTGAGGATGAGAACATTTCCCATGTCTAGCCTCGTTATGAGGAGTCAGTAAGTTTGGTATATGGCGAACTCCTTGCAATAAACGTTAGGGAGCCTGAGTGGGGATTAAAGAATCCAGTGGGGGTGGGACTCCGGGGTCCCTGCATTCAGTGACCTTCCTGACCTTCGCTGACCTCAGCCCTCGGGCAGATGTCTGCAGGGTGTGCTTAGACAAGTGATCAGCAAGGTCTCAAGGTCAGCAAGTTCTCAAGGCTTCTAAGGTGAAGCAAACTGTGAAGGAAAGAAAATCTTTTGTCAGCGTCTGAGCTACAGAAGGCAGAGAAATGAAAGATTCCTTAGGGTCGACATTTCAGATAATACATGTGTGAGCTAAGGAAAAAGAGTGGGCCCAATATTCTTGGCCTCTGACCAGGTTTCTCTGCAGCCTTTAATTCCAAGGCTTAGAGCTCCCTTGAGAGTGGGCTGGTTGGCTTCTGACCGTGGCGGCTGCAAGGTGACTGTCTTGGGTAGCGCTGCCCATACACACCTGTGGTATCCGTTTTTGAGAGGGTGTAGGGGACATTTTTGCTGTGGACAGAGGAGACAGCTTCGACTGGTGGATGAGTGTAAAGGGAGAGGGGTCCAGCCGGACAGAGTCCGGGTTCTCCCAGCGATCATCACTGGCCTGGCTCTCCTTCAGGTGTGGGGGGCCAGTAGCACTAGCTTGCTGTTTCCAACGAACTACTGAAAATGTTTTATTTTTCATTTTTTTAAAGATTTTATTTATTCATTTGAGACAGAGAGAGTGAGCACAAGCAAGGGGAGAGGCAGAGGAAGAGGGAGAAGCAGGCTCCCTGCTGAGGCAGGAGCCCGAAGCGGGGTTGGATCCCTGGACCCCGGGATCATGACCTGAGCCAGAGGCAGACGCTTAACCTACTGAGCCACCCAGGCGCCCCTAAAGTGTTTTAAACTGAAGTATAATTTGCTTAAAATGCTCAAGCCTTAAATGTAGGTGGTGTGTTAGTTTGGTGGTGTATTAGTTTCTTAGGGTTACAAGCAAAGTACCACATACCTGGGGGTTAAAGGAACAGAACGGTGTTCTCTCACAGGTCTGGAGACTAGAAATCCAAAATTCAGGTGTCAGCAGGGCCCCGATCACTTTGAAGGCCCCCGAGAGGATCTCCCATGGCCTCTTCCTGGCTTCGGGGGTTGCTTGTGGTTCCTGGCGTTCCTTGGCTTGTGGACGCACCGTTCCCATCTCTGTCTTCATCACCACGCGGTTCTCTGCCACTCTTCTTAAAAGAACATGAGTCGTTGGATTCAGATCGACCCTAATCTGTGTAACCTTCCTCTAACTTATTACAACTGCACAGTTCCTTGGACCTATTTCCAAGTAAGGTCATGTTCTGAGTTTTCAGGTGGACGTGAATTTTGGAGGGGACACTGTTCAACATGAATGCTTTTTGACCATTGTGTCTGCCCACACGACCACCGGCCCAGTCAGGAGCTGGAGCGCCGCCATCAGGCCCCTTTCCTGGGAATTCCCACCACCACCAGCCACCCCACACCACCAGCGTTCGGATTTCTATCACCGTTGACCAATTTTCTGGCCTGTCCTTGCATTCACCTATACAGGGAATTCTGTAGCCTGTGCTTTTTTGCATTTGGCCTCCTTGGCTCACAGTGATTTTAAGATTCGGCCGTGTTTTTGCACGGACCAGTAGGTTGTTCCCTTTTCTTGCTGCGTGGTGTTGTGTTGTGTGATCAGATCACAGTTTTTGCATCTGTTCTTCCACGAATGGACATTCGGATGGTTTTCAGTTTTTGGAGCTTTGGATGATTCAAAATGTGTACGTAGTGGCAACGCATTTTCTCATTCATTTTCTGGTGGACACAGGCTGTGATTTCTCTAGGTTGAATACGAGGAATGGAATTGCTACACCATGGGGCAGGTGTACGTTGAACTTCATTAGAATTGCCAGTCTTCACAGTGACTGCGCTGTGGACGCTTCCAAGGGTGACTTGGGCGAGTTCCGCTGCTCTGTGTCTGCTGCGTCCCTGGTGCTGGTTGTTTCCTTTGCCACCCAGAGAGGGTAGCGCTCTGCGGGGGTGTCCCTCCACGGTGCTGCCAGGCTGAAGACCCTCCCGCTACGGACTCCTACCTCACCACTCTTTGCTTTGTTTTTTTCTTTTTCTTTTCTTTCACCTTTTTATTTTTTTTTAAGATTTTATTTATTTATTTGACAGACAGAGATTACAAGTAGGCAGAGAGGCAGGCAGAGAGAGAGAGAGAGGAGGGGAAGCAGGCTCCCTGCTGAGCAGAGAGCCTGATGTGGGGCTCGATCCCAGGACCCTGAGATCATGACCTGAGCCGAAGGCAGAGGCTTCCAGAGAGCCACCCAGGTGCCCCTGATTTGTTTTCTTTTTCTCTTTCTTTCTTTCTTTTTTTTTTTTTTTTTTTTTTGGTTTGTTTTCTTTTTTATGTTATTGCTCCAAAGATGTTTTCAGGCCCGAAGGTCTGCTGAGGTCCCTTTGTCCACTATCCCTGTCTTCCAAGAATAGCTCTAGTGTGGAGCCTCCAAACTGTGTTCTTCTACTCTTGAATCTCCTTGCTTGCCAGAGGTCAGAGGTTGGAGGTTAATGGTTGGAGGTCAGAGTCCTGCAAGGGGACAGCAGCGGCTTTCTCAAAGTCGGGGCTGTTTAGAGTGTACAGGGGTCCCATGTGACTACTTCCACACTGGGCTTCTTTCTTCTTTCACAATCAAGTAAGTGTTTTCTTCACAGATCTCTATTGAGGGTGCAAAGGCAACAGCAATAAAGGAAATCATTCAAAAACAAATGAGGAGGCATAAGTTTTCCAAAACTCATTTTGACTGCTATTTATAATAGTGAATGATAACAACGAAAAATACTGAGTACTTGGAATGCTACACCAGCTCATGTTCGGAGCTTTCCATATACAGAAACTTGGTAAATCCTCATGTAACCCACTGAGGCTGGAAGTTCATTTCAAGCCCATTTTACAGATGAGGAGCCTGAGGCAGGAAGCGAATCCTCATCTCTCCTACTGCAAGGTAGAGCCAGGGTTTGAAATCCGTTTCTAGTTTCACAGTCTGTATCTTTCCTGCATGTTTTCTTCCTTAGAGTCATTCACGTTTGAAAGACCCAGCCATGTTTATTTTAATCGGAGAGCCACATCACCTGCTATAAATAGCCACAAAAACGAACGCTCTAATAACATAATTCCAACTGAGTCCTGTTGATCTTCCCTCACCGCCATTCTTTTTCACGGTTTCTGTTTCTGGTTTCATATTAAAGAACATTCTGACCACCTCAAAGCCACAAGATTTTCTCCCGGGTTTTTGCTTAGAAATTTTATAGTGTTAGGTCTTACTATTAGGCCTATGGACCATTTCAGGTTCTTTTTATGCACAGTGTGGGGTAAAGCTTATGCTTAATTTTTTTTTAACCCCCCATCTAAGGATGTCCAATAGTTTCTGCAGTATGGGTTGAGAAGACTCCCTTCTGTTTTCTCAGAGTCTGGCTTTTCTCATTAAGTGGGAGGGCTCATTTGCAGAGTTGCCACAGAAGAGAAATGTGTCATCATTTGCTATACCCGTTGGCCACGGTCAGCTCCCAATAAGTACCAATTAGTTCTCAGATTACACTGTTTTCCTGTAATTTATCCTGAGTTGTTTCCAGTTTTCTTTCTGCAAAAGTAAATAGCAGGGCAGCGGATACGCCTGGTCTACAGCTTGATGTTTCCTTTAAAATTATTGGAGAGGGGCGCCTGGGTGGCTCAGTGGGTTAAAGCGTCTGCCTTCGGTTCAGGTCATGATCTCAGGGTCCTGGGATTGAGCTCCTCATTTGGCTCTCTGCTTGGCAGGGAGCCTGCTCCACCACCGCCCTCCCCCCTGCATCTCTGCCTACTTGTGATCTCTCTGTCAAATAAATAAATAAAATCTTAAAAAAAAAAAAAAGCCCATACATCCCAAAGCTATTCTGTTCCCTATTTAAAAAAAAAAAAAAGAAAGTGTAGATCCTTGCGCTCCCCTGGAAGGCACGCCTTCCTTTTGAATTAGCCCGGCTTCCACCCAGAAGGAGCTGCTCAGGAGGGTTAGGAATTGGAATCAATTCCTCCTTCGGAAACCTTTCCTGCCTCCCTGACCCCCACTCACCTGGGGTCCCCCCATGGGTGGTTCCTCATCTTCCCTTTGGCTGCACAAATTTTTTTCATGATGCTCTTTTGTACCCGTGTCTTGCCCTCTTGCCTGCCCCACCATCCTGTGAGCCTCTTACCGGAATCACTGGTTACTAGTTCCCAGCATGGCAGCCGCACGGAGTGGATGCTTAGTACAGCAGAATGGCGCCCGGTAATGCTGTTGCGAGCTCACCTTCGCGGGGAGCCTTCTGCTAAGAGCCTCCTTCTAGCACCCGCGGCTGGTGCTTCCCCTGCTTCCCTGCGTCTCCAGCTTCCTCTAAGTGAGGGGTTGCAGCCCTGGTTCACGTTAGATGGTGTTACAGATCCCTGGCTCCCTCCTTAAATCACGTTGGGTCCCAGAGGGAGGAAATGACTTTGCTGTTCTTTTTCAACCCTTCCGACTTATCTAGGAAGGGTTTCCCAGCCTCAGCACTATTGACATTTGGGGTTGGAAAATTCTTTGTTGTGAGGGGCTGCCCTGTGCACTGAAGGGCATTGACAGCATCTCTGGCCTGCTTCCACGAGACTGTTGGCCCCAGCACCCCCACCCGCAGTTGGGACAACCAAAAATATCTGTCGACATTGCCTGATGTCACCTGGGGGACAGAATCCAGCTCCTGGTTGAGAACTACTGCTCTGGCGAAAAGACTCTGTCTGTGCTAAAATATCTCCTTTTTTTTTCCTTTTCTTTTTTTTAAATGATTTTATTTAAATTCAAGTTAGTTACCATATGGCGTGTTATTAGTTTCATGCGTAGAAGTTCATGATTCATCAGTTGCATGGAACACCCATTAATTACATCATTAGATCACAGGCCCTCCTTAATGCCCATCCCCCACTTACCCCTCCCCCTCCGTTTGTTCCTTACAGTTCTCTAACCTTTGCTCGTCTCCCTTTTCAAAAAAAAAAAAAAAAAAAGAGAGAGAGACAGAGAGAGCAGATCTGTAGCTCAGAGCCTTCAGCAGGCAAAGCTTTCTCACTAGAATTTAATTACATTTGTTTTTGCTTTCCTTGATGTACCTTTTCATTCTGGCAAGTGACAACTGTTTCTCTCTTCACGAAAGCGTTATTCCGTTTTCTTTACAAGTTACTTTGAGTAAAAAGGCGAGTGACTATAGAGAAATATGTCTCAATATATGTAAATACAGCCCAGAGGGTGTTGGGCTAGGCACCTGACCCTAAGGAGAGTTGAGGGACATGTCTTCCTGTCTCAGCGCTTCGGTCATCTGTTGAACTGGGCAGGTGTTCATGTTCTGTTTCACTTAAGACAATATGCCAACTTGGAAGGTGCCCAAGGGATCTGGCCCGGGTGCCAAGCCTCCTAGCTGCTCCTAATCATTACATGCTGTACCTGCCAGGAGCGTCCTGCTTGCTGCGCGCCTTTGGTCTGTGGGCCCAGGAGTCGGTCTCACTTGATAAAACCTGCCAGGTGACTTTGGATGACAAGTGCAAAGGCAGTGCCTATCTGGATCCCGTCCAGTCTAGTCTGGGAAACAGGCACTCGAAAACAGATCACACAGGCCCGGAGCCCTTCTGATTTCATAGAGAGGTCAGCTGTGGGAGGAAAGCACAATATTTCATTCATATCAGGCATCTTGGCCAAACTGCTGATCTGCTCCTGCCTCCGCTTGCCTCGTGGGAAAAGCCTCGATCAGATACCAAAGTAAGTGAGCATATCACACTTAGCAACTGTCAATGAATTCATGGGTCTAGGCATGAAGAACCCGCGGCCGTCAACATCGGAAAAGAATAATTATCAGATGTTGCATACCTCCTGTTGAAATAACCCAGTTGCACTTATACTGGTAACAAAGGGTTTGAGCTTGAATCTGATCCAGCTGCCAATGTGCAGAAACAGAGGACAAAGGAACATATTGAATTGTACCATGCCTGAAGTCTGGACCGGGGACAATGTAGTGAGCAAATATCCCGGGTTCATCCGCAGATGACTTGTAAGGGAGGGAATGAGATGGAAGGGAAATTCCATAGATGAAAAGAGACTTGGGGGCGCCTGGGTGGCTCAGTGGGTTAAGCCTTCGGCTCAGGTCATGATCTCAGGGTCCTGGGATCGAGTCCCGCATCGGGCTCTCTGCTCAGCAGGGAGCCTGCTTCCCTCTCTCTCTCTCTCTGCCTGCCTCTCTGCCTACTTGTGATCTCTGTCAAATAAATAGATAAAATTAAAAAAAAAAAAAGAAAAGAGACTTAAAGGATACATGAAATTTAAGAAAAAAAATGAAGCTTGAAAGCTATAGTGTTGAGGGAGGCACAGTTGCTGGATAAAGTGTGTGGATAAAGCCATAAAGAAACCAACACGGTGAATGCTGTCCTAGGACGGTGGTTGCTCTTCGGGGGGGTGCTGTAACTGGGGTAGGTCTCATGAGGGGCTTCTGGGGTGCCTGGCCACCTTTTCTATTTCTCGATTCCAAGACACGATTGTATTACGATAACTCATTAAACTGTACATTTGTTGGATGTTATCCCTGTGTTCTATTTTAAATATTTTATATTATTATTGTTAAGTATTCTCTACATCCAGCATGGGGCTCAGACTTGCAACCCCGAGATCAAGAGTCCTATGCTCTATTGATGGAGCCAGCCAGGTGCCCCAGCTGTGTTTTATTTTAAAATAAAAAGTTTTAAGGGGTGCCCAGATGGCTCAGTCGGTTAAGCGTCTGCCTTTGGCTCAGGTCATCATCTCAGGGGTCCTGGGATTAAGCCCCACATTGGGCTCCCTGCTCAATGGGGAGTCTGCTTCTCCCTCTGCCCCTCCCCCAGCCCGTGCTGTCTCTCAAATAAATAAAATCTTTTAAAAAAATAAAAAGCAATATGCTTAAAAAAAATATTCTACCTTTTATAGGCAAAAAGATATAAACTATGAAAAACATGCTTTTTCCCCTCAAGATTTTATTTATTTATTTTAGAGCATGGTTGGGGGAGAGGCAAAGGGAGAGGGAGAGAGACCCCCCAGCAAACTCCGGCTGAGTGTGGATCCTGGCCGGGGCTAGATCCCGGGACACTGAGATCAATACCTGAGCTGAAATCAAGAGTCAGATGCCTAACCAAATGAGCCACCCAGGCACCCCTGCTTCTGTTTTGAAATATAAACAATTCAATGATAAATCAGAATATATGAAATGTTTATCTTCAAGGAGAGGGAAATGATAGGAATGAAAGATAGGGACTGGAAGCTAGATTCTGAACATACCTTCATAGTTTTTACTTTGGAATTATGTGTTTTATGTAACTTAAAGTTTTTTAAAAATCCCTAAAAATAACAAGCAGATGGAAATGTATGGTTTTTGGACTATACATGTCCAATGAGGAGATAACTGAACATAGAACCACGAAGAAAACTTAAACTGCATGGAATTGTCTCTTGTTAAGTGATATCAGTGTTACCATTTTGAAACTACTGTCCATACAGAAGGAGAAAACAAATAATCATCTTAAGTGTCAATAAGAAAAAGATTCTCAGAACAAGGCAAGTGAGATGCACATAATCCAAGGGAGTTAAAAGAAACCTTATAATTCTAATGATTTATCTACAGATTATTTTTATACTTAAAAATAATAATTTCTGAGGCACCTGCATGTCTCCATTGGTTGAGTGTCTGACTCCTGATTTCAGCTCAGGTCACGAGATCAGGTAATTATGACTCATGATTTCAGCTCAGGTCATGAGATCAAGCCCTGCACTGGGCTCTGTGCTGAGTGTGGAGCCTGTTTAAGATTCTGTCTTTCCCTCTGCCCCTCCCCTCCACTTGGATGAGGGCTTGCTGTGTCTTCCTCTGGAAAAAAAAAAAAAAAAAAAAGGTCTGTCCGCCTAAAGAGCCTACGGACACTGACAACCAATAAACACCCCTAGAGCTCAGGCTCTGATTTCTAAGTATTATTCCCCACAAACAGAGCTCTGCGGAAAAGTAGCTCATTTCTAGTCCGAGGCAGAAAATGTCCAAGATGAGCCTCGAAACTCCATTCATGTTTGAAAGCAAGGAAGCTGTTGAAAACTACTGCAGTCATGTTAGTAGGACAGGACCCTACTGGAAGGAGCTCCCACTATCTTCATGATGAAATAATCCGAGCATTAAGAAGAATAACAAACAGCTTCGCAATTTCTTATTATTACATCTCCAGCTATCATACAGCCCCATGACTCACCCTTAGATGGTTCCCTAAGAAAAATAAAATATTTCCAGAGAAAGACCATTTGTATGCAAATGTATGTGGCTTTATTCATACTTGGGAAACCCTGGGAGCAATGCAAATGCTTGTTAACTGATAAATGGATCAACAAATTGTGATATAATGGAATGCTACTCAGTATAAAAGGAAAAGATGACTGATCTCAACTACACTCTGTTGAGTATCCCCAACACATTTGCTAAGTGAAAGAAGACACAACAGAAAGGGCAGCATACTTTATAATTCTGTTTATATAATATTTTGGGGGGGGAAACCCTATTAGGAATAGCAATTAGATAAATATTCATCAGAGGTATAAAGTGAGGAAAGGGATTGGCTACAAAGGGATACAGGAAAAGTTTTTGGGGTGATCGAAATGTTCCAGATCTTAGCATAACGTGTTTGTGTGTATTTATTAAAACTCATCAAACTGTACACTTAAAGAAGATGAACTTCAGTGTATACAATTTTACCTCAGTCAACCTGCCTTAAAAAGCAACTTTAATGGATTGAAATATAGAAGTTAGAAGATTAATGAATTCAAAATGATACTGAAGAATCATCACTAGTTACCTTTGGAGGATTCTAGGGAAGAACCCATTCTGAAAACTGGTACACAAGCCAAGGGAAAGAATCAAACTATTACCCTGGTTTTTCTATACAGAACAAACTTTGAGGTAAGAAAACAGAGGAGGAGGGAAAGTTCTCCCTTCTAGGAGGATCACAGTAATAAATGTAGAAGGAAAGGTAGAAGCAGAAATTCACCACCCGGACTGACTAATGGAATACTGGATGCGGGCTAGAATCCTCAGTGTTTGATGAAAGATAAAAGGCTGATGGAAAATTTTATAATACATGAATTATGGAGAAAGAACTTGACATTAGCTCACTAAAGGGGGTTGAGAAGACGTTTGGTGCCTCCTGCTGTAAGGCAGTACCTCCTATGAAAACTACACCCAAACTTAATGAAGGTTTTTGATCTGAATATTAAGAAATGCATCGATAAGTATGTTGAATGGCATTCCAAGGATGCAGTCAACCAAATCCAGAATGACCCAGTTTCTTCAACAATAACAAAAAAGGGAAAATAAGCTTTCATATATTAAAAGGCCTTAAGAGTTCAAAACTTACACAGATTTACAGAAATTTAAGATAGTGTGGTACCGGCATAGAGGGAAACATACAGATCAGTGGAATGGGATTGAGAGTCCAGAAGTAAATCCCTATCCGTCTATGCCTCTGTGGTCAGCTGAGTTCTGGTGAGGGCCCCAGTACCATCCAGTGGAGGAAATAGTCTTTTCAAAAAATGGTGCTGGGACAGTTGGATAGCCCCCACAAAAATGAAGTTGGGCTCTTACCTCAAACCATATGCAAAATTAACTCCAAATGCATCACAGACTTAAATGGAAAAGCTAAAACTATAAAACTCTTAAAATACTTATAAATCATTGTGACCTTGGATTAGGCAGCAGTTTCTTAGATAGGACACCAAAAGCACAAACAACCAAAAAAGAAAAAAAAAAAGATAAATTGGACTTCATCAGGCTTAAAACTGTCGTGTATCCTGGGACACTATCAACAAAGTGAAAAGACACCCTACAAAATGGGAGAAAATACTTAATCTTATCTTTAAAATTTTTAAAAAATTATTATTAATGTATAATGTATTATTTGTTTCAAGGGTACAGGAGGTCTGTGACTCAGAATGTTAAGAGCCTAACGATTTGTCTCCCTCTCTGGTTTCATCTTGTTTCATTTTTTCTTCTCTTCTCCTATGATCCTCTGCGTTGTTTCTTAAATTCTGCTTATCCGTGAAATCATATGATAATTATCTTTCTCTGATTGACTTATTTTGCTTAGTATTATACCCTCTAGTTCCACCCATATTGTTGCAAATGGCAAGATTTCTTTCATTCTTTTTTTTTCCCCATGGCTGAATAAGACCACATGTTCTTTATCCATTCATCTGTCAATGGACATCTGGGCTCTTTCCATGGTTGGGCTATTGTGGACATTGCTGCCATAAACATTGGAGTGCAGGTGCCCCTTTGGATCACTACATTGGTATCTTTGGGGTCAATGCCCAGTAGTGCAATTGGTGGATTATAGGGTACCTCTCTTTTCAACTTTCCAAGGAACCTCCATATTGTTTTCCAAAGTGGCTGTACCAACTTGCACCCCCACCAACAGTGTAAGAGGGTTCCCTTTTCTCCACAACCTCTAGCACATTTGTTGTTTCTTCCCTTGTCAACTTTTGCCATTCTAACTGATGTAAGGTGGTGTATCAGTGTGGTTTTGATTTGAATTCCCTGATGGCTAGTAACATTGAACATTTTTTCATGTGTCTGTTAGCAGTTTGTATGTCTTCTTTGGAAAAGTGTCTGTTCATGTCTTCTGGCCATTTTTTTTTTACTTGATTATTTGTTTTTTGGGTGTTGAGTTTGAGAAGTTCTTTATAGATCTTGGATATCAGCGCTTTGTCTGTAGTCTCATTTGCAATTATCTTCTCCCATTCCGTGGGTTGCCTTCTTGTTTTGTTGCCTGTTTTCTTTGCTGTGCAGAAGCTTTTGATCTTGATGAAGTCCCAATAGTTCACTTTCACTTTTGTTTCCCTCGCCTTTGGAGACATGTCTTGAAAGAAGTCGCTGTGGCTGATGTCGAAGACGTTCCTGCCTATGTTCTCCTCTAAGATTCTGATGGATTCCTGTATCACACTGAGGTCTTTCATCCATTTAGAGCTTATCTTTGTGTGCGGTGTCAGAGAAGGGTCCAATATCTTTCTTCTCCATGTAGCTGTCCAATCTTTCCAGCACATTTATTGAAAAGACTGTCTTTTTTCCACAGGGTATTAATTCATAATAGCCCCCCAGTGAAAACAAACCAAATGTCCATCAATTGAGGAATGGTTAGAGGAAATGTGGTGTATCCATACAAAGGAATATTATTTGACAGTAAAAAAGAATGGAGTGGTAGTCTCAGGGGTAAGATGGTGATTGCCTCCAGCACCATGTGGTAATGGCGGTGGCAGAGCCAGAGCTGCTCCATGGTGAAGAGGGAAGCAAAGTCTTTCAAGGAAAAAAGGAAATGCAAACTATGCCAAGAAAGATGTTAGTGAAGCTTATAATTATTGTACTAAAATCTAGATATGGGGGCACCTGGGTGGCTCAGTGAGTTAAAGCCTCTGCCTCCGGCTCAGGTCATGATCTCAGGGTCCTGGGATCGAGCCTCACATCAGGCTCTCTGCTCAGCAGGGAGCCTGCTTCCCTTCCTTTCTCCCTGCCTGCCTCTCTGCCTACTTGTGATCTCTGTCTGTCAAATAAATAAATACAATCTTAAAAAAAAAAAAAAACCTAAAATACGCATCCTAAAAATGCTAGCTATGTGAGAATTGAGCGGCTATTTTGATGATGCTCAGAAAGTTCCAGAAAGCTTTTGGAGACACACAGCAGGGAGGCTGAATGATAGTTTTGCCTGGGGATGTCTATGGGAAGGCCAATGCCCCCGACCTCTAGGGAATGCCATGGTGGCATGTCACTGTTTCCAGAGAGCTCTAGAACTGGCTCACAAAAGGGTTCAGGCACAATAATATATATGAGCATGAGAAAAGAACAGAAACAGATTCTGAGAAGCAGGGTTTTTGGCAAGTGGTTTTCAGCATGGATGGTGCCCTAGAGTTTGCCTCATCTGCCGTTGCTTCAAAATTACCAAAGCACAATATTTAGCCATGCTGGGTCATTATCTAGAAGGACAGTCTGCGGCCGGTGACATTCCACTAAGGGCCATGCTCTGTGTGTAGGAGGTCTCTGCCATTTTTAGGAAGACCACATTGAGAAAGTAGTTCAGTTTTTTGCACAGGCTTCCAAGGTGACTCCTGACCACAAAAGTGCCTGCCTTGCTTGCAGAAATGCCAAAGCCCTTAAAGCAGAGAAAGAAGGTCGGAATAAAACATTTAAAGGAGGAAATGACAAGCTGGCCTATGAGCTATATACAGAAGCCCCAGGGACAGACCCCCAACAATATAAAAACAAATGCCGAACCCTGCTCTAACTGGGGTATAGATCATTCCAAGCTCGGGAGACTAGATGGTGCAACAGAAGTTTGCACAAATGCAGCAAGGCTTGGGGCCACTTAATTAAAAGCCTCCTTGGGAAAAGCTCAGTGTTACATGGATACAGAACAATTTCAAAAGCAGGACAGGACTGCCGAAAAGTGTATCAGACGGAGAAAACAGAAGAACATGCCCAGCTCCTAAAACATTGCGCAGCCGGAGCTGAAGGAAAGCCTACTACAAGGTTCTGGGAGCCGACGTGAATGGCTCTGAGGATGAGATCAAGAAAACTCCGCAACAAGCCTTGAAGCACCATCCAGACGGCCCAGGGGGAGCCAGTGCTGAAGTGGAAGAGGAGGAGGAGGAGGAGGAGGAGGAGGAGGAGGAGAGAACGTTCGAGGAAGTCAGCAAAGCTTTTGCTCTTCTCCCCGATCCCGGGAAGTAGACTCACTTCGACACTGGACTGGACACGGATGAGGAGGACAAGCATCTGGTCCGGGAGGAACTTACTTTTTCACTTTGGGTAACCCGAGGAAGTCCTCCAGAACCCGGAGAGTGTGGATTTGCCCGGTGTGACCTGGAATGTGGACACAGCTCACCTGCTCTCTCCTCATCTCTGTGTACTCGGAGCACCGTGGCATTTCCCGTTGGATCGCCTGGGTCTGTGTGAGTGGGTGAAGGAACGGGGCCCGGAGCCAGGTGTGGGCGTGGGAGCGGGGAAGGGGATGGACAGAAAAGCAGCTTGCGAATTTTTGTTTTCTTGTTTTAACTTTATTTAAAAAGGCAAAAAAAGGGGGGGGCACCTGGCTGGCTCAGTTAACCGAGCATGTGACTCTTGAGCTCAGGATCTTGAGTTCGAGCCCCATGTTGGGTATAGATATGACTTAAAATTGAAATCTTTAAAAAAAATTTTTCAAATTAAAAAAAAAATGCTGAAAGGTGCCATGTCCTAGGCTATTTGGGCTGCCGTAATAAAATGCCATGGATGGGGTACTTAAAGGACAGAAGTGCACTCGCTCACAGTTCTGGAGGCTGGAGGTCCGAGCTCAGGGACAGCATGGCTTGTTTCTGGTGTGGACTGTCCCCGTGGGCTGCAGGTGATCGCCTCGCTGTGGGCTCACACGACCTCTTCCCTGGGCGGGGTGGAGGGGGCATGCAGGGAGAGCAGGAAGCTCTCTGTCTAGTGGCTCTTCTTATAAAGTCATGAATCCCATTATGGGGACCCCACTCTTGTGGCCTCATCTAATCCTAATGACCTCCCAAAGCCCCATCTCCCACCACACTGGGGGCTAGGGCTACAACTTAGGAAGTTAGGGGGATACACTGAGTTCATCACACAGTACGAGATGAACGAACCCTGAAAACATTACACTAAGTGAAAGAAGCGAGTCCTAAAGGACCACATACTGTGTGACTCCATTGATAAGAAATGTCCAGAAGAAGCAAATCCATAGAGACGGAAAGCAAATTTGTAGGTTGCTTGCCAGGGACTGGATGAGGGGAAGAAGTAAACAGAGATTGCAAATGAATACAGTTTATTTTGGGGGTGATGAAAATGTTCTGAGGGGCGCCTGGGTGACTCAGTGGGTTAAGCCTCTGCTTTCAGCTCAGGTCATGTCCTCAGGGTCTTGGGATCGAGCCCCACATCAGGCTCTCTGCTCCGCAGGGAGCCTGCTTCCTCCTCTCTCTCTGCCTGCCTCTCAGCCTGCTTGTGATCTCTGTCTGTCAAATAAATAAATAAAATCTTAAAAAAAATGTTCTGAAAATAGATTGTGGGTGATTGTTGTACAACTTTGTGAATCTACTAAAAGAATCTCAAGGAATTATACACTTGGAAATGGCAAATTTTATGGCCTGTGAAGTATATCTTAATAATAAAAAAAAAAAGAAAAAAGATGTTGAGACACATCAATCAATGGACCTTGTTGGATTCTCAATTCAAACAAACTTAAAAAAAAGACAGATATTTTTATTTTTAATTTTTTTATTTTTAAAGATTTTTATTTAACAGATCACAAGTAGGCAGAGAGGCAGGCAGGGTGGGGGGAAGCAGGCCCCCCAATGAACAGGGAGTCCGATGCGGGGCTCAATCCCAGGACCCTGAGATCGTGACCTGAGCCAAAGGCTGAAGCTTAACTCACTGAGGCACGCAGGCGCCCCAAGAGACACATTATTTTTAAAACAATCAGGGAAAATTGAACATGGATTCTGTATTAAATGATATCAGGAATTCTTGATTTGGGAATGTGCAATAGTAGTAACATGATTATAGTTTTTTTTTTTTTTTAATTTATTTGACAGACAGAGATCACAAGTAGGCAGAGAGGCAGGCAGAGAGAAAGGGGAAAGCAGGCTCCCCGCTGAGCAGAGAGCCCAATGCGGGGCTCGATCCCAGGACCCTGAGATCATGATCTGAGCCGAAGGCAGAGGCTTTAACCCACTAAGCCACCCAGGCGCCCCACATGATTATAGTTTTTTAAAATGTCGTATTCACAACTGAACTGCGCAGAACATTCCAGCATATACTTTCTTACATACCTGGCCCCTGTGCGAGCTTCCTAATGCCTGCTGTCAGCGGGGGGGTAGCTGGGGGTGGCGTGAGAGAGGCACGTTCTCAAGCTCCTCCTCCTCCCCCATGAGAGAGGCGGTGGGGGGTGGGGACAGGGGTGCCCTCTCAGGTGTGGGGAAGGCCACTCTCTGAGGCAGACGGCTGTCAGGCCACTGGTCTGGCCCCATTTGCGGGGAAAGGGCCTACTTTCCTCCGTGCCACCCCGAAGGCTCTAGCGCCCGGGTCATCAGGCGACTCCGATCGGTGTCTTCCTCCGCTTTCCCACATGTGCTCCATTCTGGAGGGGCTCAAGGGCTAGGGCCACAGAAGGCACCCAACTTCCGACTCTCTGGTGTGGTGTGAAGGCGGCTGCGACCTCATTTCTTCTTTTCTTGGCTTCTCCGTCAGGGCCTGGGGGTCTGGGGTTCGGGACCGAAGGCCTTTCCGGGAAATTGAAGGCCTTTCTGGGAGATTCATGCTCGAGGCGACTGCCCAGAGGGCTGCGGTTTTCACCTCCTGGCAGCCCGAGTCCTTCAGGTACTTTACAACCTCACCTCCTTCAGGAAGCTCCCCGGATTGAACCCATGCAGCCATTCATTGCTCGGTCCTGCTTTTGTTCAGGCCCGTGTCTGTCAGCTTTTGTCCTTGTAACTCACTCCTGGGCCGGCACTGCCCTCGGGAGGTTCCGAAGTCCCTTCTCGCCTGCAGCCGGGTGGCTGGCCTCCGGAGTCTCCCCGGGGTCCCCGGCCGGGCTGGGGGTGCCGCGTGCACACAGACTCCCGGTGCCCGTGGCTGATGTCTGAGTGGCAGCACTGCTCTTACATAATCGGTTTCTCTCCTCCTTTCTCCCTCCAGAGCCAGATTTCACATTGAGCAGCTGCAGACGGAGAAATCAGAGAAAGCACAACCCAGCCCCGGATTCCGAGGGGCCTGCTGGGGACTCTCTCCTCCCGCTTGAGACGGAAGACCCCGAGGCCGGAGTCTCAGGCCAGGTCCCGCCAGCTGCCATGGGACTCGCGGCCGCTGCCCCCCAGCTGCCCTCCGCGCGGCCAGGCAGATAAGGGCGGGCACTGCCCCAGGAGCACCTGCCGCCCCCTGCCGGGCAGCTCCTCTGTGGCCAGCCCTTCCCCAGCCTTGGGGCACCTTCGCTGACCCGAGGCCATGTAGGCCCCATCTGGGCCTTTGTGGAGAGACACACACGGCCGGGGACACCGCCTCTGCTCTCTGGGGGGACACAGCACGCCACCATGTCCTGGGGAATCGCCGGGCTGCACTGTGAGTACCGGGGTGGGGTGGGGGGGGCTGTCCGTGGAGACTGCCCCGGGAGACATTGGCCCCGAGCCGGGCTCTGCTGTAACCAAGGCAACCGGGCCATTCCTGCTGGTGAGAAGTTGAGATGCTTCCCAGCTTAACAGCTTGGGGACTCCCGTGGCTGCTCTCTGCCCTGGCTGTAGCCCACCGCAGCTCAGACCCGCAGTGCGGCTCCAGGTCCTGGGCTGGTTGGCATGGTCAGTGGGTGGTCAAGGGGATGGGGCAGGCACGGGGTGCAAGGGGCAGCAGCACCTTCTCAGGCTGTCTGGTGCTGGGGTGCACGGGCTGTGGGGGCAGAGAGGAATTCTGGTCTCCCTGGGTGTGGCCAGCCGGGGCGGGAGCTTGTGGAAGTGTCTCCCAAGCCCCGTGGGAGAAGTGTCACCAGGTGCTGGAGGAGGCAGCCTGTTCCCTCTGCCCCTCCCTCCGTGACAGAACAAAATTAAGAGGCAGAAAGAGAACAGTGTTGTTGGCAAAAAGAAAAAATAAGTTGAAATGAGGACAGAACGTGTCTAGAAGCCTCTCAAGCCCGCTGGTGGGAGGCCAGACCAAGATCCCTTCAGACTCCAAGATTCAATTGAATTGACTCAAATTCAACACATTTTTCTGGTGCCTCCCACATGCCCACTGGAGAGTGACTGCCATGGCAACAAGGACTGGGCTAGCTCGTGCCCCTCTCCCCGACGCCTGGCGCGGAGGTCGGCGCTCGGAGCTGGGTGCCTTATGGATGAGGTCTGGGGTTTGATCCCGCAAGGGGTCCAGGCTGGCCCTTGGGGAGGGATACTGCAAAGGGTCGGGACACGCAGAACAGGCAGAAGGAGCCAGGCCCAGTGTTCTGGAAGCTTCCAGATCACAAGGAGCAAGAAGAGTGGTGTGGTGAGGAGACACTTGAGCGGACAGGACAGTGTTCACACAGGTGGATGTAGGAAGGTGAGGACAGTGTCTCAGGTAGAGGGAACAGCATGAGTAAGCGTTCAGCCTTGGGACCATGAAAGGCCAGGCTGGAAAGCAGGTTTGGGCTCAGGTGGTGGAGGCCATAAAGGCCAGTCCATGAGACATCAGGGAGCCCAGGAAGGTTCAAGATCCAGGAGTGGGGTTGTGACTGGGAGTTACTCTGCTTTCGGAAGATCAGTGTGTGCTACTTACAGGCTGTGCTGCGACCTTGTGGGCAGGAAGTGACGAGGGTCTGTTCCGGAGGTGGCCCTGGGAGCGGAAGGCATGGTGGAGGCCCACTGCCCGCTGGGGCAGGGATGGGCTGTGGGGTGGGAGGCAGGGGGGGCTGCAGGTCGGGGGCTCGCAGAGGGGCTGGGTGCTGGGGAAGGATGGGCTGCCATAATAAACCGCCACAAACTCGGTGACTGAACAGGGCAGAAATTTCTTCTGTCCCAGGTCTGGAAGCCAGAAGTCTAAAATTAAGGTGGGGACAGGGCCACGCCTCCTCCGGAGCTCTAGGGGAGACTCCTTTCTGCCTCTTCCTGCTTCAGGTGGTGGCTGGCAGTCCGTGGTTTGGGGTGCCACCGTGCTGGTCTGTATCTGTCTCCTCCTGACTCTTTCTGCTTATCTCTCTGTCCCCTCCACTTCTTATGAGGACACCTGGTCATTGGATTTAAGTCGGGCCTTCATGTTATCCCCAAAGACCCCATTTCCTAATAAGGTCACATCTGAAGCCCTGGGTGAATAAGGATTTTGGGGGGATGCTGTTCAGCCCTCTGTGCAGGTTCAGATTCGGTTGCTGCGGGTGTGGACAAGCCCCATTCGTCCCTCCGCAAGGGTCTGTCCCCAGGGGAGGCGCCACCCCTCCCGCTCCCAACCAGGGATCCGAGAAGGGAGCTCCTTCCTCACTTGCTTTTTCTTCAGCCTCCTCTTCTGTCTTGGGGATGTCTTCCTTCTGGAGGGTGGGGACCAAGAGCAGCCCTCTTCCCGGATCAGGGGTGCACTGGTGGTGGGGCTCTCTGGGGTTCAGAGCTGCTGTGAGGCTACAGCCATGCTGGCCCCGTGGAGTCACTGGTTGCTGGCCTGTTTCTTGGGGTGGAGACAGCAGAAAAGGGGCTGAAATTTGGAGGTGGTGGTCAGTCTGCAGATCTAAAGGAAGTCTGGGTCTGGCGGAAGGCAGATGACCCATGGACAAGGTTTCTGGCTCAGCCCATGCATGCCAGGATGGCTTTTTCTGGCTTGTTCCTGCTGGGAGCCCACTGCTGTCAGGACAGGGGTGAGGGCAGCAAGCGTGGGACTTCAGGATGACTGGCCCATGGGAAGGAAGGCCAAGTGTGGACAGAGATACTGATTTTAAAGACAAGATGCAAATTCAGATTTTTACGTGAAATCTCTGTGAACTGAGTTTTGGCCCTTGGGACACCAGTTTGCAACTGTCTCTGGAGGTCGGTGGTTCTCCAAGTGTAGTCCCCAGATCAAGATCCAAGCAGCAGCTTGGAACGTGCTAGAAATACAAATTCTCCAGGCCCACCCCAGACTTCCTGACTCAGACACTCTGGGCCTTAACCAGTTTTCCAGAAAATTCGGATGCATGCTCCTCATCCCTTGTTCAAGATGAACCCCCCACAGTACTCAGTCAACAAGACAATGTTGTGGCTGACTGCATTATGGATTCACATACTGGGCGCCGGGTTGTCTGGTCAAGACAATGAGTGAGGTGGACAGATGGTGCTAGACACCGAGACGATGCGGGCTGGTTCAGGCAGGGGAGAGCCTGGTTGGGGTTTGGGGGAAGGAGTCTCGGTGAGACCTTGAGAGAGGTCTGCCATGTGAGAGGATACCCAGGGCAGAGGCAAAGTGTTAGCAAAAACCATAAACCAGGAATGATCTCAGTTTGCCATGGTGCCAAGCTGAGGGGCTTCATGATTTAGAGACAAGATAGGAAGCAGCAGAAAACACTGGTTCTGTTTGTGTTTCTCTGGTCTTCTGTCCAAAATCCAATGCAAGCACTTGGGAAGAGACAAGAGAGAGGAAATGCAAGATGGGTTGCAAATTTGCAACCTTGAAAAATACGGTTGGCGGACTGCTGTGCGAGGAAGGGCTGGTGGGGCCAGCACATCCTGGACACGGGCTTGGGGCCATGTGGGGCACTCCTGGGGAGGGTCCAGCCAGAGCCAGGACCAGGTGGCAGCACTGAGAAGGTGGAGAGGTGGCCAGGAGCAGGCCCAGGCCAGGGAGGGAGTAAGCAAAAACCTTCTCTGACAAAGTGGTTTTGACTGGTGAGGATGGTAATGAACATGTGGGCCATTTACAGATTGTCATTCTTAGGGAGAGAATACCACAGCAGGACTCTTTGTCCACGAGTCTTTTGGTGATGGCTCTCTTTCTTGTTTTCCTTCAGGCTTATCCCTAGAAATGAATTCAATGGGTCAAAGGATGAAACATTTACAAAAATTTTTTTAAAGAGTATTTATTTGCGGGGGGGGGGGGGGGGGGCAGAGGGAGAGAGAGTCCCAGATAGACTCCCTGATGAGTACGGAGCCCAGTGCGGGGCTGGATCTCATGACCCTGAGATCAGGGCCTGAGCTGAAACCGAGAGTCAGATGCTTAACCCGCTGCACAACTCAGGCTCTCCAGCAGGTCAAAGGATGTGAAAAATTTTTAGGCTTAATAGGTCAACGGGTGTGGACATTATTAAGTCCACCAATACAAAAAATGGCCAAAATGCTTTCCAGGATAAGAGCACCTGCCTCACGACTTTGCCAGCACCAAGTGTTATGAAAATGAAATAGAAAAAAACCCGACTTTCCTTTTTGATAAGTGAAACATGGCATCTGATTGTTTTAATATGTATTTCTTTACCTTTACTGGGGAGTTTTTTGGGGGATACGTCTCCTGCCCATCTGTGTTTTCTTTCTGCTTTGATGAGTCTGAAGCATTTTCCTATTTGTTGGAGACTCCGATATTTTTTCTAAGTGTGTTCGGGTCCAAGAAATCACAAAAGCTGTTTTTGAAGTCACAGTGACTCCCTCCAGTGGCGAAAGCTGGTAATGTTCGAAGGCCGACCGCTGGCTGGCGGGGCTGGGAGAAGCCGCAGCCCGAGAGCCGCGGGCTTCCCCAGGACAAGCACACTGGAAGGGCCACAGTGATTCGTGCTTCTTAGAGGGTTGCCAAGAGCAGCTACAGCAGGGAGGGAAGTGGCTCCAGACACCCTAGAGTCATTTGCAGAGTTGAATGAGCCTCCGTGCCTCCTGAATCCGCAGATGGAAATGCAGACCCAGGCTTTGAGGACACTCCAACCCTCGAGGGGGTGGGGGCCAAGGCTGCCCTGGAAAGGAGGCTGTGCCTGCCCCATGAGGAGACTTGACACCTCCTGGGGGGAGGTGGGGGGACAGCTGGGGGGACTCTGCCTGCTGGGGGCAGGGATGCACCAGCGGGACTGCTTGTGCTCACCTGGCCTTGCTGCCTGAGCCTGGACCCTGGAGGGGAGGGCGTCCTCTGGGCTCTGCACCCCCACCCCTCCCATGGCTGGGAGAAGGGAGGGCACACCCAGGGGGCGGGGGAGTGGCGCAGGGCGCTCATGTATTGCTGTTGGGTTCGGTCCACAGATCTCGGGATCCTCCTTGGCATGGCCTTGGGGAACGAGGGTTTGGAGATGTGGCCCTTGACCCAGACCGAGGAGTGTGCAGTTACCGGCTTTCTGCGGGACAAGCTACAGTACAGGAACCGTCTTCAGTACATGGTAACTGTGTAGGCACCTGCCCAAGCCCCCGGGCTCCCAGAGGGTAGGGCCTTGCAGGCCCCGCCGTGGGTCTGTGTCAGCCCTGAGCCCATGGCCTCTTTCTCCACGGCACACACCAGTGTGCCTGGTCCACACTGACTGTCCCCTTCCCTGCAGGTGTCCCCCCAGGCCCTTCACCCCTGCTACTTGATCTGACCTTTGGTCCTTTCTCCCCATGCCGCTCACCCTGTGACTCACGAGTGGATTCCAGGAAGACTTGCGGGACTGGCAGGGCAGATAGATAAGGACCTGGCACTGTGGCTCTAAAAGTCTGTCTTTTTTCTTTTCTCCTTGACAGCTTTACTAGATGTCATTCACACACCACACTATTCACCTGTTTGAGGGTACAGCTCAGCGGTTTTCAGTATCCGGCAGAACACTGCAGCCGGCACCATAAGAAGTTTAGATCATCTTATTTGAGCTAGTTTTCCTCACCTCCAAAAAATATAGTACTCTTGGGGGTACTAGGTCCTCCAACCACTTCTTGGCCTAAAGTTTCTGCCATCATAGGAACTCCACACTTTGTCTCAGCCTCCCCTGTGTCCCAGAGGAAGGAGAGCTGTTGTTACCCTAGGGGAGAGCGGAGGGCTTCTTTTCTCTCAAAGGCCACCGCTGCCATCAGCGGGTTGGTCCTTGGCCCTCTCCTTCTACAGCAGATTTTCTGGGAGCGGGGGGAGCCTGTCTGAGCCATTTCTGACTCTGACCTCATGGTTTGTTCTTGTACTTCCCCAGAAACACTACTTCCCCATCAACTACAGGGTCAGCGTGCCTTATGAGGGGGTGCTCAGAATGGCCAACATCACCAGGCTGGTGAGAACCCCTCCTGGGCTGGGAGACCCCCTCCTGGGCTGGGAGACCCCTGCCTCCTGGGACACCCCACGGACCCAGCCTGAGAAGCACATTGGTCTTGGCAGGTCCTGCTGCCAGGGGCCTTTCCCAGCTCTGGGACCAAGCCTGCCCTTGGCCAAGGCCTCGAGGCTGCTCCTTGTTTACCACTGCTGCCCGTTCTCTCTCCCTTCATGGGGCCGCGTGGGGTGGGGGGTGATCAGAGCAGTGGCGGGGCGGGCCCGGAGGCACATGTCTGCCGGCCTCAGCGATCTCTCCTGTCCCCGCAGCAGAGGGCGAGGGTCAGCCAGCGGGAGCTGCGGTACCTGTGGGTCTGGGTGAGCCTCAGCGCTACCGAGTCGGTGCAGGAGGTGCTGTTCGAGGGCCACCCGTCCTGGAAGTACCTGGAGGAGGTCCGCACGCTGCTGCTGGACGTGCAGCAGAGCCTCACGGTGAGCTGCGCCCAGCTGCGGGGCTGGGAACGCGCATGCGCGCAGGGGTGGCGGCCAGGGATGGTTGAGGTGTGAACACGTGGAAAGTTTCGGCGTGTCCTAAAGGGCGTGGGAGAAATGAGAGAGGAAGACAGGGCCAGTGCCTGGTGGGTGACCTTGGCTAGGGGCAGGAGAGGCTGTCCCTCTTGACCTGGGATCTTGGCCAAGTCATGGATCCCTCTGGCTTTGTTTGTGGAGGCTCCTCTTGGGGGAGAGGAGAGGAAGCATGAAGAGGCAGAGGAATGAACACAGGTTTTAGGGTAAGGACGTGCTTACTTGTAAAGGTGGATACATGACATCCGACGTTTGTTAAAGTCCACAGCTCGTACAGCGCAAAGTCAACTATGGGCTCGATGTCGTAAGAAGGTTCCTGAACATGGCCTGCGTGGCAGGGTTGATGGGAGGCCTCTATAAAGCCGGCAGCCTAGGGTCGCAGAATCAGTGTGAGCCCCTGCAGGCCATGGGTGTGCTGCGGGACCCCTCCCCCACTTTTGCCCTAGTCCCCAAGTAAGAGCCTTCCCGGGGAGCCCCACCTGCTGCCCAGCCAGAGCTGGGAGCTGCAGGGGACCCCCATAGCTGCTGGGAGTTCTGGGGAGGCTCTGGTTTGGGCGGTGGCTCTCCGGTGCCCATGGGCAGCAGGAGTTGGAGCTGACCTGAAGAGACAGTTTTGCATCCTTGGTTTTCCTTGAGAGAGCTCCGACTCTGAGCATTTGGGAGCTGTGTTGGAGGTTGCGCGCGGGCTGAGGCTGGGGGCCCGGGTCCCCCAGGTTGTTCACATTTAACTGGCTTTAAGTCCGTCTTCATTCTCACGGAGTTAAGTCTGTGCCCCGCTCCGAAAATGCCCAGCATCTGGTGGGCAGTCGGCTCTTCCCGCCAGGGACTGGGCCATGGGGATGGGCGCCTTCTCTCTCCTGCCACCCTCACTGTTCTTTCAAAGCCTTTGTAGACTGTTTTTTTTTTGAGTTGCTGTGAACAGGACTGCTAACTGGTGGAATAATACAGAAATTCTCCTGCCACAGGCCTGGGGCCAGAAACCCTGCACTCAGGGTGGCAGCAAGGCCGTGTTCTCTCTAAAGGTTCTGGGGAGGAGGGACCCTTCCTGCCTCTTCCCTGCTTCTGCTGACTGCTACTGCTGTTGGCTTGTGGCCACATGTCCCTCACGTGGCCTTTCCCTCGAGTGCCCCCTCTTACAAGGCCGCCAGGCACTGGGGATTTAGGGACTACCCTATATTCAAACTGATCTCATCTGGAGATCCTTAATTATATCTGCAAACATCCTGTTCCCAAATAGGGGCATGTTCACAGGTCCCAGGGTTGGACATAGTTTTTTTGGAGGGGGGGGACGAGGGGGACGGGCACTTCAGCCCTGTACACTCTCAGGCTCAGGCCCTGCCTCTCCGTTCTAGGCCACGTCCCCTGTACCAGCTCTGGCCCCCGGTTCCGTCCCTGGGTGTGCCTGCCTGCTCCCCAGTGTTCCCTGTCATTGCATACGGTGGACAGAAGCACCCTGAGCTTGGAGCCGGAGACTGGCCTGGCCAGTATGCCTGGCCCCCAGGTGTCCTCAGGAGGGTCCTTTGTCTTGTTCCCTGCAGGCAGTGCAGATCTTTGAATCCTGAAGGACAGTCTCCCGGGCCCAGGACCCCTTCCTTATGTGCTGGTGGCCAGGCCTGGGCTGGAACAGCAGGGATGTCCCCTACTTGGCCCCATCCCGGGCTGCTTCCTGCAGTCATTTTTCCAAAGATGGAAAAAAGAGGAACCTCTGTCTTGGGCTTAGGGTGAAGGGTGTCGAGGTACCTTGTCGCCTGCAGGAAGCAGTAGAGAAGTTACCCATAGGCCTTCCGGTCACCGTTAGTCCCCTTCCTCTAGGGCTGGAGCAGCTCTAAGCAGGGCAGTTTCCGGGATTCTCCTGGGATGTGGCCTTGCCTCTTCCCTGGGGTTGGGGTGGTGGTACCCATGGTCCTGAGGGCCTCCTCCCTTCCAGGATGTGGAGGTCGGCCCCAAGGTGGACGAAACAGTGTCACTCCTGAGTGCCCCGAGGCTAAGCCTGAAGCTGGTGCGACCCAAAGCCCTCCTGGACAACTGCTTCCGGGTCATGGAACTGTTGTACTGTTCGTGCTGTAAGGAACAAGGGGCTGGGGCTGGGGGCTGGACCCCAGGTTTCTGAGCTCGGGTCACTGAGCAGAGCCGGGGCTCTCCTGGGCTTGCCCTCCACCCCCCGGGGCTATAAGGCACTTCTGCAAGCCAAGAGGAGCCCCGGGTATGGGGATGAGAAGAATGTGGTGTGGGCTGGGGACGGAGAGCGCTGTTGACCACTCCTGCAGTCTTTTTTGTTCTCCCCCTGTCTCCTGCAGGTAAACAAAGTTCTGTCCTAAACTGGCAGGATTGTGAGGGGCCGAGCCCTCAGCCCCACAGCCCGGAGCCCTCAGCGCAGTGTGCGGCTGCCCAGCCCTACCCTCTGTCCCAGCGGCCCCCTACCTCCCTCCCTCGCTCCCCAGGATCCGAGACTGGACCCCCGGCTCAGTGAAGCTGCTGAGGGCACAGGCGGAGACCTCTTGCCCCGAGAGGCCCGTGTGGTGACTTATATGGGGAAGCTCAAGGTGCTTCCACAGTTTGGTTGAGCTTGAGACTTCTCTGGGCTGTGGTGAGGAGCCCCCCTATCCGCCTTGAGAGAGGAACCCCCAGGAGAGTGTTTTTCCTTTGAGGGGATTCTGTGCCTGAGAAGGGCTCAGCTCCCTGCATTCTGTACCTCACCTGGTCTCCCCTGGAGCAGCGGGGGTCTGGGGGTACCTGAAGGGGGACAGAGGTCTCTCCTCTTCCCGCACCACCCGGGCTGCCTCCCGGGCCTGGAGGCGGTGCCGAGTGTCTCCTGTGGCCTGCAGAGGCGAGAGCCGTGCCGGGCAGGCGGGCGAGCACGGGGAGGGAGGGGGCCGGGCCACACACCCCGTCTTGCCACAGTGGATGCTCTTCCAGTTCCTTATATTTTCTATTAAACACTTGCTTGTTTTGTTTCGGTTTGGTTTGGTTTGCATCTGCAAAGATGAACCCCAGAGGCCTGAGAGCCCCTCCGCGGCCTCCGTGTTCCAGTTCCAGGACTCAGGAGACAGGTGGGCTGGTCGGGCCCTGGGGCCTGGGTCTCAAGATTTGGATTTGGAATGGATGAAGCCTTAGCCTGGAGGCCTGGAAATGGTCTGCGAGGGCCCGAGTTCCTTCCACATCTGCCCGAGTTGCCGGGGCCTCAGTGAGACGGAGACCGAGGGGCAGAGGGTGTTAGGCTGGTCCTCCTCTGTGCCCCCTGGTCGCCCTCCCTGGCTCCATCTGGCTGGGACAGGGTGCAGGTGTTCAAAAGCACAGGTCCTGGCACTGGACCCGGCTGCTCCTGCCCCCCTGCATATGGAGCCCGGGTGCCCCTGCCCCAGGCCCGATCTGGGCTGGGGCCGGGCCTGCATGGCTGCTGCAGGGGGCCGGTGAGCAGCCGGGGAGGAAGCCAGGCGGACGGACGCAGGGGTGTTAATTACAGTACAACTTTATTAATACTGGAATCTTCACAGTGCATTTGTTACTTGTAGCAGTGACTATTTAAATCAAGGGTGGGGGGTGGAGGGGGCAGGGAGGAGAGGAAAATTTATCCAAAAACGGACAGAAAAGAAACAAAATGGGCCAGATGGGATGGGGGAGGGGTGTGGTGGGAAGGGAAGAAAGGGTGAGTAGGAACCAGGAGCAGAGACCCGGGTGGGGAAATAAATTAAAAAAAAGGAACAAGTTAACAACAGCACCAGAAAAGTTACTTCAGTCAAAAGACGCTTTTGAAAAGAATATTTCTCTGTACAAAATGGGGAAAAAAAAAAAAAAAAGAAAGAAAGAAAGAAAAGAAAAGAAACGAACGTAAAGAAGTTCCCCAAACCGAAGTTTGTGATGCGGGCTGGTTGGCGCGGATCCCGAGGGGGTGGGCCTAAGAGGTGGTCACTAGATGGGAGACGGGCGGTCAAGGGGATGGAGGAGTTATGTACAGCCCTGGGGTGGCTTGGGGGGGAGGAGGCCTGAGCCTGGAGGGGTGGCTCTGCCATGCCCACCCCCCTCCTTGGGTCTCCCAAGTCACCCCCTACCCCACTGCTCCTTGCCCTGCTCATATCACACACCCTGCATCTTACTCCCTCCGCCTACCCGGGGAAATGCCAGCACAGCTCTGTGTTTGCCTGCCCACAACACCCCCCCCCTCCCTAAGGGGCCATCTGCTCTCCTGTCCTCTTCGGGCCCTCTCTCAAGATGCTCTAACCTGGGCTCTCGGGTTGGCCTGAGCAGTCAGCAAGGCTGTTCTCAGACCTAGCAACTTACAGATACCATCCTCCATCTGCCCTTGGGTGGCTGGGGGGGGGGGGCTCGGGGGGGCTCCAGGCACCCAGGGGCCACCTTGGTGCCCCAGACCTGCCTGGCCACCTTGCTTGGGCCCCGGTTCCCTGCACAAGAACTACCAGTAACTCCAGCCTGGTGCTGAGCCTCAGCCCCAATCCCTGCTCTCCCGACCCCAGAAGGCCCCCTGGCCTGTGGTCCTGCTGCCCTCCAAGCCCGGCCACCCTCACTGCCAGCCGGCGGGACAACAGGAAGCCCTCCACTCGCCCTAGACGCACCTGCTTCTACCTGCTTCGAGTTGGCGGGACTCAGCATGTGGAGGGGAGGGAACCCCCCACCCCACACCCACCACCAGCACAGGACTGGACTCCGGGGGGACCGCACTGGGTTGGCGTCTCCTCTGGCGACAGAGAGTCAAAGCCAAGCTCCCTGGGCTACACCCCAGCCCCATCCAAGCAGATGTGCTGGCCAACCCCCAACACCTGGCCTTCTCCAACCTTATTTTGGCTTTGCTCCAGAAACTGGAGGAAAAAAACAGCTGCCCGCTGGCTTTGAGGAAGCAATTTGGCCCTCCTCCTCCTGCCATGAGCCCACCGGGCCACTGTGAGGACCCCTGTCCCGCAGGCACTCTTGGACACCCTGTACGGTCCACCCTGTCCCCCCCCACAGTCCTGTCTAGTCAGCTCTTTCGCTATTATATTCATAAAATAACCCCCCACACCCTCTACCCAGCTCCAGCCCCTGTGCCCAAAGGTGGCCGAAACCGTGACCAAAGTGCCACCAGAGTTAAATTCTCAATGTGCCCATGTGAGGGCCACGCATCCGAAAGCAGCTCCCGGGGGGCCGGCCAGAGGACCGCCCCTCCCCCGCAGCCACACTGCCCCAGCAACAGCACGCTAGGACCTGAAGCCACCTTAGGCGCCACGGCCTTCTCCAAACACCTCCCCAAGACTCAACACAGGGCCCTGGGGCTGCGCGCCTCTTCCCTCCACAGGAGGCTGGGCCTCCCAACCTCAACCTGCTCCCCGCCATCCCGGGTAGCTTTTCAGTCAAAGCTCACACCTCAGCCGACTGGGCGCCGGGCCCCTCGGCAGACAGCCTGCCTGCCTGCCTGCCAGAACTCGGCAAGGGGAGAGAAAGGGGAAGGAGGGAGAGGGGCCTGGTCTCCAGGAGAGGCCCCAGGCAGGGAAGGCCCAGAGCAGGGCTCCCCCAGTGGGTGGGGGCGGGGGAGGGGGGGAGGGGGAGGCAGGGCCTGAGGAAGAGGAAGAGGAGGGGCAGAACAGGCAGGAAACATATAAAACAGGCTCCAGATCCAGTTCAAAGCCTGCAGGCTCCGAGCTGGCGGGCTTGGTTAAAGAAGTCACTTCCCATGGAAATGCTGAAATCCAAGATGAGAGTCTTTCCATCACGCGTGACTTAAAAAACAGAAAACCAAAGGCTTGCCTGGCTCTGCTGTCTCCTCTCTGTGCCTTCGCTCTGAGCGGCTGTGGGTCACTGGTCCGGCCACCTGCGTCACACGGGGCCAGAGGGCGGGAGGGTGGCGCCATCACAAGATGCGGGGCGCCGACCTGTCGTTGGTGACGGTCCTGCGGAGCCGCACCCCGCGGCGGATGGCCACCAGCATGTCTTCGGCCGGGGGGTCGCCGGAGGCGGCAGGGGGTGGGCTGGGCGTCTCAGTAGGGGCGGCGGCCGAGGCCAGGGCCGTGGGGAAGGGGAACTGGCCCTCGCCCAGGGCGTGGGCGCCCGCCACCAGCTCGCCGAGCTTCTCCACCAGGCTGTGGCGGTTGGCGGCCAGCTGCTGCTGCTCGTCGTCGTCGTCCGCCGCCAGCCCGGGGTAGCCGGCCGCCTCGGGGGCCGGGCTGGCCCACGCCGTGTTGGGCAGGCTCAGCCGCTTTGGGGAGGCCTTGGCCAGGTCCGCGGCCAGGGGCGAGGCGGCCTCGTCGCTGTAGAAGACGCACTCCTCGCTGCCCGCCCGCATGGGCCCCGCGTAGCCGGGGGAGTCGGGCACGGTGGGCGTCTTCACGGGGACGATGGGCGGCCGGATGGGGATGGGGCCGGCGCTGGAGAGCGCGCGGCGCACGGCGGGCTTGGTGGACGGCGTGCGGCGGATGGTGGCTACGCCCGGGGGCGCGCCCGAGGCGCTGGGCAGCCCCGCGGTGGAGGCCGGCCGCTTGGTCTGGATCAGGCGGCGGTAGTTCTGGGCGATGTTGCTGTTGCGGGGGATGGTGGATGACTTGTCGAACTCGGCGGGGCCCTCGCCGTCTGCGTCCCCGTTCACGGAGTAGCAGTCGTAGTCGGAGCCTGGTGACACGGGATGCGGTGGGCCGGGGCTCGGAAGGCCGGCTGATCCGCCCCGGCCCCGGCCCCAGGGCCTACCTTGGGACGGGATGGTGTCCTCGGAGCACGAGGGCGTGGTGGTCTGCGTGCTGTAGCCGCTGGAGTACTGCAGCGAGTCCCGACTGCTCTTCTGGTGCTCCAGACTCAGGCCGCGGGTCAGCACCATGGCCAGGTCACTGGCGGCGGGGGACACCTCCTCGCCGTGCTGGGGGTGGGAAGACTGCAGGCTGAAGCCCGGCTCCCTGCTGCCCCCCCTCAGCCCGGATTCCAGGTGGCTCCCGCCAAGAAGCCAGGGCTGGCCCCGACACCAGTTGCTGGGCCTTCAGGTACGGACCTGGGAGTGAAGGTGGGGCCCTGGCTGGGCTGCCGGAGAGCTGGCGCCTACCTTGGCTGCGATGGTGGCAGGGGACATGCGGGGTCGCGGTGCCTCCTCGCCGCTGGGGCCCAGGGCACCCCCGCTGGCCAGGCCTGGTTCTGTGTCTCGGGGGTGCTCCACTCGGTCCTTTCTCCGCTGCAGGCTGGTGCCCGAGGTCTGCTCGTGGGGGCCCGCCTTGGCCCAGTCCTGCAGGGGGTGGCGAATGGGTCAGGAGGCCCTTGGCCCTGTCATCCGCAGTGATGGGTCCCCTCACTATTGCTGAGGTTCAGGGTTTTCAGGCCCATATGCGGGTCAGGCCCATGATCATGGCCAAGGACAGAGCATGGAGGGTACCATGACCCCTCAGTCCCTCCAGGCCCAGGGGTAGGATAGCATGTCCCAGGAGGGAAAGATGTGTGTTGGGAGTGGCTGCAGGTGTGCCCAGGCGGCTTTTCCTGTGGGGAGCGGGCACCGTGTGCACCCCCCGCTGGTTGACCCTGGACCCTCCCTGCGTCCCACTGAGGTGGGGAGCACTGACCGAGGTGGGGGAGCTGCACTCGCTAACGGACTGGCAGGTTTCCGAGGCCTCTGAGGACGCAGAGCTGGAGGACTTCTGCCATGCAGAGGCGAGCAGGCGGGCGGACGGGGCGGGGAGGCCAGGAGGAGAGAGAACAGACCTGGTCACGGCGCCGGCATGCAGCGGGGTGCTCCGGCTCGGTGCCCCCCCCGCCCCCCCGCGAGCATCTGCGGCAGATCTCAGCACCCTGAGCGCACACGGCGGGCGCCGGCCGACTCCGCGGCCCAGCCCAAGAGCCAGAGGCAGTGAGAGTTCACAACAGGACTCGCTGCCCAAGGCCTGGATGTGGCGGGCCAGGGAAAGAGAGACACGAGGGAGGGCCGAGGAGTCGGTGGCGTCCCTGTTGTGTCAAAAGAACAAGCCTGCGGGAAGGAAGGAGTCCGGAGCTCCATCCTGCATGCGCAGAGCGGAGCTGCCTGTCCGCTGTCCACGCACAGATGCGACGCAGGCAACTGCATTTACAGGTCTGGAGTTGAGGGAGAAGACAAGGGTAGCAGCCACCAATCCACAGCCATGAGACAGAGAAAGGTCACCCCGGCAGCAGGGGCCGTTAGAAGGTTCGGGGCCTCAGGCAGGCCCATAGTCAGTGACTGGGAAGAGGAGGGTCCAGCCAAGGGGAGGAGCAAAGAGCTGCCAGAGAAGTGGGAAGAAAACCAGCAGCAGATGATGTTACAGAACTCAGAAGGAGCTGCCCCGCGGAAGAGGGACAGGCAGCGGTGCTAACGCTGCCAGGGGTCTATCAGATGAGGGCACAGAGGCCTCCCTGGAGACTTCAAGAACTAGGTCACAGAATGGTGGCGGCTGGGAGTCCACTTTTGAGTGGACCATGTGTGCAGGGGAGACTCCTGCTCTGGGCCGGTGCAGGGATCAGGTGGCCTGGGAAGCCCCCGACTCACAAGAAGACACAAGAATGAAAAGCAGCAGCCAGGGCGGACGTAGGACCATGAGGGCTCCTGAGGCACATGCTGAGAGCAATACAGTGACTGGGAGACTGGGAAGGGGCCAAGGTGAGGGGTAAGCCCTGCGATGGCCCGAAATAAGAGTCCAGCAAGAGGCGTGCAAAGGCTCCATTACTGGTACTGCACCTGCCCTGTCAAAGTCTTCAAATTCACCTTAATTTAGACCCCCAGGTTTTTTACAGTTTCTGGTGAACCAAGATCACCAAAATAAAAGGAAATAAAGCACCACAGGTGAGGCTTTGATGAAACAAGAAGCAAATGTGGATTTACCCATAGAATTGTGAAAGCAAACAAAAACCAACAGAAAAAGCATTAGGAACACCCCATGGGGGGCGCCTGGGTGGCTCAGTGGGTTAAAGCCTCTGCCTTCGGCTCAGGTCATGATCCCAGCGTCCTGGGATCGAGCCCCGCATCGGGCTCTCTGCTCGGCGGGGAGCCTGCTTCCTCCTCTCTCTCTGCTTACTTGTAATCTCTGTCTGTCAAATAAATAAATAAAATCTTAAAAAAAAAAAAAAAAAGGAACACCCTGTGGAAAAAGTCAATGTTAATTCAGGAACAAATACTTAAACTGGGCATAGAAAAAAAAAAACTTCCTAATCTGATAATAAAGAGTGTCTAGACAAATACCAATATATTTCCCTTGGAGTGGGGGGGAGAAAGAAGGATGCCCACGATCACCATTTCTGCTCAGTACTGGGAATCCTAGCAGGGCAGTGAGGCAAGAAGTAGCAGAAAGCAAAGGGATTGGCAAGGAAGAAAAAAGCAGTCATTACTCATCAAAAACATGATGGTTGTAAATGCAGAATTCTCACGAGTCTACAGTTACTAGAAATGATAAGCGACTTCAATAAAATTATTCAATATAAGATTAATATGCCAAAGAAAAAAACCCAAAGTTTTAGATATCAGCAACCAACAAACAAAAAAAACCTTAAGGAGCTAATATAATTTAAAATACTATCAACAGGGGCGCCTGGGTGGCTCAGTCAGTTGAACATCTGACTTGATTTCAGCTCAGGTCACAATCTCAGGGTCATGGGGTCCGGCCTCACATCAGGCTCTGCGCTCAGCGTGGAGTCTGCTTGTCCCTCTCCTTCTGCTCCCCTTCCCACTCGCTTACTCAAATAAGTAAATAATAAGTAATCTTTAAAATGAATAAATAAAATATCATCAATAAATATCAAATATCCCTAAAAAAATAAAAAAAAATCCAGTGATAGATGTGGAACACCTTTACATGCAAACTACAAAGCATCACTGAGAGAAGCAAAGGCCAAAATAAATGGAGAGACGTGAGCAATCCCCAGTCAAAACCCCAGGAGCTGCTGTTACTGTTGTTTTGATGGGAAATGACCAGCTGACATTAAGGGATACAAGGAATTGCGAAGGGCTAAAATTAGACAAGGGAATACTTAAGAATAACAAAGCCGGAAGATTTCTGTTAGCACGTATCAAAGTTTTGTATAAAGTGACAATAATTAAGACGGTATGGTCTTGGTATGAGAACATAAATCAACCAACAGACAGAATACAGACTCCCAAAATGGCTACAGGTACATAGATCACACCTGATTTATGGCAAAGAAGACACTGTAGTGCTGTGGGGGTAAGACACGGCCTCTTCAGTAACTTGCCAATTAGATATCTGTGTGGAAATATGACCCCCACCTCCTATTACACACGTGTGCGCACACGTGTACAATCAATTCCTGATGAGGAGCAGATCTGGGTAAAAGACAAAGACTTTTCTAGGGAAATATCTTTGTGACTTTGGAGTGCACAAACGTGGCTCAGAACGCAAAAAGCACAATGTAGGGGCACCTGGGTGGCTCAGTGGGTTAGGGCCTCTGCTTTCGGCTCAGGTCATGATCCCAGGGTCCTGGGATCGAGCCCCGCATCAGGCTCTCTGCTCAGCGGGGAGCCTGCTTCCTCCTCTCTCTCTCTGCCTACTTGTGATCTCTGTCAAATAAATAAATAAAATCTTAAGAAAAAAAAAAACCCACCTAGTAGAAAAACGGGCAAAAACATGAACAGGTCCTTCAGAAAAGAGGACAGCCAAGTGGCCTGAGAAGGTGCTCAACCTTATTCCTCATCAGTGACCTGCACATTAAAAACACAGGGCACTACCAGAAGTTCCCCCCAGAATGGCTAAAATGAAAAAGATGTAAAAACACCAAGGGTTGGTGAGGACAAGGAGCAGTCACCCCCCACTGTTACAGGAGTCTGGCTAAAATGAAAAAGATGAAAAACACCAAGGGTTGGTGAGGACGAGGAGCAGCCACCCCCCACTGTTACAGGAGTCTTGCCAGAAATGTGGGACCTCAGTCTAATTATGGGAAGACACCAGACACACCCAAACCGACAGATGTTCCATGAAACAGTTGACCGGTATCAAAAGTATCAAAGTCAGGAAAGAAGGACTGAAAAACCACCACGGATTTGAGGAGCCACAAGAGATCCGACAATTAACTGTGACTCAGGGTCCTGGGCTGGATCCTGCCCTCCTGGACCAGAGAAACGGGCAACATTTGAGAAAAGACCTTAGGCTCATCAATAGTATTGTAGCTACATGAGGGGTTAACATCAGGGGAGGCTTGGGAGGGGTAGGTGAGAAGTCTGTACTCTTTTGACCACTTTCCTACAAATCTGAAGTTATTTCAAAATACCAAGTTGGAAAAAAGCCTCAATGGAGAGGTTAAGTTCCTGTGACATGGAGAAAAAGGAAACTGGAAGACAGTCTTGAATAAATGCTCCAGAACATCATCTAGAGAAGGGAGGAGAACGAAAGTGTGAGAATTAAGAGGATACAGAGCAGAATAAATGAGAAGGTTTCACAACACACGGAATTGGAATCTCAGAGGGAGCCAATAGCAAGAATGAAAGTAGGAATACATAAATAATGGCTGAAAATTGGGGCGCCTGGGTGGCTCAGTGGGTTAAAGCCTCTGACTTTGGCCATGATCCTGTGGTTCTGGGATCGAGCCCCGCATCGGGCTCTCTGCTCAGCAGGGAGCCTGCTTCCCTCTCTCTCACTGACTACCTCTCTGCCTACTTGTGGTCTCTCTCTGTCAAATGAATAAATAAAATCTTTAAAAAAAAAAAAATAATGGCTGAAAACTTCCAGAACATATGAAAGACAAGAATAGAAAGAGGGAGGTATACAAACATATCAAATGAGGTTACGTAAAAACGAAACTGCAACTAGACACAAACTAAAGGGCAAAGATCTTCAAAGTAACCAGGGAGCAAAGTAAGCTCACTCACAAAGGAACAACAATCTGACAGACAGTAGACCTCTCAACTGACAGAAGCCAAAACACACATTGGAAAAATACCCAAGTGTGGAGAGAGAATAGCTACTACCTCAGAATCGTGTCCCTGGCAAAACTTTCAAGAAAGACGACAAAATGACACATGTTTACAGAAAAACAAAACCCAAGAATTTACTACTATAGATCTATGATCTATTCTAAAAGAACTTCTAAAGGGGGGAGCCTGGGTGGCTCAGAGGGTTAAAGCCTCTGCCTTCTGCTCAGGTCATGATCCCAGGGTCCTGGGATCGAGCCCCACATCAGGCTCTCTACTCAGTAGGGATCCTGCTTCTACCTCTCTCTGCCTGCCTCTCTGCCTACTTGTGATCTCTGTCAAATAAATAAATAAAATCTTAAAAAAAAAAAAAAAGAACTTCTAAAGGAAGTGCGATACTTCAGAAAGAAGATTTGAGGTGCAAGAAGAAATAATGAAGAAATGTGTAAACACATGGAGAAATCTAGACAAATATTGTCTGTGTGAAATGATAGTGAAGTTCAGGAGAAAATGTCATTTGTGAGTGTTATAAAAAAAATAGAGAGTAACATGTAATAGCTTATAAGTTGGGAAGAAGTGGGTGACCAAGTTAAAATAATGATTAAGATCCTTGAATTATTCAGGAAGTGAGACCCTTTGTAAGGGTGTATGGTAAAATTGCAAGGTATCCTGTAAAAGAAAAGAAACACAGTATAACTTACAATCTAGCAAGGGGAACAAATGGGAAAAAGAATAACAAATGGCAAGGGAAGAGACAAAAGAGGCAAAGAAAAAGCAGAATGAATAAAAAGAAAAAAGACAGGAATCCAAATATGTCAGTATCACAATAAATATAAATGGACTAAAAATACCGACAAAAAGATAGAGATTGTCAACCTGTATAAAAGAAAACCTAAGCATCTGCTGTTTTAGGAGCCTCAACTGAAACATAAAGATACAGTGAGTTTAAAAGCCAAGAGAAGGGGAAAATAATATATATCTTGAACAGAATACAGCTGAGATAGCTGTAGTAACATCCAACAAAAGAGACTTTAAGATGAAAGGCATTATAAGGAACAAAGGATCAACTACATCATGTTAGAAGATGCAAGTCACCACGAAAAGTTGACATTTTAAACATGGATGCACTTAATAAAAGAGTCTCAAAATGTATACAGCAAACATGCATAGAACTATATGGGAGAAATTAACAAATCTAAAATTTTTCAGTTAGACATAGGTGAAGCAGACAGAAATGAATGGAAAATGGGTAGAGATGGTCAGGGCAGACAACTCTTTCGAGAAATTCTGCTATGAAGGATACTAGGTAGTTGGAGGATAACATGGGGGGAAGGGAGAGCTTTTAAGATGCATGATGCTAGAGCTTGTTAGTGTTACTGATGGGAATGAGCCAGCACAGGGAGAGAGACTGAAAGTGTAATGGGGATATCCTTGAGCAAAAAACCCAAAACTTAAAATACTGAGCCCAAATGGAGGCACTGGCCTAGATGGGGAGGAATAGCAGACTGGATCCAAATGCAGTCACTCCTGACACCCTGATGATAGCCCTCTGGGCAGGCGGCCTGACGTTCTTTTGTCTTCTACTGTGGTCCCTCTGTTTGCCCATCTCACTGAGGCTGCAGGATCTAAGCCTGCTTCTGGGGAGATCTGCGGGGCTCCAGGGGATGACTTCTAGGGCCAGCCACCCCATCACAGTAAGCCTATGCAGGGGGAGGGTCACAAGGGATCAGAGCTGCTAAGCAGCCCCCTAGGGGCTCCCATGGCTGGAAGAAGGCAGGGGGTAGGGAATCAGGAAATGGTGAGGAAGTGGGGCCACAACAGCCCCCGGCTGATGCCTCTGTGGCCCATGCAGGTGGCTCTAACCTTCTCCACCTCTCCATAGCCAGGCTAGTCCCCGGTGAGGGGATCCTGGGGACCTCCAGGCCTGTTTCAACAGCTGCAGGCCCTGCAGACACTCCTCACCTGGCTGGTGATGTCGGAAGGCATGGGTGAGGGGGGCTTGGAGTAGGTGGCGTCCTGGGAGATGAAGCCAGAGTCGTGGGACGAGACACTGGAGAGGCGGGCGGCTGCGGTGGCTGGCTGGGCCAGGCTGCGGTAGCGACAGGTGGAACTGGGTGAGTATGTTTGGGCACCCCCAGGCCACGGGGCTCCGCCACCCTTGGCACCGCTACTGCTGCTGGGGGCACTGGGGGAGTGAGGGAGGGGGACAGCGGCCAGACAGGGAGACACAAGGGTGCGTGTGGAGGAGAGGGTGACAGACGAGGGTGGAGGAAAGAGGTGAGAGGCAAAGGAAGGAAAAGACAGTGTCAGACTACAAGTCGTGAGACCGGGGTGCCACAGAAGAGTTGGGTTGTGGGACGGTGGGGGGTAGGGGTGGGCAGGGGACCACACCCAAGAGCTGGCCCAGCACCTGCCCCCGGAGAACCCCAGGGTTCCAGGGCATCCCTAGGGCCAAGCCGTCACTCTGCTTCCTACTTGGCCATTAACAACCGAGTCACAAAGCATCAAACCCTGGCCCATTTGGGCTAGAACCCAACACAAGTCGGTTTCTGGATTGCCTCCTCAAAGTCTGATTTTTGCCATGAAATCCTAACTGGGTATCTAGGCTGTGGTGACTGTCTGTGTGAGTCCTGGACCCACCATTGTCCTCATCCCCTCTACCCCCTTGACTGTGTCCAGCTCTCCATAGCTCACACCCTCTGTGCAACCACTTCACACTTGGCCAATGAGGGTGGCCTTCTTTCTGAACGAGATGCTGAAGTTACTCAGCCCCCACCCTGGGTCAAAGGTGTCCTCTGACATCAACCCTTCCTGCCGTGATAGACACCTACCTGAGGTCCAAAAGACCTGGGCCCCCTCTCTCCCCAGGAGCTGCTGATGGCCATGTCCGCTTACCTCCTTGCCTAGGTGCCCAGAGGTGGTTCTGGGGAAGGGGAGCCTGGGACAGGGGGCCTGTCCTACCACTAACTCACTCTGTGCTCACTGCCCTCCCCACTAAGGAACCTTGAATCTTAAATGTCTCCTCCAAATGCTGTCCTAGTGCCAGCCCTGGAGGTGTCCCTGATCCTGAGCCTGCACTGTGATCGAACGAGACTCTGGGGGCCAGCATGGGCTGGGGTTCGGGCAAGAGGCAGTGGCCAGGAACCAGAGCTCAGGAACAAGCCAGGTTGGAGTGTCCCTTCCTGTGGGGCCTCAGCACACCTTCCCAGAAGCATCTGTGCCCCTCCCTGATTTTAGATTCTTACTATCCCTCCACACCTGCCAACAGTTGCGCAATGCCACAACCCAGGCCTCAGTTTCCCCTTCGGTGAGATGGAGATACCACCATACCTGATATGGTGGTGTTAGGATTCAGTGAAGAAAACGCATAAAGCACTTAGCATGGCCCCTGGCACACCGTGACTGCTCTGTAAACGAAGCTGCTCTGGCCCCCGCCACCCCGCTTCCTGCTACCACACGCGTGCATGGGCAGCAGCCTCGACACACAGGTGCGTCTGTCCTCCATGCTTGCGCGCAAATTCCTCTGTGATGCACTTGTGTGAATTCTGGGGCCCGGAAGCAGCTCTTGATGCAGCTTTGCCGGGAGCTCCCCCATCCTCTCCTTGGGGGCCCTCGCCTCCCAGCCTTGCCCCCCGACCCCGTCCACCCTGCACTGACCTGCACATGCTGGACTTCCGTGAGCCAGAGCCGCCGGGCGACGATGGGGGCGTCTGGTAGGACCAGCTATAGTCCGAGCCCTTCAGGTCTTTGATCACCTGGACAGGGACAGGGACAGGGGCGGGGTCACTGGAGCCAGCCTTCCTCTGCAAAGACTCTTACTGTGTTCTGGGGGTCTCCACAGAGGTCTGGTAGGGCCAGTGGTCCCCCACTCTCTTCCCTATTGAGAGCCAAGCCTTGGCAAGAGACCCTCCAGGGGAGTCTGAAAGCAGGGCTGCCGGAGGAGGGGGAAGGGGAACATCAAGGGAGACTCTGCCCCCCCCACCTCTCCCCCTCCCCGGCTTCTCAGGGATGCTGCCCCCTACTAGGGGGTAGCCACTGGAGAACCAGGTGTCCCTGGGGACTCACTGTCCTGGCAGAGCAGCCCAGAGAGTGACCATGAGGGACACCATGGGGCTCAAACCTTGGCTCTGCTGTGGCCTCAGGCAAGTTCCTGGAACCTCAGCGGCCCTGTGAGCAGCCCGTGGTTCCTGTCTTGCAGGGCCACTGGTGGGGGCGTTCAATGGGATGGTGTAGAAAGTGCCTGGTACAGTGCCAGGCACACGGTAGGTGCCGGGTGAGAGCAACGTCACGGGCCTGTCCAGGAGGACCGCCCCTTGTGCAGTGGGACACGACGGTGAGCCGAGCAGGTGGTAAGTGTGGGCAGGTGTGTCTGTGTGCCTGGGACCAGGGGAGGGGACAGGTTCTGGCTACAGATGACAGGAAAGTGTCACCAAATCTGGCTTGTTCAGGGAGAGCCTAGGGGCAGACACGGGGCCCAGTGCCATGGGACTGCCCCACTTCTGCTCTCAGACGGAGGCTCCCACTGGGTCCTGGGCACAGCATCCCTCCCTGGGGCAGGTGCTCTTGGATGTCCCACAGTGTGTGTTAGGACGTGTCTGGTCCTCTGTCCTCTTTTTCCCTTTACCGTCCCCAACCAAGGGCGGGCCAGCCCCACCCCTGTCCCCAGCCCCCAGGCCTGGCCGCACCTGCTCGCTGGCGGGGGGCAGCTTGTGGGGTTCGGCCGTCAGCACCACCAGGTCGTCGATGATGCCCTGCAGGTGCGTGATCTCTCCCAGCATGGTCAGCTCGCCGTTCTGGGGAAGCCGCGGGTCAGACCCACCGGCCCTGCCCATGCCCCCCACCCTGGAGGGACGGGCCTGCCCTGGCTTCTCCCCTCTCACCCAGCGCTGCTCAGGCCTGACGGAGGCTGGACCCGGACACCCTGGGGCCACTGTGACCATAGGTCCAGCCTGAATTAGCGCATCACGAGCTACGAGACCCGCCTTTGGGCGGTGAGCACGCGGCTCCGAAGACGTGCGGCAGGGATGACCGAGCCGCGGCCTTTCTCAGAGGTCGCGGGATCAACCCTGAGCCCGGTCCCACCTCCTGGGGCCACGGAGTCACCCAGAAGGACTCCCAGCAGCGGCTCCCGAATCCTGACTCGGGATTTCCTCAGTTTCTTGGAGACCCTTCAACTAGCCCAGCGGCGGGGATGCGGAGGACAGCGCCGATTCCGAGGGACGCACCACCACAGGCTGCAGGAACGCGATGAAGGTGCAAAAGCGCCCGCGCTCCTCGATCAGGGCCCGGCGCACCGCCTGCTTCTCCGTCTCCTCCAGCAGCAGGTACATGTCGTTGACGTCCTGCAGGGCGCTGTCCAGCTGAGGCTGCAGGTCTCCTTTCCCTGGAGGGGTGGGGAGGAGAGGCCGCGCTGGGGACGCCGCCCGGCTCGCCGCGTGTGTGGCTCAGGCCCCGTGGTACGTCCCTGGAGGTGGGGCTGGGCACTGCCACAGGGGTCCCGGGGACTGGGGAGGGCAGCCAGGACTCCAGGGCTTGTGCCGGGGCTGGTCCCAGAGCAGGCAGAGAGGACAGACAGACACACACACACAGGAAAGACACCAAAGCTGCAAAGCCACCGGGGACCTGGAGTGGGCGGAGCCCACCGGGAACCACCCCGGGAGCAGGTGTGCCCAGGGGAGTCCAGCAGAGGCCTCCACAGCTGAGACTTCCAGCCCTGGGGGTACCCTCACTGCCTGTGGGCCAGTACCCCCTCACCTCACCGGGCACAGGAAGAGGACAAAGTAGAGCCAGAGGGCTCAGCTGTAGGCCAGGCTACTGAGGGGTGTAGGGGCTAGGAGAACTAGGGGCTGGGCGCCTGGGGAGGGGAAGGGGCTTTTCTCAGTGTGGGCTCCCACTCAGCTCAGGGAGTGGTGCCCAAGGACAGCAACAGCGACACAAAGCGGTAGCAGCAAGAGAGAGAGAGAGAGGCAAGAGGATGATGGAGAGATGGTGAGACAGGAAGGGAGAAGGCAACAGGTAATGGGGTAGGCCTGGTGGGGGGGGTAGCCAGGGCCTGCGCCCCCCACCCTGCCCACTCCAACCCCTCTTGGCCTGGCAGACTGACCCAGCAGTGGCCGGGGACTCATCCCTGGCCAGGGGCCCCTGGAGCCCCAGGGGGACTGTGCCCCGGGCCCCTCCCTCGCTGGACCGACCGCCTTCCTCGCTCCTCCTTGGCCTGGAGAGGCTCCTTCCAATGGCCCTGAGCTGGGGGAGACAGACAAATGGGACAAGGACGGGAGGAGCAGCTGGAGGGACGGACATTTGACTTACCAAGTAGCTCTACAGGAAGGATGTGGGAGGAGGAGAGGAGAGACAGAGAAAGAAAGAATGTGTGAAAGACAGCCGGATGGAAAGAGCCACTCCTGGGGCAGGGGTGTGGGTGCCTGGGCCTGTGGGGCCTCCTGCTGCCTCCCTGGGAGGGGAGGGCCTGGGCCAGGTCTGGGGTGCGGGAGGCTCCCTCTGTCCCACCCAGCAGGTTGGAGGGTCTTGTCCAGGACAGGGTCCCTCCAGCCAGGATGGCTCCCTGGGGCACCCCATAGGGTGTGGGGGGTATGGAGTGGGGCGCCGGGGGGCGACGCGTCAATGGGCCGCTGTGGGCTCTACCTTTGCGGGCTTTCTTCTGCAGCTTCAGCGTGTCTGAAGACTTTTTCTTGATCTCATGCCGGGCTCGCTTGTACTCTGCACACGGGGTGAGAGAGGAGTGCGGTGATGCGGCGGGCAAGGGGGCGGTGTGTGTGTGTGTGTGTGTGTGTGTGTGTGTGCACGCGCGCGCGCTCTGCACAACGGGGGCAGGAAGCCCTGGCCCCAGCCCAGGACCTACCTTTTGCGTGGTCCTTGTCCAGCTGGTTGGCCGACTTTTTCCAGTCCTCGATGCGCTCCTGCAGCGGGTTGATGAGGCTCTCCAGCAGCGCGCTGTGGGAGGCGCGGGAGGGTCAGGGCCACCAGCGGGTTCTCCCTGCGCCCCCCCTGCCCGCCCGCCCGCCCGTGGCGCCCACTCACTTGGTGAACTGCCGCAGCTTGGTCTCGATGCTGCGGTGGCGCATGCACATGCGCGTGAGCGCCGAGCCAATGTCCCGGGTGGCCCCTGGCGAGGCAAGCGCGCAGCTTGGAAAGGGGCCCCGCGGGGGCATCTGCAGTCCCAGCCTCGGCCACGAGGGGGCGCGCCGGCCCGCGAAGACCGAGCTTGCAGCCGGTGCCCCGACCCCAGCATTGCGCGATCCCGCGCTGGGATCCCGCGATCCACTGAGTGGGGGATTTGGTCGGTTCTCAAGTATTTGCCGAGACTCTCCGTGCGGGACCAAGGCCCTGCCCATCCCGGCCGTGCCCGCCTGCTGCAGCTGGGGGTGGTCGGGTAGTCTGGTGGTCAGGCCGGCATGAGAGACTATCGGAAGGGCCTGCCCAAATCCCCTCCAGTCCTGGCGGGAACCCCCTCCGGATGCCCAGAGCAAGCGCCCGCTACCTTGGTTCTCAGGGGACCCGGGTCCTTGCTACTTGAACTAGAAGGCAGAGGAGACGGCAAGGCTGCCCCTGCGTGCTCTCAGACGGACGGATGGGGGGGGGGTGAGAAGCAGCCATGGTCAGACGCCACTGTGGCAGAGGATCGAGCTGATCGAGGAACCTCCACTGATCGAGGAACCTCCGCTGTAACATCCCTATCACCGTTCGCCCACCCCTGCTCGCATGCCATTAGTGATAAGAGGCTCACTCTCTCCACGACCAGCCTATTCTATTAGGGAGCAGAATTCAGGGTCCCAACTCTAGGCCCAGTGTCCTCTCCCTGGCTCACATTTCGCTCAGCCTTTCCAGCCTCCAAGCCCAACCTGGGGCATACCCAACCTCCAGCCACGCCCCCTCCCCACCTCGGGTGTTGGTGGCCATGTCTGCCACTTTCTGGAAGGCATCCAAGAAGGCCACAGCAGCCAGCACAGTGGTCCTGGGGAGATGGACAGTGGGACAGTGTGTGGGTGAGGTGTCCTCTCCTCTGCCCGTCCCCTCCCCAGTGGGGGCACCCTCAGGAGCCTCACCTCAGCTGGGAATGCAGCTTCGTGGCCTTGGAGTTGAAGTCCTCCCAGATGGGGTAGGAGCTCTGCGGAGGAGACGGAGAGGTAGTGAGACTGAGGAGGCTTGCAAGGCTCCACCTGGGCTGGGCTCCCTACTGCCTCCGTCAGGATTCGGGGCAGTTGCTGAGACAGTGGCCCTGCCCCCATGGAGACGGAGGCTCCTGGGCCTTCCGGGGTAACAGAGGACCCAGGACAGAGCCCTGGGGCATAAGGAAGGCCTGGCCGTGGGAACGACTTGCCTTTGCTCATCCCTCCCTGACAGGAAGTCCGGCCTACGGTCTACAGTGGCTACCATTTTGGCCTCCACCCTCCATCAGGGGAGACGGGAACAATAAACGGCAGGTTCTGTCTCCTCGGGGCTCCCCTGGGTTCTGGCAGGGACTCTGGGCTGAACTGCATGAGGGGAACCATGTCCCTGTGGACACAGGCGGGCTAGTCCACACAGCAAGGGAGGGGCAGAGGGCCAGTGTGCACCAGCAGGGCTCAGGGATGCCGGTCTCAAACTGGGGTCTCTGGGGATCCCCCCATCCCGGGCCCCGGAAGCTGCTACTGGCCCAGACACCCATCCATCCCAGGCCGGCAGCAGTGGCTCCCAGGCCCGGGGAGGCTGTGACTGCTCCAGGGCCCAGCCAGCCTGCCCAGGACAGCCAGGCCCCAGGCTGAATGGGGCCTTGTGCGGCCAACAGAGCCACCTTTCTCCACCCCCAGTTCCCCTCCCCTCCTGGGGACACAGTGTGGCCTTTATCCCAGTCTGGCCCAAAGCTCTGAATTGGGAGGGGGTTTCCCAGTGGGGAGGCTGGGCTCTTGGCGACCAAGTTGTCCAGTCTGATCAAGGGGTTTTTCTGGTTAACGTGCCCTCCCATGGTGGCTGGGTCCCGGAGAAACCTCGGCCCTGGCCTGAGGGCCCCGTGGTGGCCTGGATGCTTGAAGGGGAGCCCAAGGCCAGCAAAGCCCCGGCCCCAGAGGGCGTCTCCCTTCCAAGTAGGCTGGGGCGCTCGGTGCTGGGGAAACAGGGAAGGCAGAGACCCCAGGCCTCAAGGCTTCAGAAGGAGGCTCTGCCAGATTGGAAGCCAAGGGTAGGTTCGAGATGGCCTCTCCAGCTGAGGACAGCCTGCAGGGGTGGACAGGAGACAGGACAGCTTCTGACAGCCTTAGCAACTCCCTCTCCTCCCCGCCCAGCCGGTGCCCAGAGAAAGCAAATATTTGAGAAGTTCACACAGGCTGGCGCAGGCCAGGGGAGGCTGTGGGTGGGCTGTCTCCGTATGCGTGCAGTTCAGGGTCAAGGAGCCTGGTAGGTTGTCCCTGGCAATCCCAAGGAGCTGACCCTCACCTTGGCACCCCCAAGAGTCTTCTGAAAGGTGGAGCGCTCACATCGCCTCAACATCCCAGCCCCAAAGCCTTGCTAAGACCCCTAGGGAGAGGGGCCAAATGCTGAGGAGAGAGGGGTCCAGGGGCAGGTGTCCTGACCCCCAGGACATCTTCTGAGCCCCTCAGCAGACTCTGGGCGGGCTTGGAACACAAGGGACAGACCAGTCATCTTCCCGGCCTCCAGCCAGCCAGGCTCACTTCTTCCTAGACTTTCACCCCGTCAGCTTTCCCAGTGGGGAGGGGACAAGATGTGGTGAGGGGGAGGCCCGAGGGGCCCTCAGCAGAGAGACAGGCGCACCTTGGTCTCTAAGGACTGGGGCTCTGCCCCACTGGTAATTCATAAAGGACCCCGGAGATGTAGAGGTGGTGGTGGTGGGGCGGCTGGAGCAGCCAGGGTCCCAAGGATGAGTCTTCAGGGTTCATCTGGGCCCACACCCTCACCCTGGCCATGCCCGGGTCGTCAGGCTCTGAGACTCTGGGTTCCCACTCGCGGCGGTGACAGCTGCCGGCCGAGCGCTCACCGCAGCCGGAGCGCGTCGGGTCCTCAGCACAGCCCCGCGAGCTAAACACGACCGTCACCCGCATTCTGCACGGCAGGAAACTAAGGCTCAGAGGGATTAACTGACGGGCTCAAGCCCTGCGGATGGCAGGGGCAAGCTCTGATCCCATGTCTGACCGGTCACTACACTCACTTCCAGGGTATAGAGCGGTGAGCATCTGGGAGCTTCGAGGAGAGGAGGGGACAGGAACTGCAGGGTCAGGAGAAACACCCGCTCTGTCCCCAGTGCCTGTCACTAGAGGTGCTCAGGTGGATGGCACGCGACTGACGTGGAGGTGGCTGGGACTCCTGGCCCTTGGAGACTCGGTCTCTGACCTGGGGTTCGGGGGTGTTGGTAGTCCTGGCTGTGACCCTAGAGAGAGGGCTTTCTGGGACGAGGGCTGGACCAGGGCTCTACTCTGGGCCTCAGTTTCCTCACCTGTCAAATTGGACTGGGAACTGCACCTACATCTCTGGGTCCGAGTGGAGACTCCAGAAGGCACTGTAGAAGCACTCAGCACCTTGCCTAGTACAGGGCTCAGTCAATGCTGGCTGAAAACAGGGGACACAGGATCCCCCCCATCTGCGGAGGCCCCTCCCACAGGGCAGGGCCTATGGGAGGACAGGCAAAGATTATGGGCCCACTTTCTGGATGGGTCAGTGCCAAGTGGAGGCCCCCCTCGCTCAGTTGAAGGCACTTTGCCCTGTTCTGCCATCTTGGGCAAGCCTCTGCCCCTCTCTGAACATCGGCGGGCGGCCTGGCAACCAGTGGGCATCTGAGCTAAGTGAGGCACAGAGGCAGGGAAAGCTCCTGAGCACCCCACCCCAACCCTGACCCAGAGGCCTCCTCCCAGCCCTCCAGCCTCCAGGTGCAGCTCAGGGTCTCCGGCTCCAGGTGCAGCTCCGGGCGGCTTCCCTCCACCTCTGCTGCCGACCCCAGGACGGAGCCGGGGCTTCCAGGGGAGCAGCTATGGGGCTGCGGACAGGCCTCATGGGGCAAGCTCGGTCTCCCCAGCTCAGCCCCCTTCCTCTATGCAAGCCCCCGCTGCTTCTGGGGCTCAGACCAGTGAGGGAAACAGCCAGAAGCTGCCTCCCCAAAACCAGGTGATCAACCTCCAGGTGGTCCAGTCCCCTGCTCTGTCCCTGGCCCAAACACATGCATATGTCCTAGGTACTTGGCATCACCCCAGGTGAAACTGCCACATGTCAGAAAACCCGGCCTGAATCTCTTGCTGTATCTCCCTTTTCCTTCTGTCTGATCTCAAAGGTCCTTGCAAATTGCCTGGGGAGAGACAGTTATGTCCCTCTTTTCAAGAGAGAAGCTGCTGCTCTCTGCAGTGTTAGCGGCGAGGCTGTCAGCGGGAGGAGGGGGCGGGAAGGTCCCATTCTCTGCCAGCCCTGGAAGTAGCGGGGTGGGGGGGGGGGCAGGTGGTCTGAGCTGTCTGGTCCTAGAAAGGGATCCCAGGGCCAGGGCTGCGATGTCCCCAGGACAGCAGGGCCTGCTGAGGACAGAGAGGGGACAGGACTTCGGAGGGCTGGTAGGAAGGCCCAGAGGTAGAGCTGCAAGGGATGGAGGTCTCAGGGGAGCACGCTCTGTGGGGTTGGGGGACATCTGTATGCTGCTCACCCTGTAGTTCTCAGTGGTGATGGCCTCAGGCCTCTTCCAGGGGCAGGGATCCAGCAGCTGCCCCTAGGGCTGTTCCCTGGGTAGCACTGGGAGCCTCCGGAAGGGCCTGCCTGGGCACTGTGGGGCTAGCTGCACTAGGCACTGTGTGGTCTCTCCTCCTGGGCCTGTCATGTCACCGTGGGATTCTGTGTTGTATACTTGGGAGTGTGTGACAGGGTGGGGGCTCTCTGGAGTTCATGTGCAGAGCCCGGTTCTTTCCCTTGCCCCACAGTCCTGCCTCAGAGGAGAAAGACAGGAGCGTTGTTCCCGGCTCCCATCCTGTCACTGGGGCTGCAACTCCTTGCTGCCTAGTCAGCCTGGGGCAGCCCTGCCAAGCCCTGGCCTCTCTGGGGAGAGGATCTCCCTCGCTCCCCAGATCAACAGAGAGGACTGAGGTCAGGGACAGAGTCCGACAGTCTCCTTAATGACCTTGAGCCAGTCCCAGGCCTCAGTTTCCCCACCTAGTGAGCCAGTGGTGGGCCAAGAGTTGGTGACCTACTCCTGTCCGGCCAGTCGTGGGGAGGTGCGGGGTTGGGGGTTGGTGAAGGCCTGGGGTGGTAGTAGGCTCTCCCTTGGGGATCCTCCAGAAACCCAAACCCTCTCCCTTCCTCCTTCCAAGGTGAGGACAGAGGCCTTGGGATGCAGGGACAGTCAGCCTGGAGACCTTGGAGTCCTGCAGCTTCCTAGCGCCTGTTTCAGGGGACCTGGGCAGGGGTGTGTTGGGGTGGGGGCGTGCAAGAGTCGCAGGGTCGAGCACAGAGGCCGAGGCCGGCGGTGAAGGAGTTAACGGTTCTCTGCCTTATTATTTTCCCCTGCTTTGGCGGTGACAGCATTGTCTGGGCTCCAGGGCCGTCGGGGGGCGGGGTGGTGGTGGTGGTGGTGGTGGTGCGGCCGCCGCGGAGGGTGCAGGGTAGCGGTAGGGGGCGGAGGCCGGCGAGACCCGGGACCCATCACATTAGGACCGTGGAGTCGAAACCCGAGCCAAACCTCATTGATGATTTGGGGGCTGGGGGCACAGGGAGCCCGCGTGTGAGTAGCCTCCGGTGGGGACCCCGCGGGGGCGCTACGGCCCGGCGACCCCGGACAGAGACCCCGGGGCGCCGCCTGGACACCCCGACACACGAACACCAGCACCCCTCAGACGGGGACCCCGAGACCCAGGCACACAGCCGACGCAGGCCGGACGCGTTCAGACAAGGACACACACAGCGCGGCGCGCGCACACAGCGGGGCCCGAATGCCCGCCGCCACTCGTCCCCAGAGGGACCCGCACCCGCGCGCCCGCCGGGCACCCGGCCCCGCCGCACCCCATTACCTTCATGTCGTTGACGATGGCCTGGAAGAGCCCGCCCAGGGCGCCGCACTCCTTCTCCGCCGTCTCCATGCTCCGGCCGGGCGGCGGCGGCGGCGGCAGCGGGCGCGGGCAGGGGCGCGGGGCGCCAGCAGCCGAGGGAGCCGGGCGCGGCGGGCGCTCGCTCCGAGGCCGGGCCGGGCCTCCGCCTCCGGGCGGCGCTCAGCGGCCGGCCGCGCGGCGCTCGGGGCTGGCGGGCCGCGGCGGGGCGGCACGGGCCATGGCGCGGCGGGGCGGGCGGGCGGGCGGCGCGGGGGGCGCGGCGCGGGCAGCTGGCGGCGCGGCCTCGGCGCGGGGACTGGAGCGCCGGCGGTAATCCGAGCCGCCGCGGCTCGGGCGTCACGTGGGCGCGGCGGAGGGAGGACCGCGGCGGGGGTGGGGGGCGGGGGCTGTGGGAAAGGCCGGCGGGGCGCAGGCCCATTCAGCGCCGGAGCCCGGCTTTGAAATCCGAGCCCGGGCGCAGCCGGACTGGCCGGGCGAGCGGGGCCGGCGGGCTCGGGCGCCGCTGCGGGCCGGGGGCGGTGCTGGGGCGGGGCCCGCGGGGCTGCCTGGCGGGTGGAGCCCGGGAGTTGGGTGTCTGCCCCAACCCCCCGGGAAGGGGCTCGGCACCCCATTCCAGCCTGTGGTCTCGGGCCGGGGTCTTCGGGCGCTTTTAGGGATCGGGCGGTGGGCTGGACTCCTCTGGGGGCGTCCCGCGGGCGCAATACACGACACACAGCGGGGGGGCGTGGGGTGTCGCCTGCCTTGGGACGTTCCATCCCAGGCAATGATGAGTCCGCATGGTCCTCCAGAAGCTCTTTGGCTGCTTTTCCAAGCGGGGCCGAAGCCACTCGCATTGGGGAGTAAGGGAGAGGGCAGGATGAGCTTTTGGGGTGTGGTGACCGGGTCGGGGCAACCTGCTTACTCGGCAGCGGGGCAGAGGTGGGCTGCCGGCCCCAGTCCCCGACGCCTGGGCGCACGTATTTGGGGACGCACGCGGTGTTCACGTGGACAACGGGCAGCGAGTTATGCTCTTCGTCCTGTAGACTCCAGGCGGGGAAACCCACCCTCCCCGAGAGGCGCAAACTCATTCTCCCCCACCCCCGGCGCCTTCATGAGAACCACCTGGGCGCTCATTAGGCCACTCAGAGGCTGCCCAGAGCTGGAGTCTGGTGGACTCAGGACCAGGCGTGTGCTACTGCGGCTTATTTAGCCAAATCAAGGTGGGCACCTGAGATGCTTCCTCAGTCCCTGCCCTTCCATTTCCAGTGATGTGCAGCCTGTAGGGCATGCCCTTTCATTCAGAAACTCATGGTTTGGTTCCCCTGTTCAAAGGGGACGTGGCTGCATTCCCCAGGGGAATCTGGGTGGAAAAGTCAGGTGCCTGGGAAGGTAGGGTTCAGGGTTTCAGGCCAGGCCAGTGCTTGGTGGTCTCCAGGAAGGGGCGGGTCCCAGTGGTGAGAGTGGGACCCAGAAGAGGCCCATCAGGGAACTGTCAGGTGACCAGCCTCCAGGTGTAGCCAACACTCCTTGAGGCAACATGGTCCTGGAGCAGCTGTGGGCATCAGGGAGGCAGAGCGCCAGTGCCAGTGGGAAGGAGCAAGCATGTGCGGCTGCGAGTTTCCGTCATTTCTTTATTGGGGCAGGGGGTGTGTCATTGATACGGACTTCCGGGCTGGTCCCTGTCTGCAGACAGGTATGCATACTCCAGTGTGCACACACAGCACGAGGCCAGAGCTCTGGCGGGCTGGAGAGAGGTCAAGCTCTTTTACAAGAGGATGTTAGAGACTGGTCCCAGAGAATGGGTGGTGTCTGAGGCTTCGGCCGCACCCTGGTGGGAAGCCGGCTGCCTGAGCACCAGGGTGCAGCTGCCAGCAATGGGGGCCCAGAGGGCTGGGCTGTGTGAGGAGCTTGGGTGGCCAGCCTCTGTGCCCTTACCCCGAGCTGGTGGCCAGGCCCGGCCCTGCCCTTGAGGCAGGTGTTCGAGCTCCTCAGGGTGGGGGCCCGAAGACCTTGAATGCTCCACGGGGCCACTCCTTGGGCCCTTCTCCATGCCAGGACCGTCAGAGGACAACCCTCCGGTCCAGGTGATCCCCACGCCCACTCCGCTGGTGCCTAACTTCCAGGTGCTTCTTCTGGACCTTCTCAAAGTGCTGCAGCAGCTCTGCGTAGTCGATGCTGGAGGAATCCGCTTTCTGCGCCTTGGGGGCTGCTTGTGGACTGTTTCTGGGGAAGAAGAAGGGCTCAGCATCAGTCTCGGCAAGCTGGGGAGGGAGCTGGGGGCCAGGTGGCACCGGGCATAGGAGGGCCGGGGTCAGGGCAGGGCCACAGGCTCACGGAGCTCAACCTTGGGGAGTACGTCTGCCTCAAGGCCGGGATCCCTTGCCCAACGGTCAGCCCCAAAGCAGGGGAGCCCTGTGAAAATCCCCTCCCCCTTAAGTGCTGGGACCAGTCAACAGTGCTGCTTGGATATGGTCTTCAGTCTGTGGGCTGGCAATGGGGCCCAGAGCAGGCATCGCATCGGGAAGCATTTCCTGTTTACGACTGGCTCCCTTTGGGGTGAAAGCCAGGGCTAGCAGCCAGCCAGGAAGCCAGCTGGGGCCTGGAACAGGGTCCAGGGAGAAGGGGGAGGAGGCAGCCTGGCCCTTTCTCTGGGGCAGGACTAGGCCTGCAGACAACAAGGACTGTCTACTGCTGAAGAGACTCTACTGGGCCTTTAGCTTGGCAGGACATCGATTTTTGAGTGTTGAGGTCCAAAGGCCTGTGGTCATTTTCTGTCCCTGAGGGAGGAGAGTTGGTTTCACCACCGGGCATGCTGGCGGTTCCTACAACTCCTGTTGTTACCACCCCCTCCCCCTGCTCTGTACAGTTGCACAGGTCGTGCAGAGCGCAGCTACAATGTGCCTGATGCTCCCTGGGGTCGTGCAGGGTAATAGCCCTGTTCAGCTTGCCCCAGGGACTAGATCCCCTGGGGCCCTGCCCTGTTTATAAGCACCCCTCCAAAGAATCTCCTGGAAGTCTGCTTCTCTCTCAACTGAGCCTCCCTGGCTTAGGAAACAGATCTGTGTGGGCTGGAAAAATATTGGCTTCTAGCCCCTAAGGCCTGGTGGCCCTAGTAAGGGGGGAGTCTCATGAAGGCTGTGGGCTGTTCATGAGAATCCTTGGACCCCCTGAGTTCATGGACAGACCCCAATATTGAGGCACAAGAACTGAACACACAAGCTAGATAAGCCGGGATCCAACTGGAACACAACCACTTCCTAACCACTGGACCTTGGGCCCATGGCTCAGCTTCCTCCTCTGTAAAGGGGGGACGGCCACAGAAGCCACTCCATGGGGTAGGTGTGAGGGTTCCCTCAGATTCGACACGGAAGGGCTTAGTCTGGTGCCCAGCCCCAGCTTGATAGGGGGCCACCATGGCTACAACCCTGGTCCTTGAGGTGAGGCCAGCCGGGACCCAGCAGCTCAAGGCCGCCTGTTTACCTGTGGCTCAGTCCACTTGGGGGGGGAAACGATGGCCCTTCACCCCAAGGAAACGCTCCCCAGTAAGCTTGGCCCCTGACAGGCCTCTCTGACCACTCACTTGGCTGCTGAGGCAGGACCAGGGGCGGTGGGAACCCTTTCCAGAGTCAGGATGGGGCTGGAGCTTGGAGGTAGCCCCCTGCCTGCTCAGTGTGTTCCCCCCTGCTGAAGGCACCCTAGACAGCGGCGTGGCCCCCGCTTTCCTGGGCCTCAGGCAACATCGGTTCAACAAAGACCAGCAGGAGCCACGTGGCTCTGGTGCGGGCAGGCTGCGGGTGGCATTCTTAACTCCAGCTCCTGTATTCAGCTCCCCTGGGAATGGGGAAGGAGGCTCCCTGTCATAGTAGCTCTGTGGTCCCGGTGTCACCGCCCTGAGAGAATAACCTGGGCTTCTGGGGAAGCCGAGGGACACCCTGCGGTTTAGAGCTCTCACTAGGGAGTGGCCAGGCGCAGCCCCAGCCCCTCAGGCAGAGATGCGGGACACCTGTGGGCCTGGGAACACGCGCCCAGATGGGACACTGCAGTACGTGCCTAGGTGTCCGTGGGTCTGTCTGCTGCTCCCCTCGACACTAATGGCAAGCCCAGGCATCAGGTCCAGAGTAGGACTGAGATTAGGGGTTTCTGTGGAGATGCCAGCAGTGGCAGCCAACCCGGGGGATCTGCCCAGAGGTGCCTGGGACAGCGTGTGGGGGTGGGGAGGAGTGGGCCACACCTGTGCTCCCTGGGCCCTCGGTGACTCGGCCTCCCTCCCTGGAGCCCTCCTGGCCTGAGGTCTTCTGTGTGTGTGTAGGGAGGGCGGAATGGGGAGGAGCGTGTCCCGTGGGGGTAGGGTAGGTCTCCTCTGAGCATGTGGGCCAGGGCTCCTCTCCCTGCCTGTCACAGCGGGCACAGCTGTCGCGCAAGCCCTTCCTGCTTTGTTGACAACACCCCGCGGGCAGTCAGTGGCTGGAGGACACCCCACCAGCAGCGGAGAGACCCAAAGCTGGCCCTCTCTCCTGCCACCCCCACCCATGCACCTGTGACCAGCTTTTTGCTTCAGAGGTTCCCTCCTGTGTCACTGAGATGGTTTCTGGGGAGTAGCCTGGAAGCCCGAGTGTGGCCAGGGTCTCCGAGCTCTGCTGGCGCCTTGAGCACACAGAATGAGGGATGGGGGAGGGGTACAGAACCCCCCACCCCCAGCTGTTCCTGGCTTGCAGGCCTGTCAGGCAACCCAAAGCTGTCTTCCAGCTGCCTGCCCCTCCCAGCGCTGAGACTATCCCTGTCTCCCTCTCCTGGGTGTGAGCTGTCCCTCTGTGCCCAACCCTGCAATCTGACCCCTCCCCCAGCTGTTCTTGGGGCCCCCTCCCCGCCCAATGTCTCCTTGCTCGTTTCTGTGCCAACTCTTCCAGGGTCCCTGAGAAGAAAGGCTGGGCACCTGAGGCCTTGAAGGCTGGGCCGAGCCTCAACCATCCATTTAACCCAAATGCTCATTTACTAATGAAGAAACCAAGAACCAAGAGACGGATCTGAGGTCACACAGCAAATCTTGAGCAGAGCTTGGATCAGATCCTAATCCAGGGGGCGCCTGGGTGGCTCAGTGGGTTAAAGCCTCTGCCTTTGGCTCAGGTCATGATCCCAGGGTCCTGGGATCGAGCCCCACATGGGGCTCTCTGCTCAGCGGGGAGCCTGCTTCCCCCTCTCTCTCTGCCTACTTGTGATCTCTCTCTCTGTTCAAAAAAAAAAAAAAAAAAAAAAAAAATCTTAGATCCTAGTCCAGGCCTGTGGCCTGCCCACTGACCTGAGAACCCAGAGGTCTCAAACCCTTGGCCCAAGACTGCCTTGACTCTGACCATGGGACGCTTAGGGAGAATCCTTTATCCCCAGCTTCCCTCCCTCTGCACATTTGTACCCGGGCCTGGAGCACGCCGTGAGGGCTCCTACTACCTCGAGCTTTACAACCCCACCCCCCACAAGATGTCATGGGCAGAGCTCTGATAGGTATATGGCCCTCAGCAGTCCAGGGTCTGGAAGGCGGCCTGGTTGGGGGTGGGGACCAGAACCAAAGGTCACAGGAAGCAGCCCTTCCTGCCTCCTTCTCCCGTCCGCACCACTGCACTTTTCCTCCTAAGTGCCTGCCAGGTGACCCTAACACCCAGACAGTAGAAAGGCTGGTGCAGAGGCAAGGCCAGGGATGCTACGGTGTGGCTTCAGGGCCTGAGTCCCAGGAGCTAGAGGTATCCCCACCAGGGGCATCCAATGGGGACCGCAACTCCCTGCTCCCTGGGGATCACTCAGGCATCACTAGGAGCAGCCGGGACTGTGTCCAGCTCTGCCTCCTGGAGCACCACTGTCCAGGTAAGTGGGTGGGGTAGGCAGGAGCTGGGCCTTGGCCGGGGTGGGGGGTGAGGGCACACCCGCCGGGGACTCAAGCCCCTCCAGCCGGCCTGCCTCCAGCCGGCCTGGGTAGCCAGCCTGTCAGGTGGTCTGCCACCAGCCTCTGGAGAGGCCAAGCGGGACGGGAGGGGTGGTGGGAGCCTAAAGCCAGTGCCACAGGGGGCACGGGGCTTGGGTCTGGGGCCCTGAGTATTAGGCTGCCCATTCCAAGGCTGCCCGCATCAGTCCCAGGGGCCGAAGCCCGAGGCCCTTCACAAAAAGCGAGGTGCCAGGCCTGCCAAGTGGCTCTAACAGCCTGGGAGGGAACTCTAGACACACAGGGCATCTGATGCGAGCTGCGTGTGCTCCATTCAGCGTAAATCTCCTCAGTGGCTCTGCTGGTTTCCATGGCGACCTGACAAGTGAAATTTTCCATCTCGGATGCCAGATGCCTGTGGATGAGGCAGAGCCTGCAAGGGTTACCAAATATAGACACAGCCCTGCAGGCTCTGGGGGCCGGGCCAGCCGTGGGTTTGGGGTGGGAGCCGGGCTGGACAGCCCCCTCCCCCGGGGCCACAGCCCTCCTGCCTGGAGGCGGCCATGCTGGGACCCGTGGCGGCGGTGTGCCCAGGACCTGCTCTTCCCATGGGCAGGACCTGAGCGGGGTAGCTGCGGATGCAGCCCGTCTCCCGTCCCCAGGGTAGGCTCCCTCCAGGGTAGGCTTCGGAAGGCCGCAGTGAGGCTGGGGTCTCTCTGAGGCCCAGGCTGGAGCCTCTGCCGTAGACCGAGGAGATGGCCACCCAAGGCCGGGCTCTCATGCCTGTCTGAGTGGGACTGGGCGCTTATCTCTGGCCTAGGATGTGAACCGAACTCCCTCCACCTCGTCCTGCAAGTGGCTTCCCTCCAGGGGCATCCGTCTGGGTGACTGGCATGCTCTCGCATTTTTTGACTAACTCAACCCTGACCGTGTGGAGAAGGTATCGTCAGCCTGTGCCACCTTGTAAACCGTCCTGCAGCCCCTCCTCCTGGGGCCCTGAGAGGCCCGAGGGCCGGTGGCAGTGGGGTGGCCGGTCTCCATGGTGGCCGGGGGCTGTGGTTCCGAGGCGAGGGAGACCCCTCTGGCCAGCCTCCCCTGGGGGCAGGGTGGAGGGCAGCGGTCCCCAGCAGCACTCACTCGGTCTGGAGCAGCTCGGGGTTGGGCACGCACTGCAGCCGGCGGGACAGCAGCTGGAAGGCGCTGCTCTGCGGCAGCAGCATAAGCAGGCCATACAGGGCCTTGATCAGGTGTGGGTGGCTCTTCACGTCCAGGAGCTGCAGGCGCAGATCTGCAGCAGGGCAGAGGAGAGAGGTCAGGGCTCACTCACTGCCCCAGGCCTGCCTGGGAACCGGCCAGCCAGAGGCCTGTGCTTTAGAGGGAGGCAGGGGCTCCCCCACAGTCAGACACACCCGCCCTCTCCTCCAGGGTCACCTTGCCTGTCCCTGGGGCATCCCCCCCTTTCTTCCTGCCCATCTGTGCTGAGCGAGCCCTCGGCCTGACAACCCCTGTGCTGCCGCGGGGCCTGGGCCCTGAGCCCCTACCCTCACTGCAGCCCGGTAATGAGGGGGCTCGGGGCCTGGAGTGTAACAGATTCCCCGGTCTGCTCTGCACGTGCCAACACAAGAGAGCTATAAATAGGGTGAGCAGGAGAGAAAGCCCGGATTAGGGCAACTTTAAGGGAGGGCAGGATGGAAGAACGCTGGTGCGTGTGGCAAAACACACACCAAGCTCTGGAGTGTCTGGTACGTGCTTCTGGAAAGCCACCTTAGGTACCAGCCCTGGCAGTACCGCACTAGATGGGAGCGGCGCCCCAGTCCTGCCTAGCACCTGTCCCAAGTCAGCAGCCCCACGCCGCCCTCCTCTGAGCCCCTCCGGGAGAATCATGGGCTCCTGCCTTCTTGTGTCTCGAAGGCCTAGTCCCAGGCATCACTGGGAGGAAATGTGCCACCAACACCCAGAGAGGCCATGGCACCCCAGCAGCCGTGCAGGGGTCTGGGCTGACCGCTGGAGCCAGAGCAGCCAAGCCCAGCTGCCCCCAGCCCCTGCACCCCAACCCTCTTCTTGCCACAGGGAGGAGCCGCCCGTGGAGACCCGAGTAGCTGGGGCTGTGGGGCCAAGCCAGTCCCCGGGAGGCCAGGCAAGCCGGGAGTGGGATGGGGAGCCGAGCAGGAGCAGGGTGCCTCTGCTGCGGTCACCCCCGCAAAGCCCTGGTGAGAGGGCACTCGTGGCTTCTCCGGGGTCAGGCTGGACCTGACCTCAGGAGAGTGTGTGTGCCTGGCTGCTCCAGAAGGCCCTTGGGGAAGTGAGATGGCAGGCCAGGGGACCACGTGGGACAGGCTTGGCTGCACGCCGCTGGGAACAGGGTCTTTGTCCCGGGCCTCTAGCCCTGTGGTGCCCGGCTGTGTGGAGAAGCTCGGACAGGTTCAAGGCGCTGCCAGGGAGCAGGAGGCTGGGGCAACCGGCAGGACAGGAGGGAGGCCACCGGCAGGGCTGCCTCCCTGCTTCCTGACTTACTGCAAGCGTGGGATTTTTATTCTGGGGGCTGCCCTCTCTGGGGAGCAAGCGCCAGGTGCGCTGAGATGCCAAGGGCTGTGCGCGTCCCAGCTAGCGGCCAGCGGCCACTTCTGCACATTCAGCCTAAATGTGACCATCTGGCGGCTCCTGCCCAGCCGCTCCCCACGAACGCCAGCTCTGCTTTGCAGAGAGGGGAAGATGTAGCTCCTGGGCACAGAGAAGCCCCTGCAGGTGGGCCCAGGGAGCCCCTCAGCTTCTGAGAGTTGGGGCACAGGGCAGTGTGCTTGCAGGGGGCGTGGGAACAGCTCTGGACCGGCCGCTCCGGGTCCCCAAGTGGGGATGTCATTCACCTTCAGATGGCCTGCATCTGCGAGACCCACCTTCAGGCACTCGCCCTGATGCCACTCGTCCCGGTCTTGCTGGACTGGACGCCCCAGCACTGTCATCCCCGGCCTTTTGTTCCGGCATTGGAGGACCCCCTCCCCACCTCCGCCGGTTGGGGGAGCCCCCTCCCCGCCCCCTCCCTGAGGCAGGGCGGAGTGGCGGGGGGGGAAGGCTCTTACATGTGAAGATGGGGCACTCGATCAGCTGCACCAGCTTGTCCACCTCTGTGAGGAAATCCACTGTGACCTCCAGGTCTCCGCTGGGTGGGGGTCAAGGAAAGTCTGACTGTTGGGCCGGGATGGCAGGCCTCTGGGAGGGGCCTCTGTGGGAGTGCGGGCCGTCGGACAGTGGGGGGACTCGGGGGCTGGGAACGCGTGCTCTTCCCACTCGGGTCCTGCTCTGCTGAAGCACGAAGGTCCACCAGTCTACCTGCCTTTTTACTTCTCCATCCCTCAGTGAAAAAGGGCCCAAGGGTCCCCCTGCGTGGGCACTCCGGTTCTGCACGGGGGCTCTCTCCTCTGCGCCCTCCCGGCTCTGAAAGGCTCTTATCTCAGCCCTGCAGACCGGGGGGGGGAGGCTGCGGAGGAAAGGTCCCGGTTCCTGCGTGAGTGGATGCCTGTCGGCAGGGCCAAGGTCAGGGCTGCAGCAAGCAAGCGTGTGGCCCATAGTCTCTGGGCCACACCAATGACTGAGAAAAGCAAATTTAGGGTGTGGATGGAGAGCAGGCAGCCTTGGGGAGTGAGGCGAGGCCACACCGACCCTCAGTGGAAGAACCTCAGGGCAATTCTCTCCTTACCCCCAGCTCCCGCTCCCATCAGGAAAGGAGGCCCATTTTGTGTCCTAAGCAGCTTTTTAATCCAGGGTCACGCGCTGGGCATTCACAGAGGAAGCTGGTGTGCTTCAGCCTTCTAAGAACTGTGACCAATCTGCCCACAGATTCCTTTCCAGGCCCCAAGGCGAGCTGCGGGTCTTCTCTTCAGCTGAGGCCTCTCCCCCCGCCTGCTTCTCCCCGCTGTCCCAGCCAACCTGGGCTCCCTCTGGCTCTGTGGCCCCAGAAGGTCCTTGAGTTCACCAGCAATGGTGCAGACACCAGAACTCAAGCGTGCAGGCCTCACCCGGGTCCCCCCACTGCAGTCCACCCACCTTCCCCATTCCCGGGGCCTCTCCCTGCTCCCACCCGGGGGCACCCGCACCTAGGTGGCCCTGTCAGCACCCCTCAGCCTCGGTCCCTGGCTTACAAGGTTTTGCCAGGGCAGATCCTGCCACGAGACCCAGATGACCCTGTCTGCTGCCCCCAGCTTGCTCTCAAATACACCCGTCTCGGTGTCCTCCAAGGTCCTGGGGTCACGAGGCCTGGAGGCAGGGAGGGGGGTGACGGGGCAGGAGCGTGGCCCTTGGGCCTGCCACCTGGGCGGATGAACGGGAAGGATACAACTTCTGGATGAGGTCATAGGCGTGCCGGTAGTTCTGGGTGAGGAAGCACAGGGACACGGTTGTGACGGGGTTGTGGCACCAGGAGCGGTAGAGGCAGCAGAAGAGGTTCTGGCTCTCCTGAGGGGGAAGAGGTGTGAGCGGCCGACACAGCCCCGACTCCTTCCCACCCGGGGCCTGAGATCCGGGGGTTCTTGCGCAGCCCCGGGGAGCCAGCTCAGCACCCAGGGCTGTGTCTGGCAGCCCAGCTGGGAAACAAGCCGTCACAAAGGAAACGCTGACAGCTCCTCCTCAGACCCTGTCATTACTCCCAGTACCACAGAGCCACGTGGTGCTGGCTGTGAGGGCCTGGTCGGGCGTGAGCCTGTCCTCTGCGCCGGCATTCCTGCCCTTGGCAAGGAACAGTAACTGTCCTCCCCGGAACGCTGTGGTCCCGGAGCCTGTGGGGCTGGGAGGAGGCTTCCTCAGGCCTTGGGGTCTCCCCGGCAGCACCCCGTCTCAAGCTCAGATGCCCCATCTCCTCCTTCCTCTCCAGCCCCCCTGGTGCTCAGGAACCAGCCCAGGAGCTGAGCCCACATGCAGGGAGCCCCTGCCCTGAGAAGAATTCTTAAGTCAGTCCTCTGCAAGTGTGTGGAAAGAACCAGAGAAAGAAGACAGAGGTGTGGCCTGCTCATTCCGCGTCTCCTGACCTGCGCTGCCCTAAAGCAGGCGTGCACATCCTTGAGACTCCCTGAGAGGGAGCAGAGACAGGGTCTGAGCTGCGGGAGGAGGTGGGGTGGAGACCACGGCCCACAACGGGGAATGAAGCCGCTGGAGCCACCAGCACACCCAGAGTGGCAGCCACTTCCGGAGGCCCTCCGAAGCTCAGCCTCCTGCTCGTGGGCCACACGAAGCCCCTGACCGGACACTGACCCCAGGGCAGGCTGGCAGAACAGTGAGCAGTCCCCCACCTCCCTCTCACTGATCGGCCCCACTAGGCCCTTATCCAAAGCCTGGGCCAGGTAGCACTGGGATACCTTGGCTTAGGACAGGGGGCCTTTTGAGACAGATCTGTTCCCCTGTTCGAGGGAAGGACCATGGCTGAGAAGGAGGGTAGGGCCAGCAATGATCCCTGATGTCTGGCAACGATTTAACCCAGAAGCCTGACTCACACAGGGCAGCACGGCCCAGGACACGTGAGCCACTGGGTCCCAGAAGCCAGTGTGCTTGGCGTGTGGGGTAGGGGGTGGGGTGTCAACAAGGGGAAAAGGCATGGTCTTTGGCAGCTCACGGAGGGCATGCAGACCCTGGAGCAGAGTCCAGAGCCTTCCGTGGGTACAGATCTCTGCAGCAGGTGGCTCCAAGGAGACGGCCTCTGACTTACTGCCATGGTTGGCACTGAGCAGCAAGCCAGGGGAGTCCACAGTTCACACTGGACCCGGAGATCTCAGATTCTGTCCCGTCTCCCCACCATGAGCCCCCTGCGGTAAGGGTGGCTTAGCACGGCTGTGCGCCTGTGTGCACGTGGGACCACACCCGGGACCCGAGCCCATGGACGCGGAGTACCAGAGTCTTCAGGTCCTTGAGCTGGTTTCTCAGCTGGAAGAGTTCCGTGGAGGTGAGCAGGATGGTGTTGAGGGTGTGGACCATGGTCGAGGCAAACTTGAGGTCCTCCTCTCGGAGCAGGATGTCTGCCATCGAGTGAAAGATGTTCTCTGCATTCAGTAGGAGGCAGAGCTGCCTGGAAGACAGGCCAAGGAGAGGTTAACCTAGGGAGCCTCTCCCTGGTCTTGTAACATCCTGACGAAACCCGCTCTTTCCTGGGTTTGGCCTGGGACCCCAGCTCTCAGGCCTGTGGGGGAGGGTGGGGCGCGGCTCACGGGGGGCCTGGCTCCATGCCTCCCAGCCCTGCTCACTCTGACCCCAGCAACTCTGAAGCCCCACAGGCTGGAATGACCTCCGTCCCCTGCCCCGACCCCAAGATGGAATTCTAAGAGGACCCGTAGGCCTCTCCTACCACTGTCGCTGCAGAAGCCCCATGTTACCTTCCAGACCTCCCACATGTCACAGCAATGCCCCCCACGTGCCCAGGCACTCCCTACCCCTTCCCGCCTTTACTTTTTTGGATAGAGATGACCTTTATGTGACAAGTAACCCTTGCTGTCCACGGCGCCGTCCTCTGAGGGCCCCCCTGGGCTCAGGAACCCATCTGTGTTGTTCACAGGTGTGACCCCCACCACCCCCCGCCCGGAGCACATGGTGCCCACCGGCTGCAGGGCTCAGTGGGTGCTTGTGGGATGGACGGGTCCTATGACAACCCCGAGTTTTATCTCCGATGTTCACATAAGGGAAACTCGGGTGCACGGACGCAAAATGACTTGACCGAGGTCACAGGATGAGTTAGGGCCGCTTGTCCTTCCCCCAACTCTCCTCTTGGAAGTCCTGTAGGGTTAGGGTTAGGCTTTGTGGAAAGGAGTCTCCGTTCTATAAAAAGGAAAACAGGAAATCCAGAGAATGGAGGAAAGCAGATTTTCCAGGGTCCCTGGGCCAAGATGATGTCAACAGTAGAAGGCAGGTCTCAAGGACAGGCTCGGAGGAAGCCTGCTGAGTTCCCTTTGCAGTGGCGCCCACGGAGGCTCGAGGGGACGAGTGGGCCTTCCCGTCGGGAGCATGGCCACTGAGCCACTGACCGCGCTCTGTATCCACTCCCTGGGTACATCATGTCCCCTGGATGGGACACAGGGTGCACGTATGTCCGCCTGACTCCTCGCCTCTGCTCCCGGCAAGTACACATACCCCGACGTGGGCCTGTGGGTACAAAGGTCTGGGGCCTGCCTCAAGATCTACATGACCCGGACAACATGAGCCACATTTGCAGCCAAGCTGCTGGACACACAGCCATCCCAGGCCACTGAACTCGCACTAAGCTCTGCATTTATCAGGCTCTGGTTTCCTGCTTCCCTCTGAATACCAGCCATGCCTTGGGGCCAGACAGCAGAAGATTCCTCCCCACCCCCGGCTCCAGAAAAATCCCAGAGCATTTGGTAATAGAGAGGCCAAACCACGAAGTGCAAACAGTGGGCAGGCCGTCTCCAGCCCAGGCCCAGCTGGAACTAGCAGCCTTGGGGAAGAAAGCACCAGAAAAGTGGAAACAAGGCTGTTGGGGCCGGGGGTGGGGCTGGATAGTGGCGTGGGAGGGGCTTTGCCGTCACCTGGGTGGCACCCCTGCTCACCTGTGTGCCCCCAGAGCTTGGTACTTCCAACAGCTGTGTGACCCCAGTGTCTCCGTGCCATAATTTCTTCACCTCCTACTTGGGGGTAATACCCCCATGCAAGATGGAGGTCACTCAGAAGAGAGCTGCATAGTACATGGTTAACGGGACCCTACTTGGGTACTCCAGTGGTACCAAAGGTGGGGGTGACAGCCAGTTCATAGGAAGAAGCTTGGCTCTTCTGCAGAGCACAGACAGTACTTTCTGTCCCTTCCTGGGCCTCCCACCCCTGGATGAGCTCTGTCTCCAGGGCCGTGGGATAGAAATGTTCCAGAAGGGCAGGCCAGGGAGGAAGGGGAGAATTCTGACAAATGGTCATAAATGCCCGTCGCCTGCAGCTGCTGCCGTCTCCATGACAGAGGCCAACAGCTGAGGCTCTGCCAAGGCAGCACTCTCCGGGGACCACGGGGCATGGGGACCTGTAGCAGCCAGAGGGTGGGGGTGGGGCACTCACATGAAGACAGCTGGAGAAGTGTGGAGGGGTAAGCAAAGGGGATGGTGGTGGTGAGGACAGGCAGGTGCCAAGGCCTCCTGGCATCCCTCAGAACCCGGAACACTGATAGTGCTGCAGAAGGTCACGGACCTTCTAGAAATTTCTAACATTTTCTAGAAACACTCTTCTCTCATCACCAGTGAGAGCACACCATCCTGGCCTTTTCCTCCTTCAGTGACTGCTTCTCCTCTCGTGTTGTGGTGGCCCAGCGCACGCGTGTTCTCCATCTCTCTCTCTCGTCTGCATCTCTGAGTGGTCATGCCTGGTCTCATGTTTTCAAGGCCATCCCAAATGGCTGCCCAACAGGCATTTCAAATTTGGCAGTGCCACGCACCACGCTCCGGCTCCCTGCCTTCCTATCTCAGGAAGCAGTGTCCCTGCTGCTCTGCCCAAGGAAGGAGTCTCTCTTGAGCCCCTGGCTTCTCTGTCCAGTGCACCCGCCAGCCTGGCAAGTGTTGGCCATCTCTTCTGGTCAATTCCAAGCTGTCTCCTCACTGGTCTCCCTGCTGCTTCTCTCATCCCTACAATCCACCCTCCCAGAGGACTGCCCACTGGGGCAAGCCCTGAAAAGTGCCAGTCAGAGCACGCCACCCCCTGGCAGTTTCCCACGGGATCTGAACAAATCCCAATTCTTCACTACACCTCCAGGATCTTGCATCTTCTTGTCATTTCTCTCCAACTCAGCTCTTAGGGTCCCTCCTTCACTCTGCAGAGAGTGGCTTCCCGGATGTTACGTTTCCCCCCTCATCACTCAGGGTCTGGCTGCCCTGCCTGGGGCTCGGCTCAGGAGACCCCTGAACGCGCGCTGGCAGGACACAGCAGTGACACAGCACCCCGAGAAGCCGCCCTGAAGCTCCGCTAGTTAAACCAGCGGGAGAGGGGAAGAGGGAGAAGCCAGGAAGGGGCTCCTCAGAGAGGAGTGGCGGTGGGGGGCACGGCCTCCAGCGAGCCTCAAGCCCCACTGTGCTCTGGATGTTTGCTTCAGCAGGGTGGTCTCCTCGCCCCAGGGGGCTGCTGGGCGGAGCCTGGCGGGGCTGTTTTGCCCCTTCCCCCCGGCGGCCGGGCCACGCTCGGAGGCCGCACCTCGTCTCCTCTCACCCAGCCTCTTCCATCCCATCCCAAGGTCACCCGGGGTTTGGGAAGAAGGAAAACAATTCCCAGCCTGCTGGGTCACGAAGCCTCCAGAAGGCAGGAACAATGGAGTATTAGCTGCTCACTGGGAGCTCTCACCACACGCCAAGCATGTCCTCGCGGGATGGGCAGGGGCTGGCGGGAAGTAGAGCAGCCCAGGTCTCTGTGGGCTCACTGGGTCCTAGCTAGGCATCTTCGGGGGCGGGAGAAGAGTAATCTGGGCAGGTCAACCGGGCCGTAGCCTGGAGGGCTCTGAGTACTGGACCAGGACGCTGATTGCTCTTCCTTGAGTAGGACGGTGGGCGGTGGGGAGGGAGGGACCCACTTTTCACTTCAACCCCAAGCCCGTGAAATGGCCTGCCCAGGAGGGCCTCCGAGTCTCCAGAGGCCCAGCCCCAGGGTCCTCCCAGGGCGCTGAGCCAAGTCCTCACACCACGCTGCCAGGCACACGGCTGACCGGGGGAGCGGGGAGGATCTAGACCCAGGAGAGTCCCCTTCCAGAACCCGGTTCCTGCTCCGACTCCGCCTCCCTGGGGCCTGTCGGCGCCCAACGGGAGCCTGGCAGATGGCGGCCTCGCGGGGCTGCGGTGTCATCACTTCTGCTGAGCCCCGCTTGGGCGGCCTGCCCGGCTCTCAGGCATGGCAGCGGTCATGAACATGGCTTGCAAGCCTTAAACGTTCGCCCCTATTTTTTAATACTCATATTAAAGTACTATTCATCATGAGACAGCAGCTTGGAGAACACCTGGTGACAAGGCAGAGAGGTTAGGCAGGAGGAAACCTCCAGGAGGTCTGGGAGGGCACAGCCCGCAGGCCTACCTCAGGGCTGGAAGGCAGGGGTCCACACGTGTGTGGCCTGAGGGGGCCTCTGGGATGCAGCCTCTCACCTCAGGCCAGAGCCCTGTGGATGGGCTTTGCCTTCCCCCCTACAGCCCCCTGCTGTTTGCCTGTGCAGCTGGTGCCCTGCTCCTGGGTCTGGGTTCATGCCAGGGAAGGAACAGTTCCCTTTGGTCCCTCTCAGGGGAGCAACCTGCCTGGGGCCTGACCCAAGACAGAAACCCCCACTTTCTCTAATGGATTGAGAGGACACTGCCTCTCCACAGAGGTGCCTTCTTTGGGGGTAACTTCAAAAGGCCAAGGTCTACAGCAGGGCCAGGGGAAGGCACTCTGGAGAGGGGCCGCCTGGAAATGGCCGCACCACACTTGCCAGGCTGGCATGAGGTCTGTGTCACTGTCTCTTCAACCACTAACACTGGCTAAGCATCCCCGTTCACCAGACTCCAGCTGTGAACGGCCAGTGGCCTCAATGGTGGCCCAGAGTGGAAGGTGTGCTCCTGAGGCCCTGTCTGCAAGCCACCCACAGCCCCTGCTTCAGGCCACCTGTGGGCCAGAGCAGGGAGGAGGAGGAGGGCATCGACCAGCCTTGCAGGTGGCTCGAGACGGGCCAGTCTCACCCTGAGGCCCTGTGGCCCAGGCCGGATGGGAGAACCCCGCTGTGAGGCAGCAGCTGCTGCCCGCTGCAGGGGAGACAGGCATGGCACAGGCTGGCCCCTACTAAGCCAGCAGGGGGCCCATTACTGTCCTTCACCCTGTTCTGGCAGGGGGAAAGGGGCCACATGTTGCTTTTCGTCTAGGGACCGGGACAGGTCACCAACTCAGGCCAGGCCAAGCCTTGGTTTGGAGGGTAAGACCTGCCCAGCAGCTTTGCACCCCCTTCCCCCTTGAGGACCATGTGCAGAACAGGAAAGAAGAGGCCGTCACCTCTGAGGGTGTGAGTGGGGGCTGCTTCTGCCTCCAGATGCCTCTCTTCAACAGGCCAGCCCTGCCCCCACCCCCAGGGCCTGGCAGGGCATGAAGGATAGGGGTCAGCACTGAGGAACCCTGTTGGGTGGTGAAAAGAGGGTGAGCAGTTCCTTTCAGGAAGGAAGAACCCCAGGGCCTGGGGAAGAGCAAGGCTGGCCCAGGGGAGGGGGTAGCTGGAGAGGGGGCTCCTTCCCTGGGCCAGGCTGGTCTGCAGGAACAGGGACCCCACACCGGGGTGTGGGCCCAGGAGGGTCGAGTCCTCAGCATGGACACGTACCTTCCTTGGGAAGAAGCACTCCGCCTCCCCGCCATGCTGTGCGGGGGGAGTCTGAACCACGCCATGTGGCTTTGGGGAAGATGTCACACTTCTTCCCATGACCCCTCTTCCCTGTGCCCTCTGGAAACGAGACCCGCAAAGCTGCCAAGGTCAGAAACTGCAGCCCCTGCACCTCCTTTACGGTCAGCTGATGCTTCCCAGGCCCCTGGGCCATTTGCAAGATGCTTATGCTGGTTCTCTCCTGGGGCTCTCCTCCAGCTCCCATCCCCAAGTAAGGGCATGCTGATGCCCCCACAACCCCGCCCCGACTGTTCTGACACTGAGCCCAGAGCTGAGGGCTGGTCCGGGAAGTGCAGTGAGCTAGTCTACACTGGCTGCCACCCTCCACTCCCCTACCCTTTCTCCTTCCACAAGCCTGGCTTTTTATTTTTATTTTTATTTTCAATTTTTATTTTTAAAAGATTTTATTTATCTATTTGACAGGCAGAGATCACAAGTAGGCAGAGAGGCAGGCAGAGAGAGAGAGGGGGAAGCAGGCTCCCCGTGGAGCAGAGAGCCCGATGTGGGGCTCGATCCCAGGACCCTGGGATCATGCATGACCTGAGCCAACAGCAGAGGCTTTTAACCCACTGAGTCATGTAGGTGCCCCAAGCCTGGCTTTTTAAAGAGAGACGAAAGGCAGAAGCAGATGGTGTGTCTGACCCTTGGAGGGGGTGCCTGGAGTGAGCACTCAGCCTGGAGGGCCCAGGAGCGCCTCCCTCACCTGGTGGCCCAATGGCTTTGGCTCTCAGGTGCAGGGGACACAGCCGGCCCTGCTAGCCACTCGGCCCAAGGCTACTAGGCAGGGACGTGCGAAGGGCCCCAGATGGATTCAAGAGAAGTTTAAGGGGAGATAGAGGCCTTTCCCATTCTTGACTATCCTGAGTTGACGGGAAAGCCACCAGCACAGGCCATGAACAGCTGGCCCAGTATGGAGAGACTTGGGCTAACAGCACATGTGAGCGGAAGGTGATGCCAGTGTTGAGAGAGAAGCCGGGAAACCCACCTCCCACCCCCAGCCTCCCCCAGCTGCTCTTCCTGCTTCAATGTTCTTGCCCCTCGGGGCCAAGTGCCCTGGGAAGGCCCCCCCCCCCCGCCCATCTTCCATGCGATCAAGGAGATGAGGCCTCCAGGGCCGTCCAGACTCAGAGGAACTGAGCCATTAGTGTCACACCGGAGGTGGCCCCATGCTCGATTCCATCCAGTACCTCCTGCTGGGCGGGGCCCAGTAACCAGCTTCCCACAGACACACAGGAAGGTCTGCTTGCGGCTCCTAACCCGCCTGCCCATGCTGCCCTGCCCCACACCTCCAGTTCTGCGCTGTGGCCTCGGGGCCCCCTGGCATCCCGGATCCTGCCCAGGCGGGTCCAGGCCTCCAGCCTCTTGAGGCCATGCTGGACCAGACTTGCAGCTCGGCTCTCCAGTGGGTAGCCTGGGGAAGGGAGGATCAGCTCTGGGGTGGAAAACACTGTTGGGCTGGGGTCTGGAGGGTCACTGGGCACGCAGGCCCGGACGTAGCTCCCTTGCTGAGGCTAGAACTGGATGCTGCCTTGGAGGAAAGCTCCGGCAGGGTAGACCCCATGGCCCTTTGCAAGGTGACCTCAGGGCCAGACCCATCGGGCTGAGGGACAAGTTTCAGGCACCTCTGGTGCAGGTGTCCTTGGCAGCAGAGCCAAGTCATTTCTGCTCAGAGCCCTCCCCTCTCCTCCAGCTGGGCTTCCTTCATCTCCATCCCCAGCGCCTGTGAACTGACCAGGCCAACACCATGTACTGAGGTACAGACCCTCACCTCTCTCTTTTGGCTCCTGGCTGAGGTCCACATCAGTGGTCAGGCCAAGGGGATACGAGCTACCCTGGCAAACGCCTGGATCTCACAACTATAACTCCCAACTGCAGCCTTATGTCAGGTACAGAAAACACAGGGCCCAGAGTCACCGCCACCATTCCCACTGGAAAGGGCCCTCCGGCCTTGGCCTTCGCTCTGCCCCCGGGGGACGGCTGGGATCCTTTAGGCATTTAAAGAGAAAGCAGCTTCCAGGTCAGGGTAACATTAGAAGCGGGAGGCACGAGCCGCCTCCCATCTGCAGTTCAGAAGACTCCAGAGCCCCACTGCCCTCACTTCTCCCCGTCCCATCCGGCCCCAGCTCTTCTTCCCTTCCCCCCACGCCTCTTCCCTTCCAGCTCCCTGCTTCCCAAGTATGAAAACTGTAAATCTGTTCTATTTCTTTCAATCAGTCCTCAGCAGTGTGCCCCTCAGGGCAGAGGCAACCACGGTAACCCTGCCAACTCACGCCTTAAAAATTCAGTGTGTTTAATGCAGTCGATGCCGCTGATATGTTTAAAAGTCTCATTGGGGTGGGGGGGAGGGGGTGGGAGGAGGCACGAGGGCTTGTTTTTCTGGGTCTTGCTGGGAGCTCGCGGAAGGGATGGCGGGAGGGCCGCAGCATGATGGGGGAGAGGAAGAAAGGGTCTTTTATCGACTCAGTTCTCTCTTTCTCTTTACAGATGAGCCCGGCCAGCTCCCGGGGGCCACAGCCACCCTGGCGGGGCTCACGCAGACACCTTCAGCGCAGGCCGGATCTGGACGGGAGTGGTTAAGAAAACCAAATGGTCTCAGCTGGCTGGGGTGAGCCAACCTGTCTCTGGGTTCGGGGCTGTCTCTAGGGACCGCGATGGGAGCGGTGCAGAGCTGGGAGAGCTGAGCCCCCCGCCCTGTACAAGGCCAGGGTGGCCAGATGGGCCCCTCTGCCGTGTGAGGGGTCCCGCCTGCTCCCCAGGACAGAAGCTGTCTCCCGCACCTGATCCCTGACAGACCCAGCCCCATTTTCCTTGTGCTCTGGCCAAGCCTGTTTCCCACTGTCCATCTGCAGGGACCTCTCCAGCCCCCTTCAGGCCTTCGATCAAGCTGTCCCCAACTGGGACCCCTGGGAGGGCCTCTGGCCCCTCTCCTGCCCCACCCCTGCTAGTCCCACAGTCTCCTGCCTCAAGCTGTGTGGTTCCCCACCCCGCTGAGCTTCACCTTGTGGAGCTCGTGGTGTGTCTCCTCTCTCAACCTATGCTTCCCAACGCAGGATGTATCTGGGGCCCGGTCCGGAAATGGATGCTTATGGAATAGAGGATGAACGGCCAGGAGGGCCATGGCGGCTCGCATTCCTTCACCTATGGAACTTGGCTTATGGGAGGGACCGCAAGGGACTCAGGACCCCTTGAACACTGCACGGGCGAGGTGGTTTGTGAAGGGTCTGGTTCCGGCTGAGGCGCTTTCGGATTATGCCAGGAGAGGTCTCTGACTCACAGACAAGGTCCAGGTTTGTGCCCCAGAAAAGAGGTCCCACCTTCTATCCCACGTGGCGGAGACACCCCGGAATATAGGTCAGATGGCAGGGGAGGGATCCCCGTGCTAGAGGCGCCTGGGACACAAGTCCTGCAGGGAAGACCCTGGGGGCCGGAGGAAAAGGTGCTGCTGGGAGGCAGGGCAGGTGGTAAAAGCCGGAGGCCATCCTTCTAGGCCTTGAACCCTTGGTAGTAAAGCCCACGGCTCCCGAGCATTTCATGTTTTGAACACTCCCAGCAAAGGAAAACAAAGGGAGGGCTCGCTAAAGGAAATCCTGCTGTCCCCAGGACAATCGGTTCCAAGAACCACTGACACACAGTATGTCCTTGAGAACAGCCGGGTCCTGTCATGGAGGTTTCTGCCTGGTAACGACACACGCGGCACCTCTGTGAGTGCTTTCTCTACCTTGGGCATGTCATGTACCTTGAACCCCTTTAACAAGGGGACAGGTGTGAAACCCGTGGGTTTCATGGCCTAGGTGGCACAGGGGCTCAGAAGATGGTTTGGGGTTACCTTGGCTGCAGATATCGCTGGATCCACTGATGGACTGAAGCCTGCCTGAGTTTCTCTGGAACCTTCCTGTGACTCCGGGGAAGTTTATTTATCTACTTGACCCCCACCCCCTCCCGGGTCTGTGGGTGGCAGGCAATGACCACACTGGCCACACCTGGCCAGGACAGTGCTGTGCTGGTGCTGGGTTCTCATGGCTTTTTCTCCTGGTGGTCGAGTGGGAGGCAGAGTCCAGGCACCGCACCCACAGCCATGCTACGGTCAGAACCCAAACTCAGATCTGGTTGGGATGGGGGTACGGAGGTACGACTCTGTGCAGGTGACCCCATCAGCAGCTGCCCAGACACCTCTGCTGGGAGCCCTGGCACCTGAGCACAGGTGGCAGGTCAGTTGCTGCCTCTGAGTCTCAGGTGGGGAGGAGGGATTTCAATACAATGACTGTGAGGACTCTGAACTCGCCTACACAGTCAGGCAAACAGCAACTCGAAGCCTCATGCGTCTGGGAGCCCCTGGCCTAACTGTTAGAGAATCACTGACAGAGACTATCTCTTTGACGCCCTCTGAGTTCCTACCCTTCCAAGCAGGATTTCCTCCCAAGGATGTGCTTAGCCTCCCTGCCCACAAAGTGGCTGCACACTAATGCCAACACACACACACAGAGCCTGGCAAACTGTTTTCAGGCCCCAGACGTGCTGGCCCATCCACGCCCCGGCCAACTTCCACCAGGTGCACGGATGTCCTCAGGGATCCTGTGCTCACGGGACGGAGGACCAAAGTGAAGCCAAGCACCGGTCCTAGGCCACACTGCCAGGCCCACGGAGGAGCAGAGTCCCTGTCCCATTCTGCTAGACTGTCCCACGTGGCGTGGCACCTGCAGGACAGACCTCTCCTCCCTGGCGCAGCCCTTCTCTCCAGCTGACGGAGAGCCCCCGTGCCTTGTGACACACATGTCCAGTGCAGGGGCACCGCTTCGCCCCATGGCTTGGAGTGAAGTAGACAGACAGAGACATAGAGTCTGCCTTAGGACGGGTAAAGGGAAAGCCCCCCCGCCAAGCCATCTCTGCCATTTCCGCTGCAAACTACAGAGGTGATGACGTGACATTCTGAGAACAAATGCAAGCAAGTAGGACAAGAGCCAGGAGCCAGAGGAGCCTGCCCAGGGCTGCTCCATCATCCGTTGGATTGGCCTGGAGACACCCCTTGTTTCAAATGGCTTCCTGTTACCAAGTTGCTCGGTGCAGATTTTCTACCACTTCATCCCATGATTCCCAAACTGGTCCTTTGTTCCAGGCCAAGGGATCCCTCCCCACTGCTGCTTTTACGACCACAAACTTTTCCAGACGCTGAGCATCTCCCTTCCGCCGTGCTCGGCACTGAGCCCAGACACTGAGGCCTCCCCACCGCTCTGCCCCTCTCACCTCACAGCCATGCCGCCCACCCGAGCCCAGCGGCCGGCTGCTCACGTTGTCCCTGCTGCGGCCAGAATGCCTCCCCCACCAAACCCTTCATGCAAGAGGGCCAGATGCCCTCAGAGTCGTGGGTTCTGGGTACGCACAGTGATGCTCCTCTATCTCTCGGTCCCGTGGTGACTTTCCTCCAAGGGATTTAATGTGTCCCGAAGGGCTCCAACCAGGGGCTGCCATTTTGCTTGCTGGTGGCAGCCTCCGTTCTCCATCCTGGCAGCCCCTCCCCCACCTCGAAGTGGGGAGCCACCACCCCTTGTCCCACCAGTGTCCTAGCCGCCCCCACAAAGTCATGCAATTACTGTTTAGAACCAGAAAGGCCCTCCAAGCCAGCAACAGCGCCTTCCCAAGACACCCCTGAACTCGGCTGTATGCCGGAGTTGGCCGAAGACCATATGGGATGCCGAGACCACGCCGAGGCCCCCTCCAGAAAGTGGCGATCTGTATTCTTAACGGCCTTCACAGTAGGGACTGCGAACCACTGCCCCCAAACTGCCTTCCCAGAGCTACTGCCACCAGCCCAGCAACACCACTCTCTGGAAGGAATGGGGAGCTCTCACTAGCAGTCCCAAAGGATGCACAGCCATGGAGCTCTGGGGAAGGCCCCAGGTTGGGGTCCTCATGACGTCCCCTCACTTCCCCAGAGTCCGGGCCTGGTCTTCCTAGGTTTCCACCCAGTGTCTCGCTATTTCCTGCCCATCTCCACCCGAGGGGTCCCAAGCCCGCTGTGGGCAGCCCCGACTCGCTCTGTTCAAACAGAAGGAAAAGGAGGTTAGCCCGGCCTCGGGCTGTGGTCCCGCCGGCTGTCACGGACGCCGCAGGGGAGGAAGCTCGGCTCAGTGGCGCTGGGCACACGCTGCTCCTGCCTTTCTGGCCTTCAAATCTTTACTCTTGGGGGTCTTAGGATACTTATAAACTGAGACTGCCATCTGTAGCTCTTCACAAGAACCCGCTTACAGGGCACAAAGATAAGCGTCGGCAAGAGAATGGGAAGCGAAACAGGAACACCGCACTGCCGGTCACAGAGCAAATATCACAGCGACCTCGCCGCGGAGTCTCTCGGAAGATGGTAAGAAGATCAGAGAGAAAGGGCTGGGAGGAAGGAAAGGCCACCGCAGAAGCGACAGGACAAAGACAGCAAGGAAGGGACTCCCTCGGTCCTTTGTGGCTGAATGAAGGGGGTTTCTCTTATTTGTACCCTCCTCCACCCCTTGCCAGGAGGCTGTGAAAATTCCTCTTGTGATCATTTTCAGGGAGTTTTAAGATGCATGTAATGGGCTTTTCATCTAAACCGTTCCTTTCCAGCCTAGGAAATGCACATTGGATTAAATGAATAGAGCGAGAAAGGGCCCCAGGCGGGAGGTGTGCGTGGAAGTCCCTCTGGGGAAAGTGTCTGCAGCCATCCCGAGTCCCAGGTCTCAGTTACAGACCGGGTTCTCCGAGGCAGAGCTGGGCCAGGCGAGGGCCCTGCTTTGGAGCGGCCATCCTGCTCTCCCCCGCCCCCAGCCAGGGCCACCGCGCCCAGAGAAGACAGGCGGTGGAGTTGAACATGGTGAGGTGGTGGCCTCGAAAAGGGAGGACGACCCCAAGCCGCTCTGCTTGGAGCCAAACCCTGTGTGCAAACAAGGCAGGGCAGTCCCGGATCTGCTGCTGGAAATGCACAGCCATGGCCCAAACCACCCTCGGCCATGCTATGCACTCACGAGCGCAAGACTGAGTTTTGGAAGGAAATATGTGGCACCAAAACAGAGGCTACTCCTGGGCAGGAGGTGGTGGTGACAGGGCTTACATTTTATGCTACGTCTTCTGCACTGTTTGGATTTCTGTCTTACGTGGTTTACATTTTTTTCAACACGAGCTAAGAAGGAAGTTCTTCTGGGATCGTCTGGACTCCATCAGAGACGTTCTCAGGGGAGGTGCAGGGAGCAGGGTGCCGGGAAGGGGGCGCCTCCTTGGAGGGTGTCCGGGCTCCCACTCCGGCCCAGACGGCAGAGTGGCTCTGTCTCTCTGGCGGGGGCTGCTGCACATTTGCAGATTTAACAATGGAAACATGCATTTTACAAATGAGAGGATCAACAGCAGGGAGATGGTATTTTTAGCTACCGTGGCTCTTTGCTTCAAAGGCGTAGGCTTCATCTAAAACCAGGCAAACCTCCTACAAAGTCTGCCTGTTTGCAAGGAGTGATTAGCATAATACGAGCAGGAGAAAAGGCCTGGCTCCACTCGGAGGCAGGAGTGCCTACTACATGGGAGGCTTTCTCTGGAAATAGAATCACTTGGAGAAAGTCTCAATGGAGATGAAGCCCCTGCCTTCAGTCAGAGCAGGAGAGCTGCCCCACGCCGCTGGCCGGGGAGCCCAGGGTCGTGGGTTCAAGCAATGTGCAGTGTGAGTACATGTCCCTGTGCTGCGCAGGGCAAGGCCACCCTCTGGGCTGTTGTTGCTAGCATCACTGGGGCCCCATGCAGGCACCTTCTTCTAGTAGAAATACAGAGGGTCTAAGGGCTGTCTTTCCAGATGCCCCTGGTAGGGCAGAGCCGAGTGAAGGCTGAGGGAGAGCGCGGACTGGGAGACTGTTGGGGGCAGGGTGCAGACAGAGCAGGACTCAGATGATGCAACCTCAGGGAGGTGTCCTCCCTGGAGGTCATGCCAGGGCTCCCGGCCCCTGAGAAGTGGCACAGCTGTGGGTTAGACTGAGCTGTGGCCCCTGGTCCCTGTCCTCATGCCCCTCGGGCCTCAAGCCTGCTGGGGTCTGTGCATCCCGCCTTCCTCTCTCCAGGCTTCCCTGTCCCTGCCCCCTGCCCTGCCATCCTGCTGGCTGGGGAAGACTAAACATGTGGAGAAGCTTGACATTTTCTCCCAACACCACAGAAATGCAATGAAATCTGTGACCTTCCGAGAACCATAATGACAGATACTCATTCCGGGAGCCGAGCTGGGGGCAGATATCGCCGGGCAGCTGCTTGGTCACACCAGTCCCAGAGCCCCATCCTGGGGAGAGTGTGACCTTGGGCAGCAGTGGGGGACCGGGGGCAGAAAGCAGCAGCACTGCTGCTATTTCAGACACTCCTGGCCTGAGAGAGAGCAGAGGGACTGCAGGGGCGGGCAGCTGACAGAGCAGCCCCCAACCCTCAGGGTCCCCACGGCAGTAAGATCACAGGTCTTCCTGCGGAGGATCAGGGGACCGGGAAATACTCCCAGGCAGGGTGCGCAGCTGAAGATCTAAGAAACCAATTACCACGCTACCGGGGGGCTGGGAGAAGCAGAAGGATGGGACCGGGGGCGGCTGCTCGGGCTTCAAGGGCAGGAAGGAAGTGAGGTCACTCTAGGAAAACTGGCCAACTGTCTGGGCCAGAGGCCACTGACATAGGTGGGCAGGGGGGGCTCCTTTGGGAAAGGGGCTCAAAGGAGGGGCTCAGCTCATGGAGGAGGGAGAAAAAAGCTGACTCTTCTCAGGAGAAATGACCGGACAAAGCCAGCCGGCTGAAGTCCCAGGCACCTGAACTGGCTGAAGGCAGGTCCCCTAAGCAGTTGGGGCGGGGACATCTGGGGTGCCGAGAATGTTTTTAAATTTAGTCCAGATTATCTGCTCAAACTGCTGCTCCCAGCAGCACTGAATCTTCTGGAAGATGTAGCAGCCCAATCCCTTGACAAGTAAGATTCCTGAGCCACTCCTTAACTAGTCTTTGGTGTTTTGGGAGGCTAATGGTGGGGACGAGACCGTAGTAAGGTCACAAGATAGTAGCACGTACGAGTCTCCTCCTGCACCATGTGAGCCCTGGGCCCCACTTCCCTTCTGTTCCCTGGATGTTCTGGAAACATGGCAGGGCAGGTGGGGCACCCATCCAACTCAGTGTGGCCTCACACAGACTTGCAGTCCTTCCTTGGCTGGGGGAGATGGGGTGCCATCCTGCAGACTCTAGGGGCAGCCACCTACCAGTGGTTTCTCCTCTCAGGGTCTTATGCATGCTCACGGCAGGTGGAGAGAGCTTTTTGAACCTGCTCAGGCCCTTCAGTGGTCCACCAGGTGCCCCAGGGCTGCTCATGAGACAGCCAGAGGTCCCAGGGGTCACTCCCAGCTCCCTGGGGTGCCAGGGCATGGGCCCCGTGGCTTCTGAGAAGACTGCTGGCTCCATGAGAAACCTCTTCTCCTCCCCACCCTCACCCAGTCCCTACTTCTCTTTCGTGGCTCCAGTTAGACAGTGTCTCTTTCCCGAAGCTTTCCTGGACCCCTCCATCTGGGGCTGGGCATGACCCCCACCCCATCTGCTCCCCCAGACCACCATCGCTCCTAATGTTTGTGAATGTCCCTAAGAGGGCAGGGACCAGCCCTGCCCACCATGGTGTCCTCGCCAGTGGGCACTGAGACAGGTCCACTCAATGACAAATGGCATTTCCTGGCCGCCCCCTGGGGAGGCGGGGGCAGCACTGGGCAGAGCCTCTTATCGGTCCTCACCGGGGAGGGGCCGGGTGCTTGCTCCAGGCATTTCCATTCTCAGAGACAGGACTCTCGCCTGGCCTGACAGCTGTGGCCTAATTTCCAGGGCTATACCCAGGCTCCTTATTTTAACCCACTTGGTATTTTTCATTCCTGAGGCATGGGGGGTGGGGATGGAGCGGGATTGGGGAATGGGGGAGGAGTGGACAAATGGAAGAGATGAGCTCAGTGGGGCTTGGAGGACTCAGGCATTCTGGGGCAGGAATGTGCCAAGAGGGAAAGGGATGGGGAGAGGAGGGCCAAACTGACTTGTTTTTTAAATTTTAAAAAGAAAAAAAAAAAATCCCCAAATCCTACCCCCTTGATTTTCCTCAGTAAGCATTTTCAGCAAGGTCACAAATGCACTGGCTCTATAGATTTTTGGCTGCAGACTGCATTTCAGGCAGCCTTTAAAAGCCAATTCTTGGCGTAGCTTCAGCTGAGCCCGAGGAGAGGGAAAACTAGGGCACACTTTTATGCTCCAAGAAAATATCGGATCCAGGTCACAGTTTCCTGGTTCCCCTGAAGCTGTGGGGTACCCCCCTTAACAAAGCCCACACCTGAGGGACCCCCCCACCCCCGCCCACCGCATACAACCCTTCTTCCCCTCTGCAGTTTCCTCCAGAGCTCGGATCACAACAGCAAGGACACACATTTATCGGTCACTTGTCACCTGTCTGCCTATGTCACTAAACTGCTCCCTCGGTGAAGGGAGGGATGGGTTCTCCATCTAGTGCATGTGCAGGGCTGGCGTGGGGCCCGGCAGACAGCAGGAAGTCATGGAAAGGACCTTGTGGAGAGTCAATGTCTGACCCTTAGTCCCAGTGGGGCTGGCCGAGCTTGTCCCTCTGACAGCACCCCAGGCCCATCGAGTCTCCGTCTGCATGTTGTGCTGTTTCGGCTTGGGTCTGCCTAGCCCAGGCTGTGGCATGAAGGCAGCACGTGCAAACAGTCTGGAAAAGTCAGACCCTCTGTTTCTTCCGTGGGAAAGAGTCAGTTGATCTGTAAGGTCTCTTCTGGCCACTCCAAACTAAGCCGAAAATCCAGACGGAGACTCTCCTGGTCTCTCTTCAATCCCGTGTCTAACTCCAAGTCCACAGCCAGCCACACAGGCCATGGCCTACAGCCTCTGGCGGGGCGCAGTGTTCAAAAAAGTAAAGAAGCCACAGAGAAGGATCAGCTGGAGGCTCCCCTGCTTGCCCTTGGGGTGGTCTCTGGGAGGGTCGAGGGTCACCAGGCACTACACAGCCCCACCCTTCCCCCCTTCCTGGATGGAGGGGGGATTTGGCTTCTGCTGCCGCCCCACCGTGGGCTCCGCTTCACGTCCCCCTTCAGGCCGCATACGGACCTCAACCACAGCGTGGACACCAGCTGGGGCTGCCTCCCCCACCTGCGGTCTGCGGTGCTGGTTCCCGTGGACAACTGTTCTTCCCCCCTGCACCTGCGGGCGGGCCCACGATCTGGTCCCGGACCACCAAGGCACGGCACTTCCCTGGCCACGGCGACAGGTCCGTGAGCCCCAAGCCCAGCACTGCAGCTGAAGGCGGCGCCATCCTGCCACAGGGTGGATGGCCTGCCTGCGGGGCGCTGACGGAGCAGGAAGAAGAGCCAGCTATGGAGGTGGGAGGTGAGACCAAGTCCTAGGGACACGAGCCAATCCTTGTCCCTGACCGCACACTCCCGCCCTGTCCCTCGACACACAGCGAGAGCGGGTTTTCTGTCCCGCGCAGTCAGGAGCCGTGACTGGGCCGCCCTGAACAGGGCAGGGTCGAGTTCAGGGGCAGAGGAAGAGAGGACGCCTAGGGTCACGTGCTGGTTTGATCAGTGGCTTTCTCCCTCACCCTTCCTCAGAAGGGCCAGCTCCAGACTACGGAGGGAGCGGCCGTGTCAGAGCGAGCCAGCAGCTGGGCAGGGGGCGGCCGGGGGTGGCGGCCAGCGACCCACCCAGGCCCGGGTTCCGAGCTCAGATAGCATGAAGAGACGGCAGATGCCACTCATCACAACCGCCGTCACAGCTACCGGGTGCCGGACACACTTCGGAACATTTCTTGTTACGTCATTACACCCTCCCGAGCATTCACAGGCGAGAGTAACGACCCGCATCTTCACTTTCCACGTGAGACAACCACTCAGGAAGCAGACACGCCGGCGGGCCCCCGGGGCTGCTGCTGGTCGGCAAATCCTTTCTTTTCTCGTGGGCAGAGCGGCCCCTTTCCTCTGGGACCTGTTGCTCCCCACTCCACGTGGGTTCTGGTCGGGCCGCCGCTGGCCCACGGGGTGGGCGCATGACCCAGCGTGAGCCACTGAGCACAGCCTGCGGGGACGTGGTGGCCATGTCTACAAGCCTTGAAGGGACCAAGACAACAAGGCTGACCCCAAACAAGGGCCGAGAAGAGAGACCGCACTGCCGGCAAACGCCGAGATCCTGCATCTTGCTGCTCTCTGCCTCTGTCTGGTCACACAGGCTCGTCAAGCCCCTTGCTCACTGCGGTACCTGTGACCTGGGTTCCTACCTCCTGTCACTCAGAGCACCCACCAATACGGCTAGGTGTGTGGTTCCCGACCCCAGGCTGCAGACCACCGCCGGCCAGGCTGTACCCGGAACCCAGAAGCCGCTGGGGATCAGCTGGCTGGGAGAAAGCACCAGCAGGCCGGACTAGGTGCCCTCCAAGACCCCTGGCTAGAGCTAAGAACTAATACCTTGGGTAGGAGGTGAAGTAATATTCCAGCTCGGTGAGAATGCTGGACAAACGTCACCCAGAAACAGGCAGCTTTATGGTTCGTTTTAGGAGCTCCTAATCCCCTGAAAAAGCACCACAGAACATAAAGGCTAACTGTGAAGGAAAACTGATACCTGCGCGACATTAAAGATCGGTAACTTCTACTTACAAAGAGACACTATCAAGAGAACGATAAGGCATGCTGCGGAGTAGGGGAAGAGGACTGTAGGGTATACACCTGAGAAAGACTTGAATCCAGAATACATAAAGAATATAGACGGAACTTTAACAAATAAGCACCAAAACCCAATGGGGAAGTAACGTGAAAAGGCTCATCGCAGAAGAGAATATCCAAAAGGCCAGTAAGTGATGAGAAGTTCTCCATTAGTCTTCAGGGACGCACAAATTAAAACCACAAGTGGTATCGCCAAACACCTGAAGGGCTAGAAGCCAAGACTGAGGACGCCAGGCGCTCCTGAGGATGGGAGAGCTGTGGAGCTCCTGGACAGGCCACGGGAGTGGACACCGATGCAGCCACCCCAGAAATATCTCCCAAAGCTAAACCATGTAGGGCTCTGAGCCAGCCACTCTTAGACATGTGTCTAAGAGGAATGTACCCGTATGTTCACGTTAACAGCGCCAGACTGAAAGCAAGCCAAGGCCCCGACAGGAGCAGAACGGGTACACGAGTCTCGGTATCTTCATACCCGGAACACTCTCCAGAAGTGTGAACTACTGCACATCTTTTTTTTGTTTTCCTAAGATTTTTTTTTTTTTTTTTAAGTTGACAGAGATCACAAGTAGGCAGGGAGGCAGGCAGAGAGAGAGAGAGAGAGAGAATGAAGCAGGCTCCCCAGAGCCCGATTCGGGGCTTGATCCCAGGACCCCGGAAACGTGACCTGAGCTGAAGGCAGAGGCTTTAACCCACTGAGCCACCCAGGCGCCCCTAACTTCTGCACATCTAATAAGGGCGACTCTCACAGACACAAAATGCATCAAAAGAAGCCACTTTGTCAAAGTACGAACTGCGGGATTCAGTTTATATCAAGTTCAAAACCAGGTAAAACAAACCTGTAGTGTTAGAAGTCAGGATAGTAGCTACTCTGGGGAGGAAGAAAGGGGTCCTAACTAGGAGGAGACATGAAAGGGACCTCTGGGTGCCAGAAATGCTGTACTTCTTGATCTGAGTGCTGGTTACATGGGTGTAGACATTTTGTGAAAATTAACTGAGTGGTAGTACACCTATGATTTGTGCACGTTGAGACAGTATGTTGTTTTTCAATGAAAATTTACATTGAAAAAGTCATCACAGGCATCAAGGCTTGGAGGGAGGTAAGGCTGCCACACTGCCCTGATCGAGAGAGGGAAGAAGACAGATCTGGGCGCTGAACCGGTTAAGAAGGGAAGGGGGTTCTGCCAGAGATGGCAGAACAAGCAGAAAGAGCAGAAAACCAGTGAGAACTCCTAGGGACGGAGCGGTTTCTGAGACAAGTGCTCCTTCGAAGCCACACAAGGGCCGTTCTTCCTTCATGGGGAGGGGCTGGATACTCAGGTGGCAGACTGGGGCACAGGGGCCCCTCTGAGGACAAGTTCACTGACGACGAGGCCGAGGATGAACTAGAAACAGGTGTGCCGTTACAGACAAAGGCAGCAGCTCTCTGGGGGAGCACGACAAGGAGGCTCCGGTGTCTCCATGCCAGGAAACCCATCCTGCGGGAGGGCAGGAGCTGGGTGCATGGCCCAGAAAATGGAGAAAGACAGAACACTAAGCGCATGGGACAGCAGCCTCCGAGAGGAGAGAGAGGAAAGGCTCAGAACAGACAGCATGGGACGCCCGGCAGGGGAGAGGAGAGAAATGAGGAAGACTCTGGAGTGCATCTGAAATCCATCCCCACCCAGCTTCAGCGAGAGAAGTTAACGTGGACGGTGCAAGCAACTGCGGTGACCCGGAAGGTAGAACGTGTCATCTGGGAGAAGGTGGCGGGGCGGGGGGGGGAGGCAGATCCACTTGAACAAGTAGAAACAGAGATTTAGACCCAGAAAGACACTCACAGTCTAAGTACCAAGCAGTTCCAATGAGATTATGTCATCTAAATATAGGCCGGAAGTAGGCCAGGATAGCGGATGGGCAGCAGGCTGGAGGCCGGGGCCCAGAAGGCAGGCAGGAAAGGACATGCAGATTTACTCAGCATTTCACTTCTGCATGGGAGGCAGTGGCCAGAGGGATGGCAGCCCTGGCAGAGGCTTCGGTGGCCACATCAGGAAGGGTCTTGGTGGGCATTTCCTGTGGGTTAACACCCCTGGGTGAAAGGGAGATACCATGAGGGAGCACAGCTTCCTTCCCGGGAGGGCTGAGGAAAAGCAGAGTCCAGTCTGGAAACCACAGTTTTCCCAAATGACCTCCACACCCAAGTCTGGAAGAAACCAGGTCACCCCGCTCTGGGGTCTCTGACCGGCTACCCAGCAGCTCCATGGAGCATGGAGCAGGACCCAGGACGGAGGGCGGGGGAGCGCTCCTGGGAGTTGAAGCTGCCGACTTTTAAAGGAAGTGCCATTCTCCACTTTGGACCGCAAGGGCCGCGTCGGTGGGCCATCACAGCCTGGGTTACAGAGCACCCTTCCCCGAGGGCCATGTGTACTCCTCGTGGGCCTGTGCCCGCCTTTGGAGGCTCAATTCAGACCCAAGTTTCTCCCAGGTGAGAGTCCTTGGAGACGGAACCACCATGCAGGCTGAGACAGGAACCCTCCTCTGTGGAAGGAGCAGCTGTTCTAGGCAGACTTTCACAAACTGCACACGATAGAGACCTTCTCTACATTTTTCGGAAGACAGGGGCAGGGTCTATGTGTGTTGGGGGTCCGGCGGGGGGGGGGGCGGCAGGGTGTGTGAGTGCGTGTGTGTGTTTTCATGGCTCCTGCTAAAGGAACCCACTTGTGGGGAGGAAGGGGAGAACCCACACAGAGGCCCCCAAAACCTAAGCTGAAATGATACCAGGATAAAAGAAAGAGCTTCCTAAGAAACATTCTACGATGGGTGAATGGGATTCACTCTGGAACTGCTGTTCCAGAAGGAGTTCAGAGGCACCTTTAAAAGCAAGGACACCCTTCTGTCTGTCCTGACTCCGATGCAGCCCTACCCCAAGGAGGCAGGAGGATGCAAACGACTTCTAGCGGCCAATTCCTGCCACTACTTTGTTAAGATGCTACTTATGATAGCCGTCAGCTACGTGCTAATTAACTAAGCTATCTGACTTACCAAGGTCAAAACTTTGTTGGTTTTCTGGCATCCTTAGGTAAAGTATAAACAGATCCAGACAGTACTGCCGATTCCATCCGGAAAAGCTCTCAAGCTTCAGAAGGAAATTCATTATCAAGTTCTCAGCCACTGGCAACGGCTCGTGACAGTCACCCCCAGCCCTGCAGGCTGCCTGAGCCATGGGCTGGGGAGCTGATGCTTTGTAGGTGCGGCGACTACCAGAAAGTGCTTTTAAGCTGAGGCTGGGAAGAACAGAGCAGGTGCCAGCACCTGCGTGCTGGGGGTCCAAAGCATGCTGTGCAGGGGCACCGAGACACCTTTCCTGCCATCCCTCCTGAACCCTCACCCTGTCCACAGGGGCTTCTCGGGTCACATGGCCTCCCACCAAGTTCATCTGTGACCTCTAACCTCCCATGAGCTCTGCTAAAGGGAGTGGACCCTTGGCCTTCTTCCAGTCCCCTGTCACAGGGATCCACTAGAACCCTTGAAACATGGAGAAGCTTTCCTCTGAAGTGCCTCAGACTCCGCACACACCGTGCAGGGCTCCCTCTGGCCAGCACTTCCCCTGTCCCCTGCCGTAGGACCTAATTAATCCCAGCCTTGCCTGACAGGGCCCACCACATGTGGTTCCTGTTTTCCAGAAGAAATTATGCCCTTCTTACAGGGAGTGCCCGTGTGTGTGTGTGTGTGTGTGTGTGAGAGAGAGAGAGAGAGAGAGAGAGAGACAGTGGGACCCTGGAGAGTGCCTGGAGGAGGCAGAGCAAAGCCACTAGCCTGCTTCCAGGTCCCAAGCCCTCCCGGGTCACAGATGGTTCTGTGAGGTGCTGGGAGGTGGCACCTTTCCATGGGTTAGGAGACAGTGGCAATAGACCAGGCTGGGCTCTTTGGGCTGCATGAATTTTGCCCGCCCCAAGGACATCTTCGTATTTCACCTTCGAGGGCGGACTCCTCTCTCAGTCTTGTCTGGCATGTCAGATCGTGCCTCCCCGCCAGTCACGTACTCTCAGTGCTGCTTCCAGTTAGATCAAAGCCAAGAGCAGGTTGTGCAAAAGAGCTTCTGCCACACACTCCCTTTGCTGACCTGCATCTCAACAAAAGCACCCCAGACCCAAGCACCTGCATCTCAACAAAAGCACCCCAGGCCCCTGGTCTCTGGGGAAAGAATGACTGTGGAAACTTCCAGAAGATGCACACAGGAGTCAGGCAGACTTACTTCAAGTCAGCAAGAAGAGAACCTTCTGAGAGGAAAGTAAGAAATTCCTTGGAAGAATTCCTCTATCCTGGTTCAGGTCCTATCTCCTTCCCCTCAGCTGGGGACCCCATCAGTATGGCTTCAGACAAATAAAATCTCAAACTCCACCTGCATTCTGGGTCCCTTCTAGCAGACAGACTCTGGCTGGCACATGTTCGTCAAGGCAATTTATTTTTATTTGGAGTAAATGAATGCACCCCATTAAAGGGGAGAGTGAAAGAAAGCAAGGAGAGCCTCTTAGCAGCTCTCTCCTGCGGGCTGGGGCCAGAGGCAAGGTGTGCTAGCCTAAAATACCATTCGAACCAGGGATCTGGGTCTTGCCACGTTACTTGGATTCATCCTGCATTAGCATCAGCACCGTGGGCTTTGGGTAGGGGCGCCTGGCTAAGGCCCCCTGGCACAAGTGGCGCCTCTGAAAACTGTAGGGGGGGTAACCAATGTCAGTGAGCTCCAGGGGCTGGGAAGGTCTGGGAGGACACAGAGTGAGAAGGGGAGCGGGGTGGGGAGGGTCAGCCGGTGTGGGCTGCCCTGGCCACAGTGGTGATGTGGCCCTGGATGACAGCCTGTCTCACGGGTGACCATACAAGGACAGCAAAGTGGAATTCCTCAGTTATAGCAAGAAAGACAGATGCTTCTCAAGGCCCTGCCTGAGATGCAATTAAAAACAAGTCCAGTTTCCAGTGGCTTCCTAGGCCTCTGGCCCTACCACCCATGTCAGCAGCCGATCGATCTCCCTCACTCCCCATCAAGCACGGGGCAAACCCGGGGGTGGGTGAGGGGCAGGGCGGGATCAGGAGGAGTACATCACAGGCGCTGTGAGCATTTACTGAACTGGAGCGGCTGCCATGCCTGTGTCTATCAGAGTCTCGAGAGGAGGACCAAAACGAACCAGAAGCTTTATCTCAGGGCTCCTCTGGGTGCAGGTCTCATGGAAGACGCAGGACTGCCTCCTGCTCTCCCACTTGGGCCCCCAACCCAGGCCCTTCAAATGCTCTCATCTTAGGGGCACCCGTGTCCCCGGGAAGGGTGCTCAGGACCTCATCCACCATCGATGGGGCTGGCTGGGGTTGGAGCCTTTGAGTTCACAGCAGGCACTCGTTAAAAAGAAAGCATTCTCTGGCAAGTCCTCTCTGGGAGGCAGCAGGGAGGAGGGGGCGGGGGAAGCACAGTCGGTTAAGCCAAAGGACGGCTGGCCAGAGGGCCATCTTGGCGGGCGGAGTGGGGTGTCCCAAGACTCGCTCACTTCCCAGCACAGAAGCAGGCCTTGTAAGGATCACAGCTGTCGGATCACGCTGCAGTTCCTATCAGTTTATCAAAGAAGCTGCGTTTTCTCCCTCCTCTCCCTTTCTACTGAGTATAAGTGGCCCGGTTCACGGGAAAACAGCCGCGCGCTTGTTCTGCCGCATTGGCACGGAGGGCGGGAGGAGGCCGGAGGAGGGAAATGTACACCAACACCTACTCGGGGCAGAGCTGTTTTAACGGGGCCGGGGCCGGGCCGCTGGTGGGTGTCTGAGGTGCTGGGGCCGCAGGCCTGGCGCGCCAGGGCCAGCTCTCGGCACAGAAGCCTTAATTACTTCGCCCTCTCTGGAGTCTGGTTTCCCGTCTTCACAGACCACCCTGGGAGGCTGAGGCTGTGTCACGAGGCGGAACAAGAGCTCCCCTCACCAACCTGTGCTGAGAGTGAAGGCGCGCACCGTCTTATGCAGCCCTCTCTGCAAAATGAAAGGCTGGCACCACTGCAGATCAGGTCACGTGACCAAAAACTGGAAGAACTGGGATTTGAACCCAAGTCTCCTGGACTCCAGTAATTGCAATCTTAATCCGGATCCCCAGGACCTGTGGGGGGGCCCATGGGCCCCATGCCGGTGGAGTCCAGGGAAGGGGGAGAGGCATGGGGAGGGCTGCGGGCTGCCCACATCTGGCACCCCTCCCCCATGTCCCCTTCCCCACTTGTGGGCTCCGCTTCGCCGCCTGCAGCTGAGAGGAGGGCCTGGGCCCACAGCGCACCTCAGCAAGTCTAGCCGAGATGAGGCTTTGGAGCCACGGGCCTCCCCAGTTCACTACGCAGCTAAACTGTTATGTCCATAAGATAACAAGGCCGTATGGACACAGAGGAGGTCTGACCCGCCCAGGAGCCTGGGGGGGAGTCTGGAGGCCCCACTCCCACCCCCACCCCCCAACAGAGGTGCAGCCTGGGAAAGCTGTGTGGAGGAGAAGAAACACTCCAGGGTCCCGAGGGAAATCAAGCATCTTCCTCTATGCCAAGACGCCCACCAGATGTTTGTCTTCAGCAACTCTGGCTGCTCTTGTCCTGTAGACGGCAAGCCCTCCTGCTCCCCGGGCTAAACACACTACTGTAGAAATGACGGCTTTTCACTGGTTTAACACCTGAAGGAGAGGGTTAAATCACTCTGTTTCTTATCAGGCCTGCGGCTTCATCTCAGCACTCTGCACAGACCACTACTATGCTTTTCTTTAAAGCTGTCAGCAAAAAAGAAGGAAATGAAATGAGAAGCAGACCGGCAGGCTGACGCTCCCAACGGCCGCTCCCCAGCAAACTCGGCTGAAGGGACTCACTCCCCCGTCTGATCACAGGAAGGCAGAGAGCCCGTGTCTTCAAGACCTCCTCCACGTCTGATGCTGTGCTCTGTGCCCCCCCAAGAGCCTAGACTGGCTGGCGGGGACTGTGACCCAGGCTGGTCAGCGGCGGTGGGCCTACAGTGCCCGCGCTGCACAGGGGAAGCAGGTGCTGGTGCTGCTTCTTGCTGGGGGCGATGGCAGGCTGGACAAATGACGCCAAGGACCAGGAGGGACAAGTGGGAGGGGCCTAGCCCCGAGGTTCCTTCCATCCCGGCCCACCGGGTTCCTACACCAGGGCCCAGGGTCACAGGCTGCGCAGAGCCTCGCAAGGCGCCCGGCCGCTGCACTCTCTCACGGAGGCGATGAACGGTGAGTGCGGAATTAGCAGAGCACGAGGGTCTGCAGCTCAGCTCCCACCAAGCCTGGCAGGCACGGGGCTTCCTCTCTTTCCCTCTACAAAATGAGGATGCCCATCCGCCCAGGAGGCTAAGAAGACACTAAGCAGGTAAAGCCTCACCACCCCGAGGCTATAAATGGGAATATGCAGTGGCTGCTGGGTCCCCAGCTTCAGGGAGCCCAGGGTCCCTGAGCAGGAGGGGAGGACACCGACGCGGGCCCTTGCTGCGCACACTTCTGCTTGGTGCAGCCTGGCATTCTGCTGACTGCTCTGAGTTCGCTCTCTCCGAGCCCCCTGATGGGACAAGGGAGGCTGCTAGAGGATGGAAAAACCCACCAGTCAGGTTCTCTGGAGGGGAACTAGTTACAAATGCCTTCTTCAAAGGCCTCTCTCATCAAGTGAACGGACATGTCTGCAGTACGGAAAACCACGTAAAATACACTGTCACTCTTGTGGGGACAGACTGTCGCTCTCCCAGTGGGGGGTCTCCTGAGCCACTTCTAATCTCCACTTCAATCCCACGGACTGTCCAACTTGATGTGAAGTAAAACGGGCAGTCCTTCCCTTCTGGCCGAGTGGGGTAAGAATCTGCTTCTGTCCCTGTGTAACTGTGGGGCTCTCACCTGGGAGGATTCTGCTCCCAGGGGCTCGTGGGCCTGTCTGGGAACATTTCGGATGTTCCAGCTGGGAGGGCGGGTGCCGCTCCACAGCCCACAGCCCACAGGACGGGCCGGACCACCAGGGACCGTCCAGCCCCAACGCCAACAGCACCGAGCCTGCGAAAGCCTGCTCTCCATGACCTCAGAAGAGCAAGAGGGCCGGGACAGCCTCCCACCACCACAGGGACACCTTTGGTGGTCTGGACCATCAGAAGCCCCTCCCCCTCGATGGGCAGAGACTTCGTAGTCCTGCTGTGGCCTTCTGGCCAGGCGGGCCTGTCCCCTCCTGCAGCTCGGTCCTCTGACCCCACGCCCTCAACTCCACCCTCAGTCCTCAAGCGAGGGCCTTGGCAGGCAGCTCTGGATGAAGAGGAAAGGGCCTGCTCTCTCCGTTTCCCTCCCTCGGCTCACATCACGGCGGGGCAGGCTGCTGGCACGGCTCCCGGCAGAAGCTTGTGGGCCTCACCTCCCCTCGCTGCCTCCTGCCACCCCGTTTTGCTTCTTCCCACCTCTCAGGGCCGCCTTCTCAGCCTCCTCTCCTGGCTTCTCTTTCTCCCCGACCACCACACACTGGCGCTCCCTCGGGCTCGGCCTCAGGCCCCTTCCCTGCCTCCTCTGCCCCTCTTTACCCCTGACCGTTCTTCTTCCCTAAGAAAGCAAGCTCCGCGAGGACGGAACCATCTAGAGCAGTACTCGGCAGAGTCAGTACTCAGTAATACCATCTGCTGAATGAATGAGTGAGTGAGAGAAGGAAGGACTGAGCTATCCATTTCCACTTTTCTCTCTTGGGCACAGGTCCCTCTTCTCAGAGTCACGGGGCGCAACCTGCTTCATTCACCATCTCTCCTTTGATGTTACCAAAGCAATTCCAACTCAAACATGGGACCCTGCTCCCTCCAGAGCTCCCATCACAGGGACTACCACCACCAGCCAGAGTCCTGGTGTCACTCCCAACAGCCTGTCCCCTCAGGCCCTCACGTAATCAGTCACTAATCGATGATACATCTTACAAATTACAGAATGGTGCCGCTTCTTCCCATCCCCTCCCAAGCAGCCACCATCTCCCACTTGGACAACAGCCCCCCACTGGTCTCCCACACGTCCGCCTTGCTGTCTCCACCCACCCCTTCTCCTCAGCAGCACAGGAATCTTTAAAAACACAAATCCGGTCATACCGTGTCCCCCCAACCCAAGCCCCTTCAGCGGCTCCCTCTGGCCTCGGGGAGAGGCCTCCAACCCCGGTGTGGCCAGCAAGGCTGGGCCCCTCTCCCGCTTGCCCTGTGGATCACACAAGAATGAATGCTCCGTGTTCTTTGCTGACTTGAAGACTCCGTACAGGCTGGACCCTCTGCCAACAATCCTCCAATCCCCAGACGCCAGAGAGCCTCAGGAGCCTTCCCGACTGCACGCACCACTGTCTAGTCAGCTCCCCGAGCACCCTGGACGGCTCTTGAACCCCATCCCCCGCAGAGGTGCTTATTTCACGGGTCAGGGTGAGAGCCCTAGGTGACTGACAGGAAGCTATTGCTGTAGAGCACTGAAAGCTACTCAGACTATTCCAGAAAACTTCTCTCCCTGGCTTTGTGGGGGAGCCTGGAGAAATCTTTGCCCCATCTAGATTTTGGTCACTTTAAGGTCACACTCTTCTGTGACCCTGGCTACTTGGAGCTGAGGCGGCGGCAAAGGGCCAGAGCTCGCCATGTTGTTGGTGGCGGGCGTTCTAGAGGCCGACAGTGGCCGGAGCCCTGGGACTGGCCAAGGCCAGGCTCACACGACTCGAAATCCCAGCTCCGCTAGAGCGACTGCTGCCACCAACCTTGGCCAAACGCCGTGCGGGCAGCTGGGCACCCTTTTCGTGCTCCATCCAGCTCACCTACTTTCTTTGCCAAAGACTCCAACAAGGACACACGGACAGGACCTTTAACCTCCAGGGAAAACAGTGTCTCGACAAGTGGAAAAGTAATTCGTTTGTTCAAGAAATGGCGACATGCACCTGTCCCATGTTGGCAGCACCAGCAGGCCCGATGTGAAGCTGGGGGCGCCTCTGCTTCTTTAGGAGTAAACGCGAAGGAAAAGGAGGGGAGAGAAGCGGAGGAGAAAACGGCCGCAGGCAGCTCCGCCCTGGCGTGGCGCGAGGTGAGAAAACGGGCTGTGCGGAAGAGAAAGCGCGCCGAGTCTGACCTGATGATGAAAGCGCCTCTGGCCTCCAGGAGCTTGCGTTCACTGCTGAACCTCTTGAGAAGGTTGATCATGAACTTATAAAAGTAGGAGTTCATGGTGGGGGTGGAAGGAGAACATTCTAAGCCTTTGGTACCTGCAAGAAAGGGACAGAGCCAAGAGTTACTGTACGGCCCACAGCATGGGGGGACCCCCATGGAACATATGCCGTCGCAAATGCCAGAAAGGGGGTGTGTTGGGGGGTGCGGCTGTGTGCAGAGCAAGGTGAGGGAAAACCTTCAATCCAGGGCCTCGGGTCGACGGCAGGAAAGCAAGGACTATACAAGTACATGAGAACAAATACAACTGCTTACTGTACAAACACCCACTCACGGGTCCCCCTCTCCAGCCAGCCCCCAGTGACTTAGCAAACATCTCCTATCTCGGAGACCCACTGCTACATGCTGGGAAATTTTTATAGAACACACCTGGACCTATCATCCCACTAAATAAAATGCACCTGGACTTCATTTTGGCTGGTTAAGGACAGGTGAGAAATCGAAAAGAAGAAAGGGGTAAAACTGGCATACGACCTCGACAGTCAACAAAACACACGCTCCTTGGGGCGCCTGGGTGGCTCAGTGGGTTAAGTCTCTGCCTTTGGCTCAGGTCATGATCTCAGGGTCCTGGCATCAAGCCCCTGAGTGGGGCTCTCTGCTCAGCAGGGAGCCTGCTTCCCCCCCTCTCTCTGCCTGCCTCTCTGCCTATTTGTGATCTCTGTCAAGTAAGTAAATAAAATCTTAAAAAAAAAAAAAAATCCCAAATCCAGAGTTGGCTTGAGAACCAGAAGCACATTCGGAGTAGCCCCCGATAAGCATCCTAGCTGAAAATACACCGAGGGCCAGGTCCAGTCCCCCCAGAGTCCCAGCCCATCACGGGTCCCTCCGCAAGGTATCGGTCATGGAGGGGATGACAGCAGGGCTGATGGAATGCCTGGCTGATCCCCACGTAGTACATTCATATGCCCCATGCGATCTTTGTTTTTTCTTTACCACCCATGCTGACCTCAACAGCACTGTTGGGAAGGTGTTAAGGATGGTAAGAATCTTCACTCCCTCTGCCCAAGGCACTAACAGGGCACAAAACGCACACACGGCAGCTTGAGATACCATTCACGTATCATGAAGTTCACCCTTTTCAAGTGTACACTTTAGTGTATTTTACGACAGTATAGTCATAAAATCGTGCATCGATCACCACGAATTCCGAAACATCACCCAAAAAGAAACCTTGTACCCATTAGCTGCCCCTCCCCATCCTCCCCTCCTCCGGCTCCTGGCGATCATTAATCAACTTTCTGTCTCTGGATTTGCCTCTTCGGGAAATTTTGTACTAACGGAATCACACAGTAGGCAGCTTCTTTGACTCGGAGTGTTTTCAAGGTTCATCCACACTGTGGTACATATCCACTTTGTATTCATTTTTGTGGTTGGATAATACTTCATTGTATGGATATACCATATTTTATCCATTCATCAGTTGCTGGATATTTGGTTGTACCCACTTTTGGCTATTAAGAATAATGACGTGGGGCCCCTGGCTGCCTCGGTTGGTAGAGCATGTGACTCTTGTTCTTGGGGTCATGAGTTCGAGCCCCTCATTGGGCGCAGAGCTTACTTAATTAAAAAAAAAAAAAGGATAATGCTGCTGTGAATATTCATGCATAAATTTTTGTGTAAACATGTTTTCATTTCTTTTGGTTGTATACCCAGGAGTGGAATTTCTGAATTACGTGGTTACTCTATATGTAACTTTTAAGGAACTGCCAGACCGTTTTCCATAAGGGCTAGATCATTTTACATTCCCACCAGTGGAGTGTGAGATTCCAATTTTCTCACATTCTTGCCAACACTTGTTATTACCTGTCTTTTGATTAGAGTCATCCTCATGGATGGGAAGTATCTCATTGCGGGTTTGATTTCCATTTTCTTGATGACTAATGACACTGAGCATCTTTTTATGGGCTTACTGGTTCTTGCAGATCTTTGGAGAAATGTCTATACAAGTCCTTTGCCCATTTTAAAACTGGGTTATTTGTCTTTTTATTGCAGAGTTATAAGAGTTCTAGATACATGTCTCTTACCAAATGTATGATTTGCAGATATTTTCCTCCATTCTTTTTTTTTTTTTTCCTTCTAATGTCCTCCATGGTGTTCTTTGAAGCACAGGATTTTAAATTCTGATAAAGTCCAATTTATATATTTTTTTGGTTGCTTGTGCTGTTGCTGCCATATCTAGAAAGTATTACCTATTCCAAGGTCATAAAAATTTACTGACATGCCTCCTAAGAACTGTTTTTTTTTAAAAAATATAGCTCTTATACTTAGGTCTCTCATCTATTTTATTTTTTGTATATGGTGTGAGAAAGATGTCCAAATTCTTTTGCATGTAGATGGATACCTAACTGTCTTAGTATAACATGTTATCTTCTTTTTACTTTATAGGTGCTTTTTTTCAAGAAGTGTTTTTTTGGAGTTTATTTATTTATTTAAGTAATCTCTATCCACAATGTGGAGCTCAAACTCATGACCCTGAGATTAAGAGTCACATGCTCTTCCAACTAAGACAGCCAGCTGTCCTGATGCTTTTCCACATTGTATTTTTTCTAGCTTTATTGAGATAGCATTGCCTATACCATTATAGAAGTTCAAGGTGTACAACGTGTGGATTTCATACCTGGACACATTGCAAAAAACAGACACCACAGCACTCTGGAGTCAGCCAATACCTTCCTCATTGCACATAATTACCTTTTTTTTTGTGTGTGTGAGAACATTTACCATCAACTGTCTCAAGAACTTTCAAGTATTATAGTATATTAATATGATAGTAATATTAACTATCATCACTGTTTTGTATGTTAGATGACCAGAACTTATTAAACTCTAACTGGAAGTTTGTATCCTTTGACCAGTATCTCCCCAACATGGTATCTTTCTTTCTTTTTTTTTTTTTTTAAGATTTTATTTATTTATTTGACAGAGAGAGAGAGATCATGAGTAGGCAGAGAGGCAGGCAGAGAGAGAGGGGGAAGCAGGCTCCCCGCTGAGCAAGGAGCCCAATGCAGGGCTCAATACCGGGACCCTGAGATCATGACCCGAGCTGAAGGCAGAGGCTTAACCCAGCTGCCCACCCCAACAGGGTATCTTTTTTTTTTTTTTTTTTTAAGATTTTATTTATTTATTTGACAGAGAGAGAGCTCACAAGTACGCAGGCAGAGAGAGAGGAGGAAGCAGGCTCACTGCCGAGCAGAGAACCTGATGCGGGGCTCGATACCAGGACCCTAAGATCACGACCCGAGCTGAAGACAGAGGCTTAACCCACTGAGCCACCCTGCTGCCCACCCCAACATGGTATCTTAATAGGCAACCAAGAGCTACCATTTACCAGGGACTTATTATGTGCTATGCGTGTGTAAAGTCTTCACACATAGCATCTGATTAAATCTCAAAATAATCCTCGAAAATATGGGCTACTACTCTTCTCATTCTACAGGTAGAGAAGCTGTGAATTAGACTGAGGACTATCCGAAGTCACCGAGCTGACGAGTGGTGGTCTCGGAGTCCACGCAGCTGGTTTTAACAGCTCCGCCATGTTGCCCATCACTTGGGTGCTGGTGTTGGTGCAGTCTGGGGTTAGCAGGTTAGTGGGCGGTATGTTCCTAAACAAGGGGGAGAAGACTGGAATGAAGGCCCTGCCAAGACGGAGGACAGAGAGACAGTGGCACTGGCAGAAGCTGTGGAGGAAGCACCTGGCTGCAGCCCTCTGGGAACTCAGGGAGGACACCAGGGCAAGCACGGTGGCCAGCAGAGACATGTGGGCCATTATGCGCCAGGCTGGCCTCTCTCTGGCCCTGAAGTCCTGACTTCCTGCCCAGACCAGGGAGAGGATGGCCACATACCTGTGTAGAACAGGGAACCAAGCTTGGCTGTGAGGGTCTATTGGGTCCCAGAAGCATCAGCCCCCCCGCACACAACACGAATGTACGGAACCATCCACAGGACCAGAAGCAAGGCCTACAGAGGCCCACGGGTTGACTTCACAAGATGCCAGTGGCCAGAAGAAGCAGTAAAACCCTCCTTTCAGGAGCTGTCTTTTTGCTCAATTCAGACTTCCCTGATGTCCTTGCACGGTGTGACTGGGAACGGGAAGGGGTGCCTTTCTGTTTTGTTTTTCCCAGCTGTGAATTACTCTGTGAGGATTCCTTACTAGGAGCCATACCTTCAAACTATTGTTTTTCAAACTACTGTCCTTTCTCCGGAGAGCCTCCTGGACAGCCCCTGCGAACTGTGTGCAAGGGGCAAGCCTCAAGTAAGAAGCCCAGTCCGAGGGCAGACCTCAATGAACTTCTTGATGTTTGCAGTTCGTTGTTCTGGGTCCCTGCCCAGAACAGCCTGGCCTGGGAGGTCCTGAGTGACTCTGGAATGGCAAACAGTCTCTGCTCCCTGGCCCAGAGGGACTGTTTGCAGAATCAAGTGTCACATTCTTATAGATCGAATTACCCCGGGCCCAGCTGGGGCCGATCTCTGAAGAGGTGGCTGCAGATGCAGCTGCCAGAGGCCCTCCTCCCCGTCCCCGCACTGCCCCCGTGGTGGCCTGGCCGCACACCCCCAACGCCGGCTGCGTGTGTGAGCTGGAACCTTTTCTGTGCTCATCTGTGAGGGCTCCTGTGTCCTTGTCCCCTTTTTTGCTTCTGTATGTGCAACCCCAACCTACATCATTTCCAGGCTCAGGGTCATTTAGGTTCCAACATATTCCAAAGGACAAAGGTACCCAAATACGGAGTGACCATAAAGAAATCTTCCACAATGTGGGGCTATGGTCTCCATTCCCAAGGAGCTGGGTATCGCGGGCAGGCAGAAACATCGAGTGCGCTGTTCTAGAGTAAGGCTTTGGAGTCCTGGTTCAGATCAGATGTCTGCCTCTTACTAGCTGTCCAATTCTGGGCCAGTTTCTCCCCCAACCCTCAGTTTCTTCATTTGTAAGGTGGGGCCAATAAGAACCCCTTTCCTTTCATTCAAATAATTTTTTTTTTTTTTAAATTAAGTAATCTTTAAGCCCGAGGTCGGGCTTGAACTCACGAGATCAAGAGACTGAGCCAGCCAGGCACACCCAGTAAGAGACCCTTTAAATGAGACAAAACATGTGATGCACCAGGCCCGGGGCCTGCCGCACAGTCCATGCTCAGTGAACAGGGGCTGCTGCTATTAGCAAACACGCCAGAAGCCGGGGCACAGCAAGGGGCGGACTGTGCCCGTCTCCCCCTCTTGGAATAGATGACCAAGGGCTGCGGGACAGTCTGGAAAGTCTCTTGAGCGGAGACTTCAGATCTGGGACGGTGTCCCAGGGCTCTGCTGGGAGGCAGGCAGGCTGTGAGAAGATGGGATCACCTGTGACTGTCCCCAGCCCCTGCCCCACATTTGGGGAGGGAGATCTGCCCGCCCCTCGGCTGACAGCTGGCCTGAGATGGTAGGAGACAAGGCTTGGGGCTGCTCTGAACACATTCTGGTCTTAGTCATAGCCCCCTCTGGGCCACACGATTAAGGCTCAACGACCAGGCCCGTAGGGCAGCCCCCGGAGTCGAGGCTCCCTCGCAGGAGGGAGAGGAGCAGAGCGACATCTGGGAGAAGCCCCGGCGGATGACTCCCTCCCGTTCTCACGGTGCGGTGGCTGCTGGGAAAGCTTCCACAGCTCAGCCCTCCCGGCGCTCCCGTGTAAAGACTCTTCGGAGAGCAGGAGGCTGCGTGCAAACCGAGTGGGGGCCGGGCGCCTGCCTGAGAGCCAGACCCGGCGGATGGGAGTGTCCGGGAGCTGCCAGGGCCTGCAGCTGCTGGGCAGGGATCTTTGTCCCTCAGGCTGTCCCAGCCGCCAGAACGGGCTCTCTCGAGGAGGAGCCTGGAAAGCTCCCTGCAATCCCGGCCCAACTGTGTCGAGAGGGCAGGTCTGGGCAAGGGCAGGAAACCCTTCCTGGGTGGGTTGGTTGAGGACAGGGTCCCCTTGGGGCTCCCCATGGACAGGGCGAGGGCCTCCTTGGTCTCTCCAGCCTCCATTTCCCACTGGCTCATCAGCCCCTTTTCTGAGGAACCAGCCCCTCAGGCCCAGCTGGCTTGAGACAGAACCTGCGAGAATCAGGGCTGCAGGCGAGGGAGGAGGTGGTGGGGCGGAGAGACGGCAGACTCATGCTGGGAAGTGTTACTACAAGGAATGACAGGCCTTTCTGGGCTGAACTCACGTCTGCCCAGCAGCAGCGCACAGTACCTCTCCCCGCCTCTGGCTCAGCCTCCACAGCCGGGCAGGCAACCAGCCTCTTTTCTCCCACAAAAGCCACCTCTGCTGGGCTCTCCCACAGGTTGGGGCCCTGGGCCAGGTGCCGCTAGTCCTTTAGGAAGAGGCAGAGCCTGGACAGGAGCCCAGCGCCCAGCTCTGGGCAGGTGCCCCAACACTGTGCCCTGGGGAGCTGCAGGGCCGCCAGGGCCGGGAGGCTTTCGCTCGGCGGCACTGACAACAGCCTTGCGGGCCCGCTAAAGACGGGGTGCCAGTTGTTCTGGCTGGGGCCCAGCAAGGGGGCTGGGGACAAGCGGGCCTTGGGTCTCCAGAGAGGCATGCTCTTCAGGGGGCCCGGGAGCGCGGGGTCTCCATTCCCCGACCCCGCCGGGGACCGGCCCCTGAGCTGAATGCCGCCCACCTGGCACTCCTCGTTGGAGAAGTCTGGACAAGCGGCTCTGGCAGGAAGTGCCCATGACTGCTGGCTGGCCAAGGGGCAGACAGATGCTGTCGGGAGCGCTGGGAGTACAAACCCAGGCTGGTGGGGTGGGCGGCCAGGGAGCCAGCCGTGCAGATGGTGCTAAGTGAAACCTGATGTGGCGACATGAGGATCCACACAGCGCCTCACAAACAGCCTTCCCTGGGATGCTTTAGATTGAGTTTTGTGGCTATGACGCGAAGGAGCCTCACATGTCAGGATAAAAATAGCTCTGGCCTCAATAGGCAAAACGACTTACAGTTCAACAAAACCAGATGCAAAAGCCTTCAAGGCCCGGCCCAGAGCCGGCGGGGTCCCTGCTGGCTCCCTGCCCTCTCGCCCGTCCCCTCCTCCGTGGGGGGGGGGGGGCGGCATCTGGACCCCGCCGCCCAGAGCGTGTTGAGGAAAGGCCGGGAGGCCGGGGCAGATCCAGGCCCTGTGGCCGACTGGCAGGGCAGGCTTGAGGAAGTGACACCCTCTCTGGGGCCACTTCCTGTCTGGGAACCCCACGGGGGTAAGGAGCCTAGCACAGTGCCTGGCACGGGGATTCCTCCGGGGCGGGGGCTGCATGACTGGGAGGCTGGCACGGAACCCAGGGACACAGGTGGGGAAGGCGCAGCTTCCCTTACGGGATCAAGGGGCTGGAAGAAAAGGCCTCGGACTCCAAGCAGCAGGGTCTCTCGAGGCGTGGAGCCTGCTGAATCGGAAGGCCCAGGCCCCAAGGCCACATGGATAAAAGGGTGGCAAAGACAGTTGTGACAACAGCACCCTTGGGACTCGATCTAAGGGGCAGTTACCATCTTTGCTGTGAGCCGGCCCAGCTGAGGCGGGGGGAGCCCTCGGCCCTGGGCAGTGACCCACATCTGGGGGGCTTTCTAGCTGCCTGCTTCAGAGGAAGAGTTAAGCTAATGGGCCACGGCAGGTCCCTGGAGGAATTTCCAGCTGACAGAGCAGTAGAGAGGGGCGGCGCCAGGAAAGACTGCTGCTGGGGGTGGGGGCAAGGGCGGCACTGGAGAGACACAGGAGGAAGGGGCCTGAGGGCCATCTCGGAGACCGAGCCTGTGCTGCAGAGGGCTAGGCTGTCCACCTGGCGACAAGCAAAGACCTGCACAGTGGTGCTAGGGGAATGTTCGATATGGCACTGGTGACGGGGCGGCTGGGTCTGGCATCCCCTCCTTCCAGCATGTTAATGACTCTGAAAGGTCAACTGTGGGCATTCCGAGAGGAGTACAACTTAGAGCCTTCTGACCCTGGCACCCAAGCCATCTGGAAGAGTATGTAGGAAGGAGGCCTTTTAAGGCTCCAAGAGCAACAGAGAAGGCTTTTGGGGCTGGGAACTCGTCTGGTGTGGCTGGAGGAAGTGGAGGCAGGAGGCATGAGTTGCTGAGGCCACTGAGGCCAGAAGGGGGCCCCTGAAGTCACTGTGCAGAGGAGGGCTACCCTCCAGAGATAGGCCAGGCTGGGGCCGTGGCCCACTGCCCCACAGGAGAAGCATGGACTGCTGGCCTGGCCACCACTGCTCTGCTCCCCTCCTTGGGTGGTAGAATTTTCCAGGGCTGGCCAAGTGCTTTTCTCCTCTAAATGTTGGGGTGAAGACAGGAGACTCTCAGGCTGGGCTCCTGGGTCAGCACCAACACCTACTACAACCTTCCTCTCCCAGCTAAGAATGACAACAGTGCTTTCTCTCACAGTTGTCGTGAGGAGTCGAGGGGCTAACCCACAGCGAATTTCCGTGAGGTGACACTCTGGACAACATCGTCCGGTCCTAACAAGCTTAATGTATTACAGTTACCGTTACTACTGGGAACAATGCCCAGGGATGGCTTCTTGGGTTTCTTCTAGAACTTGTTTGTAAATTTGGCCACACCAGCCAGGATGATAAGGAACGAAATGGAATCAGAATATTTCATCTCTGCCCATTTTTAGAGCCGGGGTCAAACTCCACCTTGGACCAGAGAACCCCACAGGGCTCAATGATGTAAGCAGTTATCCCATTAAGAACGCGCCCACTTGGCTGGAAGGAAAGGAAAGGGAAGACCGGGTTTTGGGGGCAAACATCAGTGCTGGGCTGACCTCTGACCTCAGACAGCCACACTGCTGTGGCGCCTGGCCAAGGCCGCTCCCTGTCCTGCAGCAGGAACATCCAGGGTCCAGGAGGGCCCAGCATGTTTCAAATAAGGGACTGATTCCGGAAGCCTCCTACTTCTGCTGAGCCTTTGGCTTGAAGGGGGCTCATCACCCCCTCTCCTCAGAGCGTAGGGGGCCTCAGCCGGCGTCCCTGAGTGGAGACGGGCAGAGAATGCACAAAAGCTGCCCACCCAGAGGACCCCCAAGAGGTTGTTTCCATTTCATTTCACCAAATCGCAATTAGGAGACAGCAGGACTCGGGCTTCCCTCAGGGCTGCCTACCCAGGTAGCCCCCTCCTGAATGCCCCCGAGGTGAGCCTCTTCCAGGCCTGGGGCTCTGTGAAGGTCAGCAACCAAGTGGTGGTGGGAGAAGCAAGACCATCAGCTCTGCCCTGGAGGGGGCGCTGTCTGCACAAAGCCAGGTGGGAGGAATGCCCCCTGCAGGCAACTCTGCAGGCCCCAGGGACTGCAGCCAAGGTGCCTTAAGCCCCTGAGGCAGCTTCCCAGGTGGTGATGCTGCCCCAGCCCTCGCACTAAACCTGCACTATTTGAGTTTACAGACCCAGGGAGCAAGCAGGCTGGGCCACTGAGCTCCTTCCAAACGCAAGGATTTCATCTTTGCTCCACTCCCTGCCTCCCTGGCTTTCCAGAAAGACCCTTCCCTGCAGGGGTGGGGGCTCTCTATCCTCAAAGGACATAGCACAGCAGAGCCAGAGGAAAGCCAAATCCAAACAGGAAGAGGGGCTGGCCTTGTAGCCTCTGTCCACGTGCATGCCCGGATGGAAACAGAAAGAATGACCCTCTTGCATGCCTGAGAAGCCCTGGGAGAAGGAGCAGCCCACAAATGAATGACTGTACACTTCCTGCGTGCTTTCTGACCCAAACAGCCACCCCCCACGTCCTTGGTGCCTGGCCAGTGCCTTCCGCAAGGCGGCTGAAGCAGGAGAGGGGATGGGGCCCAGCTCTGGTTTCCTGTGCTCTTCTCTTTACTGGTTTGAACTTGACCTTTTGAAATCATGGACCCACTTAAAAAATCTGGTGCCAGCTGCGGACGGGCACGCACGTGTGGTTCCCACACTCTCTGCAGGGAACATGTCTCAGGCTGAGTGCACGTGGTGGCCCACAGTGCTGTGGATCCTTGAGGCAAGAAGTGATACTGACTGTAGGCACTTCCTTAGTGTTCTTTCCAGGATGGAATTTCTTCCATCTGGCACACTTGGTTGTTTTTCTATGAATTCAGGGTGAGTCCCTGGCTGATGTGAGCCAGTCCGACAGCCCTGGTAAGCTGGGGCAAATCTTCACCACCTCAGCCCCATCAGCAGCCCACCCACCTGGGCAGGGCCAGGAGCCAGGGTTCCGAGCACCTAGCTGTCTGAGACTCCCCTCAGCTCCTGCTCTCCGGCGGCTAAAAGGGGGGCTCCTGGAGCTCCCAGGTCTGGGCCTCCCCGGGGCACATGCCCCGCCCACTCCAGCAGACCTGGGCCCTGAGTCATTTGCCAGCACATCTCTCTGCTCATGAGTAAGCACTTTAAGAAGTCATCAGCTACTTGGTGCCCAGAGAAAGAGGCAAAACACCTTAGAGGTAGAGGGACAGATCTGGGAGTCCCGGAGACTGAGACAGAAGTCTCCTTCCCCTGCCCAAGGCTGCGCTGCCTCAGGTTTGGCCTCCCTCACCCTGAGGAGGAGAGAAGATTCCTTCCGGACAACTGCTTCCTGTGGAGGGAGATCTGAGGGCTGGCTCCGACCCACAGGATGCCTTCTCCTCGCTCTGCCCCTCTTGCAGTCACTTCTCACCCTCAGCCCCTCGCGGCTGCTCCTCCGCCCTCTCACCGAGACCCCACCCCCACGCCATGCCTTGCTGCCTACACTCAACCTCTGGCATTCTTGCCATCTGTCCCAGGGACTTAGGGGTGCCGAGCGCTGACGTGGGACACAGGATGGAGAACGAACTCCCGGGCTGCGCGACAGAGGGTGGGGACCTCCCCGAGTGTCCCAGGGTCAGGATGTGGGAGCCTCCCAAGCATGGCCTCTGACTGCCTGGAGGAAACTGGGCTCCTGGGCAAGGAAGCCGCTGCTTCCTGGGGAAACAGGAGAAGGAAACTGTGCTGCCACCAGAGCCCCCTTCCTTGCTTTAGGCAGAAACAGCTGGCTACTTCTGACCAGTTGCAGGCACAGCCTGTGCAGCAGCAGTGGCCTGAAGCCTGGGGTCTTATGTGACACCCCACTGCAGGAGCTGGGGGAGCTCCTGACTTCACAAGTCACCAGGGAGATGTCTTTAGTGCACTGGCCTTCTGTGACTTGGCCTAGCAGCCCTGGGGTGTGGCCAGGCCAGCAGGGCCTCGGGGACTCCGCTGAGCAGGTGTTCTCAGAGCAGGGTACCAGAGCGCCTCCAGGGGCGCAGTCTGCTAGAGTGGCAGGACGGAAGCTGCCGCTGCAAGGTCCTCAATCTTTTTGACTTTTGGCTTCGGCATCGAAGGAGGAGCCATCTAGGACCTTGTAACTGGATGTCAAGAACCACTCAGGAGACAAAGACATACCCCAGGCAAACACCCAAGATTTGCTGGGACTTTCCTATCAGCTTGCATCCTTGGCATTTCCCAGGATCATGTCCCTGGAGGGAACTGACGTCTGCCTGGGAGGGAGGAGTTGGGAGTTGCACTGGCCTAGGGAGGAGAGCCTCCTGCCATTTGGAAGGACCCCGAGGGGCGAGCCCCAGGAACACCATGGCCACCTTCAAGTCCAAGGACTGCCCAGAAACATCCTGTTTGAATCATCCCCTCTCTTGCCTGGGCTGCCTGCCATGTTGTTTGCTATTTTTAGCTCCCTGATGAGGAAGGAAATGGCTGCCTAGTCTTCCACCTGTGAGACCCAAGGCTCCAAAGCCCCCTGATTCCTGACTGGGGAGACGCTGCCCCAGCGAAAGAGACAATCAGCTGATTCAGATGGTTTTATATTTAGCTGATGGTTCAAAAGTATGAACGGAGCACGAAGATGAGAGAAAGGGGATGTGAGGGCCTCTTGCAGGGGCGGGGAGGCAGCAGGAGGGCAAGGTCTGCCTGCCTCTCAGAAAGCAGAGGCAACTTCTGACTGCTCACACACCTACTGGAGCTCTGGAGCTCAAGAGCGACAGCCCAGAGCGGCCAGTCTAGGACGAGACTGAGCACCAGCATTCCCAGGGCCCCTGGCTGTAGCCGGAAGGGGATTACTTACCGGGAGTATTCAGCAGGTTGGCTCTGCCAGGGGTGGGCACCTGAAGCTCTGAGTGGCTGACCCGGAGGTCAGGGCCATCCAGGGGGCCTGGGTCATCCGTCTGGCCTGCAGGGGAGGAAGCAATTTCTGCCAACACCTCTAGATCCTTCAGGATAACCTGGGGAGAAAAACAAAGGATGAAGGACAAGGGCCTCTGGAGAGCTGTGGCTGGAGACAGAGAGCTGCCTCCGGGGGGCGGAGAGGGGTCTGCAGAGGGTGACAGGCTGGTGAAAGCCGGCAAGACTATGGCTGTTAATAGTGCTCAGAAAGTTCTGCAAAAGAAAGGATTGAAGAAAACACAGGCGAAGATGGGGGCAAGTGGAAGAAAGAAGCCGGAGTCAGGAGCATGGGAGTAAGCTTTCCCATGACCACTCCTCTCTAGTCCCCCAAGCAGGGATCTGAGAGGTCCCGGAAGATGTGGGACTCAGGCACCGGCGTGCAGCCCATGTGGTGTGTGTCCCTGGGCTCCTGGGCTGGCCATGCCCCAAGGTTAACCCTGTGAGGGACTGACAGTGCTCACTAGGCCATACGGCTAGTGTGTTGGCCACAGCTCGGCCCACTATCTGGCCACAGAGCAGATTCTCCTCCAAGAGGTGACTCCAGGCTACCCTCTACAGTCAGAACGGGACTCTGGGCTCCACGAAGGGGGACTTCCTCCTAGACATGTCGTTCAATTCTCAGCTGCCTCCCTGATGGTCATACACAGGCCTGATCCCCACCTGCCGCGTTCTTCCAGGGAAGACACAGAGGTGAGCACGGAGAACAGCTGGGCGTGAGCGCCGGTCGGTGATGTGTGTCACAAGGTTCCCCAGGGTTGCTTCAGAACCCAAAGCCCCCATGCCCTTCGAGGCTGCCTGCGCCCGCACAGCACTCATCCCCTCCTGCTCTTGCCGCACATCCACAGCCAGCAGGGCGCTGAGCACGCTGCAGGGAGGCTGCCTGCCCCTTCCCTCCCCCGACTCCTCTCTGCTCACAAGAGGAACATGCCTGGCCTAGCACACGTGTGCCCCCAGGACTGTCCGTGGTGCTCGGTGGGTGCCTGCTGGGCACGGACAGGTGACTAGGGACAGATGAATTGCCACGGCAACCACAGGCTTTGGTCCTGGACCTGTGGCAGTGACACAGAGCACCCGTGGCTGGGGTCACAGTGGGGTGGGGGGGTGGGTCGTGTGTACCAGGACAGACCAGCTGGCTGGAATATGGTGACAACAGTCAAGATAAAGCTACTGCAGGGCTTTTTATGGGATGGTGAAAATGTTCTGGAGTTAGATAGTAGTGATGGTCACACAACCTTGTAAATACGCTAAAAACCACTCAACTGTATATATTTTTTAAAAGACTTAAAAAAAATTATTTAAGAGAGAATGAGAGAGAAAGAGAGAGAGAGAGAGAGCAGGAGTGGGGGGCTGCACGAGGGAGAAGCAGGCTCCCTGCTGAGCAAGGAGCCCAACGTGGAACTTGATCCCAAGACCCTGGGATCATGACCTGAGCTGACGGCAAACTCCTAACCTACTGAGCCACCCAGGTGCCCTGAAGTGTGTATTTTAAAAGCGCAAATTTCATCTTAAAAAAAAAAAAAAAAAAGGACAAAGCTACTATCCTCTCCTCGTAGCTTCAGAGTGGTTCCTGTCTCAGTGCAAGTGACCTGCCAATGTGTCCTCCTGCCTGGCCCTGGCCATCACTTCTGGTATCGTCTCTGTCAGCCCTGGCCCCAGGCCTGCTCCCAGCAGCACAGCGTGCCCAGCACTCAATTGTCCCACAAGCCCACGGTGGTTTTGTTCCCCATCCTGCCATGCTCCAGCCTCCTTCGGGCTGGACGCAGCGCTCACTCACACACACGTCACCGCCCACGCCTAACTGCGTCCTTTCCATCGCTGCTCCCCAGCTCTCCGCACCGCCGGGGTGCCCCCCCACCCCGGAGTGCCAGCCACTGTGCTGGGTGCCGGGGCCACAGGGGAATCCAACATGCCTCTGCCCACGGCCCAGCAGGGAGACCCATGCTCGCCTGGCCTCTCCTGCACAGGTATGTGTAATTTTGGAACATTCTGACCACCGGGTCTGCAGGGGACGGATCCATGCTGGCTGAAGATCGTGGCGGCTAAGCGGCCTAGACAGATGGCAGCAATGAGCGCGCTCCTGTGCCCAGGCCAAGAGCTGGGGGCCTGGTAGGGTGAGGCTCAGGAGCCGCGAGGCCCCAGCCATCTGCTCTCCAGGAAGCTCTCTACTTCGGTGGTGGTGGCAGAAGTGGACACCGGAGGGAGGGTTGGGCTGGGGGAAAAGTCAGCCAGGGGCGACAGCACCGCGTTCCACGGAGACAGTGGCCTGAGCACAGGCCATGCACTCAAGATACTCAACCGTCCAAGCAAGTCACGGTCTGAAGGGCAGGGAGGTGAGGTGAGAGCGACTAACTCAGGGCCTGCCTCAGAAAGTTAAACAGAGTCACCACACTTCGGCCCCCAGTGTCTACCCAAGAGGACCGAAAACGTGTCCACCCAGGACTCACACAGACGCGTTTGCAGCACCAGTGTTCATCACGGCTAGGAAACGGAAACAACTCAAAGGTCCTGACACTGATTCTGATGTGCTTTTTCCTGATACCAGCTGGGGGTGGGGGTCCTACAATTCAACTACAATTCAACTCAGTTCTGACCGGCTGCCTGGAGGGAGCGGCAGACCCCGTAGGGTGAGGGCTCAGTCCTATGAGACTGCCTTTCCCTCCCCTCCCCCCGGCTTTAGGTGCCAATCACAAGGCCAGGATGTCGCTTGTGCTTCTGATGACTGGCTACAGAGCAGAGGTTCCCATGACCCACTCCTTGGGTTTGAGTCCTTTGCTAGAGCGGCTTGCGGTACTCAGAGAAACACTTTACTGACTAGATCACTGGTTTCATATAAAAAGATATAACTCAGGAACGGCCGGATAAAAGAGAGGCACAGGGCACAGTTTGTGCAAAGGAGCCCAGAGCTTCATACTCCCTGGGGTATCACTTTCCCCAAATCTCCAGATGGTCACCAATCCGGAAGCTCTCCAAACCCCATCCTATCGTTTTTCCAGAGGCTTCATCACATAGGTAGAGCTGATGAAATCCACTGGCTGTTGTCAGCTGGTCCAACCTCCGGGACCCCCTCTCTTCCTTGAACTTGGGTTGGAAGTTCAATGCTCTCATCTCGTGGTTGGTTCTCCTGGCAACCAGTCCCCCATCCTTTTGGGCCTCTATGTTGTCTCACTAACCTAACAAAAGTCACCTATATTATTTTCAACACTCAGGAAATTCCAAGGGTTTTTGGACCTGTGTGCCCAAACGAGGAATGAAGCCCAAATACGCACTGTTCACTGGGTATCACAACAGCACAAACCCAAATGTCTATCAACCGCTAAATGGCTAAGTAGAACGGGGCATATCCACGCGAGGACCCATTATTTGGCAAGAAAAAGAATGAAGTTCTGATACATGCTATAAAACAGATGAACCTTGAAGACATTTGCTAAGTAAGAGAAGCCAGATGCAAAAGGCCACATACTGTACGATCATTCCATTTATGTGAAATGTTCAGACCAGGCAAATCTGTAGAGACAGAGCATAGCCTGTGGCTGCGGGGGGCTGGGGGAGGGAGACATGGGGAGCGACTGCTGGTTGGTACAGGGTTTCTCTCTGGGATGGGAAAAATGTTCTGGGATTAGATAGTGATGTCTGCACAACCTTGTCAAAATAATAAGATCCACTAAGGTGTATATTTTACTTTTTAAAAAGGTTTTTAAAGTTATTCTTACACCCAACATGGGGCTCAAACTCACGACCCCAAGATCAAGAGTTGCCTGCTCCACCAACTGAGCCAGCCAGGCACCCCTAAATTGTATACTTTAAAAGGGCGAATTTTATGGTTGACAAACTGTATCTAAAAAGAGAGAGAATCAAGTCAACCCCAAATTGGTGCCCTAAGTCCCAGTCCAGAGGTACGTGTACAGCAGTTTGCTCTTGCTGTGCCCACAGCCCAAGGTGGTGGGCCTTGCAGACTCTCCACAATCCTGCGCCTAGTTCTGACACCCCAGAAGGCTGAGGGCACTCAGGGAGGAGCCCTGTGTGCCTTCCTCTCCCAGCATCGGCCAGCCCTACTGTGGCCTGGAGCTGCAGGCTGCTCCTCCCCAGGCCGGCTGTGTGGCTGGGCCGAGGCACACATCCCCTTGGTGGCAAATCCTGGCGGTCAGATGTGGCCGGTGAGGAAAGTGCAGGGCAGCTGGGGCCGGGCTGGCACTCAGCTATATCCCGGCCCCACAAGAGCCATAGGGGCCCACACCAGGCTTCTGGCAGGTATTTATTCCCCTACCAGAAAAGATGCTTGTGAAGAACCACCGGCACCTGACAGGCCTGGTCCACCCTCGGAGCAGCCTGGGGGCTAGGCTGCAAGGGCCCAGGAGACCAGAGGAGGAAGCTCTCCTCTCCAGCTAGAATTAACGCCCTCATTAGCTCTCAGTCTCCTAGTGCAGACAGTGACCTGCTCAAGGGATCAGGGAGCCCGCTTCACTGGGCTTTGTGGTCAGAGTCCTGACTCGCAGTCAGTTAACTTCACCCCTCGGACTGCTCCCCCAGAGCCATAAGCACCCACTGTGGGCCAGGGGCTGTGCTGGCTGGAGAGACGAAGAGCAACCGGCCCTGCCTCTCAACACAGTGACCCTGGGGAGGAAGACAGGCAGTCAACAAACACTTACAATGCCACGCATGTGCAGCCTGGCCTGTGGGGAGCCAGAGGCCACAGAAGTACCAGGCGAGTGGTCCGCCAGGGAACCAGGTGCAGAGGGAGGCACGCAAAGCATTCTCTTAACTAGTATCCACTTTCACAGACACGGAGTCCAAGTCACATGGCACGATCCAGGAACCAGATCTTTGATTCAGCTCTGGAGTGGGGCATGGGGTTGGGGTAGGTGTTACACAGCAGACAGCAGGCCCAAAATGGAGTCATTTGGGCTAAATCCCACCACACACCAAGACTTAATATCTATCATAATTGCAGTTTCAACGTTTGGCCAGTCAACAAGGAATTACCTGGTCAGCACTAGTGAGATAATCCTCCTAGCAGACCCCTTCCGGTCCTCTTAGAAAGGTGACCTTGCCTGAAACAATGCATTCTTTGCAAATAATTTTCTCTCTCTGCCCCTTTCTGCCTTTAAAAACCTCTCTTTTCCTACAGCTTCTCTCTATTGCTAGATGGGGATGTTACTGCCTGTTTCACGAACTGGAGAATAAAGCCACTGTGATCTTTAAATTTGCTCAGTTGAACTTTGGTTACTTAACAGAGGGCACAGCCAGAAATGAGGCAAAAGTTAGAGGCAGGGGCAGGTCCACCAAGAGCTATGACCCAGACAAAGAGGTGTGAACTTGGTTTTGCAGGTGATGGGGAGTCTGTTTCCTCACATATGCCAAAAGAGCTTCACCCTCAGAAGGCTGTCATCCTTATAGGAGACACTCCAAGTTCCCCTCCTGTTACGAGATTTTTGGTACCCCAGCTGAGCCTGGTCAGTGGTCCTGACTCAGGGACTGGGCAGGAACACCAACGCATATGTGCCGGGCTCCAGATTTCATTTCTCTACCAAAGAGAAAATCTGCATGGACATCTTTGTACCTCTTCCTCCAGCCCCACTGGAGAGCAGCAGCCAGCAAAAACTGTGTATTTTACATTTTGAATTCTCTTATTTTGGAAAGTTTAACACCAAATGGCAAATGAATGTAAATTATACTTCAGTTGCACAATTAAAGCCGGAGATGTTGTCTACAGGTTCCTTCAATCATCCCAGCCACTCCTCTAGTGCTTACGTATCAGAAGATTTATCTCTGGTCCTTGGGGACTGGCAAAAATCTGAAAGCTAGCCCTGCCTGGGACAATACCACATGTCCCTAACACACGAGAGCGCGCGCGCGTGCGCACACACACACACACACACACAGCACCCTCCTGGTTCTTTCCAATGGGAGTCCGAGAAGAGCACCACAATCTCCTTCAGCCTCCAAGACGCAAAGAGAGGAAGGGGCTGCCAAAAGGTCGGCAAGGAACAGCTTGAAAAAAGAGTGGGGAATCTGTGGGGACCACTCCAGGGCTCCTGTGCCCTGGAATCCAGATGCTGGCGCTCTCCTAGCTGACAGCAAATCCCACGGAGCCCTGGGGGCTGAACTTGAGGCTACGGAGCAATAATCCTGACACAGGCCTAGGCCAGGACTCTGCCTCGGCCCAGGGAGTGTGGAGCAGTCCGGGGAGGCAATGCTAAGGTGGGAGACGGTGCTAGGACCAAGCAACAGGGACCAAGGGAGAGCCGTGTTCTGCCTTCCGGCTGAACCTGGCTTTGAATCTCTGTGCCAGGCCAGCGTTTTGGGTGCTCCCAAAACCAAAACCAAGGGTTTTGGTCTGTGGACAAGAAGGTCTGGGACAAGGACACGGTGACCTCAGCAGCCTTGCTCGCAGGGCACCAGCTCAAGGCCTGGATAAAAGGCCCGCGGCTCGGCCGCTGGAAATGGAGTTCGCCCCCTTCCAAGGAGCAGGCTGGCTGGGCCCAAGCCTACGCTGGCCGGCAGTCCTGGCTCTGAGAACGAGGCAAGGCTCAAAGAAAGCAAGAGGAAGCCGCGCCAATTAGTATGCGCTACACAGCTTTTTGCAAAATGAATATAAAACACTTGTGCTTTCTTTTTGTGTGAGAGAAAGAGGGTGGGGGGAGAGGGAGGAGGAAGAAGGTTATAAGAAAGCAATATTCTGCAGGGGCAGGAGTGCCTGCAGTTGCCATGGCAACAAGCTGGGGGGCGGGGGAGTGGTGGTAGGGAAGGCACATCAGCTGGTCCCGGGTCCTGGTCCCGGAGTGGGGTGAGCTGTGAGCTGGCCATCGGTGGACTGAAAGGCTTGGTGACAACTGGGAGGGGAAAACATCTGACAAAGCAACTCTGAGAGGAAGGCCGTGGTGGGGGAGGTGGTGGTGGGGCGACTACCCTCTGTGGCTTGGGGAGCAAGGTCAAGGAGGCCTAAAGATTCCTGAGCAAGCCCTTGCTTCTAGGAAACTTGACACCGGCCAAGGGCATATTCTGGCGTGGGAGGGAAGTGGCCATCTGGATGGGGCGCCTGCGAGCAGGCACCGCTCTGCACCCCAGCAGGCCACAGGCCGGATCTCCAGGGTGGCGCCGCCTTTCTTCTTTTTATTAGTCCGACCAGGCCCTCCCTGTCCCAACACCTTGTCCACAGAGCAGCCCTGGAAAACCCCTTGCTGTGGGAGGCCCCCTTCTCTCACTCTCCCTGGCTGTGCTTTCACTACCCTGGGAATGGCTGGAGACCCAGCGCTGAACGAGGCCGACTCCCTGGGCAGGGGGTTCCGTCCTGGCCTCCTACTGAGGCTCCTGACTCTGAAGTCCCAGGGCGAAGCAGCTCGCAGATGCTGACTGAACACTTGCTGACCGGCAGCGCCCGGCAGGAAATGGAAGACGCGGATGGGTCTGAGAGCTTCTGCCAAGGGGATGGCTGGAGAGGCCTCCACTTCACTCTACCCACTTATCTCTAAGAAACTTTTGTCACAAGTTTGGCTCGGCCCCTGGTCAGCTGATTAGGCCCCAGATGTCAACTGGCTCAGCCTTCCAGCCCTCGAGTAGGGAAGGAAATCTTCACACTGGGCCCTCTCCAGTCCTAGTCAGAAGGAAGCCGCGAGAGTCTTTCCAAGGGACACAGCTAGGTGCTGGCAGAAAAGGTGAATTCGGGCTAAAGACCCTGGGGGCTAGGGTCTGGCCGGTGCGGGCCACTGCCAACGCTACGTGATGCTTCTGCCCACAGCCATGGGGCCACAGGGTTGTGCCTGAGATCTAGGTCAGGTCAGGCTGCTTCTTATTCTTGGGAAGTGGAGCTGAAAGGAAGCGTGGAAGCACCGAGGCTGGGCATCCCCGGAGCCTTGGGGCCCTCTGCTTCCGGCCACACACAGGCCTGATCGTTTCCTTCACAAGGGGTACAGGCCCAGCGGGTCAGGCCTTGAGTCTCTGACCACATACAGAATGGCTCCTGTGGCCTGTGGAGTCCGCCAAGGAACTGGCCCTAGGAAGTATCCCCTTGGGGGTACTGAGGAAGGCCACGGGATCTCCCACGGGCCCCAGGGCAGTCCCCGGTGGAGCTCTGGAGGAAAGCACCCAGCGGCAGCAGCCCGCACGAGGGCTGGAGGGTCCCGTCCCGGACACAGAAGGCAGCAATCGGGCCCAGCCAGGCCCGGGAAAGGGGTGGGGTTTCCAGAAAAGCTTCTGGCCAGAACGGGGTCAGAGTGGGCCAAGCCCAGCATCTCCTGGGGGTTCGGGGGCGGGTCCCTCAGCCCTGCCTTCAGCAAAAGCAAGGAAAGCACTGCCAGAAATTCAGATTTGGAGGCGGGAGAGGATTGCTTAGGCTCGGATTAGCCTAAGCTCGGATTGCTTAGGCTCCCATTGAGAAAACCACTCTGATTAAAAACCTCTTCGATCTCAGTAAAGCAAAAACAACTTAAAAAAGGAGAACTGTATCTTGTTTTTTGGCCTGACGTTGAACACACGCGAACAGGGATCGAGATTTTTCTTCTCCTCTTTTCTTTTTCCTTCCTTCCTTCCCGTTCCTTCCCTGCATTTTTAATAAACTTTGAAATCCTTCCCTAAGTGCCCAGTTCTGTGCCATATGTGTGGAAGGCCAGCATTTGGTGCTTATAGTTATGGCCCCTGAACAGTGACAGCACGGTGTGGGCTCTGGCTGCTTAAACCGTTCTAACCTCCATCCCTCGGAGGGTAGAGGAGAAGAGAAAGGCCGGCCCTGATAAGACGACTTGGAGGCCCGTTCCCAAGTCCCCCCACTGGGCACCGTCAATCCCGATCTTCCTCCTGGTGATGCCAGCCATCGCTCACTTGCATCCTGCCAGGCCTCCGTCCGGGGATGGGGGTGGGGGGTGCATCGCTCAGCGTTACACATTCTTGCTGAGAGCGGGCCGGAGGCTGGGGAAGGGCCTGCTGTGCTCCAGGCAGCATGGGAACGGAGCGCACACCGTGAACACTCGGTTACCAGGTAATGAGCCGAGGGCCCAGCTGTCTCCGGGCACCCATCCATGGCAACTGGGAGAGCAGCGCCGGGCTCCCCGTCCCCTGCCCTCCACCAGGCCTCTGCTTGACGCCAGTGTACGTGCTGGCGAGGCGCACCGGGCCCCAAGGAGACAGGTGTGCTCTGGCAGGGCTGGGGCCCAACGCAGGTGGGGGGAGGGGCAGCTCACCAGCCATGGCCCCTCCTCCGGGTTCGGAGCACATAGTGGACACAGTCTCTGTCCCTCCAAAGTGTGACAAGGGCTCTGGGAGGGTGTGAGGGCCCAGGACGCTGGGACACACAGAGGGGGTCCTGTGTGATGTGCAGGAGGAGGGGCGGTGAGAGACTAGGCTTCCAGGGGCATCTGAGCTGAGGTCTTGACCAAGTTACTTCCCTCCTTTGGGCCTCGGTTTCTGCTTCGGTGAAGTGGGGGACACAGCAGAGGCCACCCGGGAAGGGTTGCTGTGGAGATGTGCTAAGGTAATGCATGCTCGAGGCTGTCTGGCACAGGGTCTGGCAGGCAGCAAGTGAATGGAAAATACCAGAACCCAGGCGACGAGGCCTGACCTCAGAGAACAATTAAGGAGGTCTGGGTCAAGGCCGAAGCAGCTGGGTTTTAAAAAGCTCCAGAGGATTCTGACAGCGGCTCCTGTGTGGATGGCTCCACTGTGGGGCTGACATCTGGTTACTGGACCTTGACCTTTCTAGGTAAGATTACCGATCGCTTCCTGAGTTCTAGGGGAGAGGGGTGGGGATGGGGGGGGTGGGGGGGTGGAGCAGGCAGTCAGGCCCAGGGCCAGGGAGTGTGCTCACCCCTGCAGGTCACTCAGCCCTGTAGCCTGGCCTCCCAAGAGCCAGCAGCCCTGTCCCAGGGGAAGGCGGTTCCCAACTGGCTTTCCTTTGTGGAATCCCTCCTGTGCTGCTGAGCCCTCTATCAGGGAGGGCCTTATTCTCCCCTCCCGAGCCCCACCTCTGCCTTCCTTGGGAGCCTGGGGCCACCAGGCAGCAGGCCCCTTGCCCCCTGCATGTCCACTGGCTACTGTGCCAGCTTTGGCTTCTCACCTGCACATCAGGGGAAGGAGTCCACCTAGACAGAAACACGACAGACTCTGTGGGCACACAGACCTGCCTTCCCCAGAGCAGAATGCAGCCAGGCCGACTGCGGTTACGTGGGTCCCCCTTCACTTGTGGCCGTCTCAGCAGGCACAATTCTAGAACCATCACCAAGGCGGTCCTCTCTCCTCCCCAGCAGTGATCTGCTGCCAGAACTCCTTTCAGAAGACCAAATCCTTCCAGGACCCCTAGCGGTGACTGCTGGTGCCTCCGCTGGGCTGTGGGTCCGGGCAGGCTTTCCCTGGGGACTGTGAGTACAGCCCTGAGTGTTCCCTGTTGCCCTTCTCCCTGCATGTTCCTCCCTCCTCTCACTCTCTCTCAGAAGCCCCCAAAGGAAGTGGCAGCATCAGCCACAAGGAGAGCCCACAGGAAGAGCCGTGTGGGTGAGCGCCCTGTGTCCTCAGCATGGCCCCGGGGGAAGGAGGTGGGGGGGGGCCGGTGGCTCGGGGAGGCGATGGCAGGCAAGGGCCCTCTCCTGTTCGCGCTGTCCCTGCCGGGACCCAGCTTAGTCCCTAGGCTGGGGGAACTCTCGGCAAGAGGAACCACGTTCTTGGTTGTGGCCACCATGTGGCCCATTGGCTTTCTGGCTGGTATCTGCCCCACAGGCGTGACCTGACTGTAAAGGAATCCTGGGGACTGAGGAGTTGTTTTTGTTTGTTTTGGAGAGTGGAGGCAATGAATGCTGGACTGAAAGGAAAACTGAGGCAGGGATCTCAGGAGGAGGAGCAAACCCCATTCATCTGGGAGACGGTCCACTCCGAGCATGCCCCATTAGTATTCCAGGGAGTGGGGTCAGGACCACACAGAGTCAGAGCTGGACGGGACGAACGCAGAGCAGGCCAACCGCGCTGGATGGAGGCAAGGAGGTGCCGGGGACGTGCCGGGTCCCACGGAGCGCGGGGCAGTGCAGGGCAGAGGCCTGCCCTCCCGGTCCTCTCCAGGCCACTTCCCACACCGCCCCTCCCCGGCCCAGCGGCCAGCACCACTCCTTCGGCATGGGCCCTGGGAGGGTGAATAGCCCAACAAGGCAGGTCAAGGTTCAGTGCTCAGAACCGAAGAGGGGAGAGGGGGACAGCCTGAATGACGCTGTGCCTCCACTTGCCTGGACCCCTGCTCTGCACTGAGGTCAGCTCTTGTGTGCTTTTAGATGTTCTGGAACAGACAAACCCAACTTCTGGCTCCTGGCGGTATGAGCTTGGGCAAGTTACCCTCCTCACACTTGGATGTCCTTTTAAGTCAAACTGGGGATAATGAAAAGCAGCCCAAGAGCACGAGGCCGAGCGGTCACGACAGAAACAATGTGCTCTGAGTAGGGCACCCGCCCCATCAACCTCGCCTTCCGCCCTCTCCGGCTCTCAGTCGCTTCCACGGATGCGGGGGTCTGAGCCCAGCACCCACTGTGGATTCTAAGGGCAGCCAGCAGTGGGGGTGCTGGGTGGGCCATCAGCTCTCAGAGCTGCCCTCAAAGGAAGAGATTGTAATGGCGTGGAAACCCCACTGCTGGGGCAGACACTGAGCGACGGCCCACCCCACTAGCTGCACCTGCCCCCACGCCGCCCCTGGGGACAGGACAGTGCAGCCCCGGCCACCCTGGACCCTGAGTAAGAAAGTGAACCCAGCAGGATGATCTCAGTCTGGGGCCTCTCTCTGGGGGGAGATCCCCTTGGCTAAGGCCTTGTTGCCACTAACTAAATCCCTTTGAAGCAGCGGACCCACGAGACCAGAGTGGTAAGAGTCCCCGGGAAAGGCAAGCCCGGTGAGCACTCTCCTTTGAGAGATTGGAAAACCTCTCCATTTCTCCTAGGACCCAGACCATGAAAACATAAAATTCTCTCCTGTCTCCCCCAAAGTCAGCTGTGTCCCCGCTAAGCTCCAGGACGTGGCAAAAGTGAGAGTCACCCATTGGGCTCCCTGCTCCACGGGTCTGCACGCTCCTCTGGTGTGCTGTGGGGTTGAGGACAGTGAAGGCCCCGGTCGCCCTGGACCAGGGTATGTCACAGCTCTCGCGGGGTGCTTGAAGAGATGCCCTCAATCACTGCCTACAGCCAGCCCGCCACACTGCCTGCGTGGGCCGGCCACACTCTGCACACGGCACATGGGCTCCGGACCTGAAACCGGCCCCTGCTGCCTGTGCAGTCCTCACGGTCCTACCCTGCAGGCTTCCATATTGACAAAAGGCTCACTCTTTTTTTCCGCTTGTACATCATGAGCCATCAACTCCCCTCAGCAATCTCTCCTCACCAATCCTTGGAGCCTAGGGGACTGGAGGGGGGGCATTTCTCCCGGGATGAGAAACTCTGCTCTGAAGCATTAAGGACACCTCAGCTCCAAGAGGTGAGAGGACTCTGCGTGAGCTGGCTCTGGAGGCCCCAGGGGAGTGTGTGCCCTCTGGATCTCCATGGACCCTGAGGCTTGCTTCTGGGCAACTGGCTCAGAAGCCGCGGAGGCCCTCTGCAGATGATGCTGTCCCTCCTCTCTCCCCGGAGCCAGGGCAGCAAGCACCACCCTTCCACCTGTGATGCTGCACACAGCCCACTGACTTGGGCTGGGGCCGCTGGCGGAGGGGGGTGGGGAAGGGGAAGATACAGAGAGGGGTGCTGGTCCTACTGCTCACTGCCTTCCTCTTGGTCATCCTATGGCTGGAGATGGACAATGAGCTCCCAAAGAAGCCCGCCTACCCGGCCATCCGCATGGGGTCTGTGCAGTCCTAAGACAGGCAGGGAGACAGAGGACAGAGGACAGAGGACAGAGGACAGAGATCGGCTTCTGTTCCGGCTTTTGCAGCTGAGCTGGGACAGGAAGGATGTGGGAAAAAAGCAGAGCCCACCTTCCTGATTTCCGTGTGTATCATCGCCATGTTGACAGAAATGAGTACCGGCATCAGAGGAGCTAGAACACGTGTTCACATGTGTCGTGTGTTCTATACCCATGACCTCATTTAATACTCGCCTGGGGGGCCACACCTAGGCGGGGGCCTCTCCCATTATTCTCGGTTTTCGGATAAGCAAACTGGGGCTCAGCGAGACCAGCTCATTGGCTCAAGTTCAAGGTTAACCAGCTTCTGAGTAATGAGCCAGGACCAGACTCTTGGACTGCCAGCCCCAAAACCCGTGTTCTTAAACCACTGCACTGTCACCTGGGGAGAAAATGTTACTGAAAAGGGATGCCACTCAAAATCACGACAAAATTTAAAATACTGAAAATAAGTTTCATGATGAGTAAGACCTACAAAAAAGGCTTGAAGGCTTTACAAAATGACTTACAGAAAAGGGCTAAGCCTGCACCTGGGTGGGAGCGTTCCACAGTTTACCTCACGGCTCGCTCCCGGCACTGTATGTCCTATGGGTTTGGACAGATGGAGACCAGTGGACGCCAGCTTTACACCCCGAGGGTTCTGGATGCAGGCTGAGAGGCAACGGTGCTTGGGGGTGAGGACTCAGGGTGGTCCCAAGGCCCCTCCAGGACCGGCCACACCTTCAGGGACATTGAGAGGAGCCATCCTGGGGCTCACGGGTGGAGCTCGCGCAGGCAGCTGCAGGCTTGGAGGTAGCCGACAGCTGGCATCTTGCGGACAGGGGAAGAAGCAGGCCCACCTCCCTACCAGGGTCTGGCAGGAAGCTCCGAGCACCTACATTCCATGCTGTGGAAAACAGGGTTGCATTTTCTCTTAAAAACATGTAATTGCATCTCCAGCTAATGGGAGGATTTCTTGTCTGGTGCCAAGAATTTTAATTGGACACCTGCAAATTCTTTCTGACAAAAGGGATTTTCAGAAGAAGTGTGCAAGGAGCAGGCGATACTGAGGAAACAGCCACTTATCCTGAATGACGGAAAAGCACAATCAACTGAGGGGGCCAGAAGGGCGTGGACTACCAAACATCACTGGAGAAGAATTGAGTGACAATGACAGGCAAGACACCCCAGCAGGGCCACGTGCCAACGGGGCCACGGAACATGGTGGGTCTCTGAGGCTCTGCCCCTCCTTGCGCCCAGCTTGAGTCTCAGGAACACCTGGGCACACTCTTTTTCCTGAGGCCAGCGACTCTCACCAAGGGTGAGAAGCATTTGAGTTTATCACAATCAAACTGGGAGAGAAAAGTATTTGCGTCGGAATGTCCCCGGTCCTCTTTGCGTATTCAAAGAGCTTCTTCAAATCGATAAGAAAACAGACAAAGGGTCTGGGAGCTGAAACTTCTGTAGGGTATCCCCAGCTCTCTCCACACTACCTGGAGAACTGTTCTGAAGAACTTGTGGAACAGGAGAAGGCAGCCAGAAATGGGGCCGCTGACTTACCAGACACAAGCTCCCTACCTCCCTGCGGCTCTGATGGCCGGGACCAACACCTGGGGGAAGGCAGGCCCGATGGCTGAGCGAATGAAAGGATGGGCTTTGGAGTCACACAGATCTGGTTTTGAGTTTGGCCTCACACCTCCTATAGCTCTTGTGAGGGGCTTCACCTCCCTCACTCTGAATTTTCCGAACTGGGAGATGGAAACAGTAATGCCTTCCCCGCAGAACTGTCCAGGGTTCCCCAGATACCCCGAATCAAGCACAGTTCCTGGCATAGGAATGACTTCATCATACAAGCTGTGGTTAAGAATCATCCAAAACAGTGGGATAACCTGAGCTTGGAGGCCCTCGGCTAGATGTAACACTGTAGCTAAATTCTGTTCGTGAAGGAATCTCCTTGAGGCCATCGATAGGAAGAGGCCTGTCCCCACCAGTCTGGCTGTGATCTGATTTGACTGAATGGGCTTTCAGGGTCTTAAACCTCAGGGAGCTCTGATGTGAAATCAGGACTGTGTTTGGAAATACTGGGAAAACCCACCAAAGAGTGATTTCTAGATACCCCAGAAAGGAAGCTCCAGGAGAAGGGAGAACTTTGTGTTGTTCATGTTGTATTTCCATTGCCAAGAACACAGTATGCCCTCAAGGTTGCCAAAGAGATGGGTAGGGGACACTTAGGAATGGGAGCTGGTGAAGAACCAGGATGGGGCAGAAGCAGGACTCACCACCGATTATCCTGGCCGCCAACTCCCTCCCCTGGAGAGATGGGAAAGCAGGGACTCGCTGCTCCTGTTACGGCAACAGCCCCCCTTCAGCCCTGCGACTGTCCCCAAGAGCTGCTGCAATCCTTTCCCAGCAGGAGCCCGCAAGATATGCCCAAAGCTCCAAGAACATTTGGCACTTCAGCAAATCGAGTTTCCACAGCCGCAACCCGAACAGAGCTGTTTAATGGACTGCATCTCCTCCCGCTCCCCGTAAATGCACACGCACACAGAAACCCGTCACGAGTAAAGAACTGGATGGGATTAAACAACTCAATTTAAAGGATTGAAAACTCAGCTGCTTCCAGTGAAGTCCTAGGGAAGGAACCAATCAGCAAAGTTCTGCTCTTCCTTTCTGTACTGAAATGAGGGCTGTGACTGTGCAGTGAGTCACCCCTAACTCAGCCAGAACCAGGCTGTGTCCTCCTGGGCCCCACACTGCAATGGGGAGCAGAGGGGAAGGCAGAGAGACCATGAGTGCGTGCGTGTGTGTGTGTGTGCGTGCGCGCGCACGTGAGCGGGACAGCCAGGAGGGGTCAAGGGCAGATGCTCAGATCATCTGTTTTGGGTTTTTCTGGAAATGCGAGTACCTCAGAGGACAGAGAGGTAGACACTTGCCTGTGTGCATCGCTTTTCAGCTCAGGTCCAAGAAAACAAATTCAGGCTGCAGGAAAACTACCCTGGGCCCCACACAGCCTGGTACCAGCCTCAGGCGCCTCATGCACACAAAGCGGTGAGCGGTGAAACCCACCCCCGCCCCGCCCAGCCCCGCCCGCCAAGATCTTGTCCCCTCTCATGTTCCCAATGGGCAGTGTGGATTCCCATGGCCACCGCCTGATGGGGCACACATAGCTCTGCCTGGAGCCCACAGCTGCCCACAGCCCAGAAGGGGGAAGGAGAGGGAGCAGTCAAGGCCCACTTGTCCAGCATCTGACAGGCAGCAGGAGCTGGCATGGGGAGAGAGAAGGGATGCTATCCTGGTTGATGGCAACCCCCAGGGGCAAATCCTGTCCCTTGGCTGGGAGGCTAGGGAGTCCTGAAAAAGAACTGCCTTAGCCTAATTGCACAGAATGGAACGCCGCTGAGAATGGGTGGTGACAGGTGGGGGCTCCCGTGGACGGCTGAAGGACGCAGGACCCAGCTCTCTTTCCCCCTCTCTGGGCTAGCCTCCCCCTTCTGCTCTTGATGACCCCAGCAGAGCAAAGCTTAAAGGGATAATTTCAAACCAGAAGGCAGAATGAGGTCTGGGTGAAATGAACAGAGCCAGAGCTCCAGAGGGGCTCACGCTGTCGGCCCGGCACTCGGCATCTTCCAAGGGTCAGGTCACCCTCACAGCCATGTGCTGCACTGCCCCACTGCGCAGAGAAGGAACTGGACGGGTAGAGTCGTGAAGCGATTTAACTCATAGTCAGGCAGCTAAGTGGGACCAGACGTTGCCTTCGGGAGCCCAGGCCACAGCTGAGACGCCCACCACCACATCCCCGCCTTCTACGGACGAGCCGGATCCCCCCGAGGCTGGTGTTCTGCCCATGCACGGAGCCGGTGCTCTTGACAAGGGCTAGTGGAGGAAGTCCTTGTTCCCGAAGCCAAGAGCATTAAACATGGCTTTCCCTGGAAGCAACGCACTTTACCAGATAGGAAGAGAGCAAATCTGGGGATGCCGATTTAAGAAACAACAGAACGAGCACCGCTCATCGACCAGGTCCCATCGGCCCTCAAAAGGGGAGGCCAGGCAGCCGAGCACAGACGGCAGGGGGCACAGGGGACCTACCTCGTCGGATTCATCCGATAGTGTCTGCAGCAGGATGGGGAAGAGGCTGTCAGTATGCCGGAACATCTGCAGAGCAGAGAAGGCAGCTGCCTGTCAGCTCCCACTGCTCCACCACTGGATTTAGCACGCACGGGGTCTCGCTACCCTGCACAGACCACCCCACGCCCTCCCGGGACTCCTCCAGCAGCTGTCACTCCTCTGCCTGCCTGGGGCTTTCTAGTACTGCACTGATCAGAAGCCTGCCAAGAACGAGGCAGGCCCTGAAAATCAAGGTGGGCCCCGAAACAGGCCCCAGCCTGGAAGGGCCTCTGGGGCTGACGGGCCCTCGGACTCACCTTCCGCGGAGTCTTGATATAGAGGTGGTACAGCCACTTCAGGACGGCGATCCTGGTCATCATCCCAATGGCCATGTCGCTGAGGTGGCAGTTGAGGACCTGCACGATGCCATCGAGGTGGAGGGTGACTGGGGCCCTCTCGGTGCTGTGGGCAAGATTAGGGAGGAAAGCCAGGTTGAAGCCACTGGAGCTGGTCCGCCAAGGCCACAGCGCTGAGAACCGCACTCCACCTCCCTCTCCTGGGCGCGGTGGTCTGGGGCGGGCAGGTGGTACCCTCCCGGCATGGGTCCCCGAGGGCTGGCTTCATCCCCTCGGCCTTCCTCCTTCCTCTCTAAGGCCGGAGCCTTGACAACCACCCATGGGGGAAGAGGGCCAGTCTGCTGCGTGCGCGCCCGCCTCCCCAGCACGAGCCTGGCCTGGACAGGAGAAAACCTATCTGATGTCACGGACCTGGGCCCCATCAGCCCTCAGGGCATGGAGTCCAGACCCTCAGATGATAAAATCAACCCGCCACCTTTGGCCAGTCCCGGGGAGAGTCCTGCAAGCAGTCTGAGGAGCCAACAGGCTTTTCACCAGGCAAACGAAGAACATTTCTCAAGTAAGGACAGGGTCGTGGCTTTAGGTCTCGCCATCCCCCAGGCCATTTGGCACGGGGCCTGGCTCACTTGAGAAGCCATGAGAGATGCCTGTGAAGCTGTAACTGAGCAGGGGAAGAGGCAACACAGCCTCTGCCTCTGAGAAACAGAGCTTGTTCCGACTGTGCTTTGCTCCGGCGGGACACAGGCTCCCAGGCCCAAAGCCTCGCTGGTCTCCAGGGAGAGAGAAGCCCTGCTGAGCAGCCCTGAGAAGGCTGGGTGCCGCTGGCTCGGTGACGGACACAGTCCTCAGCCCCAAGGCAGAGGATGGAGTTCTTGGGGATGGGGACAGCACGGGCAGAGAACCTCAGGCTATTAGGGAGGGCTCTCTTCCTGCGACAAGTCGTACCATATTTTGCCCAGAGGTGTCATGACAGGTGCCACCCAGGGCTGCCTTTCCCGAGGACCCTGGCCAGGCAGGTCTGCTGCCCGTCGGTACAAAGCGGTCTCGCGTGGTATTCCTAGGCTGCTCAATTATTCATTTGCAGCAGGAACTCGATGCCTGCGCTTCCCTGATTCGCCCGCAGCTTCTCTGAAGCTCATTTGATGTGAATCCCTAAAGGGACCCGCTCTCAGCTCTGGAACTGCTCAGCGGAACTTCTCTTTAGTATGGTTTGATGACTCCCCGTGGCGCTCGTTCCAGGGGTGACAGCGGGCACTCCTGTCCTCTGGTAGCCAGAGGGGCTGGGCATGCTGAGCATCTAGCTGGGCTGCCCCTGAGATGTCCCCAGGAGTCATATGGCCGGAAGTTCTGGGGGCTTCTGAGAATATCCAAACATCTAGATTCTTTGGAAGCCTAAGACAGATGGGGAAACTAAGGCACAGACAAACAAGTTCAGGATGGCAAACACAAGTTCCCAGCCAATCTCTTCACCAATTCCTCTCTTACTCTGTCTGACAGAAACAGAATGTGAGCCACAGATGGAATTTCACATTTTCCAGTTTTGTACTAACAAGTAACAAGGAACAGGTACAATTTTAATGATATACTTTTGATGAATCTAACATACCCAAACAGTAGCACTTGAACATGGGATCAACATATAAATCAACATACATGACATTCATAGGATACTTCATGTCCTTTTCTGTGTCCTAAGTCTTTGAAATCCAGCGCATGTCTCACCCCAACAGCACACCTCTGTTCAGACCAGCCACACGGCATGTGCCCAGCGGCCCCACGACAGCAGCTACCACCACAGACGACACAGCGCACAGTGTCCAGCTAACGAGCTCCCTATGGCTTCCAGAGCATTCCTCTTCTCTTATTACTTCCTAGACACTCCCTCCACTCCTACCAGTGACCAGGACTTACTGTCTCATCTCTTAAGTCCTACTTTTCCCCACCCTGATGGCCTCCTACCTGGCTCCTTCTGGAGTATTGTAGCTCTTCTCCTTGAGAAGCTGGAGAAGTTCCAGAAGCATACCTGCAACCCGAGGCCTTAACGTGGGAGGAGGTCGGGAGGCTGTGAGGAAGGAGCGGAAGCCGCCCCGTCCCGGCCTCTTCCTTCCTCACCTGGTGAGCCCCCGGTCCACAGTGAGTCCCTTTCCCTCAAGTGCTGCAGGACACTCCAGCTGCCACACGGGGCCCAGGGTGCCAGGAGGACCCTGTGCCTTGCACGCCACCACCACTTTCTTAGCCGAAATGGAGCCCGTGGGAGCCAGGCCTTGTTTCCACTCCCTGGGGGAGTCAGAACTGTACTGGGCAGCGAGGAGTCGTGGGGAGGAAGGCAGCGCCAAGCCCAGCTCCCCGACCTCCACCCTGTATGTCAGGCCCAGAGGGTCCCCAGTCGGGAAGCGGTAGCACCAGCAGTTTGAATGTGAGAAGCTGAAGTCTAGAGTGGCCTCGTCCACCACACTCCACCGCCTCCTAATAGGCCAGGCTTGGCAGAGTTTCCATTTCCAGAGATTCCATTTCCAACTGGCCCCTGGCAGAGGCAGCAGGACGGCAGCCCCTCTGCGGGCCGGCCACGCCCTGGCCAGTCAGGCCTGGCAGCTCCACGTACCAGAGTCAGAAAGAGGTCATCACATAGGCTTTTCAATATATCTTCCTATCAGTACAGTAGACAAAGTCTCTGTGTGGGGCGACAGAGGAATCCGGGAAAGCGTGGTCTGACCTGTGTTGGGGGGGGGGGGGGGGCGGACGCCAGCGGCCCAAGGAGGGCTCCAAGATGCGAGATGGTCCCTGGGGCAGCTGGACTCCTTGCTTTACGGGGGTCCCTGGCTTCACTTCTGGCCAGCTCAGTGTGTCTACTGAGGGACGAAGCAAGGGCCAGCCCTCGGTGGCATCCCCTCAGGCGGCCCTGTGTCAAGGCCAAACGATGAAGGATTTCATGGAGCTGGTGTGCGTGAAATGGCACATTCTGTGCCCTGACATTCTCCGATCTCCCCCACAGCCAAGCTCCCCAGACATGGGCACCTTCAGATCGCGGGCAAGGCAAGAAGAGCACGGCTGAGAGGGACCTCGTGGTTCATGTAACTGGATCCTTCCATGCACGGATGAGACAGCACGGGACCTGCTCAGGGCCACGCAGCCATGGCCTGAAAACCTGCTCCCTTAGCTGGACACACTCTGTCTGGGTCTCATGTCCCCTAGCTGGCTGGAGGGGAAGCTCATGGGACGCAGGCTCACCCCAGGGCACCAGGGAAACTGGTTTTCGTGCCTGGGAAGGATCCCACTAGCTGCCGAGGAGGCTGCTCTCAGCTGCTCGGCTGGGTGGGGCCGGCTGCTGTGTGCTGGGCCCCCCCGCCGTATGTTCTGCGGGAAGCCGAACCCTGTGGGAACTCGGGCCCTTCTTCCAGAGGGCAGGCTGCATGGTGTGCTCGGCTGCTGAGCTGCTGCTGGCCTGGAGTCGGAGATGGGGTGGCCTCCTCTCTGGCTTGCCTTACCCAGAGAGCAGAAGGGAGCTCTCTCCCAGTTTAAAGCATATTTCTGTGTTGGTTCCAAAAAGTCTAGACTAGTTACTCCTGGGGGCTTCGGAGTTATTTCAAGGTGTCTGCAAAACTCCATTTCCACTGCGTGTTTTCTCATAAAGCATCTCATAACTCATGTCTTACACATATATGTACTATGTTTTCCAAATGCATGGCACTACTGTGGCTGTTAAAATACCGACCCATAAAATAATGCTTCTGATACTACTAATAAATAACGATAAATTCCAGTGGTTCTCTCTGGGAGGTGGCACTTCATGTCTGTAATGTCTAATTCTGTTAGTACCTTTGTATGGTACTCATATGGTACATCGCTAATCGAACTAGAAGAAAAGTTAATAATAAAAGATCATTGTTTCTGAACTCAACACTGGTTTTTCATAAAGTGTCTTTACACCTTCTTTTCAATGAGCAGATGCTAAAAGTTGGGAAGCACTGAATTCCAGATCTTTCTACCTGCCTTTCTGCAGCCAGCTATACCAGGAGACCTATGCCGAATGTCACGGAGGACACCACGGCCCTCGACGAGGCCCAGGGCATCAGAACGGACGCCGGTGCACACGGTAATACGTGTCCCGGGCTCCTGTGTCCAGCTCCCAGGCAGCGGAGTAAGGGAGGCTGACATGCAAAGCTTCTCTAACTCTCCCAGTGCGACCAATAAAGGTGGGCTTGGGAGGCAGACCGGCCTGGCTTGAGAATTCCAGTTTGGCCAGTAAGGAGTTGAGTGACTCTGGGCAAGAAGTTAAACTCTCTGGGCCTGTTTCATTTGTAAAATGGGCAGAATGATGAGGTTCTCATTATAGTAACTGTTGTGAAAACATGTCAAATGTTTTCCATGGGCCAGGCACCATTCCATTCTCTTTACATATTCAATTCATAGGTGCACCACAGCCCCAGGAGATAGGTACTATCACTGCACCCAGTTTACAGATGAGGAAACTGAGGCAGGGAGCAAGGCCACCGAGTCAGGACATGTGTCCAGGCGGCTACACTCCACTGTGCAGAGGATTCGTGGGAGCTGTGGGCAGGCAGTAGGACTGGACAGTCACAGGGCGGTTGTGTGTCCTGGTGACTCTGGAAGGCGCCTCCTTGCCCAAGCGCAGTCCCCCTCTGGCAGCACCTGCTGGAGGAAGCATGCACCCACCCTACTGTCCTCTGCTGCTGTCTCCAAGGAGTGGGGGGCCCCGGCACCTTGGCTCAGATTTCATGACTCTGATGCAGACCAGCAGGTACCATGAGGAAATGGCCATTCGTGGGAGACAGCAAGCATGAGATGATTTGCTCTTGGGTTTTTAATTTCAAAAGGGTAGATCTGGCACGGGCTCCCCAGTGACAGGTATAAACCGAAGCCTGCTTCCAATGAGGCAGTTCCAAGCCTTGGCGTCCAGAGCTGCCCTGGCAAATGGCGCCCCTGCCTCCTAAGTGAGACGGCAGAGAGTCGTGCCCACCTGCACGGTCGGTCGGTGAGATCGGATCTGTGCCTCCTCCTAGGCCTCCCTTCATCTCACGCTGCCACCCTCGTAGAGCAGGACAATTCCCTGCAGCCTAGACAACAGGGACAAGTCTGCGACGGGCTCCGGTGCTCCTGCAGTTGCCCCTCCTGCACGGACTGTCCCTGGGGCTGCCAGAGGACCTTCCAAGTCCCAGGTCTGCATGTGGCCCCGCCACTTCTCAGGCAGGCTCCCACGGCCTTGACAACAGAAGCTGACCCCTCTGCGGGGTGCCAGCTCCCCGCACCTCCATCCACATCTCTCCCCCAGCTCCAGAATCCAGGATCCAAACTGCCCCCAAGGGTGCTCAGGGCCACGGGCACAGAGCCCTTGACTGGCCACTCACACACCTGTTCCTCCTTCTAGCCCAGCCTGGGAAGTGCAGGGTATCCTGAGTTGGCTCAAGCCCCAAATCTGGAGGCTATTCTTCCCCTCATGTCTCTCTCCACCATGTGAATTCGCAAATCCTGTCAACTCATCCTTCCAAACAGAGGAAAAATCTCTCCAACTTTCTCCGTGTCCTGCCGCCTCTTCGGGCGGAGCCTCTTCCCATCCTGCAGGGTTGCTGCTGTGGTCCGCTAGCTGGTCGGCACTCGACTGACCCCTCCTCAACCCCAGCTCTACACAGCAGCCCCCAGATCACCTGTCCCTTCTCAGCCCAGAAATGCAGGAAATACTACTCCTAATGACCCCATGGAATTTAGACATCAGCAAAACCCAATGACGTGACAAGGCATTTGGCATGGTAGGCCGAGGAAGCCCTCGCTCGTGATCAGCCTTGTCGGCCACGAAGCCGGCGAGCTGAGGCTCAGGTACCATGGCTCGTCCCCAAAACTGAGTACCCCCCCACCCAGAAACCACTGTCCTGTTTCTGTCTCCCCACTGGAGAACCTCAAAGTTGGGGACCACAGTCAGGGGTCCCATCTTGGAACCTGCAGGGCTGAATGCAGGCAGGTACTTAGGAACATGAGACAACTAACGGGACGAACACACATCTACTGCCTTGCTCGGGCGATTAGGAGAGGTCCCAGGGCGATCCACATCCACAGTCCATACTCACACACTGTGAACACCCCCACAGAGTCCTGAGAGATGAGAACAAACGAACAAATGACACAGAAGGAGGAAAGATCCTGAAAGTCTGGGGAGAAGAGAGCCTCTTGGGGGTTGAGCGCAGATCTTCTCCTCCGGAGTGAGCTGCCCCCCAGGGCCCGGGTGCAGTGTTGAGCTCAGAGGGAAGACACCCGCGGCAGGAGAACGCCATCCGCTGCCAGCCCCACAGAAAAACTGACACGGGGCGAGTCCAGGGGACTCAGGACAGGGACAGAACGGCGAGAACTCCCTCTGGGGGGGGGGGAGGCCATTCCCGGCACACAGGATGCGGGCAACCGCGGGGAAGGGGATGCTCCTGCTGCTGGGCCTGCACCGCCCCCACGTGGAAGGCTGCGCAACGACAGCCGACCTGGCGCCCGGGAGAGGCCTGCGGCTGCCCGGTCTCTGCGCCCTCGGCCTCTGGAACGGCCTTCTCCTTGTCAGTCCTAACAGCCCCACATTCTCCGAACAAGCAAAAGTGTTGGGTGAAGGTGTCTGTATGTGTCTCCCTGCGACCACCACGCACTGGTGGTACTTTTACAGCTCGTACCTGCTGACCCCCAGCGGCTTCTCAGCTCTTCCCCATGGCCGCCGTCCGTCAGAGCTGCAGGAGTGGGTTCGCTGAACGTCCTGCAGACTCCCTCCGATAGAGTTTGCCCCAGGTCTTCCCTGCAGTCTCCAGCACCCAGAAAGATCTAGGCTGCTTGCTTTCTATCAACACCTCCGGCTGGCACAAGCCACTTACCTGGCTGGCGCGAAGACGCTGCCACCGCCGCCACCACTGAAGCTGGAGTCACAAGAGCCATCGGGGCCTCCTGGGGACAGTGAGAGGAACAAGGGGTCATACCCGAGCGCTGCTGGGGTCTTTGGAGGGAATGAGATCCCCGCTATAAGGACACAGACTCTAGCTCCCCATACCTTAACTCTGGCTCTTGAAAAGGACTTAGCTCGGCAGCCGCGAGGATACAGTGCCACTCCTTCCCCAAAGCCTGCTGGAGAGCACCCACGCTTGGAAGTTTTTAGGCGCTGCCATCTCAAAAGGAGAAGGACACCTGTGCTCACACATCTGGGAAATCTCAGAAGCGACTGCTGGCTCGAGGGCAGTGGTTGTCACAAACCACTCCTGGGACGGTCCACATTATCAGCCACCGGGGCAATGTAAATCAAAGCTCCCGGGAGGAACCACTTAACACCCACTACGGGGGCTAAAACAAAGACAGTAAGCCACGTGAGGCTGTGGAGAAACAAAAACCCCTGGACCCTGTGGGTGGGAATGTAGAACAGTGCGGATGCTCTGGCAAACTGCCTGGCAATTCCTTGAGAGCTCAGGCAGTTACCCTATGACCCGGCAGTTCCACTCCGAGATGGATACCCCAGAGCAAAGGGCACTTCTGGCCACACCGGAACCGCACACCATGTTCAGAGCAATCCAACTGCCGATGAGCCGATGAACGGATCAATAAAATGTGCTAGAACCGTACAATGGACTATTATTTAGCAATAACAAGGCGTGAAACACTGATATGTGCTCCAACGTGGATCAACACCAAAAACATGCCAAGGCAAAGAACCTAATTGCAAAAGCGCACATATTGTAAGGATTCCATTTGTGTGAAATGTCCAGAACGGGCAGACCTAAAAAGACAGATCATAGACTAGAAGTTACTGAGAGCTAGGGGTGAGAGCCTGTGAAACCCATTTTCTTAAATAGCGCAGAACTGTTTGCCCTTCACCCCGCTGTTCCTAGTGTTAACATCCTATGTTACCAAACCAGAGAAAACGCACTGACACAAGACTGTGAACAGAACCAAAATGCCCCTGGTTTTTCCCACTCATGCCCTTGGCTCCAGGACAGAATCCAGGAGCACTCGCTGCATTGAGTTGTCCTGGTCTCATCCCCTCCCATCGGGGACCGTTCAGCAGACTTTCCTTATCTTTCATGAACTCGGTAATACGGAAGCCCTAGCCAGTTACTCTGCAGAATATGTTGCCACGTGGGTTGGTCGCGTGTTTTCTCATGATGAGGCTGAAGTTACACGTTTCTGGAAGAGCACCCCACAGTGACCTGATCACCTTCTCAGTGCCTCATGTCAGGGGAGATGTGATGTCTGTGTTGTTATCACCCGATCGTGGTAGTGTCTGCTGGGTTTCTCTTCTGGGAGTTACTAGTCTCCTTTTTGTAATAAGGAAATATCTTAGAGAAGACCTGAACTTTCCCCTGCAGATTTTGCATCCATCAGTGGGGTCTGTAATAATAATGACTGTAGAGTTTCCCTAGTGGTGATCATCTGTTTTTCTCTGTCCTTCTACATTTATTAACTAGAATTCCTCTATCTGGAAAAACTGCCCCTTCCCAACCATCCATATCATTATGTATATATATTTTATTCTGTGGATTACAAAATAAAACTATCATTATTTATGTATTGTTGTTCAAATGGTACTAGCCTTGACCTCTTAGAAGCTTTAAATTATACAAGCAAAACATATTCTCATGCTAAAAATTACAAGCAAAGCAAAGCACAGCCCGTATCTCCCTAACCTTCAATCTTACTTTATCGTATGTGCAGGTAACATCTTTTGGTTAGGCAAATATATCCCTCACCAACTTTTGCTTTCCTTCGTTTTGTTCTGTAATATAAATGGAATCATAGGATATTTTCTTCTTTTTTTTTGGTCCTACCTTGTAGTATGTCTTAAAGCAGTGCTGTTCCTGTGGACCACAGACCACCCCCAGTCCCCAGGTAAAGAGGGCCTTGATTTCCATGTTGAACAGAAAGGCTCTGAGCTGCTACCTGTCTCCTCTAGTACCAGAGGCCCTTTAGGGGATGGGGCACAGCTTGGTGGGGACAGGTGTGGCCTGGGACTGATGAAACATGTCTGGGCTCAAAGGGAGGAGGACTTGCAGGGAAGCCTGGGTGAGCCAGCCTGGACTGGCAGCCAGGACTCCATGCCCCCGGCAGCCTCTTCCCTCTTGACTTCTAGAAGCATGCACATTTGTAGATGAAATGACCCAGTGTCGGAAACAGGCATTAAATTAATTCCGATTGTTTCCTAACTTTCACTCTTCCCCTCCCTGACGCGTCCTCCTATGTGAGCGCACGTCTCTGGGATCCCACGTTGGGGGGTGCTGCTGGGGGAAGGGTCAGGCATTTTAGGTTTTAACCTACATTGCTAAGTTGTTCTTTAAGAAGGTTCTACCGGTGACAAATGCACTTCAGGAACACAGGAGCAGTCGATCCCCAGCAAGCCTCACACAGGGGTCTTAGTGATTTTTCACATTTTTGCCAAGCTGATGAGTAAAAATGGTAGACTGTCTTGCTCTGCAGTGCTCCCATTCCCAGTCAAGCTGTACATCTGTGGCTTCCAGTTTTGGATTATTCCCTCCTCAGGGAGCCAGGGTGTGAGCAGTGCCAGCGGCCCGGTCTCAGAGCCCTTGGGCCCAAGTCTGAGCCTGGACTTCTGTAGGCAGCAGCTGTGTGACCCCGGGCGGCTCACCTGACTTTGCTGCCAGTCCCTCACCTGTATGACAGGGTAACCAGTGCCTACTGCACGGGCTCGTCAGGACAGTATGTGAGCTAACATCTGCTTCACCGGGAGCTTGATTTCCTAAGCACAAGTTCTTAAACGTTATGGCTTCCGACACAGGCCGCCGAACAGATCGACCACACACTGTCCTTCCCTGGCTTACTCCGCGCCTCTCTCACAGGGAACGCTTCCTCCCTGCGAATCTCCACAGGGCACGTGTCTTTCCTTTACAGTCAGAGTCAAATACTGGGTGCAGTGGGGGCTGAGTGGAAGCTAAGGAGAAGGAACAGATCAGTTCAGATGCCTGACAGGGACCTGGCGTGGAGCCCCCCGTCCTGTACGACCACATGGAGGGCCACACGTGACTAAGTGGTTGAGCAGCTGTGGGTCTGGCCCTGAGCTCCTTGCGGGCAGGACCCGGGTCCAGTGCACCCGCATCTGCAGGGCCCACAGATGCTCCTGAGAGGTCCAGGCCCGTCAAAGTCTCGCTAATGGATGGAGTCCATTACACGCCCACCAACGGGGGTTGGCAGCCCTCTCCTGGAAACCCTATTTATAGCTCTGCCCCCTCACCTGTGACACGAACTTCTATCCCTGACCCTCTATGGTCCCTCATTTAGGACCTACCAGGGCCATATTACCATCTGGGGAAGGCTGGTCATAAATAACTAGGACCTAAAAGCCCTGCACTGAGAGCCTTACTGAGTAGGTAGGTATGTGCTACGCATGCGTTATAACAATTTGACATGAAAGCGCCTGTTCCTGAGAGTGTCTGGCCTTTGCCACGTGCTAAAAGCTTTATAAGCAAATATCTCGCTTAAAACTGACCATCACACTATAGGTTTGGTATTATTATTGTTACTCAAATAAGGAACCGGAGACTTAAAAAGGCTCAGTGACTTGTCCAAGGGCAACAGAAAGGAGGTTAATGAAGCCAGGACTCAGCAGCAGGCCACTCTGACTCCCGAATCTAGACCAGGACTCTTGAGACACTCAGGCAGCATCATGGAGGGGAAGAGGGAACACAGATTAGATCAAGGGCTACAGGCACTTGGAGCAAGGACACTGCATTATGGACTCCTGAAGTGGCAGGGCCAAGGGGAAGCCAGAGCAAGTGGAGAGGGGCTGGGGACAGTGTGGCGCAGCGGAGGCCCCATGGCCAGCGGTGAGGGCGAAGTGCACGCATGCGCGTGTATGCCCACGCACAGAGGCCTGGCTGATAAGCCTCGTCATAGATCTTATCTCGTCCAGCTACCCAGTGCTCCCCAAGGATGAGGGAGAGGAGGCAGGAATTCCTGCCGCTGGCCAGGTAACCAGCGCTGGAGCAGTGGAGCAAAACAGTAAGGAGAAAAAGGGCCAGAGGCTGGGATGAACCTGTTGACTCAACCAGCTGAATCATCGCCGTCTCCTGGCTGGCTGGGGCCTTCTCCCAGCCCTTTGGCACAGTTGTGGTTACAAACTGAGCAGGTCTGTGTGGATGTGGAGCCCCAGATTAGCTGTCATCATCTCTAGGAACTACTAGAAACTGAGCTTTGCATCTGCTGAAATGCTGTTTATGAGGCAGTAAAAGCCAGAGCCAAGCTGCCTGACTGTATCCCGGTCTGGCGTGAGAGCCTCCTAAGCAGGGAGCTGCTGCAAGAGTGCTTAGGAAAATGATCGAAAAAAGTGAAAGAAGCTACACTGGCTGGCAGCGGCACCCTGGTTTCTGGCAGGCGACGGGACTCCTGTGGACCCCAGTGCTCTGGCTCGGGTTTTTAGCAGCTGCCACGACCTGCAGAAGACAGTGGTTCCCTCCCACAGGGCCTGACGTGTTGCCACATAAGCAGAAAAGGTGGGGTTGGGGCTGCTAGGTTCCACTTTGGGGGACGAGACAACTTTCTTTAAAAAATAAGACATATTTCATGTAACATAAAACTCACCATTTTAAAGCATACAACTTGATGGTTGTTTGTATAACCACCAAGTTCTGTAAGCTCACCACTATTTAGTTCTAGAACATTTCCATCACCCCCCGAAGATATCCAGGACATCCGGGGATCCAATTCCCTCTTTCCCTCCGCCTTGGCAACCATTATCCTACTTTCTGACTCAACGGGTTAAGAGGCATTAACTGTTAAAGTCAATATAAAATACAACTTCTCCGTGTTGCAATTTCTCAAGCAAAAAACAAAACAAAGCAAAACAAAACAAAAACCAGAAGAAGCCATCTCACAAACAAAAAAAGCAGGATGTGGGATTATGTAAACTGTATAATCTCATATATATATGTATATGTGTATACATATATACATGGAAAACATACATCTTATTAAGTTTATATATGTAATGGGAAAAAAATGCCAAGATTACATTAATTCCCTCTTGTAGGGGGCAGTCTTGCTTCTTCATATTTTTCTCTACTTTCCAAATTTTCTAAAATGAGAATCTAAAAATGAAAAGATGATAAAATACTCACACATCAGTCAAAGTACAGTAAGCAGGTCTATTCCTGAGATTCTAGTTTCTCCTGGTAAGAAAGTTCCTGCCTTGAGAGGAGCTTTGTCTTCCCAAATTTTCTTTTTCAAGGAGCTATCCAAAAGGTTACAGCTACTGCATTGGCCGGGAATCGAACCCGGGCCTCCCGCGTGGCAGGCGAGAATTCTACCACTGAACCACCAATGCGCCACTTGTGGGCTGCTGTGTCTCCAGCTGTTTTGCTGCTCTGGCTCACCAAAGCGATGCACAGCTGTAACCTGACCCTAGAGCTGGTCCGGCATATGGAATGCTGCTGCTCCGGCCAGCCAAGGCCAGGCCAGGAGGCCCATGGGGCTCAGGTGCCTGACGTACTGCTCAGATGTTCAAGAGAAGTTGGAGAATGGCGACGGGAGAAATTCTTAGAAATTCTTTTGGCTCCTGGAAGTAAGGTTCCAGACCTGAGTCTGTTAGCCTTAAAAATGTGAGTCAGCCCCGCATCAGTTTACTCTCTGGCTGACTCCGCAAAGGAGAACATCAGCTCATCAGGGTCCTCTCACAGAAGACAGAAGCCTCTTAGTAAAAAAAAGTCAGAGTTTTGAGATAAGATTTAGAGAATCAGAGTTTGAGTTTGAGATAAGATTTAGAGAATCAAACTCCAGACTCTAATTGACCTAAGAGTGGTTTTCCTTCTGTTTTGGAGAAATAAGACAACAATGTCAGAAGAGTCTGAAAGGACGGCCGAGCCATTTCATTTTGCGAAGTCCCCGACTTGGGCAGCGCAATCCCCAGGACGGAAGAGGCTGCATCCGCAGCGTTCTTAGCCTCCTCCCCGGAGCGACCGGCACAGTCAAGGCAGCCAGCTTCTGGGCCGCTGGATGTTTATGGCCAAGATCCACACAAGCCCTGCAACCCGGACCACTCTGCCAGGCCCCAGAGCTTCCCACATTGGAAACAACCATTTCCTGCACCCGGACACAGAAAAAGGTTTTAGAAAGGCTTAACCCAGATCCTGGTCGTGTTCCCTGTGACCGTCTGTAGAAGGGAGAGAATAGCCACTGCTACCTCCCTGGGTAGTTACCAGAATTACATGAACTAACACCTGGGAAGTCCCCAGGGCTGGTTCATGGAGGCCCCACATCAAGTCACCCTGGGAGGGCAGGGGCAGGAGGCAGAGCCCACTCACCACTGGGTGTCCCTTCCTGCGTGGCCAGGGAATCATCGGGGTTGGGTTCTGCCTGCCTCTGCAGCACTGGCTTCGGCTCGTCAGGCTCGTCATCCTCAGGGGTGACCAGCTTCATCAGGCTTTGGTTGCACACGTTGGCCACCTCTTTGATGCCTGAGTCCACTGATGTAAGGAGTAGCCGCACCCTAGGGGTATTCCCTAAACCTGATGTCACTGGCATTGGTCAAGAACTCGGTCCCTCCCAGGGGTGGATTAGCGGACAGTCTGCCCTGAGTCCCCGCGAAATGCTCTTGTCTTTTCGTAGGACCTTTCCCGGTGGGCTTCCTCCCAACAGGACTCCCCAGGGAAGTGTGAGCTCGTGGGCCTGCAACGGTGGGACCTGGAAGAGCTGCTCCAGATCTGTAAGCAAGCAGGAGAGGCCTGGGGGCAGCAGTGGTAGCGCCATGTCCCTGGTGCTGCCCCAGCACCCCCTATCCGTGTCTTGCTCTGCTGCTGGCTTCCTAGGTGCCAGGGGCTATTTGGAGGTATGATGGATCATTAGGGAACCCCCATGCTCCCACACCCGGGTCCTGCAATGTCACAGCCTCCTTCGGAGCAAAGGATACTTTTCTTGCGGTCATCGTAGGCCAGGCAGGGCAAGACAGCCGTCAGGATCCCGGAAGAGTAGGGCAGCATCACCCGGCCAGCCAGCTGGATGAACTCCCGCATCCAGCACATGGCCGTCAGCTGGATCAGGTCATCTGGAAGAGGAATCGGTGGGTTCCAGGAGGCTCGGCTCGAGCAGCCGGAGTGCTCCCTCCCACTGAGCAGAGCCTGAGGAAGGGACTGGGGGAAACCCGAGGGCCTGCACTGCTTCTAGCCTCATGGATACTCTCCTGCCTTCCAAAGATCCACGCAGGTGCCAGGTGGGAGGGCACGACAATGTTGCCGCAGACGTAAGAGCGGCCAGGATTCACCACCCTCTGCGCCCAGAAAGGGGCTCCACAGCTGCTCTCATCAAGGGGTGACTTCACTTCCCCATTGCTTGAGTCTGGGCTGGCCTTCCTCCTGCGGCCAGCAGAGGTGTCAGAAGTGAAGGTGTGGCGGGTTCAAGTCCAGGCCTCCGGAGGCCTTGCTCCCCTCTACTGCAGGTCTTAGGACCTCACGGATGCCATGTGAATGCATCTGGGCTGGCATGCTGGATGATGAGACACATGGACCAACGCTCCCTGCTTCCCAGGTGCCAGCCGGCTAACTGGGAGACATGAGTGAGGCCATCCCAGACCATCCGGCCTCAGGGGACCCCTCAGTGGACTGTGGCTGTATAACCAAGTGCGGCTAAGCCTGGCCCAGGTGAACGGAGCTACCCGGCCGACCTAGAGATTCCCGACCAACACTAAGTAGCCCTGCCGTGAGGCAGTCAGTTCTGCGGGAGTTTGATACGCAGCAGAAGCTCATGGATAAAGTCCCAACCTGCAAGCATTTCAATTCACGGTGAAATGCCAAGCTTCCCAGCAAGACGGTCTCTAGTTCTTACTCCAAGGTCAGACCAAGTGCAAGGGCCTCCACAGTGGGGGGAGGACCTGATCTCCCTCCCTCAGGGACCCACCACCGCACTGCCCCAGTCCAGTTGGGGGCAGATTCATACTCCCACCGGGGCTCTTGCTGCTTCCAAGGAGGTGGCGGTGGCCACGGGGCCTTCATACCCACCTGTGGTCTGGCAGTGGATCACCAAGATGTTGGCCATCTCTGCAAACTTAACACTGGAGGGATTCTTCTTAATTTCTTTCAGGAATTCTCCAAGGACCACCTCACACCTACCGAGGAGAGGAGGAGAAGGAAAATAGCATGCACCAGCCAGGGCTGGAGGACCCTCTCCCGGAGCCCGCTTCTGCCCTGGGGGGGCCTTCTGAGAGGGGACCACACTTTGAAGCTGCCGGATGGCTATATTCTAGAGGCTGGGGGTAGCCGAGCTCTCTGCTTCCCGCGAGGCAGGAAGCACATGAGCCAGGACTGAGAGACTGAACTTCTTCCCCGGCAGCCACCCCTCTGCTGGGTGTGGGGGGCGGGGCGTGTGCGAACCGAGCAGCTGCCCGCCCCCTCCCTCCACTCACATTTTCCGAATCTCTTTGCCGTTGTCTCCCAGGATCTGGAAGAGCCCATCCAGGATCTCCGGCAAATAATCCAGCAGGTTGATGTCTGGCACAGACTCCAGAACCAGGATCTGACCCAGGGAAAGAAATCGGGAGGGAAAGTTATACCAGCCTAGGATCCCTCGTCTCCTCCTCACCAGTGCTCTGGGACTGGGCAGGGAGAAGGTGGCCCTGCTGCTGATGTGTTTCACGGCCCTACAGCAACCCCCTCCACTGCCCCAGACAGGGCTTTTGTTACACATGCAGGAGAACGGTGACTTGGCTCCAAGGGAGAAGGAAAAGGACAGACAAGGCTCAGGTATGGCTGCTGACAATGGCACCCCCAGCTTTAAAGAGACATGGGGGTGTTTCCCGGGACAAGAAAAGAACTGCATCATCAGGGGCAAACACGACGGGCTTTGGGGCAGACCGAAATAAGCGTGTCTGGATGACCTTATGTAACTGGACCTTAGAGGTTTAACAATGAGGCTACTCTCAGCCACAGGAACTGCCCAGGCTGTGCCAGAAAGCAGATTCTACTGAACCAGAGGCTCCTTATGGCTGGAGAAACTGTCACGGGGCTGGCCCTTACCCAGGAGATGATGAACTGTCGGGCGTACTGGTTGTTGGAGTAAATCCTCTCCCTCAACAAAGGGATGAAGCCCACCAGGTCGAACTTGTTGCTTTCCGTCACAATGTCCTGTGGATCAAAGACACATGAGCTGCTGAGAGCCAGAGGCCAAGGGCAGCCTGACCTGACTGAATTATGGGCCCAGGGTCTAGCTCCAGGGGTCAGGGGGCCGCAGACAAAAATGACAGAGCTCCGGCTACAGAGGAGAGGTCCCAGAGCAACTGCCCTCGCAACAGGCCAAGGGAAGAGCAAAAACACTGGGATAAAAGCAGGAATCAGAGTCAAGAGGATAATCATACAGTAAAACCCTACATCTGACACATGCCCTGGTACGCTGACCATCAGCAGCCCTCTGTCACTGGGAGCAGGGTGGGAATGGCAGGGGATGGCCATTCTTCCTTGTCCTGGGTGTGGCTAGCAGGAAGGATATTTGGGGTGATAAAATGTTTCTGTATTCTGATTGTGCTGGGTGACACAAGTCTGTACACCTGTCACAGAACTGTACACTGAAGGCGTCTGGACGGCTCAGCTCATTAAACGGCTGCCTTTGGCTCAGGTCATGATCCTGGCGTCCTGGGACTGAATCCACTTCTCCCTCTCCTTCTACCCTTCCCCCTGGTTGTGTTCCCTCTCAAAAAAAAAAAAAAAAAAAATACACAAATCAATGAAATAAACAAGAAGCGTACACCAGAGTCACTTCTACTGTACATAAATGAAAAAATTTTTGAAAAATAGGAAGAGTGACCCCAAAGACAGAATTTATAAGCTGTATAGACAGATGGAAGATACAGATTCCAAAATATAAGTAGGAACCAAGTACTACCTTTAAAAGGCGGTCTAGGAGCTCAGATCCACTCTTCACATTGGGGTCTGGGTCTGCAGCCAACTACGAGAGATCCAGAAACAGAGAGATGATTACAGTCAATATACGGGACCAGGAAGCTACTAAAAACTCACAGAGCCAAGTCCCTGGCAGGAACCTCCTTCAGGGACTCAACACAAGGATGGCAGGGAGGTAGGTGGGGAGGCAGGGACAGGCAACATGGCACGTGGCTGAGGAACGGACATATGCAGACTTCTGGTTCCACGCGGGGACCTCTGGCACCGGCTGCCACCAGGCCAGGTACTGGGTTCCCACCAGCCTTCCTCAGGGGTTTCCCATCCTAACACACTGGGTCCTTGCTCTGCTCTGGGAGGCGGGGACCGAGGCGGTGGCCTGGGGACAACTGGGGTGGTCGGCCAGGCTGCAAAGCTTCGAGGCCACTCCGCCCAGAAATGCGCCCGGAGGACGCTGTGTCAGGGGCTCCTCGGCCTTTGTAAGCAGAGCTTTTCCCAGCGCTTACAGGCAGTGCTGCCCTCGCGGGGGAAATACAGTCTGTACTAGGGATTCACCGTCTTCGCCTTCTGTAAGGGAGACTGGGACTCCTCAAACTACCTGTGTTTCTGCTGCACTCTGGGGGACTGACACTTTCATCAACTGTGATAAAAATCAGTTACTAGAGAAGTGGGAAAAAAAAAAAAATCAAACGTCCTTGCAAGGCCATGAGGCAATGACGAGACTGCACAGACGGCAGGCGCCCGCAGGCCTGCGTTCATCCGCTCGCCTGCTTCTGCGGGGAAGGGCCCCAAGGGTCCCGTGGGGGCCAGGCAGGCTCAGGCTCAGGCCGGCCCTGGGCAGTGGGGGGCAGTCACCTTGCTGAGCCCGTCGAAGAGCACGTTGAAGTGGGGCAGCACGGCGCCACGGGCCACCTTGACGATGTTGTACAGCGCCTCACACGCGTAGTAGCGCAGCCGGCTGTCGGCGTCGTTGAAGCAGGTGAGCACGGGCTCGATGAGCTCCTTCAGGTACAGCCCCGAGTCCTGCAGGGAGGGGGTCAGGAGGAGACACAGCTCATGGTGGGCCAGGCCATGGGCCCACAGCCCCCCACCCAGCCCTAGCAGACATCCCGGCTCCCCTGGAGCGGCTCAGGCCTTCGGTTGAGGCCTGGCTTTGGGCAAGTCAGCCTCCCGGGCCAGAGGCCACACGGGTCTCGGGGTGGCGAGGATGGCGGTAAAGCAGAAGTCTGCGGCAGACCGCTGGGGCTGGGCGGTGAAAGCGAAGGCCACTGCTGCTGCGTCTGCCCCTTCAGGAGAAAGGCCCACCTTGCCCAGTGCGATGGAGCAGGCGGCCAGGCCGATGAGGCCCCCCTTCCGGCTGTGGGGGTGCTGAGACAGGGCAAACTCCTGAGATAGGGTCTGGATCACATGCTTGATTTGCACGGTGTTGTTCTGGGCCACGAACTCCCGGACCAGCCTGGATAGAGAGGAGAGAGGGGCTGCAGGGCAGTGGGGTCAGGCCTCCCCTCCCCGGCTGCTGGCTCCAGGGCCAGGGATGGGGCAGGGAGATGACGGGTTTAGAAAGAGGAATCGGAAGTCCTGCACCTCAGGGTGGGCCTTTCCCGGTTCCGCTGCCAACTGGAAGGTACTGGCAGAGTGACAGGTCGTTTCCCTGTTCTGGGTCACAGTTTCTCTCTGTATACAGCAGAAAGGGGAACGGCAGACCCACCTCACCTCTGGGAGTCTGAGAGAATACAAGGGAATGTCTTGCTGGGGACCAAAAAACGGCAGCATGAGCACCTGGCGCACCACCCTTATTCGACACTGGCTCCGCCCCCCAATCCCGCACCCGAGAGGGCTTCTTTGCGTCTGTGCCATCGCGTCCATGGGTGGCGCTGCATCAGGTTCCAGTCCAGGGGCAAGATCCACACACAAACAAGTAAATGGCGCAATGTGGTGTGACTGATACAACAGGAGCCAGAAAAATGCCATGCGCTCGTCTTCTTGGGCTGAACAGGAGGTGCCCTGTGGTCACCCTGGAGGATGATCCCACAGCAGGCCCTGCCCGGAGAGGCGGAGAGCAGAGGGAGGCCCTGTTCTGTCACAAGCCAGATCTGGACAATGCCCGCAGGCGCTTTTCAAGTAAAGGGCAAGGTACAGGAGAGAGACTGGCCAAAGGCAAAGAGCCCTGAAAAACATGGTATATTTAGAGAAGAACAGGAGTTTGGCCTGTGGAAGGAGTGGCCAGACAGTTCAAGGAAGACAACCCAGTGGCAGTTTTCCAGCAACAAGATGACATGCTCAGATCTATGTTTTAATTAGGTTATTCCCGGTGGCGGCCTGGAGAGGCTAGGCTGTGGGGGTGGGTTTGACGGGAGACCCAAAAACCTCAGGGTCAGGAAGGCGGCCTGAAACACGCCTGAGGCAGTGGGAAAGAGCAGGAGGGGCTGCTTTACTTCGAAGACAAGAGCATCAGGAACCCATGGAACATGGAGGCCAGGAAAAGCAGGTTGGCCTCCAAGGTGCCCACCTGGGAAGTAACGCTGAGGGAGAAGGGAGGTCTAAGGGAGGCCCCTGGCATGGAAGGGAGCTCCTGTGGTCACGCTGGGAGGCGATCCCACGGCAGGCCCTGCCCGGAGTGGAGGAAAGCAGAGGGAGCCCGGGTCCATCACAGACCCGTCTCCGAGAACTGATCACCAGCTCCCCAGATAACTGATGCGGAGTTAAGGCCTGGGTGTCAGGGACATCTTCCCAGAAGTGCGATTTCAGCCGGACCTTGAAGGAGGCAGGGAGAGAGAAGGAAACAGGGGCGTTCCGGGCAGGAGGAAACATAAGAGCCAAGCTTGTCTGGGGCCCCAGAGAACAGAGCAGCAGCGGGAGACCTACCAGGATGGGCTGGCTGTGGCCATCCTGGCCGTCTCAGATTAGGGAGAATCAGTCTCGCAGCATGGGTAATGATGAAGCTTCTTACGGTTTTTGAGAGTACAGGGAAAGTGTCTTAAGGAGCTGTGAGATGGACAGAGCCCATCCCATCGTCCAGGCGTGAGGGAGACTGCCACCAGGGGGGCAGCCAAGGGGCCGTCTACAGAATACGGACTTCTCAAAGCAGCTGCCTGGACTCACTGGCTACCTGCTCTGTGTCCATCGTGGCGGGCCCACTGCTCGCCTGCTGCATGAATGGGGTTCTCAGAGCATTTTATGGACAGTTAAGTCCAAAAGGTATCAATTCGTCCATGTGGCTCCAGCTCAGTGTCAGGAAGCTGCCAGGAATAAGAGCTGTCCAAACGTAAACGAGCCGCCTCAGGAGGCAATGACCACTCCCACAAAACGGCTGTTCAATGAGGGGTTGACACGATTTGATGAAGATTTAATACAGCAAGTTATATTGGGCCAAGCTGAGCACAGCTGTGCACAGAACAGGCCCGGCTCCCGAGCTCGTGGATGTGGGAGCAGGGATGGGCACTTCAGGAAGGTGGTGTATGAATGGCCTGCGAGGTGCCTCTTTTTTTTTTTTTTTTTTTTAAATCTTTATGGGGTGAAATTCCACCAAGCCCACCCCAGGGGGCTGAGGGCTCTGGATGGGCTAAGGGCGTCGAGGTGCAAGCTCAATGCCCCATACGCCAAACCCCTCCTTCCCCCTCTTCCCAAAGCAGCCTAATAAGGCCCAGCAAGGATGGTTCTCTGTAAACCAGTCTGGCTTCCCAAACTGGACAAACTAGCCAGGTGAGGCAGTGATCTGCTGGAGCTCCCGAGTACCCACAGACACAGCCCCTTGAGAAAAGCCGGGCAGACCTGTCACAGAACAGCTGGAGCATTGGTGGTTCAGTGGTAGAATTCTCGCCTGCCACGCGGGAGGCCCGGGTTCGATTCCCGGCCAATGCAGAGCTGATCTTTTTGCCTTTTCCTGGCAGGCTTCCCCTCACACAGAGATCCTGCTGGAGGAACCAATCTCCTCAACCCAGCTGGCCTACCGCAGCCCAGGGCACTGTGAATTTGACCTTATTTCCCTGCTCAGTGAGCCAAGGAACAGCAGCTGGGCTCTCCAAGAAGGCACCACTGGCTGTGGGGACCACGGCCTTCACGCCCTCCACCCGTGAGGGACTCCGCCTGGCCGGGCTCTGGCGGGAAGCTGGGGTGAAACCCGAGAACCGTTAAGCAGCTCAGCACACGGTGGGCATGGAACGGGGAGCCACACATGTGAGGGGCACAAAGTCATTTGAAATCTCCATGTGCTTTTGGCTACTGAGGAGGGACCCCAGCTCTGGTTTCTGTCCTGATGTCTGAAGGCAAAGCAACTTCTCTCTCCCTCTCTTTCTGCCTCCTTTCTTCAGCTCTGGAGCCGAAGCTCTGTGTTCCCGCAGCTGTGCTGATGTGGCAGCATCAGAGCCTGGCCTTATAGTCTATGAATCAGCAGAGCTATAAGGAGGCTCAGGATGGGGGTTAAAGGGAGGTGCTCACACAGCTGCTCACAGCTGGAGCATTGGTGGTTCAGTGGTAGAATTCTCGCCTGCCACGCGGGAGGCCCGGGTTCGATTCCCGGCCAATGCAAACAGCAGAATTTTTTTTTTTTTTTTTTGAATCCCAGAAGACTGGATTTGAGAGGTCACACTGCCTAAAGAGTATGCAACTACAGTCTGAGAACTGAGAAGGACTTGTTTCTAGCTGAGTTTTAAATATCTTTGATGAAAAATACTCAGTGTCTCGGACTTCACAAACATCTAGAACCCATGCCTCCCTGTTCTGGAGGAGGCCAGGGTAAGGGGATCACCAAAGCCACTGAAAGCAGCTGTGCCTCCCGCTCCTGCCAGAGAGGCTGCCTGGGGACTCTGGGTGCCAAGAGCCCTCCTGAGGAAGCCAGGTCGTGCTTGCGCTCAGGACGACTTCGAGCAGCACCCAGAGCGGGACTGAGCACACCCATAAGGCTTCAGCAGGGCACCCGCCGGAGAGCCAGCCGTGCCAGTGGCGTGTGCCACCCCGGAACCGTGGCCTCGCCTGTCTGCCTGCTTCAGGCTGCAAAGGTCCCTGAGCACCTGGCAAGGGCACTCTTCCCTCTCTTGGAGCAGCATACGGATGCGTTCCCTGGCATGAGGGGCTCTCTGCTGGGGTAAGGCTGGGGAGGAAACCAGGTGGCACCCAGGACTTGCATGCAAAGCAGAGACAGAACGATCCGGTGAGAAGCCTGTGAGGCGAGAAGGGCCGGCAAGAGGGAGCAGGCCTGCCATCTGGTGGGGAGGGACCGGGCATGGCTTCGCAAGGGTCATGAGAGAGGCTGTGAAGAATGAGTAGTGTTTGTTCGGGAACTGTTGGGGACCAGGAAGCCCAGACAGAGGAAGAGCGTGAACGCTGGCTCAGAGGACGGAGGGAGGCATCCGGTTTGGCAGAGTGAAGGACACAGGTGGAGAAGAAACAGGTGACAGGGCCGGTGAAGCTGCTCCCGGGCTTGCGCATGGCAAAGGGACGGGCATTTACGTCTGGTGACAGGGAGGAGCCACGGAAGGTAAGAGCGATCTGCAGCGGAGGGTGGTGAGGGTCCCGATGGTGTCGGGGAGCTCCGAGAAGTCTGAAGACCTCAGAGACCGCACGGTGCGGATGGGAGGAATGGGGCTCTAATGCTGGGGCGACAGCTGGCACGGGCACCAGGGTCTCCAGATGGCAGGGGACGGGCAAGCAGGAGGCTGGTTTGTATTTAGCAACCCCTCCCCCACCCCCCCTGCCTCGGAAGCCCAGGAGCACTTCTCACATGCTCGATGCCAACACCATCGGCCTCCCCACCCGAATCCTTCCAGGGCTCAACACAGGGCACCTCAGGCCACAGCAAAAGTAGTGACTCGTTTAAGTCTGGAGGCCCCAGAGCCCCGCACACTTGGGGATATGTTGAAGACAAGAAAATGGTTCCCCCGGAAGGGGAAGACATCAGAACACGAGCTCACCAATGCCAGCAGCCTGGAGGACACTGGGGCTGGCTCGGTGGGACAGGCCCTGGGGCTCCAGTGGGAAAAGCTGTCTCACAAGTCACGGCCATACTCTTTGCCTGGCACTCAGGGCCACCACAAGAGCACTGAGCTGGCCTTGCTCGTCTTACTGCCCTGTGTAACCGTCCACTCTAGACAGAGCCGCCTTCGCCCTGTAAACCCGGGCCCTGCTCCCTCTGGCCCTAGGGCCCCACTCCCTGGGAAAGCTCCTGCTCCACATCCCACCCAGCCTTCAAAGCCTACAAATCCACCCCCCCTCCCCCTGCTTCTCCGGAACATCCCAGGAAGGGGTCACTCCTCCTCTGAATTCAGGAGTCGTCAGTGACCCTCTCATTCTCTTCCCAGCAACACACTGGTGAATGCCACTGTCACTCTCAGGTGTGTATTTCTGTCTCCACAGTCCCTTGACTGAAGTCCCTGAGGACAGACTGGAGCCCCTGTGTCTCTCATGCCACCCCTCTTGGGGTCTTGTGCTATGTACACAGGACGTGCGGGACAGCCAGCGCGGCCTCCCTCTCGGGGTCTTGTGCTGTGTACACAGGACGTGCGGGACAGCCAGTGCGGCCTGGGGACTGGGCCGAGGGGCCGGCAGCACTGCACGACACTGCGAGCTGCGGGGCAAACACGGCCAGAGCCCCACGTTGCCATACAGGGGACACGGGGTGGCCTAACTCTTCTAAACCTACCCGGCTAGCTTAACCAGCCAGGGTCCTCAGCCCCGAGCGTTAGGATTCAACTCAGGAGGAGCAAAGGGCACCATTACTGGCTCCCAAAGACACAGCATGAAGGGCTCAGGTCACCTGAGCTGGGGCTGGGAAAAATGCAGAAGCCATGGTGCGCTCCGGAGGCCCGCTGCCGAGAGGGCTCAGAGCCCTCTGTCCAAACACGTGCTCCAAAACAGGCCCAGCGACAAGACTCGCCTTTTCAGGCAAGACTCGCCTTTCCACTTCGCAGGAGCGTGCAGAGAGAAAAACGCACTACAAAGGGAGGCAGAGCTAAGTGAAGTTGAAACTCCAGGCAGTGCCGGCTGCAGGCCGAGCCTCTCTTCAAAAGCCTGCACTGTTTCCTCTTTCATCCACGGCTGTGAGCCACAGGCGGGGATCTGAAGCCGCACTAGTTTTGAAGTGAGTATCTGGCCTAGAAACTCGCACGATCACAAATCCCTGGGACCCTCCTGGACATAAAGGTCACAGGCTCTACTGTTCTGTGTACTGGGGAAGAGGGGCTGAGGAGGTGTCCTTAGAGGCTGCCTGGAGCCTCCACTCTTGTGGTCAGAGGTGTCGCCAGCCGGCAGAACACCCATCCCCCACAAGACACAAATCCAGAGTGGCAACTCCAAGCTCATGACGCGGCCCCCAACAGCGCATGGTGCCACACCGATGCCCCTGTCCTTGACAGAAGGAACCCCGACAGGGGAGGACACATTTGGAAATTGTCATCAGAAGAAACCCAGAGCCATCGTCTCAGAGACACAACCACAGCCCCATGCTGGACCCCCCTGGCCTGTGCCACACAGCGGTGACAATCGTGGCCTGCATGAGGACAGGTGGTGGACGCCTTCCCGGGGACACTCTACACTGAGGACTTCTGTTCCTCCGTGGAAGCACGTCCTTCTGCTCTGAATACCGCCTCATCCTGCAGAGGTGAGATGGCCTCAGGGAAACCGAGTCCCCTTGCCCAGGCTCACAGAGGATCAGAACCCGTGAGCCCCGTCAAAGGCTAAGCCCCTGCAGGTGTACACCAGGTCCTCTTGCCCGTCTTCTGAAACCAAAGCTGCACAGCGAACACACTCAGTGACAGAGTGAACTCTCCTTGTGGAGAACAGAGGCCTCCAGCAAAACGCAGCATTCTCCACACATTGCCCCATCCTGTTCAGTGCTCAGACATCCCTGAAGCATCCCTCCACCACACACAGGGAGTACAGATGACGTGCACCCTGGGGATGCTCTGAATCGCTCTCCAGCTGGACTGCTACTGGGAATGCAGGAACTAAGTAACCACTTGCTGAGCACTTCCTAGCTGCGAGGTGATAAATGCTGGATGCCTTATCCATGCTATCCAATCTAAACTTTAAAACAAACCCTTGGGTTAAGTACTAGAACACCCATTCCACAGATGGGAGGAACTGAGACTCAGAGATATTAAGAAACTCACAAGGTCACGGGGCACCTGGGTGGCTCAGTGGGTTAAAGCCTCTGCCTTCGGCTCAGGTCATGATCCCAGGATCCTGGGATCGAGTCCCAGATCAGACTCTCTGCTCAGCAGAGAGCCTCCTTCCTCCTCTCTCTCTCTCTGCCTATTTGTGATTTCTGTCAAATAAATAAATAAATAAAATCTTAAAAAAAAAAAAAGAAAGAAACAAGGTCACACAACTTATAGATGACAGGCGCAGAAATTAACCTAGGTTTTCCTGACTCCAAGGTCTAAAGTTGTTCCTGCTATGCTGCACACCCTCTGTCCTCAAACATCCCAGCTGCTGCTCGTCGGGTGCCTACTGGCTGCCAGGCACTTGATGTTTCTCAAGTCATCGAATCCTAAAGCCCTTTTCATCTGGTGATGTCCAAATACCCCAGCCAGGTCACTGGTCACTGCACTTACGTTCTTGTGTCTTCAGAGGAGACGTCCTTGGCTATAAGGTGGGGGTACACATTTCAACGACCTCACACTGTTTCTAGAGAATAAGAGAAGGCATGGAATGCGCTCTGTGTTGCACATGCTCCCAGAGCAGCGTTAGTGCAATGTCAGAATCTGAGAGACAGACTGTGATCTCGCACACACCACACAAGATCACATTCACTCCCTAAATGTGGACTGAGAACCTGCCATGCTCCTGGCCCCAAAAAGGAGAGGAAGAGAAATCCAGAGTTGTGTTTATTCTCATGTTGTGAAGCTCTCAGTGTGGCCTCAGGGCTGCTGCCTTTTCTCATCTTGCCGAGTTCACGTATCTCTCGCGCTTCTCTGTATCACGGGCTGTGTTCAGATGACATATGTGGGCAGCAACTTCCCAGGGACAATCTCCATAAACATGTCCATCTCCTCGGCTGAGTATTTAAGTAATTTGGTTTCCACTTGCTCACCAGTCTCCACTAAGTGAACATGGAAAGTGTAATGTTTGCCTCTGAGCAAGGACCAAAGACCTTCCGAAAAGGCCCCAGAGTTAACAGACAAGATACAACAAGCTTCCACTGGCTGGAATCAGCGGAAAGACCATAAAGGAGAAACGAGTTTGAAACAGCAGCTGTTTGAATCTCAGGTGACAATAACTGTGACCACTTAATGAGTGCTTCCCTCACTGCAATAAAACACTACTCTTAGTTTTTTTAAATTGCCGTAATTCACAAACCATAAATTCACTCTTTTAGAGCGTGTGGTTCAGTGGTTGTGTGTGTGTGCCCCCATTAGCAGTCACTCCCCATATTCTCCAAGCCCCTCCCCTAAGCCCTAGGCAACCACCAAGCTACTTTCTCTCTCTGAATTTGCCTACTCTAGATAATTCACAGAAGTGAAATTTTCATATAAATGAAACTCGTGGCCCTTCGTGACTGGCTCCTTTCACTTAGCCTAATGTTTTCAAGGTGCATTTGTGTTTAAGATGAGAAGACTGAGGCACAGAGAAATGAAACCAGAGGTCACAGACTCACATGCTGATAGGCACCAAGCGGAGGTACAAGGGAAGAAAGGTTGTGGTGAACGTGCCATTACAAGAAGCAAACTGGGGAGGCCATTTCTAGCCAGAAGGGAGGCCCCTAGGCCCCCCTTATCTGCTATGTGGGATGGTGAGCTCCACAGAGACACACTTCCTATTTCTTAAGAGAAGCTAAAAACCTGAGCTTCACTGTGAAATTTATCAATTAAAATACCTTGCAGTTCAGACCAACTCAAACTAAGCAGGACATAGCCCCTAGCTATGGGTCTGTAACCCACGGACTGAGCAATCTACCGCTGATTCCATTTAGTGACCCATGCCTGCCTTAAGCCTACTGGTGATAAATAGTGTCTCCTTGCAGCAGCGGTGGAGTGGGGGGTGGGGGTGGTGGTGGGGGGTGGGGGGTTGTCGCTCCAGAGCCAGGTCAAACTCAACAGTTAACCTTTATCTGATCACCCAGTGCCAAGGATCCCTGCCCCCTCTCCGGGAGGCAAAGGATGCATTATCCCACGACCCACCCCCTCGGGCTTCGGTGTTCTCAGGGGCATGGCCTGGGCCCCTACATTTGCTGGCTTTTGGAACTCAAAGTTCAGGAACACTAGAGACTCAGCACTGAGCCCATCCCTGGTTACCATGAAGGGTGCTGTCTCTCTGAGCCAGAGTGGGGGACACCACCTCCTCAGCGAGCATCCCCTACAGTTCTCCAAGTGCCTCTTGGCATTTCTCCCCCCACACTACTCTCTCCGGGAGAGCACAACCTGGCCAGGGTCTTACCAACTTTTTCATCAGGTCTGATCCATGGCTATATCCCCTGAAACTGAGAGCCCACCAAACCTGAAACAGACATTCTAAAATCCTAGCCCAAGAGCCTTATTCTTTAGCAAACTGTGTGGGCATGTTGGTGGGAGGCTGCGGAGGGAAAAGCTCTCCAGGACTGCGCACAGCAGGCTCACACATTTAGCGATCAGATCTTCAGTCATCAACCCAGCCTGCTCTTGAGATTTTGGAGTTCAAGTTTCTATTGAGCTACGCATTCACATCTCTACAATTTTAGTGTCTGAGAGTCCTGTCATCAAGAAAAAAAAACCGCCCTCCTCTTACTACGAATTTTAATCCTTCATTGGAAAAACATATGCTGTACTGGCTCTGTCCAACTGAGCAGATGTTTCTGGAAAACCCAAAATGGCAATTAAAACAACCATGGAAATGCTCAAGTATGAAACTTCCCTTATTCAATATATGTGCTCTTCTTGGTAGGGAAAACCATTCACTGCAGTGGGGAAGCTCTTTGAGATAGATGAACCTGGGTTTTTAATCCAGATTCTAGTTGAGAGACCTTGGGAAGAGTACTTAACCTCCAAGATCTTCTGTCTCTTCGTCTGTGAAATGCCATCACCTAGATTGTATACTGGAGCCATGCAAAATAAAGAGATGAGGGGTGTGCAATGACCAAACGAAAGAAAGCTTCCTTACCCTCCTTTCCCCAAATCAGGCAGATACCACTTCACGCAAGATCATTTTTTTTTTTTTTTAAACGATTAGGGTTGTGGATTGAATTGTGTCCCAATAATGTGCATGTTGAAGTTCTAAACCCCACTGTGACTGTATTTGGAGACAGGGTCTACAATTGTAGGAAGAAATTATGGTTAAATGAGGTCACTAGGCTGTAGTCCTGATCCAACAGGATTAGTGTCCTCCTCAGCAGAGATGCCAGAAAGCTCTTTGGTGAAGCAGAGATAAGTCACCATCTACCCCTAAGCAATCTGTGATACATATATTGGGGAAAATACCTAATGGGCACTCCTCATTCCAAATATGGCAAAAGAAGGCTAGAAACAGATCAGGGCCTTCTATGCCAGTGCTTCTCAGACTTTAATGTATATATAAATAACCCACGGATCTCATCAAAATGTAGATTCTGATCCAGAGGTCTGGGGCGAGGCTGGAGAATCTCTTTCTAACAAGCTCCCACGTGATCCTGACCCTGCCGGTCTGTGGGCCACACTCTTGGGTAGCAAAGTTCTTAGAATGCAATGTTACTTCCCCACCAAAAATGTGCTGTCATTCACTCATCAAGACACCAACCATCAAATGCTGTGTCAAGTGCTGAAGATAAATAAAACAGGGTCTCTGCGCTTAAGAAGGAGTCCATCGTCTAGTTAAGTCCCTAGGTTTCTCTGAATTCCACAAATCAAGGGCAATGTCGAATACAAAAAGAAACCCCTTAAAGACAAACCCTAATGGCAGAGCCAGCGGAGTAAGAGCACTTAATGCGCTATGCTTGCGGCAACAGTAATGCTCAGATGAATACCTCAGTCAAGGACTCAACAGATAATTCAAGCTATGAAGAAAATCACACATTCCTGAGAACAGACTGGGTGACGGCCAAAATCGGGTGTCAGTGTAGCTTCAAAGCCAATAAAACCCATGGACATGGAGCCATGTCGACACATCAGCTCTGCGTCTCCTACTTAGTACAGTGAGCCTCATCTTTAAGACTCATTAGCATTAGTAAGAGCCAGGGCATAAACAAGCAGAAGTACGGAAACACAGCAGACCAGAAAGCGGTGCTTCATGAGAGAAGCAGCTAGGTGGTTTGGAACATACCGAATGTTAGTGCTGAATGAGAGGGTCCTCTTAACACAATCCAAACCCCTTAGGTGAGGAGGAAAGGAAAACCCAGAGCAGTTAACACAGTGGTTCTCACCTGGGGTGAGGTCTGCACTCCCAGGAGACATCTGGAGACAGTGGAGACATTTTTGGTTGTTAGAACTGACGGAGAGCTATTGGTATCTACTGGGTAGAGATGAGGGATGCTGCTAAAAATCCTCCAGTGCACAGGACAGCCCACCACAACCAAGACTCATCTGTCCCAAAAATGTTAATCGTGCTGAGGTTAAGAAACCCCGAGTGAAGCAATCTGCCCAAGGTCAAAGAATGAGTATCATACCATACCATGGATTAGATTGGAGCTGTCCAACATTGTGCAGCAACAGAAAGGTTCTAAGACCTCTACTGCCCATTATGGTAGCCACAGCCACACGTGGCTACCGAACATTTGAAATATGGGTAACTGGATTGGAAATTTTTATTTTATCTTTAGTAACTTCTGTGTAAAAAACCACGCAGGGCCAGTGGCTATCCCACTGGCAGGACTACCATCTATGTGTTCTGACTCCCAGTCTGGCATTCTTTCAAGTTTCACAGCTTGATTCTCTCTGCTCTTCTGAAATCATCCACCCCCCTGACTTTATCACAAAGATTTGACTGGGGGAAAAAAAATACAAATGTAAACAAATAGCAGAAAATCTTAAGGAAACATTCCTAGTTTAACACCTTGTTTTGTACATTGGGGAATAAAGGAAGATGTCAGATCATGGTTACACATACGTGTAGTAAGACTGTAGAAGTAAGAAAGGTCAAATTACTCCTTCCAGGGGCGCCTGGGTGGCTCAGTGGGTTAAGGCCTCTGCCTTTGGCTCAGGTCCTGGTCCCAGGGTCCTGGGATCGAGTCCCACATCGGGCTCTCTGCTCAGCAGGGAGCCTGCTTCCTCCTCTCTCTCTGCCTGCCTTTCTGCCTACTTGTGATCTTTGTCTGTCAAATAAATAAATAAAATCTTTTAAAAAAAATTACTCCTTCCACCTGCAGGAAAGGGTGATATGGCAAAGATATAATGAACAGTCCTTTGAGTTTTGAGATTTCGGACCTGATTTCTCCACTTGGTCACCCAACAGTCCCTTTCACTTCTCAGAAGCTGGGTAAGAAATGAGGCAGGTCAACATCATTAGCATATGCTCATGCTTCTCACCTCCATCCCATCACAGAGACCCCTCTCTGATTTGCAGGTTTTGATGGAGTCCACACGCAAGACGAGCCGTGTGCCAGGCACAGTGCTATAGCACTACACATATGCTTTGTCGCTTTACCCGCATGGCAATCCTCTGGGGGCACCAGGCGGTTAGAGAACTTGGCCCAAGTCATACAGCCCGTCAAAAGCAAAGCTAGGACTCCTAATCTCCTGCACTGCGCTAAGGGCCTAAAGCTGGCTGGAAAGGCGTGAAGAGTCCCCCCGCAAGGAGCAGGAGCCCTGCACAGCCAGGGCGGGGTCCTGGCTCTGCTCCCCACGCCCAAACCCGTGTGCCGGCGGCTTACTTCTCGATCTCCAGCGCTGCCACCTTCCGCTTTTCGTAGAGCTTGTCATTGAGGGCGCGCACGATGTTGGGCGTGAGCGGCGCGAAGTCTTTCTCGGGGTTCATGGTGGCAGCTCCGGGCCCTCCCCGGAGCCCCGCGACTCCTCAGCCCGCGGCTGCCCGGGCGGCGCCGGGGCCGGGGGAGTCTGCGGCTCCGCGCTGCCTCCGGCGCCGGCTCATGGACCACGCCGCCTTGGGCCTGCCTGTCTCGCTCCGCCGCCTCGCGCCGTCTCGGAACCCCGGGTTTGGACCCCGCCCCCGCACACCTGTTCCAGGCCGCCTAACGGCTCACGCGACCCGCTCCCGCCCGGCACCGGCAGCGCTCAAGGGGCAGCGGCCATGTTACACGGATCATGTGACTCTGCAGCCGCTTCCGCCTTCCGCTTCGAGGTCCGTCCCCTCGCCAGCCACGCCCCCGCACGCAGGCTGCAGGTGGGTTGTCCACGCCCCCATAAGGATCCGCCTCCTCCCCTCACGCCCGCGCGTGACTCCAGATCGTGCGCGCGGGGCGCGTGGCCCGGGCACTCAAGTGCCTGCATGTGGTTGGCAAGACGCGTGTTGGGCTTCTGTGTACGTTTAGGAGCAGGGAGGGTTTCATGGAGCCTGACGCACGCTGCTTAGCTTGCTAAATACTCAGTGAACGCACTCGTTCATTTACTGTTTAGTCGCCAGTTTCGCATGTGGCAGTGTTTCCCCAATTGGAGTAATTCCGTCGTTAGTTTCGCCATATTCTAGCCACTTGTACTATAAAAATATATTTTTCTCAAACCAACTTACTTTCGAAAATCTTAAATTCTTACTTTAGTCTTAGGTCGTAAAACCATGGCTGTGAATAGTTAGGTATGTTTTTAAAACATGAAAATAAATTCTCAATTAAAAACAGTACTACCTACTACCTAAAAATCCCAGGTACCAACATTGGCTGTCACCCCACCATTTGGGACTCAGGAGAGTGCGTTTATTGTGCTTGGATACCTTAGAGGGTTGGGGTTTTTGTTTTTATGTGGCAAAATCTTTAAAAGCACTGTATGGATGTATTGTGGCTAATAGGGAGAGGCATCAGACAGAGTTCCTTATTGTAAGCTTCCATAGTGGACAGGGATCTTAGGACAAGGGCTAGACCACAGTGGAGCCCAGAGAGTATTAAATATGAGCATAATACACGACAGTACTTTTTCTTTTTTCTTTTTTTAAAGATTTTTATTTATTTGACAGACAGATCACAAGTAGGCAGAGAGGCAGGCAGAGAGAGAGAGAGGAGGAGGAGGCAGGCTCCCTGCTGAGCAGAGAGCCTGATGTGAGGCTTGATCCCAGGACCCTGGGATCATGACCTGAGCCGAAGGCAGAGGCTTTAACCACTGAGCCACCCAGGTGCCCCAACGGTACTTTTTCTAATGAGTGAAAAGTATGCATGTGAATCTGATAACGAAGTTGAAAATAGACTCTTATCCTCAATCCATAGATCAGAATCTATGGGACACAAGTGAGGGGAATTCCAGTATGGCCCCCAAAATTTCCACCCCTTTGGGTACATACCCTGTATAATCCCCTCCCCTTGAGTGTGAACAAGACTTGTAAATACGGTGGACTGTCACTCTAACAATTACGTTATATAGCAGAAGGGAATTTGTAGATGTAATTAAAGTCCCTAATCAGTTGACTTTAGTTAATAAAAAAGGGAGATTATCCTGGGTGGGTCCAACCTAATCAGATGAGGCCTTAAAAGTAGTCAGGAGGCATTTGAAGCAGGAGAGAGATTCTCCTGCTGACCTTGAAGAGTGAACAGTAACAAAAGTGAACCCTCCATGATGGGCCACATGTCAAAGACCTTAGAATGGCTGCTAGTTGCCAGAAAGTGGTCTCCTGAGGGTTGTCCAGTGGCAAGAAAATGGGGACTTCAAGTATATGGCTGCAAGGAAGTGAATTTTGTCAACACAAGAGAACTCAGAAGTGGTTCTTTTCCTCGTTGAGTTTTCCAGATGCAGCTGGCTGGCATCTTGATTTCAGCCTGTGAGACTCTGAGCCAAGAACCCAGTTGAGTCCATTCTGGACTTCTGACCCATGGACACTGCAAGATAAGAAATTTGTGTTGTTTTAAGCTGCTGCTTTTGTGGGAATCTGTTATGCAGCCATAGAAACAAGTACAAAAAGCTAACCCAAAATTCAGTAAGTCATGGAGGAATTGTTTCTAGAAAAATCTGTGAAAAAAGTGCTTTCCCTTACCAGTCGGGGTTTCACAGCTTTGAAAACCTTTGCCAGCACAATCCAATGAATGGAGGGAGGTGGACCACCAGTCTGAAACCACTCCAAATTTTGATTTGTCTCCAGAAAAAATGTTTTGCTTCATAGTTTTCTCCTCTTACCTTGACACCAGGTGGCACTGATAAGGACATTTCCAAATGTCTTCACAAAGTTTATGTCTAGGATTTTTGATGATGGCTGATGCAAAACAATGAAAAAAATTTAAAGCAATGGGAATGATATGGATCTATTTCTCCAGTGAGTATTCACATCCACTGGACCTGTATCTAATATATATAATATTTCACCTGTTTCTTTTGCTGTTAGGTTTGGCTTTTTCTTAAAGGTGAATTGAGTTTCCCGAGGGTCATAGAGAGATACAGTTTTTAATAATTGAAACAGTAATGTTTTGACCAGAAGGAACTCTTTTCTCCTGATATCACATTGTGGAGTAGGTTGCTAAGAAACCAGTTTTTTTATTCAAAGCTCAAACTAATGCTTTGTTCTACCTTTAGTTTAGAAATTCCTGGTGGGGGGAGGGTGCTTTCTTTTCTCTCATTCCATTACCTTGGAAAATGCCAACTAATATTTATGTATTCCTGGACCGGCTGGGGCAATGAGAAGAAAGCCCAAGACCACCCTTGCTTTCTCATGTGCTCACTCCTCTAACCCTGGTGGCCAGCTCTGGCCAGGCTGGCCACATCAGACACTTCTAGGCTAGCAGGTCTGCTTTGCTGAGAATGGATCTTTTTCAAGGTAATTTCTATTGGCTTGTATCAGAATGTTCATTTTCACCAAGCTTCTCCCCCCAGCACTCTCTTGAGGTCCTTTGCCATTCCAGGTTTGCCAAAATGAAGCAGTTCTGTTTCTGTCTTTTTTGAGGCAGAGAAAGTATGAGCAGGACCTCCAGGGAAGAGATGTATCACATCTCAAGTCTTCCTGGAGAGGTGTCCCTGCTAGGGCAGGGTGTGAGCTGAGCTTTGGTCCAGGAGGCTGTGGGCTCTGGACTGAGTGGTTTGGGAGCTGGAGGAGGGCTGAGGTAGGGAAATTGCCCCTGGCCAGCTGGCACCACTTGGCTGGTGGTGACACTGGGAAGTGGCCATTGTCTGTAGCAGCCAGTGTCTAGGGTTCTGGTGCTGTGGCTTCTGGAAAGGCTCAACTTCCATAGTTGCCTTTAAGGCAGCCGCTCTCAGCCGCGGGGTACGCATCATCTCCTAGAGATGCCTTAAAAGGCACATGCTGATGCAGGAGGTCTGGGGAAGCCTGAGAGGCTGCATCCCTAGCACATTCCCAGGTGATGGTGGAGCAAGGTGGCTCCGGCTGCACAGCTGTGCTGGGCAGGGCGCTCCTCAGACCAGGACCCTTGGCCTCATGGGGAACCTGGCAGAAACGCCAATTCTCAAGCCCACTAAAGCTACTAAATCAGACCCTGTGGGATGGGACCCAACAGCCTGTAGGTTAGCAAGCCCTCTGGGTGATTTTGATAGATAACACAATTTGAAAAGCCTTGGTTTCGTCAGACTCTGGGCGTTTGCTAGTAGTAATGCGGGCTCCTTGATCTCCGCATCCTCTCAGATGGCTGCTCGGTGCGATCTTTGCTCATTTAAGCATCTGGAAAATCTGTCATCTAGTGTTTGTCTTTATCCCATTAGCAGCATCTTTGGTAGTTCTGCAGACCAGCTATTACATGTAGCTTTGCAAATACTTTAGCTGAGCGCAAGGTCTACTGGGCTGAGGGTTGGCGGGGAGGTACAGAAGGGTTAGAAGAATCTCCCTCCATTAAAAACAAAAATAAAATAAAAACCACACCACCCAAAGCAATAAGGGCGTCTTAAAACACAGGTTGCTGGGCCACACCCCTGGAGTTTCTGACTCTGCAGGTCTGGGTGTGCCCTGAGTATGCACATTTTTGATACATTCTAGGGGATGCTGTCACTGCCCGGCCAGGGACCATTTTTCAGAACCGCTGGTTTGCAGCACTGGTCATCTCCTTTCGTGCTTTCTCCGTGTCTGGGCAGGTAGGCTATAGGGGATGTGGAGGGGGTGAGGTGGAGGCAGGGGACCCTCAGGCATGAGTGCAGAAGCAAATCCACTCCAGGGCCAGTCCACAATCATTTATTTCATCAGGTGGTGCCAACAGGTAAGTGGTCCTATTATTATTATTATTTTAAGTGGTCCTACTAATACATGTTTCAGGACCCAGGGCCAGAGCTTGGGCTAAGGCAGATGTCCCATGCCCCCTTGGAGGTGGAGCACTTAGGAAAGGCACTTAGACCTCACCCCGCACATACAAAATGGCTTCAGTTTAACCATTAGCAGACGGCGGTGTGGTTCTCCTTTGGAAGTAGATTCCTGACTCCATTGCAGCATTAATGGCCAGGTGGGCATAAGATCTGTAGCACAGGTTCTCTATGCCGCTCTACAAGTTTGGAAGAGAAAAGGATGCCCCCATTGCTCCCCAGACCAATTAAATCAGAACATGGGCTGGAAGGGTCTGGAGCAGAATTGGCCGATTCAGACCTATAGGTGGGCCGGGGATCGCTATGCTACAGACTGACTGCTAGGCACAGGGCCCGGCTTGGGAGTGGGGGACTGCGGGCTCCGCGTTTCTCCAGGACCTGGTCTTCAGCAAGAACTTTCTATGGGGAACAGGTATGGGATTCTGAGATGGAGGGAGCATCCTGGCCCCTGGCCCTACAATAATGAGCAGGTGTTATCTGTTGTCATTTTGAAAATAGTGTCTTATTTGGCTTTTATGACAGAATAAAATATCATGTCAAGAGAGTTCTGTGTAAGGGCTTTTTAAGCCATTACGAATTTTTAAAAGGCACTGTGGGGGCCCAATGTCATGCGCTAAGTCTATCTGATAAGAGGTCACGTGTGTGAGATCTGTGTCTTATTAAAACTGGAGATTATTCCTTGAGTGTTGGAAGATATGACTAGAAACCAAATTCAGGGACTTGCTCTTAAAAAGTACAATGTAGTTTTTTTTCTTTCTTTTTGTAGTTACCATGTGTAATACGAAATATATCTGTATATATTTCAGGTATATATTTGGGGTGCATATAATATGGAAATAAGTGCCCTTATATTTGAAGGAGGAGATAAAACAGTAGCTGTAGAATTCTGGCTATTTTCTCTGTTCTTTGCCAGGTATTTGAAGGCTGGGGAGATGGCTTTCCACTGATGCAACTGACCTCAGTTACCACTAAGGGGTGATCCCCTTCAGGTAATAAACCCATTTAACCCCTGCTTCATTGCCTTCAGAAGGAGGACAAGTCACAATGAGCTTGCTGGTGATGGGTGTTTTGCTGCCCGATGGGTTTCCTTCAAAGGAGACGGTGATATTGTTGATCTTCTTGGGCCGCACGGAGTCTACGGCACGAACAGAGAAGGCTGGGTTCTCCACAATGAAGGAGAAAGTGACCGTATGATAGAAAATGTTCTTGAAGGGGATGACTATGTTGTACCCGGCTCGGATCAGGAAGGGACCCTGGGGCTTCGGGAGCAGAGCCACTCCGAAGAGGGGGATGATATACTCCCCGCCTATAATCGATGACAGCGTCAGGATGCCCTTGGTCTCGCCCAGGTGGCTGGGCTCAAAATAGACTTCCACACTGACTTCGGTGCCTCCTTGAGCCCCTGGGGCTGCGTTAATGATCTTTTCCGTGTGGAAGTCTTGACAGTCAGTCTGAAAGAGGAAGAAATGCACTTGGTTCGCACAGGAGCCCAGAGGACACATGGGTGGCTTGGGCCCACCTGCCTGCCTGCTCTTGGACATCAAGTAACCAATGTTTGTGCGAGGCTGAGCAGGTCATTAAAAGTTGTGCCCTTGGGTGCCTGGGTGGCTCAGTGGGTTAAAGCCTCTGCCTTCGGCTCAGGTCATGGTCTCAGGGTCCTGGGATCGAGCCCCGCATCGGGCTCTCTGCTCAGCAGGAACCTGCTTCCCTCTGTCTGTCTGCCTGCCTCTCTGCCTACTTGTGATCTCTCTCTCTCTCTCTCTGTTAAGTAAATAAATAAAATCTTTAAAAAAAAGTTATGCCCTTGTAAGTCCCTTGGAGAATAGATAATACTAATTATTACCCATTTTATTACAAAGAAATCAAGGCTAAGACATGTTAAGTGACTTGCCCAGAGACACCAAGCTGGGTTATGGCAGTGTGGCCTCTGCTGGGGCTATTCCCCACCCCCATTTTGTTCTTCTTTTCTCCTACACCCATGACAGGCAGAACACTCTGGATCCTCATGGATGTTCTCGTCTGTTAGTTTTGAGCAGAAGTGAAAGGGGTCACTTCCACTCCAAGGCACTCAAATGTCACTGCTCAGGACCCCTTGGGATCTTTTCAGCCCTCTGGTACTATGACTTGTGACATCTGAGCTGGTGGTGGTCCTTCAGCCTGGATCCCCAATGGCTGTGATGAGCAGAGCCCCTGCTGACCCTCACTGGATAGATAGCACAAATGAGGGACAAACCTCTGCTGTTTTAAGCCACTGAGATATTGGGGCTGTTTGTTACTATGGCATAACCTAGCTTCTCCTGACTGGTATGATGGACCGAGAGCCCATGCCTCCTGACTGTAGCCATGGAACCCAGGGCACAAGGTGTACCTCGTAGCTCCCCTTGTTGCCAGGTATGGTCTTATGCTGTTTTGTTCAAGAGGATGTGAGTGGAAGGGATATAGATAACTCCCTGCCATCCCCCCTGGGGCTGGCTGGAATGCAGACATCAGGGTAAGCCGTCTTGGTCCCTGTGGACCAAACAACTCTCAACAGAGGGAAGAGCGTCAGGACCGAAGTCTGGACGCCCGATGTCATGGAGCTGCTGTTTCAGCCTAAACTGCTCATGTTCACACTGTTATCTCAGAGAAGAATAACTTTTACTTTGTTGTTATTTGGGGTTTCTGTTTCAGTGGTTAAAACTGGATTCCAACTTACGTAATAGGTAACATACATAAGCATTTACTATGAGCCAGGCTCTATGCAGACCGTTTCACAGGCATCCTTTAAAAGCTTCAGAGCAATCCTGTGAGGTTGGGGTTTTATTACCATTTCTAGAAGAGTTTCGAGAGCTTTAGTAAAGTATCTGAGGAGTAAGTGGCGAAGCCAGGGTTCAAATCCAAGGCTGTTGGATTTCACAGCCTATACTTGTGACCACTAAGCACTACTGTCTCTTCTAGTGACCACCGTCATGCTGTGGGAAGCATAGCTCCCACCCCTCACCCCATCCCAGCTTGTTAAGGTAGAGTCTGTAAGGAAGAACCCAGGCCTGATAGTGTTTGTTTCTAGCTGGGAGTTTTCAGGCTAGATGAAAACCCTGACTCCCTCTGCACCCCCTGTATCCTCCTCCTATTATTTTTAAGCTCAGACTTCTGGCCAGGGGAGGGAAGAGGGTCGGATAGTGGCTGCTCACCCTGCAGTAGTATTCGGTCTTCTGCCGGGTGTAATTGATGAACTTGGCAAAGATGCTCTGACCACTGCCAAGAATGGCCTGGAAGTGGATGGGCTTTTCAGGCAGTGCTGGCGTGGCCTTCAGACTGAGCTCATACAGGTAGTAGCCCAAATCACTGTTGTGCAGTGTTAGTCTCCCAAACGTTTCTCCAGCTCTCAGCGGCTGGAATTCAAATGTGAATGTGCCCTGCAAGAGAAGACAGAGGCTCCTATAAGGCCGAGAGTCCAACGCATACCTTCCCACACAGGACCTCAGAGTAGGTTGGTGGGTAAAATGGTGCTTCACAGCAAATGCTCACACTGATCTCGAGCCCGGGGAATCTCTGTCCAAATAGCCCTTTTTCTCCTTTGTATTCTTTCTAGCTTTCCCTAGAAATACCTAGGGGTATTTATATATCTGGAATCTCTTTGCGTCTAACAAGTATTAGATCGTCTCTTGAGAGCACACACGTATGGTAATGGCAGTGAGTTTTACCAGCAGGAGGGCTGAAGGTCAGCAGCTCCTTCTTTGCTCTTAGCCAATCTCAGGACAGCTTCCTGGGTTCCACCTTCTTTTGGGCCAGATTTTCTCTTCCTCCTTCTACTATCACCCATGGCAAAACAAAACCAGGACCAAAGAGTATGGCTTATAATAACAAAATAAGGGAAACAACTCAAATGAGTTAGCAGTAAGAACTCGGCTAAATAAATCATAGTTTATCCACGTTGGTGGAAAAGTATGTAGCCATTAGAAAGGAAGAGGCAGAGCTATAAACATTGCCATGAAAGGTGGTGGTGTTGATACTGTAAGTCAAAGGAAGGACATTCCATAAATGTATATAAAGCATGTGCCTATTTTTGTGAAGAAGAATATGTCTATGCAGGTACAGAAAAGAGACAGCAAGGATGTGTATCAGATTGTTACCAGTAGTTATCTTAGGCTGAAGGAAATGGGGTTTAGGGACTTTGATTTTCTCTTCCATATACTTTTGTGTAGTTAAAATCTTGTATTTATTCTGAGGTGGTATTTTTTCTTTTTTAAAAAAGAACTAGTTCTTCTCATTGATGAATAGAATAAAAAGAGGGTATCATTAAAGTTGTTGTAGCTGTTGAACCGAAAAGAATACAGTATACAAATTTAGATGATTTTACCACAATTTAAAAAATTAGATGAGAACGGACAAATGCATGAAAGATGTAACTTACAAATCCAGACTCAAGTAGATAAAGAAAACCTACGTATTTTTGTAACCATTAAAGAGATTTAAGCAATAGTAAAAAAAGATTTCCCTTAACAAAATTCCAGGATCGTAAAGATTTACTTGTAAGTTCTATTAGACAATCTAAGTATTCCACAAATTCACCCAAAGAAGAGAAAAAGAGGGAACCCAGTTCAGAGAGCATGGTTTTGAGACCAAAACCCGACAAGGCTAATAGAAAAGTGGATGCCATTCTCTGCTCCCCCAAACATACATACAAAGTGCCCAATAAAAATGTTACCCAAACTGAATCCAGCAATATATAAAGAAGATAATGTTCTGTGACAAAGATGGATTTATTCCATGAATGAAAAATTGGTTTAACATTAGAAAAACCAGTCAGTTGCCACACTGACATTAAAAGGAGAAAAAAGAGAAGAGTCAAACATCTCGATACAGTAAAGGCATTTGATAAAACTCTATATCCATTTATGGAGTTAAAAAAAAGTTATTAGAAAATTAGGAAGAGGGGGGAACATCCTTAATTTGATAAAGGGTATTTATAAGAAATCCAAAATAAACACAATAAATGGTGAAACTTTGAAAGTTTGCCCTTCAAGATTGGGAACAAGGCAAAGATGCTGTTTATTGCCTTTCTAGTCAACATTGTTCTGCATGTTCTGGGTGGCCCTCTAAGGCATGAAAAGGAAATTAAAGGAAGAAGTTTATAATGGAAGAAACAAAATTGTATTTACACACAGATGACAGGATTATACATGCAGAAAACTTAAAAATCTATAATTGAAATTATTATTATTGATAAGTGAATTATTTAAGGTGGTTGGTTATAAAGCCAGTATACAAAAAGTTAAAAATAGACCTACCCTGTGTTCTAGCAATTGCACTACTGGGTATTTACCCAAAGAATACAAAACCACTAATTCAAAGGGATATGTTCACCCTGATGTTTATTGTTTTTTTTTTTATTTTTTTTAAGATTTTATTTATTTATTTGACAGAGAGAAAGATCACAAGCAGGCAGAGAGGCAGGCAGAGAGAGAGGAGGAAGCAGGTTCCCCACTGAGCAGAGAGCCCGACGCGGGGCTCGATCCCAGAACCCTGAGATCACGACCCGAGCCGAAGGCAGCGGCTTAACCCACTGAGCCACCCAGGTGCCCCCACCCTGATGTTTATTGAAGAATGATTTACAACAGCCAAATATCGAAGCAACCAAACTGTCCACTGATTGATGAATAGATAAAGAAGAGGTGGAATATAGACCACCAATGGAATATTACTCAGCTATCAAAAAGAATGGACGCTTGCCATTTCCAATGACATGGATGGATCTAGAGAGTATAATGCTAAGCAAAACAACTCAGCCAAAGAAAGACAAATGCCATATGATTTCATGCATAGGTGGAATTTAAGAAAACAAATGAGGAAAGGGAAAAAAAAGACACATCAAGAAAGAGAATCTGAAGGTTACGAGAGGGGAGGTGGATAGTGTGATGGGAGAAAGAGGTGGTGGGGATGAGGGAGAGCACTCGTGGTGAGGAGCACGAGGGGACGTTATGGAAGTGTGCAATCCCTATATCGGACACCTGAAACCAATATAACGCTGTGTGTTAACTAACTGAAATTAAAATTAAAACTTTAAAAGCCAAAAAATAAAGGCAAAGTCAATACCCCAAAATCATGAATACTGTTATATACTTGCAACAATAGAAAATGAAATTTTGAAAAGGTTTTACAACAGTATCAAGATAAACAAAACCTAGAAATAAATCTAACAAAAGATGAATAAGGCTTCTACACAGAAAACTAAAAAAATCTATTATTGAGGAAATTAAATAAGAGGACTTAAATAAATGGAGACGTGCTCATGGATTGGAAATCTCGAGAGCATAAAGACTGGAATACTCTGTGACAGATATCCTCCAGAATAGCCCCCAGTGAGTCCTGCCTCCTGCCACTCACACTCTTGAGTCATCCGCTCCCATGTTGGACCAGGGCTGGTCCATGTGACCCCCAGTACACAGCAGAGAGATGGCATATCACTTCTGAGATTAAGAGGAGAAGAGTGGTTTCTGTCTTGGGGATGATCTTCTCCTTTGCTCTCTCAGCTTCTCTTAGGTCCCTCGCTCTGGGGGAAGCAAGTTGTCATGTTGAAAGCAGCTCTGGGGAGAAGTGTACACGGTGAGGAACTGAAGCCTTGAGCCAACAGCCAGCAAGGAACGGAGACCTTTCCAACAACCACATGAGTGAGTCTGGAAGCAGGTTACCCAGCCCCAGTCAAGCCTTTTAGGTAACAACGGACTCCAACCTCATGAAGGATCCTCAACCCAAACCACCCAGCTAAGCTGCTGCTCTTGGATTCCTGAGCCTCAGAAACGGGGTAGTAATAAACGCTTGTGGTTTCAAGTTGCTAATTTTTAGGGCAACTTATTATGGACCAACCGGTAGCTAATACATTCTAAAAATAATCCAATCAAAATCCTAACAGGTTATTTAATGTTTTTGGAGGAATGGGACAAGCTGATTAAAAAAAAATTATTTATTTATCTGACAGACAGAGATCACATGTAGGCAGAGAGACAGGTGGAGAAGGGGCGGGGAAGCAGGCTTCCAGCTGAGTAGAGAGCCCCATGTGGGGCTCGATCCCAGGACCCTGGGATTATGACCTGAGCCAAAGGCAGAGGCTTACCACACTGAGCCACCCAAGCTTGAGGTGCCCCAAGCTGATTTATATGGACATGCAAAGGGCCAAGAATGGCCAAGATATGCTTGAAGAACAGGAATATAAGAGATGATCAAGTCTTAATATAACACTATCAGAAGGACAGTATGTTTTTAATTTAGTAATGTAGCTTCAAATTACATAGAACAAAAACATGACAGAACTACAAGGACAACAACAACAAAAAAGGACTACGAGGACAAATGGACAAATCCCCATCACAGTGGTGACTTTAACATACTCTCTTAAATCTGACCAAACAAGTAGACTAAAGTATCAGAGAATTAACAGCAAAATGGCAAACACATATTTTTTAAAAAATATATGCAGTTTTTTTTTTTTTTTAAAGATCATCTATTGAGCCGTAAGGCAAGTCTAAACAAATTCTAGAGGACTGAAACAATGTGGAAGATATTGCCTGACCACAAAATTATTTGAAAAACAACATGTAGAAAAATCCCCACATTTGGAAATGAAGAAACACTTACTAATAACCCATGAGTCAAAAAAGAAGTATTCATAATAATGTAAGTTAGAACATTTTTGAACTTAATGATAAAAAATGCTGCATAAAAAATTTGTACACTGCAGGGGGGGCTTCTATTCTAAATGTGTGTATGGAAAAATAAAGAGGACTAGAAGTAAATGCACTAAGCACCAAGCATTCAGCTTGGAAATGAGATAAAGCACCAGTAACACAGGAAGCAGAAAGAAGGAAATGATTAAAAGCCGAAATCAAGCAACTTAGAAAACAAACGTACAATAAAGAGTACAAATAAAACCAAAAGATGTCTTTTTGAATATAAGATAGAAGACTGAGGGACCTCTAACAAAACAGAGCAAGAAATAGAAAGCACAATAACCAATATTAGAAATGAGAAAAGAACATCATTTAGAAGAGGTGGTAAGAGGATATTAACAATGTTGTGTCAATATTTTGAGAATACGGATCAAATAGCATGCTCCTGTTACTGATTCAGGAAGAACCAGAAAATTTAAACAGTTGAATAGCTCATTTGAGGAACCAAGTCAGGAGCAGACAGTCTTCCCCAAAAGAAATCACCAGGGCTCAGTGGCTTCATCTGTGAGTTGAGGAAGACCTAACTTCAATCTTTCATAAATTCTTTCATGGGATCGAGACAGCAGGGAAATCCCCGACTCTTCTTCTATCGCTAGCAGAAAGGATGCTCAAATTGGGCAAGAAGACAAGAAAGGAAAACTGGTCCATTCTCACTCAAGAGCAAGGAGGCAGATCTCCCACACAGGCTGTTACCCAACTGAGGTCAATCTGCTTGTAAAAAGGTAAATTAAGATCACAAGGCGCTATTAGTTTATCCCAGGTTTTATCAGGTTGGTAAGCCTTTAAAAATGTGACAGTGCTGAAAGTTTGTCAAACCTCATTACTGACCAGAGGTTACCTCCTGGTTAGCAGTTACAAGCCTACACCCCCTACAACCCTGTGATTCTCCTGCTAGGTGCACACTGTGGACAGACACACGCCATGTACAGCAGGAAGGCACTTGTGTGGTGAGGTCTGTGGCAGCATTTTTAATGATGGCCCAATGCTAAAACCAACACACGTGTCTGGCCGCAGTAGAAAGGATATCTAAATTGTGGTATGGTCATGTGATGGAATATTATACAGCGATGGGGGTGAGTGAACCTCAGCTGTGTGCGTCAACGTGACGGCCGTCATGACATAAGACGTTAACAGCAAAAACCATAAAATGTTAAAGAGTGTTTATAGTATGATTTCTTTTTTTTAAAAAAAGATTTTATTTATTTGACAGACAGAGATCACAAGTAGGCATAGAGGCAGGCAGAGAGAGAGCATGGGGAGTGGAGGGGGGGGAGCAGGCTCCCTGCCGAGCAGAGAGCCCGATGCGGGGCTCAATCTCAGGACCCTGGGATCATGACCTGAGCTGAAGGCAGACGCTTTAACCCACTGAGCCACACAGGCACCCTGTACAATTTCTTTTGTGCGAAGTTCAAAAATGGCAAATCTAAGCCATACGGCTTAAAAGCAAGAAATTTATAAAATGAGGACAGTGATAACTTTTAGGAGCGAGGGACAGTACTGTGAGTGGAGACAGAGGTTTCCGGGTGGTGGCTATTTTTTACGTCGTGGACTGGGTATTGGCTATACAGATATTTCTTCTTAAACATGTTTTAATATATATATGTGCATATGTTACACATATATATTAAGTATATATGTGTGTGTTATACATTCCTGCATAGATTTTTTTATAATTCATGATGAAAAATATAAAGACAAAATGAAGGGCCTGGTGACTCTCTGAAGAACAAAACAGATTTTGGGTTCTGAAGGGGAAGGAAGAACTGGAGTGGGCACAGGGACTAAGCTCAAGTTGGAGAAATAGAAGGAATTTAAAAAAAATTATTATTATTTTTTAAGATTTTATTTATTTGATAGACAGAGATTACAAGTAGGCAAGAGAGGCAGGCAGGGAGAGAGAGGAGGAAGCAGGCTCTGTGCGGAGCAGAGAGCCCGATGCGGGGCTCGATCCTAGGACCCTGGCATCATGACCTGAGCCGAAAGCAGAGGCTTTAACCCACTGAGCCACCCAGGCTCCCCAATAGAAGGGATTTTGAAGGAATCTGGACAGTGAGAGTTTGGAGCCCTAGACTGAAGAGTCCAAAGAAAGTTCCTCAGAATTCCAGGCCGCGTGTTCCCAGGTGGGCGCAGGCTTCCTGTGCCTCCCTCCTGCGGGGATCTGCGTATGAGCAAGTGTGTGTGTGAACGGTGCACATGCTGGTCACGCCATAAAGTTACGTCCCTTGCTTTCCCTTTCACCACACCCATTCTACATTACCTTTGTAATTAGCAAACACCAAAAATAGTTGTAATTCGAACAAATCAGACAAGCATAGGACAGAGGCGAGTCTTGGTAGTTAGTAAGTTCCTTTTACATGTGTGAACCAAAGTGCTCACGTGCCCGTGTTTATGTGAGGACTCGGGCAGAAGGGGGAAAGGGAGATCAGGAGTGGGGCTGAGGGACCGTCCCCTGCCTTCCCAACCACTGTCAGGGTGGGCCCAGCCTCAAGGATGCCACCCCCCACAGGCAGGTATCGGGGGCCCCTGGAAGCTGGCCGGCACCGTACCTCGGAGTTGGCAGGCACCACAAACTGAGAGGGCAGGCTGATGTCAGGCACCCTGCATTCCGTGGAGAAGGTCACCAAATAGGGCAGGGGGTTCTCCACCTTGATGGAGGCTGACGTGCTCTGCCGGACGGGGCTCGTCATCTCGATGGTTTTGATGACGCCTGAAGGGATGACCCTGAAACTCACCAGGTAGTGTAAGAACTCACTGGTCACTTCGTTTCGGAAGATCACCTGGGTTCACAGGGAGAGGGGGAGGCATCAGGGCAGGGGAGTGGTGAGTGGAGGGGCTCCTGCTGTCTCAAGGAGCTCTGTCTCTCTGCTAGCGTGGCCTGGGGACATGAAGCAGGTCCCGGGCTGACACCCGCACTCCTACACGGTCTGCACCCCCACCAGCCAGCCTTTCTCCTGCAGGGTTCTGCTCTGGCTCCTCCCAGGTGAGAGCTGATGGAACAGCCCGGGTTTGCTGAGAAGAGGCCAGAGCAGCACTGTCTAGTGCTGAAGGTGAAGGTGTCCGGGGGGACCGCTGGCTGACCCCGGAAAACAAGCAAGCCCTCAAGAGGTAGTGGGCTTCCCTCCTCTGCTAGTTGCTGCTGGAACCCACAGAAATATCAATAATGGTAATGACAGCATCTAACATTTAGTGAACGATTCCTGTGTGCTAGGCCCTAGAAGTACTTGTTTCATGTACACAACTTGTAGGCAGCATTATTATTCCCCTTGCTGTTTCCCATCTTTCTTTTGTTTTTGTTTGGTTTTGTTATAGTTGTTTTTTCCCCCAGGAAACTGAAGTTCAGCAAGGTTAAGTATCAAGGTTAAGTATCCTGCCAAGTATCCCATGCGGAGAGAAGTGTCAGAGCCAGATCTGAACAAGGTTGACGAGACTCCAGAGCCTACCCTTGTGACCGCAGAACATTGTCTCCTCACCCCTGTGGCAGACACGACAAGCTTCTGGTGCCAGTAAACCCAGATTTCTATTGGTATCATTTTCCCTTAGATTGAAGAGTCCTTATTAGTGTGTTGTCCAGTGATGCAAGTCTGCTGGCAATAAATTCTCTTATGTCCTTTTATCTGAAAAGATCTCCATTTTAAAGGATATTTTCAGTGAATGGAGAATTTTTGGTTGATAGCATTCAGCATTTTGCAGATGGTTTCCATTATATCTGAAGAGAAGTCAGTGGTCATTTTTATTATTGTCTCCCATATGCAAGACTTTTTAAAAAAAGATTGTTTATTTATTTATTTGACAGGGATCACAAGTAGGCAGAGAGAGAGAGGAGGAAGCAGGCTCTGTGGTGAGCAGAGAGGCTGATGCAGGGCTCAATCCCAGGACCCTGGGATCATGACCTGAGCCAAAGGCAGAGGCTTTAACCCACTGAGCCACCCAGGCACTCCTGTAACAGATTTTTAAATATCTGTTTGTTTTATCTTTTTCTCTTTATCTTTGGTTCTCAGCAGTTTTACTATGATGTGCACAGACATGATTCTCTCATATATCATGGTTTTCTTTATGTTTTTCCGGCTTGTGGTTTGCCAAGTTTCTTGGATCTGTAAATATATCTATTTTTAAAATCATAGCAGGGAAGTTTCACAAAATTTTTTTCAAATAGTTTTCTTTCTTTTTTTGTGTGTGGTATGGTAGTCACGATGCAATACATCATTAGTATTTGATGTAGTGCATTCCATGATTCATTGCATATAACGCCCAGTGCTCCATGCAATCCATGCCCTCCTTAATACCCATCACTGGGCTCACCCATCCCCTCCCCCACCCCCAAACCCTCAGTTTGTTTCTTAGAGTCCACAGTCTCTCATAGTCCTGCCCTATTCTCACTCTCTTCTCATTACTCATGTATTAGAAAATTGTATATTTTCTCACAGGTTCCCAAGGCACTGGTTCCTTTTATTCAATCTTCTATCTTTTTAAAAAAAATTAATTTTTTTATAAACATATAATGTATTTTTAGCCCCAGGGGTACAGTCTGTGAATTGCCAGCTTTACACACTTCACAGCACTCACCACAGCACATACGCCCCGCCAATGTCCATAACCCCACCACCCTCTCCCGACCCCCTCCACCAAGCAACGCTCAGTTTGTTCTGCGAGATTTAGAGTCTCTTATGATTTGTCACCCTCTCGATCATTTATTCTTTTCATTTATTCTTTTCCTAACCCCCAACCCCCCCATGTTGCATCTCCACTTCTTCATATGATATCATATGATAGTTGTCTCTCTCCACTTGACTTATTTCGCTAAGCATGATATCCTCTAGTTCCATCCACATCCTCGCAAATGGCAAATCTTTTATCTTTTTATTCAATCTACTATTAAGCACATCCAGTGAAACTTCATTTTGGTTTATTGTAGTTTTCAATTCTAGAATATCCATTTGGTTCTTTTTTTATAGTTTCCATTTCTCTGCTGAGATTCCTTACCTGTCCATATTTAATTATTTAAAATATTTTCTTTTAGTTCTAAACATGTTTATAATAGCTCTGAGGTCTTTGTTTGTTAAATCCAGCATCTCACCCATCTTGGAGTTCATTTTCATTGACTGTATTTTTCTTGACTATGAGTCACATTTCCCTGCTTCATCACAAGTCTAGTAATTTCTGCTGATGCACTGGATGTTGCTGGTCATCATTGTAGAGATTCTCGATTCTGTTATAGTCCTTGAAAGAGTGTTGATTTTATTCTAGGAGGCAGTTCAATCATTGACTTATTGACCTATCACCTTAAAGTTGTGTAGCTTTTGTTAGAGCAGATGTATGGGAAGCTCAAAGTGTTTCTCAAGACCTTCCAACTTTGTGGAAGACCTTCCAAATTTTATCCTCCCTGATCTTGTAGGTGCTTAGTTTTAGGCTTTTTAAGGATCTAAAAGGACTTATCCTAAGGGCATGGTCCTTTCTTTTGGCCTTTCTGGTATTTCAACTGGATTCTTAGGATGTTGGTGAGATGTTCATGCAACCTCTTCACTCTGGCCGAGCTAAACCTCCAAAGTACCCCAGCACTGATTACTGCATCTTTGTTCGTTTATCAGCTCTTTTGGAAGCTGTTCTCTGATGAATCCCATGTAGTCTCATCTTGTGCATGTGCAGGACAACTCTCAGCCAAAGACTTTGAGGGGGGCTTCCAGACAGATTGCGGTCTCCCTCCCCTCCCACCCCCAGACTCTGCCCCTCCATGCATTACTCCCTCCACTCCTCTCCCACCCTGTAGAGAACAGCTATTTCAACCATATCAAACTCTGATTTCTGCATTTTCAGTTCAATGGGGGCAGCTGTGCTTTGCTTAGACTTCAGCTCCCTGCACTGCAGTCAGGAAATTGTCCCTTGGTAGTGAGCCAGGACAATTATGGAGATTCATCTCATTAGCTTTTCTTCTCTTTGATGGATTGCAGTATTGTGCTGCCTGTTGTCAATGCCTGAGAAGACTTGCCTCAGATATTTTGTCCAGTTTTATGATCATTTATGGTGGGAAGAGTAGTTACTCCATTATAGTCACAAAAAGTGCTTTTGCTTTTTAAAGAACTTTTGTTAATTTTAATACATATTATTGTAAAGAGACTCTGTGATCTGGGTTCACCATCATTTTTACTTAACGCTTTAAAACATATATTTACTTATATTTTTCTGTTCACATCTACAGTTTATGACTATCTTTACTCTTTCCCTACCCTTCTGATGAATGAAAGAACATCTTTCATTTCCCTATTTGTTTCCCAATGAATGAGAAAATATTTTTCATTGTCTTATTCTTCCCCTGGCTAATTCCTATATTGAGGCCATATGAAATGTTCATTTCAGATTGCTTTTCAACAATTATTTGAAATTACCTATCAATTGAATTTTGATTCTTTGTTCATTGTATCCTTATGTTTTCCTCTTGAATTCACTTACTTTTTAAAATTTTGCTAATTCAAAAACTTTTATTTTTACAGTACTTATTTCAAACAAGGATTATATATATATGAGTGGGTTACTTTGAGTTGTTGCATCTTTTAAAATGTCTTTATTTTGTCCTCATAATAGTTTTGTTTGTAAAAAGTTCTAGATTGAACATCACTCTAAGTTATATGAATAGCTTACTCCATTGCCCCCCCCCCCCTTTTCTTTTTTGGAAGAAAGAGAGTGAGCATGCACATATGCACATGAGATGGGGATGGGGTGGGGCAGAGGGAGAAGAAGAGAGAAAATCTAAAGCAGGCTCACAGGCTCCATGTACCGTGTGGAGCCCAACACAGGACTCAAGTTCATGACCCTGAGATCATGACTTGAGCCAAAATCAAGAGTCACACTTACTGAGCCATCCAGGTGCCCCTCCCCATTTCTTTTCTTTTTTTTTTTTTAATTTTATTTATTTATTTGACAGAGATAGAGAGCACAAGCAGGCAGAGCAGCAGGCAGAGGGAGAGGGAGAAGCAGGCACCCTGCCAAGCAAGGAGCCCGACATGGGGTTTGATCCTAAGACCCTGGGATCATGACCTGAGCCAAAGGCAGTTGCCTAACCAACTGAGCCACCCAGCACCCCCCCCCCCCCATTTCTTGTATTCAGAGTTACCATGAGAAATCTGATGTTACTGCCAATAGTGCAAGAGGGTTCCCTGTTCTCCACATCCTTGCCAATACCCATTGTTTCCTGTGTTAATTTTAGCCATTCTGACAGTTGTGAGGTAGTATCTCATTATGGTTTTATTTGTATTTCCCTGATGATGAGTGACGTTGAGCATCTTTTCAAGTGTCTGTAAGCCATCTGGATGTCTTCTTTGGAAAAGAAGTCTTTTCTTTTTGTCTTATGCCTACTTTTTAACTGGATTATTTGATTTTTGTTGGATTTCTTATTAGGTGGATATTAGAACTCTTTGATTTATATTTTATATCTTACATTTCCTTTCACTCTTTTTTTTAGAAATAGCTTTACTGAGATGTGATTCGCATACCATATAATCCACTGATTTAAAGTGTACAATTTAGTGGTTTTTAGTATAGCCAAAAAGTGATGCAAGTATCACCACAATCACCCCTCCATGCATTACTCCCTCCACTCCTCTCCCACTTAAGCACGTATCTCATTTGTGATGATACATTCACAGTACCACTAATGCCCTTCTCCTTTCATTGGACTGTGCATTCCCTGCAGACTGAGGCTCTGCCTATTTCTGATCATTGCTGTGTTGCCAACACTCAGTATAGTATGTGGCAGACATGCTCATAGGTACTTGTTGCACTAATGAATGAATTAGGAGAAACGACTGATGCATGAAAGACCCGTGGTGGCTCGGAGTTGAATGAATCCTGGCTCTGACATTACTAGCTGTGTGTACTGAGTGTTCAGTATGGTGCTAGTCACTATCAGCACTCAAAAAAAGGGATCTTTTCTTATTATTGTGGTCCGATGTTTGCCGGCCCAGATTTATTTACTGCTCAGGGATTTTCATGATTCTCCTGCCTTGCATGTTTGGTGTGGGTCCACATGATGGATGGAGGGCCCTGCCATCTGCCTCCATCATAAAGAGGCTGGGAATCCTGAATGCCTTTGCCAGGTCACTAAATGGTTAGCACAACAGGATAAGGACAGGCTGGCAGTGGGAGGACATCTTCACTCCCTAACACCAGGGTCATCATCCTCAGGGGCAAACCCCCAGGGCTCCAGGGAAATGCTTTTAACATGTAGATACCTTTGCACTGTATAGTCCCTCCTTGTGGGAAAAGAAATTCAGCTTGTAGTCTTTCTTGGAGCCAGACAGGACATCAATGTAATCAAGGCCTTTTAAGGTGACGCTTAGGTCTGGCTTCTCTGGTTTTATCATTTCCACAATGACCCGGAATCTGGAGGGGGGACACAGGAGCACATGGAGAGAGGACAGAGAAAATGAGACCGTCTGCCCAAAGGATTGAAGGAAAGGTGCTATTTCTGCTCTTGACTTTGTGACAAGCACATGGGTCCAGGGCTCTGGTCTTCACTTTGTCTCTAACAACACCCATTACAATTTATCAACATCTGTTACATGCCAGGTGCTGAATCAGTGCTCCACATGTGTTCCTAGTGACACAGGGAGGTACATATGATGTCATCACCTCCATCTGACTAATGGGGAGATAGAGGCCAAGAGGAAACATGCTCAGATAACATGACTAGTTATTGGTAGAACCAGGATTCACACTTAGGTCTGGGCCTCCATCCGCTATGCTACCTGGCAGCCTTCAGTAAGAAAGTCTCTTCTTCAAGCCTTTGGCTCCTTCTCTGTCAAAGAAGGGGACCAGGCTGCTGGTCCTCAACCTTCTCTAGACCTTGTACTCTACTCCACTCCCACTGGAACTAAAGATCCAAGGGACATCCTTCTCTGGCCAGTGGCTTAGGTGATATGGTAGAGCACCCAATAATAACCACCACAATTCTTATTTTGAAAATAATAACAGCTAACATTTACTGAGCACTTATTTCATGCCAGGACCCAGTCCAGGAGACTTAGGTAATTGGCTATGCACGGATAGCCCTGGGTGTCTGGAAGCTTAGAGGTCAGGAAGGGCCTGGCCACATCAGGGAAATGCGGCTCTGAATCTTTCAGCCCCTCAGTGTCTTCTGGAGGCGCTGACCAGTGGAAAGGCCAGGCTCCCTCCATCTCCTCCACTCTGACCCCTCGCCCCACTCTCTCACCTCTGGGGCTTGTTAAGCCAGTTGTTGATTGGCAGGAGTTCAACGTAGGGCGTCTTACATGGTACTTCACGGAAGATGTTGGCCACGGCTTTGGGGAGCTCGGCAACCCCATGCAGCACATATAGCCAGCCAGTCCCATCGGGGAGGGGGAAGAAGAGGGTGCCCTGAGGAGGAGAAGCATGGTCAGAATGGCACAGAAGGTCCCTTGTTAGCTACTGCTCAGGCATAGTAGTGACTCAGGGTTAACAGAGGCCCTCACGTAAGCATAACTCTTAGAAATCAGCTTGGTAGTATGTTTCAAGAGTCATAAACACGTTCATATGCATTTGAACCAGGAACCCCACCCTAAGGAACTTCAGAGTCTCAGGCTTTACCAGTTGAGCTAGCTGGCAGCCTTATCCCAGTGAACTTAAAAATCCTTGCAGAGGAAAAAGCTGCGTGCACGTGCACGCGCGTGCATGCACACACACACATACACATTAAAATCACTTATAATATTGATTAAAATTTGGTAATAACTTTCATATTCAACAACTAGGGAATGTCAAATAAATTATGGAACTCTCATCCAAAGAAATATTAGACAATCATTAAACATGATGATCACGAAGACTAGTGAAACAGAAAAATGTTCATGATATGATGTAAAGTGAAAATAAACAGAAGGCAAAATTGGGTATGCTGATGGCAGCTACGGCTGTATCTGAGTGAGGGCTGGTAGTGAAGAGAGAAGAGAATAGTTCTCCTTTTTTAAGGGTGGGTGATTGCAACTTCTTTCCTTTTTTATTTTTATGACAGCCACGATGATAAAAATTTGTGCAGTTAAGCTAAATATTAACTGCTTGATGCTTAGTCCAGGACTCTTTCCAGAACTGTGTCCCTCATTCTAAGAGAATCTCCTATACATGATAACATGTGGGCACCGAGAGAGCCTTTGGACTCAATAATCTGCATGATTCCCTGTTATTCCAACATTGTTAGAGGTGTCCCCTTTATTTGAACATTCCTGAGCCTCCAAATTCTGTATCCTTAGCTCGTTTGCACCACTCTTCCCCCTCCAAACACACACGGAAACCCACGGGGGTGGGGGAAGCCTCCGTCTACCTGATGTTTGCGGTTCTCCAAGTTCATGGTGCGGGGTCTGTAGGTGATCTCATAGGGCTTGTTTTGCTGATGGGGCTCCAGGGTGATGAACTCAGGCCCCTCCCAGTGCTCACCCTCAAAGATGGGGTGCAGGTTCCAGGTCTGGTTGGTACGGTTTGAAAGCATGATGGTCTGCGTGTGCTTGGAGCGCACCTGGCAGGTGAAGTTCACCACCTGGAAGAAAGCAGGCACCTCAGGCAGGCAGTGCAACTTATAAACGAGGAGTTCTAAGAAACGTTTAGGCTGGAGATACATATTTGGGAGTTGAGGGTACAGCAGTGTTTTGCTTTGCTTTGTTTTGTTTTTTTAAGACCAAGAAACTGGATGAGATTATCAAGAAGTTAATTGGTTTTAGAAACAAGAAGAAATTAAAGAACTAATTCCTGGCTGGCACATGCCCACGTTAAGAAAAATCAGAAGAGGAGATGAGATGGAGCATCTAATAAGGTAGGAAAAACCCAGGAAAGGGAGGGATCCTAGGAGCCAAGTGAGGGAAGTGTTGGAAGGATCCTCCTTCAAGGGACTTGTTCAAGGTTCAATGCTATCAACAGGTCAACAGTTGAGAACTGACCACCGAATGTAGCCATGGGGACACTGTGGCAGTGGTGGTAAGGAGAGTCAATAGATTAGGAGACAGGAACAGAATTCAGCAATAGACCCGCCCCTGTACGGTCAAATGGTTTCTGAAAAAAGTGCAAAGGTATTTCAAATGGAGAAAGGGTGCACTTTTCAACCATGTCCATATCCCAAAACATACAAGGAGATGAATTTTGATCCATATCTTGCACTACATACAAAAACTCAAAACAGATTGAAGATCTAATTGTAAAATCTGTGTCCTGCATATATGAAGAACTCTCAAAACTCAATAAGAAGAAAACCAACAATCTAGTTAAAGAGATGGAAAATTTGAACAGATACTTCAACAGAGATGATATATGGAGGCAAATAAATGCCCACAAAGATGCTCAGCATCATGTGTCATCAGGGAACTACAAATTAAGAAACACAAGGAGACACCACCACATATTTATTAGAATGACTAAAATTAAAACAACCGACTATACCAAGTGTTGGCAAGATGTAACATAAGTAGAAATGTCAGCCATTGCTGGTAGAAATGTAAAATGACACAACCACGTTGGGAAACAGTATGGTTTCACTTATTTGTGTATCATAACAAAAAGCATGGAGGACATGGGGAGTTAGAGAGAAGGGAGTTGGGGTAAATTGGAAGGGGAGGTGAATCATGAGAGACTATGGACTCTGAAAAACAATCTGAGGGGTTTGAAGCAGCGGGGGGGTAGGAGGTCGGGGTACCAGGTGGTGGGTATTATAGAGGGCATGGATTGCATGGAGCACTGGGTGTGGTGAAAAAATAATGATACTGTTATGCTGAAAATAAATAAATTAAAAAAAAATGAAAAAAAAAAAGTAAATATATGCCTGCTCTATGACCCAGCCATTTCACTCCTAGATATTTACCCAAGAAAATGAAAGCATATGTTCTTGCCAAGACTTGTAAGGACATGTTCATAGCATACTGTATGATTCCATTTATTTATTTATTTATTTATTTATTTATTTTTAAAGATTTTATTTATTTGTTTGAAAGAGAGAGACACAGCGAGAGAGGGAATACAAGCAGGGGGAGTGGGAGAGAGAGAGAAGCAGGCTTCCTGCTGAGCAGGGAGCCCAACATGGGGCTCTATCCCAGGACCCTGGGATCATGATCTGAGCCGAAGGCAGATGCTTAACCAACTGAGCCACCCAGGCGCCCCTGTATGATTCCATTTACATAACACTCTTGAAATAATGGTATTACAGAGATGAAGACTGGGTGTCATTTTTAGCATAAGTGGTTTTTACCGTAAGTGGAACAGAGTCCACTCTCCGGTTTCTGTGGACATGGCTAGCAGAGGGTTAACCCAAGCCCCATTCTCCTCCTTTTTTTTTCATGAGAGAGGAGAGAAAGGTGTGTACCCTTTCCTTACAGAGCTTGTAAGAGAAGTCGATCTAGCCAGAGACAGCCGTGCAAGCTTCCCTGAGAATGTGATGCTTGAGCTGAGAGCTGAAGAGTGAATAGGAATGAACTAAATGAAGAGGGAAAATGAATATTGCAGCAGTGGGAACAGAATATGCAAAAGCCCTGTGGCAGGGGCCAGGGAGCAGGTCTGAATGTCTGGTGTTGGCACCGAGAACTGTTTGAACGAGTCACTCGTTTCTAATTGCGGAGCTTGCCGGGCCCCCTCCAGCTGCTGGCCCATCTGTGAGCAGCATCTACTGACCTCTTTTACTGCAGGAGGTCCCACACAGACTCCAGAGAGGGTCAGGCTCAGGGGATTGCCTCCCTGGATGAAGCAGAGCAAGTTTTTGTAGAGACTCTCCTTGCCCACTTCAGTGGGATGGTAGGTCACTTCGAAAGAAACCTCCATGCCTGCAGTGATATAGCCTTCTTCTGGGCTGATGGAGAAATGAGGCTCAAATTTTTTGACATCCCACTTAAACCTTTTCCAAGACAAAAGGAGACAAGAAAGACAGTTTACTAGTATCCTGGGGGTGTCTTCAATGCTGCTGAGATCAAGAGACGTTGCCTGGGCTTTTAGCTGGGACGTTTACCCCCTTGGGGGATGAGAGCTGAGTCAATCCTGGGTAAGACAGCTCAGCGGCTTCTCAGACCGAGCAGGGTGGGAAGGGGTTGCATATTATCTTGTGGCCCACGAGTGACTCGTGGGGGGACATGTGCATGAACGCACTAACACGTGTGTGCCCAAGATCACATGGCTAGGAAGGGATTGGGCTAGGACTGAACCCTCCCTGAGACCGTGGCTATCAGTACTCGCTGCACTGTCTCGCAGGTCAGCTCCAGGAGGGCAGAGGTGATGCCTTCCTGTGAGCGCTGCACCTGCTCTTGGTGGGGCTGAGACCTGAGGGCCCTGTGTAGTCATCTCTTGGGGGCCAGAGACAGAGGGTGGGGGGACAGGCCTGTGCTTCCAGCACTGGGGAGCGGGGGCACCACACCACGCCCTCAGGGTGCTGTTCTCACTGAAGTCTGGGCGAGGGCGCCCCCTGCAGGTATGCAGTGCCTCCTGCATGGGTATGGTGGCAAGCCTGAGTAGTGATTGGGATGGGCGCCTGCTAGCCAGGGGGAAGACGCTGGAGAGGACAACGGTCATAGATATCCTCGGGTTCCAATCCCCTCTTTTTCATTTCTTGCATAAGTGACCTTAGGTCAATCACCTAACCTCCTTGAGCCTGTGGAATGGGGACAGCAGAGGACCTTACAGGGGTCTGGAATAAGTAATGGGAGCTTATTTGCTAGAATGTTCAGCACTGCACCTGCACAGTGTGAGTCCTCGCTAAAGGCATGATTCTGGTAAAGTAATATCAGTTGTTTCATCTGTAAAATGGATCAGCGATGGAACTGCTTGGGATTAGCCAAGAGGAGCTACGTGAGGGGCATAGAACAGTCACCAAGCAGATGTTCTCGATGATGTTAATTTTCGTCTTCCTGGCAGCAGCAGTCACCCGAGCGGGACCACTGTTGTCACATCTTGAGCAAAGGGAAGGGATGCAAAAGGGAGGGGAAAGAAGTAACAAGCGGCCAGACTTGGAACACAGATGTCCTGTCCAGACTGAGGGCATAGCCAGTGTCACAGGGCTGTGCTGGCCTCGGGGTGGGCACGCCGCTCTCCTACCTTGCGCCCACGTCACCCGTGTTCAACATGAGGATGCGACGTGTGGCTTGTGTCTGATACACGACTGGCCCGAAGGGGAGGTGCTCCTGGTCCAGGGAGATCTCCAGGGCCTGGCAGCAGCCGTTCAGTAGGAAGAGGGGACGCAGGAGCCCCATACACTCCATTAACACCTCCTCGGAGAAGGGAGGGATGCGCTTCTTCGGGGCAAAGATGACTTCCAGCTTACAGACCTCTTTGTGCTTCAGAGTGATGTTGTGGAAGGGTATCAGGGTGAGGACCTGGACAGAAGCACAGTGAGACTCAGCCGCTGAGGGCAGGGGGTGTCCGGGGCATCCGTTTCTGGGTCTTGCTGTTAGGGCTGCGACAGCCCAGGGGTCAGAGCCCATTCTGCTCCCTCCCGCTGGCTGGGTCATCTTTGGCAAGTTATTAAGCTTTCTGTGATTTTATGTGAAGATTCAGATCATCTGCATGGTAATTGGCATTCCACAAATGCTAATTCTCTTTCCAGCCCCTTGCAGCACATGACCCCTACTCCAGTGGAGGAAAGAGTTCGATAAGAGGACATGGAAAACGCTCAATGCTCTGATGTCTTTCCAGGGAGGACTCCCTGTGCTCCCTGCACCACACTCCCTGGTGTGCTGTTTCAGATGCAGATTCCCAGGTTCTCCCCCAGGCTGACTGAGTTTTGGGAGAGCCTGGAACTCACATCATCAAAAGTGCTCTGATCCACGTGTTCTAGAGTCTGGGAACTGCTGTTTCAATTCCTATCATCTCCCCTTCCCACTCTGTCTTGGCAGAAATGAATGAAAGTCAGCTCTAAGGAAGCCGAGGCTCCTTTGGCGCATGTGCTCCCCTGGGGTGCAGAGCGGAGAACCGCGGTGGCTGGGGTGAGATGGGCTAGAAACTGCACCGGGACTGTGATCTTTGCGATTTCTGCAAACACTGTGACACTGAAGGCCAAGCCCAAGGCCACCGAGCTAGTACAGGTTACTCACCCCCGAAAGAGACAAAAGTGGCTTGGCCCAAACGTCAGGGGCCCCAGCCCCTGAATGAGGAAATGGAAGCAACAAGTCGACCCTGTCTCTGGATGGTAGCATGGCCACGGGGTGAGATGCCCACCGGCTCTCTTGCTCTGGTTAGCTCCCCAGCCCATTTTCCTGGCCACCCGCAGACGGTTCAGTCTCCTGCTGTACCGCCTCCCACCTGGACGTCCGGAAGCAGAGTGTCCGGAGCACACGGAGCTTTGCCTGCGAGCGCACCTCTCCCCAACCTGTCTGCTGCATTCGCTTCTCACCCTAGCTTGGCGCAGGCCTCCCTCTATCGTGAGGCCTCCCAACAGCCCCAGCTGTCCTCTGAGCTGCCCTTTCCCAACTCACATCTGGTCTCTGCAGTTTCTATGCTTTTCGGGTATTATTTCTGGGTCCCTGACCCCTGAAGACTGGAAACTCCACCAGACCTGTCTATGTTATATGACCTTGCTACGGCCTGAATGGTGACCCCCCCAAATTCATATGTGAGTGGTGTTCAGCCTCTAGGGAATAATGAGGTTTAGATGAGGTCTTGAGAGTGGGAGCCTCATGACTGGACTAGAACCCTTGTGAGAAGAGACACCAGAGCTTGGTCTCGCTGTCTTTCCGCTCGGTGGACATAAGACAAGAAGGCAGTCATTGGCAAGCGATTGTTTCTGGGTGTGAGATTATGGGGAAAATGGTTTTCTTTGTGACTTTTATAGGACAGATATGATCATGAGAATCCGGATCTACTGAATCGTGTCCCTTTCTCTTTCACTTGCTGCCCTTTTGAAGTGTGCAGCCTCTCTAAGCCTTGGTGTCCTTCTGTGTAAAGTGAGAATAAAGAAAGCACCGGCCCCACACTGCTTTTGGGAGGACACTCCGAGGTGGCACGTGGGGAGCTCTTGGAACGGCCGGGCACACTGCAGGTGCGCGAGAAGTGGGGGTGGTCAGCGTGGCAAGCACTGTCATCCGTACCATCGGGACGAGGGAGGGGCCCGCCGGGAGCCCTGAGCACCAACCTTGGGTTCCTGGAGTTCTGGAACTGAGAACAGGACCGACAGGCTGAATGTGAGCTGGGTGTGGCTGTTGTTCATGATGGAAACCGTTTTCTTCACTACCTGTCCCGGCAGGACAGCTCCTAACTTCACAATCCTGTTGGCTGGATCGAGCACTGAAATCTGCGGAACAGGAAAGAGAGCAGGGATGGAGGGGTTCATCGGTTACGGAGAAGAGTAACCGGCGCGACCCATCTGCTCTGGTGAGGCGGGGGTGCTTCATCTCCCGCCGTGTCCCGCCGTCTTCATACGGGGAGTGGACATTCATGGGCATAGAGGAACCCCTAAGCGGTTCCTTACACGACTACACAATTACAACAGGGTGAAGGGTTGTGGAGGCCACGCTCGGGGTACCTTGAGAGCACACTTCAGAGGCTGAACTGGCTGGGGGGTCTGGGGAGGCGTCCCTGAGAGGGCATGTCTACACTGCACCAGGGAGCTAAAGGAAGGGCAGGATCTAGACAGTTTGAGTCAGGGTGGGTGTGAGGTTGGAGGGCACCCTGGGGGCAGGGGGACACTCTGTGGCAAGGCCCTGAGTCAAAGGAGTGGCTCAGTCAAGGCCTGTGGCTGGGAACGAGGGCTGCCCTAAGAAGACAGGCTGGCAGGGAGTGGGTTCGTGCTGGGAGAAGTGGGAAGCCAGGACAACACGGGGTGACCCCCTCAGACGCGTGTTTTGGGAGTGCTCTGGCTTGCGTCTCTCTGGAGACAGGCTGGAAGGCGGCCGGAGGGAGAGCCTGGAGGAGTGACAGGAGCCCAGCGTTCAGACTACAATGGCTGCTGCAGACGTGCGGCGGTGGACACGCTTCCAAGTCCTCACAAGGCCCTGATCCTGGTGTTGGCCGGGATGGACCAAGGTCAGGCTGGGCCTGGCCCGCAGGACTCTGCAGCAGACCCTGCGCGGGTCACTGTCATTTGCTCAGTCCCTAAAGGGCACACCCCCTACTCCTCAGCTTTCTTGATATCCAGCCATTTCCATTCGGTCTCCAAAGCTGAGAGTCCCTAGCAGCAGCCTGTCCTCCTGGAGGTCCCCTTGGGATTCCCCCCAAAGGACCTACACACCGTGGGTACAGAGTAAGTGAGTGACTGAATGAGCGGTGAGAGCAGAAGAGGACTCCCCCCACCCCGCCCCGTCCAGCTTGGGTGCAGACACACCAGGAGGCCATGTCCTGGGGTTCCTCTAGCTTGATGGGAAAGCTGCCAGGGACACCTCCCTCCCAGCCCTCCGCCATCTTCTCTGTCTGTGGCAGAAATGTCCCGTGCATTTCTGAGCATCTGGGAAAGCCTTCCATCTTCCAGAACGTCCTAGTAAAATGCAAATATGCTCACCAAACAGACATCTTAAAGGTTTACCAGACACTGGGGAGAAAGGGATTAGCACAGGACTTTCATTAGGGGCGCCCACTTAGAAGCCATGTCCTCAATCGAACATAATCCTGGGATCTGTGTCTGGCAGAGAACATTACTCAATGTGGCATTGAGAAAAGATGTTCCACAACTGAAATGCACATCTGCACACACAGCCAAAATAAATTGCTATCCAAAACAAATCTAGCCTATTAAACCTGAAAACAAAACACACCCTGATGTAAGAGGAGAAGGACGTGCATGGGATTCTGCATCTGATCGTCTCAAACTTCTCCAAGAAAAAGAATGTTTCTCTGGTGCCCGTGACTCCTCGTAGCCTATGATTCACTGAAGTTTGGTTTGAGGAAGAGTCAGATTGGACAGTTCACACTTCAGTGGGACTGGCTGGCCTCGGACAGAGGAGCTTGGGGGCCAGACAGGTGGAGAGGGGGAGGAAGAGTGGGCTCAGGGGGGCACAGGTGGCTGGAGGGCAAAAAGGAGGGTGCCAAGCCCGAGGATCTCATCAAGGTTTCTTACCTTCATTTCGGTGCCTTTCCCTTTGATTTCAATTATTTGCTGTGAGAGCCCATTGATTTCAAAGGGGATGAGTTCTCGGTATTGGATACTTTCTCGAGGATAAAAGGTGATTGGAATCTCCAGTGTCTTTCCTGGCTTTATCACATCGACGCGGAAGTTCACCTCGAGGTATGTGGTATTGGTATACAGACAGTCTAAGCTGCAGAAAATCAGGAGGAAGGTGTGGAAGTTAGAGGGTGCTCATATTTCCATTTTGTCTACAAAGGAAGAGGATCTCCAGGACCAGCCTGTGCTCCTGGAGGTCAGAACACATGTTTAAGTCCCCCAGAAAGACTGATTCTGTCCCCTTATCTCTCTGAGCTGGGTACTGATGGATTTCCTGCCCTCTGCCCTGGAGTCAGAGGAGTTAAGTGTTGGAAGGGACCTTAGCAGTGGTCCAGGCCATGGCTCCCTGGCATAATCAAGTTACTTACCCCAAATCACACCCAGAGATCCTGGCAGAACTGGGCCTCAAACTCAAAAGTGCCATGGCCCTTTGTTCCATGCAAAGGAAGGAAGTACTTCCTGGGGTGCCTGGGTGGCTAAGTAGGTCAAGTGTCTGCCTCTTAACTTCATTCAGCTCAGATCATGATCTCAGGGTCTTGAGATCTAGCCCTGCATCAGGTTCTCTGCTGGGCATGGAGCCTGCTCAAGAGTCTCTCTCCCTCTCCTTCTGCCCCTCGCGCCCCACCCCAACCCTGTGAGAGTGCTCTCTCTCTCTCTCTCTGTAAGGAAAAAATGGAGAAGGAGGAAGGGGAGGAGGAGGAGAAGTGCTTCCTAAGTAACTGGGGGGCAAAGCACAGAAGAGAGAAGTGTGTGTTCTGAGGCAGATACACAGGAGTTTGGATCTGGGCTCTTAACCACTAACCAGCCATGAGACCTGAGAAAAGTTACTTGCCCTTTGAGCCTCTATTGCCTTATCTGTAAAGCTGGGGCAGTGACAGCTACCTCGTAAGGCTGTTGGGGGCATTAAATGGAATAGAGTGACTGAGTCAGTCACTAAGCAGGGCACGGAGGAAACACTCCACAAAGGCGATCTGTTCTCATTATCACTAATTGCCCAATTACGTGGCGTCTTCGAAGACCATGTCCCCTCTACGTCCACTTGTGGGTAGGAAAGCACGAGACCTCCCCATTTCAGTACTTCCTTGTCTGTCTTCCAGGTATTTAGAGAAGGAGTCCTGCTAGGCCAATACACGTAACTGAATGCCTTTCCGATTGAATTAAATCATGCAGGAAAGAGTGCAGGTAGATAGGAGTTTTAATGAGCATTTCCAATCACATGACACTCTCGTAAGGTCCCCTTCAGGATGATAACCATCAGCATCCCAGCAGCAGCAGCAGCAGACAACCATAACGGAGCATCGCCTATGTTCCACGCACTGCTCTTAGGGGCTCTCTCTGGGGGCTAATTCAATCCTCCTGAGAGCCCCATAGGAGAGGCTCTATTATTATCCACCATCTCAGGCGAGGAGAGGTGAGAACATGTGCCCAAGGTCGCACAGCTAGGGAAGAGCTGGGGCTCAAACTTGGGCCTATGCTATCTACCTAGTGGCTCTCTAGTGGCTGGTAGCCACTAGACTTTTGTGGCTATTCAAATTCAAATTCAAATGCATTAAAATTTAGCAAACTAAAAATTTGGTCCCTCAGTTGCACCAGGCACAATTTACGTGCTCTGCAGCCACATGCAGTCGTGGAGGTTGCCATATTGGAAGCACAGACATGTAACAGTCCCAGCGTCCAGGAAAGTTCTACTGCATAGTACTAACCTAGGAAGCCTTGAGGAAACACAGGTCTCTGGGCTAGTTTCTAGAAATCCTTTTTCGATAGGTCTGGAATAAGGCCCAGAAACCCGTACTGGAACATTCCACACCGCGATGGTGCAGAGAGGCTAGAGTTTAATCAGAAGACTTAAGCTCAGTATAGATCTGTTATTCATTATGAAGTAATGGCCTGAGAAATTCACTTTTTAACTCTTCAAACCTTGGTTTCCACATCTATTATGTGGGGAAAATACACGGAAGCCGCTGAACCTCTCATCAGGCACTGCCCTCCTCATTTCAAGATTTTCAGCAGAGCAGCTCATGGCTACCCAAGTAGTAGTGGTGGGGAAAGGAGACTCGGGATTCATGCCCAGCTGTGTTTGACTCTTTCCCGAAATCTTTTTCTGTTTTGACAGCACTTCACCTGTATGACCCATGAGGAGCTACAGACTCATCTGGAAGCTCCAGGAAGACCGCTTACCTCATAGACGTTTCTTCCTTGTTGGTGACAACCAGGATTTGTTTGTATGGGGGCATCCCAGCTTGGTAGATGAAGCAGGTCCCAAAGTTGTAGCTGGTGAAGGAGAAATGAACAGCGGGGCTCACAGCGCAGCCTGAGAGGCTGCACAGGTATGTCGGGCCGTGGCTGATCTGTGGGGAGGCAATGGCAGGAAGAGCGGGATTGTGAGTGTGAGCAAAGGGCTCCTCGAGTCCCCGGGTGAAGGAGGAAAGCAGTTGGTGATTTAAAAAAAATAATAATAAAATAAAATAAACAATAAATTCAGGAGCTAGGACTCCATGGGCAGAGAATCTGATTCACAGGTTAGAAGTTTGTTTACTTGAGGAAAGCAAAGTGAGACAGTTGCAATCAGACCCCGCATTGGCTCTGGCAGTGAGGATTCAGCCGGAAGGCGGGGGGGGGGGGGTGGACACTGCGGGTTACTGTCCCCCATCTGCTTCCCGGGGTTCCCTATTGGCAGGACCCTGCTTAGCTGCCAATGCGCCTGCCTGGGGGAAAACACTTGAGTTTCTGTCCTTCCTTGACACTAAGGGTGGTCCTCAGACATAGTTCTGGTCGTCTGGATATAAACAGAAAAGGACTAGAGGGTGTCCTATTTTGAATACAGAGGTGGTCTTTTTTTTTTTTTTAAGATTTTATTTATTTATTTGACAGAGAGAGATTACATGTAGGCAGAGAGGCAGGCAGAGAGAGAGAGGGGAGGAAGCAGGCTCCCCGCTGAGCAGAGAGCCCGACGCGGGACTCAATCCCAGAACTCTGGGATCATGACCTGAGCTGAAGGCAGCGGCTTAACCCACTGAGCCACCCAGGCACCCCTTGTCGAGAATTTTTATCATGAATTTTGTCAAATGCTTTTTGCCACTTCTATTGAGATGATCATGTGATTTTTTATCCCTTATTCCATTCATGTCAGATATCACATTAACTGGTCTTTGTATATTGAACCATCCTGGCATCTGAGAGGTAAGTCCCACTTGGTTGTAGTGAATGATCTTCTCAGTGTATTGTTGGATTTGATTTACTGGTATTGTGTTGAGGATTGTTCTACCTATATTTATTAGGGATATTGGCCCATAGTTTTTTTTTCTTGTGGTGTCATTGTTTGGCTTTAGTACCCAGAAGAATTGAAGTCAGGATCTTGAAGAGGTGTTAACACTCTCACATTCAGCATAGCACTAGTCATAGTAGTCAAGATGTGCAAACAACCTGAACGTTCATTGACAGGTGAATAAAGAAAATGAGGCATATACACACAATTAAGCCATTTTTCTTGAATAAATGATCCTAGGATTCTTGCTAGCCTTTGGTTAACTTCAAGAGTTCTGAAAAAATTGCTTTTGCTAGTTTTTGCCAGTGTTCTCATCACCACGGGGGAGCAGCTCTCCAGGGGTCCTTCTCTGCCATTCCTGCGGGCATCATGAATCCTTGGTTTTTCATTCAGTGACGTATCTTGGAAAATGCTATACATATTTTGTCTCTCTTACTTCCTCTGCACTGGCCACCCATATCCCTTATTCATTTTAATAGCTGCATAGGATTGCAGTGCATGGAGGGTCCACTGCTTTGCAATGGACACTTATTCACTGGGCACCTCAACTGTGGATGAACCCTTTATATTAGAGATTGTGAGACTGTTTCCAACACGACCACTCTCCAGGAGCTTCTGGAAGGGTGGAGAAGACAAGGGACATGCAGGAGAATTACTCTCTCAAGAGAGAGTGCTGGGAATGCTTTCAGGGTCAGACGATGGTAAATGGTCTCACCTTGATTCTGAGTTCCAGGCCTTTCAAGACACACTTCTTAAATGGCTGGAAAGACGCGGAGGCATGTGCAGTCTGGCCCGCATCCACAATGCCATCGATGGGGGAAAATTCCAAGTATTGCAATAGGGATCTGGGGCCAGATAGCTCTGCCTGGAAGCTGAAGTTGAATTTTCCAGTGTTGATAAAGCTGAGTTCACACTGAACACATTCGTTCAACTCTACCTGAGTGATAGAGAACAGAGTAGTATGTTGATGGAATGCAAATCATGGCTCCCTTCTCTGGGGTTAGGATATGTAAGATGTTGGGGAAAAGTATCATTTGGGAGGTAGGGATGACAGATGATGTTAGTGAGCTGAGTATCATGGGCTTAATGTAGTCAGATATTCCACCGAGAGCTACTAAATGATGGGGGGGGGTGCTCATACCTGAAGTGTAAGAAGGCAATTTAATTTTTAGACAATGCTTGGTGGACAAACATCCTTCCTGTATGTTGAAATCAAGTATTATTCCCTGCCCTACCATCTCTCCACCCCCTGGAAGATAAAATAAGTTTCACATCAAAACTATATGCTTTCTGAGGGTGGAGATACTTCTGGCATGTGCTGTTCTTCTGGTCTCCCTGACATATGAAACAGAGAGCTACGGCTAACATTCCCTTGCACTTCCTTTCCCAGCCAGGGTGGAACCAGAGAAAGAGAGAGAGGGAGAGGTGAGAGAGAATAATCGAGGCTCTCTCACGCTCTTACCTCATAGAAGTTGATAATGTTCGTCTCTTTGGGAGTCAGGAGAGTGATCAAGCCAGTCCTGTCCTTGCACCTGACCTCCGCATTCATAGTGTATCCCTCAGCCTTGACATTTAAAGTCAGAGGGTGAGCTTTCTTTTTCACATTGCAGATCAAATTAAAGTTCACATCTCCCTCCTGCTTTGGTGTGAAGAAAATATCAACCGGGAACCTGGTTGGGGAAGAAGACAGCAGATTAGCTGCCAAGGCCAGCCTGGTATAACCTGCTAAAGAATATGAGCCTGATGCGTTAGCACTTGCTCTATGAGGAAAAGGCACCGTCATTCCAAATTACGATGGGTTTTGAAGATTTGCCAGTCGTGGCTGAACAGTGCTTTATGAATTCACAAATATAACAAAAAGAAAGGAAAAGAATATAAACATGAGAGAAAAATATTGAGAAGAAGGCCTTAAAGTTCTCAGTGCTCTACAATTCATCAGGAAAATGAACAATGGAAAATAAGGAGGACAGGGGTGGGGTTGTTCATATAAATTTTAGAGTTGGGAGAGATGTGATACAGGGCGCTCTGGGGGAAATGGATTCTCCTGGCTAGCAGGTCTAGAACCCTTGCTATAGTGGGGGTGTGCAGTTGTGGGGGAACTTTTTCTTTACCTGGACAGTGGTGGGATCCAACCTTCCATGGGACATATGACCAGGCTGTTGCTGAAGCCTTCGGAGTACCGGGAGTTGTCCTGGAAGGCAAAAGAGAAGCCCTGCTCCTCCTTGTTGATGATGTGCACGGTCTCCCTGGCTTCTCTGCCTGTGGGAGAAACACCAGCCCTGAGTGAAGGCCTCACGCCTGCTCCTGAAGCATTCAGCAGATACTGCTCCTCAAGCAAGAGGAAGCCTTCACAGAAAAAACTTTTCAACTTTTTTTCTCTCTTCTCCCAAGCTCCTCAGTCTTTGACTACCTTCCTTGCTTCCTTCTGCTCTACAAGGGACCTGTTTCCCCTGGTGAGATTCACCTCTCTCCTTCTAGAACTTTATTCCATCAATTTCCTGCTCCTGCTGGGTGGCCCCTCTGCCTTGGTCGCACCCGAGGTGATTCTGATGACGTCATTTTCTCTCTTTGTTCCTTTGGAACTAATGCCTTCCTGCTTTTGGTAATGAGGGCTTCACCCTCCCTGGAAGGCCCATTTATTTGTAGATAGTCTCTGCATTACACTCTTTTGAATCAGAGCTCAGGTATGTTGTGAGAGTCCTGCAGGGCCTGAATACATCTTCTGTAACTATTTTGCTTTTTCTTACTTTCCTTGACTATTATAAAGCATTTGTTTTTTTTACATATACTTTAGAATCATTTTATCTAATTCTCCTTCTGCCCTTAATCCTTTTGGGATTAAGGCTGCCAGATTTAGGAAATATTTTTTTAGTATAAGTATGTCCCAAATATTGTATGACACATACTTGTATTGACATACTTACACTAAAAAATTACTCACTGTTATCTGAAATTCAAATGTGACTAAGCATCCTGTATTTTATCTGGCAACACCAGTTGGAATTCTAATTGGAACTTGATTAAATTTGTATTTAATCTTGAGAGAATTAGTAAATGTTCACATCTTGTTTGAGGGCATTTTAATAAGATTTTATAGTTTTCTTCATATAAGTCCTATGCTTTTCATTTACACTTATCCTTAGATATTATATAGGTTTTGTCAATATTGAATGGATTTTTTTTCTGTTTCTGGGTGCTTATTGCTAAAAGAAAGAGAAAATATTGATTTTTACATAATTGTCTTGCATCCAGCCACTTACTAAATTATCTTGTTGATTCTAGTGGTTTGTTTTGCTTTTCTCTAGAGCCTCTGGAGGTTTTCTATGTAAGAAGTCACCGGCAACAGCAAATGAGATAGTTTTGTCTCTTTTTCCTTAATGTTTATGCCAATTCTTGAATTTTCCCGTTTTATTGTATTTGCTAACTAAAATCACAAAGAGAATATTCAATAATAATGATGATAATGAGCATCCTTGCCTAATTCCTGATTTTTAACTGAAGTGGTTCCAGTGTTTAATCACAGTATAATATCTGCCTCTTGATTTTGGTTAGTCTTCTTTTTTTGAGGAAGAGGGAGAGAGGGAGGGAGGGTGAGTGTGAGCGAATGTGTGTGCAGGGGTGGGGGGAGGGGCAGAGGGAGAGAGAGAATCCCAAGCAGGCTCCACTCTCAGCCCAAAGCCCATCTCGTGACCCTGAGATTGTGATCTAAGCTGAAATCAAGAGTCAGATGTTTAACTGACTGAGCCACCCAGGTGCCCCTGGATAGTCTTCTCTATTTAAGTTTCCCCCTCTATTCCTTCCTATCTTACAATTAGAATTTTTGTTAAGAATTTATGCAATGACTTTTTAGTGTATATTCAGATGATCACCTGGTTGTTCTTTAATCTGTTGATATATTCATTATATTGAAATGCACCACCTTTGCATTCCCAGATTAAATTCTGTTCGCCTTGCTGTTGCTGTTTCTATTTATTTAATTTAATTTTAATTCCAGTTAGTTAACAGTGTTCTGCCAGACTCAGGTGTGTCATATAGTGATTCACCACTTCCATACCCCACCTGGTGGGGTCCCCATCACCTGTTTCTTCACCATCCCTCTACCCCTCCCCTCTGGGAGCCATCCATCTGTTCTCTATAGTCAAGAGTACTGTTATTGGGGCGCCTGGGTGGCTCAGCGGGTTAAAGCCTCTGTCTCAGGTCATGATCCCGGGGTTTGGGGATCGAGCCCCGCATCAGGCTCTCTATTCCGCGGGGAGCCTGCTTCCTCCTCTCTCTCTGCCTGCTTCTCTGCCTACTTGTGATCTCTGTCTGTCAAATAAATAAATAAAATCTTTTTTAAAAAAGAGGACTGTAATTATTCTTATGCTCTACTGCCCATTTATTTGTTCGAAACCTTCTGGAACATCACAGTCTCCTCCCACATACTTCTATGTATCAGTATAAGAAATGTATGGAAATATTACAGAATAAGCTGTTAACATGGGCTTCCTTTGATGGAAAGGATAGATGGAGATAAAATAAATTTTCCTTATATAATAGACTTATTGTCTTATTATGAAGTATATTATTTTTCTAAATATAAAAATCTAATGAGTTACTAAAAATCCTCTCCTTTAGTTGTATTTTATAGACACACACACACACACACACACACACACACACACACACACACACACTGCATCCATGTGATAAGGGACCTGGTGATCACTTCCTTTATTTCCTTCAGGTCTCTGATCAAATGTCACTTTCCCACCACCTACTGGAATAGGTGATTAACTTCTGACATGCTATATATTATTCTTTTTTCTTTTTTAGTAGTCTGCTTTCTTTTCTTTATTTTTTTTTTAAGATGTTATTTATTTATTTGTCAGAGAGAACCAGAGGGGGGGGGGGAGAAAGAGAGTGAGAAAGAGCACACAAGCAGGGGGAGAGGCACGCAGAGGGAGAAGCAGGCTCCTCACTGAGCAAGAAGCCCAACGCGGGACTCGATCTCAGGACCTGAGATCATGACCTGAGCCGAAGGCAGGTGCTTAACTGACTGAGCCCCGCAGGCATCCCTTGCTGCTCTGCTTTCTATTACTAGACTATAACCGCCGGGAGGGTGGGGACTTTGGCTGTAGCCACGGCATTCTCAGCTCACAGAGCCGTGCCTGGGTCATACAAGGGCTCGGTAATATTTGTTGAGCTGAATAAATGCATGAAAGGATGGCAGAGAAATGTGATCGCTGCGGCGCAGACTGAGAGGCGAACAAGTACAGGACGTCCTCCGGAGGCACGTGCCAGTAAGACCGGGATGACACGGGGCTCGGGAAATGGACACAGTCAGTCCAGGCCTTCAAGGAACCTAACAAGCAGCATCCGCAGCAAGGCTCCTGAATTCTCATAGGCTATTAGCGTGTGGATTTAGAAGATACCTGGTGGAAGTTGGATGGAGAAATAAATATTTCTTGGCTTTGTGAACAGTGACAGAGAACATCTGATGGGCACCAGGACAAGTTTGCCACCCCAGTCGGCTCCTGGCACTCATTGCTGGGTCAGCCCTCACAGGTCCCACCAACTCACACATAAACCAACAGGAAAGGCTTACCAATGAGGAGACAACTGAAGTTGAGGTGTGACTTGTCCAGATTGATGAGAGGATCGGTGGCTTTGCCCACCAGTAGGAAAGGGACGGTGATGTTGTGTTCGGGGATTGAGAAAGTCCAGAAGGCTTCTGTGATGTCCAGATGGGAAGGTGTGAACTGGAAGGTAATCTAAGAAGGCAGTTGGGAACAGAGGAGTAAAAGGTGTTTCTGTTTGCTTGTTCCACATGCCCTTGGAGGCTTCCTGGTGCTGGGGTTATGATGGCTGACATTATCAGGTCACCCCCCCCCCCGTTCTGCTATCTCTGTGAAGGCATGTAAGTGTGGCTCTTCCAGAAATATCAATGTCTGTTTGGACCCTGCCCACAGGTCCTTCTGAGGGGGTCAACCCCCTCCCCACAGCCTCCACAGCCTCTGGTGGCTGGACCACCATATTTCGTACCATGTTTTTGTCTGGCATGTAAAAACAGAGAATCTGAGAGAAATACGGAATTTTGGCTTTTCCCAAAAAGTTCAGGAAAATCGGCAGCCCTGGGCCACTTGTCTGTTTGTGGTCACCTGACAGAGAAGCACAGCAGCCAGCCAGGGGTGGGCTCAGCATTCCTTGTCATCGTCCCCTGGGCCTGCTCCATTCATTTGTGGGACCTGCCCGAAGGCATTTGAATTCATCATTTCTGTTTCATGGATCTATTTCTGCCTGAGATCCTCTGTGGAATTTATAGGATATGGGGTCTGTCATTCTGTTTTGGCCAATGAATTCATGCTTCCCGAGGTCTGACCCCACACTCCAGTCCCCACACCACTGCGTGAACATGAGGACTGAGCTGTGGGACAGGACTCACTTTTCTGTTTTGCCCTTTGGCCTGACCAAGTAAAAACACACCTGTATACTTTTACCACTGTCAGTCCCTTGGGGGAAAAAACAAGCCTTCTTGTTTCTCTATGGGTCCTAGAGTCTCCAGCCACAGTGCCCAGATCCCCTTCTCTGCTTTACTAGTTTCAGTTTTAAAAACTGAAAATGCTAGAACTCTCCATTTCTCCATGGCCAACCAAGGGAGTGCAGGTATGTCTTGTTCATGAGGACGGCCTCCTGTCTATGCCACTCAAGAAATGCTTATTGATTCATGCACCCTCAGGCTGTGCTCCCTCACTCTACCTATGGTCTACAGCGCACGTGCTATCCAGACAGAGAGAGAGAGAGAGAGAGAGAGAGAGAGATAGAAAGGTCTTTCATCAGATGGTCTTCATTCACATACACACCTCAGCTTTCTTTTCTGGGTGGATGAGGCCCTTCTCTGTAAGGCATGTGAAGGCTGGAGGGTTCTGGAGACTTTCAGTTTCTTCGGAGATCCAGCAGAAGGTGTAGGTGGTGTTAGTGGGGTTCAGGATTGTAAAAGTCCTGGCCGAGGAGGAAGAATTGATCACAGAGAGTGACACAGGGGAGTTGAGGAATAAGACAAACTTTCTCACGATCTTCTCTAGCACAGGCCTCCCTATCTGGGAAGTAGAACATATCTGGGCACTTCATTAACATAGAAATGAAAACTGCATCTCAGCTGGAGCTCCAGACTATGGCTAGCAAACTGGACTTTGGAGTAAAAATGACGCCCAGGGTGCTTCTGTCACGCTGATCCTCTGTGGTTAAGGGGGTGGTCAGGGATTCTGTGTTTATGTCTTCCAAACTTTCCCCAGTGTTGATACTAAGGAGACCAAATCCAGCTTCCTTACTAGAGCAGTTTTCTGAAGTCCAACCCCAGTAGTTCAAGCCTGCTTTTAGGATTTAGTCTCCCTGACTTCCCTGAATTCTTCCTCCCCATTCTTTAGAAGGACAGTGATAGGAACTTGACTGATGCAAACCTAAGCAACTCACCGAAGACTCTTCCCTCCTATGCCCACACAGGTGAACTCAATCACCCGGGTGTTGGGGTCCAGAGCCCCACCACCAGGCCCTCGGAGGTCTGGGTTGCGCCGATGACCGCTGATGTAGTCCGAGTGTTTCAGGTCAAAGTGGCAGAAGGGCAAGATGCTCCGCCCTTTTGTTGTTAGGACTGGACCTTGCTCCCCGGGCGGCAAGTTGGGAATCCTGAGAGGATAAAGTTATTCTTACTTGTTTTTAAATCAGCTGTTGCTTTCAGAGTTGGAAATGAATTATTATGTCCACCAGAATGTGAGCTCCAAGAAAGCAGAGACTGTCCTGGTCTATGACACAATCTCAGTCCCTGAACAGTGCGTTATACGTGGTAGGTGCTGACTCATTAACTGTTGAGTGGATGGACGTGTGAATGCGCTGAGGAGGAGGGGCTGAATTCTGGCTCCTTTTCTGCATCAAAGTACAGTCTCAGGTCATCTCTCTAATAGTGGTGACAAAATCTCCCTGCTGTAAACCGAGTAGTGTCTTACCCTCTGGGTCCTCTCATAGGCACCTACTGGGGTATGAACATGGACAGAAAAATCCTAGAAGAGTATCCCGAGTGCCTTGGAGAAGGTGAGGTGGATGTGATCAGACTTAGTCCCAACACCAAGTTCAGGCAGCCAAGATGTGGGGGGAGGGCCCCTGTGGTGGATTGTGAGGCTCCACAAGGCGCTCATGGCCCACGTAGGTCTGTCTACCCCATGCTGGGGTTCATATAGTCCTCTGTAAGGTGGGTGTTCTGCATGGAGCTTTCCTGGGAGTGGTTAGCCTATCAGGAGCTTTCAGTGCTAGAAGTTATAGATTGGCTTTTCTGGAACTGGGTGTGGACCCTTCTATTCCTTACCGACATGTGTCAGGTCCACACCTCCACCACCACCAGGTATGTGTATGGGATGATTGTGTGCCAAGTTCTCTGCTAAGTCTTCACTTGAACTGACTTATTTAAGGTTCATGGCGATAGTACAAGGTGGGTATTGCTGTTTGCTTTCTACATGAGGAAACCAAGTCTCAGAAAATATACAAGAAGGTTTTCCTAAGTTCGTGCGTGCCCAAGGACTGGAACCCATCCATCAACCATTCTGTTGCTCAGTGTAATCCTGGATGTGGCTGGCAGGGGACAGGAGAAAGAGTCTAGAGAGTGTTGATGAGTGATACAAAAGACCCAATTCTCTGTATATTCCAAGGCCTGGCCCCTTTGAATCTTCCAAAAAAGGAAATATGACCATTAGGATGCTGTGGAGGGGCCCAAGGCTGGAAAGAATAGTGGTAGTGGTGGGACAAAAGAGAAGCCAGGAGATGCCAAACTTTGTTCTGGGGAGCACTTCTCCTTACTGGCAGAAAAGATGGCCCTCGAAGTCTCCAACCTCCAGCGGGGAGAATTTCACTTTGAGCTTCTGAGTCTTGCCTGCAGGCACAGTGCCTGAGGAGGGCTCCACAGAGAAGGGTGGGAGGGAAACGTCGTTCCAGTGCTCGGTGGCGCTGTCCAGGGTGCTGACCGTGTGCAGCGTGCCCTGGCTAGGCTGGTCTTTTTGAGAGGAACCTGGGGGCAAACAGAGACAGCCAGTGATGTTCCGCGTTTGCAGTGGGAGAGCAGGTAGAAGGCAGCCGACTCACAGGTCCAGAGGGAGCCTCTGTGGGGTCTGTGGGCTCACCTCTTCTAGCAGGTATACTTAATCTTGGGCACTGGGGGTAAGAAATTGGCTTACATCTCTCATAGGAGACTCCTGAAAATACTTCTATTAATTCTACAAGCTTTCTAAGCTGTTTCCTTTTGGCTCAAGGGGGTGAGTCAAAGAGATGTCTCTAGGTATTCTGCCTCAAGAATAATGGGCTGTGAACCTAATTTTTGGAGAATCATTGTTTTAAAAAAAGGGGTTCACAACCTGGGGGCCCATTCAAAAGGTCTGTGAATCTCCAAAACTGCAAGCAACAACAGTAATGAGTATCTGTCCACCAAGTGTTGAGCCCTTTTCTGAGGACTTTATACGTATCAAGTTGGGTAGGGGTGTGTACTTTCTTGGGGAAACCTTTCATAGCTTCAGCAGCAAGGGTCTGTAATCTTCCAAGAGGCTAAGGCCTGAAAAACAAGATTCCCAGGGCTCTGTGGTCAGGGTGGTGGCCTGGTGGATGGCCAGGGTTCAGGTTCCAGGAGGACAGAGGTCAGCTCTTGAGTTTCTCAGACCCTTTTTGTTCTGCAGACACCATGAGACATTTTCTCTGCTGCTTCTTGGCTACTGGGGGGCAGGGAGCTGTAGGGGCAGTGCTCACTGCTCCATGAACAAGGCTCTTCTATTAACTGGGGACTCAGTTCAAGCCCTGGGTTTTGCCTGTCATTGTGTTTACCTTGGTTATCTGGCATTGCAAAACTGACAGTCTTTGTAGTCTCTTCTGAGACCCAGTTGAATTCCAGCTGCACACTTCCTGAATTAACCAGTTCAAACCTGCAGATAGATCAGAAAATAGATTTGAGAAATGTGCTGTCAGCGATTTTTTCTGTCCACCCATCATCTATACTGTTACTTAACTTCTTTCTTTAAGTCATCACTGTGTTTCTTAAAGATTTTTTCAAAAGGCAAGTTTTAAGCATTTTATCCAGCATCATGCATTTGCTATGCTAGTTACATTTTCTTCTAAAACATGTAAAATATATACATAGCTATTAAAAGTAAAACTATCCAAATGTTTAGTACTGAAAATCATCTGGAACACCGCCAGTAAGTACCCTACGCAATGAGCTCTCTGCATACATTGCTGTAATCCTGAAACATTTCCATGAGAGAGGAATCAAAATGTGTTTCCCATGACAGTATCTCCTTTAGGTGCAAATTTCATAGTCCCTCCCTTCCTGAAGCATCTCCCACTGGAAACAATGTCCCTGTGGTCAGAGGCTTCTTTACCCCTACCTGAGATTCCTTCACTGGCTGAGACTTGTCTCAAATTCTGAATTAGTGGAGCCCTTTCTTGCCTCAAGTTTCCCTGCATCTAAGACAAGAACAGGAGATAGAATCTTTTTTCTGGAATCACATTTAAACTGATCACAATCCCAGCAAAGGATGAGGTCTGTCACAAGAAAATGATTGTCCTAGAGAAAGAAACACAGTGCTATCCTAGTTTTAGGGAAGTGGTAGGAGTTGAGAGTTTACGAGTGGGGTGCGCTAGGGTGTAAGAATTAGGTTTCCATTTTCCAATCCAGGTAGACCATGCAGGTACACCCAAAATCAAGTGCTTGGACCTCAGGGGTTTGTGTTTATTGTGTACAAGTATGAGCACTGGTCATTATCTCAAAGAAAATTTTATAAAGTGGAGAGATCTTGGTGGTACAGAATACTTCTGATTAAAAAGAGTTCTTGGTTTAGATTGGGATTGGCTTTTTTTTTTTTTAAACAAAGGGCAAGATAGCACTTTTTTTTTTTTTCTGGCTTTGTGTACCATAGGTCTTTGTAGCAACTACTCACTTTGCTGTTGCAGTGCAGAAGCAGCCACAGACAATGGGTATAAACTGATGGGCATGGCCCTGGCCAGAAGTAACTTTATTTACAATGAGAGGCAGCTGGCTGGATTTGGTCCATGGGTCATTTGCCAACCCCTACTTTAGGAGAAATAGGTATCAGCAGGAGGTCCTGTCTCCTGCCTTATCCCTTTTGCTTCTATAAAAATTGGGGAGAACATGTAAAGGGTAACCAATGCAAAATGACTGGAAGAAGTTAATTACTAATTTTTACAAAGTTGAAACAGATCAGTGGTTCACATTTTTGTGCTTCTAATTCTTAAAGAATAGTCTGTCCTTATATGTGCTGTTCTCTCTGTCTAGAAGGCCCTTTCCTTCCTCACTTACTTCTTCACCTGGCGACCTCCTGCTCATCTTCCGCAATTCAGCGGGGCACCGCTTCGTCTGGGGCGCCATCCCTGATGAGCTCTCTGCTCCCTGATTGTCCCCACATCTCAGGCTGTTTTAGGTACTCTCCAGCACACACACAACACCACACCACAAATATCAATTCACCTATTTTCACCCATCCTCCCCCCACCCACCATGAGCTCCTTAAGATGGGGGCCCACGACATCCTGTATTCCCGTGAGTGAGTTCACATAACTCTTTTTCCTTCTGAGGACAATTCTGGCTACAAGTGAAATTTCTAGCTCTGTTTCCCTGGAAACACGATAAAGGAGAAATACCAGTCGCATTATTAGGCAACCCTGTTTATAGTAAAAATGATGCCTGATTGGTAAATTGCATCTGGTCTGGAGGGAATTATGATTCCCTGGAGGGAAGATATAGCTTTGGGGTTTTCTTAGTGTAGTGATTCTTGTAACTGGGCATGTCCCCCACGGGGATCCTAGAAGCTGTACCTATGCAATGGTTATGAGGAGTGTTGCCTTCTCTAGGTTGTGGGGCTTCTAAGCTGAGATGGACCCATTGGCATCAGTGTGGATATTGTCTGAACTGTGACCTGGAGTTGGGGAGAAAAGAGCTGTTCCTGGTTGGTGGTGTGGACTGCTACTGCCAGGATGGTCCCTACTGGGGACCTGATGGCAGGATGCTGCCCCCGCCGCCGGCAGGCTGTGTTTCCTGGCCTATATCTTGACTTCAAGTGGGAACTTCCATAGCTTTGTGGGTCTGAAGGTTTCACTGCACCTGCAGAGTTACTCTGGTGAGTGTGAAGCGGCTCTGTTGCCTGGTATGTGCTGTCAGAGAAGCTGAAGAATGTGTGGTGAAGGAGTGGGCAGATGATGGAATGAAAGAGTGTCCCTGTGAAGGTGGGGGCTCTCAGAGACTCACTCAAACACTCGGGTCTGGTAAACCAGCGTTTCTTTAAAGTGCACGTTGCTTGTGTGGCATGCATACGAAGCGAAATTCACATTGGCACTGATCTGAAGATGCAGTTCTCGATAGTTCTCTTCTACAACAGAGTGGGCGGGCTCGGGGTCTGTCTCTATCACCTGTAACAAAGATGGAACCAGTTAACCCACAGGAATAAAGTGCTGTGGGGAAGCATGGTACTATATTTTACCCATGCAAATGAGTACCAACACACAAACTCAAGTTCCAGAATAAATGATTCAGGCAAACCTAAATGACTCCTAAATGGGGAAGGAAACAAATTACTGGGAGTAGTAGGATTGCAAAGACATGAGGTTTTTTGGTTAGATGGACTCAGAAGAAGGCAGAAGAAAGGAAGTCATAAAGATAGGCAGAGATATTAATGAAATCAAGAATAGATTGAAAACAGAGAGGACCAAAATTTATTTATTTGGAATGACTTAAAAAGTCTTCAGTGAGATTGATAAAAAAAAAAATAAGTACAAATAACCAATATCAAAAATGAAAAGGAAGACATCACCATCAACCTTACAGATTTAAACAAATGATAGAAAATATTATAAATAATATAATTAAAATACATATGAAAATTTAGTCAAAGGGAAAATTCCTAGAAAAATAATTTAATAACATTGACTCAAGAACAAACCAAAAGCCTGAAGAGTCCTAACACTATTAAAGAACCTGAAGTGTAGTAAAAAAAAAAAATCTTAAAGATCTAACTAAAGAGATAAAATCTGTTAATAAAAGGGAGAAATTAATATTGTAAAATTGTTAATTCTTCCTAAACTGACTTATGGATGCAATCCAATTCCAATCAAGCTTCCATTCATGTTTCCATAGTACTTATTTAGTGGATTCCAAAATTGGATAGAAAAATAAAGGACCAAGAATAACTAAAACACTTCAAAACAAAACAGTATGGAAAAGGGACTTCCCTTCCAGACAACAAGGCTGGCTGTGAAGCTATAGAGGTTGAGGCAGGATAAAACTGGCATAGGGATAGACAAATCAACCATGAAGCAGAATACTAAGATAAGAAGCATGCTGGGTATGTATGAAGTTTAGATGACAAGGGAGTCATGGCAGATCGTTAGGAAACAGAAGGGCTAAACAAAAAGAGGATTTGGCCAGGTTAGTTATCTAGATGGAAAACTATGAAATTGGATCCTTGCCTCACACCATACAAAAAGTCCATGTGGGCCAAGGACTTAAATATAAACAGCCAAGTTCTTAAACCTTAAAAAAAAAAAAAGCATATTTTTTTCTTCCCTGGTAGGGAAGGGCTTTAAAAATAAGACACAAAAATAATAAATATAGAAAATGAGATTAATAGATGTGACTATATTAAACTTAAGAATATTTTTTGTTCATCAAAAGATACATCAAAAAAAGTAAAAAGCTTTAAATTTGGTGAAGACGTTTGCAGACAAATAGTAGGAAGGAATAGTAGAGTTTATAAAAAATAAAATGACTCATATTAAGGATAAGCAGCTAATAGAAAAATAGGTAAAAGACATTTATATGAGACAACTATTATGGACAATAATCATATGAAGACATATTCAACTTTATCAGGGGTTATGGAAATGCAAAGTAGCCCCCAAATGAGACCATTTCTCATTCACATACATGAAAAAAAGCGAGAGGTGTGGCAAAGCCAAGTTGTGGAGAAAATGCAGATCAGTGAGATCCCTTTGCCAGTAAGAGTATATACTTGTACAGCCATTTTGGAAAACATTTGGGCATTGCCTTGGAAAGCTGAAATTCACATATCCGATGGCTTGGCAATTCCACTTCTAGGAATATAAACTTTTACAAATGAACACCACTTGACACGAATAGTAATGTTTACAGAAACACTGTGCATGATAGCAGAATCACAAATAATTTTCAAAAGAAGAATGAATGATAACAACGGAATTTTATAGAGCAGTGAAATTGGGTGCACGATAGCCACATGTGACAATACAGATCACATGCAATCTAACCTTTTTAAAAAACTAAAGTGAAAAACTACAACTAAACAGTATGCCTTTTAGAATGCCTGGGTGGCTCAGTTGTTAAGTGTCTGCCTTTGGCTCAGGTCATGATCCCAGGGTCCCGCATCGGGCTTTCTACTCAGGGGGAAGCCTGCTTCTCCCTCTCCCACTTCCCCTGCTTGTGTTCCCTCTCTTGCTACGTCTCTGTCAAATAATAAACAAAATCTTAAAAAAAAAAAAAAGAATGCATAGGTTAAAAAAGAACAACAAACCCCCCTGCCCCAAAATCAAGGGAATAAGTAAACGAGATTCAGGATGGTGATTACATCTAAGAGGGGTGGAGGGGGAAGGAATGGCTGAGAAGCACATGCATATTCCGTGTTCTACTTCCTGTGTTGCTGTGAGTTCATCTCTGTTTATTCTACTAGGCAAAAGAAACCAACCAAGGACTGATTAAAAGAGAGGCATGCTTGGATCACAGATGAGATTCTGTCATGAACCAAAGAATCTAATCTAATTTTGGACACCCGAGGGAAAGAGAAACTGACCGAAAGGTGAGGCCCCATGCTGTTGAAAAAGGTGGGGGGGGGACTTGCTGCGTGAGGCATCCAGACTGAAACCGAAGCTGGACAGATCAAGCTGTGTGGGGTGGGCATGCAAGTTCAGTTGTCACTTCTGAAATCAAGGTCAAGTAGAATGGGAAACATTTTTTTTTTCTTTTTTGGTTGGAAGGCAATGATGAGACACTGAAGTAAAGAGCAGCAGGCCCCCAGCCCTGGCAGGCCTGGTCAGATCTGTGCCTGATGTCCTTACTCACCTTTCGTTTTGTAGTCAAAGTCGTGGGTGGGTTTCTGAGCACATCCACCCACTTGACCGTGCGCATGCGGTCATCCCAGTCAGGGACCTGCTCTGCAGGGAGTGGAAACGTGATCCTGGACAGCTTACACTTGATCCCCATCTTCTTCAGATTGATGGGCACGTCTGACTTCATGGTCACCACTGTGTCCTTGGCACACCCAGGGTGGAGGTGGCCCATCTGGAGAAGACCCTGGTATTAGTATTTTTGGGAGTCTGAGCTTAAGGACTTTCGATACCTGGTGGTGACATACTAGAGAAGGGGTAGAGCCAAAAATCTTGGCAAAAAATACGTCATTCAAACCTGCCTATGTAGATGGTCTTAAAGATGTATAAGAGGTTCTTAGATAGAAATACAAGCCTAAAAATGAAAGCAGCTAATATTTGTTAAACTGTTACTTGCTTTGGGCACAATTTAAACCTTTACTCAATTCTGCTAATTCCCAGGATGACCCAGGGAGATGTAGAGCCATTGCACCTATTGTACAGGCAAGGAAACTTGTAACTTGTTCGTGGTCCTCCCATGAATACTGGAAGAACTGGATTCAGTCCCCGACAGCATGGTGCCAGGTACCACACTCTAAACTACCTGTGCTTCTTCATCGATATCACCTGTATGGACCAGGGACAGGCGCACTCAGTATATTCGCAGTTCTCAGAGTGTGGTCAGGTGACCCCTGGGACCCCTATGACCTTTTTAGAAGTTCATGAGGTCAAAACTACTTTCATCATAATACTAAGATGTTAGTTGACTTTTTCACTCTCATTTTCTCGTGAGTATTCAATGGAACGTTCTAGAGGTTGCATGACAGACAATATTGCGGCAGATCAATGAGAAGCAAATAGGAGAATCTAGCTCCTTCTACTAAGCCAGATATTAAAGAGGTTTGTCAAACTGTAAAATAATGCCATTCTTCTCACTAACTGTTGTATTTTGAAAAACATAGCCATTTTCATGAAAAAATCATACTTATATTAACATAAATGGGTTTATTATTTAAAAATGAATAAATATATGTTTTCAGATAGTCTTAGTTTTAATTTCTAATACGGTAACTATCAACAGATATAACCCACATAAACAAAAGCTTTTTTGAGTCCCTTGATAATGTTTAATAGAGTAAAGGAGTCCTGAGGCCAGAAAAGCTGAGATTCACTGAAGTATACCAGATAAATGGGAAATTTAATTTGGTTTGTAGCATAAAATCATTTATGGTTTAACATATATAAACACGCATATATATATATATATATATATATAACACATATATATATAATATATTTATAAATATATTATATATATATATAATAGTCCTACAATGTTTCTGACAGATGTAAAAACTTTCCACTGGAAAGTGAAGGGAGAAGAAAGCTTAGTATTTCTCAAGGCACAAATGTGTGCATGGGTGGTGGGGGCGTCTCTGCAGGAGTGTCTGTGCATGTGGGGCACTAAATGTACTATATTGAGCTCATCTCTGCCTACTTTGACTGATACTTTACATCCCTCCAGGAAGCCAAACTCCCTGAGAGCATGCAAAGATTCAAAAGTGACAAAGCGGGTGCCTGGATGGCTTAGTTAGTTGAGAGTCCAACCCTTGATCTCAGCTCAGGTCTTGATCTCAGGTTCATGAGTTCAAGCCCTATGTTGCGCTCCACACTGGGCATGGAACCTACTTAAACAAAAAAACTAAAAAATAAAGGTGGCAAAGTGGGTCCCTAAATCTCCTTGCCCTCTCCCCCTGTCCATGTGTGAACAGACTTGGTGACCCAAACAGAACAGGAGCAGTAAACAAGTCTGGGTATATCTACTGTTCTGGGAACTCAACAGTAAACTATGAAAAACAACTAGCCAGAGGCTAGATCTGCTACCACATTCTCTTAGGCCTTATGGGACGTCGATATTTGGTCAGCAATTCATAAAATGTGTGCTGTGAGATGTTAAATAAGGGGTCAGAAAATTCCAAGTAAAACAAAGTTAACTAGATTTTAGTGTGCTGAATAGCACTGGGCATCTTTAAGAGAAAGATGTAATATGCGAATTTGATAAATCTCAGTTGTTCAAAAGAACCTACTACCCCCATTTTAGCTTCCAATGAACCACTTTTGCAGGACTAATGCTCTAAAGAACATACACTTTGGGGGACACAGGTCTATCCTTGGGGACACAAAGATGGGACCTGTTTTCATGCACACAGGTTTCCATGGAATTCCTCAACACCAGCCTAGCAACCATCTCAGCAGACCTCATTCTCTGTTCTTAGACCCAAGGAGACATGAACAGTGTCCTCTGGCATCTGGTCTGAGTAAGGGATGGTTCCTGGGCTGTTTCTCAGCTTGAGAACCATCTATCCCATCCTGTGTATTCAGGACAAGACACAGACAATCAATTTGATATTGGCTTATGCCTAAGGAAGTCCAGAGAACAGTGAATGGCTTTCACTCACCTGTGGGGAAAAGGAAACTGTAGCTAAAAGGGGCCATTCAAACCGTATCACATTCACTTGGCTGTGGTTTGTGATTGTGAAGCTCACATTATAGGTGTTTCCAATGTGGCAGTCCCCAAACTGGATGTGGTCCACCAGAGAAGCTATGGACAGAAGCAGAAGGTCTGTGAGTCGTCCCTGGCCTCCTCCTAGGGCTCACTTCCCTAAGGAGGCAGCACCTGAAAGACATGGGGCCCTACCCTCATGCATCCTTCCCTTCTTTAATGATTATTCTGGAAAAATTTGGAGTCCCTTAGCTTAAACTTTCCCTCCTTGGGAAATCTATTTGTCTATCTGTCTGTCCGTCTGTCCGTGCGTCCGTCCATCCATCCATCCACATCCATCCATCTACCTTGGCCCTCACCTCTAAGAGAAAATATAAGGTGCCCACTCCATTTGTTTGCTCAAACAATATTATTAAGGGTTAAAATAAGATAAAATAAAAAAGTTCTCGTTAAACTTGAATAATAAATAATTGATGAGTCACTTACAGTATCAGTATGTTCCATACAATATTTGGGGATGCACAAATAATAAAAAAAACTCTGCTTTTTATCTTAAATTCAAATTTAACAGGGACTCTTATATTCTGATTTTCTAAACCTGGTAACCCTATTGTAAGGGTGAAATCTGATTTCTGAACTGGGATTCATGCTGGCTCCTGCTTGACCCCTCACAAGAGAGATGTCACTTGGTAGCCACTGACAGGCGAAACGCCATATGTGTGAGGAGTGTTGATTTTAAGTCATGTCATGTAGACTGTCCAATGGTAATAAAGCTTCTAGAAAATGATGAGAATGTGTTTATAACTCAATTCATACCAATTAGCTATACAATTAGGGTGATGGACAAGTGCTTTTGATGACATAAATTTTCTTCTGCCATAAAGAACATAGTCAACTAAATGAAGTGCGAGACGGACCACAGAGGAGCCCATCTTAAACTTTAAGACACACACAAATCACTGAGGGATCTTGCTGAAATGTAGACTCCGCTTCGGTCAGACCAAGGTGCTGGGGCAGGCCCTGCCATTCCCATTTCTACCAAGCTCCCAGGTGCTCCTGATTCTGCAGGGCCTCAGACACCAACAGAATGATGTTCTAGAAGTGGCACAAACCTGCACATTCTTTAATTAAAGAAGCCCACAATTTCTCGCGGAGTGTCTAGGGTACATGAAACAGACAATGCCGATATTAGCCAGCTGAAAGAAATGGGGAAAACTAGAGAGATACGTGCTCCCTTAGCTAATCTGGAATGTGCACTCTGAATTTCACTTATTAGCTAAACTGGAATTAGCTAAAACTCTAAGCTCCCCAAGGTGGAGACTGTCTTCTTAGTCTTTAAAATTCCAGGGCTCAGCAGAGTGCCTGGTTCAGGCATGTTGATGCTCAAGAAATGTCTTTCGAAGGAACACGTGATTGAAGGCATTGCCTGAGCCACAAATGAAGGGGCATAGAGTGAGGAAGAGGAGATGCTCTCCCAAATTCCCAGGAAGCTGGCTGAGCTGTTATTGAAAATGGCCTGAGCCAACAGTTGTCAGTACCTCACTTCCATTTCTCTCACCTGTTACCAAGTCTTCCATACTATTTTCCTCAATGATCTCAGAGATCTCTGGGGTGTCAGGGCTGCCGGAAACCACCAGCCCATGGATGTTGCCCAAGGTGATGTCATCCTCATAACCTTCTCCCACCATGTGGATGATTGTCTCCTCATACTGGTTGTCGACCACTGACAAGTGGATGGTGCCTTTCATTCGCCCAACCTTCTGGGATTGGAAAACGACATCGAATCCAGCTGTGTTTCCAGGAGGAACAACCAGGGAGGCCGTGTGAGCTTTCTTTGCTGCACAAAAGAGAGAGACACGGGATTTAGAACTAGTTTAAAGGAAGATGTAACCAGAGAGATCCTGACTCAGGGGAGGGCAGCTTTATGTGGGAGTGAGTCTTACCTACAGAGGCCCCTGGTGATGAGACTGAGTATCCTGCTGTGGTTGGGTCCTTATTAGTTCCCTAATAAAACAGCTCCTGGGACCCATCGCCCTGCAGAAGCTGTACTCCCTCTACCTACCTTTGGCATGTGGTTTGTTCTCCTCTGTGATGTAGATGTAGGAGGTGGTGGGAATCCCTTTCAGGGAGAAGACACCTAGTTGGTCCCTCAGATCGACATGCAGCTGGCGTAAAGAAAGCAAGGATGAGTGTTAAGCTTACAGGCGGCTCATGGGTTTTGAGTCTGGATAGAGATATGGTGGTGTTTGGAAAGTATTCAAAAAGTCCTTGTGCCCAGTGCTCACTTTTTTGAATTCTTACTAAAAGGGAAATGAAATAAGTATTAGACCTGGGGAGGAAAAGGAAAGCTCAGTTCAGCTCTGATCAAACAAGTAAGGAACTGGTGGTCCAGAGTCTAGGAGTGACTTTATGATGATCAGGCTATGTAGGGTCAAGATGGGCTTGCCAAGGCCTCTGCTGCTGACAGAGGCAGTCGCTAAATATAGTCATTCTATCAAGGCTTACATGGATATGAGTTCCCAAAAACCAGTGTCTCCTAGGTGTTAATCCGTCAGTTGCCTGATACTATCATATGGAGGGGCCTGCTGAGTTAAAAAAAAAAACAAAGCAGGCCTATGGCTTAGGTGAAGAAAAGGGGTATTTTCTGGACCACCATAGTGGATGCAAAAACAAAAGCCATATTTCTGATTTTAGATCTGAGAAATCAGCAGACAGTTTTAGAAGACAGTCACGCTAGTACCATCATAAATACGATCAAATGATATAAGAAATGATGCAAAGAGAATAAAGAAATAGTGGTACTACATGGGAAGCTTCTGAGATTAAAAAAATGATATGTTTAGAAACCATCTCAAAAAGAAACTATATGGAGGAGTTATATGACAAAAATTGACATTAAAAAAATCTAGATAAATGGATGGGTATTTGAAATGTTGCTCCTGAGTGCCTAAATACTCTAACAGTAGAAATTCCTCCCAAATAATTCACAGGATTCCTAATTAGACCTTTTGAAGAACATTAAAAGATGATGTCTAAAGTTCATCTGAGAAGACAGATATGTAAAAATTGTCAAGAAAAATTAGAAAAATGGGGAATGGGTGAGCAGGAATTTACTCAATTAGATGCTAGAACATTTTATAAAGCTACAATAATGGAAACCATACAGGGCAATGGGAAACTAGGTAATGTAGACTCGAAACAAACAAACAAACAACAGAAAAACAGGACAACAACAACAGGAAAAACACATTTTTTAAAGCATCACAGAATTAAGAAGGTAATGAGAAGCAGCCAGACCAAGATCTGGGAGAGCACGGGAATCCAGAAAGTCTAGCCTACATTTCTGGGCTGTTTTTGACTTGGAGTGTTTGCTAATTTAGAAGAGGTAGGTGGGAGGCTCACGTTGTGTTTTTGATGATCTCCGTGCTAAGAGGGAAAAAGTATTGTGAAAGGTGGGTATTTTCTTTCCTATAGACCGTGACCCCCCAAAAAATCTGCCGATAGGACCAAAGGTAGATAGGTTGACTCTAACCCAGCTCGCCTCTACCCCCGGGTAGCAATCCTGCTCTGAGTCCAGGAAATTTCAAGCCCTAAAACTAGTTTTAGGTGATTCTAAGTTTCTAATGCCTCAAAGTACTTGGCAGAAGCCAATGAAAATTGTCTCTGAAGAAAAGGAACATCATCTTTAGTGTTGTTACTTCTAAATAATTTTCAGGTATCATACTCAACACGGGATCGAAAATAACCAGGCATATGAGGAGAAAGGACAACATGGCAAAAATGAGCAGAAATAGCAGATATCAGAAAAGACCCACAGGCAATCCAGATTTTGGAATGACCGGGTATAGAGGGCAAAATGGCTGTGAATACTATGTTGTTCAAGAAATAAACCCAAGTCTGACAGTTTCAGCACAAAGTCAGAAATCTTCCAAACTGACTATATATATTTGAAAAGCAGCCTAATAGAACTTCTAGAACCAAAAAAATATTATAACTGAAGAACTCAGTGGAAGGTATAATAAAAATTAGAGCTAAAAGGAAAGTTAATGAGCTAAAGACAGGTCCTAAGGGATTATCCAGAATGGAGCCCAGAGAAAAACACCAAAACTGATTTAAGACATTGATTGCAGAATCAAGCAGCCAGGTGAATTCCGGGAGGGATCAATGAAAAGAAATCCGTACCTAGTCACGTCATAGTGAAACCACAGAAGACGAACACAAAGCGAAAATGCCAGACAAAATCAGAGGAGAAAGATCACCTTAACAGGACATTTTAGACATAGCTGCCGTCTCAGCAGAGACAGTGGAAACCAGGACACCCTGGAATGAAAGCTCTCGTCTGCTGGGAGAAAACAACTGCCGAGGGAGAGTTCTACAGCCGGTAAAAATGACATTAAAAATGAAGAAGAAATGGAGATTGTCAAATACAAGCTGAGAGAATTCACTGCCCGCAGACCTGTGTTGAGGGAACAGTATAGGTGGTTCTTCAGCGGGTGGAGGCAGAGGAGCTCAGATGGAAGGTGCGCTGTGTAAGCGGGGTAGCCATGAAAGGGGCAAATGTGGGTGAATCTAAATGAGCCTTAACTGTATGAACGACAAAACCCGACAGTGAGGGGCGCCTGGGTGGCTCAGTCCGTTAAGTGTCTGCCTTCAGTTCAGGTCAAGATCCACAGGTCCTGGGATCGAGCCCCACCTCAGGCTTCTTGGTCAGTAAAGAGTTTGCTTCTCCCTCTGCCTCTCCCCTCCCTTGTTGCTCCTGCTCTGTCTCTCACTTTCTCTCTCTCTCTCAAATAAATAAAAAAACTAAAAAAAACCCCAACACGATAGTAAGAACATCTTGCGGTGTTTAAAACACAGAGAGAATCCAAAGCCCCTGCGAGGTGTCCTTACTCTCCCCTCGATTTGTATCTCCCGCTGCTCTTCCGGCCCCTGCACTCTCACGTTGCTGGCGGCCCCCTAGTTCCTGTGGTGTGCCTGACACATTTTTTGCTTCTGTGCCTTTGTCTGAATAGTTTTCTTTCTCCAGCTGGGATGCAGTCCCTGCCATGCCCCCTTCCTGAAACCCAGCTGTCCTGCAATGCCCAGCTTCTGGGTCATTTTAGAGTGAAATTTTCCTGGATTCCCCTAGATGGGAGTAGATCATTCTCAACAGTCCTCCAATTCTTCATGGAACCCTTACACAGTTTATCACTTTTTTTTTTTTTTTTTTGGTAAAACATGGATGTGAACAGAAAAAAATAATAAAAATAAAAACACAATTTAATTGCTGAACCAAGAGTCCCCTGAGATGTGGCAGCTCTCACCCCTACTGAGGTTTCTTTTGCTTCTTCCTTATTAAAAATGCAATGCTCATTACAGAAAAAGATGGAAGGATAAAGAAGACTCCAAGAATACCCATAGTCCTCCCGGCGCGGCTCAGGGTATACCCCTGCCCACGCTTCACGCAGGAACTCTCGGCGAGCTGTGTGCTCTGCTTTCTTACACTCCTTGAGGGCAGACCCCCTGGCTGACTTGGCTCTGCGTGTCCCACGCCTTCCACAGGTTAATGTGTGAGGAACATCAAAGTCCTCACAGGTCAGGGATGGCAGAGACCTCAAAGCCAAAAGTCCGACTTCTGAGTCGTTCTTCTCCCTTTCGGCCCCACACTTTACCCCCCGCAGTACCTGGGCGGGGATGGTGCCGCTGTTCTTGAGGACCAGAGGCAGCTTCTCTGACTGACCGAGCAGAAGCCTCTTGAAGAGGAGCAAGGGGTTCCCATGCTGGTTGCAGAGAACCGGCCGCACCACGATCACGCGAGGGAGGGTCCCTTCCCCGACGATATCAAACCCGAGGCTGCGGTTCCTGGTCAGGTTGCTGCAGGGAGCCGGAGGAGGGAGGCCCGTCAGCAGGGCCGGCTGTGCTGGGCACGGCATTCCCTCCTCAGCCTGCAGGGAGGGGCCGGGGAGCTGGTACCTGGGCAAGCCATCCAAGGTAGCCTCGAAGATACACTGGTAGGTCTGCATGGCCTGCGGGGTGAAGGTCACCGTGGCAAAGGCATGTGAGCGGCTGGCGACACACATCTTATTAGGTTCCACTTCAAAAATGTCAGTGATTCGGGCAATGAGCTGGGGGGGGGGGAACGGCAGGGATCAGCGCGTGTCAGCATTTTATCTGTCCCCCCCGCCCCCCTTGTGGCAGGATTTTGGGGAAGACTGGAGGGGCTGGAGGGACCCTGGCAAGGCCTCAAAAGGATTTTTTCATTCTTAAGGTTGGCCAGTGGGATTTGAGACTGGCTATCCCCTCTTGATTTCAAGCTGAGAGCACTGAGGTTTCTTTGCTCTTTTCAAGGGATAGTCTGCAAATTAGGGAGGAGGAAAATAAATGTCTGCAAATCCCTTGGTAAAGACCTATTTTTGAGAAATCAGGCTTGTTCTGTTTTTATGGTTTTAGGGCAGGACAGGAAAAAAGCTGCCCCTTCCTGTCCAGAAAAAGGTCAGAGAGAAATGACTGGATGTCACCAGGGCCTGAGAGAAGTCACGAAAGGGATGAGATCATCTGACATCCCCCAAACCCTCATTTCCAGACAAATGGGCAGCACGAAGCAGCCTGCCCGAGCCGGCACTCGGCTTTGGCTCGCGCCACAGTGTTTCCTCTATTAGACGCAGAGCCGAGTGCTGGATGGCTGAGTGGGCTGCTCATTGGTGTGGACCATTTGAAAACCCAGAGGAAGCACCCGCGGGGACAAAGATCCGGTTTCTTGGGAAACTACCCAGTGACCTCATCTGACTTCTGGCAGGGCCTGAGAGCCAGGTTGTCCCACTCAGCCCTAGCAGTTCTACAGCAGGATTTTCAAGAGCTCTTTCCAAGGCTTCATGCCAGCTCTGGCGGGCTAGCGCCATTTGGGGCTGCTCACCTTGTTGGAGACGGGCTTAACGACGATGTTCACATCACACGCGATCTTCCCCACGTTGCTGATCTTGAACCGAGCCTTGGCCTGATGACCCACCAGGACGTTGCAGAAGATGAACTTGTTCTCGTCCTCCACAAAGAGCCCCCCACCCTCTATGGTCTGGAGGATGTTGAGCAGAGTGGCGCTGCTGCAGATCTGGTGCTCCTCAAATATCACGTCATTGTTGTCGGTCACAAAGGCTGGGGAGAAGGAGAGATGAGGCTTGATGGCCCAGCTCCTGCTTTCTGTACTGGCTAGTGTGAAGGTTAGAGTTCTGACAGAGGGTTCGCATAGAGGAGATGTAGGGGAATTCCCACAAGGGGGCGGGAGTCATGGCGCAGATTCTATCTTCTCTTCCTTTTCTGCACTGTTCTTGCTGGCTGTCAGACAAGACCCCAACCCTCTGTTCCTTCCAGTGCTAAGGAGAGGGATCTGGGGTGGGCCTTTGGCCCATGTTGGTGCAAGGCTGTGTGGTACCTAGAGTCAAAGCAAGAGGAGTTCTCTCTGTGCTTTACCTGAATCCTGTTTGGTTAGAGTATGTGCCGTTGCTGACCATTGTTCTCTGTGCATATGTTGTCCACAGGGAATGGCCGGCTTTGGTGTTCCCAGGTCCTGTGTCATACCCCATTACACCACAATTTCCAGATCATTCTATTTGTCTGAGAATCCTGGAGCAAACTCAGGAAGACTAGGAGTTTAAAGCTGAACATCTTTTAGGGGTATATATATGCCTTGCAAGTCTTTAAGGAAAAACATGGCTGAAGACACCACAGAAAGTTCTAAGGACCCAGAGGAAGCAGTGTGGCCATATGTGCCAGCCACATGCATGGCGGGAGGGGGAGGGCCTTTTAAGGGGGGAGGCTGTCCAATCTGAGTGCCCAGTACCTGGTAGACAGGCTTCGGCCAGCAAGCTGTAAGGAATGCCAGCAGGCTGGTCTCTTGGGTCTCGGTCCGATATATCGATCGCTATGAATTCCTCACACCTTCCCACGGGGTCAGCCACGCAGTCGACAGTGATGGCCTGCACTCCTCCCGGAGGGATGGAGCCGAATCCGGGGTACACAGTGAACATGCCATGGGTGAAACGCGCCTGCAGGAATGGTGGAGGGGGTGGGGGGGGTGGAGGCAGAGGGGGTGGAAGAGTCAGAGCTCTTCTACCAGAGCTGTAAGATGGCGTCGAGAGGTACTTTCTCTTTATTTTTGCCTTGAATGCACATGTGCTGGCTAGAGCTGTGGCAGCTGTCTTGGAACCATGAGGAAATGTCAAGAGACTCACAGACTTCAATGATCTTGGAACCACGAGGAGAAGTCAAAAGACTCAACGAGCCTCTAAGCCAACACAAGCAACTACCTACCTTATTTAAACATACCCTAGGCAAACCTAAGAGGCTCTTAACTTTAGAAAACAAACTGAGGGTTGCTGGAGGGGAGGAGGGTGAGGGATGGGGTGATGGACATTAAGGAAGGCACTTGATGTAATGAGCACTGGGTGTTACATGCAACTCATGAATCATAAATTCTACCCTTAAACTAATAAAAAAAGAAGAAAAAACCCCCATATCCTCTCTGTTTAGACCACTACTGTTGGGGTGTTATTTGTAACTAAACATAATCCACAATGCACTAGGAAGGCTTCTAGGAAGCCTTCAGTGACTTGCAACAGTTACCAGGAACAACAGAACTTATTCCTTCACCTTTCTGGAGCTTTTCCCTCCACACACACTTCAATGATAGTATTTACCACGTTGTCGATCAATTGCTTATTCACCCTCTGCCTTTTATAAGTGTCTAAAATATTTCCTCTACATCCATTTACAGTTATATCAGACAGTGTTCTAATGTCTGCTTTAACTGATAAACATTATTTAGAAAACTCAAGAGGAGAAGGGAAGTCTATTGAATTTACATACATAATTGCCTCCATGATTTTACTTCCTACTTGATGTTTCATAATTCTATTTTTTTTTAAAGATTTTTAAAAAGATTTATTTAGGGCACCTGGGTGGCTCCGTCGTTAAGCATTTGGCTTTGGCTCAGGTCATGATCCCAGGGTCCTGGGATTAAGCCCCAAATTGGGCTCCCTGCTCAGCAGGAAGCCTGCTTCTCCCTCTCCCACTCCCCCTGCTTGTATTCCATCTCTCACTGTGTGTCTTTCTGTCAAATAAATAAATAGAATCTTTTTTAAAAAGATTATTCATCTGAGGGGGTGCGAGGAGGGGCAGACTCCCTGCTGAGTGCAGAGCCCAGCCTGGGGCTCCATCTCACAATCCTGGGATCATGAAGAAACAAAATCAAGAGTCGGATGCTTAACTGACTGAGCCAGCCAAGATTTTTTTTCCAAGAAATCTCTACCCACAATGTAGGGCTTGAACTCATGACTCTGAGATCAAGAGTCATATATGCTCTATCGACTGAGCCAGCTAGCTCCCTCCACAATTCCTTCTTTTATTATTTACTTTCTGTTCAGAGAACTTCCTTTAGCCAGTCTTTTGGGAGAGACCTGCTGGTAACAAACTAATTTTCCTTCATTTTAGAATACTTTAATTTTCCATTTTTTTCTGAGGCATATTTTGATATGTATGTATATAAGATTCAGGCATCACAGTTGTCTACTTCCTGCACTTGCAAAATGTTGAGCCATTTTCTTCTGGGCCCTATGGTTTTTGATAAGAAATTTGCTGTCATTCAAATAGTTTCCTTTCTATATGTAAGGTCATTCCTCTTTCACTGGCTTTAAGATTTTTTTGTCTTTTGTGTTGAGAAGTCTGACTATGATGTGTGTGGGTGTGGATTTATTTAGGTTTGTCCTATTTGGGATTTGCCCAGATTTTGAATCTATAAGTTTACATCTTTTGCTAAAATTGGGAAGCTTTTGGTCATCATTTCTTTAAGTACCTTTTCAGCCCAACCTTATTTCTTTTCTTTTCTTTTTTTAAAGTTTATTTATTTATAATCTCTATCCCCAATGTGGGGCTCAAACTCATGACCCAGAGATCAAGAGTCACATGAAAACACTCTCTACCAACTGAGCCAGCTAGCTGTCCCAGCCCAACCCTATTTCTTATCTCTTTCTGGAAATCTGAGGACAGGGATATTAGATTTTTTCCACAGGTACTTCAGGGTCTGTTCATTTTTTAATTCATTAGACTCAAATAGATTTTTCAATAGAACTCAAAACAGAGTTTATTTCTTCTCTTGTTTAGATTGGGTAGAATAATGGTTTCCCAAAGATGTCCACATCCTAATCCCTGGTACCTGCGAATATGTCACCCTACATGGAGAAAAAAAAAAACCAACCTTGTTGATATGACTAAATTAAGAATTTTGAGATGCGGAGATTATCCTGTATTATCCGGGGACCAGTGTGATCTCAGGGGTCCTTATATGTGGAAGAAGCAAACCTAAAAGAGTTAGACAGGGATGTGACTACGGAAGAGGCTGGAGTCATGTGATGTGAGAAGAAATTGATCCATCACGGCTCGTTTTAAGGATGGAGGAAGGAAATCATGAACCAAGAAAGACAGGTGTCCTCTATAAGCTGGAAAAGTCTCCAGAAAAGTTTCCAGAAAAGAATACAGCTTTGCCAAAACCTCGATGTTAGCCCAGTGAGACTTATGTCAAACTTCTGACCTACAGAAGTATAAGCTAAAAAATTTGTATTGTCCTAAGCCACTATGTCTGAGGTAATTTGTTATGAGGGCAATAGGAAAAAGAGAGAGGAATTTCTATGGTTCTGTATTCGGGTTCATGGAGGTTTTCTTCTATCCCCTCTATCCTCTTGTTGAACCCACCAACGGAGTTAACTTTTGTTTATTTTTTCACTTTCAAAATTTCTATTTGGTTCTTTACATCTTCTCTTGCTTTGTTGAGAACTAACTATGTTTTCATTTGTTCCAGGCATGTTTGTAATTGCTCTTTGAAGCATTTTTATGTTGGCTGCTTTACGATTTTTGTCAGACAATTCTAACAGTTATATTAAGGCTGGCACCTATTGCCTATTTCCAATTTGAGATCTTCCTCGTTTTTGGTACGATGCATGATTTTGATTTGAAACCTGGGAATTTTAGCTATTATGAGACTCAGAATCTTATTTAGATCTTCTCTTTGAGTGGGGTTTCTCTGACATCACTCTGTCAAGAAAGATGAAGTATATCTATTTCATCTTACTAGAGCAGAAGTATTAAAACCTGCTTTTATTTAAGCCAGTCCAAATGGGCTTTGTTTCTTATAAATAGGTGATCCATGATTAAAACATATATGAAGAGATGAAACTTAATTTTAAGGCAATGAGAACCAATGAAGGTTTTAAAACAAAAGAGGATATCAAAAGAAAAGTCAATGCTTTGCCTGAAAATAAAAGTGATATTTCAAGAGAGCTAGTATTCCTGCCACAATAGGTTCAGATCTTGCTAGCATAGGGAGGTATCTGTGGCAAGCACTAGGCAGGAGGGAACTAGTTGGAAGACAGCCTTATAGGGTTCCTTTGACAAGGAAAAGGGTGCTCACCTGGTTTGTGACATTTATTTCTTTTTGAATTGTATCAGACAACTTGGTTGCTTTGGAAGGGCCAGGTTTGTAGAAGCTCTCGCTTTCCCGGGATCTTGCCCGTCTGACATGGCTGACTCTGATTAAAGAAGCAAGAGGACACCCTCAGGTTGGGGTGGTGACATTAAGTACGATCTGTCAGCTAATTGCATGGTCTCTTCCCCCAAGAATGGGAGAGATAGCCAAGGGGGCATCTGGGAAAGTCAGCTTATTTATCATTAGCAGACCTTATTCAACAATGATAAGACATTATAAAGTCATTGGACTTATTGAATATGATTCATAAGGACATTGAAAATTGCTGCAAGAAAACAATAATGTTTAAGTGTTTACTTGAGTTCTCTGGAAAGCAGTGTGTGAAAATTACTTATAGAAAATTATTTGTAGGGGCGCCTGGGTGGCTCAGTGGGTTAAAGCCTCTGCCTTCAGCTCAGGTCGTGATCCCAGGGTCCTGGGATCGAGCCCCGCATCGGGCTCTCTGCTCAGCAGGAAGCCTGCTTCTTCCTCTCTCTCTGCCTGCCTCTCTGCCTACTTGTGATCTGTCTGTCAAATAAATAAATAAAATATTAAAAAAAGAAAATTATTTGTAGAAAAATCTGTAACCCGGTCTTACTTTAAAAAAATAAGATGTCAAATAAAAACTTAAATTCTGTCCCTTTTCTTCACATTTATAGTCACAGTGTTTTTATTTATTTATTTTTATTCATTTTTAAGATTTTATTTATTTATAAATAAAAAAGATTTTATTTATAAATAAATAAATAAAATCTCTTTTTAAGATTTTATTTGTAAATAAATAAAATCTTAAAAATGAAATCACAAGTAGGAAGAGAGAGAGAGGAGGGTGGGGAAGCAGGCTCCCCACTGAGCAGAGAGCCCGATGCAGGGCTTGATCCCAGGACCCTGAGATCATGACTGGAGCTGAAGGCAGAGGCTTAACCCACTGAGCCACCCAGGCACCCCAGTCATGGTGCTTTTAAACTGAGTTTAGGCAATAGCTCGAACTTAAGTTCTGTTTGCTTCACCTAAAGCTAGTTTATTCAGTAATTAGTTTTTCTGGAGGCCAGTTAACCTACAACATCCCATGCATTTGAGGTGCAATCTTAAACTTTTGAGAGTTTTATCTAGTTCAGCATTTACTTGCTCAGTGACCAGAACAATTACATTTCAACCCCCTTTGAGTATTTTGCACGAATTTGTACACACTAAGATGAAAAACAAATTAAAACTAAAACAACATAAAGCAAATACAAATATATCATTATATCTATAAGCAGTATTAAATTATGATAAAATAAATGCTAAAAAAGTTGCATAAATTAAGTTGAAATTAAATTTGGAACGGAGAGACTTATTTTTGTGTGTGTGAAGCAAACATTAGTATTAATAAGCAAGAATCATGCACCAACTTTTATTATAAAGGCTAAAAAAAAAAAAGGCTAGGGCTTTTTTTCTCTTTAGAAAGAGATTTTAGATAGCTTAGCCCAACATTTCTTGATATGTTCAAACTTAGCCACAATGGAAGAGGGTATCTACAAAAATGCAAAACAATCACAAACAAGATATGTCTGATTTAAACAGCTTAACAATAACCCACAACTTTCGGACCAACTCAAGGAATGTCTGATTTAAAACAATTAACTGGAAAGTCCATTTTAAACTAATTAATTAATTAGGGAGTCAATTAATTAGGACAAAGAGCCTTGGGAATTGGTAAAACTATACTTTTTTTTAAAAGATTTTATTTATTTATTTGACAGACAGAGATCACAAGTAGGCAGAGAGGCAGGCAGAGAGAGGAGGAAGCAGGGTCCCTGTGGAGCAGAGAGTCCAATGTGGGGCTCAATCCCAGCACCTTCCTGGGATCATGACCTGAGCCAAAGGCAGAGGCTTTAACCCACTGAGGCACCCAGGTGCCCCTGGTAAAACTATACTTAATTTGCCAAGAAAAGGATATGATCATCAAAAGCCAAAAGCATGCAAAAAGGTAAAGTGTTTTAGAGAATTAAGAGCTGCCTTGTGAAGAATACAGAGTTTTGCCTTTGGAACAACTAAGAGAGCTGTTGTGACAGTGCCTAGACGGAAGACAGCAGTGTGCTTCCCTTGTCTGTATTGCTGGGGTACCTTCTGCTACCTCACATGTGAGGGACAGCTCTGATTTCTTTTGACTTAGTTTGTGGTTATACTAGTCCCTCCACATCCTATAGGACAGTAAATAGGACAATGACTTACTGTGAGTCCTGCAGCATGTTATAAGCACCAGGACAACAGACACAACCCCACATGGAAGACTTTATATTTGTTCAATTAAATCTATCACATGAGTGACAGTAAGAAAGCATACAAAATCTGAGGGCAGAGATGTGGGTTCAGAACTGAGATCTATTGGTGATTTCTTGCCTAATCTTAGACAAGCCATTTCATTCTTTCATATATTTTTTAAAGATTTTATTTATTTATTTGACAGAGAGAGAGATCACAAGTAGGCAGAGAGGCAGTCAGAGAGAGAAGGGGAAGCAGGCTCCCTGCTGAGCAGAGAGCCGGCCGATGCAGGGCTTGATTCCAGAACCCGAGATCACGACCCAAGCTAAAGGCAGAGGTTTCTGAGCCACCCAGGTGCCCCAGACAAGCCATTTCTAAACCTTAGTGACCTCACCCCACGAAAAGGGGATTGGGTGAATGTAGATAAAATATTTGAAAGCTCTTCATAAAATACAATGCACTAATTAACCAGAGAATGGCACGAGGTAAGTATAGACTTGTCTTACACTTTCTTTTGATGAATGGGGCTCTCCCCAGTCAGCCTATAGAGGGCGTACTTGAAGTCAGTAACACCTTGATTTTCTATGCTGAAGGTGGCGCTTTTCCGAGTGCCACAGATCAAAGCCCCAAAGTTGATGATGGAGGAGGGGCTGATGTTGTATTTAGAGTACACCGCATTCACAGAAAACTTGATTGGGATGCTGGCAATGGTTTCACCTCCTTCTGTGATATTGGGTTCAATAATCTAGAAAGAGAGGAAGGATTGGGAAGATGTCAGCCACTATGCTCCAGGAATTCCAGGACTGTCTACCTCATTCTCTGTTTTTGTTACTGCCATGAAGCCAATTTCATTCTTTCTTTCATTTTCTTCATATTATTGCACCAACAGTATTAGAAAATACTGATATCAAACTTACTAGGTGTTAGCCATGGATCAACGTGGACCGAACTGGCCTCCTCTTTCACTTCTCTTCTCTTGCACTTGATGTCTGAACAGCTCTCCAAAGATCATGGCTCTATTGCCTGTCTGGTACTCTTGGTTGCTGATGACTTTGCACAGCCCCCCCCCCCCCCAACCAAACCCTGGAGCATGGGCTAGGCGATGTAGCCTTTATTTATTTATTTATTTTTGACATGAGTCCCACAATCCTGTCACTGAGTGAATCCCCCCTTTGAGCTATTTTACCTGACAGCGCAGAATTGGTTGGTGTTCAATCTTCACTTCCTTTTTTGCACGAAATAACACCTGGACATTTGTGGGCTTTTCCGCTGAGGTTAGTGAGCCCTTCTTGGGTTGGATAGAGATCATGGAATTTACATTGGTTGCCAAAATCCCCAAGGAGTCCACAGAAAAGCTGAAAGATGAGAATGACAGGCCAGTTGAAATCATTCTGGGGAACCCAAGATACTAGAGAGGAGACTGCTGATGGTTGAGTGCCAGCCATGTCTGCTTAAGCACTGTGTCTGGAAGTGCCCACTGTGCTTTGGACTCTGTGAGCCCCCTCTGCAGCCAGGACTGACTCGGCCGGTGAGTGATGCTTGAGGCAAAGATAGCCATCTCTAGCCTGAGGTCAAAAGGTTCCTTTGCAGGAGATCTCTGTCCAACAGGGACACTTGGTGCTGGATATGGACCAACTAAATGAGTTCATCTTTCTGTCTGTCTATTACTCCCCCTATCTCTCCCTTTCTCTCTCTGTCTCCCTTCCTCCCCTCTCTAGGACTGAATATTAGCACATACACAGGGTACAGTGATGCAGAAGCCAGGGGATCTAAAGACAGAGAGAAAGTAGGGGCAGAAACCATTTAGCAGAGGCACTTGGAAAGGGAGACCATGGCCCAGTGGGGATGAGGTGGGAAGCCCCAGAGAGCAGCTGACTCGTGAGAATGGCAGAGGGACTGCAACAGGACCAAGGAACTCAAGCGGAGGTGGGGCACCTGGAGTTTCTTTGGGGACCTAAATGTCACCCCCACGCTCCAGGAGACATGGCCACACCATTGCTGCATGCTTGGTGCCCGAGTTCCTCACTTTCCCTCAAGTTCTTTCTATGAATTTTGATCACCTGCTCCATCCCAAGAGTGACTGGTCCATGTAATCTAGAAGAGCAGAACTAACATTCTGTGATAACCTACAACAAAACTCAGAAGCCAGCAGGATCCCACTCAGCGCTAATTCCAAGGGGTCAGTGGTTTTCTTCTAGGTTTGTTAAGCTTCTGTTTATATTTATCTATTTCAATGCATGGGTCTAGGAATGGTAGCCCTGAGGTGGGACTTCTCCCATTTCAGCCTTCTTTTAGCTGAAATGAAGCTATGGTGAATGCACAGAATTTCTTCTAAGTCTGTGAGGAGGAAGTCCCTTTATCAACCACAAATTCTTCCAGCAGAAGGATCACCTTCCATAGAACAGATTGGCCATAGCTGCTGGCATTGCCCCCAAGGGTTGTGTGGCCCTACCTGAGTGACCTCCTCCCTCCCCCCACCTGGCACCACCCTTTCCTCTCTGAGAAATCTCTTATTTAGTCCTTTATTTCTCATTCCGAGAAATGAGCACAAGCTGGAGCTCCACTCCGCCAGGCCACCCTTTGGGTTCTGTAACACAGTGGTTCTCAAAATTAAAAAAAGAAAATTGGAAAAAGCCCTTTTTCCATATGAAATCTTACATGGAACGTCAACTTGTGAAACAGACTGGAGCCAAGAGGGGGGCAGGCCGGTTCAAGGCCAGGTCTCTACCTCCAGCCCCTCCCTCCACACACAGCCCTCCCCTCGCCTAGCACGTCTTCTTCCCGACCTCTCCCTCTGAGGCTCTCTCCCACCCCCAGGGCCCTGTGGCTCTGGGTGCTCTGAGAGGGACTTCAAGGGTCCCTGTAAAGCCACAGGGTTGAGAGCAGCGTGAAAACCTCTGCTCTTAGCAGTTGGAATTTCATTCATTTGAAGCCTGAGAGAGGCTACAAACAGAAATGGTTCTTATGATGTCCTCAATCAGGTTTCTGTTTTACCTCCCAGACAGCACTTCCTCCCCATGAGTGGAGGTGGATGACCATATGCCTGATGGATTCCAGGTTACCTGAACATGATCTCATACTTCCCACGATTCTTCAGCTGGAGGGGCTGCTTCACCTCTTCCATGACCTTCACGATCCCAAAGTCAAGGCCTCCTTCAGCTCCTGCAGAGGCCAGCAACCAGGGTGGGGAAGGGGATTAGATGGCATGGGAGTCAGAAGCAGAGGAACTTCCTGTTGAAGTTCCCATGGAAAATCCATGGTGTCAAACTCAGAAAATTTATTTTCTGAAAACACTGCAGCTGAGAAAACTGCCCGTAACTGAGTCTCAGAATGGACTCTGCTTCGGCACCTACTTTAGCTCCCTCCATCTTAGGACCGCTGTCCTTCCCTTCATGATTTCCATTAGTTAAAACTTCTAGTAGCTAAAAATTTTTTTGCATCAAGTGTAGAGTCAACATAGTTAGAATATTACATATAAATTTGTATAGTTTTACTTAGCACTGCCTCATAAGCATTTCCGCACATAATTAAAAATTCCTTATAAATGTGATGATCTTAATGGTCATAAAATACACCATGATATGCTGTTCTATAATTTACAGTATTATTTCTATGGCAATAGTGTTCCATTTTTTAAAAAAAGATTTTATTTATTTATTTGTCAGAGGGAGAGAGATCACAAGTAGGCAGAGCAGCAGGCAAAGAGAGAGAGAGGGAAGCAGGCTCCCTGCTGAGCAGAGAGTCTGATGGGGGGTTCTATCCCAGGACCCTGAGATCATGACCTGGGCCAAAGGCAGAGGCTTAACTCACTGAGCCACCCATGCGCCCCAGTAGCATTCCATTCTTAATAGATATTTGGGTTATTTCCAATCTTCCATTAGTACAAATAATGCTGCAATAAATATCCTTGTACATAAGACTCACGACATCTAGGCAAAAAGGCAGCTCTCGTGTTCTCTAAATCTTGCTGAGAAGGAGGGCAAACAGAAGAAGCAAGAGTAATGGAAAACTGTATGCCAACAGGGAGGGTCTAACCTGGGTGTGAGGCAGTGCAGTGAGTAGAATAATGCTCTGTGCTCTCAGAAGGTCTCCATGTCCTTATCCCCATGAATATGCTGTAAATATGCATATGAACCTGTGAATCGGCTTGGTCATATGGTAAAGGGGGGTGATGGATGGAATTCAGGTTGCTCATCAGCTGACTCTGTCGGTCTGTCTATCTATCTATCTATCTATCATCTGACTTTAAAATAGAAAGAGTATCTTGGATCCTCCGGGGAGGCCTACTGTAATTACTACACAAGTAGAAGAGGGAGATAGAAGTGGAGAACAAGAGAGGTGATGGTGTGAGAAGGACCTGACCCAACGATGTTGGCTTTGAAGATGGAGAAAAAAGGACCATGAGCCAAGGATGTAGGTAGCTTCTAGAAGCTAGAAAAGGTGAAGAAATGGATTCTCCTCCAGAGTTCCAGCAAGGAACGTGGCTCTGCCGATATCTTGATGTTAGCCCAGTTAGATCAGTTTTGGACTTCTGACCCATGGAACTGTGAGATGATAAATCCGTATTGTTATGAGCCACAATTTGTGGCAATTTGTTACAGCAGTGAGGGAAGACTAATGCAGGTAGGAAAAGAGCTCTGCCAACTTTGTAATTATCGCCACCCCTTGTCATCTCTAGCTGGAGAAAACTAAGATTCTTGTAGTCATTTTGCCAACACTACTCTGGGGCTTGCATCACTATTTGCTGAAATTCCACGCGCTCGCCAACAGCCATTGGTCTTCCTCTACATAAGGAATACATTGCACTCAAAGATGTAACTTCTAAACACCCTTTCCCTGAAGGGGTCAACAGACCTTTGGGGAAGGTGATGTCCAAGGCGACGTCATAAGACTCTGCAAAGACCAAGATGTTTTCAATCTGAACCACACCAACGAGATTTTCTGCATCTAAAACCTGTTAGGGTAAAAGGGTTTCTTCAGTAAAAGCAAGATCCATGGGGGACTTGGAGCTAGAACTACGTGCCACGCAGCAGGAATGATGAAGCAGGAGATGTGGTAGAGAATATTTTGAAGATGTATTTAGCTTTTGTCTTCAGTGACCATTTGGTATGACTGGTGTTCTCATAACATCCTTTGGGAAATGCCAGTGTAGACAATCAATGTAAGAATGGGGAAAAGCGACTGCATTTTCATCTTGTCCACTTATAAGGTTTAAATTATTTGCGTGATTTTCACTGCATTATTGAAGTTTGGGGCTATGAGTATACATACAAAGCAAAGTGTTCTTTGGAACTTCTAAATAAAATAAACCTGAAGAGCATTTTTCTGCCCGTTGAAACAGAAAACTTGCACGTTGTCAATCACCCTTGCTTTCCTGATTTTATATATCTGAATTCTTCTGTTTGTTTCTGGTTCAAACTATGGAAAAAGCACTAGATTTTCATATAAAATAATTGTGTTTAGTGTTTCTCTCCAGGAAATTTCAAATGTTTTATTTAAGCGAACACCTTTACTATTCAAGTTGGAAGTGAAAAAAAAAAAAAAAAAAAAAAGCAAGCCTGCCCCCGTCCCCAAGTTGCTCACTGACCCCTCCCTCCCTGTCCCGAGGAGCACCTGAACTGCTGTCAGCTGTCAGCTGGACCCTACTTTTACTTTTAACTCCTGAGACAAACAAGAGGGTGATAAAGTGTCCATTCATCAAGGGGAAGAGCCGTTGGCGATGGGGGGTAGCTCTCCCAGACACCCTTGCCTCTCTGGTGGTACCTCAAGTTGAGAAATAAAGTCACCAGCTCTGCATGACTTGTGCTTGGTGTCAAGTGGGAAGTTGGTAGCTGTCACCAAACTTTTCAAGTTTTAATTCAGAATTTCCATCTTTTCTTTCATTGCGCATTTTGCCAATGTTTCACAGAGCAAATTGGACCCACTTAAGTTTTACCTTCTTTTGCTGCTCAGCCTCTGACAGAGATGACAAAAAGGACTGGCAGCAGGAGGGCAAAACAGGACAAACAATCTGGATTACCATTTCCAGAATTTACACAGTACCTTTCTCCCGATAGATGCCATGCACCTAGAACATTCTATTTCCTTTGCTTTCTTATTGGAGTAGAGGGTGGAGGTTAAATTTTGTAACTGAGGGAAACAGGATGAACAATTTAAGAGGTACACAAATAAAATAAAATGAGTTCACCAGAGCACTTTCCAAGGGGACCACAAAGCAAGGCATTTCCTCATGTAGATGTTGAAGGAATCTGGAGAAGAGAAGCTTTAGACAACTTTAAGGAGCCAGAGGGGAAACCCACTGTGTCTGCTCTGACTAGAACATAGAGGGATGCTATATCATCCCTAAAATTAAGAAATGTTTCCATACCAGCTGGTAAACCTCTGTCACATGACCTCTCCAAGTATCCTATCTTACCTGTCTCCCCAACACCGCCCCCATAGGAACCCCTGGAGGTTCCATGACCCAGCACAGAAGGATGAAGCTGACAAAGCTGGGACCCTACACCAGCCATGCGACCTGGGTCATTGTTGTAGAGACCCTGTCTGTGTAGAGACTGGTGTTTAAAATGTGGACCACCACCCTCTGATATTCAAAACCAATTGTTGATTAAATGAATCTCTAAGTATCTGTGTTCGGCTACCTTAAGGACTGTCATAGGTGAGTGACAAGAGAGCCTAGATTCATTGAGTGGACCCAAAAGTAGAAACAGGATTAATTCATGGAAGTGACAGTTGGAAATCTGAACCCAGCCCAAGGAAGAATTAATAGACCTGTTCAAAGGAAGATCACGCTGCTATGAGAGTAAGTTTTCTCTCCCTGCAAGTATTCAAAGAGAAGCTTGGATAATCCCTTCACTGTCCCAGAATCGATGCAACAAGCATCAAAAGTCAATGACATTCATTCATTCATTTGTTCATTCATTCATCTTACAGATTTTCCTGAGTAACTTCTACGTTCAGGCCTGTGCTAGACGTTGGGGATCTGATGGGGCAGCAGACTGAATGGTGGCCATGTCTTAACCCCTAGAACCCATGAATGTGACTTTATTTGGAAAAAGTCTTTGCAGATGTAATTAAATTAAAGATCTCAAGGTGAGATCATCCTGGTTTATCTGGTGGGCCCTAAACCCAATGACAAATGTCCTTACAAAAGACAGAAGAGGAGAGGACACAGGCAAAGAAGGCCATATGAAGACAAGAGGCAGAGGTTGGAGTGACGCAGCCACGAGCCCAAGACCTGGAGCCACCAGGAGCTGGAAAAGGCGAGGAAGGGTTTTTCCCTAGAGGCTTCAGAGGGAATATGACCCTGCAGATACCTCAATTTCACATTTTTGGCTTCCAGAATTATAAGAGAATAAATGTGTGTTGTTTAAAGCCACTTAGTTTGTGATAGTTTGTGGGCATTTGTTACATCAGCTCTCAGGAATGAAAACAGATAGAAGCAGGTCGGGCGAGACCTTGTCCTGATAGAGTTCACAAGAGAAAGGAAAGAAAGAAAACAGGACATCCACCAGGGGGAGGCGCTCTAGAGGACAAAAGGCGAGGGTGAGGGACCGCACATAAGGGGTGTGGGGTGATTAGTGGAACCCAGTTGGAGCAGTGTTGTTTAGTAGAGCCACAGAGCCTAAGGGGTAACATTCTTGGCAGGATTGTGGTAAGGCCAAGGGCCTGAGGCAGGAAAAAGCCAAGAGACCACGTGACAGAGCTGAGGTGTGAAAGCTTCTCTAGGCAGGAAGGGCCTGAGAAGCCCGTGGAGACCCTGGGCTCGGTCTTCACTGAGGCAGGAGCCCGCAGGTTGCTGCGGGGAAGAAAGGGGCTTGAGCTGACTGACCCGCAGCGGGAATCGGGCCCAAATACAGGCAAGAGACGTGCCATGGGCGGCCTGGGAGAGGGCGGCGGCAGTGTGGGCGGAGGAGTGGGTGGGAGGGAGCTAGGCTGGGAGGCAGCTGGAGGGCAGGCTGTCAGGGGAAGGAGGGACTCCAGGATGGTTCCTGGGTGTCTGCTGGGAGCACCTGGGAGAAAGGTGATGGTCCCGAGACAGGCGGCTGGTCTGAGCCGTGACAGGGTTTCGGAGCGAGGACTTGGGAGTCTCAGGCTCACTTTGGGATAGTAACATCATGCCCTCTCTCCCTCTCTCTGTCTGAGGGGAGTGAGCGCGCTGTTTGTGCAGAGGGCAATCAGCCATGAACAAGACTGTCTCCACAGAGCTTTCAGTTGGGTGCAGAGCAAGACACTGTGGGTCAGTGGTTGTCAAACAGGGATCGGTAAGGAGCGTGTAACACAGAGACGTGGCTCCGTGTGTGTGTGTGAGCGTGTGTATGAGCGTGGGCTTGTCAGAGAACCCAGGATGTACACATTCTCATGGCCAAGTCTGGAGATGTGCGGCACCTCACCTCCAACCGGATCATCTTCTTGATGTTGACGGGCTTGGAGGGCTGGAAGTACACCTGCAGGCTGTACTCTGCCTTGCTGGGGATGGTCCCCTGCATGGTGGACACGGCGAAGTCATCGCCCAGGTGATCCAGGCTGGTGATCCGCCAGGCCACCGGCAGGGGTGTGACGTTGCGGAGAAGAACCACCTTGCATTCTTTCCTGCAGAGACCAAAAGGAGTTTTGTCTATCTCAAATGGTTCTGATTTATTCAGGCAGGTCCAAAAATGCCCTTCTGGTTACTTTCGTCATTGCTTAGTTCACTAACTGGAGTTCACCAGGGGACAGGGCCTTGCCGTGGCAATGAAGGAATGCAGGATACATATTATCGTCTCTTCTAGTAGCCCCAGAAATAAACATTCTCTATTTAGAATAATATAATGCCAGTGGATAAAATGTTAAGTTCTAGTTTTTGTCTAGTGTTCTCTGTGCTTCAATTTCTTCCTTCTTTCCTTCCTTCCCTCCTTCCTTTTCCAGGAGAATCTATATTTTTTGTTGTTGTTGTTGCGTTATGTTAGTCACCATGAAATACAGCATTAGTTTTTAATGCACTGTTCCAAGATTCATTGTTTACATAAAACACCCAGTGGGCCATGCAATACGTGCCCTCCTTAACACCCGTCACCGGGCTCACCCATGCCCCCTGCCTCCTCTCTAAAACCCTGTTTCTCAGAGTCCACAGTCTCTCATGGCTCGTCTCCCCCTCCGGTTTCCCTCAATTTACTTTTCCTTTCCTTCTCTTAATGTCCTCCATGTTATTCCTTATGTCCCACAAGTAAGTGGAGAAAGGGGAACCCTCTTACACTGTTGGTCGGAATGCAAGCTGGGTAGCCACTTTGAAAAACAGTGTGGAGATTCCTCAAAAAATTAAAAATAGAGCTACTCTATGATCTGGCAATTGCACTACTGGGATATTTTCCCCAAAGATACAGATGTAGTGAAAAGAAGGGCCATATGTACCCCAGTGTTCATAGCAGCAATGTCCACAATCGTCAAACTGTAGAAAGAGCTGTGATGCCCTTCAATAGATGAATGGATAAAGAAGATGTGGTCCATATATACTATGGAATATTACTCAGCCATCAGAAAGGATGAATACCCAACTTTTGGTATGAATGGTACCCATCCATCAATATGAATGGGACTGGCGGAGATTATGCTGAGTGAAATAAGTTAAGCGGAGAAAGACAATTATGTGGTTTCACTTACTTGTGCTTTAACTTCTAAAGCAAAGATTCTTAACCTTTGAGGGCAATGGACTGCTTAGAGAATTTGGAAAAAGTGATTCCTTCTGAGAAAAATGCAAATATGCACACATTTTGGCAGTTAATTTTGGGGGGTGGTTGGCCCTGGACCCCATGGGCGAAACGTCTTGGTTTGTACAGGACCAGAAGTTTCCCCAGATGCAGGATTTTCAGTGCTAAAACAAGGAGAGGGCTGAGAAAATTGGGACGAGTTGGCCACCCTAGAACTAAGTGTTCTTTAAATCCCATCGCAGTCTTGGTATCATCCAGAACTCTGACCTGTGCAACAAGAGCCGGTCAAAATGCAATTGTTTGGAGTCCAGCTCGAGTTCTGGGCGGACTCCTTGGCAGGTTAACTTGAAGACAGCTGGCTCTGGGTTCTCCTTGATGCAGCAGACAATGCAGTCATCAAAGACACCGACCGCGGTAGGGTAGGCCCATATATTCAGCATCTAAAGGAAGCATCAAAAGAGTACATTGATGCTAAGAATGCCGCGACCTCCAATTTCCCAGGAAAGACTTGCCCCGGTGGACTTGTTTCCGTGTGGCTGTACCTGCTTCTCATTGGGTTTCAGAGTCATGTTGATGGGCTCCAGGAAGTAGGTGTTTGCTTTGACATCATTCTGAAAACAGAAGAATGCCTCCACGACCATTGGGGAACTGTTCAGGATGGTCAGCGTCTCTGTGTTGCCTGGGAACAAGGAGGACTTGTACCTGGAAGTGAACAAAGATTAGGGATGTGGATTTAAGGATGGACTGGGAGTTCAGGTGGCAAAGGAGACTGTGGGGCGTACGGCAGTGCCAGAGGGTAATGTGGTGCACTGAGACAGTGGCCTGGCAGCTAAGCTTCACAGTTGTGAAGACTTGCAGCTGGACTTGACCTTCCCTTCCCCCACCCCTGCCAAGCCTTGGTCTCCTCATCTCTAAGATGGGATGATAATACTTCTTAGGATTCCTATGAGTATTAACACGCAATGGTGTACCTAATGCTCTTCAGGACAGCTACAGATATCAAATGCCTCCAGATGGTAGCTATTATTGCAAAGTATTCTTTTTTTTAAAAAAAGTTTATTTATTTATTTAAGTAATCTCTATACCCAACATGGGGCTCAAACTCACGACCCTAAGATCAAGAGTCACATGCTCTATCAACAGAGGCAGCCAGGTGCTCCATTATTGCAAAGAATTCTGAGAAATGTGAGGATCTACCCTTCCCAGGGCTTATATTCCCAGGACATATAATCCTTTGAGAGCGGTTTGTTCTTTCCCACCTGCCTTAGAGATGATCACATTGACCTCCTTCTCCTAGACCTGTACACGACATTGCTGTTTTGACATGGATTCGTTTGGCGTGGTTCACTGTTGCAAGGCTGTTTCTGTTCCCTTGTGACTTGGGGAAAGAGCCACAGAGGTGAGCACTGTGGGCATTAGAAGCTGCTCGGTTAAAGGTTAATAAAAAGGAACCACAGAAAGTACAAGGAATGCTGGTGAAGATGCACAGCCAGGGACAGTCTGAAAAGCTTTTTGGATATGCAGTGATGGAGGAAGGAAGGACAGTAAACGGTGGAGAGCAACTCAGGGTCAGAGAGGCAGAGTGCAGAGTGCTCTCTGTGGCGCTGCCAAAGGGGTGGTGGCCTTTACTGTGCTAAATCCCATGTGCTAAGTCCTGATTATCCAGTTCAGTTTCACAAATCTGTGGACGGCTGCTTTGATTTTCCCATTTTGCAGATGAGAACACTGAGGCTCAGCAGGGTTTGAGAAAACAGATAACACCCGGTTGTACTGGGTCTTGTTTTTTGGGCCACTGTAATCCCTCTCCTCCTAGGCCAGTGCAGTCTGGCCCCAAGTTCTGGTGGGTTCCAGGACTGCCAGGACCCATGTCTCTCTGAATAGCAATGATTTCCCTGACTCTTGACCCTGGACTGCAGTGTCTATCATGTTCATCAACCTGAACCCCCTTCTTCTCTCTGCGAAGCCCTTCTACTGGGCCCCTTCTAGAAGCAGATCCACTCCAGCATCAGTCAACCCTGTGAGTCTTGGCTTTCTGGTCCAGCCTCTCAGGAACCAAACTCCAGTTATTAAGAGGCTGGAGAACAAAGAGGCTTTGTTTGTTCTACCAAGTCAGCAAGAGCACAAACTCTAATCACCATAATAAATGCCAGACTGAATTAAGACGTGCTTAGAGCTGGGTCCAGTTCTGGTCACGCCTCCCTGCCTACACAGTGAGAAGTTTATACATACCCGAAAAAAACTGGTATCTCTAAAAACCTGTGACCGTCAACATCACTCAGGGCCCCAATTCTGCCCGACAACCTTCCTCTGTTTCTTTACTATTCTACCTCTCCAACTTTCCACAAAAAACTGTTTCATCTGCTCTCTATTTTCTCAACATTTCTATCTTCCCTCTGCTTCCCTTCCTGTTAGGGATGACCTCACAACATGTGTTATGGAGAAAACAGACCGTAGCATGGGAACCTTCTCCCGGGCCCAACCACATCTGCACCCAAAGCCGTCCGCCTTCACTCCCCCTAGTGGGCAGTGGTGAACCCTCTTCCTGGAAGGAACAGCATCTCTGTACCCCGTTCGTGTGGTCTCAGGGAGCTGTACCTCCAATGGCCCTTACTTCCTCTGGAAACGCCTACCTCCTCCTCCCTGTGTCCCCTTGGCATCCAAACAGCGTAAGAACCGCAGTGTGTGAGCAGTGTCCCTGGGTCCCATGTCCCCTCTTGTCCTCCGCTGCCTGCCCTTCTCCTCAGGGCCAAGATTTCCAGAGAACGACCTTTACACTTGGTCTCCATTCTCTCACCTCCCACTGATTCCTCAACTCACTTTGCTCGGGCTTCATCCTCAGAAATCCCCAAAAGGACCTTTGCTTAGACTCCTGGGACCTCTCTGTTGTTGAACCCCATGGAGGTCCCCTGAGAACCAGACCGCAGAGCTTATTCCTTGGTGTGTGTGGCTACTAGCTATATCTCCTAAGCATCTCAAACAACATATCCCAAAGTAGACGCTTGGTCCTACTCTTTCCCCACTAAAACCTCATCCGTCTCCAGGCTTTTCCATCTGGGAAGATGGCACCCACATTCATCTGGGTGGCTTAGCAGAAACTTGGGGCACAAGAACCCGGTTCTCCTGTGGTTCAGAGCTAACCGAGGCAGCAATAGTAAAAGCTATGTCCACAGGGCACCCCGGCATGTACCATTCGTGAGTCCAACGGGATGTCTGAAATTTGCCTTGAAATAATGGAACACGTACTTATCTCTTGATTTTCCGCAAAGCAGTGGCCCGAAGTAAAACCTCTCCGTGCTCATAATATACTTCTTAAAGATGACCTCGTTTTGCTTCATGTCTGGCTTTCGCTGAGGAAATACCACTCTGAACACAGGGGAGGAAAAGAGGAGGAGAGGCTGTCTGAGTGCAAGTTCAATGCCTCCATTTGATAGTGACCTGAACCCAACCCTTCAGCAAAGGGTTCAAGTATCTGGAGACAGAATGATTCTTAATCTGAGGACCTTAGTTGACCCTTATTCCTTCTCCCTCCCTTCCACCATCCCCAGGGATGAGAGCTTGAACTTGAGGAAAAAATTCCCAGGTGTCTTTCATAATGAGTGGCTGATGGTAGACTGAGAGATTTCCCATGCCAGTGCGCTCAACCAGAAAAACTGAAAATCTCCGTGGAAAACTAGTTCTGGTGGACATTAACCAGCTTCAGAGTTCCTTGTTCAGTGTGGGCCCTGGTAAGAACAGCAAAAAAGCTCCTCTTGGTCGATAAGCCATATTTAAGCTGATTTATGGATAAGCTATAAAAGGCCTCAGCCCTGGAGGGTTTGTCCCACTAGCTTGCCCACTGGGTGACTTTATGTTGTGGATAAGGGGTACAGTGGTATTTGGTAGCTCAGAAAAATGTTCCCCCATGGAGAGAGTCACACCTTTAGTGATATTACAGGACAAATAAAAAAAAATCCGAGAGTACACATAAAACCTGCTTAAGTTTGCCTCATTGTCCAATAAGCAAACTAACTGGCCAGAGGGCGACGCTTCCCTGGCCTTCGCACCTATTAACATTCTCTGTAGCTCACTCTGATGGTCCATGCCATTCCTGTGGCTTCGTGGATGTCCAAGACACCGAAGCCCCATACGACCAGAGGGCCTGGGTGCTGCCCCAGTTCCATGTTAGCAGTAAGAGCTACCTTGCTTAAAGCGCCATGGGGCAAAAGAAAATGTTTGTCGACTCACTCATTTATTTATTCAATATTTTTCAACTCTCTCTCTCTCTTTCTCTTTTAGGTGTAGATATTGTTTATTAATAGGCAAGGCCTAGTGATTTATTACTTCTTGGATATACCCACGGTCCAGCCCCGGCAGCCTGTGGTCTTGGTGGGCACACATATGGCACGCTTCATAAATCTGCGTGTTGTCCGTGTGCAAGGGCCTTGCTTCTATGTATTGTTCTAGTTCGATCAACTATCTCTTTTAAGGTAAAATACACTTACTTCGGGTCTTGGCAAATGTAGGGGTAACAGCAGACACCTCGGCAATAGAGCTGGTACTGGCGGCGGGTTCCAAGGATCTCGAAGTTGAACGTCTGGTCGAAGTTCCCGAGGTCGTTGGAAGAGAAGTGTATTCGCAGCGTCACCTCACCGTTGGCTGGCACGATCCACCGGAAATGATTCAGCCTGCAAACGACCACAGACCTTTTAAAGAGAGAAGCCTTCCTTTGGGCCTCTGAGAGCAGACAGGGCTGCCGCCTGGGAGAAGTCCTGGCCATCCGGAGGCCCTGCTGGCAGGACAGGCGCGCCTTCTATTCGGGGCTCTAGCATTCCCTTCTCTGGGTGACTCAGAGGCCCACCTGATGAATTTCTCCTGGGAGAATTGCCCAGCGAAGTTGTTCTGGTCCATGTCCGACAAGGGGGCAATGGCTCCGGCTGTTCCCGCAGAGAGGCCCTTCCTGTTGATGGCCATGCGACGTTTGTCCTTCTGAGTGTCTCGGGCCTGGTCTGCTTTTTCTTTTGGTTTCTGTCTGCTCCCCTTAGAGGAGGTGGTCTGCTCCTCCTGGGTCTCAATTAAACACAAACACAAAGCTTAAGTACTCATTGACATACACGGAAGACAGAGACGCCTCGAATACGTGTGTGCTGCGTGTGCAGGATGCTGGCAGCTGCCGAGGGCAGAGAGGAGGGCCTAGCCCACTTCCCCAGTGGAGAAGAGGAGGAGAGCTGGTGCTTTCCTGGGCTCCCCATTCCCTGAAGAGGAGGCCGAAGCCCAGAGAAAGCTTCGAGCTGCAGGAAGAGGTTTCCTGCACTGCGTTTTGTTGGGGTGTGTCTTTAGTACCCCTTACTCCAGACCCCTCACCCCGTCACACTGACTTGTGGGCAGACCAGATCTGTATTCCTATAGAATATGCCATACTCTGAAATTTTCTGACTATTCCTCGAGCATCATTTCGCTTATTCCTTCATTCCCTGTATTTTCTGTAAACTGGAAATTAGGCATAAAGTTTGATGAGATTCAGAGAAGGTGCTGTCTATGTCACACTCCATCACAACAAGGGACCAAAAAAAAAAAAAAAAAGCCACCTCAACCCATGATTACCGATGCACTCTATTCACCCGGGAATGGCACTCGCCAGACTGGCCTCCATAGTGGGGTGTTTCCCTTTGCTGCCAGCTAGTCCCCTGTGGGACGAGGTTCTGGTTGTAGTATCTTGTTTCCCAACAAAGTACTGCTTTTTAGATCAGTTGGTGCTCCTTTAATTAATTACTTCATTTCTAATTTTACTATTCTTTCTATAGTTTTGGCTGCCATTCTTCTAGAATGAAGAGCTTTCCTTTGCCAACTGGGGATGAATTAGAGTTTCTCCTAGAATGGTTAAGTTCAAGAATGCTTAACCCTTTTCTGTTAATGGCTAATTTTATGGAAAGAAGTGGGTGTCATCGTCACCTCCGATGTGGGCAATTTTTTCCATTTTCTTTTTTATTTGGACTTTTTTCTAGTAGGGTGTGTCCATTCATGCTGCTGATCTCAGACGATAATTCCCCATTTATTTTATTTTTTTTTTTTTTAAATAGAAGTTTGAGTCAATCTCTTCACCAAATTGAGGCTGAGGTGGGGCCTACTGGTGATTTTATTTCCTACCGGTGATTTTATTATTCTTTGCTGATGTGCCTGGTTTGTAGGAAGCTGGGTGGAGAGATTCAAATCTGGGGCTACCATATTTTTCTGGGAATAAATAACCCTTCTCCAGCTTTTAATAGACATACCTTCTGCAATTATTGGTCAAACCCATTTTCCTTTGTGATTTATTCTATTAATTACATATCTATTTTCTTCTACTTACATGTGATTTCATTTCAGTTACTCATAGTTTTGATCTAGCTGGAATTAATTTTACTCTATTGTGTCAGGCAAAGAGATAAAAAGTGAGTTTACCACAATATCCAATCTCATACTCACAACTTCTTTGAAAATCTGTTCTTTTCTTAGTGTTGTGTGTTCCCTTAACTTGTGTCTATTCTTTTTTTTTTTTTTTAAAGATTTTATTTATTTTTTTGACAGGCAGAGATCACAAGTAGGCAGAGAGGTAGGCAGAGAAAGAGGAGGAAGCAGGCTCCCTGCTGAGCAGAGAGCCCGATGTGGGGCTTGATCCCAGGACTCTGGGATCATGACCTGAGCCGAAGGCAGAGGCTTTAACCCACCGAGCCATCCAGGTGCCCCTACTGATTCTTGTCTTCTCATATACTGTGTGAATGACCTTAGCCTCCCAATACATTCTAATATCTTTTTTAAAGAGAGCTGCTTTTGGAAAAAAAGAGAGAGAGAGACCACGCTGCATTTGCTTATTATTTCTCCCAAATGAGCTTTAGAGCAATTCAACGAGTTCCCTAGACCATCCCACGGGGACCAGAAAGGGTGCAAGATGAGAATCAGGCATTTTGAGAGAGGCTCACGTGGGGTCCCCAGCTGGGATACGCGACGAGTCAATGGCAAACACGTCAGTGAATGTGACGCCCAACACCATACCCCGTTCTTGACCATGCGGAGGGGGACCTTCCTTGTCTGCCCAACTGAAGTCCTACCAAAATCAGGAGAACAAGAGGCTGGCTTGCTCCTTACCTTCCCAGAGCCTGCAGTGCCCAAAAGCTCTGCTTCTGCTTCCCCTTCTCTTTTCTCCTCCAGCAGGGACAGCTCTTCAGATGGGGAGATCACAAACACGAAATGCTTCAGGATTTCTGTTGTGGCCAAAGGCAGCCGCTTCAGGGGGTAGGAGATGACTGAGAATAAGGCGGGAGGTGGGATGGGTGGTCCCGAGGAACCCAGACCCAAGATGTCCAGGATCTAAAGGAAAAGCCAATGGTTAATTTCTGAGGCAGAGGGCAGGGTGTCCCCAGCTGCTCCCCTGAGTGAGCACAGGGAGGTTTGGACTCTCCTGCCTCTTCCTAACACTCTTGGGAGGTGCCTCTGCCCTGGGCACATGTTGGGGAAGGGGGATGAAGGGCCCATGACACAGCTCTGCAGGTCTTTCTCGACCCCTGTGCCCCCAGAGCAGGCTGGGGCTCTTGCTGTGGACTGCGTGTCCCCTATCCTTCTCTTATCATGGTCTTAGTCCCCTTGTCGTGTCTGTCTCTGCAAATGGATGTAAACTCCACTGGGACAGACACGAGGGCTGAGCACACAGCAGGCGCTCCGTATGTTTTCGCTGCCAGCTCTCAAGATTCTGAGGTCAATGCTACAGAGTCGGTCCATCTGCCTTCAGGTCCCATGTTAATCTTTCTGTTACCTTTAAATGTTCTTTCTTTCTGAGGCTGAAAGTAAGTGAGGGTTGGAACAGGTCAAGTTTGGCAAAGAAAACAAGTCAGGGTTCTGGGAATTGGGTGAAGGATGGGAAAGAAGAGAGAAGTCGAAAAGAAACCGAAGAGAAAATGCATTCCTCCGGCATGCTCCGCTTCTGCTGTTTCAACTGAGTGGGCACCCGCCAGAGCGGGCGGCTTGAACGTTTCTCGGCAGCTCCCATCCCAGCAGGGAAACCCTGTAGCCCAAGCAGGCGATCTCCGCATAAGTCACTGTCACAAAGGTAAATTGGACAGCCCGCCACAGCGTCCGTTCTGTGGACCAAGCAGGCACTTAGGCCGAGCCGGCAGCTGTGTGTGTGGAATCCTGCGGGTCCGGCCGCCAAAGGCTTTTCCTGCCTAAGCGTAGCCAGTGTTCACTCCCAGGGTTTGAAGGTCTGTGAGGGAAAGGAATGGGTAGTTTGTACCAATTATTAAATGGAGCCAGGGGTCAAGAACTGTAACCAACAGTCTAAGCTGTCGCTTGGGGTGTGTGGACAACGAGAATAAGCCAGAAGGTAACCTTGGCTATAGCCCTGGAACATAAAACAAGATGAGAAGAAGTTCTTTCTCAAAAAACATATTTCTGGGGAGAAAAGTGGCCAAGAGTCTCCTCAGGCAGAACTGTGAGACGAGTGGTTTGTTGTCGTGTGTCCCCCAGTCATCTTCCAGCCTTCGGCCTACCCGGACCTCTGCGGCGAGACTCTCCACGTGCGGCCGCATCCCACCCCAGTCCGCCCCTTTGAGGAATTATCTGTGTTTTCCCATCAACTCTCACCTGCCAAACCTTCCTCCCTGGCTCTGTTCTCTCCTTGTTAAGGCTGCATCTAGTTTCCGATCAACTAAACTAAAAATCAGCAAACTGTGGCCCCCAGGTCAGATCTGGCCTGTTACCTGCTTTTGTAAATTAAGTTGTACAGGGACGGAGTCATGTCTGTTGATTTACATGGTGGTGGTTGTGACAGAGACTGTAGGACTTGCAGCTTAAAATATTTGCTTTCTGGTGTTTGCAGAAAAAGCTCATTTCTGGACAAAATGCTATAAAAACCATCTCCTCCAAACCCTCACGCAGGGGCTTCTGGCAATGCAATATTTTCTAGGGACAAAAAGCCATCTAATAGTATGATTTCTGTCACTATAAAGAAGCTTGTGGGAAGAAGATTTTCAAGTAACTGAGACTCTTGCTTCCACAGTACACCTATCTAGCCAGCCGATAACACTAGTATTGTCGATATTTAAAAAGCAACTCTGAAAATCTATGAAGAACTTACTAAATTTAATACCCCTAAGAGCAAACAATCCAGTTAAGAAACAGGCAGAAGACATGAATAGACATTTCTCCAAAGAAGACACACAGATGGCCAACAGACACATGAGAAGGTGTTGGACATCACTCATTATCAGGGACATGCACATCAAAACCACAATGAGATGCCACCTCGCACCTGTCAGAATGGCTAAAACTAACAACACGGGAAACAGCAGGTGTCAGCAAGGATGTGGACAAAGGGGAGCCCTCCTACACTGTTGGTGGGAATGCAAGCTGGTGCAGCCACTCTGGAGAACAGCATGGAGGTTCCTCAAAAAGTTAACAGCTGAACTACCTTATAACCCAGCACTTACACTATTAGGTATTTATCCAACTGACACTACAATACAGACTTGAAGGGGCACCTTTACCCCAATGTTTATAGCAGCAGCATCAACAAGAGCCAGTTATGGAGAAGAGCCCTGATGTCCAATGACTGATAAGCGGAGAAAGCAGAGGTGGTATGTGTGTATATATATATATATATAGTGGAATATTACTCAGCTATCAAAAAGAATGAAATCTTGCCCTTCATGGTGATGTGGATAGAGCTAGAGAGTATTGTTAAGTGAAATAAGTTGATCAGAGAGGCATGCCTGGCTGGCTCAGTTGTTAAGAGTGTGTGACTCTTGATCTCAGGGTCATGAGTTCAAGCCCCACGTCAGGTGTGGAGCCTACTTAAAAAAAAAATAAGTCAGCCAGAGAAAGGCAAACACCATATGACCTCACTCAGATGTAGAATTTAAAAAACAAGCAAATAAACATAGGGGAAGGAAAAAAAAAAAGAGAGGGAAGCAAATCATAGGAGACTCTTGATGATAGAGAGCAAACAGGCTTGCTGGGGGGAGGTGGGTGTGGGTGGGCTGGAGGGGTGCTGGGCACTGCGGAGGGCACTTGCTGGGATGAGCACTGGGTGTCATATGGAACTGAATGAATCCCTAAATTCGACTCCTGAAACCAGCATTACAGTATACGTTAACTAACTAGAATTTAAATAAAAACAAAATAAATACCCCCCCCCCCCAAAACTCTATAGGCAGTTTTTTTATGAGGTTCGATGGAGTCATTTAGATCTGTGGAAATTCCCATGTGTTTTCACCAACTAGAAAAAGGTCCTCTTAGCCACTGTTGTCGCCTATCCAAGGGGACCTCAGAGATGAATGGAATTAAGGGGGTACAGAAAGGAACCCTTTAGTGGCGGTCAGCACAGTACCCACGTCTCCATCCCAGAGAAGAGTCTGTACCTGATCCTCTTTGGGAAGCCTGTCACTCTCCACGGCCTGCCTCCAGCTCACGCCCTCGAAGTCGGGCGTGGGGACGGTTATGAACGGCACACCCAGGTCCTTCCTGCCCTCGTGGTGGTCCTCCTCCCCGCCCTCCCACTCGCCGCCGCCGCCGCCGTCGCTCCGCTCCTCCAGGGCCCGGAGCTTCTCCAGACGCTCCCTCTCGGCCTTCTCCCGTTCCTGGCGCTCCTTCTCCGCGCGCTCCTTCTCCGCGCGCTCCCTCTCCCGGTCCTTGCGGCCTCGGCGGCCGCCTGAAGGGGCCTGGCGCTGGTCGTCGGGCTCGTGGGCCATGTCGTCGGCGCCGGCGTGATGCAGCAGAATGCCTTGCTTCCGGTCCCAGTTCATGAGGATATTCTGAATATCCTTCAGAGTCAGCTCGTAGGTCTTAAACTTCTGGGCCAGGTGCTTGTCGGCGTCCTTCAGGAGGTCCGCTTCACTGTCCTCTTGCTCCTGCACCAGGGGGGGCCCGAGCAGGGGCATGTCTCCCAGCTGGTTCTTCCTCTTCTTGCTTAGATCATCCTTCTCATTTAAATGTTCCCTAACAGATGTTTTCCTTTCCAGTGCATCCGTCTTGACCTCTAGTTTGGAAAAAGTAAGAATCTAGAAAGCAAAACACATAAAATATGCTTAAAACATGGGGCGCCTGGGTGGCTCATTGGGTTGGGGCCTCTGCCTTCCGCTCAGGTCATGGTCCCCGGGGGTCCTGGGATGGAGCCCCACATAGGGCTCTCTGCTCAACAGGGAACCTGCTTCCCCACAAACCGCCCCCGCCCCCGCCTGCCTCTCTGCCTATTTGTGATCTCTGTCAAATAAATAAATAAAATCTTTTAAAAAAAATGCTTAAAACAGTTCTTTAAGGGAGAAAAAACTGCCTGAAGCCCCACAGGATTGCAGGTGCCTCCTGCCTTACATCAGGGCTCTGAGGATCACCTGGGGGGTGTTTGATAAAACATCCTCTCTATGGCCCTTTGTTGGCAACAAACAGAAGTTTAGAATTTGGCTGTGCCCAAGGCTTTAAAAAAAAATATGTATTTATTTACGTAGCCTGGCAAAGAGAAACCAACTTGATTCTTTCTCTCTTTTTAAACTTGCTTTGTGGGCTCTGATTTTCTTCTCCCCTGGATGAAATCCTTGGGGAGGCTCCACAGGTTTCTGGTCATTCTTTGGTGACATAAAGTCGAGTCGAGTCTCAAGAGGACAGCTGGCAGGACAGCCCAGAGTCCCCGTTCCGGCTGACGGCGCTCTTCCTCCCTAAGGACGGGCTTGGAGGCAGGCCTGGCCAGGGTTGGCTGTTCCCTGGCCTCACTGTACTCCTCCTTCTCCACATCTGTCTGGATCTCTAACACAGCCTGGAGAGTGTGGACCGGTCGGTGGTGGCACAGCTGTCTCCTAGAGCGTTTGCTCACCAAGGAGGGAGGGGGCTTGGCCCCAACCCTCTCTTTCTCCATTGTTGGTAAGATGCGTGACCGCTAAGCGTGGCAGGCGGATCAACCGGCGCCATGGGTCTGCAAGGCCAAGCTGATGTCAGAGTGGCTCCCTAGACTGTGGGTCAAGATAAGCTCTTGGTTGAACATAGGGGCTCCCCAGGCTTTGCGGCTGACTGGAGGCCCCGTTAAGGCAGCCTGTTCAGCAGCATCTAGGGGACTTGTTGGGGGACAGTGGAAAGACAAGGACTGTGGTCAGATGTAACTGGGGGGGGGGTCCCGGAACTCTCTTGGGGTGGGGCTCATGTCTCTGAACCCCAGAGGGCACGAGGGGAGGCAAATAAAGTGCAGGCCGAGCTCCTGGCCCACAGTCAGCTCTCAGCAAATGTCAGCCCCTTCCCTCCCACCTCTGCTCCACCACGAGACCCGAACGGTATCAGGTCAGTTCTGTGGAAGCGACATGTGCTGGCCTGAGGGGCTAGTCACAGCGACCGCTTCCTCGGTTCTGCCTCTTGCTGAGGAGCGAGTGAGGGTTGCTACCTGCCGGTTGGTTTGCGATTTCTTCGCGGGAGGCTCCTCCTTCACTGGTAATTGCTTTGGCTTTTTGACTTTCCGCTTCAGTTCATCTTCTTCCCTTTGCCGCTCAAGCTCCTGCTGCAGCTTCTTCTCCTGCATCTCCCGTGCCAGCCTCTCCAGCTCCCTTCATCGAACCAGGCCGAGAAAACAAGAGTTCAGAGCCCCTCCGGCCCCGAGACCCTCCTCTGCCTGCGAGGGTCTGGATGGGTGGACCAGGGAAGAGTTTTCTTGGGCATAGAAAGAACGAACAAAAGAAATCTGTGTAAATGGGAAGGAAGGAAGGAGGAAGGGGGGTGGAGAAGGAAAGAAAGCAGGGTCTCGGAGCGGTCACTCAGCAAAACGGATGGACTCCAACTCAACGAAGAGGAATTCTCAGTCTGTATTTCTATTCCAATCTTCTTTCATAAGAGAACAAGGCAAGGGCTAAAAATAAGCTTGATGTTAACAGTTTTTAAAAAGTGACTTTCAGGGGCACCTGGAGGGGGTGAAGTCAGGTAAAGGTCCTACTCTTGATTTCAGCTCAGGTCAGGGTCTCAGAGTTGTGGAATTGAGCCCTGGGTCGAGCCCCGTGTCAGGCTCCGTGCTCAGCAGGGCAGTGGTGGGGGGGGCGGGGGGTCTCTGCTGGAGACTCTCTCTCTCCCTCTCCCTCTGCCTTTTCCCCTGCCCTTGTGCGTGCTTTCTCTTTCTCTCTCTTTCGCTAAAATGAATAAATAAGCAATTCAGATGAGGCTCGGCTTCCGACACGGTCATGTCTGATGTTCAGACAACAAGAGATCGTATTTTCAATAGCAGTCCCTAATGGCTAGCTTAGGGCCATGGCGCTGGATCTGAAAGCTGCATTCCTCCTCTCTCTCTAAGTGCACCTTGAAGTGAATTCCTGAAAGCAATGACCTGGACGAGAAAGAAAAGACCTTCCTTTGGAATCCCAAAGCCAGGCTTTGTATACCCCTGGAGAACCAGGCATTTTTACAAGGGACCATTCAGATGAAGAAATGAGAGCACACTGTGGGGGTGGAGAGCACATAAGAGCTCTCTGGGGGTCAGTGGGAGTAATCTGCAAGTAGAGGAAGAGGAGAGAAGGAGGTTAAATGGAAGGGCAAGTATCTTGGGTCTGTCCCTTCCAATGTTTGGAATTCTACGGAAGATAAGAAATCCGCCCTCTTTCCCTGGCATGTTTGAAGGTCTGAAGGCAGATAAGACATTTATCCTCCGCCTAACCTGTAGCTGAGATAGCCTGAGTCTCCTGGGCCCCAGGTGGTGTGGAGCGGATCCAGTCATTCCTGTGTGGTCCCCAGCGATGGGCACAGAGAGTGGCTGAGAGTCTGCCCAGGGTCTCTGGCAAAGCCCAGGCTGAGGATCAAGTGGGAGAGGCAGCCAGAACTCAGGGGACAGATACCACCACCAAAGGCCACGATGGTGGTTGGGGAAGGAGAAATGGCCGAGTTCTGGGGACAAGCATTCAGCTCATGTCAAGAGAGTGGCCTCTCAGTCACCAGCTGCGGACAACTGAGCACAGAGGCTGATTGATGAGCTGGACCTAGGGGACAGGTGTCAGGGGAAACTAGGGAGAGCCCCAGGACAGCCCAGGGGCCAGAAGTACCCCCCATTCCGTCATATAAACTCCCCCTAGTCAGACGCCCTCCAGAGAGAAGGAAGGAGAGAATGAGAGAAACCCAGGAAGGCTGCCGCAACCAACACCCTCGATGCGCAACGTGTTTTCCTGCTCTTAGCAGGTCATCCTCCGGGGTCTCCCTTGGTCATGGCTGCTCCCCTGGAAGGTGACCCCAGCCTTCAGGACGGGCTGTGGGTTACTCCCAGGAGAACCACTTCCGCCCTGCCTGGCCCCTGACTCTGACCTCTTCTTCCTCTCGCGGAGGGCCTGCTGAACCTCTCGATTGAACACGGTCTTCTCCTCCTCTGTCATGGCGTCATATTCATCCTCATCAATATTTTGGAGACGCTCCTTCTCTTTCTCAAGTGCCTCCCTGCGTTTGCGCTCTGTGGAGGGAACAAAGACAGGAAGGGGAGGGGAGGGAAGTCCCCAGCCTTGGCTGCGGGGTGCCCCGGTGGCTTTACTCCCTGCCTACACCGACTACAGAGCGGTCTGTGCCAGGGGAAGGGGGCTGGCGCCGGGGCGGCGTGCCTGATCTCTGGTGGGCCTTGCTTCACTCACACGGCTCCAAACCTGGTACCCATCTGGAATAGCAGTTCCAGAGATGCCCCAGTCCCCAGAAGGGTGACTGGGACCTGGGACCTGGCATGGCAGGGAGGATTTTGCAGGTGTGGTTATGCTAAGGACCCTGAACTGGGGAGACAGTCCTAGATTGTCTGGGTGGGCCCAGTATAACCACAAAGGTCCTTGTAAGAGGGAGACAGGAGGGTCAGAGTCAGAGAACGAGATGATGGAAGCAGAGGTCAGAAGGCTGTGAAGTAGGGACCGTGAGCTGAGGAAGGCTGGTGGCCTCTGGAAGCTCGGAAAGGCAAGGGAAAGGATTCTCTCCCTGGAGCCTTCAAAGAAACGGAGTCCTGCCGATAACCCGCTTTTAGGACTCCTGACTTCCAGAACTGCAAGACAGTAAGCCTGTGTTGTTGGAAGTCACCAGGTTTGTGGTAAGTTGCCACTGCAGCGATAGGGAAGGAACAGGCCACCTGCTGACTTTATCCATGACGAACATATGCCACCAGAGTCCTCAGGGTGACAGAGCCATTTGCAGACAAAGGGGCACCATCTCCCACACCCTTCAGACTCCAGGTCCAAAAGCGAGGCTTGCTCCCAGCACGAAGGCTCTCGGCCTCTTTTTCACGCGTCACCAGCACAACTTCCCACCTTCTCTTCTTCTGGGTTTGAGCTCTGGGCTCAGAGAGATGTGTCTGGAGATCTTTCTCTGACACTCACCAAGGGACAGAAACAGATAAGAATAATGATTTCTCTTTCCCGGGCTGTGGTGGGGATCAAATAAGTAATCCTGTAAAGCGTTTAGGCTAGTGCCTGGCAGATTCATAAACGTTCAGTAAAAATTAGATTTTAATACAATACTATTGTTACTGGATGCTGTCTCAGGACTTCTTCAAAGGCAGAGGAATCTTCAAAGGGAGAGGAGCCCATAATGCAACTGCGAAAAACTTCAACCCGCAGGTAATTGAGAAAATGAAAGAGATATTTTCTTTTAAGTTGGAAATGAGCTTTCTGAAAAACCAGGAAGCTGGAGGTTGGAACACTGCTAGGGATGCCTGGTCATTCTTCCTAATTTTTCTCTGGTTGAGAATGTAAGGAAGAAGTCTTTGAACTCTGTTTAAGAGCTAAGAGACCTCATGTTTGTAATTATTTCCCTTAATGGGAAAGCATTACGATTTGTGTAGATTTTCCCAGAAGACAGAGGTAAGGCCAAGTAAGGAAGGGCTGTGATGTGACCAGTGCTGAGGCCAGAGCAGAACTCTGCCTCCCAGGGACCGCGTGGCTTCCTCCCCTGGGGACCAAAATTGGTTACGACTGCTTCTGACTACAGCAGGAACTCAAGCTGACCTTACTTTGTATGTGTGTATATCTATTTTTCAGTCACTGAAAAAATTTTCAAGCCACTGTTGTAGCGACAGAAAATGCAAAGGTTTCAGAATTACACAGACCTTACTAATTTGCTGTGTGATTAAAAAAAAAAAAAAAGAATTATTTATTTATTTGAGAGAGGGAGAGAGAGCAAGCATGAGTGGGGAGAGAGAGCAGAGGGAGAGGAAGAGAGAGAATCTTAAGTAGACTCCCACTGAGCGCGGAGCCCGACGCGGGGCTCACTCCCATGGCCCTGAGATCATGACCTGAGCCAAAACCAAGAGTCATTTTCCTCATCTGTAAAGGGGGGGACAATGATCTTCAGAGAGCCACTGAGAGGATCAAATAACCCCAGGTGCCATGCCCAGGCGTTTCAGATGTACAGAGTGTTTGCTGCGACGGCTGGACAGAGCCTGCTAAGATGCAGAAACGGGCTCGTGAGGTTTCTCAGCACCTCCAGCTTGGCAAGAAGTGCACAGCTGTCGTAAGCAAAAGCAAGCAGCTAATGAGTCACCTGAGTCAGGTTGGGACCGTACGGTGACGGGGTCCCCTTGGGCTGGCTGTGATTATAGAGGAGATAAAGGGACACACTGCAATATCGGGGGAAAGGGGAATGTGACTATTACGAGAGGAGCCGGCTGGGTTCATCCCTCAGCCTGTCGTCTCTCAACAGGTCACCTGGGTCTGCCAGGTGCCTTACGCACAGAGGGGAGACACGGCGAATGGAATAGTCCTGGTGGGTCAGCCTGGTGGGGAAGCATTTCACACGGCCCCTGGCTCTGCCAGAGGGACAGCCGAGGAGGGCATGGGGCTTTACCTTCTTGCTCCTTTTTGGCTTTCTCCTGGGCCTTCATGGCTGTGTAGTCCTGGGCCATGTTGATAACGTAGATGTGGTCCCGGCAGCCGATGGCCTTCAGAAGGCAGAGGAGAGCCACGGCCATGTTCCGAGCGAAGAGGGTCTCGAGGCTGTCAAACACCACTGCCCGGAAGCAGTCACTCAGCTGAAAGCGCAGAGAGTAGAGATGGTTAGCAGGGCCGCAGTTACCCAGCTCCCTACAGAGAAGGGCTGCTCGTTCCTCTGCGGGCGCTTTCCCTGGGGCTGCAACCAGGTCGGCAGGCCTACCGTGCCCCCGAGGAAAACACCGAGGAGCCACCCTTCCACCTGCTACGTTGTTAGAACATACAAGAGAAACACCCAAAGAGTTTACCAGTCACGAAGGATCTTCATTATCTGTATTTGCAGAGTGAAAGGTTGATTCTGTCGCTATGGAAATGGGGGAAGCAAGCGGAATGTGAAAGTGAGGGTCTGGGAAGGTGCAGGGGGTGCAGGATGGAAGGTGGAAAGGCAAGATATTCCCACGCACCGAAAAACAGACAGCAAGGGCCGCAGGAGCAGGTGTGCCCTTGGTAGCTTTCCCAGGGTTAGTAACGCTGGAGGCCGGGAAGGAGCTCCATCCCATGAATCACGGAAGAGCGCCCTCTGCTGCACTGATGTGTTACACACGAGCACCCCTGGGCAGAGGCTGATCACAGCTGGGTTTTTTGGTTTTTTTAAAAAAATGATTTCATTTGGGGTGCCTCGGTGGCTCAGTGTGTTAAAGCCTCTGCTTTCGGCTCAGGTCATGATCCCAGGGTCCTAGGATCGAGCCCCACATTGGGCTCTGTGCTCCGCGGAGAGCCTGCTTCCTCTTGCCTACTTGTAATCTCTGTCAAATAAATAAAATCTTAAAAAAAAAAAAAGATTTCATTTATTTGAGAGAGAGTAAGAGCAAGTGAGTGAGTATGTATGGGAGGGGCAGAGGCAGAGGGAGAAGCAGGGCCCCCGCTAAGCAAGGAGCCCAATGCAGGGCTCCATCCCAGGATCCTGCGATTATGACCTAAGCCAAAGGCAGACACTTCACCTACTGAGCCACCCGGGTGTCCCATCACTACTGGTTTTTGATGAGGCAAGAATCTTGTGTCAGAATATAAATCAACTACATCACTAAAGACACCATTTATTGCAACTGCTGTTTTTTTGTTTTGTTTTGTTTTGTTTGTAGCAAGACTGTCAATGAAAGAAGCAGGCAAAATTTCATGTTTCATCCAGGATGGGTGTTTTAAGTAGGTCAGTTCTGTGGGGCCACTTTGGCTGCCCCACGAGATTTAACCCGGGCCTGTGGCACACCTGCACATATACTGGCCCGCCTGGCTCACATTCACTGAAGGGGACAGCACCTTGGCCGCAGTCGCCATTAAACCTGAACACGAGTCATTTCCTCTATTAACACTCCTCTTGGGAAGCTCAGGCCCCGTTTCATTCTACTTAAATGTGCAAGTACTATTGTGGCCCAGTTTGAAAAAACCTAGGCAAACGGACAACTCCAGGACCTGGTGAACAATTTAGCTCTCTGGAAACCATAAGCAGCAAACAGGCTTAAGTGGTACCCTCCCCATTCCTGCTGATCTTGTTTTCTTTTAACTGTACAACACATTCTGAAAAAAAAAAAAAATGGAAACAATTAATGCGTTTCTTGACTTTAAAAGCAATCTGCCATTGTGAAGTAATTCAGAAATGTAAGGAGAGAACTAAAAATCCACTATTCTGTTAAACAAAGATAATCATTTACATGTGCTTTGGGAGTTTTTACTAGATCTGTATGATACACATTTAGAAATACTTTTATAGAAATGTACTTGTGCTTTATGTATTATTTCATAATCTGCTTTTCTCACTTAATAACATATTGAAGATGATTTTTTATAGAAATTAATGAAGTTCTAACTTTCCGTGACTCCATGAGATGATTTTTACTACGCTACCAGAGGGCTGTATCATGACTGATTTTTTAAAAAAACATGTAACCTGATCACTAGAACTTTAAGGCGTGTGGCTTCAGGCTGCACCAGGGCCCGGGGCTGACCAGGGATGTCAAAAGGACAAGCAAATGGCTGTTGGGGACGAAGAAACCCAACCTTCCTGTACAGAAGGTACAGAAGAAACCCAACCTTCCTAGATTCTGAGCAGTCGTGGGTGCGCTATGGATCAGAACCTTAGCTCCCAGCACAGGGATGGTGTGGGAGCCCCGTAGCTCTGTGCAGGGGCGGGGCTGGGGGCACGGACCCACCTGGATGCGCTCAGCCAGGATCTGGATGAGCAGGTCCTCGGGGAGCACACAGCTCACAAGCCCCGTCTCACCTCCGATACTGGGGCTGACGCTGAGCCGGCGCTGCGCGGGCCCCGTTGGGAGGGGGCTGGAGGAAACCTGTGGAGCGGGAGAAGGATCAGGAGTTAGAATCCAGCTTGGTGTCCCAGCAGCTCTCACACGTACAAGCCATGTGACCTCATGGAAATGATGAAATCTCTCTGGGCCCCATTTCCTCATCCGTAATATGGGGATTGCATCGTAGAATGGAAAATTCCTGTCTCTCTTAAAGAACTGCTGCGAGCTTCAGGCAGGACACCATGGAAGCTGCTTTGTGTATGTACTGAACACCCTGAATTTGTTCATTCAAGAAATAGTAATTGAGCAACCACTGTGCACGACGGACCCCTCTAGCACTAGGGACACAACAAAGAAGGCTGGCAATGTTGCTGTCCATGTGGACACGGACTAGCGGGGCAGACAGAAAAGGACGACGTGAATATACAAATCAACAACAGTCTCAAGGAGTGGCAAGTGCCAGGGAGAACGGCATGAGGTAAAGGGACAGAGAGGCGTGACAGAGTTGGACAAGAACCCGAGTGTGCCTGCTGGGATCTGGGGAGCACACGGGAGCCTTGTGTAACTAGACTAAGTGAGCGATGGGGAAAAGGGCCGGGCTTCATTAAAGTTGAAGACATAGTCGGGTGTGAACATGCAGGGCTTGTAGACCCCAGGGAGGAATTCGGATTTTATTCCAAGTATTATGGGAAGTTGCTGACATGTTTCAGGCAGACGTGTGATCTGAGTTTTATTTTTGAAAGACCACTGTGCCTGCTGCTTGGGTGACAAGAGTGGAAACAGGAAGGCTAGTTAGTTAGTTAGTTAGTTAGATGTTTCCACGCTCCAAGCGGGAGATGATGGTGGCAGGGATGAGGATGGTCATGGTGGAGGTGGGGAGACGTGCTCGACGCTTTCCTCACATCCCATTCCCCGAGGACTTGGAAGGGAATGTGAAAGAAAGAGGGGCCCCAAGAATGACTCCTTGAGTGTTGGCTTGGTCAAGTTGGAAAATGGTAAAGTCAATTATTAAGAAAGGAAAAACTGAGGGAAGAGCTTTTTTTTTGACTTGTTCTATTTTGGGAATGGGCCAGAATCACTTCTCAAACATGTAAATTTTGAGGGGTCTCTAAGTCATTCAGTGTGAGTTTGGATGTATGCACCTGAGCTGGGGAAGAAATTAGGATTGGAAATAGAAATTTGAGAGTCATATGCATACTGAAAATATTTAAGTACTTAAGCCATGAGTTGGATAAGATCACCTATGGAGAAAAGGTAGTTAACAAATGGAGATGACTCAGTTCTAGTCTAGCCCAAAATCCTAAGGATCTGGAGGAGGTGGAGAAGCTGGAGGAGGTGGAGAAGCTGGAGGAGGTGGAGAACCTGGAGGAGAGGAGGGAGTCCTTAATGGGCAGAAGGAAAGTAGAAGAGTGTGGTGTTCTGATGGCCAGGAAGTGCTTCCAGGAGGAGTTATCAGCTGCTGTGAGGTCACAGGGGATGAGGAGAGAACACTGGCCGTGGGATCTGGTAAGATGAATGGCAGTGACCTTGAGAGAAGTGGTCCTTGAGAGGAGCGGTGGTAAGGACAAGGGCCTCCCTGGAATCGGTCAAAGAAAGAATGTGGTGAGGCTGAAGAGGAAGGCCTGTGACGAGTCTTTGGAGGAAGAGCTGTGAAGAGGAGTTGACTGGAGGAGGTAATAGCGGGAGGGTGGTCTGGGGCGTCAGGGCAGTATTTTTAAAGATAGGAGGCATATAACATGCATCGATGCTGATGGGGAGGAGTCACTAGGTAGGGCACAACGCAAGCAGGAGAGAGGGCATGACTGCCGGAATTCAGAGGTCTGTCTCTGGCTGTGTTCAGCCACCCTGCCTCAGGAGGTGGAGAACTGGGTTTACCAGGGCTGAACTTTTGCTTGGAGAGTATGCAGAAGAGGAAGGGGCGAGGGAGAGCCTACAGGGACAGTCACGGATCCCAAACGGGGCAAGAAAACAACCGAAGAGGGGGCAGGCAGTGAAGATATGGACTGAAGGTTTGCATGGGACCAATTACTTCCTGGAGTAAGTCATCTGGAAAGTTAGAAGATGGTGGTCAGGAAGTAAGAAGTGTAAGGCAGAGGTCCTGGAGTTTATGGGTAATGATGAACCCGTTCTAGAACATGACCATGGCAGTGAGTACCTGAGGAGGTCGTGGAACGGAGAAGTGTGAATGTCAGATTAAATGTCATTCAAAAGACCAGGATTTCCAACAGGTGCTCTCCTATAACATGGTGATTTATAAATAAATGACCTTATATTACAGGGCATATCTTCATTATATGATCTAGTACACATTTCTTCCCACTTGCAACATGACTAAACTCCAGTCATTGGAGAGTTCATGCTTTAGGAGAGCTTTGGAAAACCAAACAGCCAATTCTGGGTGAGGCACTCCAATAAGGCGACTGTTGTCCAAACCCTGAGTCCTGTCACACTGTGGCAGCCGCATGGGGGATGGGGTGATCTTGAATAGGTTCTAAGTTCCCTATTTATTGAAAGGGTAGGGTCGCCTGAGTGGCTCAGTGGGTTAAGCTTCTGCCTTCTGCTCAGGTCATGATCTCAGGGTCCTGGGATCAAGCCCCACGTTGGGCTCTCTGCTCAGCGGGGAGTCTGCTTCCTCCTCTCTCTCTGCCTGCCTCTCTGCCTGCTTGTGATCTGTCAAATAAATAAATAAAATCTTTAAAAAAAGGGGGGGTTGGGGTCACAATTGGGATTTTCTGGTGCCTTTAATACACTCTCACAGACTCCCGTGCAGCCTCCCCAGCCCCTGCAGTTGAAACGAATGGTTTCATCCTCAGCGTTCCTGTAGGATTAGGCTGAGCCGTAGGAAACTGCTGTTGTTGGCCATGTCATGTGGTTCACCCCAATTCTTTTTCACAAACATCTTTTGTCACCAATCTCATTCTACTGCAGATACGGGTATGTGTGGTCATCTCCCTCATCGGACGCTTGGTGCAGCGCGAGCACAGGGATTTTGCTTCTTTTATCTCCGCTTTGCGAGCACTCAAGCCAGTGCCTCATGTGAAAGTTCTTGCTGAACCCCTGCCAGAGGAGCATGTCTACCAGCGCCTGCACCATGAGCCTGGAGAGGGCACCCGCAGCCACGACGCCGTGCTGCCAAGGCTGCAGGCTGCTGAGGAGGAAGGGCAGGGGGAAGGACCCCAACCCTCCGCCGGGGGAGCCCTGATCTGTACCTGCGGCGTCTCAGGCGCGTGCTGGTGATGCTGCTTCTGAGACCCGGAGCCGTGGCTCTCCGTCTTGCTTTTGGCGATCACCATGCTTCCGCGCAGCGGCTTCGTAGGTTTAACTTCGGGGGTGACCAGCGTGGAATCTGAGGTCAGCTTGCCCAGCGTCTCACTGCTCAGACGTAGTTGTCCCACAGCGGTTTGGCCCGAAGCAGCCTCCTGGGCTACAGAGAGAGAGAGAGTAGATTTATATTAAAAATCACCCGAGGAGAGCAAGGAAATGATGGTGAGGATGGCACCACACCCAGTATGATGGGTGTGACTCTCTTGAGGACCACAAAGCCTTCTCCGCCTGCAGCCGTCTGGAAAGGGCTGGGAAAAGAGGCTGCAGGCCCTGAGGCTAGAATGCGGGTTTCTCCAGCGCCCATTGTCCCTGCTGGATCCTGTGTTAGTCGCCCCACATTCTCTTCCAGCCCCGAGGGCAAGTACTTCTGAAACAGCTGGTGCGCTAGGACCCCAGCACTAAGGTGGGGTGACGCGACTGTGTGCCCAGGCAGCTGCCGCGGTTCTCCAGTGCACGGGGCAGACTCGGTAAGGCTCGTTACTCCTCCGTGACCATATTTCAGCAAATAGGTCCTCAGAACACCGTTGGGAGCTGTCACCGGGCTTACCCCGCTCTGTCTTCATGTGTCCCCTCTGTCTCTCCCCCAGCAGGTGATTATAGGTACAAGGACTGCATACTGCCCCTGGAGGTGGCGGGGGGGTGGGGTGGGGGCAGAGGGGCAAAGAGCCTGCAGCCACCAGTAGAGCAGCTGCACCAGAGATCTGCAGGCCAGTCCCGCGCTCATGCAGCCCCGTCACCGCCCCTCCGGTTCTGCCTCCATAACTGTGCTGGCCTCCCGCCACCTGCGCCCACTCACCTGCTCCCGAGTACCGCCCCACCCCCACCCCGCCATGGCTGTGCAGTCTCTTCTGGGCTGTTCTGTGGCTCTCAGCTTTCCTGGTCCTTGCCCTCATTCTGCCCTATCTTAAAAAGCCAGTCTTTCATTTCTTTCCAGACATCATCATGACAACCCCCTCTCTTTCCCTCACAGCTCGACTTCGAAAACAGTCGTGTGGGCCACATCTGTCAACGGACACATAATATGTATGTAATTTAAACTCTTCTAGTAGCTGCATTAAAAAAGTACACATGGCTTTTCATGGTGTGTTTTCTTTAACCCTCTATATCCAAAATGTGATTGTTTCAACATGTGAACAACACATAAAATGGTTACTCTGCTATAGTATAGAAGAGCCTTGAACTCATACCACCTCTTCCAAAAACCACCCTGGCAGCACACTTCAGTCTGGACGGGTCACATGTCAAGTGGCCAGTGGCTGCGGTGTGGGACAGGCAGGATCGTCCACAGCGAGCAGCGGGTAGAGGTCTGGGTTTAATCCCTCCCTTGAAAGGGCTTTCTCCAAAGCGCCCGGTGACCTCTGAACTGTGAGCCACAGTGGCCCTCTCTCAGGGCTCATGCAATCTCTGACTACATTCCCTCGCTGATTCGATACATTTTGGGAAGTCTTTACTCTGTGTCTGCTCTGTGCCAGGCACCATGCTAGGGGCTGGGGGTACCGCAGCGACGAGAACTCTCACGCATCTCTGCGTCCAGCCGACATTCTGGCGGGGTCAGCAGACCGTAGAATAAGGAAGTCGTGGAAGTGGTATATGAACCAGTGATAGGGCCTAAGAGACAAATGAGTCAGCAATGGTCCCCCAGACCATGGGGGCTCTGAAGCCAGCCTCCCTGACTTCCCTGCGCCCTGCTCTCCTGACTGCCCAGCCCTCTGAGCCTCCTCACTCTGCCTTCTTGGACTTCCTGGCTTCTCCTTCACCCACTCCTCCTAAAATGTAAGTGTTCCCCAATGTCTCTTTCCATCCCTCTCCTCTTTCTGGAGCTTTCTTTTCTTTTCCTTTTTTTTTTTTTTTAAATTTGACAGACAGATCACAAGGAGGCAGAGAGGCAGGCAGAGAGAGAGAAGGAAGCAGGCTCCCTGCTGAGCAGAGAGCCCGATGTGGGGCTTGATCCCAGGACCCCGGGATCATGACTTGAGCTGAAGGCAGAGGCTTTAACCCACTGAGTCACCCAGGTGCTCCTTTCTGGAACTTTCTGAGTTGGTTTCCTCTCTTCCAGCAGTTGAACCTCTCATTTTGTTGAGGAAGACTCCCCCAGTTATGTCTTTAGCTTGATATTACCCTCTCAGATTGGAAACTAGAATCCCCAGTGTGTCATGGGACACCAACACAGCTCCAAAGACCTCTGTGAAGTGTAGTTTAGTTGAGAGAAAAGGAAGCAAAAATCTAAGAGAACCAGAATTGTGATTCAGCTTGGAGTTCCCACTGAAGGTAGACTAGGCCACCCCCAAAATACGATGAGCAGAGTTCTGGATATGTCATCTCAGAATATGCTGTTATCTTTTGAGCTGTGGGCACTTGAGCTGTGGGCAAACACAGGAAGAAGACTTCTCTTAACTTCCCTTATCTGACTAAAGAGAGGCGTCCAAAGGGAACTCCATTGTCCCAAAGCCACACGCTGGCAGTTACATCCACCAGGGATGTACCAAACCATCTACCCTCGTCGGTTCTTCTGTGGGTCTACTCATCTTCCCTAAAACTCATTTGCTCTCCCCCACAAGGACTACCTCCCTCCTCTTCTTTCCCCGTGAAGACAGTATTTAATTCAAAATTGTAAGCCAGCTCATTTCTTCCTGAGCATCTCCCGCGTACACATAAGATAAACATGTTAATAAACTTGCTTTTTTCTTTCTTTTTTTTTTTTAAAGATTTTATTTATTTATTTGACAGACAGAGATCACAAGTAGGCAGAGAGGCAGGCAGAGAGAGAGGAGAAAGCAGGCTCCCTGCTGAGCAGAGAGCCCAATGCGGGGCTTGATCCCAGGACCCTGGGATCATGACCTGAGCCGAAGGCAGAGGCTTTAACCCACTGAGCCACCCAGGCGCCACCAAACTTGCTTTTTTCTTATGAATTTTTTATTATAGAGCCGAGTACTCAGAAGGACAGAGAGAAAATTATTTTTCCTCCCTTACATTACTAAAAAGCTATTTCTGTTATCTTCCCGGCAAACACTCCTCTATTTCTCTAAGCATCCCGTGCAGAGGTACTAAGAGGAGAGGACACGCCTGAAAGCCCCAGCCACTTTTATCAACAGGTTAGTAGACACGGTACACTATTACAGATGCTGGTTTGTGGGCATCTGGGTGGCTCAGTTGGTTAAGTGTCCAACTTTCCGTTTCAGCTCAGGTCATGATCTTGGGGTCGTGGGATCGAGCCCTGCATTAGACTCCATGCTGGGTGTGGAACCTGCCTGTGATTCTCTCTCCCTCCCCCTCTGCCCTTCCCCCTGCTCTCTTTCTCTCTAAAAAAAAAAAAAAAAAAAAAAAAAAAAAAGAAAGAAAGAAAATGGGGTGCCTGGGTGGCTTAGTGTTTTAAAGCCTCTGCCTTCAGCTCAAGTCATGATCCCGGGGTCCTGGGATCAAACCCCGCATCAGGCTCTCTGCTCAGCAGGGAGCCTGCTTCCCTTCCTCTCTCTGCCTGCCTCTCTGCCTACTTGTGATCTCTGTCAAATAAATAAATAAAATCTTAAAAAAGAAAGAAAGAAAGAACTGACGTTATGCTGTTATGAATATTTATATAAAAGTGGTTCCGCTTGGAGCAGTCACTCTACTTCAGTATATTTTCACATTGTCCTGCCTTCTAGGTTCTTAGACAACCCGATGGAACTGGGATTCCCAACCTCTGGTATGTAGGCCACACCGGGCCTTATTACAGTGAGGTCCAAAACTCAATTGATTTTCCTTGCCAGTAAGCTTTCTTCTCCTCCCATGTTTCCTAGTTTGGTAAACAACATCGCTCTTCTCCTGGTTTCCTGACGTGACTGCCTGGAATGTCGAGAGCCCTCCTTGGGGTGGCTGGCCCACGCCTGTTCATCCTCAGCATGTCCACTGCTCCCTTTATAAGACGTTACAAGGGCTGCTGCTTTTCCACAGTGACTCTCTGGCCGCTTCTCCCCGAGGGTGAAAACCACCTGACCCCTCTGTTCCTTCAAAATAAAACCCAAATTCATAATCCAGGCATCAAGGTCAACTATGATGGGCCTCCACCCACTTCCCCACCTCTGACTGACTGTCAGCTTCTTGCTTTCTTGGGCTGGAATGTCCTTGTCTTCATCTTTGCCTGTCAACATTCACCTGCTCCTTCAAAGCTCATTTCCACTAAAACTTCCCGAGATCACGCTTGTTGGAACCCAGCCGTCCCAAAGTTGCCCTCCTGTCATGTTCTTTCCCTCTACTCTGAACAAACCCCTGTCTGCTTGCCTTCCATGGGCCACCCTCAAAGGTGGAAGCTGCATCCTATGCATTGTCCTGTTCCCTGTAGTGCCAAGTGTGTACCTGTCCCGGGCAGCATGGAGAGCTGCAGACGCTTGGTGGAGAGAATCCCTCCCTTGGGCTCTAAGCTGGCAGCATGCTTTAAGTCAGCCTTCAGCCAGGCGTGGGGGGAGAAGTTCAGTGTGGGACACAAGGACGATGGGAATTAGCAGCAGGGGTGCTGGGCACTTGAGCCCAGCAAGTCAGGGGAAATGGCTCTTACCAGACTCTTCTTCCTTCATGGACTGCTCTATGGCAGCCCTAATGCAGAGCTCCCGGGCCCGGATCCCCGGGATGTTGCTACCGTCGGAGATGGCTTCCAGCACGACGGAGTCAATGTTCAAGCAGGCTGCATTGTAGTATTTGGCCATGTTGACTGCAGTGGCTGATTTTCCTGTAAAAAAGTGTCAGGAGATTGAATTTCCTGGCTCTCAGCAGCTCAGTGTTCTAGACAGAAGAAGCTTCTAGAATGGAGACCGCTATAAAGTGAGCTCTCCAAGTGCTTTGCCTTTAAGTCTCGAATATGGCCAGATGTGGCAGCTGAAAACAGAGGCAAGACCAGAACCACATGGATTCTGGTTCTCATTCTACCACCAGTGAGCCGTACACAGCGTGATGGCAACACGCAGCCTCTCTGAATTTTCTCCTCAGTTAAAAGGTGATTCATTCATGATCTTTAAAAATTTTGTAGCTCTAAGGGTTCCTGGTGGCTCAGTTGGTTAAACATCTGCCTTCAGCTCAGGTCATGATCTCCTGGTACTGGGATCATAGTCCCCTATCGGGATCCCTGCTCAGTGGGGAGTCTGCTTCTCCCTCTGCCCCTCCTCCCACTCTTGAGTACCCTCTATTTCTGTCTCTCTCTCAAATAAATAAATAAAATATTAAAAGAATTTTTTTTTTTGTAGTTCTACTGTCTTTGATTCTAATGGGAAGATTTTTTGGTTTAAAGAGTAACTTGTGTGGATCTTTTCTCATTTCAAAATGTCTTCTCATTAAAAAGAAAGCAGAGGGGCGCCTGGGTGGCTCAGTGGGTTAAGCCGCTGCCTTCGGCTCAGGTCATGATCTCGGGGTCCTGGGATCGAGTCCCGCATCGGGCTCTCTGCTCGGAAGGGAGCCTGCTTCCTCCTCTCTCTCTGTCTGCCTCTCTGCCTACTTGTGATCTCTGTCAAATAAATAAATAAAATCTTAAAAAAAAAAAAAGAAAAAGAAAGCAGAAAACACAAATAAACAGGAGAAAAGAAAAAAAAAATCCACAATTTGCTCAGCCAGAGATATGACATTTAGCCTATGGCTACTAAGTATGCATGTACAACTCATGTATTTATATTTCTTATGAAAAAGAAACCTGCTCTGTGGTAGACTGAATAAAGACCCCTCCAAAAGATATCCACATCCAAATGCCCACAGCCTGTGGAAATGTTAACCTTAGGTGGTAAAGCTGCTTTGCAGTTGCAATTAAGGATGCTGATACGGGAAATTATCCTCCCCTGTCTGGGTGGGCCCAGGGTAACCCCAAGGGTCCTTCCAGGAGACAAGCAGGAAGGCCGGTCAGAACAGGGGATATGATGGTGAAGCAAAGGAAGAGACCCTGGAAGACACTACAATGCTGGTCCCCCCCCACCAAGATTTATTTATTTATTTGAGAGAGAGAGAGATAGAACGAACATGAGCAGGGAAGGTGGAGGGAAAGGGAGAGAATCTCAAACAGACTCTCTGCTGAGCGCTGAGCCCAGTGTGAGGATGATCTCATGACCCTGAGATCAGGACCTGAGCTGAAATCGAGAGTCAGATGCTTAACTGACTGGGCCACCCAGGCGCCCCTATGATGCTGGTTTTCAAGATGGAGGAAGGGGCCCTGAGCCAAGGAATGCAGGTGACATTTCTAGAAGCTACAAAAGACAAGGACATGGATTCTCTCCTATGTGCCTCCAGTGGGAATGCAGCCTTCCTGACACATTTTAGATTTCTGATCTTCAGAAAGGACATCAATTTATATTATTTCAACCTACTAAGTGTGTGGCTGCTTATCACAGCGGCAATAGGAAATTAAGACAGATTGCAAATCCTAAGGATGACATTTTTTTCTCACTTAAAATGATGTATTATGAATATCTTTCTATTCATTCAACATACTTCTACGGCACTTGGAAAAAACTGTGGTGATGAACACACAAAATTTACCATCGTGACCATGGGTACGTGTACGGGTAAGTTACATGTGGTGTAACTTACACCATTCACACTGTGGTGTGACCGTCACCACCATCGAACTCCAGCACTTTTTCCTCTTCCCACATGGAAACCCTGTAGCCACCACACAATAAGCCCTCTTCCCTCCCTCTCTCCAGTCCCTGGAAACCACCACTCTCCTTCCTGTTTCTACGGGTCTGACTCCTTTAAGTACTTTATATAAGTGGAATCATGCAGCAATTGTCTTTGGGTGATGGTTTCACTCGGTATAATGTCTAAGTGTTCATCCATGTTGCAGCAGGTGTCAGGATTTCCCTCCTTTTTGAGGCTGAGTAATAGCCTATTGGACCACATTTCATGTTCCCATTCACCTGTCAATGGACAGTGGCGCTGTTTCTAGCTTTTGGCCATTGTGAATAACGCTGCTATGAACAAGGGTGCATGCGGCACTACTTTTAGTGGCAAATTAATTTACTCTACGGATGTACTGAGGCTTAAGTAACCAGTCTTCTGCACTGAATGCTTCAGTTGCTCCCAGTTTTTCATTACGGCAAGCCACGCTGCAGTGCGCAGCCACACTGTTCATCTTCGTCCGCGTCATTAAATATTTTCCCAAGATAAATTTATAGAAGGAATGTGGCCAGTTCAAAAGATTTGTACATATTTCCCCCTCTCTTTTTAAATGATTTCAGGTCTTGGGTTTTTCTTTTATAGTTTAATGTTTTTAAATTATTGAAAGAATATAAGCTCAAACAAGTCAGAGACGTATTAATTAAAAATAAGGGGTCCCTGCTCTTTCTCTAACCCTGTATCTCTGACGTTGGCAATTGAGTAGTTTGGGGATAGTCCTGTGGTATATAAATTTCAAATGGAAGAGTCTTTTATTGTCTCAGAAATTACATATGCGACCTTCACCATAAACCCCACAGGGGCAACCCTTCAGGGCCGTGCGTACCGGACAAGGGTGTCCCATGGATGATAATGGCGATGCCTTTCCTGTTCTTGGATATGCGGCTTTCTGAGGAAATATCAATGCCCAGGTGGCGAGCGATCGCCTTGCTTACTGGGTTGTTCTCCACTTCTCCAACTTCTTCTGTGGAGTGGCTGTCAATGCTCTGTAACTTGTCAGCTGCAAAGTAAAAATACACGTGTGTAAGTAAGTGCATGTGGACACGCCTGGGATTCACACGGTCAGTAGAAAGGGGAACAACTTTTCCTTTCTTCGACGCTTTTGTTTTACAAATCACCTGCTGCAAGTATTCTCACTCCCTCACATGGCAGTGACTTTTTTGGCTAATAGTTTGTCCACAACCGCTAGAATTGAAATATACTCTCTGACTGTTAACTCTGTTTTGGGGGAATGTGCCCTGCTGAAAAAAAATGATACTAGACACGAGCTGAATTTGCAGCATGACAGGAAATGGCTGAATAAATATGATGGCATATTCATATGCAGAATTAACACCCAGCAGGGCTAGAAGGCTTGCGGGTGCATTGCCGGGAGAAAAGTAAAGAGGAACTGGACAGTCTTCTCAACTCTGCATAGGGAGAACTGTTACCAAAACATTAAAATGCTTGTTTACTTTGAAACATGATTTTTTCCAGGCTCTCGTCATCTTCCTCTTCATCTGGGTAGGTCTTGGACTCGGCCGTGGGAAGGTGCCGCTCTTCGAGGTTGGATGTGACCGAGATCCCTTGGCTCAGTGAGGTCCTCTTTGTACTGGCCGAGGTTCCCAGATCTGACGACAGCCCGTCTTCCTCTTCTGCCCGAGAGCCAAGGATGCAAACACACATGCAGAAGAGTTGGGAGGGGGACAGGGGCAATGGGGACACAAAATGAGAGAGAGATAAAGTGGAGAATCACTGACCCGGTCACCATCACCCTGGACTAGCCAACCCCAAGAAATGAGAACAGCAATCGGTTGGCTATTAAGAACTTTCCCTGCCCAGAGTGTTTCTACATTTTAACATAAAAAAAAAAAAACCACAAAAATTATACAGTTGTTTCAGGGAATTTGCAAAATTCAGAAGAGTAGGAATTAGAAAATTCACTGGCAAAAGAGACGGAAAGACAAAGAAATGGTGATTGCAACTGCAATTCATGATGCCAGAACAGGAGAGCTCCAAGTTCTCAGACTGTTCCTTTTTCCTTTTTTCAAAGCTGAACTTGGGATTATAGTGTATATCCCAATTGTAGCCTGTTTTCCCCTTTAACGTGTCATGAACATTTGTCCATGGCCTCGCTAAGAACATCTACCATTTTGCCTGCCCAGCGCCCTCCCCACTGGCACTATCTCACAATTCCAATGGGGGTATTGGGCTGTGATTGCACAAAATGGTCCCCTCTCCCCCCGGGGTGGGGCCAAGACACTGCTCCTGGGAGGCGTGGGGCATTGACATCTAAGGCAGAGAGGTCGGAGCTCTCCTGGGACCGGCCTTGCTGGCCATGGCGTGGGAAGCAGGGAGGACAGTGTGCGCATGAGAGCAGAGGGAGCAGAGGCTGAGAGAAGCCCTGGGGAAAAGCAGAGCATGCACCTGCCCGGTCCCCTCTGGCCCCCTAGGTCCCTGTTTTCCGCCACCTTTCAGTGGGCCAAATGAAAAAATGAACCTGTCACTGTACTGTTGTAAGGATGGGGACCAGAGTGACAGGGCCCTTCTCTGAGGTCCTGACGCCTTTGTACCTGGCAGCGCCTGCAGCTCTCTACCCCCGTGCCCCCGCCGCCCGCCTCCATGACAGTGGGTTTGAGTGTCAATATCTGTCCTCCCTCCTCCTTCCTGACCCTGGGGCTCTCAAACACAGGGTCTTGTTTTAGTGATCTGTTTACCACACTTCAGCTCCATTCTTGGAACATACATCATGGCAGCTTGTTATAGGCTTAATTGGTTCCCCTAAAATTCGTGCATTGAAATCCTAATTCTCCAATACCTCAGAATGTCACTGTATTTAAAGTGGCAAATAACGTTAAAATGAGGTCATATGGGGGTCCTATTCCATCCATACTCCAGTATGACTGGTGGTCTTTAAAAGGAGATTTGAACAGACACCCAGAGGGAAGACCATGTCAACACCAGGGGAAGATGGCTATCTACAAGCCGAGGAAGGAGGTTCAGAAGAAAACAACCCTGCTGACACCTTGGTCTTAGACACTGAGCCTCCTGTAGTGTGAGAAAACAAACTTCTGTTGGTTAAGCCCCCGGTGTGTGGTCTCCATGATGGCACTTCTAGCATCTGAGTACCAATAGTGCTCAATGACATGACCAGGAGAATGCAGGGAGAGGTCTTCTCTCATCTTTGTCCTAAAAGGACAAACTAGTATTCTCTGATCAGCTTCCTTGAGAGGCAAGGTAAGCTCAAGGGTGGGACAAAATGGACTTTATTCAGCTCATTCATTTGCTCTCACAGCACATATTTATTGGGCACTAAGATGGGGAACGTGTGATCACTGCCTTTATGGGGATTTCTCATTTGGGGGGGCAGACGGGCACGAAGAAAACAATTACACACACGATGACTGTTACACAGAGAAAGAAAGCGAGTAACAGCAGGGAGCGCACATTTCCGGGATGAGCATGGAAAGCAGGAAGGAGAAGCATGCATCATGCTACAGGTCATCCAGGAGCCTTGAAGGTCAAGTGCACACAAGGGAGCACCATGGGTGTATGATGGGGTAACTCAGGGACACTGGGCCAGGAAAGGTCACATTATAAGAGCACAGTCAAGCTTTATGATTGGGATTTGGCCTTGAGGACCATGGAGAGCCAACCTCTTCCTTGTGTGAACCCCCACTACCTACCTCTTTTAGGACACCAAGCTATACCCTGTGGGATGTGTTACTGCATCACTTGGGCTCACACAGAAGCTATGGAACACTGTGGTTACCACCACGGACTCTGGAGCCAGAGAGATCTGGGCTCGAATCCTGATTCTACCCCTTCAAACTGTGGACTTGGCCTGTCAGTGCTTTAGTTTCTCATCTCTATGTGTAAAGCCCTCAGCACGGGGCTGGGTATCTAGCACATGTTCTTCTATACCTATATCTGTTATTATTTAAATTAAATTTAATATATCCTGTATTATTGGTTTCAGAGGGAGAATTCAGTGTTCATCAGTTGCATAGAACATCCAGTGCTCATTACTTCAAGTGCCTTCCTTAATGCCTGCACCCAATGTTTTGAGGTCTTAACTCCTCGCTAGACTCTACAGAGAGAACGTACCCCCATCTCCACTTCCATGCAGCAGGGATGACAGGCCCATTCTGGGAGGGTTAGAAACAAAATCTGTGAGGCGCCTAGCACAGGCCTGGCTGGCCTTGTAGGACGCACGCCTCTGGGGCGCCAGGACAGGTGCTGAAGCCGGGTTCTTGGCACTGAGCTCTCACCGTTTTCCTGGACCAGACTCTCCAGATACTTGGCCTTCATCTGCTCTTCTTTCGACCGCTTCATCTCCTTAAAGTACTCGTACAGCTCTGGGGGCAGCTTGTCCCCCGGAAGGCGGGGGGGCAGCAGCAGGGTGCTGTAGGAATCGTAGCCTTTCAGCGTTCGTAAGATCTGCAAGAGAAGGAGGGCCACGGCTGTTGGCTGGCTGGAAGCTTCCTCCTGACAGCCCTCACAGGCTCTGCGGACCCACCTTGTAAGACCTTGGCTCCTGCCTGAGGCAGGGGTGTGTAGCATGGGCCTTCCGGGAGGTCTAAAAAGAAAGGCTTGGCCGGGAATCTGGGGATATAAGATCTTGAATTTTGCCCCATTTAAGCCTGGGCATTTCACATGTGGGAGAGGATTTTCCTCTTGTTTTATAAATAACATATACTGTTTTTTTCCCATTGACAAAAGTACAGAGCTCCATTATCCACTCCGAGGGACATGTTCTTGAAAAATCCTGTGGGGAGCAATGTTAGACGAGGAAGGCGGTTGTCTCATAAACAGATGATCCAGGGAAAAACTGGTAAAATGGTATTAAGTATGTGTATGCATGAATGTGTCAGGGGGGAGTGTGGGGTTAGGGAGGGAATGCGTTTTGGGGTTGTTACATGAAATATGGGATGTGCAGTTTAATCTGAATTACAGATAAACAATGAATAATTTTTTTTAGTATAAAAATGTCCATGTAAAATATGTCCTATGTTTTTTATCTGAAATTCAAATTTAACTGTGTAACTTGTTTTTCTTTCTGCTAAATCTGGTAACCTTAGTGTGTATGTATATTTATAAGACACAGAACAATAGAGTTCTAGAAAGCATTCGCTTCCTATATGGCCTAATTTACGCGAAAACTCTGTTTTGTTGAGTAACCTTTCCTTCTCTAGGATCACTGTTTTTAGTTGTGTGAAAACCACTGTTAAGAAGCTCATTCTACAATTTATGTGGAAGAATAAAGAGCTAAGAATAGTTGAAACGCCTGAAATTAACATAATCATGTATGTTAATTATACTTGAATATAAAACTGATAAGAAAGAAAGGAAGAAAGAAAGAAAGAAAGAAAGAAAGAAAGAAAGAAAGAAAGAAAGAGTTAGGGCACATGGGTGGCTCAGGGGGTTAAGCATTTGCCTTCGGCTCAGGTCATGATCTCAGGGTCCTGGGATCGAGCCCAGTGTTGGGCTCCTTGTGGAGCAGGGAGTCTGCTTCTCCCTCTCCCTCTCAGCGCCCCCCTCGGCTCATGCTTTCTCTTTCTTTCAAATAAATAAAATCTTAAAATAAAAAGAGTGTTAAAACATTAATGAAGAAGAATAAAGAGAGAGGACTGCCCTACTAGATACAAGGACTTTTGAAGGTAGGGTAACAGTCAGTGTGGAAATGATATTGGGGTAGACCAGAGATCATATAGAAAAGAAGGCTTAGAATAGATCCATTCACATATGGCACTTTGATACAGGACAGAGCTGGCATGGCAGGTCAGTGGGGAAAGGAAAGAACATTCCAAAGACTAGGTGATGCAGACACACAAAGTCCTGGTCAGCTTGCTTCAGATGGGGCAATTCTGAAGGGCTGGCCCAGCTCTGGAGCTCCCTGTGGGGTCCGCCGAGGTCTCTGCTATAATCCCATCACAGCTCACCTCTCTGACCAGGTTTGCTCGCCTTATTGTTTCCTGGTATTGCTCCCGAGAGTGCTCCTTATGAAGCCTGCCGCATGTCTCAGGGCCTTTGCTTCACCTTTCCCTTGAACCTGGCACACAGCAGAGGATGTGGGGCCAACAGAAGCCACTGAGCACTTCATGAATACCTAATGAAAAGACTCCTGTCTACAGGGACAAATTCCCATTCTGAGAGAAACTTCTAGATGCAGAATCTAAATCAGGCAGAGCATAAACACTAGATGTAAAGAAGACAGAAGACAAACAGGTTGAGTTGGGGGATGGTCCCGAGGAAGCAGAACCATCTTAGCCAAGCCATTCCTAATTTCTGACCCACAGACAACATGAGATAACAAACGCTTCTTGTTTTAAGTTGCTAAGCTTGGGAGCAATCTGTTTTGCAGCCGTAGATAACGAATTAATATACAACAAAAAACCAAGCATCAGATTTCATGAGCAGCATAGGAGAAAACGATGAAGCAATGCATTTAAGATATTCAAGTACAAACCAAGCAAAAGGTATTATATCCAACCAAAACTATCTTCAAGCATAAAGGCTGCAGGTGAATAGTTATACCAGGCATATAACAGCAAATAGCGCTCCCGTGAGCCCCTCCTGAGGAATCCAATGCAGACCACACAGAAGTGACTGGAGAAGTTTCATCACAAGGACTGGGGCTGAACACTGAACACACATAAATACAGAACTAAGACTAAGTGATAGCAAGTAGGTTCTGACATCCTAATGTTGTAAGCTCTGACATGACAGATACGATACAAGAAGCAAAACATGGAGTGAGTGCACGTGACATGATTACCCAGTAAGCATTAATTGAGAAGAATATCATTTTAAGTTAGAGGGTGGTGAGGAGAGAGAAAAAGAAATTAGTAGCTAATTTCATAACTGCTCACAGTAGGGAACTATGAAGCAGTCTCTAACAGGTAGAGTACTAAGGGTATTAGATAAAGGGATAGTTTATACATCCCAGCCTCAAGGTAGCGGAACGGGGCGGAGATGGTAAGAACAGACCCAGCTAGATCAGTGGAACAGAACAGAGATCCAAGTAGACCCAAGTGACCTGTCCAGTGACTTCTGGCAAAGGGGCAAATGCATTGCAATGAGCAAAGATAGTTTTTCCAACAAACAATGCCAGACCTGGACATTCGGATGCAAGAAGCACAAATCTAGATGGGTGGGACATCTTTTGCAAAGCTTAAAATGGATCAAAGGCCTAAATGAAACACATACGGCCATAAAACTCCTAGAATGTGCCTTCAAGAGAAAATCCAGATGACCCTGGGTGTGGTGACAACTTTTTAGAAACACACCAGAGGCAGAGTCCACAAAAATAATAATTGATGAGCTGGACTTTATTAAAATTAAAAACCTCTGCTCTGCAAAAGACAATGTCAAGGGAATGAAAAGACAAGTTATAGAATGGGAGAAAATATTTGCCAAAGATATGTCTGATAAACTTGTTATTCAAAATATGTCAAGAGCTCTTAAGCTGCAACAGAGAGAAAACAAACCACTGGATTAAAAAATGGGCCAAAGACCTTAACAGACACCTCGCTAAGGAAGACAGATAGATGGCAAATAAGCATATGAACAGATGCTCCACCTCAGAGGTCAGCAGAGAAATGCAAATCGAAACAAGGCAGGCTACATACCTATCAGAATGGCCCACACCCAAAACACTGACAACATCTACTGCCGATGAGAATGTGAAACAACTGGAACATTCACTCACTGCTGGTGGGAAAGCAAGATGGTCAACCACTTTGGAAGACTCTCTGGCAGTTTCTTATTAAAACTAAACATACTCTTACCGCACGATCCAGCAATTGTGCTACTTGGTACTTGTCCAAAGGAGATAAAAATTTATGTCCACACAAAAATCTGCACATGGATGTTGACGGCAGCTTTATTTATAATTGTCCAAACTGAGAAACCACCAAGATGTCCTGCAGTAGGTCAGTGGATAAAAAAACTGCGATGTCCAGACCATGCAATATTATTTAGTATTAAAAAAAGAGCTATCAAGCTATGGAGGAAACTTATATGTATATTAGTAAATGAAAGAAGCCCATCTGAAAAGGTATGCTGTATGACTGCAATTATATGACATTTTAGAAAAGGCCAAACTATGAGGGTAGTCAAAGGATCAATGGTTGCCGGGGGTTGGGAAGAGGGAGGGATGAGTAGGAGAACACAGAGGATTTTTAGGGCAGTGAAAATACTCTGTATGATACTGTAATGGTAGATACATGGTCATTAGACATTTGTCCAAACCCACAGAATGTACAACACCAAGAGTGAACTCAAACGTAAACTGTGCATTTTGGGTGATTATGATATATCAATGTAGATTCATCAATTGTAACAAATGTACCATGTTACATGTCGGAGATGTTGATAATAAGAGGCAAGTATGTATGTGTGGGGGTCAGGGTTATATGGGAGATCTCTGTAACTTCCCCTCAATTTTGCTGTGAACTTAAAACTGCTCTAAAAAATTTTTTTTAAAAAGTACATGGAGGAACAATTGGAAAAAATGTAGCCCAGAACAAACAGAAAAAAAAAAAAGTGGCAGATTTAAGCCCTAAAATTAATTTTATTAAATGGAAATGGTCTAAATATACCAATTAAAGACAGAGACTACCAGAATATATATATTTTTAAAAACCCGATTACATACTGTCAACAAGAAACTCACTTCAAATACAATGATTGCTGCTTACATTCTTTACAGTTTGAATTTTAACCATGAGCCCATGAGCAATAATTAGTTTTTCAATTAGTTGTTTAAAATGTGTCATGAGATCACAAAGAAGCAACAAATTCTAATCACAGCAAGGGAAGGAGGTCAAGGAAGGCTACAAAGTGATATTTAAACTGACAAGGAAGTGGCAAAGGTCAGGAGGATGTTGTCATCAGTACAGGGTAGGGCCCAGCATGGGGAGGAAAATGAAATTTGGTTTTGGCCTCTGCTCACCTTCTCTTCTAAGAGATACTGCTGGTCAAATTCTAAGGAGTAAAACTCAATGGGAAAGCTGCAGGGATTCTTCACCACCACCTCACCCTCGTCTCCAGGTGCATAAGGCAGCAGAGGCCCCAGCTCCAGAACCGAAGGACTAAATTCCAATCGTGGCTCTAGACCTTGCCCCTGTGCCAGCAGCATAAGCTTCTGAGCACTCTGGGAAATCTGGAACACCAGGGTTTGGCTGTAGAATTTCTGGAAGACATAAAAACAGAATAAGCATCTTAACTTTGTTTTTTTGTCACATGCAATGTAAACCTGGAAACCAGGTGGGGACAAAACTGATGCTACTGACATTAAGAGAGGACATTTTTTATGTAAAATTGCATGAGAACAATTTATAATTCTGCGTTAATACTGGGTATCCAGCATGCCTGGCAGTGTGCCAAGTGCTTCATCACTCATAGAAGGCCCCTTGGATGCCACGCTCATCCTTCAGACTCTCCACTGTCTGTACCTCTGCTCTCATGTCATGGGCCCTGCTGCATGCGGGCAGGGCAGGGCAGAAGTACTGGGATTAACATCTTCTAGAAGCAATCCTCAACCAGTGACTAAGGAACTACCATTCAAACACCTCAGTTTCCTTGCTCCTGGGAAGTGGTAGTTCTGAAATGTGCATTTTGTCCATTTCCTCAGAGTATCCCAGTAGGATTATGTTCCAGTCTCCAAGGCAGCTGGCTCACTCGCACACCCTATTAGCTGCCTTCTCTTCCCCGACCACCTTTTACTTCTCCACCAGTGTTTCCTGCACTTCTCAGTTAATCTGCTTGCACTTGAATCCTTGTCTCCAAGTCTGTTTCTGGTAGATTCTGAATGAACATATTTCTGTTATTTGAAAATACAGTTAAGCGGCGGGTCAGGGATGGTCAGGGGGGCATTCAGTTTATCAGATATAATTACAGTCTGAATACCAATTGATAGGGATAGTAACTATCCTAATCTTGTTTTACTAGGGAACCTATTAAAAATGTGGATCCAAAGGCCCATCCCTAGAGATCCTGACTTGACAGGGAGAGGGAAAGACTGGGAAATCCGCATTTTTAACCACATGCCCAGGTCATTCTGATATAGTTAAGCTCATGACTTGGGTTTGGAGAGCTTCACAATTTGAAGAGTTTCTAAGAATCTTAGCTCAAGAAGGAAAAATCAGATGGATAGAATGTGGATGGACATAGATTCACACCCACAAAATATTGTTGGAGACAATAAGAAAATGAATTATTGGCTAAGAGGTTTTTTTTATGTAACTATGGACTTAGCATCTTTTGATCCAAACTTCTATATTTTGATTGCTTTTTATGGAAATATTTCTAAGACATTTTATTCATTTCCTTGTTTTCTAACGGAGTATTCTGAACATCTGGTATAACATCTGTGATTTCTCCTGTGGTGCCGATGCTGAAGGAGACAGAGACAGAGTTGCAAGGCTAATCAATTTCTTGCATATTGCCAATAAATTGCTCTCCCACTTGGTGGAAACACTTTATTAACTTTGACCCGTTCTAACTCAATGTTTATGGAGCACCTGAATAGATCTATTTTTTTTAAATTTATTTACTGATATGTCCCTCTTTTAGTTAAGTACCACAAATCTTGGCAACCCTGATAAGAAAACCCCTAAAAGTCTTAAGACTCTAAGAATGACAAACATATTAATTCTCTTTTCTTTTCAAAGACAGGGTTGGGGAGATTTTGATAATGAAAGAAGCAGGGGTTTTATTTTAGAATCAGATATGAAGTCACTCGCTTTTCTTCTTTCTCTCTGTAGACTCTACAGCATTTCTTCAAAGCATTTCCATTACCAGGAAAATGGGCGTTAACTGTAGGCGTTCTATAAAACCTACATCGATTTTCTTCTTTTAAAAGAATAAATGAGAGAAAGCCATCTCCCTAATGCCTTCAGCTTTGAGCACAAGTCTTTACAGGGTAACCCCTTGAGATCCTCTCTGGCTGGAGGATTTTATTTTTACTCTGTTTCTTTGCTAGGAGTAGCTTTGTGTTAATGGTATTCAAAAAAGAAATGCCTACAAAGCCCAGGGAGTACATCCACTGGGAAGTACTTCTTATTATTCCAATGACCAATGACAATAGTAAATAGTTATTGAGATACTTACTATGTAGAGAGCCTTTTGCTGTGTGTTTTATTCATATTAATTCATTTAATCTTCAAAATAACCCTAGGAAGTAGGTATGGCCGGTTGATACTGTCTTAACTGAAATCCTACAAGCGAGAAGCTTTCAAATTCAGATTTTTAAAAGGTAAACAATGTACAGACTCTCTGTTATATAATATCCTCCACGGGGCTGGGGAGGTCCCCTAAAAATCAGACACTACTATTTCCACAGTTGCAATGTTTGAGTCCATAAACTAAGTGGATAAATAAAGGTTAAGTAGTCTCCTGTCAGTTCAGATGAGGTTTCTTCCACCAAATGAGTTTGGGTCTGAAACTTATGAAATTTTCCCCCCTGGTTTCCAGAGCTTATTGGATTTTAGAATTGCAATAGGGGATTTTTGACATGTGATATTATTTTTCATTTTATCTATGAGCAGACTGAGGTTTAGAGGCGAAGAGATTACTCAAAGCCGCACAGCCTCCAAGTGCAGAAGCAGAAGGCCACTCACCCAGGTCTGCCGATAAAAGCTGACATGCTAGATAGATCCGATTCTGGAGCTGGTGCTCTTAACTACCGGGTCACACGGCTCCTACATGAAGCAAGTACTTAATGTCCTTATCACAATGCCAAAGCCAAGGTCACTCAGATTCCCTGGACACCAGCCTCAACAAGTGGGCCTTGGAGGAAAGCTCAAAAAACCCCAAAAGTCTGAATGGGACCACATTTCTTTAAAGCTTACCTCTTCTTTAGGCATGAATTTCACTTGCACATTGGACCTCTCCCCAGGATCCAAGACCCCAGACATGGGCTGGATCTCAAAGATGCGTGTCTTTGGCTTTAACTCAGCATGGAGTTTCCGTCTTAAGTATTTTGGCATGTGTTTCTCCAGCTGGTTAATAGATATTAGACAATTAGATCATCTACTATGGAAAACAGATTTATTCCATACTCCACTCAGTCAGCCTATATTTACTGAGGCCCTCCCAGCTGTCAGGGAATGGGTAGATACCAGGGCTATAGAGATAAGTAAGACATCCCCCAGACAGCATGGCCTGGGAAGTCCTTGAATGCAGGGCTAAGTGCTTAGATTGTATTTAGGAAGCAGCGGTTGCCACTATAGGTCTCGAACCGAAGACTGAAATAATGGAAGTGTGAAGGTCTCGAATCATGATTCTGGCCAAAATGGAGATGGAAGAAGCAGACTAATGGGCCACAACCCGTTTACCTTGTTAACTGGCTTATGGCTGTGGACGAACCATTCACAAGGGACTTGGAGAGGATTAGAAAACTGAACAGTTTCCACGAGGCACTGTCCACACTGAACTGTGGCAAACTCCACTTTCCCACAAGACAGTGTCATAGTGGGAATGGTCACCTTGGCTTGGAGACAGATGTGAACTGTTGGCCCTCCGACCACCTAGAACAGGCATAAAGCTGGTGTTACCACGTGGCATGGGGTTGGGAGAAGACTTGGGGCTCTGAAGTGGTAAGTGGCTCATTCTCGGGGTAACGGTAGCCGGGGATGACAAGCTGGACCCTGCATTGTGTCGTACCTTGATGGGTAAGATGACCTCTTTGTTTCCAACAGGAAGACTGGCTCCTTGTGGGTCAAATTTGATTTCAAATGTTTCCGTTTCACAGTAAGGGAGATTCTTTACACGATCTAACTCAGTACTAAAGCCTAGACGGAGATAAACAACATTTCCTTGTGAGAAAGAGAAAAAGAAAACAAGCGCTGCCATAGGTAGAGTCCTTCTGGGGCAGGATGACCGTTTCAAGTCTCAGTTAATGGGCCAGGAATTCTTTCAGCTGATCCCAGAAAAAACGTGAACACAATTCTAGCAGAACAGTACAGCTGGGCACCTTGTTAGAAATGACAAGGGCAAGAGGAAAAGGTCTCCCTAGCTTGGTTACCTGTATCATGAAGGACACGCTTTTCTGCATGGAAGGACACTGGGAAGTGACTGGTGTTGGTGATCTTGATGATATGTGTCCGGACGTCACCAAGGATGATGTAGCCAAAATCCAGGATATACTCTGGCAGCTGGACTCTGAAACAGTTAACGATCTCTCTTTACCAGTCACTTTTCCAAAACAGAGATTGTGCTGTTCTCTTCTACCTCTTGTCACAATTTTGTCTTTGGGGATGGAGAAGAACCACCCTCCAGAGAGAAGACTAGCAACAAGAAGCTCCCCCACGCCCAGGAGTCCATACTGCTGTTTCAGTCATTATCTCAAAACACATTCACCCTAGGCCCTCATGAACCTGAAACTTCCCAGCCTCTCCATTAGGCAAAGCCAGAGGTTTCTGTCTTTCAGAGGCACAGACCTTCCTGGTTGTGCTGGAGGATGGCAGATACAGGAGGTGAGTAGATTTCATTTCTAGATGACCAACCATTAATTGACTCAGGCTGCACTCTGATGGGTTACACCGTTTGCTCTGATGCCCTCTGAAACAAGCCCCAAACAGAACGACACTCACTTGGCTAGTTTTTGACGACTCCGATAGCTCAGGTCATCTGTGGAATCGGGGATAATTGTTTTCTGATGTTCTATGGCGTAGCCTTGGACTATAAGTCGCTCTACCTCCATCTGGAGCTGAGGACTTAACTGGAGTAGGAGAGAACAGCAAGTGAGAAAATTCTTCTAGAACATGCATTCTCAATGGGGCAAATCATCTCTAAGAGGGAAAGAATTGCTTCATGGAAGTGGGGGATGAAAAATTTTAGATATTATAGTGATTTGTGGCCTTCCAAAGGGCCACAACACAAACAGATATACAGTGTATCTGTGGTACTGCAGTTTCCATGGGGGGGGGGGTGGAGGGGGCGGTAAACAGGCATGTCCACACCATGGAATTGTCCTCAATAATGGAAAGGAAAGAACTAGCGATATTGATGGATCTCAAGGGCATGACACTCAATGAAAAAGGTTACACACTGAATGATTCTCTTTACATAACATTCTTGAAATAGTGAAAGTACAGAAACAGAGAACTACAGTGGTTGCCACGGGTAAGGGAAAGGAGATTGGGGGGTGGTTATGAAGAAGTAGCTTGTAAGGCCAAACGCAGATGAAAGATAAGAGGTTGAATTCTCCCTGTTGAAAATAAGGGGAGAGACTTCTTCCCACTCCCTTTTCTTAGGACAAATTGCTTCAAAAGCTTGTGAGTTCTTTCTGTTTTTCTGAAATACATATAGATCTTCTTAAAGCCTACATAAGACTCTGGTCAGCTTTATAGCCCAACAGGGTCTTCCTTAAGGCCCTGGAAACCTTCTCTTCAAAATGTGATCATCAGGTAAGACAGAGGCCCCACCTCCCAGTTTCTGTGAGAGGCTAGGAGCCAGAGTTCAGAGGGCTCTAGCCTGCAAACACGAGAGGTTTCCCTCTGGATAAATCCGACTTTCTAGCACAGAGGGTTGCCCTGATTACCATGTGAATTCAGGATGAATGATGTATGACAGGTGGTGCCGTCAAGTTCTCTTACTTGAGGACTAGTTATAGTTAGTTATAGTTCTTACTTAAGGGCTAGTTAGTGTTTACCTCGAGAACATGTATATAAGAGGTCATATGTTTGGTTATATAAAAGGCTGAAATTTCTTTCTGTCTTTGCAATCTCTTAGTGGATGGTCTAGAATGTGGTTCACATCCTGGTTTAAGGCTTATTCAACAATAAAATTGGTTTTTTTCCTCTTCTCCCTCTGTGGGGAGATTCTCTGGGTTGGAAGGAGATTTTGTTTTTAATTCTATTTCCTCAAGCACAAGGGATCTTTGTGGTGGTGGAACAGTTCTGTACCCTAATTGTGGTAGGGGTGACAAACCTACATGTACAAAAAAATTACGTGGAACCACACACACAAAGGAGCGCAAATCAAATGGAAATCTGATACGCTCTGTAGCTTGTACTGACGACCATTTCCTGGTTTTCATATTGTGGTACCATGTCTTACAAGTTATGTAAGATGTTACCTTTGGGAAAAATAGTTTCTCTTTGGCCACATCCTGTGAATCTATAGATATTGCAAAATAAAAAATTTAAAAAATTTTATTGTCAAAGTGTTCAAAGAGTTTTTTTTTTTTTTTTTTAATATAATAAGACTATTTCATGGGGGAGAGGGTTAGGGAAAAAAAATGTCCTGGGAGGTGAGAGTGAAAAAAGGCTGAGAAATACTGTTCTCGAAGACTCACACCTTAGGTATGGGGCCAGGCGGGAAGGTTCATGTGTGGAGGGGCCCATGATGAGACCAAGCGACGCGGTGAGCTGCTGGGAGAGGCACATCTGTCACCGACAGGTGTGTCCAGTCATCTCGACGCAAGCAAAGCCCACCCCGTTCTTGTTCGGAGCCAGGAGAGGTGGCCCGCTACTTTGGGCCGGAGGATGAGTTCGCTCTGCCGGGGCCTTCAGCCGGTTCTCAGGAGCCCCAGCCCGGAACTGGAGGGGCCGCCAGAGATGGCGGGGCTAAGGCTCTGCTGAGGAGCCACCCAGCAATGCTGTGAGCAGAGTGGAGACGTGCTGCCTTTATTTACAAGGGCACAAGGGCACAAGGGCACAAGGGCAGCCTGTATTTACAAGCTGGGTCACTCTCTCCCTCAAAAGACCAATTCCTGGCTGGGCTCCCACCTCGAAGGCACCATGCTAAACCTCTTTGCCTGCCCCTGCCCCTACTAAGCTGCTGGAGACCAGAGGCTCTACTCTGGATCGATGCTCTCCCTTGCTCACTCGGTCCACTTCCCGGGAAATCTCACCCTTTCCTGTGATCACAATGACCATCTGGTGACTCAGAGCACTTTCTCCAGCCTCTCTCTCTCCTCAGGTCCCAAGTTTCCCATCTCATTGGGTCACCTCTGCCTCACCCCCACATCCAACCAGTCCCTAATCACTGATCATTCTACCTCCAGAGTGTTTCTTGAAACTACCAGAGTCTCCCTACCTCCTGTGTCATCACCCTTGTTGACATGACCACCACCTCTCATTTAGAGTTACCCCATCAGCTTCTAAGAAACTGAGCACACCTCAGCACATCTGTTCCCATCCTCTGCAGGCCCCTGAGAGCTTCTCGGAGCTCCACAGGGCAGCCAGAGAGATTTTTTAAAGATGCAAATCTGATTACCCAAGGCTCCACTTGAAACACTTCAGTGACTTGCTGTTGCCCTCAGAATAAAGTCCGAAACCCTTAATAGGTTCCCCAGGGGACCCCTTTCCTTTCCCCCTTCCTTGCCCTAGTCACATCTTTTTCTCCTTTCTGTTTCTCAGAGATCCCATGTCCTTCTTGCCCCTGGGCCTTTGCGCCTCCTGTCCTGCCACAGTCATTCTGTGTAGGGTGAAGCTAGTCTTACCTCCAAAGATTCATCCTCAGACATTTCCTCAGTTGTCTCCAAGTGAATGAGTATTTCATGTTTCTTGTGGTGCTCTTTTTCTAGGTTTTTACTGGCTTGATTCAAAAAGGTTTCATATTTCTCATTTCCTGTGGGATTGGAAGGAGAAGGAAATAAGGATGATTGGAAATCTCTGAGTTATGCCTAAAACACAGACTGTCAGCTCAGGGTGCATAGAGTGAGAAGGGAAGTGAACTTTTTGGTGCTTCGTCTGCCAGGTTTTCTCTGCCTCAGAGGGTGATGTAGTTTGTGAGTGAGTTCAGTTTGTGTCAGAAATCCCATGGAGAGGGGCGCCTGGGTGGCTCAGTGGGTTAAAGCCTCTGCCTTCTGCACAGGTCATCGTCCCAGGGTCCTGGGATCGAGCCCCACATCGGGCTCTCTGCTCAGCAGGGAGCCTGCTTCCTCCTCTCTCTCTGCCTGCCTCTCTGCCTACTTGTGATCTCTGTCTGTCAAATAAATAAATAAAAATCTAAAAAAAAATTAAAAAGAGACCCCATGGAGTTTAGGAGATTATGCTGTAGTGAGCCCCCAACTGGTTCTCAAGAACTTGGTGGCAGTAATACCCGAAGTCACAGGGTAAGCAAGCAGATCCCAGATTCCTCGGTGCTCTTCTGGGTCCAACACTAACACTGCATGACTTGGGAGCCCCCTCCATGCTGGACACACTCAGATGGCCCTGGTCATCCTTTAGGTCACTTTACACGTTTATTAAATCCCAGCAAACCAAAGGATGATATTTGCAACTACAACTGCAACTTAACAGGTTTCAATTCCCCCAATCAGAGATGTAGGCAATCAGTGGAGAGATTTCAGACACCCAAGTTCACCTGTTGGCCAATGCGAATTCACATGCTTGAGGGACGAAGTAGGCAGAAAAAGAAAGTGCATACTCTGGGATAGTAGGAAGCACTGGACTTGTAATGAACTGGAACACAGGAGACCCAACTAGAAGAACATTCGGTACTCACAGTACTCAGATGGACATTCTCTGAAAGCCCTCTGCTGGCCAAACATGGCTACTGCCTTAACAAGGCCGCCTGGGAACCGGGTTTTCCACCCAGTGGCAAAGGCTTTCTGTCCTGACACTTCTCTATGGAGCCGGACTAACTAACGTCTGGCTGGCAGGAACTCTAGATCCGAGAGTGTAACTGGTCTTAAATGGACCAACAGTTGTGTTTGTATTTTTAGGGCGCAGTCAGGATATCATAGATGATTATCAATCCGCAGGCGAGCCAGTGACTTTGGGGCACAGGGGAGGGGGAAAGGCTGAGGACGAGGGCTCCTTCTGAAGCCATCGGTGGAATGACGATTTCAAGGAGCTTGAAGGAGTCACAGAGAAGAATGAGAACTTCGTCTTAACCCTTCACCTTGTGCCCCATGTCGGGAAGAAAGAGCCAGAGAGTCCATGGCTAAGACAGCCACTCAGCTGAGCTTTGGGATTTGCCACGATGGAAGTCTTTTGGTCTAGAGGGATGGCTCCAGGGGCTAGATGTTACCAGAGAAACCTTGGCTAAGGTGTGGGCAGACAACTAATCAAAGGCTAAATTAGCCACTACACTGTGTAATGCCAAACCACAGAAGGGGTCGGAACCTTGGTTGCCTTTATGTACAGTTTTTATTTTGTGATTTCTACTCCTTGGAGTAAAATCAACCTTTAGCGTCAGTGGCCGTCTGTGCGTGTGCCACAGTGAGGACAAATCAGGGACAGGCTGCAGCTGGAGGAAAAGGCCTTTCCAAGTGCAACTTCCTGATCCCTCTGAGATTGCAGTTCCCTGATGGCAAAACTGCCCAGGGGTCTTAATTTTGGGACTGCCATGGACCATATCCTGTCTCATTAAACTCAGGTCCCCGGGTCAATTTCAATTCGATGTTTTTTTTTTTTTTATAACTCAGTTATATTTGAGTGCCAATCAACCTTCAAATAAACAAAGCAGAATGCATCTTTTGTCCCCCAGTGGGGAAATTCTATAGGGGGTAGTAATACCACGGAGTTTCCTGGGGAGATCGAGGCAGATTCGGGGGAAAATTCCCTCTCCACGCAGAGTGATGTTTTCTGGGTCCAGGTGTGCAATCTGGATCTGGAAACTCCTCTGAAAGACCTCAGGTACTCCAGGTAAGTAGTAAACCTTCAGCTCCTGCTCTTGATGTGAACTGATAAAACCCTATGTAGCACAAAGACCAGAGAGAATGTTAATATTTACAATGGACCCTGCTTCTGGAGACTTAATGGACAGGACAGTCCCACAGACCTGTTTCGCTGCTTACCCTCCGTTCAGTCACATGAAGATATGTGAAAATGACAAGAAAGAGAACAGTAGGTAGTATATATGAACGGGCATTTCATAAAAGAGGAAATATGAATGGGGGAATGAATGCATTAAGAGAGACTCATCCTCTTAAACCATCAGGGAAGTGAAACTAGGAACATGATGATTTTTTTTTTAAATGACATATTGCCAAAAAGGACCAAATTTTGGTGAGAACATGTATCAAAAGAAACTTATATATGTCCAGTGGGAATGCCAGTGGTGAGGGGAAGGTAAAAAACACTGTGAAAAATCTTATCAAAATTGAACACATGCAAAGCCCATGACCCAGAAATTTAACTCCTAGAAAAATTCCCCAGGACAATGTTTCCAACTGTACACCAGGAGACAGGTATGAGAATATTTGTAGCAGGATTGTTTGTAACAATAAAATTTTAGAGGGGAAAAAAATCCCAGATGTGCTGACAGGAAAAAGAAAGACTGCTTTCAATATAGTTAAAGAAGGGATATTATTTAATGGTGAAAATAAATGAACTACAGCTATATGCAACAATGTACGCTGGTCTTAGAAACACAAAATTGAGGGGAAAAAAAGCAAAAGGCACAAGATGCCATTACCAGTGCAGTTTCCATAAAGCTCTAGATAAAGCATAATCTGATAAAGCAAAATGCCCAAGTTTTAGGATCAAGTATAGTTGTCTGCTTTGTTTACTACACTATGCCACCCCCAGTGGCAAGAAAGTGCCTGGTCATAGCAAGTGCTTAAAAGTTTGGAAAAATTCATAAACTAAAAGCAGTTTAAGGATGCATGCATGAGTAATAAAACTGTAGTTTAAAAAGGAAAGCGTAAGTCCAAGTGGGGAGCAGGCCCCTGGCTTCAAGGAATTACAAGGGAAGTGTGAGGACGTGAGTGGAAACAAACCACTCTTACAATCATGAAAAAAAACCCAAACACAAAACCCCAAACCATTGGGTTAGACTCTCTTGTTCACAGGGGAGTCCCTTGTGCCTGGGCAGTGCCTGGCTCATGCAAGACTCAATAAATCCTTGCTTAATAAATGAGTCAAGTGCTTGGATTGATTGATTGATTGTTTCTGAGAACTCTTTATTTGTTGTTAAAAAGAAAATCACACCCATCATCCTGTCAGTGAATGTCTAACATAATCCCATATTCCACGGGCATGTGGCTTGTAGGTTTGAACTTGGGTCCTGCCTACCATTGCCCCACAGCCATCGTGGGCAAGGAGGCTACTTACCGAAATGGGAAGGATTAGGGGCACTCCAGGCAGAAGGTGGTCTGGTGAAGACAGGTGGTCAGTCAGAACCTTGAACTCAAAGCCAACTTTGCCAGTGTTCCTCAGTGTGATTTCATTCTCGGAGATGTGGTCGAACAGCTGGAGATGAGAGGGGGAGGGGCTGCTGTCAGCCACCCGTGGGGATGCTGCTATTATCCTGGCAAAGGGCGGTGGACAAGTAAACCTCACAGACATTGGATTTCATTTTTCATGATCTAGACGCTGGCCAGTCCACATTTTACTGTCACCAAGGTGGTCCCTGGGGCAGGAGGAGCACCAGACCCTGGAAGCCTGGCTCCTCGTTAGCTCTACTGATGACAAATTCAGGTTAGTGAGGCTGTGTGTGGGGGTGTCTGACCCTCCACACCACAGAGACTCATAATGGAGGATCTTAAAAGTAAACTTTCCCGTATTAACATTTAGTTTTTGGATGAGATTTGCCTTCAGAATTAGGATTTTTCTATTTATAGGGAAAGTCATGGTGTAATCGGAAAAACATACTCTTTTTTTGAGATTTTACTAACATAGCTCAGCAGCTAATCAGCAGGGCCAATAACCACAGACTGAGGCCACTTTGGGGGTTCTCAGGATAAGCTAGGGGAGGGACTAGCTGTTTCAAAGAATATACTGTAAGCTGAGCCAGAACTACTTGCCCAGAAGACTCTGGAGATAAAGAATGAAAGAGAATTCCATTTGGTCAACCCAGTGGAGAAAGTCTCAACATGAGTCAGGTGAATTGCTTCTAGGCACAATCTTTAACCCATAAACACACGCACACCCACAATTCAGTAATTCTACATGCAGGAGGTGTATAATGGGGGGGGGTGTCTAATTCCCATTATAATTTGGTAGGAGGTATGGTTTCTGAGAACATAATACAAATCTAATTGGGAAAAGAAGGTGTACAGACATAGAATTAACAATTATTCTAAACCAAAAACTAGAATGTACATTATTTGATGGCAAAGACTATACTTAAATGCTAAGAGAATGTGAAGTAAGAGAAAAAAAAGTAGAGGTTGGAGGGGGTGCTGAGTCTCACAGTATGTGAGACTTGGGGTTGGCAGAGTAGACAAGAGGGATAATATAAGAAGAAGTATTGGGGCAGGGAGGGCTGGGAAGGAGTAGGGTCGGCGTGTAAACTAGTTTGGTCACAAGTGGATGAACGGGCTTGAAGGGGAAACTGTAATAAGTGAAATTTAATCTATAAGGAGCATCAGTTAATAGAGGGTCTTAGGAGACCCTCACTCCGGTGGAAGAGCTTGACTCTGATCCAGTGGGTGACAGAGAAAGGGCCTCAGGATTGGAGGCTTCCCTGCCCCATGCATAGGACTGTCCAGAGACTTTACTTAAATGACCACAGCCACCTAGGAGACAGGCACTGCCATTCCCATTCTTACTTTATAGTTGAGGAGCACTGTGGCTAGGAGAGGTCTTGATACGTTCAAGGTTCTGAGTAGGAAGTCAGGCTGGGGTGACATCCCAGTTCTTCTGACTACAAAACCACACTCCTTTCTCAGTACTATGTTGCTTTCCCCAATGCTGCTGGGGCTAACTGCTGTGGGACTTGAGAAGGTGAAAATGCAGGTTTGGGAAAGTCTGTGAAGCAGTGCCGTGTAGATGGGCTGGTGGCAGAAGCGAGGAGCGTGATGTAATCCCTTCTTCCGTGGGGTCCTCGGCCTCACCTGGGAGCTGGACAGAACTGCTTGAGAGAGTCATCTTTCTCACGGTCCCCGCCCCAGACCTACTGAATCAGCATCGGCCCTGAAGAAGCTTCCTGGGGGACTCATGCACACCTTATGGGTTGGGCAGGACGGCTGTCCTATCTCGGGACCGGCCGGAGAAGCCCCGGATCCCTGAGAACCTCAATAGCCTCGGGAAGGGCACACTGACGCCGCGGGATGCCGCTAGATGAATTAGAAAGCCCCGGTGCCCGTGAGCATGGACGGGCGGTAGGGGCAAATGCCTTGGAGACGGTAAGCTTAAGGGACTGAGAAGGTGACGGTGCTGTTGGAAGAAAAGCAGGGGTCGGCATGGGCTTCTGGATTGCAAGGGAAGGCATCTACCATGAATTCCAGAAGACAGAGAAGCAAGTGAAAAATGCCTGGCCAACAGCTGGCGGTGAGATGATCAGGTTTAGGGAGGCAGATCAGGGATCAAGGTCGGGGTGGTGGCGAGACTGTGATGATCCGAGGTTCCAGGAGACGTCAGAGCACAGAACCGTGTGCGATGTTTGAGGAGAAACCGGGCAGTCCCCTCCCTGTAGTTGGCAATACCTGTAACCCGTAGTTAATATCCTTGGTGTCAAAGGAATAGCTGACCAGGGAAGCCTCTCCCTTCAGCATTATCTCATAGGTGGGTCCTCCTTCCACTTCGCACAGGGCTTTAGCCTGTGCCACGATGTCACAGTGTCCATAGAAGGTGAATGACATCTGGTGGCTGCTGTGCGGCTGCAGTACTCCGTAGAGGGGCAGAATATCAAACACCTGGAACACCAAACACTGGTAAGTCACCCTGCGGGAGGGCCTCAGTCGGAATGAGGGTAGGGTAAACTTTAGTCCATTTACGGGTTAATTCCTGACCTTAACTTGTTTGACTCCGTGAAAGGTGGCTCACCCAGCACCTGCATGTAAGTCATAACAATTGGGGGCACAGTGGTCTGCCAAGGTTTACGTTTCCAACTTGGGTCAGGGGCTCAGCAAGCAGAGTCAGTCTCACGTGACTTCAGGGCCCAGAAGGTGTTACTTACTTCTTCGATCCCGATGGAAAATATTTCTTCCCGCTCCAGGATCCATGGGGGTTCCTGAACCTCCACCTGGCTTGGGTTTGGGTTTGTTTTTTCTGTTTCATCAGAGTTGAGGTTTAATCCCTAGAAATTAGAGGTGTGGGGAAAAGCTAGCAAGCAATCATGAGAGGTCCTCCATGTGCTGCTCCCCGCTCAGTGACAGAAAACTGAAGTATATGTTCATACCTTAAAAATGGTACATGTTTCCCCCTATGGAGATCAACGGACAAGTGCCCAAAATACATGTATAAGGATGTGCACCGCAGAACTCCTTAAAACAGCAAAACTTTGAAAGCAAATGAAATGCCTATCAACGGGGGATCACTTCAAATGAAGAGGGTGTGGCACCTGCATCCACGGAGGATGATTCAGTGTATATTTCGGGACTGGGAATCATATGCACAACGTATTATGGAGTGAAAAATCAGTTCCACTTCTGTACAATTGCATGCACCCAGGGATCACACCTGAAGGTATAAGCATGTGCAAATTCATTCAGAGATCAAACAGTTAGCTAGGAGGTTGTCTGCTAAAGTTGCGGTAGCACTTTTCCATAAGTGGTGGCATTGTGAGGAAATTATTGCTTTCATTTTTCTGTATTGTTGCGTTTTCTAGGACAAACCTCTTTGAACATTGAAAAAAGAAAACATTTAAAAGACAACTGTTTTACATATACACATGTATTCTAAAAATCTGGAAAACACAGAAAGCTTCAAAGAGAAATAGAAATCAATTACTAAGTTATACTAAATTATACGTATATATGTGTGGGCGTATAATGTGTTTATATAAGGGTATATTGTCCGTGTTCTGACTTGTCAGTTGGTAAGAGTGCTGCCATCCATGTGCCTAAATATTCTTCCCAAGGATCACCTAACATACTTTTTACAAATAGAACATGTAGCCAAAAGGTACATGAAAAGATGTGCATCAGCACTCATCATCAGGGAAATGCAAATTGAAACCACAATCGGTTCTTACCTCATATCTGTCATAATGGCTACAGTCAAAAAACACAAGCAACAAGTGTTGGTGAGAATGTGGAGAAAAAGGAACCCTTGTGTGCTGTTGGTGGGAATGCAAACTGGTGCAGACAATGGAAAACACTGTGGAGGTTCCTCAAAAAATTAAAAATAGAATCGTCATATAATCCAGTAATTCCACTACTGGGTATTTACCCAAAGAATATGTAAACACTAACTCGAAGGGATAGATGCATCCCCATGTTTACTGCAGCATTACTAACAATAGCCAAATTATGGATGTACCCAAGTGTCTACTGATAGACAAATGGATAAAGAAGAGGGGGGGATATATACCACCAATGGAATATTACTCAGCCCTAAAAAAGAATCACATTTTGCCATTTGCAGCAACATGGAATGACCTAGAGAGTATAATGCTAAGGAGGTCAGTCAGTCAGAGAAAGGCAAATACTGATTTCACTCATATGTGGAATTTAAGAAACAAAGCAATTCTACAAAAAAAAAAAAAAAAAAAAAAAAGAAGAAGAGACAAACCACGAGGCAGACTCTTCACCACAAAGAACAATCAGGTGGTTGGTTCCCAGAAGGGAGATGGGCGGGAGGATGGGTGAAACAGGGGATGAGGACAAAGCGCACACTTCACACGACGGGCACCGGGCCATGAAGAGACTTGTTGAGTCACATAGTGACAACATAGTGTGCAACCCACATGGTTGGGTCACTATGTTGTGCACCTGAAGCTGATGAGCACTGTATGCTAACTCTATTGGAATTAAAATAAAAAATAAATACAGAACATGGATTTATTTTTACTTAATATATCAGAGGCTGCTCTAAATCAGTATTAGAGAACTAATTCATTTTTTTAAAAAAAGATTTTTAATACTCTGGTTTTTCTTCAGACTGCATAAATCTTTTGACTTAAAAAAAAAAAAGATTTTCGGGGTGCCTGGGTGGCTCAGTGGGTTAAAGCCTATGCCTTCGGCTCAGGTCATGATCCCAGGGTCCTGGGATGGAGCCCCTCATTGGGCTCTCTGCTTAGTGGGGAGCCTGCTTCCTCCTTTCTCTCTCTGCCTGCCTCTCTGCCTACTTGTGATCTCTCTCTGTCAAATAAATAAAAAAAAATCTTAAAAAAAAAGATTTTCTAGTATTGCTTTGTGCAGCTACAGTTTGGTTTATTTAGCAAGTCTCCTACTATGGAGTAAAGTTGTTTCCAATTTTTCTTACTTTTACCACCAAAGCTTCAGTGTACAAGGAGAGTCCATGTCTACGAGAGCATAAAGGCATATCCAGAGAAGAGTATCCTAGCAGAACAACTGTGCATTTTAAATTTTGATACACTCTCCAAATCGTATTTCATGGAGGCTATGCCAGTTCATAATTACCTACAAAGCATGAAAATGCTTGCTTACTCCCACTCTGGCACTACGGAGACAAACTCTATTTTATTTTTATTTTTTAAAAAAGATTTTATTTATTTATTTGCCAGAGAGAGAGAGAGAAAGAGGGAACACAAGCAGGGAGAGTGGCAGACAGAGGCAGAAGCAGGCTCCCCACTAAGCAGGGAGCCCAATGTGGGACTCAATCCTAGGGCCCTGGGATCATGACCTGAGCTGAAGGAAGACGCTTAACCTACTACGCCACCCAGATGTCCCAACAAACCCTATTTTAAAAGATTTTATATTGTCCATGGAGATATGCTAGTTTATTTTTCCAATTTTTTTGCTATTTCTAAAGTGTTGTGACAAACATCGTTGTACCTAAATCTTTATATCTCCAATGATTTCCTTAGGCCATCCTTCTAGAAGAATTTCAGGGTATGAATTTTTAAAATCCCTTGCTCTCCCCTTTGTTTTCACTATGGGATGACTGAGGAGAATCTTTCTCCTTTTGTAGGCTCCATCTAGGAGCTGGGAAGAATGCCTTGGGTTACAGATAACCAGCTTTTTCATTAAAGAGAAAAATCTATGTGCTGAGGTGTGTGGCTCTCAGTGGGATGCTGGCTCTGGGGGTGTTCGGTTGGGAAGTGACCCAGATGACATTCCCCAGCCTCACCCCACCCAAATCCCAGCAGGACACTTGCCATTGCTCCTGCCTCTGTTTTTCCTTTGGAGTAAGGACCCTCGGCTTGCCAAGACATGCTGTGGACTGAAAACCGTACATCGGAGATGACCACGGTGGGCACTTGTACTTTCATGTTTTCTCTTTCTTCACACCCGACACCTTCATCTGTGAGGACAGTCCTGGAGAGTTGAATGAGAGGTGTTGAATAACTCATTCAGCAATCATCACAACATGGTCTTCAGCTACGTCGCAGACCCACCTTCCTCTCTCCCCTATTGCACCCCAAAAGATAAGTGGGTTCTCACTCAAAGGATGCTTTTCTCAAGAGGCCAGCTGGGCAGTGCTGTTACAACCTGCCCTCAAACATGGACTCTGGGACATCAGGCTGGCCAATTTTCCATAGACTCCAACCCTTCTTTCCTGGCCTAATGAGCCTATGACCAAATTATGAGACATTCTGGGAAGCTCTAGCAATTCTCCAGACAATTTGCTGTGTCCCCAGAGCTCCACGTTAACTTTCATTATTTACTGGAGCATTTTATTGTGAGGATATACTGTTTGGCCAATTGCCATATCCTCTTTAGCTTGCTACACTTGACCTGACCCTGGCCGCAGACCTGGGACAGATGGAGAGAGCAGTGTGACGGGAACGGCTTAGTCCTCCAGGGCTCAGGAAGCTGTGACTTCCTGAGAGCAGAAATGATTTTCTACTCTATCCCAGAAGCACAGTCGAGGGCATCATGCGCAGAAAGCCCTCACTAAAATGTTGACTAGTGAGTGGCCAGTTGAATAAATAAGGGATGAGTTTGAGAACGTAAGTCAGTGTGGAGGAAAGAAATTGCTATTTAAAAAAACCCCAACTGGCTTTGCATTTGCACTTACTTAACAAAATCGTTTAGATCCATCTTGGGGGATTCTGTTGCTGGCACTGCTTGCGAGCTGGCAGAAGTTGAGGTGAGCGGGATGGACTCTGCCTGAGACAGGGGGGCACTGTAGGCCTTCCTCGGCTGTGACACGAACCTACAAAGGCAGGGGGGGCCGCAGGCGCGTGTCAGCTTTTCCCAGCCTGTGCTCAGTGGGAATTTACAGTGCAGGGTCCAGCAGAGACAAGTAGCGCAAATGGTCGGTTATCCAAATCTACCAAGATTCTGAAATCAAAGGAGCGTTAGTGAGCGGAGGGGCCTGGCTCCTTTTCCAGCTGTATGGGTGCTAGTTGGTTACTGCAGATCGCAGCCTCTGAGGCGGTGCCTCTTTGAAACAGATGCATCAGCAATCAAAGCTTAAGTCAGGGGCTTGCGTTCCGAAGAAAGAACCAGCCACCACCACCTGTCGGGGGTGCACTGTACCTCCACCCGAACCCCACCCATCCCACTCCCTAAGACCCTGAACAAGAGCGCAAAAGCTCCTTTTGTCTTCTTCCATGAGCTTCCGTTGTGGTTTACTGCAGGCCAGATGTCTCAAGTTGACATTCTCTTACACTGAAATCACACCATTTTTGGCTAAGGGTCCATGTTGGGCTGGGTGCTGGAAAGCTCAATAAAATAAAGGTTCCTGAACCCCATTCTTGGGTGAATTCTGATTCGGCAGGTCTCAGACAGGGCCCAGGAGTGCGATTTTTAACAGGCTTCCTGGGTGATTCTAATGTACAGCCAGATTTAGGACCCATGCTGGGTAGGAATGGCAGCACGATGGCTAAGGACTGGCACTGATAATTAATAGGAGGCTAGCACTCGGGCTTCCCAGCGAGGGTCAGTGCTGATGAGCGGAGGACGATTCTGAGCACTCATTAAATCACCCCAGGTTAGCAGAGATGCCCAGGGAGACTCGGCCGAGCTGCCCCAGATAATAGCACTCTCTCATCCAACATTTGCACACTCCTGGGATGTTGTGCTACGCGGGTGGGTGGGGGGGAGTGCCCATGGGAATATCTGTAAAGGAAAAATTCAATGCTGTACTATGTCTGCAGACCTGAGGACAAACAATACCTCCGATAATCTAATCGTGATACCTGAACAATTGGAAGTGAGAGGTCTCTGGAGACAAACAAAGGAGCCTGGGGGAGTGGCCCCACCGCTCACATAGGAAGCCATAAGGAGACAGGGAAGCCTTTGTCATAGTGAAGGCTTTAATTTAGCATTCAAATAAAAATCCTGCTCCAAAACAACAATAGAATGTTGGTGGTTTGGGGGCTCGGATTTCATTTTACCCTCAGGAACAGATGATTACTTTCCTGTTATGCTGACCCCAAGAGGATTAGGTTCGGTTATTTTTAAAAGAGCGTACGTAGCAAACAAGGAAAATCAATATTGCTCCGATTCCAGAGCTCCCCATACGAGCATCCCTAGAGAAGCCAGGAAAAAAACCCTCCCTTCAGCTGGGACAGATCACATGGACATCGGACATCCTGTTCGTCAGCCACACTGGTTTGGGCCCCGAGGTTTCCCCTCCTCCTATTTTATTTTCCACTCTTGGGGAAGTTAGAATCGATAACACTCTTTTGTGCTGCAGACTTAAAAAGTGCTCCGTCTTTTTTGCTCTTCTCCCTGCACCGGAAGCAGGGATAACGGTTCGAGCCTGTTTGTTTCAGTTAAGATGCTGCGCTGTGGTCCAGGTGATAACGCGGAGACCGAAGGGTGTGTGTTGGTTGGGCGATGGCGTCGGGGCAGGCAGCCATGGTCTCCGGGTGGCTGGGGGGCATGCGTCGGGTGGGGAACAGCTTTGCAGGAGACACAGTGACCTCTAATCCAGTGATTCATTGCACCTGGATTCTGGGAGTGTGCCTACAAAGGGTGAAAAACACCCCTGACTGGACTAAAGGCGTTAGTTTGACTCCTGTGTTGCCGTATGCGTGAATAGACACACTGACAGCTGTAGCTAGCATACTGTTACACCTCTCTCACCGGAACGATGCCCCCACTCACTGGAAGCTCTGGGTGTCGGCTGCCCCTTTCTCTGGCTCGTTGGTAGGACTTGCCTTCCCTGACCCTGAGATGCCTGGGAGGTTATGCCCTCCCTCCCCTAAGGGTGCCATCTGCAGGCTAGGATAGCTAGATGAGAGTGAGGGCTCTAACTGGGACAGACTCAGAGGCAATTTACATTCCAGAGCTCGCCACGGGGTCAGGCAGATGCCCTAGTTCTCCCCTTGCCCTATCTCATTTTTCTTACTCTCTCAGTTTCTCCAGAGAGCCTCCCTTGATAAGCACCTGCCCAAGAATCAGCATCTCCGACTCTGTTTCTAGGGAGACCACCGCAGCACTGCATGCTTATCAAACACCAGAAAGCCAGATCTTGCTTCAAGGGACCCAGAAACCAGTGGGTCAGGGTCAGAGACATAGGCACGGGTATCATTCAGAATACGAGTGCTCCAACCGCAAGGCGTGTGGAGTGCCCAGTGATCCAGTTCAAGGCCGGGGGTGGGAGGGGTCAGACAGCCTGGGTTTGAACTCTGGCTTCCCCGTTCACACACTGTGTCACCTGGCTACTGTGCCGGTGATAGAGTCCCCCTCACCTGATTGTTTGAGGCTTACACTGGACCCTCAGCAGGGTGCCTGAGTCAGGGCAGAAGTCCAATGCCCTGAGCTGCTCTTGTGTTCGGCTGACTGGGGAACACCTTCATTGTTGGAATTCAGATGAATTCCCTCCCCGCCTCCCTCCCTTCCTCTAACTCCACTCATCACAAGCCTGCTCCACATTAGACTGGCCCCTGTTTTCTATCTCTAAGTGGAGACTGTAATCATTGCTTTAAGTCAAGAGAAAAGTAGGCAAGTTCCAGAGCCCCTCTAGGCGCAAAGTCCCAACCACGTTTCCTTATTTATTGCCTGGCTTTGTCGTCTTACAGTTGCCGAACCTCCCACATTGGGAAGCAAATGACAGATGGGGCTGGCTCAGTGCCTTCCCTACCAGCTCTTCCCAGCTCTGGCACATGAGAAAGGGAAGCAAACTGCAAACACATACCCATTATGAAAGCAGCCTGCCTTAGCCCTTTGACTTGATCGTGTCCCAGAATGCTTCCAGCTGGTCACCTATGTTAAGGGGGATATTGGCAGAACATCAATGAGTAGCCAAAGTTCAAGTTTTCACCCCCACACCTTTGGGGGTAAAATCATATTATTAAAGGTTCTCTCGAAAGGAGTTGCAGTTGAAGCTTCTAGAACAGTGGTTCCTCCTGTGGCTGTTCATTGGAATCACGTGCTGAACTGTAACATCAGCTGATGCCCGAGTCCCAACTGCAGAGAATCTGATTCACTTCGAGTCAGGATATTTAAAAGCTTCCAACATGATTCTGCTTCGCACTCAAGGCCGAGTACAAGGACAAAGAAGATGGTGGTAAGAAGATCACAAAAATTGGTGGTCAAACAAGAGCCTTCTTGCTATGGTCTGAATGTTTGTGTCCCCCCCAGATCTTGTATGCTGGGATCCTAACCTGTAAGGCGACGGTATTAGGAGGTAGGCCTGCTGAGAGGTGATTATGAAGCAGAAGCTTCATGATGGGATTCATGCCCTTATCCAGGAGAGCCCGGAGAGCAATCTTGGCCCTTCCACCTTAAGCATACAGCAGAAAGACACCATCGGCGAACCAGGAAGCAGTTCTCACCAGACACCAAGTCTGTCTGCGTCATCTGCGGGGCTTCTCAGCCTTCGGAACTGTGAGAGATGGATGTGTGGTGCTTGGATTGGTATAGCATCCAAACAGACTAAAACAGGCCGGAGGTAGGTACCTGCAGCCAACACAACTCATCACTCTCCACCTGGTACTGTATGAAACACTCCATAATGTCTGCCTGATTAAATCTTCGCAACAGCTCAATGAAGTAGGTACTGCGATGGTCCTCGGTCTTCAGGTGACAAAATGGAAGCTCAGAGAGCCAGTAAGCTCAGAGCTCACTCTTCACCAGTTTGCTGGACAGTCCACCTCCTTAATGGGCAAGGGCTTCTCCTTGGTCACGTCTGCCACGCCAGGCCCATGGCAGTGCCTCACAGGTTTTCTCATTTTAGGGGTAATTAAAAGCCACAACATAAAGAACAATGTATTGTCTAGAACCCTTCTTTTAGATGAGGGGTCCATCCTGATTGTAATCTAGGTAAGGAAAAGCCAGCCACATTTGACCTTGCCTTGAAGTGACTTCCCACAGAGTTTTGCTGCAAGGTGAGTGGTGGAGGAATGTACCCAGATCTCCCTGACGGTCTCCAGAGGGATTTCTGTGAGAAATGGCCACTTCTATAAAAGCTCCAGAAGGTGTCCCCACTGCTACATACTCTTCGAAAGACGGCAGAACAGGTAGGCAGGCTGTGAAATCTCCCTTATAATCAGTTTCAAAGCCCTTTAGAAATACTTTCAAAACAGGATGGTTTTTTTCAAGTTGATTTCTTTTAATGATGGGTCTTCAGGAGATGTAGCTAGCTGTGGAGCATTTTAATTAATATGAACACATAGATAAATCAGGTTGGCTCTTTTAAAGAACCAGATCACTAAATGAACGAAGCAGACATAGCCCTAACTCAGGTTCAAATACGCACTGACGCTTTCCACTGATTTCTTTAGAAGCCAGCTTTGCTCACACTGAACGTCCACGAGGCTGATACCCTCCGCCAGCGCTGGAGGCACTGGGAAGATGCCTTAAAAAGAATGACTCTATAATAAGGTGACTGGAGTTCTACTGTAGCAACATTAAAGCAGGACGAAAAGTTTCATAACACTCAAAACTGAAATGAAAAACAGCTCAGTTCATTTCTCGATGGGGTAATGGATGTGATATCTCGGGAAATTGGATGAAACGGTAGACGACAGGATCCCTTCCAGTGATCACCTTAAGTTAAATATGAAATGAGCAAAAGGCCTACCCTCTTCAAAGCTCTCCTTCAAAGGCTCTTGGCCTTGATCTCTTGCAGACTCACTACACAGGAACTTGTCTCTGGAAGCTCAGACTTGAGAGATGGCTACAGTCTTCCCAACAGTCCCAGAGGCTAACCTGACCCCTGGGTCAGATAAATTCACTGGCCTATCATAGCAGGAGAGGAGATCCTATGTGGATGGGCTACAGGATCCAGGCTGTGAGAGGCCTGATGAGGGAGGCCTGGGAAGCTTCTAGGGGGAATCACCATGGAGTATAAGCAGGTTAGCTGGAGGCTGGCCTCACACTGTTCTCTTTCACGAGGGGCTTAAGTTTATAAAGAGTGTCACATTTATAATGGGGGGGGTGAGGCAACATTCACTTTATTATTATAAAATTTGGAAATTTGGCCACAGACATGTACAGAGGCAAGGCCCAGGGGGGAAGACAGTCATCTCCAAGCCAAGAAGAGGGCCTAGAACGGATCTTTCCCTCATGGCCCACAGAAGGAACCAACCCTGCCAACACTTAGATCTCAGGTTTCTAGCTTCCAGAACGGTGAGAAAATACATTGTTTTAGCCTTCCAGTCTGAGGTAAACGAGCAAACTAATATAAAATAGCACACTAATATGAACATTCAATGTTCCTTCGAACTTTCTCTGTGGGAATTCCTGTTAGTTTATCCAGACCTCAAAATTTAAAGCAAGTATACATATATATATTTTTAAGTAAATATATTAAATATATTAAGTAAATATATTTAAATATATATATATATTTTTAAGTAAATATATATATGTATATATATTTAAATTGGCATTTTAGCCCACTATATTACTAGAAATGGAACTGTTTCCCTCTAATTTAAAAACGAATTCCCCTTTCTTGGTTTATGTAGCCACTTTCTTCTTTCTCAGCCCTCTTTGCCTAGTCCTCTAATTCTGCCGACTCTTCCAATCAGAGTCCCCTTCCTGGGCCTCCTCGAACCACAGAATGCTAACTGGAGAAAGCCCCTTATCCTGATATCCCCAGCAGCTCATCAGCAGAGTGGAAAGAAGAAAGACCAAAGACGACAAAGCTGCACATCCCGCAAACTTCTCGCATGTTGTCACAGGACCGAGAAGAACTGATTTCCACCCTCATCTCTGCCATCCCCTGTTTCTGCCAGAAGTTCTTAAATGAACAGATGGGGCTAAGGGCCATCTGTAAATGAGTTGTGACAGAGATTTACAAATCTGTTACTTTTTTTTTTTTTTTTTTTTTTTAAGCGCATCTGTGAAGTCCTGCTCACTGGGAACTATTTCTATTGTTTACTCGGTGTCGTGTAGCACTGGGCTACCCACCAGGTTGTGCTGACGGAGCCCAGTTTCTACACTGATTCTTGTTCTGTGGTGCGGGTGGGTGCATAGGCACAGACCTTTATTGTCATCTGTCCAGGCCCAGACCCTCTTTGTCCTTCTACTGCCAAATTTGGACGGTTTCTCTCCTCACCCGACAGCACTATCTCCCACTCACCTAGTTCCTTGAACTGAAAATCCAGGCACTGACCTTGACAGAGCGTCTTCTTCCTCCTCCCAGCCAGCCCCTCAGCAAGTCCTGTTCGGGTCTCCTCTAGCGTAGTACCTCCCACCTCGCTACAGGCCATGACGGTGCTCACGTTCCCTAGGTCCTTGGGTCTTCATTAAATGAATCTTCATTTAAATGAAAGATGGATATCCAGTAATGGGATCTATAGAAAAATGTTCTTTGATATGTCAGTAAAGCCAGCGGTCAAGGCAGGGGCTTTGCACTCAGTGCACACCCGGAGTCCGGGTCCATTGTGGGAGCCCAACGTCAAGGGAAGGGTGTTACTACGTCCCAGGACTGTCATGTGACGTGAGCTAAGATACGTAACGGGGCTGTAGCTGTGACTGGCACATGACCAACACAGTTATCATTACTTCCACGGTCAAAACTACAGAATCTTCCTCTCATGCTTTCACTATGCAGGTTTGGCCTTACACAATGGTCTACAGGAAAGAATTGCTATGGGAGACACGTTTTGCTCAGGAAGGCTGGAAGGCTGTTAAAAGAGGTTCTTCTCTCAGTAAAGTGACAGATTTGTTCACGTATTGGCGGTCCGATCCCAAGGTTTCAAAGATGGGGATGTTGTCGTTCACATGGAAGGTCTAAGCTGCAGAAGCAGAGAAGGTGATGGTGCTTCGAAGCTGGAGTCTGTGCTCCACGGTGACAGGGCCATGGTGCCGGGAAAAGGCACAGGGCCTCACAGGAGCTGCCTTTCTGGTCTGAGGGGCCTAGCAGCTTACCGCGTCCCTGGGGCACTGCTAGGGTCCCTCAGATAGCCTTCCAAAAACCGGCTGCCAAATTTCATAACCAGATGCCCATTTCTTTGGCTTGAGACTCACCAGGGGAACACAAGGCATCTGATTGGTCATTGTGGTGGGCATCTTTGCTCTTGGCTACCTGGGATCCAGCATCCCTTTCTTGGCACAGGTGCCTCATGCTCCCCTCTGACAGTGAGCCTGACTCTCACTTGCAGCCCAACTCCAGGGCACCACTGGAGGAACCAGTGGTTCCAGGCCTCAGCTGAGGAACCAACCACAGCCAGAGAGTTGCAGCAAAACATTTGCCAGTTGCTCATTGCAGAGAAAGAGCCTCTACCTCTTCTCCCTGGACTTGAACCTGGCATATGAGAGCTGGCACTGCTGGAGCTCGTGAGTCATCTTGCCGCTGTGTGTGCGGGATCTGCCCGAAAGTAGAGCTGACACAGCAGATGGTAGGGCAAAGAGATGGTGGGAGAGACGGGAGGGCCAGGTGATACTGCCTGACCTTGGTTCAAGCTGTGCCTGAAGCCCACACCTAGACACTTTCCGTTACACAGGCCAAGGCATTTTTTTTTTTTTTAAAGTTAGACTCCCATTTGCTAAAAATTAGAACCAAAAAGTTCCTTCTGGCATTATAAGGTAGTCAGTATTGAAAAATTCATTTTTAGAAGCCAATTTGGACTGGCAGAGAGTGGAGGAAGCATGAGTGCTTGGGGCCGGCAGAGCCAGGGAGTCTGGTAGGTTGAATAAGGGGCCTCCTCCCCATGTCCCTTTTTGAATCCCCTCAACCTGTGAATGTTTCCTGGGGTAGCAAAAGAGGGACTTTGCAGATGTGATTAAGTAAAGTCTTGAGACGGGGCGATGGATCTGGGGGAGGCCAATGGTATAATCACAGGTGTCCTTGCAAGGGGGAGACAGAGCGTGACTCGCCTGCCGAGAGTAGCGAAGGGCATGTGGTGATCTCAGCAGAGCGAGAATGATGAGAAGACACTGCTGTGGGCTTTGAGGATGGAGGAAGGGGCCAGGATCCAAGGAATGCCAGGAATGCAGCTCTGGAAGCCAGAAAGGGCAAGAAGGGGGATATTCCTAGATTTTCCCCGGAGCCCCTGGAGGGAGTAGAGGGAGCCTGGCCGTGTCCACACTTGGCTTCGGCCCGGTGAAATGGATTCAGACTCTTGACCTCCCGAACGGAAAGAAAATAACATGATTTTGTTTGAAGCCACTAGTTGAGGGTGATGTGCGGAGGAGGGTGTGGAGGCTAGCCCGCATTCCCACTGGCTCCATTCCTTGGGCTGTGAAATTACCCTGGCTCAGACACAGGTTGGGGAGACTTAAGGAAGAAAAAAGGGGGCCTGGAAGGGCTTCGAGCTTGACTCGGCATTGTGCCAGCTGAGGCCACAACTGAGGTGGGAGAGACGGGAGGGCCAGGTGACACTGCCTGACCTTGGTTCAAGGCCAGCTGAGGCCACCGCTTCTCTTCCCACTTTGCCCCTTCTGCTCCTTCATCAGAGCTGCGCTTCCTCTTGCGCCAGGGCTCCCTGCTTGCTTTTATTGCTTATCCAAACTTCTCTGGGAGATGGAAAAGAAAAAAAAAAAACGGTGAATGCAGGAGCTTCAAGCATTCTGAGGCATGCAGGGCTGGTGGGGAACAGAGAGGGATAGTTATGGAAGGGACTGAAGCTTAGGCCACAGAGAGGCACTTGCAGCCCTCAGGCTTCAGGCTTCAGACTGATTTCAGGAAAAAGGTCTCAAAGCCACCTCTGGGATGCTGCTTCTCAAACATGGTCTGGTATTAACATTTAATGAATGAACATTAATTAACATTAATCTCCTCGGTTTCCTCAGTAAAGGAGTGTCTGTCGGGGCAGGCATTTACTGAGCATGTATTACAGGACAGGCACAACTTCAAGAGCTCTGCTGGTAGGGGAGTCCAGGCCTCGCTGAGCAGCGTGGGACAGCCGCACAGAAGGATGCCTGGGGCGTGGCCCCCAAGCAATCAATAAAGCTGTTTTTGTTTCAAAAGAAAACTAAAGAACCTGGCTGTGGAGGGGTGGGCTGAAGAGGACGGGGAGGCGCACCGGGCTGCCTGGCTTCAGCCTTGGTGAACACAGCCCGGCACCGGAAAAGGATTTTCTACCCTTTGTCAGAAAGAAAGGGGTCTGGGTCCGTCATCTTGGTGTCTAAGGACCCTGTAGCTCCAAGGCTTTAGGGTCCCAGGGGGTGCTTTGCTTAGTGGCACTTGGTGTGAAGGAATGAAGGAAAGGAAGCGACCCCTGGAGAACGGAAAGCCAGCCGCCAGTTTCAGATTTTCTTTTTTATCTCGGAGACACGTGCCCTTCACACACACATCTCATTCAATCGTCACGACAGCTCTTTTAGGCGTCTACGTGATCTGCACTTTACAGGGAAGTAAACCGGAGCACGGGGTCATATGTCCAGGAGGACAGAGCCCGGATTCTAACCAGCCATGTCCGACTCCACAGCCCAGGACCCGAGTGACCGCTAATATGTCTTAGAACAGTTCCACTTTGGGGGCAACAGAAATTGAGGAGTGATGGAGACAGACGGAAGCATCCAGAAATGAGGCTCCCCCTACCTTCCTCCCAGTCCTTCCACCTTCCTTTTCCAATCACAGTGTTGGACAACCGATGCTCCTCGCAGAAAAATCAACGTGAGAACTACACACGTTCCTTTGCTGCAGGGCTCCGTGCCCTCAGCACCGTGCTTGATTTATTTATTTATAATCTGATTTGGAAACAAAAAGGCCACACTGGAGAAAGGGGAACCCTCCTATCCTGTTGGCGGGAATGCAAGCTGGTGCAGCCACTCTGGAAAACAGCATGGAGGTTCCTCAAGAAGTTGAAAATAGAGCTACCCTATGACCCAGCAATTACACTACTAGGTATTTACCCCAAAGATACAAATAGAGTGATCTGAAGGGGAACCTGCACCCCAATGTTTATAGCAGCAATGTCCACAATAGCCAAACCATGGAAAGATCCCAGATGTCCATCAACAGATCAATGGATAAAGAAGATGTGGTATATATAGATAGATATATAATGGAATACTATGCAGCCATCAAAAATTGAAATCTTGCTATTTGCAACGGCATGGATAGAACTAGAGGGTATTATGCTGAGTAAAATAACTAAATCAGAAGAAGACAATCACCGTATGATTTCACTCATGTGGGATTTAAGAAACAAAGCGAGGATCCTAGGGGAAGGGAAGGAAAAATAAAAGAAGATGAAGTCAGAGAGGCACACAAACCATAAGAGACTCTAAATCATAGGCAACAAACTGAGGGTTACTGGAGGGGAGGGGGGGTGAGAGGATGGGGTACCCGGGTGATGGGCATTAAGGAGGGCCTGCTGTAGTGAGCACTGGGTAGAAGACTGATGAATCACTGAACTCCCCCTCTGAAACTAATAATACGCTAAATGTTAATTAATTGAATTTAAATTAAAAAATAATTTTTTTTTTAAAGGCCACAATGTCACTGGAGACCACTTGGCCACGTGCTCTAGTCTCAGTACTGCCTCAGCTCTGCGGCCCTGAGCTGGAGCAGAGACAGCAGCCGAGCCGGCATCCACGTGGCTCTCTCTGGCTTCCAAGGGGTAAAGGCTGCTTCGCGTGTGGGCCCTGGGTGTGTCTTTCCCGCAGATGCCATGAAGTGACATGTTCTCTACCAGCTGAGCAGTCCTGCCAAAGAGACAGACCCAAGGGGCATGTTCCTACTGCTGGCTCTTAACCACAGACACACCCATGCCTTAATTTTCACCCCAGCTTCCTCATGATGCGTGTGTGTACACATGGCCTGGCCAGTCAGCCACCGGAGTCCAGAACCCAGTCATGCTCATGAACTCACGGGGAGGAGCAGGAGTCTAAGACAGTGCCTGGCTTTCCTCTGAGACAGCGCTTTCTTAGCATGCCTGTCCATGTGGTTTCTTTCTTTGTTCTTTTATGTGACATGAGGGGCAACTTGGAAAAAAACAATGCTCAAACAAGACAGACACTTTAAATGGCCCAGTCAGGATTGCCTGCAAAGTCACACCCATGCACACACGCGTGTGTGTACACATGTGTGTGACAGGGAGAGATGGTGAGAGTGTCTGCGCATCGTCTTCCAAGCTTCTGTTTCTCTTACTAAAGGTGAGGCTTAGGAGAATTCTAATTGGAAAAGAAAGGTTAGTGTTGGGACACCTGATAAAAGGGACCTTTAGCCAATGAGTGGCTTATGTTTTTCAGACTGTCTGCAGGGAAAGCCTGTCTAAAAGGCAAGTGGCATTTTTTTTTTTTTCCTAATCAAGGTGACATTTATCCCTTGAACCTTTCCATTTGACAGATGCCAAGAAGCCAACAGAAAAGAATCTTTAATCAGTGATGAAATGATTCTACCTTGCCACAAATACCCGGCAAGGCAGGAGCAGTCACCGATTAGAAAATACCCTTTGAGGATCTACTCTGTGCTGTCCACTCTGTGCTGGGCTGTGGGATCCAGAGGGGACAGGACAGAGGAGTTCCCTGGCCTCCAGGGTTTGAAGGGCCCGCTGGGACGTCGGACGCTGAGCCATAATTATAAGTGTGGTGTGTCCCGGAGGAGATGGGCTACCAGAGTCTATGACAGGAGAGGTCAGTAGGGAAGGGTCTCCATGGAAGCCTCCTGGGGCTGAGACTTGACAAGGGAGCAGGGGCTGGTGAGGCGGGGCATGGGAAGAGCTTGCAGTAGAGAGCACGGGCTTAGGCAGGAACGCACCGGACGGGAAAGGGGCTGGCATGGGGAGGGCAGAGTGAAGTGAGAAGCCAGGGAGGAACCCAGGGAGGGCCCGCGCGGAGACTAACCGAGCACAGTAGGTATTCTGTACTTCATCCTAAGAAGCACGGGTGCTCACTGAAGGCTGAAAACCTGGGCCATGATCTGTTCATCACTTGGCTACCTGGGGGGTGATGAAGCCCGGCTGGGGGCATCAACACAGTCTAGGGAAGAGAGGACGGCGCCCGGACTAGGACAATCACCATGGAAATGGGAAGGATGGGTCTGAGAAGGCAGATGAGTAGCACCTGGTGATGGGTTGCTGAGTGAGGTCAGGGACCGAGAGGATTCTGGATGCCTCTCAGGACAGTGCTGTCGCTCTTGGCGACGGGGGGCCCCGGAGGAGAGGCAGGGAGGGGCCAGCGAAGAGTCCGACTTTGGCATGGGCCACGTTAGACACGAGCCACCCGGGAAACACCCACGAGGAGACGCCAAGAAGGAGAGGCTCTTGGGACGCAGCAGAGGGTCCAGGTGGAGAGGCAGGGGTGCCCCGGTGGCAGGGGCTAACCGCCTTCGCCAGAAGAGCGGGGCCTGGAAGGAAGCCCTGCGCCCCCCACACGGCGCCCCTGTTCCTGGGTGAGAAGGACTGGACGGTCGAGGGGTGAAGCTGGGAAGCAGGAGAGTGCCCTGTTATTCAAAGCAAGGAAGGCAGGTGTTTCTGAAGGAGGGTTGGGGAGTTATGTTGAATGAGGAGGAGTTTTCTTTCTGAAGAAAAAAAAAAAAAAGCTGACTTTGTTGCCTCTTGATTACAAATCTCCCCATTACTTTCAAAAGTCTGAACTCCTGGGCTCCTGGGTGGCTCAGTGGGTTAAAGCCTCTGCTTTCAGCTCAGGTTGTGATCCTGGGGTCCTGGGATCGGGCCCCACATCGGGCTCTCTGCTCAGCAGGGAGCATGCTTCCCCCTCTCTCTCTGCCTGCCTCTCTGCCTACTTGTGATCTCTCTCTCTCTCTCTCTGTTAAGTGGATAAATAAAATCTTTAAAAAAAAAAAAAAAGTCTGAACTCCTCATCCTGGACGCCAGGCCTCTCACACACGACTGTCGATCTAGAGCCCAGACTTCTCCCTGGCTTCTCCCCTGCCGGTGAAGTCTGCACAGCAGGCGCGCTGACGGCCCTCTGCGGACACTGTAGGTAGATGCATCCTTGCCCTTGCCCGCAGATCTGCCCCACTCCTACCCCATTCAGTCCATGCGGTTCTGAGGTCACCACGGCAGCCCTTGGTGTGGGGTAGGTGGCCCAGGCCCGCGCGGATCAGTGCTTCGCCCTCCATGGAGCCACTGACTTGGGGAGGGGACAGGAAATGGGACTGAGTTGGTCCGATCAGAGTGAATCTCCACAGAGTTCTGGTACAAGGCCTAATGTTCCTTTCTGGGAGCTCAGACCTGCAAGGAGGCAGCCCCAGGAGTGTTAGCAGACACATGCGGGCCAGGGGAAAAAAGCTGGCCTGAGAACTCGGCTAACACACAAGAGAGCAGAGCTGGGGGGTGGGACGCCTGGTTCTGGTGACACTGTTTGAGCCTCGCTTTCAGCTGGGCCGGAAGCCAGAGTGAATCTGGACTTTTGAGTTGTAGGAGCCAGTGAATGTCCTTTCCTTTTTGTTTTTGTTTGGGATCAGGTTTCCTGTCACTTGTGACAGAATGGAATCCATGAACCCCAGCAACATAAACATGCTATTCCTGTGAGGCAGAGTGTTTCCTCGTGGCTCTGCCGGAGACACTGAAATGTGCTTCGCAGGACAGCCTTCTTGGATCCCTCTGGGCTGTCATCCCCGCTCGGTCCTTCCTCAGAGTCTGGTGTGATCACATGTTCCCTCCGCTTCCCCAAGAGCCTCAGGCCCGGGGTAATGTCTTACTTTTATATCCCTCACACCTCACACACTGCCTGATGTGTAAGAGTCACTTACCAAATGTTTCCTGAGTGAATGAGTGAACAAATGAATTATAAGCAAAAGTTCGATATTGACATATAGGAAGATCCTGAAGACAGAGGGGTAAATGGTTAAAAAGATATTCAAACCAATGAAAAATTAAGCATATCATCTCCAGTATTGGTCAAGCACATTTTCAAAACACCATTATTTTAATTATGGAAATGGCCTCTCAAAAATGAGAAAGAAACAAAGCATGTCCCTTGCTCCCAGATAGAATAAATTCATGTCGCTATGCTACATCAAAAATAACTTCACAGAATCTGGTATTCAAAGCTCATTAGGTCAGGTTGGCTGATTTCATCCCAAACCGAATCAGTCCTTGGCTCCTAATGAGCAGGGCCCGTCGTTCCAGCCCCGGCCCGGCTTCAATGCTATTAGATGTCTTCAGAAGACATCCAGAGCAAGCAGTGGTTACCGTGGTAACAAGCAAGGGAAGGGGAAAGCTGGCTGTCATCTACAAGATGAGGGCTGCATACGGGAAGTACCGACAAGCCGAGGAAACAACATGAGCCTTCCCTACTCAGAGTGGCTACTGGACGTTCAGGTGCCGAACACAGAGCCGGCTGAACATCCAAGGAGGCGGCTTTGGACTCCCAAGAAAATGTTCCTGAGGCCTGAAACAGGCTGTTTATATTCTTTTAAGGAGTGTTTTCCAAATTAAGTTTGGATTTAGCTGTTAATTGAAGAGAGAGACACTTCGAAATCCAAATATTGTGAAGACGGCTTTCCTCTTCTGGCACTCACCACCTCCCACTGCGGATATATATGTCTGCATGGACACGTGTGCATATATATGGGGTAGACCGAAACCCACTGAAATATGTAGAGCCTGGAGCTCAGTGCAGCACATATTCCCTGTATCGTAATCCTTGATTTCATGCTTTGGGTTTGAAATGCTTAAGAGAATGCTATCAAGACTTCATTTTTTTTAGCGGGCGAATTTCTAATGATCCAACCACTTGATTCAAAATTAAAGCAGGCTTATGGATATTGTGCTGCTAATCTGGGGGTAATTGGTGTTTTCAAAGATGTTTTATCTGCTCTTCCTGTACGAAAATCTAGGATTGAACAACGATTTGAGGCCCTTTGTTCTTTCTGTTAATAATTAGCTGTCGGAACTGAAACTCCGACAGCACACGGAATTCAGGAAACTGAAACTCCGACCAGCACATGGAATTCAGGAAACCCAGTGCAAAGCCTGCAGGAGAGGAGAATGACCAGCAGAGAAGGGCTGTGAGGGACTGCCGGGCACGTGGTACCTGATCTGATTTTCCTCGTCGTCCACCAGGAAGAACCAGCGGAACTTCACCAGCAAGGGGCTGCAGTTGGTGATTGTCACGTATCGAATGACCTCGGTGTCGTTCAGGATACAGCCGAAATCCAGCTCCATGGTCTCAAAGCTGAGGTTGGGGTAGTTCACTTCTCCCCGCAGGTTCAGGCTGTCTACTTGGGGGTGCTCTATGTATTTGATCGCTAGAATCTCTTCTGCCACCCAGTTGTTCAAATCGTTTCTGTAGGAAGGGTCGAATTTGACCAGCAACTTTTTTTCTCCATCAATCTCCAGTTTAATGGGCTACAAGCAAGATAATGGGGAATTACTAACTTCTGTACTGTGCATTTCCAACAAGCTCCATGAAACAGGACAACCAAAGTGATCTCTATGTATTCATACACATATACACAAACACAGATGCACACATCTGTACACACAGATTAGTATGAAATGCATATATATCCACACTTCTTTGGTCCCTAATTATATGTTCACACCTATGCATAATTAAATAGCTAGTATATCTAAATCTATATAGATATCTATACTATATCGATAACTATAGGCATTTTATATACATAAAGGCACACACACACATATTTTATTAGTTGGAAACAAAAGCAAGGAGAATCTGGATAAGAATCATCTGAAGGAAAGGATTTTGGTAATAGTTGTGGAGTGACAAGGATTGAGGAGTTGCAAAAGGGAAAGTCTGCAATGAGTAACTATTATAAAATACTCTTAACTGAAAATGAGTTAGATTTTAAAATGCTCTTCCTAGACAAGTGGGAAAAATCTGCTGCTTAAGAAATGTTTAAAAAGCCTTCTACAGCCCTGGGGGAGGGGCTCGGGAGCAGGTGACCCAGAAACGGATGGATGAGGCAATTTCATTTCTTTACTCCTGTCTGCAATTCTAACTCTTAAGCACAGTGTTAGCTACTTTCTGCTGTTTTCCATTCAACTTAAAATGACACTTGGGAGCTTGGCAGAGTTTGTTTAGTGGACGGTGTTTATCCTTTTCTCTCTCTGATGCAAATCCTCATGTGTTCCTTGCCGCCAAGGTCACTGGAACACCTTAGGATGCAAAGCCTGGCTACCAGTTGGCTTTCCTAGGAGTTCCTCAATTCCCACAGTTAATCCGCAGGAAAGGCACCTCCTGGTTTTGCAGAAAGCGCCCTGAGGCAGTTGGAGGCAGGACTGAGTGTTTTACAGAGCTCTTGCCTCTCTGCGGAGTTGGGAGTTCGAGGGTTCAGGTCTTTCCCTGAGCACCTCAGTGTGACAGGATTAGATGGCTTCGGTGGCTAAAGCCAACCACCTGACTCAAGAACCAGAGGAAGGCCAGGGACCCTTCAGTCAGTTCATCCCATCCGCGAGCATGGCCGGCCCCCTGTGCAGGTGGCCAGGGCACAGCGACAGCGCATTCCTGCAGCTGCCGCCATGTCCAGCACGAGTGACTACGATGCCTGCCATTTCCGTATCTTCGAAGATCTACTTAAAGGCTTTCTCCCCTTTGTCGTTTTGTAGAAACGATACACAGCTGCAGAAGGCTGCATTATGTGTAAAAGCACAAAGAAGAGAAAGGAGAAACTCATCTACAATGTCACCACATGTTATTTCTCAGAGTTCACGTTTTTTAAACATGAGTCCAGACAGAACGGATGGGTAAATATGATTTTTACAAAAAATGAAATTAGACTAATTTTTTAAGTATTTGGGTTTTTCCTAAAAACAAAAACAAAAAACAAAAACAAAAACCACCTGAAAAAAAGTATTCTGACTCTGGAGCCAGACTGCTTGGGTCCAAATCTGGCTTCTGCCAGTTACCAGGTCTGTGAATATGAGGAAAGCTGCCTAGACTTCCTAGACCTCAGCTTCTCTATCTGTGAAATAGGGGTAATAACAGTCCCTACTTTTTTTTTTTCTTCAAGATTTTATTTATTTATCAGAGAGAGAGGGAGAGAGAGCGAGCACAGGCAGACAGAGTGGCAGGCAGAGGCAGAGGGAGAAGCAAGATCCCTGCCAAGCAGGGAGCCCAACACGGGACTCGATCCCAGGACTCTGGGATCATGACCTGAGCCGAAGGCAGCTGCTTAACCAACTGAGCCACCCAGGCGTCCCAGTCCCTACTTTTTTTTAAGAGGCTAAAATGAGTTAATATTTATGTAATGTGTTCAGAGCGGTGCCTGGCACACAGTGCAAGTATGGTATATGAATGCCGATTACTACTAGTATCCCTTTGTGATCAAGAAGATAGCTAAGTATTAAGCAGTTTCAAATTTAGATAATAGCTTACTGAGGCCGCCTGTAAAAAGGAAGGAAATATCAACACACTTATGCTCCCTGCATCTCCCAGTTTTTATTGGCTGTAGTGTTCCTTTTTAAATGTAGAGCTTTCAAACATTCTGCTCCCAAGTCATAACCACCAAAGTCGTGTAGTCCCAGTTCTACAGCTGAATGGGCTCAGTGCTTCCCACCAGTCTTTCCCTTCGAGGCTTTTCCATTGCCGAGTGCTTTATTCGGTTCTTCTCCTGCATTGTGTGTTCTTTCTCCTGTTGTATTTCATTGGCCCCAGTTGTCTGAATGCTGTGTTCATTGATTCTCGCATTCTGAGAGTGTCTGCCTGTTGTCTTTATGCTCAAAAGATGGTAGCTGGGTTGCTCTTTCTTGGAAAACTCTGTAGTAATTGCTCCCTTGTCATCTGGCATTAAGTATTATCATGGAGAAGTCTGTGCTGAGTCTAAACTTCTCCCTTGACGGGCCCTTTCTTTTCTGCTTAGAGACCATAGAACTCTTTGGGTCTCAGTAAGACCAGGAACTTCACTAATATATGTCTCCCTGTTGAGTATTTCATAACATTCTGTCCCAGGACAAGGTATGGACTTACTTTAAAAAATCGAAACCTCTTATTCAAGCCAACTAGTTCCCCATCCCTGAAGTAACCAAGGTCACAAGTGTCTTGCTTATCCTTGTTGGAGATATTGTATGAATAGAAAATCATGTTCAGGAATATATTTTTAAAATTTTTTATACACATGAGAGCATACTGTGCACTCCTGTTCCGCCACTTGCTTTTTCCACTGGGAGATCACCCATCAGTGCATATGGAGTTGCCTTGTAGCAGCATTTTATTCTATCATAAAATTCTGCCAACATTGACTTAACCAATCTCCTACTGATAGATTTTGGCTCCCAATATTTTGCTCTTATTATCAATGCCTCAATGAATATCCTTGCTGAAGGGTAAATTCAGCCGAAGGGTAAATTCTTAGCAATAGAAGAAGTAGATCAAAGAGTATGGGCATTTAAAAAAATTTTTTTTAAAAGATTTTATTTGACAGAGAGAAAGATCACAAGTAGGCAGAGAGGCAGGCAAAGAGAGAGGGGGAAGCAGGCTCCCTGCTGAGCAGACAGCCTGATGCGGGGCTCGATCTCAGGACCCTGAGATCATGACCTGAGCCGAAGGCAGAGGCTTAATCCACTGAGCCACCCAGGCGCCCCGGGCATTTAAAATTTTAAATTAAAATTTAAAATTTAAATTTTCACAGCTGTAGCCATATCACCTGATGTATACCTTTCCCAACACTGTTTCTACAAGCCTTCCCAACACAGAAAACTACCCAATTTTTGCTCTTTGCTAATCTGATAGGAAAAAAATGTGTTTCATCGTAATTTGAATTTCATTTCATCTAATGTAATTAAAGTTGAGCACATCTTCATGTTTAAGAACTGCTTTATTTTTCTTTCGGTGAACTCTGTTCATTTCCCTTGTCTATTTTCCTAATGGGCTGTTGGTATTTTTCCTATTGATTTGTAGGGGCTCTTTATTTTTTTAAACTGTACATATGCTTTTATTAAAGTTATACATGCAAATAATATGAAAGGTCAGACTGCACTTTAAGAGTTGCTACAAGAAGCGGTAGTTCCTGACCCAACCTGGCATCCCAACAATCCAGAGGCTGTCACGTCTCAATTCATATTATGGGGCTGGTCCATGGAGCAGCTTCCTTGGGCAGAGACGGGATGATCAAGTTGTGGACATACCCCAGATGCCAGGCATCATGCCGAAGGGGTGAAACTCACACTAGAAACATCAAATTTCCCCTGACATTTTTACCAGTTTCTCTGGGAAAGAGCACTTATCTTTAGGTCTTAGGATAAGAGCCAGCTGCCCACATTTTTTGTGTGGGGTCAGGAGGGACAGCTGTCTAGTGCCCGTGGAAGTCCTCTATTTCTAGTGCTTGCTTCATACTTCTTACCTCTGATCTCAGGCTATTTAGGCTGAATGACTCCAACATCTTTGAGATTTCACTGGAGAATTTTCTAGAATGCAGGTTTTTGTGGCTTTTTGTCAACCCATTCCATCCTCACTCTCTCTTCTAGAATTTGTTCAAATCTCTTATTATTTGGTTATCTCAATCCTCTTCTCACTTGATTTTATTGTTCTGGGCTTCTTTCCTTCTGATCATTTTTACTTTTATCTTAAGGTTTCAGGAGGGACAAGAGAGTGGGTCTGATCTACCACCTAGACTGGTCATGTCGGAATTTTCATTTTGTCATCCTACTTGTTCTCCTTTGCTGAGTTTAGTCTTTGTCTCCACTTAGAACACTTGTATCTCATCTTTAACTTTTTTTTTTTTAAAGATAGGTCATACCATCTATCATTTCTTTGAGACTGTAGAGAACAACATTTATACTTTTGGTCCTCCTCCTTGTGTAGGTTCCCTGGCAGCAGGTTTTTCTTCTGCCTCTTCTGTATTTTATTCCTCTGTTCAAAGATCTTAGCTGTTTTTTTTTTTTCCCCCAGCTCAGGCTTGAAGGTAACCCAGTAAAGAATTGGGGGTGGGGAGGGGAGTGTGGTCATGCAGTTCACAGCCACCAGCTGGGAACCATAGGCAACCCTCTCCCTAAGCAGTTCTGTACCCCCGCTCCCCCAGGATCCATTTCCCTGAGTGAGTCTCACAGCAAATCTTCAGTCATAGGTTCCCTCTTCTGAGGTCGCACTGTCACTGCCTGGCCTCCCTTCCTCCTTTATGTCACTCCTTCATGAGCTGTCTCCCTAGCCTGGGAAGCTGAGCACAGCGGTGTGTGGATCTGGTTTCTCCTTCCCTCCTTCCCCACGGCTCTTCTGTGCCACCTGCCCTATGGCCTGACCATTTCCACTGGCGTCCTCATGTCCAGCAAAGAAGCACGAAGGTGATCCTGTAGGGATATTTAGAGAACACTGCGTCCTGCCTCAGACCGGGGGCTTGGTAAGCTCACAGCCTTCTCCTTCGGCTTGGATTTCTTAGTATCTGGAGATGGGCTCTCTGGTCTAGGGACTGGTTTTAGCTACTTCCTGTTTGCTAGAGTACGGAGCTTTGGTCCGATTTGAGAAAGTAGAATTAAAAGATCTCTAATGTCATCAGTGGGAAGTCACTGTTTTCTGAAGATTCCAATAGGCAGGAATGAAGGGTCATCATAATGAGCCAAAGTTCTTGCACTGTTAATAACAGTTGGTTGACATCGGAGTTTATGACATTTCAAAGTGTCTATATTCTTCCCTCTTTGTTTCTTGAATTCTTTCTATTTGTCTAGACGGAAATTAGGTAGTATACTGACATTGTTCTCTGCCTTTGTCACACACACAACTCTCCCAGGAGCTCGTTAGGACAGCCTTCTGTCAACTTACCTCAGGAATTAATGGCAGGGGAGATTTATCAGTCTCGCAGATAAAGAAGGGTCCGCTTGTTGAAAGTAACACATTCACGGGCAGGGTGGAAATGTTCTTTATAACCAAGGGCTGGTAATCAGGTTCCAGGATAGTGTTAGGTTTCTGCAAAAGAGGAAAAAGAGGAAAGCGAGTTATGGCAAAAATAGTAAGCCTTTAGCAATCAAAGTCTCATGTTCATTGTTAACAGTAAAATTAGCATTCCCTACCCATCCTTGCTCGCTGCCTTTTTCTCTTGGGCGGATTTAAATAAATCATTTGGAATTTACAGTGGACTATTGATAAATGAACTTACGTAAGCCAGAAAACACGGATTAGATTTCTTACTCTTTTGTTACCAGGGTAAACACACCTATACAAGCCATGCCTCTCGATAGTACTGTTACTATAGGTTTCTAGTATCATAAAACAAAATTTAATAAACTAGTGATATCTTGTAGAAGAACCCTGCCTCATTATAATGAACAGAACATTTTCCTTTTACAATATTTCTTCTATGCTTAAAATATCCAAGTTGCAAAAATTTATATGTTTGCAATATATTGTTACAGTGACAAATGTTCACAACCATTTCCTGTACATTTTTCCTGGTAAGACTGGGATAGTTGATTTAGAAGCTTCTCTTCACTTTCTTAGACACATCAAATTTAGTTTTTCAACTGGAGAAAGCATCAGAAATGGATCTTTAGCTGAACATTTTTCTCATTCTGATGTGGGAGCCCATGTTATTTCTCGTGTGCTGTGGAAAGGGTATCCTTTAATATCAGCAGGAGGTAACCACAAGCTCAGTCTCCGGCTTCTGAAGAGAGCCTCCCACCAATCGTGCCCACAACTCTAGCCTGTTTTCACCAGCCCTCATTGTTTTGATTTGCTTTTTCTCCTTGTTCCAATTTCAGTTAAATCCTTCTGATCCTATATTTTGGTCAGACTCTGTCCCTGCTTCTTTGTTTGACACAGTCTTCCTTCTGCTGTGGTCCCTGTCCCCTGGCTCTAGCTCGGAGGGGCTCAGGGAACCAGGGCCGGTGATGTCTCTGTCAGTTTGGGCTGCTATAATGAATGTCATAGACAGGGTGCTTTAAGCGACAGACATTGATGTCTCAGAGTTCTGAAGGCTAGAGAGTCCAAGATCAAGGTGCCAGCAGATCTGGTGTCTGGCTTAGACGGCTGTCTTCTCACATGGCTGAGAGGGAGATCATCTCTCTTGTCTCGAATTTCAGGGCACTCCTCCCATTCCTGAGGGCTCTGTCTTCACGACTTATTACCTCCCAAAGGCCCCACCTCCAGCATCACCACTCTGAGGACTAGGAGTTCAGTCTATGAATCTGGGGTCGAGGGTTCAGGAGGACACAAACATTCAGTCCTTAACAGCTGGCTTAAGCCTCCTCTGCCTTCGTTGTACTCCACTGGTCCCCTGTGCACACCCAGAGTTCTTTCAGGGGTTCGGTCTGGCACTTGGCACGAGATGCTAGCCATTGTTTCCCTCCCTCTAATACAGGTACTGGCTTCACCTTGTATTTGCAGATGATATAATACAGTCTGGGGAAGGGATGAAGCAGCATGTTGGGGCCATACAAAGGCTAACTACCCAGTGACCTTCCTTCAGACAGTGCTGTCACCTCAGGAAGCCGTGACGTGAAGAAGCCATACTTGGTTGGTTTTGGCAAGAGGCCATTTAGAGGTTAGCGATGACAAGGAGTCGATGCACACAGAGCCATTCTATTTTAAAATGACCCCTTCTCTCTGGGTTGTTTGTTTGTCTCCCCACATATCAGGAGACGGGATTTGCTGCTGGACTTCATGAAGCAAACTGGCTGCTACTTTCAGTTGACCTTTTCAATTCCACAGAGATGTGGCTTTATCTGTGTGGTTATGAGTGGTACCACAGTTATAAAGTAGATCAAATCTGAGGAAATGGTTATAGAAGAATTCTCCCCATAGGCAGGGCTGGTATCATCAGATATCTAATGTCCTGGTATCTAATGTCCTAAATCAGACCCACTGCCTTGAGCCCCAAAAGAGACAGGACAGATAATTGGGTGTTACATAATTAACTCGGAACACCAACACCAACAGACCTCTTGTGCATGCTGGTTAATAAAGTTGCATTTCTTCATTGTCCCTGATAGGGCTTACATGTGAGTGGGAAATAATGAAAAACACAGTAGTTGAACAGAGTTCACAGTTACGATATTTGGGGGGAAGAAGAGAAGGGCAAAAGGAAACGAACACAGAGTTATGATAATTTGTTTCTTAATTCAGTAAGTTGCTATCTTATTCAAAATATTTGCTCTTTTATTCTAGTGATAACAGAGATTTAAACAAGAATTAAAAAAAAAAACACCTAAGGCTTAAGGATATAAAAAGAAGGAAAGGAACACTATGCACACATTTTTATGAGTGTTTATAGGTTCACAAAAAAAATCTAATAAGAAACCAGCCTGCATATTCAACATACACTGTAATGTCTTGCATAAAATATTCAATAAATATTTGCTGAATTTTCTCTGAATAACCAAATTTAGAGGAAATGCAATGTCATTGAATTTGGTGCAGCTGTTGCCAATAAATTTCTCTCCTGATTACTTTAAAAGGAAAATTTTAAGATAGAGCAATGAAAATGTAATAACTAAGCAGGAACTCGTGTAGTATTAATTTTTATATATCTCATAGAGCTTGTTACAGTTGACCATCCTGTAACTGAAACCCCTATTCTACTTCTTCAAAGTCTACTTTCCCCACTAGCCTATTAAGCCAGGGTTTTGCTGTGTCTTTGCTGCCATATGATGTAAGTGCCCCCAAATTATCTGTTGGTTTGAAGTGAACTTGTACACCTGCCCTCCCCTCCTTGATTATAAGCTCCCTTATTCCTCTCCTAGCAGAGCACTTTATCTACGGTGGATGCTCAAGAGATGTTTAATATGAACGAAATATAATGGAATCCACTACCAGAAACAATGGTCTTGAACATTCTCCTGCGAGTCTCCAGGTAACAGAAGGATTCCTGGTGGCTTGCTCCATAATCAGTTAGGCACTGCCAAACTCAGTCCATCTGTAGGACACCACGTCAGGACCTAGCTTTGATTACATATGTTCCACGCTATGGAACAACAGCTTAATTAATACTTAGTTTTCCCAGTTGGCTGTGAGATTCATCTGGGAGGGACTATTCTCACTGTTCTATCCCTAGTCTCAACACAGTGCCTGGTTTGTGGTAGGCCTTGATAAATATTCCATTAGGCAGCCAGTATGACTGTTCCAATGAATACATCTGACCATGTCACTCCTCTCCCTGCCTATAGCCCTCCAACGGCCACCCAGAACAAAACCCAAAGTCAAGAACATGCCTCCCAGTCATGCCAAACCCATCTGGCCTCTGCCCATTTTCTCTAGATGGCCCTCCTGTCATTCTGGGCACATTCTCTAAGGTGACCTTTTAGTTCTGTTTACTCCCAACCTCTTTCCTAACTCAGGCCCTTTGTATGTGCTGTTCCCTCTGCTTGTGATTCTCTGCCCTGCCCTCGTCACCAGACTCACTTCTATTTCTCCTTCAAGTCTCAGCGTGAGGCCCTTGCTGAAGGAAGCCCTCTGAGATCACATGTACAAATAAAGCCATGTCTCCAAGGCATGTTCTCACAGAGCCTTTTATCTCTTTTCCATGGCACGTTTAAGACTGAATCTTAAATAAATAATTTTAATAATTTGTTTAGTCTGTAACCTCAACCAGTCTCTTAGCTTTGACTATGTCAGGCTGGTTCACCAGATTTCCAGCCCCAATACAGTCCTCAGCTTGGAAGAGATATTCTCTACGTCTCTGGTTTGGGTTTTATGTAATTCTAGGATGGAAGTCTGCTTAGGAATAGGCGACATCCTGCTGTGATGTGTCGCCCACCTCCTCACCATCCTGACCCCCTGCACCAAGCAGCGACCATTCCCAGCTTTCCCCATCCTCTGCCTCCTCCATTCATTGCATGTCCCCAATGGCCATATAAAGTCATGGGCATTTATAGCCACATAAATTAAAGAGTGTGAATCTGTTTAAGTTGATAATTCTCAGGCGGTGTTAGGTGATCTGCATAACAGCCTAACTTCCATTTCCATTTCCTCACACGTGCGATGGGAACAACAACAGAAGCTACAGCACAGATTGTCGTGAGGAAACAGCTGGGAAAGTGCATGTGAGAAGCACAGCTTGATGCCACTGGATACCATTCAGTTAAGTGGTGGCTATTCTTTTTTTTTTTTTTTTTAATTTAAATTCTAGTTATTTAACATACAGTGCAATATTGATTTCTGGAGTAGAATTCAGTGGTTCATCACTTACGTACAACACCCAGTGTTCCTCAGAAGTGCCCTCCTTAATGCCCATCACCCATCCCCTACCCCCCTCCCTCCAGCAACTCTTAGTTTACTCCCTGTCATTAACAGTCTCTTCTGGTTTGTTTCCCTCTCTTCTTTTTTTCCCCCTCTGATATGTTCATCTGTTTTGTTTCTTAGATTCCACCTATGAAATCACATGGTATCTGTCTTCCTCTGATTGACTTATTTCACTTAGCATAATACACTCTAGCTCCATCTGTGTCTTCATGACTAGCAAGATTTCATTCTTTTTGATGGCTGAGTAATATTCCACTATATCTATCACATCTTTAACCATTCATCATTTGATGGACATTTGGTCTCTCTCAATAGTTCAGCTACTGTTGATTATGCTGCTATAAACACTGGGGGGTGTGTACCTTTTCAAATCTGCATTTTTGTATCCTTTGGGTAAATACCCAGTAGTGCAATTGCGGTATCATAGGGTAGCTCTAGTGTTATTTTTGAGGAACCTCCATTCTGTTTTCTAGAGTGGCTGCACCAGCTTGCATTCCCACCAACAGTGTAAGAGGGTTCCCCCTTCTCGTCACCCTCACCAACACCTGTTGTTTCTTGTGTTAGTTTGAGCTGTTCTTACGGGTGTGAGGTGGCATTTCATTGTGGTTTTGATCTGTATTTCCCTGATGCTGAGTGATGTTGGGCATATTTTGTTTTGTCTGTTAGCCATCTGGATGTGTTTTTTTGCAGAAGTGTCTATTCATGTCTTCTGCCCATGCCTTAACTGGATTATTTGTTCTTTGGGTGTTGGGTTTGATAAGTTCCTTACAGATTTTGGATACTAACCCTTTATCAGATATGTCATTTGCAAATACAGGCTGCCTTTTAGTTTTGTGATTGCTTCCTTTGTTGTGCGGAAGCTTTATATCTTGATGAAGTCCCAACAGTTTATGTTTCCTTTTGTTTCCCTCGCCTCCGGCCTCCGGCGATGTGTCTAGTAAGAAGTTACTACGGCTGAGGTCAGAGAGGTTGCTAGTGGCACCTATTCTTACTGATTATAATTATCAATAATTCTACTCCAACCCTTTCTATACTGTGATGTTTATTTAATCTAGTTAGAGTAAAAAGATCAACTAAAATGCATTTTTAGTGTGCTGGAATACCCCTTCACTTACTTTGGTCTTCTAAATCAGGAATGGTGGAAGTAGAATTTCCATAGCAATTTACATTTCAGAGGAAAGTAGGTTTAGATTCAGAAGGTTTAATTCAATGTGTATTGGCCTCTGAAGCTTACAAGACACTGGCTGGGTGTGGGTGTCAACAGTCTTCCCATTAATTTAGCTTCCAAAATGAAAATGTGAACATGCTGACCCCTCCCCGACCCACCCCGGGCAGCCAGCCACACTGACCTTCTCCAGTCGGTATATGAGCTGTTTCGTGGACAGCTGGATAAGCGGCGCTATAAACTCACAGAGGATATTCACAGTCATCACCAAGCTCTTCCCCTTTTGTGCCCCGATCATGGCATGGCACACCAGCTTTTCTTTGACTTTCTGTAGAGGAGATACACCGGCACTTTTGGAATATCCATTGCTCTGAAAACTTATTTCTCAACAATCAGCAAGCTAATTCTCAACTACCTGCCTGGAAACCCCAGGGGAAAAAGCACGTTCTTCTGAGCGGTGCATTTCAGGGATGCTCTCTGTCACGCTATTATTAAAGCCTGACTGGCCGACTATGTCCTGCGTGGATCCTGTGTTGGTTTCTGACTGCTCCTGAGGACACAATCGATTTACATTCAGTTTAACATGTATTATGTATCAGGATGGTTAGGGACTGGGCATACAGAACAGTGGCAGACGAGGCAGGTAAAATCCATCCTGGGCTTAAAGTTCAATGGTACATACAAGATTTCTTATCAAGCTAGTCAGGAGCTACGACTAGAAAAATGTTGCCTTTCATTCTTGAGTATTTAAAAATCATGCTATAGAAACCAATATTTCTTTGGACCAAAGAGGCCCAGATTTTTATAAAGTACAAAGGGCTTAGAGTGAAGTGATATCTCGAATAGTTTATACTGAAGAATATTCAGGTTTTGGATGTTAATGAATTTAAGTCTCTTCTCAATTATGTACTACAACAGGGAAGAACATTCGGGAGGCTTTTAGTAAATCTTAAACTGAATTTAGAATCCCAGCTGCTCAGATTTAATGCCTTTAAAAATACGATCAGCTCTCGAGAACAACATTGTAGATGTGCTCCCGCAACAGACTGCCAGTGTCTTGAGATGAGGGGCTGCGTTCTAGCCATCATGCAGCCTCAGTGCCTAGCACAGTATTTGTCGTGGGGTACATAGTCGGTAAAAGTTGGCTGAATCCCTGAATACCAGAAAGAAAGAGCACATTATTTACTCCACAATGGGAAATAACCTTTTCATTTTTGCACTGAGGATGTGTTTTTGCCTGAAAATGCTCTGCGAAGAAAGAATGTAAAGCAAATAAAGTCTGTGACCCTAGAGGAGCTAAGGCAAGGGACGGGCTTTCCCATCTTGTCTGCTGGGAGACCAATTTCTCCCATTTCCTATTGCGTGAGGAAAAAGTTCAGTATCACCTCCTACTTGAGTGACACCAGCAGGAGCTCAAGCATGATCATTTTGTATCCACAGAGCTCGCATTTGTGAGGTAGAAGAGGCTCAGGTGTGATTTAGGACGTTTCTTTTATTTTTTTGATGGTTTCCAATTTCTATGAGGGAATACAAATAAACAGACAATGATTTGGAACTGCTTAAATGTTTAAAGCAGAATAGTGATGATATAAATATGAGCAGGACATCAAAGCTGATAATAACTCAGCTTTTTAGTTGACAAGCAAAACAATGATGGTTATAAATAGGAAACTGTTGTGTGAGGTTGAGAGGGAAGGGACCAAGGATGTCCCAATCCTTAGATAGGAGAGTTGCCTGAGAGTGTCTCTAAAAACATCCTTTTTGAAGAAATGTGAAATTAATATTGCTAAGTGTTGAGAGGAGGCTTAGCTTTGGCTGAACGCTGGCTATCCCTCTGCCAAAGACTTGCTGGCTGGTCCCTGCTGACCCTGGGGAGGAGAACATACTTGAAATGGCAGTGTAAGGTTAGGCTCATGGTAGCTGTAGAAACAAACAGAAAACTGAGCAGAGCTGAACCCTGAGAGCAATGGGTGCTGCCATGGTAACTCCGTGCTGTGTGAAATGAGCAACCACATCCTTTCTTCAGATAAATGTCAAGGGACTCTCCTAAGAAATAGAGCAAAGATTTATTTAGGGGAAAAATAGCTTCTAAATGTGCTATCCTCTTACCCTGGGAGTAGCAGAATAGCCTTCGAGTATCACGTCGATCGTCTGGTCGGGGTACAGCTCCATTCTGACGGGATGGAGCTGAAACACGGGGCCCAGGGGCACCCTGGACTCCTGGGAGCCCTGAGGTTGGGGCTGGCTCTTAGCAAGACCCTTCTTAGCTAGGCCCTTCTTGCTCAGCTTGCCCTGTGGACGAAAATCTTCATTCATCCAGAACAACTGTTGGACCCGACGCCCTTTGTTGGTCAACTTGAAGTGGTAATAGTAGGTGTCCAGGCTGGAAAAGAGGAGCAGGGGTTGAGAGCACTCAGCTTTGGGGTGTTCTGTTCAGTTTACCACACTTGGGATTTACTCCTCTGAAAGTACTTAAAAAGGGAGTAAAGAAATGGACATTATTATTTTTTTTAATTTAGGAAGGCTACATGATGAGGCTATGAGGAGGCTCCGCAGTAACACTTTTAACACAGGACACTTTTATGTCCATTAAAACATAATGGAGTCCACAGCCTTGAGTCCGGCACCTGGGTCTGGTCCCTGAGTTTCCATCACCAGGGACAGGGCACAGAACACAGACACAGTATGTGCGAAAACCACTCTAATTTATGAGAAATGATTCTGAGGAGTGATAGGAAGACAAAATACCTCCTGGAGGAGAAATATATTTCAACCCCTGTTGAGTAAATTTCCACTGACTGAGCAAAATACCTTGTGATGTGCTCAACTTGAAGGGCACTTGGAAGAGAAACCACATATACCCAGCAAGCCCGGCCAGAGCTCAAGGGGACTGTATGATGGACCACAACCTCAGCTGGATTAGTCATTTTTCCTAGACTAGTCCTTTAAAAATGCTGCTATTTCATTCATGAATTCACTTTTTTGTTCATTCATCTATACTATAAATATTTATAAAGAACCTCTTGATTGGCTCTTTGTGAGGCACGGGATTTCTAAGAACTTGGCTCAAACATGATTTTGTTGAGTATTTTTTTAAAAACTGATTTAGGGACACTTGGGTAGCTCAGTTGATTAATCTGCCTTCATCTCAGCATCTGCTTTCAGCTCAGGTCATGATCCCAGGGTCCTGGGATCAAGTCCCACATCAGGCTCCCTGCTCAGCACGGAACCTGCCTCTCCCTTCTCCTTCCTGCTTATGTTCTCTGTTGCTATCTCTATCTCTCTTTCTCAAATAAATATATAAAATCTCAAACTCAACACATACAAAACAGATAATCATATCAAAAAATGGGCAGAAGCTATAAACAAACATTTCTCCAATGAAGACATACAAATGGCTATCAGACACATGAAAAAATGTTCATCATCATTAGCCATCAGGGAGATTCAAATCAAAACCACATTTAGATACCACCATACACCAGTTAGAATGGCCAAAATTAGCAAGACAGGAAACAACATGTGTTGGAGAGGATGTGGAGAAAGGGGAACTATTGGTGGGAATGCAAGTTGGTGAAGCCTCTTTGGAGAACAATGTGGAGATTCCTCAAGAATTTAAAAATAGAACTTCCCTATGACCCTGCAATTGTACTACTGGGTGTTTACCCCAAAGATACAAATGTAGTGAAAAGAAGGGCCATCTGTACCCCAATGTTTATAGCAGCAATGGCCACGGTCACCAAACTGTGGAAAGAACCAAGATGCCCTTCAACGGACGAATGGATAAGGAAGATGTGGTCCATATACACTACAGAGTATTATGCCTCCATCAGAAAGGACGAATACACAACTTTTGTAACAACATGGACGGGACTGGAAGAGATAATGCTGAGTGAAATAAGTCAAGCAGAGAGAATCAATTATCATATGGTTTCACTTATTTGTGGAGCATAACAAATAGCATGGAGGACATGGGGAGTTAGAGAGGAGAAGGGAGTTGGGGGAAATTGGAAGGGGAGGTGAACCATGAGAGACTATGGACTCTGAAAAACAATCTGAGGGGTTTGAAGGGGCGGGGGTTGGGAGGTTGGGGGAACCAGGTGGTGGGTATTATAGAGGGCATGGATTGCATGGAGCACTGGGTGTGGTTCAAAAATAATGAATATTGTTATGCTGAAAATAAATAAAAAAAATTAATCATTCAAAAAAATCCTAGAAAAATAAAAATAAAATAAAATAACTGATTTATAAGCTTACTTAAGTTTTTTTTCCCCCAGGGAGAAAACTCATCTCAGAATGGAGGACTTTTTTATTTTTAAAATTTTATCAGGCTTTGAGACTTCATCCCCTCTGTTTCTCATTACAAATAGCATCATAACTAATAAGTAAGTTGAAGCATCAGATAAATAATGAGTATTTGCCAGCTGTCAGATGTAACCATTTCTATCTAATTATGTGTCCATAGAGCATGTTTACTACAGTAGCTTGACTTCATGGTTAAGTCCAGGCTTTAGGGAAATAATAAATAATAAAAACTATTTATAAAGTAGGCAGTATCTCTGTCACTTGTACATGGTAGGTGTATCTTTCATCCTCACAGCAACCCAGTAATAATATCTTCTCCCATCTTATAGGTAAAGAAATAGAAGCTCTGAAAATTTAAGGGCGTTGCCCCAATATACGCAACCAGAAGAGGCGCCATATGGGTTTTTCTTCAGACAATTACGTTCAAAAAGTTGGCCAACTGTTTCTGTAAAGAGATGAATAATAAATACTTCAGACTTTGTAGGCCATGTGGTCTGTCATGACAACTCAACTCTCCATTGTAGTGTGAAAGGAGCCCCAGAAAATGTCTGTGTAGGAATGGGCACGGCTGTGTGCCAGTAAGACTGCATTTACAGGAGCAGGCAGTGGGCTGCTGTTTGCTCACCCCTGTTTTTGATGCTTCTCCTGGAGGTGGCTGGCATCATGATTTTATGGTGAAAAGAGTAACAGCAGGGTTTGTCCAGAGTAGAAATTGGCAGCTAAAAGCTGCTGTTTGCTTCTGCATTCATAGACAGCTATTAGCTAACCCTCCATTTCTAGGCAAGTGTCAGAAAATCCTCGGGGGCTATCTGACACTATTTGGAGACTAAGAAGAACATGTAATTAAGTCTGGCATGCAGTGTATTGTTTTCTATAATTATATTTGAGTGCACTTAACAAGAAATTTGGAAATAGAAGCATGGTATGCAATGACAAAATGCCCTAGCTTATGGCCACTAGATGGGTGGAGAGGAGTATTTTTATACCTAGTTGACACAAAAACTGTAATTGGATGCTTCTCTCAAAACATGTGCAATTCAACGATCTGACTCGCCTGTTACTTCATGCCTATTGGTTAATGTAGTTTCAATCAAGTGTCCTGTGTTGTAGATGGAGCAGAGGAAAAGGGGTGTGGATGGGCTTTTGGGGAGGGCCCCTAACTGATTTTTGTCAGGTACATCCTCTATAAGTATAGCGTGTCCATCTTGGTTTCAAGGCCTGTTACACCAGCCAGGAGATCTGTTCACAGTATTGCCACAGACAGGCCAGATTCAGCTGGCCCCCAAGAGTCCACTAGCAGCAGCCATGTGACTTCTCTGGGGAGCCTTGAATAAACCCCCACATATATCCTCCCCTGTTAAATACCAGAAAAATTACCAGCCTTGTAATAACTGATAATATACATTTTTAATCTTCCAAGTTATACTCTACTCAGGTCACTACCGAGTTGCGTCTGTGTTTTCTACATTCATGGAGAGGAATTAGCAGTGCATCAGAATTGAAGAGGAGACATCAGGGTTGAGATTCTAAATTTGTCACAAAGAAGCCACTATATGTTTGAGAGAAAAACGAACTTCCAGAATTCTCTTCTCTAGTGTGGAGGGATACAGCCTAGAGAACTCCACTCCGCTGTGCCTAGGAAATGTCTTCTGGCAGATAATGTACCCATTTGGAGGGAGATTAAAGACAGGAAAAGGGAGGGGAGGCTAAAGACGCTAGTTCTATTTACTTAAAATAGTTTTTCAGGGTGCCTGGGTGGCTTTATGGGTTAAGCCTCTGCCTTTGGCTCAGGTCATAATCTCAGGGTCCTGGGATTGAGTCCTGCATTGGGGTCTCTGTTCAGCGTGGAGCCTGCTTCCCCCTTTCTCTTTCTCTGCCTGCCTCTCTGCCTACTTGTGATCTCTCTCTGTCAAATAAATAAATAAAATCTTTAAAAAGAAATAAAAGTTTTTCAAGGTAGAGGCGATGCTCAGCTAATGCAACATCTCTAGTGTCTGTAAGAATCAACCCAGGAAGTCTCCCTACCTAAAATGTGCTCCCAAATTGAGTTCTGGAGCAAAGGGCTTATCTGAGACAATGGTGGAACCAACTCCAGAAGCCTGGACAGGAATCCGGTAAGTGTTGCTATTTTCTACGTCCAAGACGACCGTGTCTTTGAATGTCAGGATGTCGTTCACGTTGGCCGTCAGCGTCAGCTGAAGATCGGTTTCCGGGGGAACCATGCCCTCACTGGGTTCAACCGTCCACAGGGACTTTTTGTGTGCCTGCAACACAAGACTACAAGTTAACAGTGAAGATATTCTTGGCTTTTCATTCTGTTCATGTCGAATGGCTTCAAATGGCTGGCACTGCACATCAGAGACAAACATTATTTTTTTGAATCAAAGCAGCTGGGTGTTTGTTGGCTTTTCTTTTTTTCAGAAAGCAATCTGATTCTAAAGAGCAAACCTACAATTCCACTTTTGAATGCTCTGTGAAGGTTCTTTATATCTCTTTCTCAGGGTGACAGTCCAGTTCTCTAACAAGCTTATCATTTTTTAAAATTTTATTTATTTATTTATTTGACAGACAGAGATCACAAGTAGGTAGAGAGGCAGGCAGAGAGAGAGAGAGAGAGGAGGAAGCAGGCTCCCTGCTGAGCAGAGAGCCCGATGCAAGACTTGATCCCAGGACCCTGAGATCATGACCTGAGCCGAAGGCAGCGGCTTAACCCACTGAGCCACCCAGGCACCCTCTAACAAGCTTATATTAATGATCTGCCTTAGTCTCCAAATTCTGAGATACCAACAGAAGGTACAGCATCTTTCCTGGAATCTGTAATTTTTAAAACAAATGTTTTTCAAGGGCAAAGTTTCTATGATGTTATAGTGAGGATGAACAACTTTCATTAATGAACACAATACAGGAAGTTTTGATATATATTATTTCATAATCAATGGAATTTCATTTGCTAATGTTTCAAACTCATTTTGAAATAAATGACAGGACTCATTAATAGAGTTGAGAGTGATGCCCACCAATCTATTTCCATTAACCACTTAGACTCTCATAGCTCACTCTTTCCTCCCTAAGGTCTTTGGCCAAATGATACCTCTCAACGAAATCTACTCTGCCTATCACATTTTAAATTGCAAACCTTCCCCCCAGTACTCCTGATCCCCTTTGCCCTGTTCACTTTTTTCCCCCTGGATCTCGGATTTTGGAAGGTGAAGAATTTACTCCATCAGAACACAGAAATGGACGCATAACTTGGTATTTCAACTCCTATGGGGAATTGTAGGCCTGGGTTTCATACCTGTCTGCTGTTAGGAAAAATGGAAGGGCAGCTTCAAGAAAAAATAAGAAAGTTCTAGACCAGATCATCTCAGCTGTTGGCCCTTATTCCCAAATTAGTGGTCTTGGAGCATTCTACATAGTTTTGCTCACTTATGAGACTCAGCTTACAAATAAAACATAAATCAATGCCATTTTTTCCTTCTTTTATCAAAAAGCAAATGCCTTTCAGAAGAAGGTTCTGTCCTGTTACAGCCATTTATTTTCCTCCTCTAGCCAGTAGCACAGGTCAATCCTCTGTTCACAACGAAGATAGGGTGTCACCAGCTTAAGTGCTATTTCAAGTCAGGGGACATTAGTTTTCAATGGATGCGTACCATTTCTGTCCTGATTCCTGCTGACACAGGTTGGCTACTCTGGAAAGAAGATATGAAGTTGTTCTCAAGGGCTGAATTGGAGAGCTTTCTCTTCGATGAAGCTTATTAATCAATGTTTGGCATAAAAACAAGCAGCAAAGTATACCATAGAGCTCACGAACAAGGCACATTAAAATGCCAACTGCTAAGGTACTGGACTATTCTTCTCCAAAGTCAAGCTTTAAACTGCTCTAACACCCTTGTGTCTCTTTGCTCTTTGACTTTTAGGGATGTCCTTTGCTACTAGGAAGGACTTGGCATATGTGATATTTTCTGTAATTAGATGGCAGTTCTGATGGGAGAAGGAACGGATGAATGATGATCATCATAGCTATGGGGGACACTGCACAACCTTTCAAAACCCCAATAGAGTAAGATGAAGGACATGGGTTAGGCAGAAGGGCTCTGAAGGAAAGGGATGTGGGTTCGAGTCCCAGTGCCACTGCTTTCCAACCACTGGATCTTGGGCATGTTACTTAGCCATGCCCAGGCTCAGTGTTCTCATCTGGAGCTTGTGACACCAGCTGCACCCTCCCCTCAGTGCTGACCGTGGTGATGCTTCAGCGAGGTCTGGCATGTGAGACTTGGAGCAGCGTCTGACAGGGTAAGTCCTCACAAATGACATCATTGTCATCATTTCACCAAAATATGAAATGCTCCACATGACACATGATTATAGGCTCGCTGTATTTGCTAAAAATAATAGATTACAAAACTGAGGAAACAAAGAGGGATGCTAAGGAAGCACATGACAGACACTACCCTTGCCAGAAGAGAAACAGCATGTGAGTGTCTGTGGAAGGCAGAGTTGTAAGGTGGCCCCCAAGGTGTCTGTGTCCTGGTGTACTGGTATCTTTTCCCAGTTATTTAATCAAACATGAATCTAGGTGCTATGAAGGGATTTTGGAGATAGCGTTAAGGTCCCACGTCCACTGATTTTAAGATGGGGAGATTATCCTTAGTGGATCCGATGAGCCCTTCAAAGGGATTGGGCTCACTCTGGAGGACAGTATGGTGATTCCTCAAAAAGTTAAAAATAGAACTATGCTACAACCCAGCAATTGCACTATTAGGTGTTTATCCAAAGGATACAAACAGTGATTTGAAAGGGCACGTGCACCCCAATGTTTATAGCAGCAATGTCCACAATAGCCAAACTGTGGAAAGAGCCCAGATGTCCATCAACAGATGAATGGATAAAGATGTAGTGCGTGCACACACACGCACACACGGAGTACTACTCAACCTTCAAAAAGAATGAAATCTTGGCATTCGCAATGATGTGGATGGAACTAGAGGGTATTATGCTAAGTGAAATAAGTCAATCAGAGAAGGACAAATACATGATTTCATTCATATGTGGAATTTAAGAAACAAAGCAGATGGACATGGGGGAAGGGAAGGAAAAAGAAGATGAAAACAGAGAGGGAGACAAACCACAAGAGGCTCTTAACTATAGGAAACATACTAAGGGTTGCTGGAGGAGAGGTGGGTTGGGGGAGGAGGTGACTGGGTGAGGGGCATTAAGGAGGGCACTGGGTGTGATGAACCCTGGGTGTTACATGCCACTGATGAATCACTAAATTACCTCTGAAACAAAGCAAAACAAAACAAAAAAGGTGGGGAGATTACCCTTAGTGGATGAGATGAGCCCTTAGGGTTTCACATATTTGTTCCAAAAATGATAAAAATGAGCTTTCCTAAGCCTCCATCTAAACTTCAGCAATAGCTGTCTCTGGTTCTGGTTTTTTCCGAGAATTGGGGGTAAAAAGGCTGAGTCCTTAGAGCAGCCCGTGAACAACACATACAGAAGGTTAGTACATGCATGCCCACGGGACTGTGAAAGATGGAAAGATGATGATCTTCTGCAATTCAGAATTCCGTGCCTGCTGGTGATGAGTGTGACACCCTGACATTTCACGTGTCTGAAGATAACGTCTGCTTTTTACCTGATAATAGTGCATCAGCGCACTTCTGAGGCAGCGCTCAGCTCCCAAGGTAATACAGTCAGAGCTTTTACAAGTTTCCTCATGGTGTTTTTAATACTTGCCATGAAAGGTGGAAGTGAATGCTATTGTTTGCACATGTCATCTCAACAATAAATGAGTGGGAATGTACTTAGGCAGACCTCCTCTTCCATGGTGCAAATGACCGTGGAGCTTGAAGAAAATGCTGTGGGCTTTCTCCAAAATGACTTGTTTGCCAGTTAAAATCTGCAAGAATTTCCTTCCATGGAATGAGAAGGCACAAATAACAACAGGAACCACTGTGCAGAGCTAGGGATTTCTTTGGATTAATGCTATTATCTCAGCAGACGATCAATTCTTTGTGGAATAAGGACAATGAACAGTCACAGAGGCCTTTCTCTTTTTCCGTCTGCTAAATGCTATCTCGACTCATTTGATTCTCTTCCCTGAAGTGAGTCACTTTGCTACTTAAAATAATTAACTGAGAATTAGGAGATGAAGTGTGAAAGAAACGGTGCTGGGGCTTTATAAGAGAGCCAGGGAAGGGTAATGTTTACAGGAGTGGGCTCTGAAGTCACATGACTTGGTGGTCGACTATGGACTCTGCCATTTGTAGCCACGTGATCCAGGACTAATTAAAAAATCCATTTCAGTTTCCTCATTGTTAAATGTGCTGTTTGAAGATGAAATAAAATAGGTTCAAGCATCCAGCATTTGGTCTACCATAGAGTAAAAGCTCAATAAATGGAGGGTATTATTAACATTATCTATCAAAACTTCACATCCAGCTTCCTTTCCTGCTGGTGTCCTCCCCCAGTCTTCAGTAGTGACAGGGTTCTTTCTCCCAGGCCTGACCCTGAGCCTCTCCTGCTGAAGATACTGGAAAGCTCTCCAAGGTCTGGAACAATGGTGTTGAATCCTTTATCCCCTTCGAGAATGCGATGGAAACCCACCACAGAAAATGTAAACACACACACACACACACACACACACACACTTTACATATAATTTCTAGGGTTCGTGGTGGATATTTGCCACTTACTCCATGTGCAACATGGCAGCCTATAAACAAGACTGGAATACCAGACAGAAGCCTTTGGTCTGGAGAATCTGTCCCCAGTTCTTCATAAGAGGGCCCCAGTGCACTTGTCCAGGCTTCCTTCCTAGGCACTGTCAATTTTCAACATGCACCCCCGGCTTCTGCCCTACCAGCTCACCCATCCTTCCCAAGGGTACTGAACGTCATCACTGCATTTAACCACGCTAGTCTCGGGGATCGCACACCCCCTTTCTCGGTCTTCTGCCTCCTCCTTCCAGTCTCCACTCAAATGTTTCATGTATAAACACTTTAAGTTTTATAGAAGAATTAATCCCTTCCTCCCTGTGGGTACATATCATAACACAGTGCACTGTAAGACTGGATTGGTTGTGTATTCATTTCCTCTTCTGAGATTGTAAACCCTTCAAAGAAAGAGACCATCCTGTGTGTTTTGATGCCTCTCACTTCAGTTAGCACAGTACCAGGCATGAGGAAGGTGTTCAAAAAAATTTTTTTTGTCAATAAATACATGAAAATACTCAGCCCTACCAGGAAGCCCAAGAAGCACTTACAATAAGACTTTTTTTTTTTTCTCCATCTGCCAGATTTGGCAAAAATAAACCAAATGCTGGCAAGGGTCTGGGAGACAGTGACATGCTTCAGCACTGCTGGGGGCAAGATGTAAATTGGTATAAATTTTCTAGGAGATAATTTCACAAGATATGTCAAGTCTTTTAGTGATGTTCATGCCAAAGGATCATTTCTAGAAGCTCAGTTTAAGGAAACGGTGAGGAATGAGATTGGCAATGAGGACACGAGCATTGTTTACGGTGGTGAAAAACTGGAAACAATTTATCAGTAGGGGATTAATGAATCAACTGTGGTGGATCCAAGAGATGAAATAAAATCAGTCACTGAAATGATCTGAACAGGAATATTCCTTAATGATTCATATTGAACTTGACTATACTTCATTGCTGAGTGAAAATAGCTGGTAATGAAGTACTGTTATCCAATGGGAGGGATTAGAAATACACAAACATACACACACACAGTGATGTTTCAGAAGATATACACTGAAAATTTAAGAGTGATTATATGCTTGGTGGCAGCATGAGTGGTTTTTTTCTTTTTCCATTTGTTCTACAAGGATAATGTCAATTGCATGGTAAGAAGACATGCATTTGTATTTATTGAAGAAAGAACCTGTCCTAAAAGGATATGGGCACTCTCTTTAGCGCCCATGTAATTTTAACTTTGTTTGCTCTCTTGATTCCATTTCATTCTCAATTTCTTTATTTCTTAGAAGTTTTTCTTTGTAAGTAAATAATACAGGTATACAGCGTAAAACTCAAATGAGTATAAGGGTCAAGAATCTCTCTCTCTCTCCTGTCTGTTGATGGACACTAGCTGCCATCCTGAGAGGCAACCACTGTTGGTGGTTTTCTGCATATCTTTCCAGAGATTCTTTATGACTTAAAAAAAAAAAAAAGCCCATTTACATCTATACTATGTTTTCTTATTCAAATGGTAATAGCATAATACTTTCCTGAAGCCAGATTTAAATTTTCAAATTTTTATGAAATGTACACATACGAATAATTTGCAAAGTCATATGGTTCTAAGAAAAAAAAACCATGAAAAATAGTAATCCCTTGAACCTACTTTTCCACCCTTCCCCACTATTCCCATCTTTGTCCTTTAACAGAGGCAACAGCTATTCATTCTTTTTGCATTTTCTTTTAGCATTTGCCTTCCTCTAAGGCATCTACTGCTACTTCTTCATTTTACAATTGGAGCATTACCAGTTTACTTCTCTCTACAGAAGACAATGACAGCTCTCTTCTTTTCCTCTCTCCATCACTTTTTTGCCCCCCCACCCACCCAAATATAGTTAAAATGTATTTTCTGGTGAGAATCTATACTATTATGAGCATGCGGATACTATTCACAGCTGAGCTATGAAGAGCGTACTGTGATTACATTTCCATTTGTGTACAACTTTTATTTTCCCAGGAGTTAGTGTCTTGTCTTTTCTTGTTGTTGGATGTATCTATCATGGACGCATCCCCAAGCTCTCAAAGGGGTAAATGTCTTCTCAGTACTTTCAGAAACATCCGATTTTGTATCAGCTGCATTTTCTTAGAGATAAATCTCTCCTGGAGTGATCTGTTCTGCAACCTCTGCCTGGAGTGGCTGCTCTCTGGCCTCCTAAGAATGCCACATAGCACGCTCTGTGTATTCCTTGAGTTTCTTTCCTGTATCTGAGCCCCTGTATCCCAGATCTCATGTTTTCCTCACTTTGGTGGGGAATGTTCTTCAGTACCTTCCCAAGGAATGATTCATGGAGGGTAAATGCTTTGATCTTGCATGCCTGAAATATCTTTATTCTACCCCCACACTTGATTAATCTTGTGGTTGGATGATGAATTCAAAACTAAAATTTATTTTCCTTCAAAAAGTCTTTTTTCCACCCCAGGTTTGCTGTCTAGAAATTAGAGGTCACTCTAGTTCCCGATTTTTTTTTTTTTTTTTTGAGCACAAATACTTTTCCATCTGGAATTTAAAGGTGTATTCTCTAATGGGCTTATTTTCATTAATTATTCAGCATATTTGATGAGTCTTTTCCATAAGTTCTGGAGACATTCCTTGCATAATCTCCTCACCTCCATTTTTAAATTTATTCTTTATGGAACTACTTATTTGTATCTTTAAAATGCTGGAAAAAATCACTTAATTTTCTAATCTTTTCTCCTTGTTTCTAGATTTCCCTCCTGTTGTTCTACTCTCTAATAGCTTCTCAATTTTATTTTTCAATTCTTTTATCAAAATTTTCCCTTATGTGACTGTATTTTTAACTTCTATGACAATTTTATTGCTCCTTTAAAAAATATATCACCCTGCTCTTATTCATGGAAAAAAAAAAGTCATCTTTTATTTTCCTAAGATTACTAATGATCATTTTAAGCTTTCTTCTCACTGTATTGCCTTTGTCTCCTCCAGGTTCTCAACCTCGTGTTTTCTGGTTCCCTGCTGCTGCATTACAGGCTTTCTTTTCTTTTCTTTCTTTCTTTTTTTTTTTTAATATTTTATTTATTTATTTGACAGAGAGAGAGAGAGAGATCACAAGCAGGGAGAGAGGCAGGCAGAGAGAGAGGGGGAAGCAGGCTCCTTGCTGAGCAGGGAGCCCGATGTGGGGCTCGATCCTAGGACCCTGAGATCATGACTGGAGCTGAAGGCAGAGGCTTAATCCACTGAGCCACCCAGGTGTCCCTATAGGCTTTCTTGACGCAGCTTCATTCAGTCCTTGTGAAGCACTAAAACTGTATGTGCTCAAGCAAGGGCCACCAGATATTTTAAATGCCCAACTATCAGTTTATTTCTGCCTTTCCTTGAAGTTAGTGAAACTGCCCAGAGAATATTCCAATCTGCTGCTCATGTGCTGGGGATTAAGGGAGAAGGGGGCCTTTCAGAATGAAAAATTGCTAGTAGTCCTCTTATTTTCACAATGGTAGCCTGCCCTCAGCAGTGCCTGAGAGTCAGCAGCCAGTTTACTATTATTCCTTTTCAAATAAACGGTCTTTGTGTCTCTGGTTTTAAGCAGTTTTACTATAATGTGTCTAGATGTGGTTGTCTTTCTATTTATCTTGCTTTATGTTTATAATCTTTTTTTAAATTTTATTTTTTATTTTCAGCATAACAGTATTCATTATTTTTGCACCACACCCAGTGCTCCATGCAATCCATGCCCTCTAATAATACCCACCACCTGGTTTCCCCAACCTCCCACCCCACGCCCCTTCAAACCCCTCAGATTGTTTTTCAGAGTCCATAGACTCTCATGATTCACCTCCCCTTCCAATTTCCCCCAACTCCCTTCTCCTCTCTAACTCCCCATGTCCTCCATGCTATTTGTTATGCTCCACAAATAAGTGAAACTATATGATAATTGATTCTCTCTGCTTGACTTATTTCACTCAGCATAATCTCTTCCAGTCCCGTCCATGTTGCTACAAAAGTTGGGTATTCGTCCTTTCTGATGGAGGCATAATACTCCATAGTGTATATGGACCACATCTTCCTTATCCATTCATCCACTGAAGGGCATCTTGGTTCTTTCCACATTGGCGATCGTGGCCATTGCTGCTATAAACATTGGGGTACAGATGGCCCTTCTTTTCACTACATCTGTATCTTTGGGGTAAATACCCAGTAGTGCAATGGCAGGGTCATAGGGAAGCTCTATTTTTAATTTTGAGGAATATCCACACTGTTTTCCAAAGAGGCTTCACCAACTTGCATTCCCACCAACAGTGTAAGAGGGTTCCCCTTTCTCCACATCCTCTCCAACACATGTTGTTTCCTGTCTTGCTAATTTTGGCCATTCTAACTGGTGTAAGGTGATATCTCAATGTAGCTTTAATTTGAATCTCCTTGATGGCTAGTGATGACAAACATTTTTTCATGTCTGATAGCCATTTGTATGTCTTCATTGGAGAAGTGTCTGTCCATATCTTCTGCCCATTTTTGGATATGATTGTCTGTTTTGTGTGTGTTGAGTTTTTTCATCCTTTTATTCCTTTCCCTTTTCATTTTGGGTGGTTTCTTCTGACATGTCTCCCACTTCCACAATTCTCTCTTCATCTGTATCTAATAAGCAGTTAAGCCCATCCACCAAGTCCCTAATTCCAATTGTATTTTTCAGGTCATCAGTTCCATTTGTTCTCTTCTATACTTTCTTTAGTTTTACCAAAATTTTAAATCTTGCCTTTTAGTTCCTTGAGCACATTAAGCATATCGTAGTTTTCTGTTCAGTAGTCTTATCTCCTTGTATGCCTGGTTACTTTTAAATTAACTGTTAGACTTTGTATAACAAAACTGTAGATACACAAAATATTTAAAGCTTAGAATAATGTTTTCTTCCTTTGGTGAGAGTAATATATATTTGCTTCTGGGAAAGATGTGGGGAGAACTAACAATTCTAGATGTTCTTTGTCTAGGCAGAGATTAAAATAATTTGAAATGAGGGTCTGTGTTAGTTTACTTTTGTCAGAGTACTAACCAAAAGTCTGAAAGTTTCACGAAGTCCAATCTTCTCCAATGTTTATCTCTCTAGCAAGTCCAGATTTCAATTTTTATCTTCACAGACCTGTGAATTTTCTGAATGCTCTTTTTAGTTTTTCAACTTCTGCAGGGATTCCATAGGAAAAATTCACAAATGTTGAGCATATATTTCTTGGTTTCCTTTTTCTTTTTGTTTGTCACTGGCTTTGGTACTTTTAAACTCACAGTTTTTCATAATTTTGCCCAGATCTTCTCCTTGTTCTTAAAGGGAAGTAGTTTGGCATAGTAGATTGAATAAGAAGTGGTTGGTCACTGGTCTGCTAAAAGTTCTTAGAGGTCAAATAATTGCCCTAACTTTTGATTTCCCCATTTGTGGGGGAAAAAGTCTGCAGGAATTTTAAGGCCAGCTGAGTTTGGATGCATGAGGGAGGCAGGTATATGTAATTTACATCGCTTGTAAGTAATATGTACCACAATCTTTTCAGGTTACTAGGATGTATCTTTAAACAAGGACTGTAATGTCCTTTCTGAAAGTCACTGCCTTCTTGAAACTCAGTGAACGCTGTCAGATCAAACACAAAGCATGAAGATAGTTAACTAAAAGGAAAGAGGACAGCTCCTAAGCATGTAGACATGAGTTACACAAATTTCAGGGAGCATCTGCACAAATAAATGAAAAAAATAAGCTCCAAGGAGATAGAGAATCAGAAAGCTATTGAACTTGAAATTTCTAAATACTAACCTATTTTGTAATAAACCCCTTTTCTTTGATGTGGAAGAACATATATGCACTCATTAATACAAATATTTTCTACTTTATAAGAAGGCTTCACTGTCAAAAATTTAGAGAAACAAGTGAAAAGTGAGGAAAAAGGCAGCTTTAGAGCTCCCATTTCACAGATCTCTATACTATATGGATCAGTTTGTTTGAAATCTTAGGGCCTCTCTGAATGTGCCTTATTTATTTCTCTTTCTTATCTAGGAAAATTATATAAAGGACCTTAAGGTATAGTGTCATAAAGATTTAAGTCTTTCCACAAGTCATTTCACCTAGATCTTTTTGGCTGTCAACATTAATAATCAAAGCTAGCATTTATTGAATGCCAAATGCTTATCTTTCACCAGGCACTTCCTAGATATATTATCATGTTTAATCTTCTAGATGCCATTATTAGTTCCATTTAAAGGAAAGGGGTCAGTCTCAGAAAGGTTAAATAACTTTCCCAGAGTTTGAACATGTAGAATTAGGACTCCATTCCAGATCTGCCTGACTACAACATCCTTACTCTTGATAGTATGGAATACTACTTCAACACTCATATATTAAACAACTCTTTGTTGAGTGACTACCATACATTAGACAACTCTGTGTGACACATGACTATGCCACCCTCTGAGAATGTTGCCCTTCCCTCTTAGACACATCCCAATTTAATGTACTAACATTCCATGGGGGGATTTTTTTTCTTCAAAAGTATGAAACTTAATGCTGCATACAACAATTTAATTACAGATGTTTCTAAAAAAGACCCAAGTGCCATCCTATGAAGAGCTCTCCCATGTCATTTATGCTCCTCCAGTTTCTGTCTTTTTTGCTTATGACAGGGAAGAGGAAATGGGCCTAAGAAAGAGTATGATTTTCTTCCTGAAAAACATTATATAATCTTGACATATGTGTTTTGGTGCTCTTATACTATTAATAAACCTTTACACTATACTACTTATCACTTCTTGTTTTTTTTCATTATATAAAAGTGTTTTTTCATTTTATACTAGCTTATTATTGAATATGACTGCTCTCCATGTACAGTCAGAATAAGTTTTTTTTTAAGATTTTATTTATTTATTTGACAGAGAGAGATCACAAGTAGGCAGAGAGGCAGGCAGAGAGAGAGAGAGGAGGAAGCAGGCTCCCTGCCAAGCAGAGAACCTGATCTGGGACTTGATCCCAGGACCCTGAGATCATGACCTGAGCTGAAGGCAGAGGCTTAACCCACTGAGCCACCCAGGTGCCCCAGAATGAATTATTTTGTTGATAATGACAATGATAGCCATCCCTTAAAAGTGACATGAGCTGGTATCTTAGTCAGTTAAGGCTGCTGTAACATAGACTGGGTGGTTTATAAACAAGAGAAACTTATTTCTCATAGTTTTGAAGGGTGGAAGTCAGATCAGAGCATCAAAATGGTCAGGTCCTGGTGAGAGCCCTCCTCCAGGTTATAGACAGCCATTATTTTCATTGTATCTTCACATGATGAAAAGGGTGGAGTTCTCTGGGGTCTCTTTTTTGAGGGTGCCAACCCCATTCATAAAGACTCCACCTTCATGACCTAATTACCTCCCCAACCCCTAACCTACTTATACCATCATATTGGGGGTTATGATTTCAACATATGAATTCTGGAGGGATACAAACATTTAGTCCACAATGATTGAGTACATGATGCTGCTGGTAATGGAGAAGAAGTTATAAATTTTTATGGAGGAGGGAAGGTAGAATTTGGAAAGAAAAATACATCTGATCAATATAAATGAAGTTTTCCTGAATCTCCCTCTGTGGTGACCATCATTAACTGTAAAACTGAATAATAAATAATTAGAAAAAAACAATTTGCTAAAGTTAATTAAGAGCTGGAACAGGCAGAATAAAGATGGAAAGTCTTGCAAATCATGCAAGAAACCCATATATTTTTCTTTTGTTTTCTAGATACCCTGTATCCAGAAATATCCCGTTCATTTGACAAATGAACAAAACCTCTGCCTTTCATTTTGGCTTTAGCTTACATTCAAACTACTCATATTCAATCAGGAGAGCTGTCCTTCTAAATTCAGGAAAGGTGCTGACCCATCATGTTACCTAGTATTCAATCAATAGCTTTCCTTTTTACAGTGTGGTTTATAATCAGTATGACCTACTATTGTCTTCTGGGTTTCACATTTAGCTTTGACAAAGTAAAAGAAGTCTCAAGTGAGAGTCAGGGTAAGAGGCTCACAGCTCTCTGTCAAGTACAATCCTTTGCTTCTGTAAGTTTCTTGATATTTATTATTGTCCTTTGTATTCTCTAGTCCCTGAATAAATCCTTTGGAATGGTTCTCAGGAAAAGCACAATTCATTTTGGAATGGCTATGACATTCATGTGTTAAAGAAAAGATGCCAGGGCACCTGGGTGGCTCAGTGGGTTAAGCCTCTGCCTTTGGCTCAGGTCGTGATCCCAGGGTCCTGGGATCGAGCCCCGCATTGGGCTCTCTGCTCAGCAGGGAGCCTGCTTCCCTTCCTCTTTTTCTGCCTGCCTCTTTGCCTACTTGTGATCTCTGTCTGTCAAATAAATAAATAAAATCTTTAAAAAAAATAAAGAAAAGATGCCCATCATGATAAACTAGAACGTTATCTCTCTTATTTACCTATTCTTGTCAATTTATTTTTATAGATTTCTCATAACTAAAGCAAAGATATAAGAAAATTCTGCTCCCTTATGCCAAATGAAGACAAAATTCACCACCCTTTTGTAAGTACTCACTATAAAAATTAGTATAGAGAACTGACTATAAATCAATATTTGAAACACAACCTTCACTCTAGAAAAAAACTCTAGAAAAAAGAGATACAATTTTGAAACAAGGAAGAACCAGGCATAGTTATACTCCAAAACAAGACTAACATTGTGTGGAACAGAAGCAATAAGAGGGTCCTGAAGCCACAGATCTTCTGGGCTGTATGTCCTAAAATCAAAAAGGAAACTTGAGGGACAAAAAGAAAGCCAAAAAGATTTTGCAGGAAGTAAGGGATAAGAGCTAGAGTTCCCAGCCAAGAGAGCATCCCTGAATTTGAAAGAAGGCTGAGCAAAGCTGTGATGTTCTCAAGGCAATAGACACACAGTTGTGCCAGTGGTGGTGGTGAAGTACAGACTGTCATGTAGACAGGTCCTACGTCAAGCCATTGTCAAGTATAATGACTGAATCTGATTTTTCCAGTATCCCCATGGGGGTAAAAAGGCTCAACACTTGATTCTGGGCTTGTGATAGTTGTTCAGGGTTAAGGCAAATGAAGAAAATGTTAGACAAGGAGGCAAGACTACTGAGAAAGAAAAAATATACCTCATGCTAGATTAATCTATCATTTAAAATTCCAAATGCTAAGGACAGTTACAAACAATCAGCTAATGAATTAATTCTCAATGAATCTATAGAACTAAGTGAAATTGATTATAAAGTGTTTCTGAGGTCCTCAAAGAGATGGGTAGGATAATATATATGAAACAAAAATTATGAAACAAAAACAGATATGAATCAGGAATAGTGCTTTTGAGTAATCAATTATAAATCTTGGAATTGAAAAATATAGACACTGAAATTAAACTAAAAAATTAAATAGATGAGATAAACTTTAAATTTTCTGAAATCAAAGGCAGAATCTGTAAACTAGAGCATACTACTGAGGGGGCAGCACAGAAAGATGAAGAGATGAAAGACATGGATGAGAAATAAAAATAGACATGTAGTAATGTACTAGAATGTGTGTGTGTGTGTGTGTGTGTGTGTGTGTGTAGTTTGCTCAAAGCAGGAGAGAGATAGAAGGATGAGCAAAGAAGAAACATTTGAGGAGATAATGGCAAAAACTTCCCAGTATTTAGAAAGGTCAAATCTTTCAACACCTTTAAAGAAAAATCTACAAAAACCAAGAATAAAAACACAATCTTAAAAGAATCTTGTGAGAAAAAGAAATGATATATAAAGGAGTAATAATCTAACAATGGAATTTTATCAGCAATGACTGATTCCAGAGATCAATCTTCAAAAAAAAAAAAAAAATACTGTCAAATAGAATTTCATACTTAGCTAAACTATCGTGCAAGAGTAAAGGTGAAATCAAGATATAGTCAAATATACATAAACTATGAGACCTCTATATAGCACAGAACTTAGAGATATATAATTTAGCACAAAGAAATATAAACCAAGAAGGAAGCAGAGAGATAGAAAAGAATAAAGAAAAATCAGCAAACAATTTTGTTAACTAGTGAGAAATTAATTACTGACAAAAATCAACAACTTTGTGGTAAATAAGAGAAGATCCAAAATTCTATACAATAATAAAAAAATTATGGAAGAGGGGAAAGGTCAAGATATAATAAATGGGTGGTTGAGTCCTTGTCTTATTCTTGAGGAGGACCAACATTCTTTCATTATTGTTACAAAAAGTTATGATACTTCTTAACAATATAAAAAGAGATAATTAAATAAAATAAGATCTTTCACTTTCAAATGACTATAGGAAATGTATGAGAGGTAGTAGTGGTTGGAGGAGGGCTTGGAGAAAATTCAATATAAAGCAGAAAAAGAAATAAATAAAGAAGGAAAAAAAGTCAGAATAGTATATGGGAAATGTCAGGGTAGAAGTGAGTTCATATACATCAATAATAATAATAATAATTATTATTATAATTATAATAAATTTTAAAAGGTCTTGGTATGGAAGGTTGAATAATGGGCCTTTAAAAATGTCCATGTTCTAATCCCTGGTATCTCTGAATATGGTGCCCTCACATGTCAAAGGGGCTTCCAGATGTGATTAAGGATTTTGAAATGAACAGATTATCCTGGGTTATTGGGATAGTCCTAATGTGATAACAAAGGTCTTTATAAGAAAAAGTCAAGAGTGTCAAAGTCAAGAATATAAGGATGGAAGCAGAAGTCAGGGAGGAGGGAAGATGGTCTGTTGCTGGCTTTGAAGATGAAGGAAGGGGCCACAAGCCAAAGGATGTTGGTGGCCTCCAGAAACTGTAAAAGGCAAGGAATTAATTTTTTTTCTAGAGTTTCAAAAAATATATACAGCCTTATAGATGCATTTTAGACTAATGTCCTCCGGAACTGTAAGATAATAAGTTTGTCACAGCAGCAATAGGAAACTAATATTCCTGTTAATTAAAAGTCAGAGGCTATCATTAGATTTTTAAAAATTGGGTCATATGCTACTTAAAAGAGATTTTAAGTTGACACACAAAACAAACACACAGACACACACAAATCTGAAAACAAAGGACTGGAAAGATATACCAAGAAAATGCTAACTGAAAGAAAGCTAAAGTAGCAATATTACTATCAGGCAAAATAGAATTTAAGTTAGAAAGCATATTTAGGAATTAAAATATACAGTGTCCTATGAAAAAAGGAATAATATACCAAGGAGAAATAAAAGTCATGAATTTATATGCACCTATTAACAGAGTTTTGAAATATATGGAGAAAAAAATTGACCTAATTACAAGCAGAAATGAAAAAGTGGAAGAGTTTGATAAAATTCTATCAGAAACTATTATATCATACAAATAATTAATAAGGCTGTAAAAGATTTAAACAATATAATCAATAAGTTTGATCAAATATAAATACACAGTCTTTTACACCCAATCACTTGAGAGTCTATATTCTTTTAAAAGGTAATGTGAAATATTTATAAAAACCAACCATAACTATGTCTCCCAAAATACAAATTCGAAGACTATGTATCATGCAATCAAGGTGTTCCAACTTAATTACAGTTAAAAGTTATCTATTAAAATTCTACAAAAAAGGGAAATGTAAAGAATTAGAAATATATACCCCAACATATAACTCACATATTAAAAAGAAAATCACAGTAAAATTTACCAAATATTTATAATAAAAAGGTATTACAAATAAAAATGATGATTATGGAGCCAAAATTTTGCATAAAGAGAATATTTATAAGCTTACAGGCATGATAAAAATGATTTAAAGTATTGTTAAACATTCCAATTAAAGTTTCCTGAAAAAGAATGAAATAATTATAAATAATATAGGAAAATGTGATAAATTTTATGAGCAGAAATTAGTGTATGAACATTTAAAAATCATCAAAATCATATTTGGAATAATTTTATGCCAATACATTTGCATTTAGATTAAATGAAAATTTTCTAGAAAAATTTAAATAATCATTATATAAAATGAATTTTAGTTAAAATTTCATAATGTTTTATATACCTTTCCACCCTCAATAAACACATGAACTTCCTATGACTAAATGTCTTTATCATCAAGGAATGGATCCTACTTTATGTAGATTATATAATAACAATATAAGATTCTTTTTTTCTTTTATACAATATGAGATTCTTGATAACTAAACCAGAAAAATGCAATGTAAAAAAAATTACAAACAGATGCAAAAATCTAAATAATATCTAAATAATATGACAGCAATCATATCAAGAGTATACTCAAATAATACAATTGGTTGGAGTCATCCTAGAGAATGTAAATATGATTCACAACTGGAAAATCTATTAACTTAATCTACTGTATTAACATTAAAGGAGAAAAATCATATCATTTGAATAGATACAGGAAATGCACTAAGTTTTAGTACATGTTCATGATATCAGAATAGGAATGGATGAAAAACTTCCTGAACGGGACATAAGTATTTAACACAAATCTGTAGGAGATATTATGCTTAGAGTAAAACATTTGGAGCTTATTCATTAAAGTTAGGGATAAAACAGACATGTTCACTCTACCTTACTTTTCTATTCAATATTACATTGAAGATCCTACCCAATGTGATAAGGCAAGAATGAGAAGGAAGGTATCAGGACTGGAACAGAAGTCTGCACTTGAGCGTTTACCAACAATTAGAACTAATTAAGAGATGTGTGGCAACGCTGAAGGCTGATACAGATGGATACACAACAGTGTTATTGTACATGGTTAATATTTTTAAAATTTAAATTCAATTAGCCAACATATAGTACATCATTTATTTCAGATGTAGTGTTCAGTGATTCATCAATTGCATATGAAACCCAGTGCTCATCACATGCCCGCCTTAATGCCCATCACCCCGTTACCCCATGTCCCCCACCTCCCTTTCCACAACGCTCAATTTGTTTCCCAGAGTCAACAATCTGTCATGGTTTGTCTCCCTCTCTGATTTCCTCCCATTCAGTTTTCCCTCCCTTCCCCTATGATCCTCCATGCTATTTCTTATATTACACATATGAGTGAAACCATATAATTGTCTTGCTCTGATTGACTTATTTCACTTAGCATAATACACTCCAGTTCCATCCACACTGATGTAAATCAGTGTAGTAGGTAGTCATCCTTTTGTATATCTGAGTAATATTCCATTGTATATGGAATGTATTTATATGGTTTATACCACATCTTTATCCATTCATCTGTTGAAGGACATCTCCACAGTTTGGCTACTGTGAACATTGCTGCTATGAACACTGGGGCAGGTGCCTCTTTGTTTCATTATATCTGTATCTTTGGTATAAATACCCAGTAGTGCAACTTCTGGGTCATAGGGTAGCTCTATTTTTAACTTTTTGAGGAACCTCCACACTGTTTTCCAGAGTGGCTATATCAGCTTGCAATCCCTCCAACAGTGTAGAAGAGTTCCCCTTTCTCCATACCGTTGCCAACATTTGTTGTTTCCTGTCTTGTTAATTTTATCCATTCTAATTGGTGTAAGGTGGTATCTCATTGTGATTTTGATTTATATTTCCCTGATAACAAGTGATGTGGAGCATTTTTTTTTTCATGTGTCTGTTGGTCATTTGTATGTTTTCTTTGGAGAAATGTCTGTTCATGTCTTCTGCCCATTTCTTGACTGGATTATTTCTTGGGGTGTTGAGTTTGAGAAATTTTTTATAGATCTTGGATACCAGCCCTTTATCTGGTGTATCATTTGCAAATATCTTCTCCCATTCTGTAGGTTGCCTTTTTAATTTTGTTGACTATTTCCTTTGCTATTCAAAAGCTTTTTATCTTAATGAAGTTCCAATAGTTCATTTTTGCTTTTGTTTTCCTTGCCTTTAGAAATGTGTCTGGCAACAAGTTGCTGTGGCCAAGGTTCAAAGAGGTTGTTGCCTGTGTTCTCCTCTAGGATTTTGATGGATTCCTGTCTCACATTTAGATCTTGCAACCATTTTGAGTTTATCTTTGTGTATTCTAAATCATAATGGTCCAGTTTCATTCTTCTGCATGTGGCTGTCCAATTTTCTCAGCACCATTTATTGAAGAGACTGTCTTTTTTCCATTGGATATTCTTTCCTGATTAGTTGACCATAGAGTTGAGAATCCATTTCTGGGCTCTCTATTCTGTTCCATTGATCTATGTGTCTGTTTTTGTGGGAGTACCATGCTGTCTTAATGATCAGCTTGAAGTCAGGCATTATGATGCCCCCAGCTTTGTTGTTGTTGTTGTTGTTTTCAACATTCTCTTGGTTATTCAAAGACGTTTTCTGTTTCCATACAAATTTCAGGATTATTTGTTCCAGCTCTGTGAAAAATGTCAATGGTATTTTGATAGGGATTACACTGAATGTGTAGATTGCTCTGAGTAGCATGGACATTTTAACGATATTTCTTCTTCCGATTCATGAGCATGGAATGTTTTTCCATCTCTTTGTGTCTTCCTCTCTTCCTCAAATTTTTTTCCTAAGTGTTTTATAGTCTTCTAAATACAGATCCTTTGCCTCTTTGGTTAGGTTTATTCCTAGGTATCCTATGGTTTTTGGTGCAAATGTAAATAGGATTGATTCCTTAAGTTCTCTTTCTTCAGTCACATTGTTACTATATAGAAATGCAACTGATTTCTGTGCATTGATTTTGTATTCTGCCACATTGCTGAACTGCTGTATGAGTTCTAGCAATTTTGGGGTGGAGTCTTTTTGGTTTTCACATGAAGTATCATGTCATCTGCAAAGAGTGAGTGTTTGACCTCTTCTTCGCCAATCTGAATCTTTTTTGTTTCTTTTTGTTGTCTGATTGCTGAGGTTAGGACTTCTAGTACTATGTTGAGCAACAGAGGTGAGAGTGGGCATCCTTGTTGTGTTTCTGGCCTTAAGGGAAGAGTTCTCAGTTTTTTGTCATTGAGAATATTTGCTGTGGGCTTTTTGTAGAAGGCTTTTATGATATTGAGGCATGATCCCTCTTGCCCTACATTTTGAAGAGTTTTCATCAAGAAATGGTCATTTTGTCAAATGCTTTTTCTACATCAACTGAGAGAATAATATTGTTCTTTTCTTTTATTAATATGATCTATCATGCTGATTGATTTGTGAATTTTGAATCACTCTTGCATCCCAGGAATAATTCCCACTTGGTTGTGAATAATCCTCTTAATGTACTGTTGGATCCCATAGGCTAGGATCCCGTTGAGTATTTTGGCCTCCATTTTCATCAGGGATACTGGTCTGTTCTTCTACTTTTTGATGGGGTTTTCGCCTGGTTTTGGGATCAGGGTAATGGCTGGCCTCATAGAATGAGTTTGGAAGTTTCCCTTCTATTTCTATTTTTTTGAAACAGCTTCAGTAAAATAGGTATGATTTCTTCTTGAAATGTTTGGTAGAATTCCCATGGGAAGTCATCTGGCCCTGGGCTCTTGTTTTTGGGAGGTTTTTGATTATTGCTTCAATTTCCTAGCTGGTTATTAGTTTATTCAGATGATCTATTTCTTCCTGTTTCAGTACTGGTAGTTTGTTTCCAGGAATGCATTCATTTCTTCCAGATTGCTTAATTTGTTGGCATAGAGTTGCTGGTAATAATTACTACTAATAATTTCTATTTCCTTAGTGTTAATCGTGATCTCTTCCCTTTTATTCATGATTTTATTAATTTGGGTCCTTTCTCTTTTCTTTTGGGTAAGATTGGTTAGAGGTTTATCTATCATATTAATTCTTTCAAAGAACAAACTTCTAGCTTTATCTTTTTTATTGTTTTTCTGGTATCTAGTTAATGATTTCTGATCTAATCTTTATTATTTCTCTTCTCCTGCTCGGCTTAGGTTTTATTTGCTGTTCTTTCTCCAGCTCCTTTAGGTATAAAGTTAGCTTGTATATTTAAGATTTTTCTAATTTTTTGAGAGAGGTCTTTTTTTGTATTGCAATGTTCCTCCCTCTTAGGACCACTTTTGTTGTATCCCAAAGGTTCTGAACAGATGTGTTTTCATTCTCATTAATTTCCATGAATTTTTTAAAGAAATTTTTAAATTCTTTAATTTCCTGGTTGACCCATTCAGTTTTTCCTAGGATGCTTTTTCACCTACAAGTGTTTTGAGCTCCTTCCAAATTTCCTCTTGGGATTGAGTTCAAGTTTTAACTGAAAATATGCAGAGAATAATTCCAATCTTTTGATATCAGTTGAAACCTGATTTGTGACATAGTATGTGATCTATTCTGGAGAAAGTTCTATGTATACTTGATAATAATGATTATTCTGTTGTTTTAGGATGGAATGTTCTATATATCTGTGAAGTCCATCTGGTCCAGTATGTATTCAAAGCCCCTTGTTTCTTTGTTGATCTTCTGCTTAGATGATCCGCCCATTGCTATGAGTAAAGTCCCCTACTATTAAAGTATTATTATCAATGTGTTTCTTTACTTTGGTTATTAATTGGTTTTATAATTGGCTGCTCCCATGTTGGGGACATGAATATTTACAATTGTTAGATAATCTTGTTGGATAGACCCTTTAAGTATGATACTATATCATACTCTTCATTTCTTAATATAGTCTACTTCAGAAACACTCCTTAATTTCTTCCCCCAACTTTTTAGAAAAATCTGTTCTTCTAGGAATGTCTACCTGTAAGGGTCTTTCATGGACATGAAACCAAAATCCTTTCCCCATTTTCACATCCTTTTGGATAACCACTGGTTGGGCAAAGTTAGGCAGTACAGTAGAAAAGAGTATGAGTCTGAAGTCAGACCACTAGTCCTGGGAACCAGTCTCTGCCACTTACAGGTTATAGCAATTTATTGAACCTGTCTGTATCTCTGCTTCTACCTCATTCAAATGGGCATTATAACAATATTTCTCTCACAGGTTACAGTAAGTGAAATACTGTACATAAAGTGGCAAATAGAACTAAATAACCATTAGTTACAATTAATGCCATCGTATTGTCATCATCATAATTCCAAGCCTGTTGCTAGGTGCTGGTAATTCAGATCAGAGACACTCATCATCTGAAGGAGACAATCAGACAAACAAGTAAATATAAAGAGGGTGTCCCTACCTAGACAAGGAAAGGACCCAATGGCTTAGGGCCTGAAGATGTGAAATCCCAATGATTCCCTGAATGCTGTTATCACTGTGTATGACTTGGCAAGTGACAAAGAAAATAAATGTTTAAAAGGAGCCAAGCTTGAATGAAGCATCAGTATTCTTATTTCCTGGATCCTGGAAACTCTAAAGGTCTAACTGTAATGGCCTCTCCCACAGATCATGGAGACAGAAAGCCCATGCAAAATGCTTTAGTGCCAGGTGAATCATGTCACTGACATCTGGATGCAAATTCTCGAGCTAATTGTTCCCTTAGGTTGAATAAATTCCAGATGTTTCTGAATAAGTGCTGGGCAATGCACATTCTTTGCTTAGCAAGGGGCACCTGTGAAAGAAGATGTCTATCTTCCAGCCTGATGCTGAAGTCCTAGGGTCCATATTCTTGCCTTATTTCTGCTGTCACCCAGAGAGAAGAGAGGAGTGCTATGTGTGAAGCAGAGCCCACATACCCTTGCCAAAATGGCCTTTCTCGGCTCTGCTCTCACACTTTGATATTTTTAACCTCCAAACCAGCGGTGACTTACTCTATTGTTTTGAGTCTTTCATCTTAAATCCAAATAAATCAGCCACAGGGAACCGCTAGGGGAGGCTGGTATTTCAAGCATTCCAAAGCAAAGGAGAACTTATGGCTTGGGGTCACACAACTCTCTGCTTTTACTAATCATTTTTTTTTTAGACTAGACTCAGGACAAGCTAAGCTTTACTGAAACAGAAAAGATAAAATCTTCACCGTTTCTTCGCTCCATATTGTACTAAGAAGTTTCAGGGGTTTTAATCACTTTTTCATACAGCATTTATTTCGGAGAAATTCAAAATCACTGCAATTACAATTTATTTCCCAACGGCATGGTGAAGGTGCGCTTCCAGCTTCCTATCTCCTGCCCCTCCAGCTGATGACAAACACATGTCTCTTGCCAAGCAAGAGAGAATGTAATCACAGTGGCTGCCATGACTACACGCCATGCACAAGACTGAGCGTGGCAAGCGGCTGACAGTGGGAGCCACATGAGGGGAGGGCTGACATTTTCCGACAGCCAAGAGAGGAGACAGGATGAGCCCGCCTGTCAGGGCATCCAGCAGGAAGAGAGAGAGAACTTTCAGACCTGAATCCTTACTAATCCTGGAGGAAGTGAAGAGTCTGTCCTTGCCCTGCTTCTCTCTGAGTGATAAATGAAATGCAACAAATATCGGACCACCGGTAGCCTGGGTACTGAGCTCTTGGCTTAGGGGAAAAAAACAATTACTAATTGAAACTTTTTCCTAATGCCTGGTAATTTCTAGGAGAATGAATTTGCAGGTCCAGCGTTGTACAACAATTTCAAAATTTAGTAAATGGTATTTCCATTTCTTCCCACTGTAGTTAATGTCCCAGATAGTGTCATTCAATTCCTATAATATTAACACGTGTTAGTATTTTTTTACTAGGATAGCCATCAAAACTCCAGCTGAAATATGAAAGGAGTGAACTGTTCACTCATGAGAATTACAGTTGAAACTACTTTTATGCTGGAAGGACAATCAGCTCACCACCACCAATTTTTCAAGAGCGAATGTGCGGGGAAATAGTCTACAACCAATCGCTTACATCACACATTTGGCTGCTTGGAACTGGAGCTTCCTGATTTAAGAGGATACTAAAGATCAAAAGATGGAATCACGAATCCTTTGTGAAAAAGTAAAGTCTCATTTTAACAACCAGCTGGATCACTCAATATATACACCATATTAATAAAAACCCATAGATCCTTGATATTTTTTTTGGTTTTTAACGTGTGTCAAAAAGCGAAATCTGGAACTACCGGAGAATTTAACCAAGTGGCAGGTGCTACCCTGGTACCTAACCATTCTGGTGGTTTCTGCTCATCTCCTCCTCCGTAATCTGCTTGGACCCTCTCAGGCCACCTATCAGTATCCTTGACAGCTTGGCTGCATCTGTGCCTCCTCCACTGTGAACTCTGCACACACAAAGCTGGGCCACAAGCAACCCTTCCTAGCAATACCCCTTGCTTTCCACCAAACACATCAACTAATTCACTGGATGAAGACGAGCCAAGGCATCTTTTCTGTAGGATTTTTCTTTCAACATCATTAGATATTATTTTCCACACAAGACCCACACAGCACTCAGACGAGGGTGGGGTTGTGTCTGAACCTCATGCTGCAAAGAGCAGTGACTATGTAGGAAAAGGCTGCCTTTATAAGGATTGACAACTGATAATAAGAAGGAATAATAGTAATGATGAATGAATGTTTATTGGGACCAATGGCTCTGAGGAGCTGTGACAACTCAGCAGGAAACCATGATCCTGTTCCTTCTAATGGTGACTTTTAGAAAATTAATATTATTTTTCAGAAATACCTGACAAATACTGAAACCAAATGTTAGCATTCATTCAAATATCAATAAGTTGGGGAAAGGATGAGGGCTATACCATTTAATATTTTATATTTAAATTTAGAAAACTTTTTCTAAAATCAAAAATATTTTCAGTTGCTGGATGAGAAGTTTCTGAATTCTGTAAAAATTGGCATTATCCGTTAAAAATGAATTTATAGAAGACTAGCAGTTATATATATTATAAAATACATAGACATAGGACAAACTCATTTCTAGAATTATTACATATCTTTTTTTGTATCAATCCTTGTTTTAGTTTCCTTTAAGTTCAACTTTTGGCAAATATCTTGTTATACTTTAAGTGTCTTTATAAATTACATCAAAATATTGCTAAAAGGAAGAGAGGATAAAACTAGAATTAGCATAGTAACATATTTGAGACCAAAAGGGTTCAAATTAAATATTAAAAGGCATTTTTCAGTTACAGGGACATTTAAGAGGTATTTTCCAGAGGTGGGGGAGTGGCTTAGGTATAGTTCAGTAAGAAGGTCTTGGAAGCATTCTCCCAACATTATACTAAATATATTTGCTTGTTTACTAAACTGTATGCACATTGTGTTTCCTAGTCAACAAAGGGATTGTAATAGAGAGGAACTGAGGATGAGAATGACAGAGCTTAATGTAGTCAAACCATAGAAATCTCTGCTTCTGTTGACCGGTTTCAAAGGCATTTTGTAAAAACAGGACGCTGCCTATAAGGTACAAGCAAAGCTGTGTTTTCAGCCCACGACGGCCCGCCGTCTACTCACCATGCGTGCCTGAAATAACGCAGGGATGAAGGACTGGTTAGACAGGTTGAGAACCCTTGAGGAGTCCTTTAGGACGTAGATATTGCCAAAATCAACTTGAGTGGGATGTACATAGATAACTGGGCCTTCTCCGATGCTCTTTATGCGACAGACCTACATTCCATGCAAGAGAAAAAAAACAGAAAAAGAGCTGAAAAATGGCTGGCCTTGGAGATGGTTTCACTCCTTTTTATAGAGAGTAGGGGCACTAAAGGGTGCTTATGAGAGCTGTCATTCCTTCCCTCTGTCCTCCGTGGTCAGAGGGACACAGAGATGGCCATGCTGGTCAGACCCATGAACCCAGCCTGGAATTCCTCCCCAGAAGGGATGACTGGCTTGCCTGGTCAGCCCAAGCGCACACTGAGAGGAAACAACAGGGCTGTCCGCTGCATACAGCTGTGCAGTCTGGGAACTGAAAGCCACCTTGTTGTGCTCCCGCGAGCCCCGTGCCCCCATCCAGGCATTGTATCTGCCTGAGGAAGGGGGTGCCTTCTTCTTTCATACAGTGCTGCCTGCTTAGCACAGGACCTCGTCATGGGCTTCATTTGTGCAGGGTGGGGTGCCTGGACCGGGGGCAGCTTTCCCGTTGGCCTGCCTTTGTGAGGTGGATTATCTATGGCATCTTACATGAAGAGATGAAAGCAAAACCCTAGTTTACTCTCTAAGCATTCAGAATCACTTCAAATAAATGTACACCCACATCACCCAGCTCCCAACTAAACCAAATGTGTAGGGATTCACAGCCTGTTGGGCAACTTCAAATTTCAAGATGTATCCTTTGATTCAGCTCAAGCAGCAGATAACTTTCCATATCTTTCTCTTCCCACAGCTTTAGTAGGTTCATCTGGCTAGGAGTCCAGTCAAAATACAGGAAAACATCCAGTGGGCAGTGACTGGAATCACACTCACAGCCCACGTGCAGCCAGTGAAGGATACTCAGCTTTGCTTGGGAACAACAGAGGAGAATGGTCCACGCACAGATGGCCTCTCTCCTCAGAGTTTCTGGAGGGGGGCTAGGCCCCCACTCTGTGTGTGTGTGTGCGTGTGTGTGTGTGTGTGTATGTGAAACTCCCGATAGGAGTTTAAGAACAAACACTATTGATAAAGAAGGCATGATGTGCATGTACAATGGAATACTACTCAGCCATAAAAAAGAAGGCAGTTTGCCATTTGCGACAACAGAGATGGATCTAGAGAGTATAACGTTAAGTGAGATAAGTCAGTCAGAGAAAGACCAATAACATACAATCTCACGCATATATGGAATTTAAGAAACAAACAAACAACAACAACAAAAAAAAAAAACAAAGAGAGGAAAATAAAAAGAGAAAACCAAAACACAGACTCTTAACTGTATAGAACAACAGAGGAGAGGTGGGTAGGCGGGATGGGGGAAATAAGTGATGGGGTTAAGAGGACACTTATCTCGATGAGCACCGAGTAATAATAATATATAGACTTGTTGAAGGACTATATTGTACATCTGAAACTAACATAACACTGCATGTTTACTATGCTGGAATTAAAATTCAAAATAATTTAAAAATAAAATTGAAAAACTAAAAAGTTGACAAATTAAAACAAAATAAAGAATTAAAATGGACAAATGTTATAAAACAGTACTTCGTCTACATAAATCTGAAGGTAGATTCCCGGAGTGACACAGCACTAGTATTTTACTATTGCAGAGTGAAAATGCAAAACCAGAAAATATACAAATATGGAGTCTGCAAGAAATACAGAAATTTTAACTGTAATTCTGAAAACTGGCTCTCACCATAGGGGGGTCCGGGCTCCCAAAAGTTGAGATGTAGACTGTGGACCTATATTCCCCAGTGACCTGGGTCTCCAAGGCCAGAGGTATGTGAACAGTGCTGTGGGGAGGGATGACCCCACAGGGCGTGGGACTGGAGAGTAACACAGCAGGCTTATCTCCATATACCTGTTGGGAGAGACAAGCTGGACGGATAAGCAAGCCCCTGGCAGGGTAGGAAAAAAATAGCAAATTAGGTTATTTTGAAACAAGCGTCATCCTGAGTCCTTGGATGACAAATCTGCTAAAGGGAAGCAGGGTGTGCATTTGGCCCCAGTCCAAAGTGCACAACCCAGCAAGATGCTGAAATTATCCGCAATGTGAATTAGTCCCTAAGCCAAATTCCTTGGCTTAGTCCTCCAGGTGTTCATGCTTTATCCCCCACCACCTCCTTCCCTTGTGCTCTGTCAACAGAAGCTCCTGGTCTTCTTGAGCACGATACTGCTTCCTACCTCCAGCCTTCTGCATGTGTGTTACTCCTCCTAGAACGCCCCCTCCCTTTGACTGACCTGCACATCCATCCGGAACACTTGCAGGTACCCACCCTGCTCTAGACTCAGGGCTTTTCCTCTGTCACCAGGGGGCATCCTGCAGGCCCAGCTCCAGTCCACAATGTGTCCTATCTGTGTGTCCATTTGTTGCATAGACTGTCAACATCCTAGGGCACGACCTGGCCTCTCCTCAACACATGCCCATTTCCTGGCCCAGAACATATGCTCAGTCCATGTTTTATATAAATGGCAACATAGGTAGGTGAAAGAATGAAAGAATGAATGAATGAGCGAATGTTATCCAGCATTTATCACTGTATGTTCTCCAAAACCCTGCTCTTAACATATTACCAGTTTTTTTTTTAAAGATTTATTTATTTAATTTGAGAGAGAGAGAGAGAGAGAGAATGCAAGCAGGGGGAGGGCAGAGGGAGAGGGAGAGAATCTCCAGCAGACTCCCTGCTGAGCATGGAGCCAGATACGGGGCTTGATCCCAGGACCCAGAGATCATGACCTGAGCCGAAATCAAGAGTTGGCCACTTAACTGACTGAGCCACCTGTGTGCTCTACTAGCTTTTATGAAAAACAGCAACAAATACAACTTTAAAAATCCCATTGGCCAAATAAATTTGGGTACTTCTGGGAAATTGCAGCTCCTAGAGAATAAAGACAGAGCATACAGATTTCAACTGTCCAGAGACCCCCATGGTCTTTGTGCACCTGGAATGGGCTAACACGGCCTAATCCAACTCAGCGGGTCAATGCGGCAGTGCTCTGCCCAGCCTCATGGGTGCCTGAGGCCAAAGGGAAGATCAGCAATGCTGATTCTCTCTTTATCTAATATTTGATACTTTGTTTTAATTTTGCATAAATTTGGTTTCTTAAAATGTAACATGAAAATATGATTTATCTTGATGGCTGAGTTTTGGGGCTCCCCTCTAAATTCTGTGTTCCAATTAAGTGTCACACCCTTCTTCCAGCCAAGGTGTGCAGAAAAAGCTCCCTCATCACCGCAGGGACAGGCTCTGCTCTGAGTTCTTGAGATGATCGTGTGCTACTCAAGGCTAGCCTATTCCATTGTCGATCACCTAAAAGTTAGAAAAGTTGGCTCTCATCAAACCCAACCCTTGGCTTCTGGTTTTGTCTCAGAGAAGTCCATAGGGTAATTCTAATTTCCTCCTTTACATAATGGCCCTTCAACTAGTAAAAGATGGCTATTTCATCCTAGCTAAGTCTTTTCTGTTCCTGTTTAAACACTGTGCTTCTCATAGAACTTGAATTTCCAGATGATGTCAGTTACACGTAATTTTTTTTTTATGTTTCCACTAAAAATTTTTTTTTAATATTTTTTTTAAATTTATTTATTTGACAGAGATCACAAGTAGGCAGAGAGGCAGGCAGAGAGAGAGAGAGAGAGGAGGAAGCAGGCTCCCTGCCAAGCAGAGAGCCCGATGCGGGACTCGATCCCAGGACCCTGAGATCATGACCTGAGCCGAAGGCAGCAGCTTAACCCACTGAGCCACCCAGGCGCCCTCCACTAAAAATTTTGATGTCAAGATCTGAACACAAAGTCTGGCACTGCCTTGACCAATGGCTGTCATCTTCCTTTAGCCGACCACTGTGTTCCTCTGATACAGCCTAACCTGTCTTTGTTCCATGGCCTCCATACTTGTCTTTGAACTCATTTTGAGCCTACAGTCAAATAAAAACCCCATATGATTTGGTTTTTTGGGGGTGGGTTTTTTTTTTTTTGGTATGAATTTTTATTAGAGTACTGTCCTTACAGAGCAATAGAGTTTTTTTTTAAAAAAAAGATTTTGTTTTTATTTATTTGTCATAGAGAGAGCACACAGGCAGGCAGAGTGGCAGGCAGAGAGGCAGAGGGAGAAGCAGGCTCCCTGCCGTGCAGGAAGCCCGATGTGGGACTCGATCCCAGGACATGGGGAGCATGACCCAAGCCTAAGGCAGCCACTCAACCGACTGAGCCACCCAGGCGTCCCAAAGCAATAGAGTTTTAAATACAAATGCATTCTTGGTAAATTGCATCCCATTAGTAACCTTCCATTTCTTTGATCTATAGAGATCTTTTTGAATCTTTAATTCACGTGTTTAATTGCTTCGTGTCCCACTTAGGAAGTTGTAGTGGCATGCATACAGACCCATTTCATAAAACATTAGGAAATGATTTCCCTTTTTTTTTCTTTTTTGTAGTAACTCTAGCCTTCTAGTTCAACAAGCCTGCTTCTAAGTATTGTATCTTAGTGATGCTGTTCAAGCCACAGGCATGGCCATAAATGGAAACTCCTAGTTTAATTCATAGGCAATTATTTGCAGGTATAACTTCTTCATGTTGGCTTAATTGACCCTCTCCTTTCTTTATCAAAGGCAGTTTACCTGGGAAATTAATAACTGTTTACATGTGTCGCTGCTTAATCATGTGGGTGGCAATCCAGCTGCGGCTTTATGACCCTGTGCCCAGATCTTCTCAGGGTTAAAAAATAGGAAGTACAGAAGGTCATGTGTTCAGGAACATGGCTCTTTAGAAGGGTTTCTCTTTCTCATCAAGAAAATCCAATTGAAAAAAAAAAATCAACACTGGAAAAGGATATCGTAACTCACCTGAGGCAGGACCGTATAGCATCCTGGGAGGTCATCTTGATTGACAAGCTGGACTGTTTTCTCGTAGGGGTACTTCAGGAAGCAGCGCCCGAAGTCCACCTCTGAGTTAACCATGTGGAGGGTAGGTACAATACACCTGCTCAAAGGAAGGACACCATTAAAGAATTCAAAAGGATAGAGAGCTTGTTTACATATGGAGAAGGCTGAGTCCCAAGTTAAACACCATTTGTCACTGCCACAAAGTTTTTCTCTAACGACTACATTAATCATTTTCAAATCTCCTCTCCTGTTGTCCTTATCCCTTAGCCCCCAGTCACCACTTTTTAATCAAAAAAGGGCTAGAAGCAGGACTCCTTAAACAGCAGTCCTCCATGGGTAATGACTGACATTTCCATTGTTTTTCATATTTGGCCTTGTTTCCCCAAGGCGCCCCCACAGTGCAAGATCCTTAGGGTAGTGGATGGGTTTCCAAGTCAAATAGGGCCAATGCCACCAGCATGCGGTCCTAGCTAGCTGTGACACTTTGGACCAGTCAGAGTCCTCCAAGGACTAGCTACAGTCTGTACCATCTAAATTATGGTAATAATTCTAATTCCTATGCAGAACAGCTGTCTTGGAGCTGTAGGCTCAGACAGCTGCTCAACCCGGAACTGGCACGGACAGTGGTGGCAATACAGCGCCACGGTGGGGAGCACTGGCATCTGAATCAGAGCCACTATCAAATGCTGACCTTAACAAGTACAAGCTTGAGCAAGTAGCTTTCCCTCCCAGAGTCCCACTTTGCTCAGAGGTGTAATGAAGGTAATTCTAGGGACTGACATTAGCATAATGAACTCTTCTCAGAGTGTTGAGGGAAATATAGGAGGTATTGCGAATGAATAATATAGCACAGTGCCCAGAGCACTGAACGAGAGCTCACTCAGTGAGAGATGATTAACCTGTGGTAGAGGGCACAGCAAGCTGTCACTGCCTGCTCTCTGCGAGTTCTAAAAGCAATTCTTTTGTTGAGGGTCTTCAAGCAGTTCCTACAGATTACACCAAAAATAATGACATGAGAGTCTTGTTAACCTCAAGTTTGAGGTTTCGAATGGGATGGGTGTTCATTTTTAGCTAGAATGGAGTTGCCGGTTGACCTGATGACTTTCATAAAGCTAATCCTTTACTACCTGAAATAGGTAGGACTTGCAGTATTTGACTTGGGTCACAGAGTATATGGCAGGAAACTCATAGCTGCTTAAGATCCCCTGCCCCACCCCCCTTTTAAAATTCAGGATCTGCTATTGATATCAGCTGGGAAGGGGGGGCTGAGAGGAAGGAAGTATCAGAATAAACCTACACAGAAAAGAAATGAAATGCAAGACTAGGCAAAAATGTAAACCTGGGTATAGAAAGAACCAGATGAAAGTTTTTGCTATTTTTAAACAAACAAAATCATTAGGTAGGTCTTTGGAAAGAAGACTTAGTAGACCATAGCAAGGCCTTGACCTTCAAGTCCTTTACAGTACATCTTCTGCAACTCGTGAGGCCTAAACCCTAGGGATGGATGAGTTATCAAGTTTTTGCTAAGTAATTTCATGTAGATGATGGCATTTTCATACATTCCCCCTAAAGGCTCAGACCTGGACACCTGTTTGCTTTGGCAAAAGTGTGGGCCATGATTTTATTTATTTACTTAGGAGGACCTTCATCGTTGGTGTCATGCTCCAACCTTTGGAAAAGACAGTAACTTGGTCAAGGAGACACAAGTGATAAATGGCAGAGCTAGGATCTTCACCTGGCCCCAGAGCCCATTGCTGCCTGTATTAAAACACAGAGAAGGTGGGGATGGTTCTGAGGAGGTGATGTGGTTAGAGGGCCTCCTTCGGGTGGCATTGAACTCGTGATAACGGTGTCCTGAAGCAGGACTGTCTCGCTAAATGGATCTTGCACAGCAGGACTGGCAGCACTGTTCTTTCTGGGCATAACCCTGGAGTACTATATTTAAAGATAAAAATGAAAACCAGCAACTGTTTGCCTCTTTCTGGTAAAACCTTTTTAGTTATATACTGGGAAAGTCAGACCATTAGAAAGCACTATTATTCTTAACACCCGCAACACACATGCACATCCCTTCTCTTATCTCCACCAAAGGTGCAGTTGGCTGTTTCAAAGCTTTGTCATTTGAATATCAGATTCAGCCTCCTTCCCCAGGAAAGCAGAACCAAGGCAGTGTGAACCAATTGCAGGCACATTGCCTCTGGGAGAAGCAGCCCATCACTGGCGGCTCAGGGGGGCTGGGGAAGAGAGAAAGCAGGTGAGGGGGATACCTTGCAGTAATTAGGAGCGCCAGCACTTCTTCCCCGATGCCCTCCACATCCACCACCAGGGCCAGCTCGTATTTCTTCACAGTGTTGGAGCATAAGGTCACCTGGAAAGGAAAAGGTGAGAAGCGGCTCTTCTGCAAGGCCAGCCCTCCCCCTACGCAGGGGGGAAAGGAACAGAGGAGGACCACACGGGGAGTACGGCTTCTAAGTACTTTGTTATGGGATGTATGGCACTTTACATTTTTAGCGGAACAAGTTACATTTCGGGTTCAGGGCCTGCTGAGTTTTTTCAAAGGCCAGGTTAGAAACCAAATGGCTTTTGGCACAATAGGTTTGCTCATTTCTGAGAAGACTGTATCAAAGAAGTCATACACTTGCATCAGGGGAAACATTACCTGAAGGATGAGCCATATCAAACAAACTTTAATCACTCAATTTAAATTGTTCTCTATGCCTCTGGGCTCTGTCAATTATGAAAATTCAATACACCAATAAAACAGTATAGCTAAGTCTCTCTTAGAGAAAAATAAATGAACATGACCATGTCAGTTCCAGAAAATGGCATAAGGAATCAACTAGATAATTTTTTGTAATATATTTTTTTAAAGCTATACTTTAAAAAAAAAAGATTTAATTTACTTATTTGACAGAGAGAGAGAGAGTAGGCAGAGAGGCAGGCAGAGAGAGGGGGGAAGTAGGCTCCCTGCTGAGCAGAGAGCCCCATGTGGGGCTCGATCCCAGGGCCCTAAGATCATGACCTGAGCCAAAGGAAGAGGCTTTAACCCACTGAGCCACCCAGGCACCCCTAGATAATTTTCTTTTTAAGAAAAATCAAAATCTTGGGATGCCAGGGTGGCTCAGTTGGTTAAGCGTCTGCCTTCAGCTCAGATCCTGATCCCAGGGTCCTGAGATCAAGTCCTGCATTGGGCTCCTTGCTCATGGGGAGTCTGCTTCTCCTTTTGCCCACCACTCCCTCTGCTTGTGCTTGCTCTCTCTCTCTCTGACAAATAAATAAAATCTAAAAAAAAAAAAAGAAAAGAAAAATCAAAATCTCGTCTCTCTCCTTTACCCTCCGTATTCATCATTAGAGCAAAAAACAGGAAGCTCCAAATAAAGGGCTAGTCAAGGACAATATGTGCCCAGTATATATATTTTACCCTATGTTTTTATTTATTATTATGAAATTTTACATTCAGTCTGTTGAAGTCTTGTCACAATATTTAATTGCTTAAGATGATTTGTAGTGGAAGAGATACTTCTAAGTGGGGAGAATAGCTTCTGGCAGACGTGAAAGCTTTTCTACCTATAAATTATGTATGAAGGACTAATTAGAACTTTTTTCTTAGTTGCAAAGGGAATCGCTGGATGCAAATTCGAGTCTACACAGACATGGCTGAAGTATAGTTCAGGGGCAAAAGCTGAAGCTTGGAGAAAGTTTTTCCAAATATAAAAGGGAAAAGATGGAGCCATGGATTTGGAAAGGAAACTTGTCAGATTCAGGGAGAAGTAGCTGCCCCCACGTGCAGAAGGGCCTGGAGTGAGGCGGCCTTGTTTCTATCCAAGCTACGGTTAGAAGGCAGAAAAATAAGAAGTTCTGGCAGAAGGCTGCTAGATGGATGCTATGGCTCCTAAAATCTTCCAGTGCCATGTGTGAAAGGCACAAAGAAAAGGCAGGTAATGTGCAGGTGATTTGCAACAGCATTTCATCCTGAGAAAGTCACAGCTAGGAACTGCAATCATCTGAATGGTTGTGTCCTCCCTACCCCGTCCCCCACCCCCAAACAAAATTCATTATATTGAAATCCCAACCTGTAGTGTGATGGTAATTAGAAGGTGGGGACACTGAGAGTGATTAGGTCTTGAGGGTAGAGCTCTCATAGGAAAGCTCCCCCAGAGCACCCCAGCTCCTCCCACCAAGCGAGGACACAGGAAGTCAGCAGTCTGCAACCCGGAAGGGGCCCTTCACCAGAACCCTCCCATTCTGTCTCCCCGATCTCGGACATCCAGTCTCCAAACTGTGAGAAATAAATTTCTGTTGTTTATCAGCCTCTCAGACTTGAGTGTTGGTAAAATTAGCAGCCCAAGCCGACTAAGTACCACACCCCCGGAGAAGTTGTAACGATATATAATATAAATTTCATTAGGTCCATGGAGAAGCCCTTCGAAGAGCCAAAAAGTCCCAGAAAAGATTGAGGATGAATGGATCCATGGTGAGATATTATAAAACATTTTTTTAAATGTGAGGGGATAAGGCCATAGCTGAATTAAATATTCAAAGAGAAAATTACCAACCTTAGCTATGGAAATCTTACTTTTTCTTTCTCAAAAAAGATAAAATAATCTCAAGTTAGTAGCCTTCAATAATGCTAGACCCAACTATTTGGAGAAGCAAAAGTCAGTGAGGGAGGAGAGTAAAACCTTTCTCAGTCAGCTGTGAAATAATTCTGCTGGTGGCCATTACCAGAGAGCATCACACCGTGGGTCTAAATATAAACCACTGTGAGGAATATCACATCGACACTCACCATGAAGCCCAGATTTGTATTAAAAATCTGAATAAACTGGGTTATCATCTGGGGCACAAATCTGGACCTATAGTGGTATAAACGATTAGATTCCAAAGGAAAGTAGGACTTAATTATCAATGAATTCTTAAATCTTTTACTATTTGTACCCATGAGTGGTTGTACTACAGATCGCTAGAATCCATTGTTCTGGTGAGGGCAGTGTATCTAGATTGATGGAAATCCACTAGGGCAGTGTCAGTTCTTTTCGCCCAATATATTTGTATCTGGTTTCTTTGGCCCCAGTAGTTTATTGCCTTAAGGGCCCACCTTTCCACATGAATTAGGGTCACTGCCTCCCACTGATGGTGGGCATGTAAAGCACACCTAGCTGTGGCCCTAAGAAATATTTGAGAGTTTGGCTCCTTGCCCATATGTGCTGGAAGGTTGTGCACTTTACCCTGATAGCGGCAAATCCTTGGGGGCGAATGGTGCCACTGCTGGGAGTGATGGTGAATTCTTTTGGTTGCATTATGCGTATTTCGTCCTTGTTCCAAGACGGCATTTTGTAGTCTGAATACTGGCAACTTGAAATGCTTTTATGGCCATCACCATCCCCAGGGATACGCAGTTTGAAGGTCATGGGGACCAAGGAGGTATTATTGAGGGAACATATCAAGGTATGAGGGAAGCCTGGAAAACAAAATGTGAGGTAAGAAGTAAGAGCCCCACTATAGCCTCCCTTGAACTTCAACCTTGGCTAGCACTGTCAAAACTCTCAAATGTCTATGCAGCTCATTGCAACTTGCTTAACTCCACCTCCCACTGACAGTCTTCAGTCTTCAGTCTTTCAGACATGAAACTATGCCTTGATGTCCATCCAGGTCCCTCTCAGAAGCAGCCTCTTATTACCTGTGTGGTGACTTGCCCTCCAAAAGTATATTTTGCATTTAATTTTTGCATAGAATATAGATTTTTTTAAAGAAACTGAATCATATTTGCTCTTTTTATTTGCCCGTGTGTTAAAGGAGAAGCCTGTGTGGTTTTCCCCGCTGTGTCCCCGCTGTGTGACCTAGAGCCTGCCAAGACATTATATAACTCATCCTGGACCTGTCAGAGGCTCACGCACTCAGGGTCGATGACAAAAAATCGAATAATAGCCTCTCCTGAGAGAGACTTTACAAACCGCGTTGGAGCCAGCCAGAGACTGCCATCTCGGCTTTTACCTCCCTTAGACAAAGCTACTTTGTCATGTTAAGTCGAGCCGTCCTACATTTAGTTCTGGGAGACTCCTGGCCCTTTTCTAAGAGATATGGATCCTCCTTGTCTGGCAAGCTATAAACTGAGCTCTAATTTTGGACTCCTGAGGTGGCCACTGTATCTGCCACCACTTTCAGAATGAAACGAGAACAAATACGCATATTTCTACTAGATGCCAACACTATTCTTTCCACCTTGAACCCTACTGCAGTAAAACACAGCTGGTCTCGGGACTAGTTCCTACGTCACTGCAGGGGGTATTGTGACCACATCTGCTTCTCCAGGTCCCCATGACTGAGCCTTTCTCGACACATCAGGGCTGCTGGATGAAACACGTTTCTATCTCCTTTGTGATACCATCTGACAATCTACTTGGAAGAGATCTGTTATGGAAAAAGAATTGCCTGATTAAGTGGACTTGAAGGGTTCTCTTGGCAATTCCAGGGGAACTGCTCCAAAGTCAGTTTCACAGTCAGGTATTGCTGCATTCAACTCCTGAGCTCTCCCAGCAAGGATTCTTACAATTATAGATGCCTCACCCTTAGTCCACCTGACCATTTAAGGGAGAAGCACTCTTACAATGTCAGGTGTGCTCTGGAAATAGTTTGTGTAAGGTTTTAGATGGGTCCTTCCAAACAACCGGCTCAGACTATTTCCCTGAAACTAAAAGTTTTTTCCGAGAATAAAGCCAGTTATAACCTTCTAGCTAGAACAATTCCTTGCATAACTATCTGTAGACCCCACACTGCTTGTTAAGGAGACGAAAGAAGGGATGTTATTTTATTAAAGACTGCAGGCTCATTATGAATACAAGTGCTACCCCCTGGGCTTCTGCTTGCACCAACTCTTAATACTATAGGGTGTAGGGCTTTCCTCATGCTTTCTATGATTTTTTTCTGCTAACCTTTGTAAGACTTTCTATAATCATTGCAATTAAGAGTCTAAGAGACAATTACAATTAATTTACAGCCTACTTTATACCCTCCTAAAGTCAACTTAAATATATATTTTTTAAGATTTTATTTGTTTGACAGAGAGAGATAGAGAGATCACAAGTAGGCAGAGAGGCAGGCAGAGAGAGGGGGGAAGCAGGGTCCCTGCTGAGCAGAGAGCCTGATGCGGGCTCGATCCCAGGACCCTGAGATCATGACCTGAGCCGAAGGCAGAGGCTTAACCCACTGGGCCACCCGGGCACCCCTAAATATTTCTTTTTGAGTGAAATATGACCAGTTCATACCTGGACCATGGAAGATAACTACCATGTTGCTTTTTAAAAATCCCTATATTTATCCCAGCAAATTTGTCCTCAGACGTTAATTTCTCAGACCAAATTATCCAATGGTCAGATCCACTGAGTACCTGAACCCTTCTAAACTCCTTATTCTCATTTAACATGTTCTTGTAGCTCCTGAAAAATAGTGAGTGTACAGATACAGACCCGGCCCCTTTGGGCCTATCATCTGGCATCAGCTGTTACTCTTTGATGAATCTGAGGATTTATCAAAGCTTCAATGTTCCTTCAGGGACAATCACCACCCAAATTCTATAATCTGATTCTCTCATGCTACTGTAGCTTCAGTCAATGTAATTATTAGATATGTCCTCTAACACCCAATCCTACCATTAAAATATTTATAGCCATACTTTAAACATTTCAGATGCCAACCAACAGAACTAAGACCTCTCGTTTACTTCAATATATTAATAATGGTCTAACACGATCAATCTCAACAGGCCCTGATACCAAATCTAGAATCTTTGTCTCTAAGCAAATAAAGGCCCTGTCTCTAACACTAACCTATAACAGACACCTCTTCAAGCATGGGCCTGAGTGCCAATATAGGGACAATATTACCAACTCTAGTTAGCTCAATGTACTAGCCAACACTCCAAGCCTCTGCAAACCTTGTTTACTCCATCCAATATGCCAGTCATCTTGGAAGAAAACTCTTCCAGTCCCTGGCTCATTCCTGTAACAGTTAATTTCTCTTGCATCTGGAACTCTATGCACCTTTATTATTCTTTCATCCCTGAGCCAATAACATGTTTATCTTTGCCCCATCAAAGCACTAATTGCACACGTGAGATAGTAATCAGGATGGATGAAACATCATGGATGATGTTTCTTTGTGATGGGAGGCCAATCTTTCTAGAGAAATAAATAATGATACTTTCAGTAGGAGTCATGAGAGAGCTCTAGTTCCAACTTCAGGACTTAAAAATATTATCATAAAATAATTTTGAAATTTGTATCATAAAATTATCTCTGACTTTGGCTTTTAGGCTGCAGAATCCAAAAGCACAGCCATGTAGCTTGAATTAACTGGCCTAATTGGCTTTGAAAATGTAATAGCCCTAGATGTCCTGTTGGCAAGCAAAAACATATGTTTTTGATAACATTTTCTGCCACACTGCAGAGAAGATTAAGGAATCTATATCCAGATTAAAAGAAATGAGACTTGAATTTTGAAGGTGGACTTAGGAAGGATAAGTTTTCCTATCTCAGCCCTGAGGAATCTTGGGTCATGGGTCTGCAGTGTCTTCCCACCTCTTGCCTAGCTGCCTTATCACCAAATGGCCCAATAAGATGTCGTACAACAAAAGAAAAATAAGCTGTTCATAATTTTCACCTAAGCTAGTTACCAAAACTTCTAGCTGGACCAACCATGAGAAATAGCTATTGATTATTATCTCTATAGCTCAAGGAAACAATGAATTAATTGCCCAATAATGGCCTTTCTTGTATACTTAGGGATAACAACAGATCAAATGGAAGACATTAATGGGGGAATAAAAACCTACCTAGCTTTAGAGCATGCATACATGGTTTTATCCACTCTGTCAGCCAGAGCTTGCCAATATCAAATACAGCATTTTGAATAAATCAGTGGCATCTTAGGCACACACATACACTTCCTGTTTGCCATATTTTGTTGACATGTACTATTAGGGGCTTAGGTGCTTTTTAAATTTTAGACTCAATTATTCTTGGGGCTCAAAAATTGGCTTATCATTGGTATAGTATTGACATTAACCTTTCAGCGGTGAACAGTAAGACAGCTTCTAGACAATGAATCAGAATGAGATTCCTTGGAATGACTGAAGTGCTTATTTAGATTCTGCTTTCTGCCTCCAAGGCAATATGTAAGTGGGCACATTTTCCAAATATTCCGTGTTAGAGTTCATATTTAAATGCCTGTGGAAGGACATGACGCTGTCATGCATCAGTTACCCACACCTCTCTATGGACTCAGGTGAGCTGTTTGGAGGATAACTGCATAGATCTTTGGGTAAGTAATTCACCTCTTATTGTGGATCAGCCACAATTACCCTTGAGAGAGTATGTCTGTCATAGTTGGCCATCAGACAATTTTCAAGTTGTAGGTCACTTTTACTTCCCTTCAAAAACTCTATGACTTAAAATGCATAATAAATTTGTAAAAGTTTCTCCAGCCATTTTCATATTCTATAGTAATTAAGAGACATTAAACTCCATTTATACAGATTTTCTTACATGTTAGGAAATGTTAAGTGTTAAAGCAACTGATAAAGGAATTATGAATCAGCTTTTTGTAAAGAAAAGATACATTGTGAAGAAAAATTTTCCCCCAAGTAGATGGGCCTACTTGAGACAAAAGAAATGAAAGTCAAAATGGAGGAAACAAAAGAAAAATGGAAAGGACTGTGGAGTATGGATTCAGACTAGGGTTTCTCAGCCTTTTCTAAATTATTATCACCTCCTCAAAGAACCACTGTGATGAATTAATTTTTCATGAAATCAATTCATTGAACATAATTTAAGTTAGATTAATTTCTCCCTAATGAGAATATTAAATACTAAGGAATAAGATTCTGTTGGATAGGACTGAACTTTGGAGGACCATAAACATTGATTAGATCTATGCTTTTTTAAAAAAAAAAAAACCCCAAACAAACAATGTTTACCCCTTTGGGGCAACAGCACCCCATTCACTGTGCATGATTTAGATCTCATTTGAAGTACTCATTCTGCCACTGCTGTGTGACCATGGTAAGTTATTTAACTGTTCAAATGCTCAGTTCTTCCAGCTCCAAAATGGGGATCCTAAATAACATCTCCTCAAAGGACTGCCAAAAGGTTTAAATGTAGTACTATATGTAATTCACTTAGCAGTGATTAGAATATAAGATGGAGCCAATAAATGGAAACTTTCACTGCTAATGCTGTGATTTTTTATTGGAAATGCTGAGACAGGAAGAAATGACTCAGGGAAGTAACTGAGCAAGAAGACAACACAAAAATACAGACGTCTTCCATTTGGAGTGATAGAATACCTGAGTCAAACCACCACTGAATTCACTTGAAACTTGAGAGCATCTCTGTGCACAGGTTGCTGTGTAGCCAGACTGGCAAATCAGAATCTGAACATAAATAGAGTGTTCAGGGGACGCCTGGGTGGTGCAGTTAGTTGAGCATCTGCCTCTTGCTTTTGGCCCAGGTCATGATCTCAGGGTCATGAGATCGAGCTGGGCACTGGGCTCCCTGATCAGTGTGCAGTCTGCTTGAGAACCTTTCCATCTCCCTCTACTCCTCCCATTTGTGCTCTCTCGCTCTCTCTCTAGAATTAAAAAAAAAAAAAAATTCTGATGGTAGATAGGTAGATAGAGTGTTCAGAACATTCAGATAGGAGTGTGAAGTCTAAGGCTTTCCATTTTTCCACTGCTGGAAGAGCCTGGGCGACCACAGCCTGAAAGCTCTTAATGCCTGGAACATGGTTATAGCTTCTACATATAAATGGAAATGACATCAAAATGCACTGCTGCAGAGAAAGGAGAGAACATTCCTAGACCCTTTAGCTGCTACTTATTAAAAAAATGGTAGGAGAGGTTCTTTGTAAACCTTCCTCCTTCCATGTAGAAGGAAAACTAATTCCACTCAATTTTTAACTTCAAATGGAAAAACACTCACCAAAGGAAACATCACCAAAGTGCAGAGCAGGAACGTTAAAATGGAAGGTAGGTCCAATGACGCAGCCTCTGGAAGTAGAAATACAAATTAGGAGAGTGGATAGGGAGTCCAGTTAATTCAGAGTAGCAGTCATGAAGATGGTTAAGATGGTTAAGTCCAAAAACTGTAAAATGGCATTAAATCAAGTACAGAATCTAGCACTTAAAGAAACTTTGAGATGATGGTCTATCACAGTGGTTCTTAGAGTTCTTTTTCAAGACTTGAACCACTGGGTTTTAGCAAATGTTGCTGTGGTTAACTTATCACCAAATTCCTACCAATGAATGAGGCAGAGCAGACACCGCACCAAACCAAAGGCACAGAATATTAATGTGGATAAGATACATATCATAGCTCTATCATGCTCTATCCCTCAACCCCTGCCCTAAGCAACCACAAATCTATTCTCATTTCTTTCTTTGGTTCTGTTAGTTTATCCTTCACATATCTGGGGGCTCTGCTGTTCGGTGCATATATGTTTATATTTGTTATATTTCCTTAATGGCTTAACTCTTTTGTTACTGTAAAATGTTCTTTGTCTCATGTAACAATTTTTTATTTTAAAGTCTATTTTGTCTGATATAAGTACAGCTTCCTTTTGGTTACTGTTTGCCTAGTATATCTTTTCCCATCCCTTTTAGTTTCAACTTATTCATATTTTTGGATCTAAATATAGTTTAATTGTGTTTTGTGGGTTTTTAAAAAACCCATTCTGCTGATCTCTGCCTTTAATTGAAGTGTTAAATATTTAATATAATTATTAATATACATTTAATATAATTTATTTAATATATAATTACATTTAATATAATTATTGATAAAGTAAGATTCATGTATTATACTTTACTCCTTGTTTTTTATATGTCTTAATGCCATCTCATTCCTCTTTTTCTCCATTATTGCCTTTCTTTATGTTAAATGGTTATTTTCTTAGTTTAGCCTTTCAATTCCCTTGTCATTTCACTATGTTTTTTAGTCAGTCTGGGAATTTTGAGAGAATGGGAAATCACATCCTGAATTTGGAAAATTTATTCAGAGCCAAAGGTTAAGACAGTAGGATTCATGCAAGAGGAATGTCTAACAAACTCAAATTCGCCAGTCACTGTACCTAATATACAACCTTGCATGTAGGAGGTACTCAAGAAAAGTTGGAGTGAAGGGATGCCTGGGTGGCTCAGTTGGTTAAGTGACTGCCTTCAGCTCAGGTCTGATCCTGGAGTCCTGGGATCAAGCCCCACATCAGGCTCCCAGCTCAGTGGGCAGTCTGCTTCTCTCTCTGACCCTACACTGTCTCATGCTGTCTCTCATTCTCTCTCTTTCAAATAAGTAAGTAAAATCTCTAGAAAAAAAAAGTTTAAGTGAATATCCAAAATATACATGTATTCCTAATGGAGTTGCAATGTGTATGTATGTGGGTCAATAAATGCAGTATTAATTATTAGGCTGCACTTAATTAGAGAGCAGACACTTGAAACTGGGATGGGTTTTCTTATTCAACCTGAAGGACAACTGGTCTGTCTTGGCAAGTATTTTCCTTTTTCCTACATGAAAAGTAAACTAATGGTTATTTTATACTATATTATTATATATATTATTCTTACCCTCAAATAGGGTGATTGTTTTTTTTATCTTAAATATTTGTAAGAGCAGAGTTTTAAGGTTTTGTCTTCCCCATTTTGGATGGAGGCCCATCAATGATGCTGGATGTTGTGGAGGATACTCAAGAGGCTGAGTGATACCTCTTGAAGTCAGGAAGTTGGAGGACCTTATTCAGTTGGGACTTTGAAGAGCTGATCTCCTGGAGCTTACTGAGGACTCTCGAGGATCAGACAATCTCTGAAAGGGAGACAGAGGTTGCATTTGCAGGTTTACTCTCCCTGCTTCTCCAGATAACCACCTCCATTGCTTGTCATGAAATGTGAATTGTTATTGAGGTGGGAGGTGACCAAGAGCTCACATAATGTGAAAAATACTCCTGCCCTCCTCATGTTCTTTTTATCACTGAAGGATGTTCACCGTGGGCCAGGATGAACATGGTGCATCTTCTTGAAGAGTAAATGTTATTCAAATACTTAGAAAGCAACACTGATTTTTTTCCCAATCATCACAAACAGATGTATTATGGAAGAAAATATAAATGCCTTCTGAATGGTTCAGATAAGTCTTGAGACTTTAAAAAAAAAATAGTTTATGATTGCGCCAGGCTCTCTCAACCTGAGTAGCTTAAACAACAAAAATTTATTTCCTCATAGTTCTATGGGCTGGAAGTCCAAAATCAATGTGGCAGCAGGGTTAGCTTCTTCTGAGGGATCCCTCCTCAGCTTGCAGATGGCCATCTTCTCTTTATGTCTTTATAGGGTGTTTTCCTATCTGTGTGCCTATTCTTAAAAGGACAGCAGTCACATTGTATTAAAGCCCACCCACATGACTCCATGTTTCCTTAATTCTTTAAAAGCCCTATCTCTAAGTACAGTCCCATTCTTAAGTATTGGGCATCAGAATTTCAATATAGGAATTTGGGAAGACACAATTCACTCCATAACAGGGACACTTAGGTGGAAGAATTGAAAGAAGTGGCAATAACCTTTAAGCTTCTCTCGAGATTTTGACTTTCCAGTAGATATTCTGAGACCAACAAATTTTCCTAGGATTCTTCTGATCGTCTAAGTTATCCTCAGACCCTGAGGGAGACCTACAAGTAACCATAATAAGAGATAATGCCATCCTAATTAACACCTGTTGCTATGAAAATCCAAATAGGATCTGCAATGTATTCTGAAGACATGATCTTTCTAAGCACTGGGAACCAAAGTTGTAGACCTGCCCAATGGGTTGGTCATAGAGTACTTTTTTTTAAACCCCAAGGGCAAACTCTGCTATTAATGATTTTCAATTATCACAAATAGCTGGAGAAGCCATCAAAGGACTTCTAGCACAAGAGCTGCAAGTCTAGCCTTGGATGACTGATGCTCTAAGTAGACTCTTTTACAATATCTGGAGGTATTATAGGTATGATATGAAATTTATAGATAGATATATAGATATATAGATATATAGATAGATATGAAATTTAAATTTTTTCCTTAAAATAAAAATGGAAGATGAAAGTTTAGAGAAATGGGGTTAATAGCTAAAGCCTGGTCCAGAAGATAATTTTATCTAGATGTGATTATAATGATTTTTTCCCCCTGAATATCCTACAACAGAGAATAACTGGAAACTAGCTTAAAGTTTTAAGTCCTTATTTTATAAAGCTGTAGTTTGTAGAAAAACTAAATCCTCAAAAGCTTCTTTATCCACATTACAATAATAAGCTACAAATGCTCAATATGTAAATGCCAGTGGAAATTTAAAACATTCCATTATTTTGATGTGTTCCTACCAACAAAGACAATTATGGACATCCAAGACATGAAGTGGTATTGAAGTTTAAGAAAGCAGTAGATAAAAGCTTAGAATAGGTTAGAGACAATGGCAACCTCTGAACCTTCTCAAATTCTTGATTAAGAACACAGGTAGACAAATCCCAATTGCCTATTACTATCTTATTTATATGATTTGAGAAATTATAGCACATGAAATACTTCTGGGGAGCCTCAGCGATTGGGTACAAGGAACAAGAGTACAGAAATTATTTTTGCCAAATTTATTTTGTACATATAAGAGGGTCTATGTAAATTAAGAACACATAGATCTAGGTATTTTGTTCTTTTCATAGTAAATTTGTAGTGGCCGTATACCACACTAGCAACAATTTTCACATTTTTCTAATTCAGAAAGGTTTTCTTATATTAGGGGAAAATTATTTATTTTAATATATAAAAATCACTGTAAAAATCACTTTCATAAAAAATGGAGTGCATGTAAATTTTTATCAAAAATAAACAGGTGAATGTGGAAAAAAAATCCACATTAATTATAGATAATTAATATTAGTTATAGATAATATCTTACCTAATGGTCAATTTCACAGGCTCAGGGGAACCATTGACATTGATCAGGAACACTTCTTCAAAGTGCCCCAAAATGGCAGAACTGAAAGAGATCTGGACCGCCTGGACTCCATTTGGTTCGATGATGCCTTCCCTGGGGCTGAAAACAAAGCAGGTCCCCAAAGCTGAAGTTGGAGGGATCACGTTGAAGAGGGCGTCAATGCTGCCTTTGTTGGATAGTATTGCCTATATCAATAAAAAGTCAAGAAGGCAAAGACAGAGCATGGACATCTGATTTATTTTCATATTAACATGTAGCTGTTTAATACCAACACAGAGAGAGCTGCAGGAATTAAAGCCAGAGAAGAACTCCAGGGGAGAAATGAACAGTCTTCTGCCTTGAAGGTCTGAAGATAAGAAACCCAATGAAGAAGTAATTTTGTGTTTTTATTATCCTCTTTGTAACAGAGTTGTCGCATGTACTATAGTCATGTTATAAATACTGATTGTAATTACATCTACTGAAAAGGATCCCTAAAATGCCTTTTTCTGATTCTCTGTAGGGTAACTGAGGAAAGGTGGGTAAGAACTACCTACCCCCGTGTTCTTAGTGTAGCCTGGAAAATGTGAACGAGACATCGCTGTGGATTCCAGAGGACAAGGATTCTCTTTGTTGTGCTATTAGATTTCATTCAACTGGGATACTGTCACTTCAAACTCTATTGCATGGATACAACTCTATTGTTCTGTGACACTTGTGTAAGCAACTGTTTTACTACAGAAAAGTTTCATTTCTATATACCACAAGCCCGTATTTGCTAGGTGTGTGTATGTAAAAAGCTCATGCCTGGCATTCAGAGTTGTCCACACCTGGCTCAGTCCATCGCCCCTGCTCCTATCTTCCAAGGGACCTGTCTGATGAGCCTGTGCTGTAACCACAAAGCTCTGTTCCTGGGCTTCTAAGACAGTCCCTATCTCTTGCCAGTGCTCACACCTGAACAGGTGAACAGCATGTTCTTCTGCTTACATATTGCCTTCGACCTATACTCAAAGCACCAAGGAGAAAAAGCACAGGAGATCAGGAAGAAAGGTACAGAAAGGTATGCAGGGCAATGTTAGGAACCTAGAAGAAGCGAAGGGAGGAGAATTTCCAGAAGGGGTTGAATGCGGGCAGAGCTGAAGGGGAACAAACTCAGAGAATGTCACAGATTTTTGATTTTTAATTAAAAGCCATCCCTGCCCTTGAAGAAGAAAGGAACTCCAGTGGAGTGTAACTGCAGAACCCAGACTCCAAATATTCAGGGAGTGAGTGGGTACGGAGGAAATAGTGGTTGATTATTTGAGATTCCTGTTTGGAGCGAGAGTGGGGGTGGCAAAGTTGCGGCGAGTATGGCGGAGGAGACCCAGGATATTTATACTAAACGGGATAATGCATGCTCAGTCCCTGGTCCCCATGTTTGTTGAAGAAAGAGAAGGGGGCTAGGTAGCCCAGGGAGTGGGGTCTGGGTCGATGTGGGGTGTCCCCCAGCTCAGGTTGCCTGCTGAGAAGCAAAGAAGGAGGAATCAAGAGCTTGTGTAGAACAGAGTCAGGGGCCTTCACAGAGGAAAACCACCACTTCTTCCCAGAGGAGAAGGATGATGTGCCAAAAGAGATCTATAACTAATTGCTGCTTGATATTTTATTCATCTTTTTACATTCATTTTCCATCTCCCTCACTCAGTTTTAAGTTCCCTGGTCATAGAATTCATGCTTCACCCTTCATTCCTTTTAAGCAAACCATGTAGAAAGTGATTATGGCCAGGGACTCAGGAGCCAAATTGCCTGGGCTCAAATCCCAGCTCTCCCATTGGCTTCCTAGCTGCGTGACCTTGGGAAACCTGCTTTGTTTCTCTGTGCCCCAGTGTTTCCATCTGCAAAGTGTAAGTACCACCAACTTCTCAGATTGCTGTGAAGATGAAACTAATTTATGTAATTCTTAGATGAGGATGCCTCCCCAAGAGTGCTCATCAACACCAGTGATTGCTATCTCTATTCTCAGCACCACACAGAACAGGTTTGAAATTTGCCTGTGCTTAAGAAGAGACTGCAACATGTTAGTGGGAACTTCAAGGCAACTCAAAGAGATTAGTGGTAGTTCAAAGGGAATTCCATTCAAAGGGAATTGTTTTTCCCTCTACGGGGATGCACAGATTGCATTTTTATTTTTTTGGTTTATCTGGATTTTGTTTAAGGCACCAGGTCTGCCAACTTTGAGAACATGCATGTCATTCCTCTCCCCCTGGGAAGGGAGCATCTTCATGTGTATGAAGAATCCAGCAAGTCATTTGGGATGAAATTCTGAGACCTTTTGATTACCGTACCTTTGCAGTGCAACAACTTGGGGAGGAGAAAATTTTATAGTAGAGTTTCACCTTGTTTTTTTTCTAATTACACTGGGGAAGAGTGTACACTCTTGGAGCTGTGGTTTACTTTTTACGTGTTTGCTAAGCTCAGCAATGACTAAGGGCAATAGGTAGTTATTCAAATTTGTCTCAAGTAGGTAACATAATAAATGGAAAGAGAGATGCAATGAAGCATCAGCACTAAATACGCAGAGAGTGCAAAATACTCCTGTTGGAAGCACCTTACCATGTCCTTCTCTGCCAACGTGCAGCCCTCCAAACTGTCCGATCTGATGCAGCACCTCATCTAACACTTATTTAGTTGTCTGTGATTTACTTTACTGGTCAAATCTAGGAGGGTGAGAAGTGGTGGCCTCAAATGCCCTTCGGTTAAATTTGAAAGAAATTATTATTATGCTCAGGGAAAACTTATCCATTTTGCATCAGAACTAAAGGTCCTTTTCTGATGTGGCATCCACAAGACACAGTCTGTGAGATGTAAGGGAAATTCACATTGGATAAATTACGGACGGAATGTGAATTTCGTAAGAAGCGATGCACATGTTTTTCCTCCCAAAGTGACCCTTTTTTCAAAATGCAAAAGACAATGCAACAGAGCAGCTGTGCCATTTTTCAGGGCCTGATAGTCATGAGACCGTGTTCTTCATTGAAATCGTGCTCCATGGGTCTTCCATCTCATTACGACATTCACATCTCTATTTACCTTCCACGCTGCCCCATCTAAGCCACAGCTACTTTAGTGGATGTGGGGATAAAGGACACAGTAGGAAGCTCCCAGCAGCAGCCCTCTTGTTGTCTTCCCCTGCCAAGGTTAGGCCGGGCTAAGTTGAGCTGGGCAGAGCTGAGCTGGCTGCAGGCTGGATTTGCTTATGGTGAGACCGCCCGGACTGAAAGGGGATCAAAAAACCGTCTCTTCCCAGGATACAGGGCCTTAGTAACCCCGTGCTCACTCACATTTACTAGCTCAATGACTTTGCCGAGTTACCTAACAGACATGGGAGGGTCAGGGTTGCCCTTCACTGAACCCACTTCCTCTCTCTCCTGCGCTCCCAATGAGAAACTGCATTTCCCAGATACTTGGGCAGCGATGCACAGCTGATGGGACGCTCACAGACCGGCGTGGGCCACCGACAGGGCCAACTGCTATGAAAGATCTTCCCGATAGCTCTCTCCGTGCTCTTTCCCCTCCCACCGGCGTGACACATGTGAGTCTGCAATCTTGCAGGCCACAGGGGGCGGGGGGAGGTGGTGCCAGAGCTCCGGGCAGGAAGGAGCCTGGGGCCAGATGCCCCGCAGGCAGAGGGCTGTCAGCTGACAGGTGACCTCGCCCGAGACTTTACGTAAGCAGGGAAATAGGCTTGTCACGTCGCAGAGAGTATGGGTCTTTGTATTTGTTACAGAATCTAGCATTACCTTAACTGGCAAAACTTCTCTAAGTGCCAGGGAACTGTCATTGCCCCTACCCCCTAGGGTTTAGTGAGGGCCAAGCCAACTACTGAATGTAAAAGTACTGGTATTGCGCTCAGCCTACATGAAGGGTGATGCTGCTGATGGTATGAACCACTCGCTGCCTCTTCTTGTTCAGTGTAGAGCAGGGACAATAAAACCTACCTTCACACTTTTGTAAGGACTGGAAGCTAAACACATGGAGACAGACGTGCACACACGAGAAAGCATGGACCCTGACACCTATTTCCCTCTCATTAAGTAACTGCTTTCATTACTACCTTTAGAGAAATACAAATATTTAAAGTTTAGGAATCAAAGGTTACAATTTGATTAAAAAAAAAAAAAGTACCCAAGATACAAAGTTAGTGGTGAAGTGACAGTGAAGTAACTTTGATTCTGAAGAACCCGTGAGTACATCTTGTAAAAGGATCATTTTCTATCTGATTGGAAAGACAAAGCAGGGAAATTTCTAAAAGAAAGTTCCAGAAAGTACAAGGACTGGTTTTAAATCATGGATTGGAGACTAGTCCATTCAGAGAAAACACTGAAGTGTGAACACAGCTATCCTCATTAGGACCTTCTGGAAAATGTGAACATTTCTCTCTCCTCTGGTCTGTAGGATTTATGTTGTCAGAGAACATAAAAGGATGGGAAAAGATTATGATTTTCCCCTTTGCAATCCACAAGATGATGTGGATAAAACCAATTAAAGTATGACTTCATTGCCTTGAGGAAATTTAGAGGGGAGACCTTAAACATGGCCAGGGAGACAAGGAAGAGCCAGATCATTCCAGAGTCCAAGAATGAGTAATGGCAAATGGGTGTGATGGTGCACATTTTCTGTCAAAGCACACATACACAAAATAAAGTAAACCTAAAAAGCTAAGTACTGTTTCACTCTTAGTGAACAATTCTAGTGCTTACCTCATAACAATGCACAGATCCAATAAAAACTTTTCCAATGTCCAGCATTTCGAAGTTGAAGTGAATCTTTGGTCCCATTCCTTCCCCTCTGATTCGGAGGGGCAGACGGATCTCTCGGCCTATAAAAACAATTCAGACTTTATTACCCTGAAGGATGCTTCATTACCCCCAACACAACATGTTGCCAATGTAAGCGATCAACAGTACTGCACTGGACCCAGGGAACTCCAATTTAACCAATGCCAAGGATTTAGCTTATCTTTCAGTAACAAGAATACTGGTATTTTTTTTATTTTTAGGGAGCAGCTTATATTCTAATTTAGGCTCATATTTTAGCAGGAAAAAAAAATTTTAAATTTAACCCAGTATTAATGGTAATCTTAAGTTTCTTATTTTTTTTTAAAAAAAAGTAGTTTTTCTATAAGTTGAATTTCCTATCTTACTCTACACACCAAAGTTGTGTTTCATAGAAATTTTCCTGTAACCATTATGTCCCCCTCAATGCTACCTAGTATTTTTCTTAACAAATCAAGAATCTATAGTTCACATACACATGCATATATGTATATACCTAACCATCCATACAGCATTTAAGTCTCTATTGTCTGGAGCAAAGAAGCAAATAAATCCATTATATTTTTCAAAAAAAAAAAAGTAATTTCTCTAAATTAGAGAAGGGTGACCTCTGACTGATGCTTCTTAAAAAATAAGAATCACCTTAGGGCTCCAAAGGACATTGTTCTCACTGATTTCCCTAGATTTAGGAAGACCAGAGTATTAAGGGATCTGGGTCTAGGAGTCTTACCTGACCCTTATTTTGCAGACTTTCTTTCAGTAGAGGTAATACGATCCACTGAACAATATCTGTAATTGCACATGCACAGTGGACCCAGGGCACACAGAAAGCACAACCTTTAAAGTATTGATTGGTTTTGTTTCCTTTTTAAAAATGGGCATTTATTCATTTGATAATACATGGTCTTTATAATAACATTATAAAGAAAGTGGAAAATTCTCACATAGTTCCACTACCCAAAGATCACTATTAGTATTTTCAGCAGTTTTATTATGATGTTCTCAGGTGTGGTTTGCATGTATCCTTCTTGGGCTTTGTAGCGCTTCTTGAATCTATAGATGAATGCCATTCATCAGTTTTTGGAAAATGTTCAATCATTACATCTTCAAATATTGCCTAAGCTCCATTTTCCCACTTCTTTTCATCCAGATAGATAAAATTTTGCTACATCCTCTTCAGCTCTGATGCTCTTTTCTATATTTTGTCTCTGTATGCTTCAGTATGGGTATTTTCTTTAGAATTATTTAATTTCCAGTTTATAAAATTTATCTCTGGCTGTACCTAATGGTCTATTCAATTCTATTAAGTTCTTAATTTGTCATTATAACTTTTCAGTTCCAGACTTCCCATTAGATTTTTTAGAGTTTCCAGGCCTCTTCTCAATCATTTTTAAAAAAGAACACTGAAAATCTTTTTGACATACACACACAAAATATGCCAAATAGTTCTACTTTCTGGCTCTCTATGGCATTTCTATTGTTTATCTTGGTGTTCTATCAGACTGTGTTGTCTCCTGATATGCGTGGTTATTTTTGACTGAGTGCTGGTCAGCGTATATAATGATGGAGTGGTCATTTGAAGCCCTGAAAAGATATTATCTTCCTCTAGCTTCTGGCTGGTATCTAGGGAGCATTAGAATTTTCTAATCTTACCACTCTCAGCTAAGATTCTGGCAGAGAATTAATCCCTGTACCAAGTCATTTGAGTAACTAGCTTTTCGATTTTTCCAAGAAGGGTATATAGCTAGTACTATCTGGCCTAGATATAAAGGAGATGTTAATTCCTCATATACAACTGATGCCTTAGAACATTAGAGATTATCTCCTGGAATCCCAGTGAAGAAGAACTGTTGTAATCAAATTGATAACTGAAGAAGAAACCGAAGCTGAGCTTCAGGCATTGTGAGGATCGGTACATTTCCAGTCCTCACTTCCCTGGGTCCCATCCTGCAGTTTAGGAGGTTACTAGAGCCCTTTCTCCTTGGGCATCCCATGAAATCCTACGTTTCTTCCCTAACTCTACTGAACTTCATCTTCGCTGTGATATCTACCAAAAAGGTGGGATTGCTGAGGATAAAGTGACCCCCACAGTCTGATTGTCTTGGTTTCCTTCTTCTCTTGGGTCTTAGCCCTGTAATTCTCACTGTAGTGGTAGTTCTCTTTTTGCCTTCAAAAAAAGGCTTTGAAAATATTTTGCCTTGTTCTTCTACTTGTTTTTAGAGGGAGATGGGGGAGGGAAGAGAGAAACCAAATTGTCTAGCCCACCATTAATGGAAATAGAATTGCCAGAACAAAGAGATGCACATTTAACATTTTGATAGTTATGGCCATATTGCCCTCCAGAATGGGTGTAGGAATTTGTACACCAACACCAACAGTATTTAAAGATTTCTATCTCTCCATACCCTCCCTGACAGTGGGTATATTGCCATTTTTGAAAGTCTTTGATAATTTGATAGATTATCCTTAAATTTACACCATTTAAAGCTCTTTAAGCAAAAATAATATATTTGCTCTGTGTGTAACATTTTGACACTAAAAAGACTCTGATGATCGGTTGGATGTAATGTTTAGTATGACAGCAAGTGTGCTTTCAACAACCAAATCATATTTCTAACTTACAATATCATCAATATAATGCCTTGTATCACTTCATGTTCCAGTCTTTTGTTGCTACTTAACTAATGCTCTCTATGCCTGTCTTTTTAGTCAGGAGTTAACTGTCTCTGTGTCCCCTCTAGTGCATGACAACACAGTGATCATTAGGCAACTGTTTCTTTGATTATAAGAAACAAGAGCAATCTTAGCAATACTTGGGACAGCTGATTCATTCAAAGAGTTCCCCCAATCCATCTGATCCCTGGAAAACAGATCCTTCTCTGAAGATGAGGTGTTTGTGCTGACAATCCTCTAAAATATAAGTAAAATTTTCAGAGGCCCTCATCAACTTCATCTATTATTTTAGAGTTCTAATCTACTGGCAATGATTTGTAATCCTTGGTCAAGAGAAAAGTATTTTGACAGGGATCCAACTTTCAGAATGGCAAAGAAAGAGAATTGCAAATATATTGTGGAATAAACAGCCAGACTATTTATAACTGTCAGGCTTAAAGCTTTCCCCATCTGTTACCCTGACTGCTTTCCTTAATAATAATAACAACAAAAAAAAAGGAGTTGTGTTATAATAAAGCAGTGAGCCAATGTTTCTTTGGGAATTATTAATTACTTCAAAGGATATTGTCTTATTTGTAGCTAGCCAGAACAGAACGGAAGTACAAGTGATAACCAGCCTTGCTTTTGCAATAGTTAGTCTAAATTTTAAGGTTGTATTACAAATGCTACTTTCCTGCAAGATTTATGAAGCAGGGATTTGTCTTGTCTTAGCAAAAGACAGTAAGAGGGACAAAACTGAAGGAACTAGTAAGCTCTAATGACAAAGTCTTTGTTAGAAGAGCCAAATATTATTATGTTTTTTAAAATAGGTAAGTTTCCCATCTCTGGTTACAGTGTCTTGGTTTCACACAAGCAGCAGAGAGATGTACTGCAGAACCTCCTTCAACAGCCCTGAAGTCCCTGAATGCAAGAGATCACACTGCATTAAATTCCAGGAAATGTAACTAGTTCTCAGAAATTTGCTGGCTATCTTAGATGTCCAATATTATACTTGAGCTCCATTCCTATGCAGTAAGACAAGAAAGAAGGAGGAGCGTATAACTAGGGAGAGCAAGCTACCATTATTCACATATTTGGGGACTGTCTACCTGGAAAATCCTAAAGAATCTATAAACAACTTTTAAAAATTAATAAGATAGAGTTACAGTGATGGTAACCAAGTCAATATTCAAAAGTCAACTGCATTTCTACATACAGCAACAATCAAAATTAATTTTCAAGACACAATTTATAATAGCAATAAAAATATAAAGTACCTCAAATAAATCTAACAATACATACTTAAAATCTTCAAGGGAAAAATCATAAAACTTTATTGTAATATATTAATAAAGATCTAAATAATGGAGAGCTAGGATATGTTCTTGAAAAGGAAGACTCAGTGTCATAAAATTGTCAATTTTCCTCCAACAGATCTATATCTGTAATTTCAATGCTCTGTTAAAACAAAATGCTGGCAGGCAGAATTTGGTGGAATTTAACAGGATGATCATAAAATTTAAATGTAAAATCAAAGGGACAATAACAAGCAAGACATTCTTTAAAAGGAAAAAACAAGAACGACTTGCCCCTTGATATATTAAGATCTATTATAAAGCTATTGTAATTAAGATAATGTGGTATTGGGGTAAAAGGTGCAAAATGACAGTGAAAACAACTCAGAACTCAGAATAAATGTACACATCTATGTGAATTTACTTTATGACAGAGCAGGGGCTGAATGTCAACACAGGAAGATGGACTAGATTATATAGGGCCAAAACAACTGGGCATCCACACGGCAGCTTTGGTAGACTGAATAATGGCCTCCAAAGATGGTCAGTGTCCTAATTACAGTAAATATTACCTTATATGGCAAAAGAGTGAATATTACCTTATATGGCAAAATATGTGATTAAGTTAAGAATTCTGAAATGGGGAGATTATCCAAGATTACCTTCACTACTGCAGCTTAAAAATGGTCTTGAAATCGGGTAGTAGTAGCCTTCCAGTTTTGTTCTTGTCCAAAATTGTTTTCGCTATTCTAGACTCTTTGCATTTCTATATGAATTTGAGAATCAGCCTCTCAATATCTACACACACACACACACACACACACACACACCAGCTAGAATTTCTGTTTGGATGGCACTGAATCTATAGATAAACATGAGGAAGAAATAACATCTTAATATTGAATTTACTCACTTTTTAACAAGGTATAGTTCTCCATTTATTTAATTTCTCTCAGCAATGTTTTGTGATTTTCTGTATAGAGATCTTACACATCTCTTGTCAAATTTATCTTTAAGTATTTAGGATTTTTTAATGCTATTGTAATGATATTGCTTTTTTAAATGTCAATTTCCCATTATTCAATGTACAGAAACACAATTGATTTTCTCTACATAGATCCTGTATCCTGTAACCTTGCCACACACTTTTTGGCCTTCATTTAAGACAGATATTCTCTAACACAATTTCCACAGATTTTGATCCAATAAAACATAGATGAAACCCAAGGATCTCCATTGTTAATGATCAGCCAGAGTAAGTCTATGCAGGTTCTCTGGGGATGTTTCCTCAAGAAACATGAACATTGTTAACCATGTTAACTTCTGAAACATAGCACAGTAAGCAGATTCAGTCCAATCCTCTATTTCAAATTTTTAAAAAAGCTTTATTAAAAATATGACAAATATGTATTTTTAATACTTATCCGAGCTCAAAAGGAAGAAAGGAAAATACCAGGTGACAGAAATGAGAAAAGAATTTGGAGATTTGTAAAGTTCATAAAGGTCTTATGGTCTAGTGGCTTCAGTTTTAACACCCTCACAAAAACAGGACATTTGGCCTGCAGGAATAAGGACCTGAACTTAGATCCTTGCAAAAATATAGGACCTTGGAAAGGATACTTTTTCTGGAAAGGAAACAAGAAGAAAAATTCTATCTATTGGTCTAGGGAAGCAGTTATGAAAATTGTCATTTAGGTAGATCTCTCAATAGTGGACAGAGGTTCCTATGAGAAATGAAAGTCTCAAGTACAGATATGGAATCCAAATTTACCCTAGATGATAGGTAAAAGAGCCAGAAGCTGAGAAAATAATAGACGGAGGATCTTGAAAAATGCTGTGAAAGAATACTTCCATGAACCAATAGCCACGTTGTCTTCATCTGTTTGGACTTCTCTAACAAAAATACCAGAGACTGGGTGGCTTAAACAACAAATATTTATTTTTCACAGTTCTGGAAGCTGGAAATTCCAAGACCAAGGTGGCAGTAGATTCAGTGTCTGGGGAGAGCCATCTTTTCACACTGTCCTCACATGGAGGAAAGAGTGCTGAGGGGTCTCCTTTATAAGGACACCAATCCCAATCATGAGGTCTCTGCCCTCACCACCTAATCACCCTAAAGGTCCCACCTCCAAAAAAACATCATACAGAGGATGAAGTTTCAACCTACGGATTTTGGGAGAACACAAATATTCAGTTCACAACATGTGCTCAAGATGGGCTTACAATGCAAACATTTCAAGCCATCTGACGAAACAATCCAGTAAGAGGAAAGCATTTACTATAAACATGCAAATCAACACCCCAAGAGTTGGAGATAATGGAAAACTCATAAAGAAACTGTAACACTGCATTCTTAAAATCTTTCAAGAGGCAAATAAAGAAAAAGAAACCATCATGAAGGAGAAAAAAATGAAAGTATTAAAATGATACATTACTTCTAAAACTGAAAAACCAAGTTGATGGAATTAAAAACTGAACAGATGAATACCAAAGAGTAGAAAATGCTCAAGAATTAGTCCACTGAGAGGAAGCTCTTAGAAAAATACTCAGGATATATCAAAGAGAAACAAAGAAATAAAAAATGTAACGAAGATGTTAGAAGACATAGTGATTCCATGGGAAAGACATAATATCTGAAAGATTTTCCAGAAAAAGAAACCTGAGATTATGAGAGAAAAAAATATTGAAGCGATAATTGCTGAGAAATTCCAGGAGTGATCAAAGATGCTTGGACTGAGGAAGCAGACCAAGAACCTAAGTAGGATAAACAAAAGCAAATCCATCGCAATGAAACTGCAGAATACCAAAGGATGAAGTAATTCTGGGTGTCACTCTGACACAGGAGACGGGTCACTTAAGGAAACAACAATTAGACTGCAGCAGATTTCCTACATCAACAATCTAGTCTGTTGTCCATGCTACAAGCAAGCAGCCTCATGGAGAGGCCGTGGACAGGAGATCCAGGGAAGCAGAACCTGGTGAGGTCCCTGCCAACATCCACAATTAACTGCTAGACAAGTAGGTGGGTGAGCTGTAAAATGATACCAGCCTTCACCTTCTGGCCTGTCCAGCTGTCCCCAGGTAGAGCAAGGAGGAGCCGTCCTTGCGGAATCCCGACCAAACTACACATCTATGAGCAAAAGAAATGGCTGCTGGTTGTGTTAAGCCACTAAATTTAGGGTGGTTTGTTACTCAGCAAAAGATGAACAAAGTAGCTTAAATAAATCAGGGTTCTTATTTTGCTCACACACCAAGGACATTGGGAAATGAGGCTTGGGGGGAGGGGAGGGCTTAGCGGATTAGGGCATGCTGCTGTTGCTGCTGCTGCTGATGATGGATAAGGATGAAAGAATGACTATTGATTCAATAGCTTCTTTCTTTTCATGTTCCAGAACCATCCAATTGTACTTATTATAGATTTTAAATAAGTTTTAACATATGGTGGGGCCAGTCCTCCCACATTATTCTTGTTTTTCTGAATTTTCTGAGCAATTTTAGTTCATTTATTTCCTCCATAAGAACTTTGGAATCAACCTAATTTTAAAAAAAAGAAAAAAAAAGTTTGATGTTACCATTGGGATTACATTATATTTACAAGAGCTGGCCTATTTATGCTGTTGACTTTCCTGACCAAAAAAGCATCAACAGACCTTCCCATTTGTTCAAGTTTTCCTAAATCTGGGTATGTGTACAAAGATACTTAGATATTATTCCTTGTGTTCTTTATTTTTGAAATCTTCGATAACTGAACATATAACTTAAAGTAAATAGTGTAGTTGATGAAGAAGATAATTTCTCATTCATAGGACCAAGAAACCTTATATTATTATGAGGTGGCAGTCTGATGAGTTTTGAGGAAGAAACCCTACAAATATGTAGAGCATTACTTAATTATCACTCTGAAAACTCAAAAGTGTTTTCAACATTTCTCTCTCCTAAGTGTCCATTCTTTAGTTCAGTTAGGATAAAGATCAAAAGCTCTAAATTGTGCTAACAATTCAGATTCCACTTCTGATGGACAGGACGAAAATGGACACTCCAGTTTCATTTTAATTAGGTCCTGAAAGGAAGCAGGTACATCTGGCATCCTTTCCACCATGCTGCTTTTTCGCATTTGACTCTGAAGTACCCACTAACGATGTTATCTAGCAATATATTTCACAGTTTAAATCAGTAAGTGTTGCTTCCTTTGAAGTTCCCATATGGTGATCCAAACCAAATATGTGCGGTTTCCCGTTGAGTTTTTTTTTTTAAAGGTAATCTTCATGATTAGATTAGGAATTTCCACATTACATTGGAAAGTCAAGACAGATAGGAAGTAGTTTCAAGCCACAGCTTGATGGTCCCATCAGCAAGTCTTTATATCTAACATAGTTTAACTACTTCTAAGAAAATTTGAAAATTTCAATGAAGAAAAAATTTCAGTTTCAGGTGAGCCAGAAAGATTATAGTGATGTTATATTACCTGGGTTCAGATATAAACAGGTCCCTCCCTTGCTTAGAGCCTTTCCATGTTTCCCGACTACAGTCAGGAGCAATTCCAAGGCTCTTAGTGCAGCAGTCAAGGGCAGCCTTCCCTGAGCTACCTACTCCTCAAGCCTCCAGCCCCATCTCCTGCCCCCACCTCTCCCAGCCCAGTCTCTGTCTCTCCCACAGCCACATGCTAAGAATTTGCAATTCTTTGCCTTTTCAGGCTCTTGCCATGTACTTGCACAAAGGGTTCCCAGCCCCACATCATTTTTTTCCTGGACTAATGAATACTTCAAAGGGTCACTTTCACTGGGGACCCTTCCCTGAAAACTCCAGACTGGGCTGTGTGCCTCGTACCCTCTCCTATTACACACTCATTCCCTGGACAGCACTGCAATGTAAGTGTTGGTTTACTTGTCAGTTTCCTCCCTCATTGCTAAGCTTACTGAGGACAAAGAATCTGGTTTTGTACATCTTTGTACTCGTGATCCCTAGATATAAAAGCTTGCAAAAGAAAAAAAAAAGTTGCAGCTGGAGATGTGGGTTACATTTCATGTGTGTCAAGAGGCTTCTTTCAAGACCAATGACAAGGGCCTTCCCGCTACTTCCTGTCTCTGAATGTGTATTTCCGGGAAAGAATACTACACAGCATTGAAAGTGAAATACAACCAGGGCTACAAGCAACAACATGGATAAGATGTGCAGACTGATTCCAAATGTGCAGACTGATGCGTATGTTTCCAAAACAGGTAGTACCAAATTTCATGATTTATGTGCACATTCTTTGGGGTAAAAACTATAAATAGAAGCAATGAAATAATGACCATAAAGGACAGAATGGTGATTATCCCAGGGGGAGTTTAGGGTGAGGGGAGTGTCACTGGGAAGGACACACAGGGAGCTTCTTGGAACTGGAAATATTCTATTCTGGATCTTGGTAGCAGCTACATAATATTTGTCTTGTAATGACAATATATATGTATGTGTATTAGTTCCCTGTTGCTGCTGAGACAGATCACCATGAACAAAGGATTCCTATATGATCATGAAAGAGAACGACTCTTTTTCTTTAGTGTTAATGGAATAATCTGCAAGAAATATTTAAAAAGCAGTGTCAGAATCACTGTGTAAAGTATGCTATCGTTTATGTAATAAAGGCACAAGGGGGAAGCATAGTTGTACGTATTTGCTTCTATATGCTCAAAGTGCGTTAAAAAACAAAAGCAAAGCAAAACAAAACAAGGGAAAGGGCTTTTTCTATCTGCCTAAGAAGCATTTCTCAGTGACCTAAAACCAGGAGGTTTTACCAGCTCTTTGAAGATAATACTAAGGAATCATCACCAGCCCTTGAAAAGACAGAGAATTACATGGAATTTACAAGGAAGATAATATGGAATTACAATGTAAACAAAACCCTTCTCTGGCAATCATGTCTTTTAATAAACCACTAACAAAATAAAGAAGAATGTCATGCAGATGGAAAATTATACTATTCAGTTTATCCAGGATGTGAATTCTGTGGCAGAATTCAGAATTGCAAACACAACAATAGATGAATACAACTAGTTATGTAATGTTTGGGAACCTCCTGGAGAGCAGCCAACCCCCTGGAACATGGCCAAGCACGACATCCCGGGGGAGTCAGAGCTGGGAGGGAGGTCCCACCACCTGTGGCATGGGGGACACTGGAGCATTTCCAGCCTCTGCCTGAACACTGCTGTACCAACATTTCCTCCAGACCCGTTAAGAATCTGGGATAAAGGATGCTGGCTTGAAGTGTGGAAACAGATTTATGTCAATCCTGAAACTCCTAGTCCATCCTGCATTCATTCTGGGGCCATCTTGAGAATCTTGCATTCATGGACAAGGGAAAGACCAAGATCAAAGACAAGATCAAATTAGGATTCATTCATTCATTCATTCATTTTTTTAATGTAATTGCTCATCCATTTAATCCCATTTAATCAATGTTTACTGAGGGCTTTATATTCCCAGTGCTAACAGCATTAGACACAGAGTGTAGTTTCAATACATACATTTTTTAAACCAGCAAAATCATACTGTTCTGCTTAGACATAAACACATAGGCAGTGAACTTATACAAACAAAAATAACTATCCTAAAAAGCAAAGTGGTGGTTACTTGCAGGGAAGATGAGGGGACCATCGTCAGGAAGGGACACAATACTTGGGGGAGGAGGAGGGCAGCAGAGTCTTGACTTAGGCAGCCAGCCCATCCTTCTGCATTGTTCTTGCGCTGCCTGGCCCCTCGATACACAGAGAAAAGGGACTATGTAGATGCAGACTAAAAAGATGCTAGGTAGAGCAGAACAGTGGGATTTTTGCACTTGAAGCTGCTAGCGATTATGTACGCCTGCTGCTCTCTCACCACTTACTATTTTATCATTAAAATAGCCACCACAGCTGTACATCCTGGGAGACCTGCATGTTACACAGGAGGGGTAAGAAGCACTAACCACTCTGAAAATTGAACCCGTTTTCTCCTTCTTATACACAAAGGACAATCATGGACCAGAAAGCACTAGAAGGATCCCTATGACTGCATGGTACTTTCTACCTGAATTTTCTGACAAATAAATATATCTCTTGGCACCCTTATCTAATAGCATTAAATGGCATTTAATGTCATATATTACTCATGTTTGATTAAAATCTGGTTCTTTGAGAACAGATGATCAATCCTGTAGGTCTAATACCAGACTGTTAAGAGTTTCAGAAGAATAAAACGAAAAATAATGGAGGAAAGTACATTAAAAAAAAAATACAATTTCCCAGAACTGAAGTAACACATGAGGAAGCAGACTCTAATGGCCCACAGAAAGCTGAGGAGGATAAATTATAAAACTCACTCTTGGATATGGCTTCATGGCATTTCAGACCTCAAGTACAAAAAGAAAACTCTAGAAAACACTGAGACAGAAATAACAGGCCAACCACCAAGGAATGTGAATTAGGTGACTTCAGACTTCTGGACTTATACCATAAAGTTGGCACAATGTCTTCAACCTTCTGAGGAGAGATTACTTTGAACCTAGAAATATCAGCCAGGCTATCAAGTGAATATGGAGGGTGAGACATTAACAGGCATTCAAGGATCAAAGTTTCCCTCCTATAGACCCTTTCTGAGGAATCTACTCTAGCAAAGTGAGAGTAAAAAGTTATAATGGAACACACATAGAAACTTTAAAAATTCCTGAGTAACAAATGTGTAGGAGGTGGTCGATCTGATTTAGAATGAGAAGCTGGTAGGCTCTGAGAAAAAATGTCTTCAAGGAAAAGAAGAGCACACATTCTACAATTAGACGAGAGTGAAGAAATGAAAAATTAGAAATATTGGTCAGGGCGGGGGGAACCCAAAACCTGCATGGAAGAGTCGATTCAATGATGGAGTAAGATAAAATGGAGCACAATGGTGAAAACTGATGGACAACGAAGAAAGAGAAACTACTTGACACAGACAGACCTTAGGGGAATTCTTTGAGCGGTTAACATCCACCAACAGAGGTCAGAACATTCAACCAATGGAGAGCAAAATGTAATCCTGGAAATAAATTGAGCCCTTCAGTGTATAAAACTCATGTAGACAAAACAGAGACCTTAAATATGGTTACCAACAATTCTACTATGAAAGTAAAACAAATGACAGAAGGTAAGAGAGAGAAACAGGGTGGAAGGGCAGAGGGCAGGTAAGGCGTCCCAATGCTCTGACACGTCAAGAAATACTGTAGAGTTGGTGGCACAAAGATACAGTTTTAAGTATATTATTTAAGACTATAAATAAAACTCATAAAATAAAATATAATAAAAATAACTGGGTTGCCAGGGGCTGAGATAGGGGAATGGGACTGCATGCCAAGTGGCCTGAGGAAACATTATGGTATCATGGAGATATTCTGTCTCTTTATTTTGGTGCCATTACATGAATGTTTAGGTTTGTCAAAGTTTATAGGACTGTACACCAAAATAGGGTGAATTTCACAGCATGTAAATTACAACTCAATAAGGCCAGCCAGGGGGACAATGAGATCATATGTGAATTAAATTCTTGTCTTTCGTAGTGGGGACTCACATGTAGTATCTGAAGTTGATAAATCAACAAATAGCAATCAATTTAAGCATAGAACTAGCAAGGAAAATTACCCCTGCAAGAAACATCTAGAAGTGCTTCTTAAAAGTAACACTGGAGAAATAGACTACTAGTTAACTTTTTAATCTTGCTATCTAATTGTTTTGCATATTTATCAGCACCAGCCTTTTAAAAAGAATTCTGAGACATTTTTTTAAAACAGAGAAGTTTCCAGAGTAGTACAAAGAACTTCCATACACCCTTTACCCAATAATCTGCTTTATAGCAAAGGATCCAGCCCACACTCACGTGTTACACCCAGATGTGTCTCTTGAGTCTCCCTCAATCTAGGATAGTTCGGTCTTTTCTTGACTTTCGTGAGCTTGATGTCTTCGAGGATTACAGGCTGATAATTTTGTTCTGTTCTCCAATCTGGGTTAGTCTAATGTTTCCCCACAATTAGACTCATATTAGATATTTTGGCCCTAATAGCATTGAAGAGATCCTGTGGTCTGATGGTATCCTAGTGAGTAGTCCATGAGGTTGACCTGCCACATTACTGCTGGTCTTAATTAAAATAACATTTCCCAGACTTCTTCATTGTAAAGTTAAATTTCTCCCCTTTATAGTTAATAAGTATTTTAAGGTAGGATATTTTGAGGGCCATTAAATCTTAAGAATGTTTTTTTTTACCTGCACTGATAATTACCATGATTACCCAACAGTAAATTTTTATTTAGTGGGTCCATAGATTCCTATTTATTCAGCGGATTATAATCTATTAGTATCATTATTTTCTTGATTCTTCACTTGTTCCAGATTTGGTCAGTGGGAGTCCCTTTGCTGGTTTCCGTATCATTTTGACATGTCCCTGTCATTCTTTGAGCATTTCCTTAGTTTCCAATATGAAAGGGTGTTCAAGGCTCATCTTGTTCTTTCCCTGCCTTAGTCCTGGAAAAAGTCCCTCTTAGAAGAGATTGGGATTCAGAAACCAAGCTTTGGGTGTGAGGAGTTCTCACTGCTACTAGGATCTCAAAGCTGCCAGGACCTCTCAGTGTTCATAGGTAGGAAATATACATAAACATATATCCACATTTACATATATATTCTATATCTGTGCATAGCAACCATGGGTTCATAGTGATAACTCCAATTCTGTTCCAATACCAAAGACTTCTCATATATATGGAAAATATATATATATATCTTTCTGCCTCCTCCAAGGGAGAAAAATAATTCTGGCTCTTGTTATCCTTATTACTTTTTTGTTTAACTCTTCTCTCTGAATCCAATCTTCTGAAGCTACCAAGTTGCCCCCCTCCTTGTACCTCCCCCGTGCTGATTCTGGCCACTGCCAGGCTGCCTTTCCATCCTCCTTGGCATGCATTATTTTGATTTGAAGCTCAAAAAGGAAAAACTAAATAGCCAAATATTATAAAAAGAACAAAAAATAAAATTCTGAAAATTTGTGTCAAGTAATATTGCTACGGCTCTAAAAATCAAGAGGAAACCCAGATCCATGGTTTCCCGTCCCCCCTTGCTCTGACCACACCACAGTTATAATGTACTTCAAAGTCTGCAAAGTCTGATCTATTCTAGAATAAAATGAGAAGTGCGTGACTTGACTCTGTTATTCCTCTATTGATATCAATGCACTTCCTATAGTCCAAACACACACACACACACACACAGAGGCACCCCCATTTGATGCTCTGGGCACTTGGTTTTGCCACATAAAGTTTGCTGCATAGAGAAAGTCTTTACCTGAAATGTCACAGTAAACTGTCTGCTGGTAGAGCCTGGCTTCCAGAGGATTAAAGTACACCGTGATTTCAGCTGATGAGTTAGGCCAGACATCACCTTCCTGAAAACCATGAAAAGAATCATTAAAAAACAGTGTGATGAAGAGGCACCCAGGTGGCTCGGTTGGTTCAGCATCTGACTCTTAATTTCGGCTCAGGCAATGATCTCAGCGTCCTGAGATCCAGCCTCACATCAGGCTCCACGCTCAGCCCAGAGTCTGCTTGAGATTCTTCCCCCTGACTCTGCTCCTCCCCACCACTCACACACTCTCTAAATAAATAAAATCTTTAAAAACAAACAAACCAAAAAAATCCCCAATGTGATGAAGAGAAGGCACTGCTTTTAAGTTGCTCCTATGTTATAACCTCAAGAAACTTGAAGGAAATGTTTTTTACAACACATTAAAGAAAGTACTATTTTACCCAACAGTAAATTTATGCTACTTGCTAAGAGGTGGTACAATTTGGAAATGAGCTTCAAAGGTAATTTCAGTGAGTTCATGAATATATAAATACTAAAGGAAGCTTGGGTATTTAGAACATTTTCAACATTTGTGCATTCAATGGACATTCATTGTATCAACAGATGACCAGCACTAGGTTGCAGAGATGAAGAAGGGTGTGGTCTGAGACTGCATGGAACCCACATCTTAGAGGGAGGATAAATGTGCATACAAATACTGTATAATAAACCTGGGACATGCTGCGTCTCATATATATGCATACAAGGTCCAGATGGGCTAACTTACTCTAGAGGTGACAACATAATGAAATACTGTAATTCTGTGCAAACATAACAATGGCCCAAGGCAAAACAATGACCAGGTCAAATGCTGATTCTATTTTTTTTTTAATTTTTAATTTTTTTTATTAACATATAGTGTATTATTAGCCCCAGGCGTACAGGTCTGTGTTTTTTTTTTTTTTTTAAGATTTTATTTATTGATTTGACAGACAGAGATCACAAGCAGGCAGAGAGAGAAAGAGGAGGAAGCAGGCTCCCCATTGAGCAGAGAGCCCGATGCGGGGCTCAATCCTAGGACCCTGGGATCATGATCTGAGCCGAAGGCAGAGGCTTTAACCCACTGAGCCACCCAGGTGCCCCTGGGGGTACAGGTCTGTGAATCGCCAGGTTTACACACTTCACAGCACTCACCATAGTACATACTTTCCCAATGTCCATAACCCCACCACTCTCTCCCTACCCCTTACCCCCGGCAGCCCTCAGTTTGTTTTGTGAGATTAAGAGTCTCTTATGGTCAAACACTGATTCTAATCCAGTGTGATAGTTCTTGTTTTAATGCAAACCACTCAAAAGTCATAATAGAGAAATCTAGTTTTGAAATTATACAACAGGCCCACATATGGAAATTCCCTTGAAGTATCTCTTGGAAAATATTGTTGTATTGACAATGTAACCTGAGGCCTCTTCCTGTAAAAGAAAGATGCAGTCCTACCCGCCTCGAAGGGTTTCACACCCAAGGTCTGACAAGGTCATGCGGGTCACATGCTTTGCCCCATGCTCCGTACTTAGTAAGAGCTCAAAAAATGTTTACTATAATTGATACTATTTTTATGCCACCTGGAAAGAATAAGATGAAAGTATTGAAAAAATAGGGGGAGGAAAAAGCGTGTATTTTTTCAATGATTTTTGTAAATAGATCAAATTAGGCATAAGTATTAAGGACATTGGGGAGGGTATGTGCTATGGTGAGTGCTGTGAAATGTGTAATCCTGGCGATTCACAGACCTGTACCCCTGGGGCTAATAATACATTATATGTTAATAAAAAAAATTAAAAAAATTAAATTAGGCATAATTGATAATCATATCCAAAGATCTTTAAATGATCCCACGAACTAAACAGAAAAATAAGAAAAGACAACCTGGTAAATAATTAGGTTCCAGTTTCAGAAAATCCCCAATACATATTCTATTCATTCCAGTCTGGCTGAAATGAACATGGTGCTGGAGTAAAGATTTGAGCAGAGAACAAAATGGTTTAAAATGCAGACATCAAACAGGAGGGTGGAAATAGCAACCTAGAGCCCGCTTGGGTTTGTTTATGAAGGTAATAGACTGATTAGTGTACTTCCCAGGCAGTGTGCCCTGACTTCACAATGACAAAGGGCACAGAAGCAGCAGTGAGGACCATGAGGACCATGAGCATCCTGTGGGTCCTGGGAGCTCTTACAGCCCAGATCAGCCCACGAGGATGAGGCCCCATGAACACAGGGACTGCTTCGTTCCCTGTGGTGGCTCATAGTTCTCGGCATATTATCCAATCAGTCATATGCCAATCAGCACACAGTTTGCATGCTGTGTTCTTATTAGCAGATGCCTATTCAACTTTGCAACCTATTTCTGCCACTTTCTCCTCAACTGGAACCCCAAATTCGTGCAAATTTAGAGCTGAAAGGAGCCTCTGAGAGCATGTGGGAAAGAGGGAAGCCCTAAGCATTTTCACTTTTTGAAGCATTGCCCTGTGGCACTTTTCCAAACCTTGAAACAAGTACCTGCTCCCTTCTAATAAATGGAAAATACTAGCCCTTTAATGATTTGTGGGGGTTCCAATGACATGGAGCATTAGGAACACCCATGGCTAGATTGGGCAAAGAGGCCAGGCAGAAGAGGTGACTCATCTGTTCACGAGTCCATCAGTGGGCATTCCATCTCCGAAGAGCTGAAGACCCGGGCTTCCTCCCAAGAGACAAATGTATTCCCCTGTGGGTTTAGACACTGCTTTGTTTGGGGGTATAGAATGGACACAGCTGACCTGTTTCTATCCAAACTGACTGACCAAAGGAGCTACCCTGGATCCTGAGAAAACCTATGCCAGAAAAGTCTCACTAGAACAGGAGGAAGTGGCCCTTAAGGATACACCAGAAATCAGATAAGCTCAGTACCTGTGAGAAAATTCAAGCATTTTATGGCTTGGGGTGAGCCAGACCACTTTCAAAAACGTTATCCCAGCAAGAGCAAGCAAAGCCCATATGCATACAAAAAGGCAACACACTTAAGTTCTATCCTGGAAGCATTCCTGGACACCCCATCATCACAGAAGCCTGATTATCAGAACCGGTGGGTTGGAAAATGGTGGCAAGGCCTAATCCATGGGTGACCAGAAACCCCCCAGAGGAGGGAGTGCTGGTGTTTGGATGTGATCTGTAAGAGGATCATCTGATATGGAGGCCCCCGGGGCTGAGAAGCACTTCTGCTTGGTGAGGGAAACTGAGTCCAGAGGGTGCAGCCCGAGTGAATGGGACTGTGGGCTCAGTGCTGTCTTATCCTGGGCTGCAGGGGTTTTGCCGGGTCTGAGACAGCTGTGGGTAACTTGCAGGTTTTACTGAGCCCTGGGAGGAAATTCAAGGACAAATCCGATTCTAAAACCCTCTTGAGGGGACAACATAATGGGCTTGTCACAGGTCATGTGCATTAAGAGGACTATGCGTATCGATAAAAACAGAAGTGTGGTCATTCAGTTCCCTTTCACAGAGGAATGTTTTCAATATTAGATCATTTGAAGGAGTTAAGAACATATAGAAGGACACTTATTTTTCAGCTGGGATTAAAATAAAAGTGAAATAACTTCTATTTCTTTATGGCAAAAACTCAACATAGCACTTTCTAGCAAATCAGAGAAAATAAACCTCAGAAACAGGCGATCAGCCTAAACTGACCCCACTTTTTACTTACAGAGCTCTGAAACATTTCACATCACTTCTCCGAACCCTCCTGAAATTAAGTCGCCGAAAAGAATGTTCCCTTTGTTATTGTTCAGTTCTAAAGTCTCTTTCTGAAAAGGAAAACATTCAGAATTTTCCCTGGCTGCTCTGCTGTTAATATCCTTTCTTCCTGGTCCTCGGAAAGCAGCCTCATGGCACAGAAACCCTGCTGCTCTGTGTTCCTTCTGTGCATGACCCCTCCTGCTCCAAATGAAAGACTGAGTATCTAGGATATGATCTGTAAGTGACTATTATGTTGTTTGTTGAAAATAATTGTCAAAATGGCCTTTAGTTATGTTACAAATATTTTCCTTTTCAGTCTTAATGTTTTGTTTTTTCCCCTCAGATCCGTAGCTGCATTTTACTTACTGATCAAGTGGTCTTCTAGAAGGAATCAAGTGTGAATTGAATTGAATTCAAATTGAACTCTGAATTTGAGTCAAGTTTTCAGGTCTTAAGTGAACTCTCATATTGCAGCTTTTACTCAACTATTACATGACTCTGGAAATGGAACTTCATCTTTCCATCCGGAATAATTACAACCAACCAAGTGACTTGACGGATTCAGTTCCAAGACTTTCTGTAAGATGCCTATGGACACCCTGCCACTAGTTCACCACAGGTGATGGATACCTTCATGAGGAAAGTGTCCTTTTAAAATTATCTTCTTAAAAACTTACATTGACAATGACTAAAGTGGTTCTTTTAAAAATCTCCCACGAAAATCCTTAAATAAAAAGGAAAATATCTTAAGAATCACCTTCCTTCCCACTTACCACTCATCTCCCCTTCTCCTTCCTTCCTTCATCACTCACTGCCTCCCTCCCAATGAAGGATTATTTTTGCAAATTTTGCAAAATCAGAACCCAACTGCAAGAACAGAATTACAAATACACTTAATCTACTTGGTTTATCTGGAAAATAGTTTACATAATGACTTAATGTCTACATTTGTCAATTTAATTAGTTGCATTTTAACCCCCAACTTAAATTTAGAAGAGTGATCTAAATGTTTGCTACTCTAATGTTACGTTTTTCCAATCATACTCCCTAATCTGATGAGACCGAATCACATCTAACTCTAAATCATAATATCAGCAACCATTAACCAAGAGCGCATGTTCCCAGCACTGTGGTAAGTACGGATGTACGATACCCACTTTAAACTTTGCAATCTTGTTAAGTATTATCCCCATTTTAAAGATGAGACAACCAAACAGAGATTAAGTATCTCACCTAAAACAACACCAACCATAAGTGGGAGAACTGGGATTTTACAATATATTTTTCTTTAATTTCCTGAACCCCCTCCAATTATAACAAAAGATCAGGCCTTGTCTTTCTCACATCATTAAAAGAAATGCCAGAAGAAATCTAAAAACATTACAACTGATAACCAGGCTTTGATGAGGCCAGGAGGACCTGGTGAACAAAGTAGGAGGCAGTGTATGCTCATATGTGCAGGTACATTGGAAGGTAACTCACAGGAAGCTCCTTTGGACCACACACAGTCAATATTCATGCGTTGAAGCTCTTCAGAAATGTATTGGAAGGTCTTTATAAAGCTATCCTGGTTGGGTCAAGGTGCAGTCAGTTCAGAACAAGGTCAGTGAAAAATGATTTCAAAGCAGCTGTGTAATACGTGATGAATTTCTTCATGTTCCACCAAATGGAAAAATTCCTGACTACGTAAACAAATACCTTTAGCTGTGTTATCATATTTAAGGGAAAAAAATGTAAAATTTCTCTTGGGAAATAAAAATAACTTCTTAATTAAATTCCTATCAATCCATTGAAAAGAGAAGCACTGATGAGAAATTATAATCTGTTTCACCATCTACAATTGCACTTCTAGAATCTTCCAGATCAATAAGAGAAATCATGGCTCCCTTTATCACCATTTAGGGCAAGTAGAAGTTGTCTCAAAAAGACATAAGGGAAAAAAAAATAAATGGAAGCTAACATATTGAAGGTGAACTACCCTAATTATCATTGAGAGAAAAGACTGAGTTGGCACATGATATTCAAGGAGACTTTTCTACTCCACTGTAATTCCTGGGGCAAGACACTGTGATTTTAGTAAAGTTTTGATCTCAAAATAATGACCAGTAAACTCTCTAAGAGAGGGGTCTAAGGTCTGGCCATCTGTCAGAGCAAGTCTCACTAAAGTTGTGTTCTGTCTTCCGTGAGATACCCTAACCCCTATGCAATGAAAATTCCACTGGGGTTTTCTAGGAGCCGAGGCAGTTGTGTGTGATGTTCATGCCCTTCTGTAGAGAGACAAGATTCATGTCTCTTTCAACAGTGAAGGCTGTTAACTTATTTCAAGACCTACAAAATCTCTCCAGTACAACAGAGGACATTCCAGCACAGCTGGAAAGGGTTTGCCTGAGCACAAGGATCAGAGAGGACAAATAAGAATAAAGGGAGGCTGAAGGATGGAAAATCATACTGACAGAAGAGCTGTGACTTGTCAAGGGCAGTTTGCTCTCAGCAGATTCCTGCCCTCCGTTCTCCCTTCTGGTGTCCATTTCCGAGGAGTCAGCTCCCACATGTTTGCAATGTGACTCATGACTAATGGTACCAGAAGTGGAAGGGGTTTGCAGTAGAGAGCTAGATCTTTCCTCTTTTGGTAGCGATCTGGGCTTCCACCCAACCTGGTTCTGCTGAGCCTACATGCTATGCCGATTTGGGAAAAATAAAGCAAACTAAATTTGAGCCCTGCGATCCGTCTGAATTGCTGAACGGCATGTTTTCTGCAGGCTTAGGTAACGACAAAGCATGGTTTACTATTACTCACATGGTAATAAAGGAATGATCAAGTTTCCCTCCCTTTTCGAGGCTTAGTTAAATTAAGGTAAAGCTTCCCTAGGGATACTGGAGGAAGTTTTCTTTGATGGAAAGACATTTGCTAACAGAAGTAGAAGGGTTTGCCCTGCTCGCCGATGTCAGGCAATCAGTTCGGATCAGTTTGGGTATCTTTACTTTCCCAGGCCTTTCTTTTTGAGAAAATATCAAGTGTTCAATATTCAGAAAATTGCTACATCTTTGAAGTATGACCTGAACCAGGAGTACCAGAGTCCAGAAACAAGGCCAGCACGTCTGTGTTGTGATTTCTCAGAGGACTCCCAGACACCCATGGAAATTGAAAGCTTAATTCTCTTTTTGCCCTGTGATACTCTTCTGCCTCGCGGTTCTCAGATTTGTGGTTTTTGTCTCTGAATCTCTCTCACTCAGGGTACCCAAGAGACCTAAGCAGAGGATATAACATAATGAGACTGTCAAAATTCTGTATAGCCAGAGTCCATCTAGTAAAATAGAATATTATAGTTCTGAAAGTAGTCGATTCCACTTGCTTTTCTGGAAGGCACAAAACATTCATAATAGACTCAGTTTTGCAATTTTTTTCCAAAGTGGGGGGAAAAAATACACAGAAGCAGAAAGCTTGAGAAATAATCAGTATTCTGCAGAACTCAGTATCTTCCCTAGGCAAGGCATAAATGGAAAATCCTAGGTTAATATTCCAAGACATTATCAAAAGAATTGACATGAGAAACTTGATATAAATAGTAGTAATATATCACATGTATTTATGACTAGAACAATAATCATGGCCTACCACTAGATGATCAATAAATTACCAAGATTTTAAAAAATCCTTCCAGACCTCTGTCCTGTATCTGCCCCAGTGGTCACTCTGGGTCCGTGTCTACCCCCTTTCGCTACCAGTGAACACCTCTGGGGTCTCTCAAAAGACAAACCCCTACCCCTGCATTTTGAGACCATATCAGTACATACTCAAGGCACTCCAGCATAACTCCAGGCTTGCACAACAGACTCTATGGCAATGTTATACGATGAGCATATTGAGAAGAAAGTGAGCTAAGACAATATAACTACCCAGTGACGAAGTGGTAAACAGGTGGTAGAATCTGTAGTTCTAGAATCTGGGTCAGCATTGAGTTAAACTACTTATCACATGATCAAATTAATACAATTTTATTAAATTCATACTTATCACTACCTGTGGGCCTTTTAGGGACAGTGACTGATCTGGATCCTAAATCTACTTGCTTTAAATGACAAGAGCCTCTGGAATAGGAACAATGTTCCCATAAAACATTCAATATGCACAGAACACAGTAAGGGCTAAACTAAACTTAGTTTTAGGTGATGCATGGAAGAGTCAAGATATTTAGATGTGGGTCTGACAGAATAAGCATATCATTTCTTACTTCCTTCCAGACCCTAAGGTAACAGCTTTTTTTTTTTTTCCTTTTTAAGTTTACTTCATCTGAAGACAATGTCCTTCCTCAGGGGACACAGAGGCTGAAGAACCCTTCAGAAATAAGGTGGTCTCTAAGCCCTGACATCTGCCTTTTATTTTTATTTTTATTTTTTTTTAAATTTTTTATTTTTTATAAACATATGTTTTTATCCCCAGGGGTACAGGTCTATGAATCACCAGGTTTACACACTTCAGAAGCAAGGGCAAAAATGAATTATTTTTATTTTTATTTTTATTTTTGTGGATAGGGTATCCATTTGAGATTGATTTTTAGATCAGTAGGTAACACTGCTTGGTTTTAATCTTCCCTGCTTCTACTGTGAACTCAACTCATAATCAAGAAGCTAATTAAAAGGAATCACACTGTAATAAAAAAAACGAATCGCTGATGCATAGCTCATCTGTCAGAAATTAAATAGGGGCCATTTGGCATAGCTGATCTAATACATGAGCAAGGTTCAAAAGAAAGCCTCAGAAGAAAACGGTGAAGAAGCTGCCAGAATACAGTAGAAAGGTATGTGAGATATGCTGCTGTGCTCCCAGATGGCTGCTTCTCCTCTTAGCTATCCTTCTCTGTGAACTTACAGCCTCTCCTCTCTTCACAGGCTTCCCAAAGGTGAGCATGTCAGGTCTGTCTTGGGCCCTCTGCAATTTTCTTGGTTTTCTCTACTCTTAGAATTCCCATCTTCTTTGCATGCCCTCAATGAAGACTTCTATGTAATAGTCATAAATCTTGCTTCCGCTTCTGATTCCTCTCCTACATATTTAACACTGCATTCCCAGAACTTTTTGGACGTCTATTGTCGTCTCAAATTCAACATATTCAGAACCAGACTCATGATCATCAGCTGATTTCCATTCCTTCCTTTTCCCCTGCCTTTCTCCCTCCTTCCCTCCCACCCGCCACCCTCCGTTTATTGGCAGGGTGGTAGGCCTGAGGTACAGATAAAGATAAGGCACTCCTTAACTTAAGGAGCTCAGAGTTTGTTATCGAATTGGAGAATCAAACTTTTTGAATCAAAAAGGATCTAAGGGTCCTACCCCAACATCCTTATTTTGTGTACAAGGCAACCAAAGCCAAGAGAGATCAAATGGCTTGTTTAAGGTCACATATGCTATTAGCAAAGCCAGGAATTAACCCCAAGACTCCTGATTTGCTAATTTTCATCAAAGACATCATAATTCTCCCAGCCACTCTAGTTCTGATCTGAAGAGACGTGTAATTCATCACATCTCGCCCTCAACAACCAATCACAAAGCACTTGAATACCTTTCTTTTGAGTATCTCCCACATCTGACATTTCCTTTGGTTTCCAACCATCAGTAGGCTGACCATCCAGGTCAGCATGACCTTCATACATCACCCTGAACTTGCCTGCAGAGACGTTCGGTTTCCCTGGTACTTCCTGCCCTGGCACATTTCGCCTGACCCATACCCTCTCCCGGCCCCAATCCATCCTCCTCCAATTTGATCGACTTGTGGCTACCCAGGTAATATTTCTAAAACATCTGTACACGTCACTCACCTGCTGAAAGCCCCTCAGTGAGCCTCCAATACGCTGGGCATGCTTTGTGGGAGAAGGGGGTCTAGGGTCATGGGGAAAAATACTGCTTGTACTCTACCCTCTGGAGAATCTTTTTTTTCTTGAACTATGTTTCTCAAACTTCTTTGACCACAGAACTTCCTTTCTTCAAGGAATGCACATTACGCCCCTCAGGCCCAGTATTTGCAGACACACACTATGGGAAGCTGGAGGCTACAGTCTACCATTCAACAGCTGGGCCAGGCAGCCCAGACCTTCCTCTACTCAACTTCCCATCCTTCCATGACTGCCTGCCCTAGCAAAATTGGTCCATTCATTGTTATTTAATATTTTAGTTCCACAATTTCCCCAGCTGGAAATATTCTCCTTCCTTTCCACTTACCCTTCCTCCAACATTCAGTTCAGGTCTCATCTCTTCTGTAAGTCCTTTCCCAACTCTCTCATCCAAAACTACTGTAGCATTTATTTACTTGTATCAGAAGACCAAAACCTCAACAGCAGAAAATGCATATAGTGCACATTTGAATCAGGAAGCTCATAAAAATGGCAAAAATTTTCCCTATAAAATAGCTTCAGATTAATTTATATTAAGGTAAGATTATATTACATTTACAAGAAATGCATTTCTACAAAACCATTAAGATCTCAAAGGAGGAGAAAAAAGGGAGATTTAAAATTAATAAATAATTCACTGTTACTGACACTGAGTTCAGCTGTTTTGACCAGGATAACTTTAAGAAAACACTAGGAAAGTTCCATGCCTTCATTGTCATTTTGTAAAGATTGTCAAGAACTGGCTAATGAATATTATAAGAAGAAAAGAGAATCATATACAGAAAAAACAAAATCATTATAGATGCCATAAACACCACTTATATTTTAAGTGAATATTATCCCCTTCCTGTTTCCAGTGATTTTTTTCACACAACATAAACAAAACTAGTCTCATTTATTTGAAAGATACCACTTCTGTATATCCCCATTTTTAAAAAAAAAAACATTTTCTTCCTAATGGTGAAAAGATGCCTTGTGATAATAATGCAAAACTCAGTTCCTATCTAGAGTTCAAAATCAATCGTATTAAATACCACATTTTAACACACATGTATCTCCCCAGTCTCCATAAGAAGCTTTAAGTTATGGAAGAGCTCTTGAAGAGAAGTAAATCTGAGGTAACCCTAGTCTTTCTACTTTCTGAATTGAAAATGTACAAAACTCACCCAGGGTCCTCTCACCCACTCCTGACCACCAATGTTTGCCATCCCAGAGCCATTCATTCCCAGAAGGCTAGGACAAACAGAACAGTAGTCATCAGCCCAGATCTCCCGTACCAGCTCGGAAGAATCTTGGACTTCTATGCTCTGGACCTAACCAGCATGTCTAAGATTACCATGACTGACTGCTCTTCCCTGCCTCTGTCCAGCTCAGCCTTGGCTCGCTTGGACTTATAATGCCTTCCTAACATATTCTGGCTTGACCTATTATCACAGGCACCTGTCCTGTTCCCCCAAGACTACATGTCCATTTTGTTTTAACCTCTTGCTGGTCTAGCCCATCATATCTGAAGACCCCTTTGCTTAACTGAGCCCTGGACAGTCTTCTAAGGTGAGATTTAGCCTCAAGTTCTATCTCCAACCTTACTACCCACATCAACCCCTTACTTCAAGCAAACTGATCCATTCCCGGAGCCTTGAATTATCCATGTCCTACACATCCCCCATTTTGTTTCTCAAAAGCCCTGTCCTGAAAGGCCTAACTCAAGGCTCTTCTCTCAAGAAACCTTCTCTAATTTGGCCTATGATAATTACCTCAACCTCTGAACTAGTATACTGACTGTCTTTACCAAACATTCACACAACAATAGTCCCAAGGCATGTCTCCAAGGGGAAGGCTCTCTCTTGGAAATTACAATGCACATTAACATATTAAAAACTTAGACGTCTTTCAAAACCTTTAAAAAACTATTGAAACCCCTGTTTGTGAAACTTACTCAGCTATGGAATCCCCTATCTTCTATCCTTTAAAAACAGTTTGGAAGCACAGACATAAGGAAAATAGGACGCCACAAGTCAGTGGCATTTCCCACCAGTAAGCTTGCATTCTAACGTGTCCATGTGCCCATGTCTTCTCTCCAGATGATTTGGAAGTAACAATCCAGCAGCTCCAATTAGCTTTGGGCTTTCTCAACTACTTCTACTACTACTACTACTACTTCTTCTTCTTGCGAGAGAGAGTGAGTATGCAGCAAATGAGCAGAGGAGGATGGGCAGATGGAAAGGGAGAGAGAGAATCTATGCCCAGTGTGGAGCCCAGTGTAGAGCCAGACGTGGGGCTCAATCTCATGATCCTGAGATCATGGCCTTAGCAAAAATCAAGAGCCAGAACCTTAACCAACTGAGCCACCCAAGCACCCCAAGGCTTTCTCAACTTCTATTGCTATCTTTACCCTCCTATCACTCTATACTTGTTGGGTGTAAGGTCATTAGCTACTTTCATTTTGAAGCAGTGGGGAATGTGGTCCAGAGTTGGGTCTGTAGAATCAGACCAACCCTGTTCTAGGTCTGGCCCAGCTCTCAGCAGTGAGATTGAGACTAAATCTGTTTTGTTCACTCATGCCTTGTACACACATAGTCCCTAATATAGAACATACAGTCAGTAAGTATTTATTGAGTGAATTAAAGACAAAGTACTTCTCAACCCAAGTGATTCTGCCTGACAAGGGAACATGTGACAATGGCCAGAGAGAGACAGTCTGGGCTGTCACAATTAGCATCTGGTGGGGAAAGGTCAGGAATGCTATTAAACATCTTATCATGTACAGGACAAAGAATTATCTAGCTCCAGAGGTCAAGAGTGCAGAGGTTGAGGAAATCTGTCCTTGAGTCAGGCTGGTCAGGGCTACACTTCTAAATGTGGACACTACTTGGCTTAGATAATGTTATTGAATTTTTCTAAGTCTTAATTTCCTCATCTGTAGAATGCAGAACTGATTATATCTTATAAGGTTGTTGTAAGATAACACATACATAAACAAGATAAATCGAGTAACACATATAAGATGTTTAACACAGCAAATGGCAGGTAGAAAGTATGACCTATGAATGTGATCTGTGAGCATTCCTACCGCTAGCCTTCATTCAGTGTCCCATAACGACGTGAGGCTTTCAGCTGAAATCTTTATGCTCCCAGAGCTCAGTATCAATCCCAGAGTGAGTACTTTTATCAAAATAAGCCTTGTGCCCCCACTTATGTTTATTGTATGGTCAGATTTTATTTATGTGCTCACCAGGGGCTCAATAGTGAAAATGTTACTCAAGAAGAGCATGCTGTCCGCCTGAACCAGCCTCCTCTGATTCTCAAAGGTGCGGGAGAGAATGGAAAGACGTTCTCGAAGTGAAGGATCAATAATGCACTCTTCAAGAAACTCATCGGTCTCGTTCTTTTCCTCTTTGCTCAGGTCATCACAGACCCTAAAGAAAACACAAGAAATGTGAGACTCGTTTTGGTACTCCCATGAAGAACACTGCGAAGTGTTCCCCTCCAGTCCATCCTCCTGGAAGTGGTCTCACCCATCACCCTGAGGTGGTCCTTTTTTGCTGTTAAGTCTGTAACATATGAGCTGAGTGACCTTGGACTTCATCCTCTCAAGAGCATCAGTTTGCTCACCTTTAGTCACTTTCTTCAACAAGTCCTCCTGGGCTTCCTGTTGTACTCAATGCCCATTTGCTTATTACTGAACCCTCATGTATATTTAGACAAATATTTTCTTTTAGAAGATTATGTTTTCCAGGCTGCTTTTTAAATAATATATACCCTGCCTCTCACACTTGAAAAACAATTTTTTTTTTCTTTTTAGACTTACTTAGCTCTAATACTTTCTTAGCTGTTAGTTACCTAGAGAACAGAATCTGAAACCAGCAAGGACTAGGCTTGGATGTTGATTCTGCTACCATTTACTAGCTCTCTGACCTTGGAGGTTCCAGAATTCCTCCCAGCCTCAGTGCCTTCATCTATCCAATAGAGATAATACAGATGTGTTGAGGATAAAATGTGATGAAGGACCTGACAGTTCCCAGGACAGAGCAAGTACTCCATAAATACTGTTTTCTCCCTAGGTCAGTTATAAGCAACTATCCATCTCTCAAGCTTATAAAAAGCTCACACCACACCTCAAGACACCTCCTTTTTTCTCTCCTTCTAGCTCTTGATATCCATGGTGATAAGTCAGAAAAGCAGCCTTCCCCAACCCTCTCCTCATTGTCCTCACCAAAGCTGTGTTCCCATTACTCTTAGGACCTGTTACTTCATCTGCACTTGGAAGACTGGATTTTATCTCCTCCCAGGACATAAGACCATTTTACCACCATTTTCCTGATATTGCCACTGGTGAGAGACAATTTATTCAGTTAAGTGAGTGCTCAGTAAGAACCTGGGGTGGCTGAATTCCTGTCCCAGCCCCAGCTACTTTCTAAATGACTTCATGAAGACAATATGTTCAGCAACACCAAAGATCTCTTTTTAATGACTTAGCTCTCAGGGCCCTTTGGTCACAGAAGATAAAGAAGTCAAAGAAATGGGTTTAATATGTTCTGTGTCCCAGGAAGAAAGCAACCTGTGCTTTCTCTTCATTGTTAGCTGGAAAGCAGTGTCCAAGGTAACCAGAGCAGCAGTCCTTCTACACTGCTGGGCTGAGCAGGTCAAATAAAGAGAAGTCAGTTCACAGAAAGAAAGGAAACCACTTACTCCTGTGAGTGTAATTTATAACACCTACCTTTGGGAATATATCCTGAAGAAACCAGTCATGGATATAAGCAAAGACACAGCCAGAAAGATGTTCATTGAAGTGCTTGCTGTAATACTAACAGGTGTGGGTAAATTTGATGTGAGAGATTGAAAAATATTTAAACAAATAATGGGAATCCTAAACATTCTATTTATTGAGGGGGTTCTTGGGAGTGCGGTGTAGAAATAAAATGTCTTATATGGACCAAGGATGAAAATGCTGCATGAACTGATGAGTATGATTAACTCAAACCTCACAACAGAAAACAGAAGAGAATGAAAGAAAAATTCCCAAATGCTCTTCTCCCACACTGCTGGGGCCCATGAATCCCTGACAGCCACATAATGCAAAAGGGGTGGTGATGCACTGTATGTCTACCTCTTTGCCCTCTGATTAGAGCACTGGAGCCAAGGCTGCCAGTCTAAGAAGGGAACATGAGACACCTTGAGCTGAGTTGACTCCAGCAAGGGCTCGTCTAACCCTCAGTCTATTGCTGGGCCATCTTGTCCTGCTGCTGTTCATGGTCTCCAACATTCAGAGGTGCTTCTGATTTACAGACGAGGAAACTTTTCATCAGACAGCAGAACCACACACTAGCCCTCTATCTCAGTAAAACCATGGATTTAACCCATTTTACAAATGGTCTGGTCGCCACATTCAGGCACCAAGCCCCGTTCAGCCTATGGATTGTAATGAACGGGAAAGCCTTGTGTCTCAGGTACAGTTGCATTGGACAAGTAAATGCGCCCTTATATTGAGGTGCTAGAGACCCTGCTCCTTTTCAGTGCCCCCAAGAAGTGTACTTGGATGCTGAGGAGATTAAAAATTAAGAGCTTTGGCCTTCAAGAGAGAAATATCTCATGTCCACAGTTGGCATAGAAAAGATGAAGTCTTCCATCTTCAAATAGACCATGTGACCCTGGACACCAAGCAACTCTGTGATGACTATTCTAAATTGAAGACTAGGTCTGCCTTCCTGTTTACCAAGCTACCGTCCATGTCTGCCGATTCTTGCATCACCCTGGGGAAGAGAAGGGACTCCCAAACACAACTATGATTAAATTTACTATTAGCTGGATGGCAGGCTCAACGCTCATTAAAACTGTTCTATCTAGAGAAACACGTCACTTCCTGTACCTGACAGTTGAGGAATAAATCCATGCTGACAACTTTGTGGGGGGTTCCACTGAGGACTCTAGGAGTTCTTGTATAGAACAAGTCTTGGGTCCTTGAGAAGCTACAAAGGGAAACTATTCTCGCAAAGTATGCATGAACGCATTTAGAGCAGATCCTCTCTGTTCCAAGTTGAAGACCAAACTGCCTTCAGTTAAAGGCAAACCTCTCTGTATTTGCCTTGCTTTTTGAGAGGATAGGCATTCCATCTCCAATTATGTCCAGGACAAGAATTCATGACTAATAACACGAACTTCAATTAAAAAAATACATTAAAAAATAAAAGTTATGGCATGGTTGGGGATAGAACAAGGAACAAGAGAGGCATAAAACAGAAAAGACAATCTGGCCAAATAAGAAAGTGAGCATAAACGGTCTACTTCTCCTCTCTCTTTCCCCTCTTGCCCTGGCCATCTGGCCCAAGGAAAGGCAGAGGGAGAAAGTGAAGAGCAGCGTAACCAGTAACGTCTGCACTTAGATCGACCAATCCAGTTTGGAGAAACAGGAGTCGTGTTGCCATTTGCTACCCAAAGTGAAAATGGAAGTATTCTTATTTAGTCATCTGAAGCCACTGTTCAAGTTCATTGTTAAATGGAACGGCAAAATCCTTGATGATCAAAGTAGGCTGCCAATCACGATTATGAAAATGCTATTGCATATTATTCCCTTGCTACAAAAAAAAAAATTTCTATAGGAACTAAGAGAGCAGGAAAGATAGTGAAAGAAAGAATACACAAGAGAAAAGGAAAAAGAAGCTTCGGGATGATACGAAAGAGATAAAGAAGAATAAAAGAAAAAAATGTCTATCCAGATGTCGCTGAAATTACATTCTTTGTCCCTGGCATCTCTGATAATTATTGGTTTAAGTGTTTCTTGAGTTTCTCTGTTGAAATTAACTTCCTTAAACACTTTTTGTTTGAACATTGCCCTGGCATCAGGCATGGGTTAGACATATAGTCAAATGCACATAGTTGAAGATAAAGCTGGTTTCCTTCTGACGGTGTGTTCCCACGCTCCCCAAAAGATTGTGCCTGCAGGACAAGCCGGATACTGAAACACTGTGTTTGCTGGAGTTTCTTCATTTGTACCTGCTCTCCCATTTTCTCTTTAAGCATGCTTGGACCATTTTTATTGTTGGGACACTCATGAATGAGGGAATCAGGACAGAAAAAGCAGTGGATAAGCAGTTTTCCGCTTGCCTTTTTGAACTACTGGTATTTCTATGCTATGAGGCGAACTGAAGTTTTGAGGCAGGAAAGGCTTTTCTTTTCTCACTTTTTAAAGATGGCACAGTGGTAATCCAGTGATTAAAGCTCATTGTCTGAATGATAAAGCTTCTGGTCTACTGGGTCCCGCCATTGTCACAGCTCCTTCTGATTCAATTAGGGCCAGAACACTGGGGGATTTCTGCCCAGTTTCCGTGGACCTAAGACTTTTATTTTTATCACATACTAACTTGGTTTTAAACAAAGCTTTGAAGCTTCCCAGGGCTAATCTTTAATGAAAATGGAGAGGCAAATAAAAAAGGCTGAAATGAAGTCCAATGAAAGCAGCAAAAGCACTAATTCAGGGACGGTGGAAGGAGATAAAAATGAAATGGACTTTAGAAGAGGCAGGGATAGATTCAGGAAAAAGAAATACTCAAAATTTAACAGTGATGAGATTAGTTAAAAGAGTTTGGCTTGCCACTTTATTAATTTTCTCCCCTGCCTGAAGTATTTTAAAAAGGAAAAGATTAAAGATACCAACAAGAAATCATTAAATTATATGGTTAGCAGGGATTGAGCAATGCTACTAAAGCTGAGACTATAAAAGCCATATATAAGCCCTTCTTGTTCCTCATTCTTCATATTTTCTGGAAATACCTTCTCATTGAAAAAAAAAAAAATCCACACTGATCCCAATCCAAAATAGATTGTTTTTAGAAACCATGAGATCTGACCAATCTGATTAGGTTGATGAAACAAAATACAGTCCTATAGGTTAGTTTTGAGAGACTAATGAAAAATTATATATTTGGCCTTAAAAATCTGGGATTTTAGCCACTAATAAATTATAACCAGGTTGAGATCAACCATGGATGGACAACATTGTGTTCCACATAGCTCAATTCAAGTTCTTGAAATGAACAAAGGAGCATCATACATTGGGAACAAGTTATAAAAATCTGACCTTATTTGAGTTGGTTAAAAACTTACCACAAAAGTCTCAGATTTTTCATGATAAGTGAGCTTTGAGTTCCCCCAAATTACAGCATATGGGTGATTTTTCTTACAAACCTAAACTTTTCTCTGTCTTCTTCTTCCTGGGTAGCAAATATCTTCCACTGGAAGTGGGCAATGATGTTACTGCGGTTGTGAATAGTTATAATTCGCTGGCTGGACAGAGATATGTAGGTTTTCTCAAGGATCAGGGAATTCCTGTCCAGCCTTATATTCATGTCTATGGCAGCTCCATACAGAGATAAAAAGACTTTTTCACCTAGAAATTAACAAAGTACAAAGACACTTTGAGGTTTATTCTAGAATGACTACTAGGTCACTTTTTCCCCAAGGTGAAGTTACAGGACAAGCATTAGACATTTCATTCTCCGCTCCCCCTACCCTGCAATCAATCCAGAGATCAGACATGATCAGAAAACTTAAGTATTATGTTTGGTGAAGTTATGGAGAGTCAAACTATATAAATTGTAAAAACCATATAAATTGTTATAGTGGGTGTTACATTTTCTTCTTTGTAATTTTTTAGAAGATTTTATTTCTATATTCAAGAGAGAGAGAGAGAGCGTGCACAGAAGGAGCAGGGGGAAAGGGACAGGCAGACTCTGCACTGTGTGTAGAGCCCAGCACTGGGCTCCATCTCATGACCTGAGTAAAAACCAAGAGCCAGATACTTAACCAACTGAAACACCCATGTGTAAAGGGTGTTTTACCCCTTTTTGGTAATATTTTTAAATCCTATATCCTGACCACAAGGGTACCTGTGTTCTAGAATATAACCATTTGTCTCTTCTTTATCCCAAGCATGAGCTGGCATTCTGACTCTTAAAGTAACTGTACCTGTACCAAGTATATCTAGGAAGAGCTGCTCAGCATGCAAGGATCGAAATCCTATCCAAAGGGGATCAGAAAGAAAGAATTGGGGCGCCTGGGTGGTTCAGTGTGTTACGCCTCTGCCTTTGGCTCGGGTCATGATTCTAGGGTCCTGGGATAGAGTCCCACATCTGGCTTCCTGCTCAGTGGGAAGACTGCTTCTCCCTCTCCCACTCCCCCTGCTTGTGTTCCCTCTCTTACTGTGTCTCTCTCTGTCAAATAAATAAAATCTAAAAAAAAAAGAATAACTTTATTAGTTAAAAAACAAAACACAAAAAACATACAACTATTTAAAAGGAATCACTTCCTTAAACAGTAATTAAAACAAAAACGAAACATCTACATACTATATCTAGGTAGTAGTTACACAGAAAAAAAACAAAATATTAAGACCAAGGCTATGTGTAAATTTTAAAAATCTTAATGTTAAGAACACCTTTATTCAGCATAGTAATTTAAGTTCCCAATTTTATTCAAGATGCACCAACTCCCTTGATTCCAGGTAAAACATGAGGCCCCTTGGGCTTCTGAGAAGATACAAACATACAAACTATGTTCTACCTGATCTCTGCGATGTCATGAGGGTGCCTCACTCTGACATAAGAGTAGAAAAAGGAAATACTTAAACACCAGGAAGGTCCTATGCTGCTCTAAGTTTAATCAGCACCCAAAAAGCATAAGCACTTGTACCTTATTTTTTAGCAAACATTTCTGCTCCATTCACCATTGTATTAACCAAGCAGGTACTTAGTAAATTAATAATGTTTTATACAGTGCAAACATCCTTTATGCTCTATCACTTTAAACACAGAAAAGCTTTGAACACAGAAGAAAATATCCAGGCATTTGACTCTAAAATTTTAAATTTTTATTTAAAAATATATTTTTTTAACTTCACATTCAAATACCATAAAAGCATGCATGCACTGTGAAAATAAAATGTCTTCTCCCCCTCACTCAATCTTAGGCCAGACTTTCAAAGGTAAGAGCTGTTAATATTTTCATGTACTCCCTGGCCAAATCAAGGTATGTACTCTTGACAACGTTTAAACTTTCTGATGAGCTAAGCTTAATAATATAAGTGAGAAATCATTGTTTTGCTTAATTTGCATAGTCTTAATTATGGATGATATTGATTTTCTCATAGATTAAATAACTTTAAAACACCTTTTTCTGTGAGATGCCTTTTATAGCCTTGTTCATTTTCCCTTTGAGTTTACCTTTTGCATATCGATTTGTGAGAATTTTTGATATGAAAAAATTAGCTCTTTGTTATTCATGTTGCAATTTTTTCCTCCATTAGATATTTAAATTTCTGTATGACTTTTATTTTTCAAGTTAAGTCTCTTTTCTCTTAGTCTTTATGTAGTCTAATTCTTTTCTTTATGGCTTTTAAAAATAAGTTTATGTTTTAAAATTTTTAAATTACATTTTGAAACTCAACTTCCACCTTCCCTTTAAAAGCGGCACCTTTCTTAAAGAAACTAAGGAGGCCATAAATAGGTCTGGCTTGATGTACTTTTTAAAATGAGACATAGCTAATTTTCTTTTTCTAGCAAAAATAAGGTGGGTTAAGTTAATGGGATTTTCTGCTAAAATAACTTAAAAATCTGGACAAAATATGAACAAACATCTTCTTAAAGTCACTTCAGAACCATTGTCACATTAAAGAACTACCAGGCCAAAATTAAATGAAAAAGGGACCAAAGAGATCATTGAGCCCAGAAGAAAGTTTTGACCCACAGATATGGTACTCTTGGCAATGTTGAGCTATTCCTGTGCAGGCAGGAAGGATGGAAATCAAAACCCTAAGTCTAAAGAAAGGGAGACTTAAAGCAAACAGAAACACTTTATCCACAATAACTTATCCTCAAAGGACTGTACCCTCAAGATGAGTTTGAATTAGAAGCAGACTAGCCCTAATTCAGAGTCAAATACTATGCTGGAATGTCTGTGATTGAAGAGAATTTCAGTCCTTGGATTTGGTGATCATGGACTGGTTTCACTCTCAGAAACCTAGCAGAAGTAACACACTTCATGTTGGAGGAAAGAAATTTCAAATTTTTAACATCTTTTAAAATACACATTCAAACATAACGAGGCATGCAAAGAAACAAAGCTCCATTTGGTTGAACTGGCAAATGTAAGAAAGACAAAATGATATTAACAAATTATTATACACTAGAATCATCACATACAGATGGTAATCTAACTGTGTCTAAAGAAACAAAGTAAGACCTTGGAGCTATATCCAAGGAGTGGGAAGTCAAACAAAGATCTAGAAAACTTGAACAAGAGCCATACTAGGCTCTTATAGAAATAAAATAAAATCACCTAAATTTTTAAATCTCTAAGAATACGATTAATAAAATAATTTTAATAATTTTATGAAAAAAAATAGTCAACTGGACCATGGTTCAGAAAATACAAAAGGCAATATGAAGATATAAAAATACATGAAAAATGAACAATGAATGAATAAAATAGTAGGCAAATGGAGCAAGAAGGTATAAATGTTTAATTGGAAACTCAGAAGGAGATGAAAGATATAATGAAGCAAAGACAATATTTCAAGGGATGAGGGTTAAGAGTTTTCTATGGTTGATTGAAGGCATCAGTTTACAATTCAAAAAGCCCAAAGGAATGTCAAGTGGAGAAACTTAAATACATGAATATATTGTAGTGAAACTAAAGAAAATCAAAGACAAAGGGAAAGTCCTAAAAGCAGTTAGAGGAAAAGGCATATTATCTTCAAAGGACCCATGGTTAGAATTACAGCTAACTTTTCAAATCAAACAATGGAAACTGAAAGAAAAATGGAATGGCTTCTTCAATGTGATGAAGGGGAAAACAATGCCAACCAAAATTTATAGTTTTTCAGACTTTGTTTGTCTACAAACATTTTTGTTTTATCTTCATTTTTAGGAATATTTTAAATAGGTTAAAGAATTGTAAATTAGCACTGTTTCTTTGCAGCACTTGAATAATATCACGGTCTTTTGGTTTCCATAATTTCAGCTGAAAACTTTGCAGTCAACATTATTAGTGTGCCATTTAAGTAATGTGTCTTTTTTTCTGCTGACTCCTTTTGTGACATTCTTTTTGCTTTAGTTTCCAGCAGTATTTGAACTAACAAGGGTTTGCTGAGCTTTATGAACTGTGAATTATTGTCATTATCCTTTGGGAACTGGTAGAATTAAAACATAGTATAAAGTCTCAGTAATTAAGAAAGACTGATGGAATAAAAAGTCAAAACAGGCCCAAATACATGCTAGAATTTATTATAGTATAAAGGCAGCAACTCAAATCATTGGTATAAGAATAAACTTAAAAAAAAAAAAAAAGCACTATTTGGACAACCTAATAGCCGTATGGAAAAACATACCTCACATCTAGCAACAGAATAAATGCCAAATTAATAAAATATTTAAGTGTTTAATATGAAACCATAAAAGTAGAACGACACACAGAAAAACTCTTTTGTAACTTTTAGAGGAGAAAATTTTCTAACCATGTCTCAAAATCCAGATTACTCTAAAAAATATTAAGAAATGTTATTACATAAAAAGGAAAAAAAAAATTGGGGGGGCCTGGGTGTCTCAGCTGGTTAAGTGTCTGACTCATGAACTCAGCTCAGATCTTGGTCTCAGGGTTGTGAGTTCAGGTCCTGCATTGGGCTCCACACTGGGCGTGGAACCTACTTAAAAAAAAAAGAAGAAGAAGAAGTAAAGAAAAAAGAAATTTTGAATGCTATAGAAACTTAAGTAAAAACAAAAGAAAAAGTGGTCAAAATGTTTACAACTCATATCTAAAATAAATTAAATCGCCAGATATGTAAATAAGTCTTAGAAATCAATATGACAATCCAGTACAAGAATGGAAGAGAGTTGTAAGAAAAGAAATATACAGGTCCCCTATATGTGTTAAAAGATGCTCAACTTCTCTCATAATAAAAGCAACACAACTAAAGATGTATCTATATACCATTTCCCCCAAACACAATGGGTGCAATAAAAGTTTGAGAACATAATCTGTTGCCATGGAAATGCAAAGTGGTACATTCTTCCTCCCTCATGAGTTGGGTGACATGGATTAAATATCTATCAAGCTTGCAAAATAATTTATCCTCTGGCCCTCTTCTAGGAATTTATCCTGTCGACGAGTGAGAACAAGATCAAGAGTATTCATTAAAACACTGACCTTAATAACAACAGAGAAGAAACAGCCATAGTACCCACCAAGAGAAGACTGGCTAAATTATCTGTGCTACACCTAAAAGGGGAATGCCATGCAGGTGTACAAGTACAGGATTTATGATTAAGTGGAAAAAGTAAGGTTTAGAACAATTCACATAGTATGCTATTTTTAGGTAAGGAGGGACAATAAGAATCTGCATTCATGTTTGCATCTATGCAACTATGCACAGAACACCAGAATAAAGTTAAGAGCTGGGTGGGTGAATGAGGCAAAGTAGAAATGACACCTTTCAAATATATTTTTAAGACATTGCTTTAATTTTTGAATACAGGAGTACATTACTTATCCAAAACTTTAACATAAGAAAAGATTACAGGGTCTTCAGGAAACATGGGAAAGCTGCAGATAACACTACTAATGAGAGAAATATAAAATAAAATACTATTCCATAACCATCAGATTAACAAATATCAAATAGTTTGCCAGTGCTGTTTTGGAACTATGTCATAAGGATGTGGGAAAACAATTTCCATATAATGCTGATGAAAATACAAATTAGTACAACCACATGACTGACCAATTTATATTCCAGGAAAGCTCAATATACACCTGATCTGTAACTTTGCAATTTCCCTTCTTAAAGAAAATCTCCTACAGCTGCATAAGACATATACAGAGTTATTCATTGTGGTATTGTTTGTAATAGCAGAAAACTAGGAAGAACATCCTAATATCCAATAGAAGAACAGATTATAGCATGTCCACATGTTGGAGTGTGTTGCATCAGTTAAAATGAATCAGAGCTATATGGATCTATGCGTTTAGATCTTCAAAATGTAGTGTTGAATGAAAAAGTCAAGTTGGGAAATGGTATATACTGTATGATATCATTTATGTGAAGGTTAAAACTACTCGAACAGAATGCCTGGATGGCTTAGTTGGTTAAGTGGCTGACTCTTGATTTCAGCTTAGGTCATGATTTCAGGGTCACGAGATCGAGCCTCGTGTAAGGCTCCTCACTTAGCGTGGAGACTGCTTGTCCCTCTCCCTCCCCTCTGCTCCTCTCTCTGGGCCCTCTCTTGTGCTCTCTTTCTCAAATAAATAAATAAATAAATACTCTTTTTTAAAAAACTACTCGAGACAATAATATATATGACTTATAGATAGATAAATATGTAAAAATACCATAAAAATGAACCAAATACAGCTCCTCTAAGAAGCCATAGGAATCAGATCAGGACAGAGTAAATGAGATAACTTCAAATCTGTACTCAGTTTAGTTATCCATAAAATAAAACATCTGAAAGAAATGTGTATAGCAAAATGTTGAGATGCGTTAAACATAATCATTATTGATTATGTTGTGATTTGAAATATTTCATTGTTTAAATATCTAATCAAGGAAAAAGATCCCAGGGCTTATTTAGTTCATACAAATCTCAGGGTCAGAGGGACTAATGTCATCAATTTGAGTTGCTCACTGCAAAACTCTTGCTTCTAGAAATATAGCAAAAACCACTACACTCTTTTTGAAAACCGTCTAATATTGATTTTTTTAATCCATCTTTCAAAAATCATCAGATCCACAAAGTAAAGGAAGCAATAACTTTTGTCTCCACAACTTTAGGAATATGACTTGATTTTTCCACCCACTCTCATGAAGACAACCTTAGAAAGGGCTCCCAAACCCTAGCTACTTAGAAAACTGGTTGGATGAAGGGACGTCATGCCTGCCAGAGTGGACAAGGTTGCTGTTCCTCAGCATTGGTATTTTTGTCTCGTTGGAGTGCCTGTTTCCATTCGGCTTCCGATTTGGTTTCTAGCGTTGAATGTTGTAATCACTGCAGATGAGGTTAGCCACTGTCATTTATTATGTCCTAGTAAAAATGTTTTCTGGAAGTCTCATTAGCTCTTGCTAGTTTTGCTACTATCAATCAAGCAAAACAAAAGAAAAAAATGAACAAAACTAAGTTTACCAAAAAAATACGAAGCTAGCTATATACACAATATATTTCATACTGTGGTTTCAGTACTTTCAGACAACAGAGGGCAATAAATTAAATATATGAGTGGAGCCATAGATTCTCTAGGAACTAGCAAGTTGGTGGAAAGAGTGTTTTTCATTTCCTGGTCACAGCAGGGTCAAATTCACCCATGCAAGTGAATTGCTGAATCAAACTTCTTTAGAAGTGCTCTTTCTTTGAAAGGTGCAGGAAACAACTTCCAAGATTTGCTTGACTGAGCTCACGCAGCAAATCAGTGGCAATGTCAAAGTCAGTATTCTCCATCTCCATAGAAGGCAGTGGAGGATTACAGAAAGTATGCTGGCCTCAGAGGATGCCAAAGACCTGGGTTCAAGTTCCAGCTTTACTTAGGTGGCTAGTTTTCAATGTCTCTGAACCTCAGTTTACTCATCTCTAAAATAAAGGGAGTTGCATAAATGCAGAGAATAATCTGGTGATTGCAGCAAAAGGGGTGGGGGGAGTGAAGTAGGTGAACGGTGTCAAGAGGTAAAAACTTGCAGTTATAAAGTAAGTCACAGGAATAAAAAGTACGGCATAGGGAATATAGTCAATCGTATTGCGTGAATTTGGAATGGCGACAGATGGCAACTACACAAGTGTTTTGTGATGTGTATAAATGCCCAATCACAATGTTGTATACCTGAAACTAATATGACACTATGTGTCAACTATACATCAAAAGATTTTTTTTAATAAAATAAAATAATGGGGTTAAGAGATGTCCTCTAATGTCCTTTTAAATGTGAACACCTCATGACTCGAGTCTTGCTATGTAATTGACAGAAACCTCATTCCAACCTCCTAAACAATCTTGACCATCTGTGCATCCAAACTTGTGCTATTCCCTATCCTAAGGTATGGAAGAAGAAATGAAGAAAAGGAAATAGTCAAGGAATGTTTCCATTGCCTCTGAAGCCATGTTAAAACATTTACTCTTTTACCATAACTATGTTTTGCTAGGTTTTCTAATTATAACAGCACACACTAATAATTAATCATAATAATCCCACAGCTGAAACAAAGCTTATGCAGGGTGGGCTGCACCAGGATATTCAGATACATATTATTTAGCAACTGTGAGCTAACATATTGCACTCAATTACTTGCTATGTTCTATTTTGGTATTCCTTTCTTGGCCTTTAGGAGGAAAAAAAGATCTTCTTTATGGTTTACTAGAGTACAATACATAAATGACTATAAAGCTGTCCTTTGAAGTACTAATATTATGATTACTTTTATCTTTAATAATAATACATCATGATATCTTTGGGGGAAAAGAGCCTATTTGCCAACTTCTGACTCCTGAATTGAAATATCTCCTCTTCAATAAGAGACATAATACTTAAAAAATGCTGAGTAAGTGCATCAGCTCCATTTCCTGATTGTTCCAGTGGTTAATGTCACCTCTAAGATGACAGCAACCTCACCAGGCATTGAATAAAAAACACTTTTATGCTCTTACTTCTAGGGTTCATTCTGGTAACCAAAGGTTTAATAAGAATATGTTTTTCCTTAAAGCCTGTTTTAAATACTAATATCTCCTTGAACCCCTAGATTACCTAAAGTTTCTCAATACCCAGTTAAAAAGTGCAAAACTTAAGCAGTTAACCATTTATTAATCTTTTAAGAGTCAAATAATATTTTCACATCTCAGTTTTATTGAAAATGATAGAATTAGTTTACTCAACTATTTTGTTTCTGGTTTTGTTCTATTTTGTTTTTAAGAATGTAGTCTTGACTAATTGTGCTCTTAATCTCTTCCGGAAGAATCAGTTTGTAAAAGGTATCAAGTTACTTCAGTTCTTCTCTTTTAGACTATTATAAAAAGGTAACAAAATCATTTCTGTGGTAAAATCAATTTCCTAAACAAACTTGGTTTCACCACAGAAAGGCATATACAGAAGAAAGCACAGAAGAGTTCTGGTTCAGGTAAACACTGATGAGTAAAATATTAGATATTGGTGAAATTTACACTCAACCTCCTTGATTCTAGAGCACTGGTTCAAACTCTGGTTGATGAAAAAGAAAAATCTCCTAGCTGCATTTAATCAAGAATTTCTATCCAATGGAGGACCAGCAACTGAAGGGCATAAACATAACTGTTAGAAATGTGATTGAGTACTTCCCGCTGAGGATTATCAATGTTCCTCCTTTTGGAACATTGTTTGAGGAAGTATGAAAAAAAATCCAAGAGAAATTTCCCTCCTCAAATCAATTCATACTTGAAACAGCTGCAGAACATTCAATCAGATGCTTATTTAGTGAAATGAGAAGGCAATGATCATGGCTGCCTGGAAAAGCTCCATGATTGTGTTTAGACCGTCATTACTGTTTTTCACTAATGAAAGGTTATAGGTTCCGGTCATTGATAACCCACAATAAAGATGAAAGCATATTCTTATCAGCAGTTCATTTCATGTAAAGAAAAATGCTACAAGATAGCTTACCTCTATCTGCCATCTTCAGAAAATGACTGTGAACCAAAGTTGACGCCATAACCTCACAGTGTGGAAGTCAACATTGCCATGGTGATTCAATTTTAATACAGGAATACTTGTTTCCTTTGGCACACGACTATAAATGCAAGTATGGGTGTCAACTCAAATACTTACCCAAAAGTTAAAAAACAGATTGAAGGCCAGTGAGAGCTGCATTTCACAGTCAATAAATTAAGGGAGTAAAAGTACCTAGATAGTCACTTGAGAGATTATAGAGGTGATCTACTCTGGTGGAAAAAGCACTGCACAGCAGATTACTGTCTGAGCCTGGGCTTTAATTGTGTTTCTGCTACTCAAGCAAACTTGGAAGCCACTTGGAAGGGAGGAAGCCAGAAGACACAAATTACCAATATCAAGAATGAAAGAGGAGATCTGCTATAAAACCTACAGACATCACAAAGCTTAGGGTTTTTTGTTTTCTTTTGTCTTTTAAAATTTTTATTGTGTTATGTTAGTTACCATAAAACAAATTAGTTTTTGACGTAGCGTTCCAAGATCCACTGTTTACATATAACACCCAGTGCTCCGTGCAATAAGTATCCTCCTTAATAACCACCCCCAGGCTCATCCATCCCCCGACTCCCCTCCCTTCTTAGGGTTATTATGAACATTTTATGCCAACAAATTTAAATTTTTAGATTAAACAGAAAATTTTCTTTAAAAAGTTTACCAAAAATTACGCAAGGAAACAAAACAGAAACACCTTAGTAGATCTAAATGTACTAAATAAACTGAATAACTGAATAACTAAAAACCTCCCAAAAAAGGCTCTAGGCCCAGATAGCTTGAAAAGCAAATTTTCTAAACCCTTAAAGAAGAAATAATATGAATATTATAAATGACAACAACACTTGTAGAGAATGAAAAAGTAGAATAATTCCCAACTTGTTTTATGAGACTGATTCATTTTTTTCAGACCAAAGAAGAAGCCATTGCATGAAAAGGTGAAATAATATATGACCATCTCAACAAATGCATAAGTAATATATGAAAGTCAACACCCATTCAAAATTAAAGTTCTTAGAAACCTAGAGATGGAAGGAAATGTTCTTAATCTGAAAGAGAGTATCCATTAAGAGCATCATACTAAATGATGAAACAGTGAGAACTTCCACTCTGAGACTGAGAACAAGAGAAGGATGTTTGCTGTCATAATTTCCATTAAACTCTGATAAAGGCCTAGCTGTGCAAGAAAGAATAAGGAATAAAAGGCTTGGGGCACCTGGGTGGCTCAATGGGTTAAAGCCTCTGCCTTTGGCTCAGGTCATGATCCCAGGGTCCTGGGATCGAGCCCCGCATCGGGCTCTCTGCTCAGCAGGGAGCCTGCCTCCCTCTCTCTCTCTCTGCTTGCCTCTCGGCCTACTTGTGATCTCTGTCTGTCAAATAAATAAATAAATAAAAGTTTTTAAAAAAAAGAAATAAAAGGCTTAAGGACTGAAAAAGAATAAAACTATCATTATTTGCAGATGCCCTGTGTATATACAAAATCCAAAATCACCTACAGATAAAGTAGGAGTTAATAAGTTAATTTATCAAGGTTTGAAAATATAAAAGATCAATATACAAAATACAACTCCTTTTTTATATGCTCCCAAAATTTAGAAAATAAAATTAGAAGAAATATACCACTCCAGCTATAAAGGAAGTGATAAACTGTACTTCATCAAAATTAAATTCTTTTGCTAAGGAAACAGTTGACAAAATCAAAAGACAACTGACAGAATGGGAGAAGATATTTGCAAACGACATATCAGATAAAGGACTAGTGTCCAGAATCTATAAAGAACTTAGCAAACTCAACACCCAAAGAACAAATAATCCAATCAAGAAATGGGCAGAGGACATGAACAGACATTTCTGCAAAGAAGACATCCAGATGGCCAACAGACACATGAAAAAGTGCTCCATATCACTCGGCATCAGGGAAATACAAATCAAAACCACAATGAGATATCACCTCACACCAGTCAGAATGGCTAAAATCAACAAGTCAGGAAATGACAGATGCTGGCGAGGATGTGGAGAAAGGGGAACCCTCCTACACTGTTGGTGGGAATGCAAGCTGGTGCAGCCACTCTGGAAAACAGCATGGAGGTTCCTCAGAATGTTGAAAATAGAACTGCCCTATGACCCAGCAATTGCACTATTGGGTATTTACCCTCAAGATACAAATGTAGTGATCCAAAGGGGCACATGCACCCGAATGTTTATAGCAGCAATGTCCACAATAGCCAAACTATGGAAAGAACCTAGATGTCCATCCACAGATGAATGGATCAAGAAGATGTGGTATATATACACAATGGAATACTATGCAGCCATCAAAAGAAATGAAATCTTGCCATTTGCGACAACATGGATGGAACTAGAGCGTATCATGCTTAGCGAAATAAGTCAAGCAGAGAAAGACAACTATCATATGATCTCCCTGATATGAGGAAGTGGTGATGCAACATGGAGGCTTAAGTGGGTAGGAGAAGAATCAATGAAACAAGATGGGATTGGGAGGGAGACAAACCATAAGTGACTCTTAATCTCACAAAAGAAACTGAGGGCTGCTGGGGTGAGGGGGTTTGGGAGAAGGGGGTGGGATTATGGACATTGGGGAGGGTATGTGCTTTGGTGAGTGCTGTGAAGTGTGTAAACCTGGTGATTCACAGACCTGTACCCCTGGGGATAAAAATATATGTTTATAAAAAAAAAAAAAAAAAAAAAGAAAGGACAAATACCCAACTTTTGTAGCAGCATGGACAGGACTGGAAGAGATTATTATGCTGAGTGAAATAAGTCAAGCAGAGAGAGTCAATTATCATATGGTTTCACTTATTTGTGGAGCATAACAAATAGCATGGAGGACATGGGGAGTTAGAGAGGAGAAGGGAGTTGGGGGAAATTGGAAGGGGAGGTGAACCATGAGAGACTATGGACTCTGAAAAACAATCTGAGGATTTTGAAGGGGTGGGGGGTGGGAGTTTGGGGTACTAGGTGGTGGGTATTATAAAGGGCACGAATTGCATGGAGCACTGGGTGTGGTGAAAAATAATGAATACTGTTATGCTGAAAATAAAAAATAAATTAAAAAAAAAAAAAGAAAAAAAAAATTAAATTCTTTTGCTAATGAAAGATACTAGTAAGAAAATTAGAAAGATAATCTACTTTTAGGAGATACTTGTAATAACTGTTTCTGAAAGGCCTGTATTGGGGAAAAAAAAAAAACAAAAATCCATGAGTCAATAACAAAAGTTCAAATAACCTCCTAAAGTATAAGCAAAACCTCTGAATACACACTTGAGAATAGAATACATAAAAATGGTCTAAGCAAATGAAAAGATACTCAACATCATTAGTCACTGGAGAAATGCCAATTAAAAACAAAATATTAAAAAAAAGCAAAATATATAGGCTTTTGTTAATATTTGGCTAATAATAACTCTGCAGCTAGGATGACTAAAATTAAAAGATCGACAATGACCCAGAGTTAATGAGAATGTGGAGTAACCAGAAGACCTATCTACCACCTGGCTTGGTGAGGGGGTGCTGTGGTTGGTCTTTAAAATGCTTCACCCACTTTAGAAAACTGGAAGCTTTTCAGAAAGTTAAAACATATACCTACTCTATGACCCAGCAACCTTACCCCTAAACATTTACCTGAGAAAAATAAACACAAACACACACACACACACACAACTTGTACAAGAATGGTTATTCAAGCTCTATTCATAATAATCCCAAACTTCAAACAAACTAAAGTTACATTAACAGGAGAACAAATAAACCATGGATAAGCCTACAGTGGGATACTGCTCACGGGGAAAGAAGGGAGTTTGCTACACGCAACCTCATGAATACATCTCCAAAACATTATGTTGAGTGAAAGAAACCAGACACAAGAGACTATATACTCTATTGAGCATATTTATTTGAAGTCCAAGAACAAGCAACACGACTATAGGGTGAGAGGATGCAGAATGTCTGGGATGGGGATGGAGGGACTGACTGGAAAGGGCATGAGAGGACCCTGAAGCCAGGGATGTTCTATCCTTAACGGAGGATATCCTTAACGGAGTGGTCATTACACAGGTCTTGCCAAAACTCACCAAACTGTACACTGAAGAACTGTGCATCTTATTGTATCTAGATTATACCTCACTAAAAAATGTAATGAAAATTACATAATAAATATGTAAATAATAAACATAAAAAATAAGGCTATAAAGGAATAAACCTAACCACAATGTTCAAGACTTCTACCCAGCACACTACTGCTGAGAGAAATTAGCGAAAATCTAAATACGTGAGAGATAAACCACATTCATACTATACTACATAGAGAGCGTTATAGGACAGTAGGAAAGGATAACTACTCCTTAAGTCATGCTGAATGATGTGAAAAAAGACATAGAGTCAGTTTTAAGCAGCAAATTAAACTGGAGACTGAAATAACTAAAATAGTTGATAAAAACAGTTTTTAAACTACTTTAAAATCCATCACTAACCCTATCAGAAAGTAAGAACATCAAAGTGAAAAATTCCAAGAAATAGTGTAGTGCCCAGGCTGTCTTTTGTCAGTTCTCTCTCAACAGTTCTCTGTTCTTCACCAGACCTAACAAAAACAAAAACAAAAACAAAAAACCCAACTCAGATTTAACCACTCCTCCAGGTCTTTATTTCCTTATGAAAGCTTGCATGCCTCAAGGAGATAGGCAAAGAGAAAGACTCCCTAAAAATCTGCTTTTGCTCCTTTTCCTGTTTCTGTTCTTACCAGAACCTGCACCCCCACCCCACTTAACACATCGCTCAGTATATCCTCCTTGTAAGGGACAGGGAGTTAATGATTTCTCTAGAACAGATAACATCTAAGGAAGAACCAGATGAGAATGACCTGAGGAAGTCATCATGTGCGCATTCCAGACCAGGGCTCCAGATATCTCCAGGCCAAGGCCCCCCTGGCTCCAAGGAATAAGACCTGGGCCTTTGTCTTCTTCCTTCTAACCAGTTTCTAGATGCCTGAGGGGATATGCGTACCAGACCCTGACAAAGACAAGACTCCCTCTTTTCCTTTCTGAGTCTCCCAGAATCTCCATCCATATCTGCTCTCTCCTTATCTTCAATAAACTGTGCTCTCACTTCCTAGTGAAGCCAAGGACCTTCTTGGCTGATCTTGAGGAACCCCTCTGGCTTCCTGGACTTGGCCTGCATGCATCAAAGGAAAACTTACATTAAATAAATGTGTATGTTTTTCTCTTCTTAATCTGTCCTTTGCTACAGGGAGCCCAGCCAAAAGCTTAGAAGAGTGGAGGAAAACCATATTCTTCCTCCCCCACAGATATCGTGGTTGAAAACCATCAGAACTAATAAAAAGCAAACTAACTAAATAAACAGATTTAATATATTTAAATGCTCAGAAACAGAATGAGAATGACAATGTTTAACATGCTTAAGAAATAAAAGGGAAACTTGAAGAATTAAAGAGTAGAAAGTAATCAGATTGAAGAACTGATTGAATCAAGAACCAAATAAAATTTCAGAAATGAAAATACTTATAATTGAAAAATTAAAACCTAGCAGATGAGATTTCACGGAAGAGGGAATTATTGAATAGAGAAGAAAAAGTATTCAGAGAAGTTCTACAAAGACAAAGAAATGGAAAAAGTACAGTAGAGGTTTAAAGGAATAAAAAATCAGGGCACCTGGGTGGTTGGTTGGTTAAGCTTCTGACTCTTGGTTTCAGCTCAGGTCATGATCTCAGGGCCCTAAGGTCAAGGCCCACAAGGGCTACACACTCAGTGAAGAGTCTACTTGAGATTCTCTCCCTCTTCCTTTGCCAACATTCCTGCTTTCACGTTCTCTCTCTCTTTCAAATAAATCATTTTCAAAAATGTTAATCTCTTATTTTAAAAAAAGGAATAAATGAGAATAATAATAGACTAAGGAACAGAATAACAGAGTAACTGATTGGAATTCCAGAACAAGATTACAGAAGGGAGAAGAGCCAAGAATCCACAAAGGGGGGAAATCAAACACAGTCCCTACCTCACACATATTCATACAAATATGAAATCAAAGATCAATCATTAATCTCAACAAAGAAGCTACAACTATTACTCTTTTAAAAGTAAACATAGAGTATGTCTGTGATCCTTGATAAGGTGATGATTTCCTAGCAAGAAGGCAAAGAGCATTAATCTTTTCTTTTTTAAGATTTTATTTATTTATTTGACAGACAGAGATCACAAGTAGGCAGGGAGAGAGGAGGAAGCAGGCTCCCTGCTGAGCAGAGAGCCCAATGTGGGGCTCGATCCCAGGACCCTGAGATCATGACCTGAGCCGAAAGCAGAGGCTTTAACCCACTGAGCCACCCAGGTGCCCCAAAAAGCATTAATCTTAAAGGAAAATGCATCAATAATGCATTTTGATAATGTCAACATAATCAAAATTAAAAATTTCTGCTGCTGAAGAAATATGAAGGAAATGAAACGGGGGACGCTACAGACTGGAAGAACATATTAACAATACACATACCTGACAAGTGATTAGTGTTCAGAATACCAAGTTATAAAGTACTCTTACAAATTAATAAAAGAAAAAAACAACTCAATAAAAAATGAGCAAAAGACTTGAACAGACACTTCATTAAAAAAGATATATGAATGGCCAGTAAGCACAGGAAAAGGTCCGCAACCTCATTAATCATTAGATAAAAACTAAAACCACTAGAAGACAGAGCTTCACACTACTAGTGGGTCTAAAATGAACAAGACAACACTATGTGGTAGCAGGAAAAAAAAGACGACGACAACTGCGTTTATCAGCAAGGATCTGAAGCAATCGGAAGTCTCAGGCTCTGCTGATGGGCCTGTAAAATGGCACAGGTACTTTGGAAACATTCATGTTCCTGATGTGTTATAAGCTATGCTTTTTACCTTTCTCTGCTGGGTTATATGGGTCAAAACTCCCCTTTTTGCTTAAGGTTTGCCTTGCTAGCAGCCAGTGAATCCTGACTTACACTGAAAGATAAGATACACAGGGGGTATGTGTTGCTCCCTCAGGCAACGTGGATCAAGGACCATTTAACAACGGGTCCTTAAGCACAGACTAGAGCTGCCCTGCTCAGAGGTGTGTCCACAAAAGCAGCAACTCTGAACTGTGACCCAGATGTCATCTGTTGCTCTTTCCCTGGCTGTGCACTTGTGTTTTCTGCCTACAGTGCCCTCCAGATGCAGACAATCTGGGTCAATAAACACAAATGGGGAAAAAAGAAGTGAGAAGGAAATGAGAAAAATCATGAAATAATAAATGGCAATGTAAAATATTAATCTAACAACCAACTTTGGAGACTTCCCTAGCGTACATGCAGCCTACATGACCATCAATTAAATATTAGCGAAAAGCAATGTATAATTTTTGTTATTATCCAGACTGGAGCCTTCAGAAAATGCTGGTTGCAATAGACACAGAATCACATTTAAGTAAGATGTTGTGCATTCTAAGGGTTAAGGCAAGTGGATCTTATGTAGACTGGTCAGCACACAGGAGACATTCTGAACTGGGATTTACATTTTGTTTTAACTTTAAGACAATTGCAGTAATAAATCAAATGGAAAATCCATGGGGTATTCAGTTACCATAATGTTTCATTTACATATAAATACAATTAAACTGCCGGTGTGACTTCAGGGTTTAGTTCCCTTCCTGAGAACTGTTATTTGTCAGGCTTTCAAGCATTGGAAAAACCAGTCTGGTGGGATTTATTTCTGGCTCAACATTATTTCTGTGGGAGACATTCATTCTTTGGTTCTTCACCTTATGGATCTTAGCTTAGCTTAAAGCAGCCAAAAGAACCATTTCCTATTTTGTTTCACCATATTTTCCATCCGACCTTTCTTCTTTTTTTTTTTTTTTTAAGATTTTATTTATTTATTTGACAGAGAGAGAGATCACAAGTAGGCAGAGAGCCAGGCAGAGAGAGAAGGGGAAGCAGGCTCCCTGTTGAGCAGAGAGCCCAATGCGGGGCTCGATCCCAGGACACTGAGATCATGACCTTGAGCTGAAGGCAGCGGCTTAATCCACTGAGCCACCCAGGCGACCCCCATCTGACCTTTCTTATAACAAAGAAGGACGCATACCTGTGTCGTAATGCACGATTAGCCTTTTGCTGTGGCTGCCCGCAGTCTGCGGCTCAAAATCCACTTCCAGCTGCATGGACTCCCCCACATTAAGAGTTCCGGAAGATGGCTCCACGGAGAAAGGCCTGCAGCACACGGTGAGACACACTATCAGAGCCCATTCCTTTCTGGTGTGAGGGGGAGGAGGAAAGGATAAGGGAGTTCTTTTTTTTCTTTTCTTTTCTTATTATATTTTGTTGTTAGTCACCATACAGTACATCATTAGTGTTTGATGTAGTGTTCCATGATTCATTGTTTGTGTACAGCAGCCAGTGCTCCATGCAATATGGGACCTCCTTAATATCCATCACTGGGCTCACCCATCCTCCAACCCCCATCCCCACTAAAACTCTCAGGTTGTTTCTCGAAGTCCACAGCCTCTCATAATTCTTCTTCCCCTCTGATTTCCCCTCCTTCAGTTTTCCCTTCCTTCTCCTAATGTCCTCGCTGCTATTCCTTATGCTCCACAAATTAAGTGAAACCATATGATAACTGACTTTCTCTGCTTGATTTATTTCATTCAGCGTAAACTCTTCCAGTTCCATCCATGTTGATGTAAAAACTGGGTATTCATCCTTTCTGATGGCTGAGTAATATTCCATCGTGTCTATGGACCACATCTTCTTGGACCATTTATCTGTTGAGAGGCATCTGGGCTCCTTCCATAGTTTGGCCGTCTTTGACATGGGTGCTATGAACATTGGGGTGTATGTACCCCTTCTTTTCACTACCTCTGTATTTTTGGGATAAATACCCAGTAGTGCAATTGCTGGGTCATAAGGCAGCTCTATTTTTAACTTTTTTGAGGAACCTCCATGCTTTTCTCCAAAGTGGCTGCACCAGCTTGCGTTCCCAGCAAGAGTGGAAGAGAGGTTGTGGAGGAAGGGGAGTTCTAGCACTGCAGGCACTAGAACAATTTGGTGATTCAGAAGTAAAGTACACTTCTCCCCTGACATGAAAGAACTTTCCTTTTAAGGTTAAAATAGCAGTATTAGACCAGCAGGTGTAAGAGAAATTTAAAGGATACAGTAATATTCTCGTTTGGGTCCTTGCTATTCAGCCACTCTTTTAACATTCATGGAGTGATTCCAGGGGTCAGCCCTAAAACATGTCTGCAAATACTATAATTTGCAGAAGAAAAATACCTTCAAAGGGATAAAAAAAAAAAACAAGTTTTGTGATAGGTCAGTAAAGAGAAGGTTTCATAATGGAAAACTCTGTGAGACTCCCAAAGATCACACAATCACGTGAGGATGACTTTAGGGCACTTTTAGTAAAGGGTCTGCTTAACAGAAGGGGAAGGGGAACTACAAATGATACAATTCCCCAGGGTTATAAAGAGTTAAGCCATTATGACCTCTAGGCCCAAAGAGCCAAGGAGAAGGAGTGGTTTTGAAACCTACAGGAGTCCTATGAGAACGCTGCTGTACGAGGAGCAAGGACCTTTAGTCGAGAGAGACAGACAGTCCAGATGGCCTCACAGGGAAGACACTAGGGGACAGAGTGTCCCGACTTCACATCCTCTCATCTGGTCACCTGCTGGGACTCCCACTGGCTGAACCCAATCAGAAGCCAAAGGGATGGGAGCCTGTTGACCCATGCCACGCAAGTCAGCCTCCTGGGTGACAGCAAGCTGGAGACTGGTGGAGAGCATTTAGAAAGGCAAACTGGGGATAAGTTCTACGCCTTGAAAATAGAATTTGTGCACGGACACATGATGGGGTGGTAGGGTGGCTTTGGGAACAGGAAATCGTTTCATTTCATTTCCCCGGAAGGAAGTGGTAAGAGAGAAGCTGGATCTGATCATGAGGTACCTTAAATAACTTACAGAGTTCTTCCTTCTAAATAGAAAACCCAGCCCATTTAATTATTTTCATGGTCCATTTCACTTCTCTAAATTGCTAGTGTTTGAAAGTAACGTGTTGTACAATGTATCTGGCAGGCTACGTTTTTTCTGATTATTTACTTCTATCACCACTGTGTTTTAGTTCTATCCCTGAAATCTTCCCTTAGGTAATGAACTTCATGTCCGAAAGCCTAAGCTTCTGTGAGGGTACAGAGCCATGGTGAGGGCAGGACATGGTGATACCCGAGATCTTCTCTGCAGTGCTTCCCACCATGGGAAACTGTTTCTTTTCTCTGGGGCTCTCTATTTGGATCTCCCTCTACATTCACTTCTTTATTTTCCCATTCCCTTGTCCTTCTCCCACACCTATAGCCCCAGCTCTCCAGTGAACCGCAGGCACTGTGTAGAGGCTCTATGCGGGTAGTGGTCCCTAGCCTGAAGCCAACAGAAAAAGTTCAAAACTCAGCTCTGCCATGACCTTGGGGCAAGTCACTGAAGCTTTGGTCTCCTGGTCTGTAAGATGAGGGTAAAGACAGCACCTACTCCGTAGGTTTGTCAGGTGGACCAAAGGAGCAGACACAGGTAAAGTGTAGAGAACAAAACCTGGCACTAGGCAGTGCTAAACTAATGTTTATTATTATTTCTGTTATCTCCATCACTGGCAGCCTCCAGATGGACGATGAGCCTGAGGATGATCTTGGGTGTTTAAATGAGTTCAAGTTTTTATTATTCTCCTCTCAAGCCTTCACACTGCTCTAGGGATACCATAAAAAACATCTATAGGTCATAACACATGCATCTCAACACTTTCAGTGGTCCTCATAATGTACGTAATAAAGCTCAAAGTCCTAGGCATTTGAGGTTCCACACAATCTGCTCCCAATAAGATTTTACATTTTCATTGAACACATAATGTCTGTGCAAATGTCCCACGTTATCTGTCACATCCCAAATCAGTTGGGGAAGGAGAGGGCGGGAGGGCTCCGCTCCCTTCACCATAACCTCAGCGAGCAGCGCCCCCTCTCTGTTCCAACCAGACCGTGCCCCCTGCACAGACATTCCCCAGCAGCTAGGCTCCCACAAGAATATTTAGCATTTTCCACAGGTCCTAATGCCTCCAAAGTCACTTATCACTGCCCAGACTCAAAGGCACCTCTTAACTAGAATCTTCCTGGATTCTGTCTTGTGAACAAAGTCTCCTTCCTCAGAGGCTCGAACTTTCTTTTTACTTCTCACTTCAGTTCACCTTGTACTAGAGTTAGTTTTCACACCTGCTCCTGTCTGCAGCTACAGACTCTTGAGACAACGCGAAAGGGAAAGCAAATAAGCTGCCATGAGCATGAACTCCAGCCCGGGCCCTAACTATGTTGGGTCCCTTCTGTGTGCCAATCCTCTTAATCCTGGGGAAAATCTGCAGAAAGGAGGTATTGTTATTTCCACTTTAGATATGAGAATACATGCTCTAAAAGGGCAGGCAACTGGCCCAAAGTTACCCAACGAGGTGGCCGTGGAGCAGGGTTAGAAGCCTGCCTGCAAGTTCAAGTTCTCTCTGCCTCCCCAAACCATGCCTGAACATTGAAGCCACCTGAAGAGATACATCTTTATGTCTCTCATCCTATGCACAGTTCTTTACCGAAAGAAGCCTCTCAGAAGAGGTTGTGGATTGAATTACAACCAACTCTCAGAGGGAAATAAAAATATCTGTAGTCATTAAGTCACCTTTATCACATTTTGGTGGAACAGAAAAGGAGCAGACTTTTAGCATCTCAAGAATCTCTGCTTCCTGAGTTGAAGGTAGGAGATCCAAAGCAAGGCTCACAGTCGTAAAGCTTCCTTTTGGTCTCTGATGGTGTCGGTAAGAAACTTAAGAACTGAGAACTGGGCCCAGCTTCCTGACTTTGGGAACAATGCTGTAATATTTTCTTCTATTTTTGCCTCCCTGGGTCCTAATATTTTTTCTTCCTACATGGCTCTTTCATTTTCTTTTCAAACATTTCTTGGTAGCGAAAAGAACAGTTTTGAAATGAATTGGATGGTATTGCACAGTAGAACCTAAGCTAATTTTCTATGGACAAAGAGATCCTTCTCTAGGACCTCCAGAAATCCAAATTCTATACAGAAGTAATAGATACTTTTCTGTTGTGCTCACTGTTGGGTTTCTATTACACTAAATTTCTTCAGTAGTCAAAAAAACAAAACACCTGGGACAACCATTGCTACTTAGAGCTGCCTAAGCTTTCTCAATAAATCAGATGTTAATTGGGTAGAGTGTGTTAAGTTCTGGCATTAAACATTGTCTATAATTTGATTTTGTACTTCATTTTACTACAGGCAGTCAGGCTGAACGGGCCAGAAAATATCAAGTATCAGAAAATACTCTTAACAAAGAGGTAAAAGGCATTGTTTCTCAAGGGCATAGAACTGGCTCTGTCTACCAAAATGTTTGGTTTTGATATAATAGCCCCATTAATACCGAATGCTTGATTAGGGAGGAACTTGGGTTCCGGAAAAATCATGAGCCACAAAAAAGATTTTGAGATTTTTGTTCAACCCACTGTAAACTGCTCTTGAGAACTAAAACTTTTCCATCCTTACAAATCAATATTTTAGCAGAAGGCTAAATATTGGCTCTGTTATATTAAATATGGAATTTAATATTAGTATGTTTTCTTCAGACAATCTTTCTTATTAACTGATTCCTGACATAAGGTTTTGGATTTTGAGACTGCTTCTTCATCTTTCTTATTTCACCTTCCAAAATTAATCCCACTTTAATAGTCAGAATTATTCTGGTACCTACTAGAGTTTCAGGTCAAATCCGCAATAAACTTGAGGAGTAATGGTTTATATTCTCTGTATATTTTATAGCACACTGTGACTCCTTTTATTAGCGTAAAAACATTATGCCTATTTTATAGTACTAGGACCATTTTTTTTATTTTAAATTATTGTACGGGTTTATAGTTGTAGCTTTGCCTTGTGATATACTGTTGGTTAGGCATCCTATAAACATTTATTGAGCACTTAATTCTTCTAGGCATTATATTTGATGCAGGGAAAATAGAAATGAATTGGATGGTATTGATACAACCCTTGCTTTTTGAGAAACTCACATTCTAATGGGGGCAACAGACATAAAAAGAACATTTTATTTTTTATAATTTATATGAACCTAACCATTTATAAACTTAACCATTTAATTCAATCATTATTTCAATGAAGAGAATTTGATTTTTTAAAATAATTTCCCATGAGATATTGTTTCTGTGCATTGACTCTTAAAGTGATCAGAGTAAGAGCAGACCCTGGGTTTTCTACTCCAAAATCTCACAATATATCCACTGCTCTACCACGTTGGCAATCATATTAACTGAAAGAGTGGTCCTCACCTTTGCAGCAACACAATCACTGTGCACTTTTTTTTTAGAATGGACACTTGTCAGGGCATCTCCCCGAAGATTCTGATTTAATACAATGCGACCACAAGTTCAATTACATCCTTTCTCATTGCAACCCCCAGGGTTCTCAGCTGCAAACAACAGAAACCAACTCTGGCTAACGTCAGAAAACGGATTTACTGGAAGGATTTGGGGTAACTCAAAGAATTGATGGCATGTTTAGAAAACATGCATTTTGTGGAAAGAACATAAAACTACTCTATCACGAATAGATAAGATACCTAAACAGGAAAGCAAAAATATTTGCAAACAAATTGAATTGAGAGGTTGATTGTCCAGAAGATGAGAGAAATGAGAAGCCCAATTTAAGATGACAAGATCTCTCAGGGATAAGTAACAGCAGTTAGCGATTCTCACCCCTGGGCTGGAGACAAGAGGAGGAGGAAGTGTTATCAGATCGTGGGAACTTGACAGAAGTTGGAACCATGGTCAGGCTAGGCCAACAGGAATCAGAACCATCTGGGAGATGCAGCCTCTGCTGGGGCCTCTGCTGAAGGCAGAGAGGGTGGAGGAGAAATGCCCTGGCCCCTTGTTACTCTGCATTCTCCTTCTAGTGCCCTGCAGTAGTCAAAGTCAGCTGGAATTCTGCTGAGGCAGCTAGGAAAGCTAACTGCCGAGAGATACTGAATGAAGCCTGGGAAAGGGAAGGAGTGGATCCGAGGGGAAGTAAGCCCAGAACTGGCCCATGTTTGTTCTGATCCAGGTGTTAGTTCACGAAGGAACCTGGATAAGTCATTTCCCCTCTCCGGCCTTATCTCCTTCATCTGTAAAATGAGAATGTCGGACGAGAGTTTCTAATGGCTTCATGATTCCTAGCTAGTCCTTGAGTTGGCTCACTATTTTACCTTGGAAGTATTTCTGTATTAGAAGATGATTCACATTCATAGTTAATGGGCAGAAAAGCTTTACCTCTCTTCCTGCAACTTCACACTATGAAGTGATCTATGAAGTGATTTTACTTCACTTTTGTATGAAGGCAATAAAGAGTAAACTGCCATTTATAGGTAGCTTTTAAGATTCAGCCTCAGTCCAGGAAGTTATGCTGGCTGCTCTTGTTTTTCCACCTTAGGTGGATTTTCTTTTTCATTGGAAAAATATGAGTATAACAGGAAGTTTTTAATGTGTATTATGGAAAGTGGCTGTGGGAGGACTTGTTTAAATCCAAAAAGATTCGTTCTTTCGTAAGTCATGGCAAGCCAGTTAACCTGCTTCCTACTCCTTCCAACTCTGTGAATCTCACCAGGAGATGACAAAGGCCATATAAGCACTTAGGGACAAGGTCAAAAGACAATGATCTTCAAAACAACTTTGTCGTTGCTGATTGATTTAGCTAAATGAGTTCAAGGGGTCTTGCTTCTGCCTGGGATGCAGAAAGCTAGAAAGAGGTTGCCCACCCTAACAATGAAAAAAAAGCAGGTAAATTCAAAAATCACAACTTTTCTTGAGCAAATCGGAAAGCAGACATTGCAGAGCAAACAAGCAAACTGAAATCTGAAGATGGACAATCCCCTCGCCCCTAGGGGAGAGGGAAAGGTGCAGACTGCTTTACTGGTAGCCAACAGAACTTCCCTATGGGCAGAAGAAAGTGCGAGAGAGAATGGAACAGAATTAGTGTTTGAAGAGATAATGGCTAAGATTTTCCAAAAATAACGAAAGATGTAGCAAGTGTGGAAACTCGGGATGAAAACCAAAACTAAACAAAAACAAAACAAAAATCCTTAAAACAAAAAAGACAAAAAAAAAAAAAAAAACCATGCCTAGACATAGCTTATTTGAATGACTAAAAACCAAATATAAAGACAAATCTGAAAGGCAGCCCACAAAAAAAGACATAATTACATCTAGAGGAACAAAGAGTTTTGGCAGAGACCTCATAAGAAATATGTAAGCCAAAAGACAATGAAATGCCATCTTTATACTGCTGAAACAAATTACATGTATACAGAACAGTCAACCCAAAATTCTAAACTGTAGAGAATGTTTCTCAAAAATGAAGGCAAAGAGATGCCTGGGTGGCTCAGTTGGTTAAGCAGCTGCCTTCAGCTCAGGTCATGATCCCAGCGTCCTGGGATCGAGTCCCACATCGGTTCCTTGCTTGGCGGGGAGCCTGCTTCTCCCTCTGCCCTGCAGCCACTCTGCCTGCCTATGCTCGCTCTCTCTCTCTCTCTGGCAAATAAATAAAATGTTTAAAAAAATTTTTAATAAAAAAAATGAAGGCAAAATGCTTTGTTTCAAGTAGACAAAATGAAGAGAATCTCCAATAGACCTGTGCTGTAAGAAATATTAAAAGTAATATTTCAGCCAGAAGAAATAGGAATCCAGACATAAATTAGGTCTACATGAAACTATTCAGAGATAGTAATGCTCCTGGGACATTCCTGTAAAGACGAAACACAAACTCCCCGCCAAGGAATGTGCCCTCCACCCACATCCCCAGCAGCCCTACTACCTACAGTAAGTATGGCAGAACAGATAACCTGAAAATACCTAGAAAGACTGGATATATTTCCTAATAGATTTCCATGGGCTGTTCTCTATGCTAAATAAAAAGATTTATACTAACATTTCAAAAAACCACCCATACCCAAACCCCAAGTGATTCTTGAATTTTAGTTTCCGCTTGGAATGAAGAGGAAGTTGGCCCTGCATCAGTGAGGTCTCCTGGCCCTGCGACTGAAGACTATAACAAGCAGTTCCACCCTGAGTGCCGTTCTAGCAAATTACCTGTGCTGAATAGATTTAACTATAATCAATCAAAAACAAGAACTGGAGGAATGCATACCTGTGGGTTTTCATGTGAAACACAGCATCTCTGTTGCCAATGTTTCGTACCAGCAGAATCTTCTGAGTGCTGTATTTGACAGGGCAAGTGGAAAAATCCAGTTTGTCAGGAAAGTCTAGGATGGCTCGTGCACCCCTAGCTTTGATGGGTACAATAAACTTTTCTCTTTCAGTTATACAGGTCAAAATATGGGCATAATCCTACAAGAGAAGGGTATAATCATTATTTGTGGAGATGCCCACATGATCAAGATAACTGTGCAAGTAAAATGGCCATGTGCCAGCTGCCTTGCAAACCAACTTAATGTCTTCTATGAAAGCTCCTCAAGACAATTATAGATGTGCTTTCCATGAGACACTCTTTTCTGAGAGAAAGAGAACAGTTCAAGTGTTAAAACCCACAAGTCAGTGGAGAAGCTTATGCTTCATGTGTTTTCCATATATTAAAGAGGTAGGATGCGGGCAGTCAAGGTACATTTTTCTTTAGATCAGAGGAAGTTCACACTAGTTGCTTCACATCCTTCTTCCAAATCCTATTTATCCTCCAAGCCATTAGATTAATGGCTCCAATTTATGGTCCCTCCAAGCCCATACTCTTAGCATTATGACCTTGCAGCTTCTCCATCATGAGTAGTAGAGTCTATCTCTCCATCTCAAGCTTGGACCAATGGAACGTGGTCAAAATTATGTTCTGCCGTTTTCAAGCTGAGGCCTCAAGAAACTTTGGGCATTTTTAGTCTTGCTCTTGGAACCTTGCCACTGCCATATGAGTAAACATTGTCCAGCCTACTGCAGGATGAGAGCCCAAATGTCCCAGCCAGGACCATGCCAGACCAGCCTACAGCCCCAGATATGTGAGAGAGCCCAACCAAGATAAGCAGCATTTGTTGACCCAATGCATGAGTGGGCCCAGTCAAGACCCCTGAACCAGAGTCTTGTGAGCAAAAATGTTTATTATTTAAAGTCAGTGGGTTTAGGGGTAATTTGGTACTATAGACAATAACAAACTGTTACATAGCCCAGTTTAAACCTTGTCTCTTAAGCAAAGCCATCACTGACCATTCTACATAAAAATGCTGAGGTCCAAGACATGTATTTTCCCTAGTCTTGGATTTAAATGCAAGGAAATGATGAAATTAAGGCACCCCCCTTTTCTTTTTCATTATTTCATAAGATAGAAAAATAGAACGCTCATCTTCAATATACCAAAGAAAAAGTAAAAATGGAACCCCCACCAACAAACACAACTAGATATAAAAGGAAAGTATTAGTAGTCCCCTCAAGAATAGATCAGAAGCTCAGAAGTTACTATGAAAGGAATTTATCTAAACCGAGCTTTGTTTTAAGTTTTCCCATCATTTAGCTGCATGGCGACATTCGTAAATGTAAAGTCTACTTGGAACTTAAATTTTCTTTCAGCAGCTGTGTAGGAAATGGTAGTAAAAGGTGGAGGTTACAGGAAATCTCTCCGTGGGCTTTAGGTAAAGAGTGGGAATGGGAATGTCTGACATATAGTTTGACACACAAACCTGACCATGCCCTCAATCTCGAGCAACCCACAGGACCAGGATAAAGCAATGGTCTCCCCGGTTAGTTTATTTATTTAACCACATTCGTGAAGTGTTCAGGTACCAGCTATTGAGCTAGGTGTGCAAATACAATGAAGCAGAAAACAACACGTGCATCACTTCAAGCTGCATAACGACATAGATCATGAAAAGGTAAGTAAAGCGCTTCTAATATACAACATAACGCCAGGAATGCTCACATGGCATATCCCAAATGTCATCTGATCGATGTCACTGCCTACAGTTGCACGAAGATGGAGAAGGAATAGGGGTGGAAATCCAGCTCACATGGCTGGCTCCAACTGCATCAGCCCAGAGGGGGACCCTTTTTCTCATGCCCACGTAGGCCCTATAATGCCATCTGGGTCCTGCTTGTGGCCCTCCCTACACCCTCCATCCGTTCCCCTACTGCCTCCCCATCTTGGTATTGGCATCACCACTGGGCCAGTGGCCTGGATTTAAAACCCTGGAATGAGGAATTCTTGATCACTCTATTTCTCAGTTTCTTAGGATATTCTATAGGACTGACCTTCAAAATACATTCAGATCACAATCCCTTCTCCCCATCTCTGCCCTGTCACCCTGACCCCAAGCCGCTCCAATCTCTCCTGGGCTAAGTGGCCTCTATTTCCACCCTTGCTCCCTTAAAGTCCGTGTCCCACACAAGGGCCCAAGGGGGTCCAGTTAAAATGTAAGTCAGCTCAGACTGCTCCTCTGTTCAAGAACGCCTGCCAGGCTGAGACCTGGAGGGCCTGTGAATGCTGCAGCCTGGTGTCCGGTCACCTCTCTGGCCACAGCCCCTTTCCCCACTGCTCACTCCCCGTTGCTCCTCAAACATGCTAGAGCCACTCCTCCTCCAGAGCCTGCAAACACAATGCCGTTTCTGAGCAGAACACACCTTCCTCTAGTCACTCACAGAACTCATTCCTTCACCTGCTTTAGGACTTGATAAGGCTCATGGCTCACCAAAGCCTCTCCTGGCAGCCCAAGTTTAAACTTACCCCACCCCCAGCACTCCCCAGCCTTTCCTTCTGCCTCCGTTTTCCTGAAGCATTCAACATAGTCGTATTTTACCTATTTCTTGAGTCCACTACATGCCTGCCCCTAGTATCTCCAGCATCGATAGGGACTTCGCTCATCATGCTGACTTCGTGTATTCGGTGCCTAGAACGGGGCCCAGAATGTAGTAAACATTCAAAAAAGATTTGCTGAGGGCAGGAAAATGAGTAAAGCAATGTTGAGCAGCAGCGAGAAATGAAGCATGAGAAGGGGCTGGAAAGTGATTGCTTGCTTGTTCACGTGACGTGCTTGGGAAAGGCCTCTGTGAGCAGTAATAATTCAGTAGAGATCTGAGCAGAGTGAGACCTGAGCCGTGTGTGGCTGGACGGCACACTAAGGGAAGTGTGATTTGGGACCAGAGGTCAGAGGTCAGGAGAGGTTAGAGACAGGGCAGGGAGGTAAAAGCGGCCAGATCCCACCAGGCCTGGTAAACTAGTTAGGACCCGAAGATGCCTGAAAGCCTGCTGCTGTTGAAAGCTGATTTATGTTTTAGGAAGATCACTAGCTGCTCTGTGGGCAGCAAACTACAAGAAGCTAAAATGGGAAAAGCTAGGAGAGTCAGGAAGCCCCTGCACCAGTCCACGCAGCAAGGCAGTGGCCTGGCCTAGTGTGGTACATGCTTTGTCTAGCACTTGGTGAGTCGTGAGTACTCCGTAAACACTAGTTGTCATTATTAAAATGCTGTATTAAATACAAGGACTTGGGTAAGGTATACGGGTTTGTGTTTTCTCTTATTGTTAGAATAATAATAATAATGAAAATCCTCATGATAACAATACAACAAGATAATTTCACAAAGCAACAAGGGCTTTGAAGAAGATAAAACATGGTAACGTGATAATGCTGGAAGAGGCTGCTTTTGGTTAGAACAATCAAGGAGGCCTTCCTGAGGAGGTGGCCTTTGGATAGAAACCTGAACAGCAAAAGGAGCCAGTCAAGCGAGATCTAGGAAGGGAGTGTTCCTGGCAAGGAGAATTGCAAATGTAAAGGCCTTACAGTAGGAATAAGTAATAAAAACTAATGGAGAGTAGTCATGAAATTTATTAAAATGGAGTTGTTGGACTCTTAGCTCTTCAACTGATTCTGGTTTCTAGATGGAAATGCCAGGCTCAAAAATTATGCTAATCACACATAAGGGAGTACAAATTGCATTAAGCATACTTAATCCTAGAAAACCCCACAGAATTCACCAATGAAACAGTCTAGTCTGAATTCATCAGAATCCTAAAGAGATAAGTACCGTTTTCATTTTTTCTTAGTAGATCAAACCCAGCAAGCAAAGGTTTTGTTGGGAGTTAGGAACTGGAAAGCTTCTGGCACGTGTGGCGACTTCATATTAACAGAGGCTTTGAGAGAAAGAACAAAAGATGCTACTGAATCCAGAATGAGAGGTGATCCCAAAGTAATTTGTCTTATTTTATTCTGTATTTACAAACCTTCTGCTTTGTTCTATAAGAAATTACATACAGCTTAAAACAGTTTAGGGGACTCATTGAAATGTTCAGAGAGGTTTTCAAACCATGTCAAATTTCCATCAGAGGAAGATTTGAAGTTTGGTCTGAAGTACATATTTTTTTCATAATCAAGTCATATATTCATAAAAGAATATGAAGAAATTTTTTAAACAACTCCCTAAAAATGTATTCTAATCTCTGAAGTTCTATATTTAATATGACTATATTAGATTATGTAATATACAATTATATATCGCTCTACTGGCTTACAATTAATTCAGACGTAATGCCTGGGGAGACTCTGTCAGCCTTCAAGCTAAGCAATTACTTTAGTTTATATACTCCCTTTCCACTGTATTTAGATTCAGAGCAATCAGGTCACCATTCGGAGCCAAAATATTTATTCCAAGCTCTTTCCGCTGTACTATGAGAGACATAGCCATGAGTTACTATCTATCCTAAAAGGTTATCCTTTATAAAAATGCTCTCCAGACAAAACATCCAGTCTACTTTTTGTCCATTAGCTTTCCTTCCAAAACACCTAGCCCCCAAACTTTAAAAAACAGAGCAGCAAAATATGAAAATGGCAGATTTGACTTTGTGAGATGGGAGAAGAATGAATCTTGATTTTTATATGAGCTCCACGATAAGAGAACAAACATGGCAATAATTCTGTCCTTCAGAGTTTCGGGCAAAGGAAAATGGCATTCTCTCCTGCAGCCAATGACTCTCCAGGCATTCATCAGAGGCAAGCATGGTTAGACCCTCACAATCCTCCCTCTGCCTTTCTTCCACACCTAAAGCTGATGGAAGAATGACTAGCACAGAGTAAAACTGGAGCTATATTTGATTAGGACTCAGTGAATTTAATCTTTGGTGTCCCTGGAAAATGTTATGGAGTCTTTAACCACTTAAAGTATTTATTAAATATGATCTCAATCTGAAATTCTTCCCTCTGCAGGGAAGAATCAGTTCTGAAGTCCTAATCAGTTTGAAAACGAGACTGGTCAGGCACCGTGGGCCTTACCCTTTACCACCGACCCTTCATAAGACTCAGCGGGGTTCTCGGCTTCCTGGTGGCGGTTACATTTCTTTGTCTATTCAAAGAGAATGGCCTCTGACCTTTGGCATGTAAAGAGACCTGAGACTTCTGAATTTATTTTGACCATTTTTATCCATAGTGTATGGTGATAATGTGGTTGCTTTCCGATTCATGTAGAAATGATCCACTTAAGGTAATTAACTTCCCCTGTAACTTTTTGCTTTCCAAGTTACCCCCGGATCTACTAATCCACCAACACCCATACCCGTCTACTCTGCCTTCACTCCTGTTCCTAAGCTCAACCCCTGTCCTTGTGCATTAGATCTCAATCCCTCTAGCTCACTCCAGGATTTTCCTGAAGCATCTGTTTTCCCACTTTACTGAGCACTGACACATCAGGATAGCTTCCTCTTAAATATTAACTCATCTACCCTTGAGCCCAACATCCACCTCCAGCTACGGCCCCATTTTTCTAATTATCCTTGACAGCAAAACCGCTCACGGGTGTTCCTTGTGCTCAATATCACCACCTCCTTGCTGCCATTCTCTCTTCAACCCACCCACTCAGGCTTCTGTATACAGCATTCCACAGAAAGTCTTCCTGCCAAGGTCACTAATGGCTTTGACAAATCCAGTGGCTAACTCAGCATCCTTATTCTATTCTACTTTTCATAGTTTTGGACATAATACAAAGTTGATATCTCCTTTCTTTTTGAAATACTGCATCCATCTGGGACTCCAGAGCACTGGAATCTTCTGGTTTTCCTCCGACTTCATGACCACCCCTTCTTAGAAGCATCTTCTGCAGGCACCTCCTCCTTTCCCCAACTTCTTCTTGAGGCACACTCACTCGCAACATCAGCTCATCCACCCCTGGGTGGAAAGGATCATCTTTATATGATTTTCAAATATTTGTCTCTAGCCAACATCTCCCTTTGGCCACAGATAATTGTGTCCAATGGCCTATTTGGTATTTCCACTTCAATGCATAAAGGGAAGTTCCAACTTAATGTATAAACACCAGATTCCCTGAATCCTTCCAATTCCCAACTTTACTCCCACCCAGCCTCACAAACCTGCTTTCCCTCCACTTTTCCCTATTTAATAAATGGCACCGCTGTTCAGTCAGCTGCTTGCCAAAACACTAGGAGTCAAATTAGACTCCTTTCTCACACCCATTACCCAGTCCCTTGGCAAACCCTGACAGCTCTACCACAAAAATGTGTATCCTTTGTCCACCTACTTCCCACACCCTCGCTGTCACTTTCCTGGTCCAAATCATCCTCATCTTTTACCGCAACTATTAAACAGCCTCTTGTGCCTGTAGTAAACAGGTTTGGATTCTGGTGCATATAACAGGAAACAGAACAAAATCCGAGCAACTTAGATTAGACAGGCAGAAGTTTATTACTCTCCCATAAACCAGTTCATAAGTAAGCAGGCTGGATAGAGATGGTGGCTCCGCCGTGTCCCCAGAGACCCAAATTCCTAACTTCTTGCTCTACCATGACTGCACTCAGCATCTATCCTCCATGTCGGCCCGTGCAGCACAGTAACTCTTGGGATGCCGGCTATTTCTCCCAGCTGGGCAGCAGGCCAAAAGGAGAAGGCAGAGAGGCAAAAGGAAGCACCCGCACGCTGAGTCCGCTTTCGGCAAACACATACCTGGAAACCTCGCTCACGTCTCTGGCCAACACACAGACACACATAGCCACCAAGGAGGCTGGGGGAAACGCAGTCTTTTCTTGTAGGCAGCAGGGACTCCAATCCCAATTTGGGATGCTCTTAGATGATAAGGATGGGCAACTCGCTGCCACACCTCACACTCCCTTCAGTCTATCCTCACGGATCCAGACGGATCCCAAAATGCAAGGCAGAGATGGCATTGCTAGGCAAAATCCGTCAACCAGACGGATCCCAAAATGCAAGGCAGAGATGGCATTGCTAGGCAAAACCCACCCTGGGAGGTAAAGGAAAGGGATTCCGTTTGTATCTTATCTTTCCTGGAGGAGTTGCACCTCAGGATCCTCAGTGGATCATTACAAAACCAGAACAGAATGACGAACATTTTTTGCCTCTTGATGTAATACAAGAGAAGAATCAACCACCTAAGAATTCTTGCCCCCCCCCCAATCAAATATGAATCCAGTCAAGCCTCTAGATGTAACCACCAGTTTACAGGAAACGTAGGGGATAGAGGACCATTTGGCAGAACCTGACGGGGATGCATTCAGGTCTTTGTTTGGACCCTGACTTAAGCAAACTGACTTAAAAAATATTTACCTATATACATACATATGTGTATATGTGCATGTGTATGTGTATGTGTATGTGTATATGTATATGTACACGTGTATCTATATCTATCACCCAGATTTCCAAGTTTTCAGCACCTGAGCAGTCATGCTTCATCGATCCTGCTCCTGCTCCACGGATTTTGTAGCAAACCCCATACACCATATTATTTCCTCTGTAAATACTTTGTTATTTGTCTCTTAAAGATAAGGACCTTTAAAAAGTTAACATAACCACAATACTGTTACCATACCTAAAAAATTACAGTATCTCCCCACTATCGTCAAATGTCCAGTCGCTCTCCAGATCTTCCCAGTTGAGATACATCTAGCTCTCATTTTCTAGCAGGTCCCTTCACGTCCACCACATGCCTCCCCGCTCTTCCCCGAGCCTGCTGTCGGGCGTGTCTCAGCCACAGGCCTTTGTAGTTGCTATTCCCTCTCCCCGACAAATGTCTTCCCACGGATGTGCGCAGCTTAATTTGGTTCTCTGCTCAGTGTCACCTGAGAACAGGAGGCTTCCCTAACCCCCTCTCCCCCCCTCCCCCGAAAAGAAACAAGAGCCCATCACTCTCTATTCTCTACCACATCAGTAGCTGACATTCCATTATACATCTGCCTGTTATTCATGGAGGAACATAAGCTCCATGAAGGCCAAAGCTTGTTTTGTTCTCCAGTGGGTTCTGGCTCATAGAACTAGTCTTGGCCTAGAGTGAATGAAAGAATATTACTCATTTTTAATATCTTCATTTGGGTACTAAACTATCAAGAGTTCTTCACAAAGAGAATTCCCAATAGCCTTGTTAGCTTTACTACAAAACGATGTTTATCAAGTTCAGAATGCTAAACAGTAGTGACAGACACTCACTGAAGATGTGACATAAAATGGAGAAAAACAAGAAAAAGTGAAAGTCTAATACATTCATGGCACAAGAAGATATTTAAGCCCTTTTTAAATGTTTTTGCTTTGATCATCTGTAGGCCATCTTCAAGTTAAAGAAACTTCCCTAGATTTTTTGAGATTAATTTTTACTTACTTATGTTACTCAACAAATATTTACTCCATGCTTCATATTTGTCAGGCACTGTGCTAGGCACTCGGGTGATGGGATGACTAAGACAGACGTAGGGAGGGCGAATTCCAGGCAGGAAGAAGACAAATCCTTATCACAGTTTTTGCCAACAAAAATGGTTGATTCTGGAAAATTTTATGGCATCTACACTTTAATTAAAGACGCTGACAATATAATTCATTATCATTGTACACCTGGACAGCATAAAATACGTTAACATTTTTCTAGTCTTCTTGGACAATTTTTAAATTTTATAGTAGCAAACCAGGAAAATTATTTTGACAACACATTATATTTTTTCTTAAAACATAACAGCAATAAAATTGCTCTTTAAATCACCACAATTATATCCATATGACAATTCTATAGTAAACAGATGCTTTCTTAAGTCTAAGGAAGCACCCAGTTTTGCTTTCCTACAAAAGCCTAATACTTTTCATTCTCCTTCTAATAGTAAAGATATAGATTCAAGAGGTCAAGGAAAGTGCAAGGCTCCAGAATTTTACAGTGTAATGAGAACACTAATATATCTCTACCACATTGACATACACCAGAATTATTAGATTAATAAGATATCAGATCATTTTTTTTTTAAGTCTGTTTGACAAGAAGAGATAAGGAAAGCCAGAGTGAATCTGCTGCACCTGTTATCTGGGCACTTGACATTCTTAACAAGTTAAACCCCAGGAAGCCAGATTAAAAGATGACAGGGAAAAATGTAAATTATATTATCATCTTCGACGGGCTAATATACATGGGTGCTGAAAATCCAATTGAAAGGGGACTGGCTTATTAAGCTGTGGCATGCTGCAATTTACATATCTCGCCCTCCAGATGTGCGGAGGGTAAATGAGAATGGAGTGTGCTCACATCAGCAGGGGATAAGGAAGGAAAGTACATATGTATGTTGCCTATCAATTTGGCCAACTGAAGAGAAAGTGACACGGTGAAAAGACGGACTTCTCTCTGCCCTGAAATAAACCTGGCTCCTGTGCCATGTTCTGGAACGGCACTGCAGACAGCACGACTCACCCTTGCTGGTCGTTCTGTGCATGGGCCCCCTGGCTTTCCAACGGTGAGTGAATGCAGATTCACCGGCAGAAACTCCTGAGAAGGGACCCTGCTGATGGGGCACGTGCAACAGGATCTTGGCAGAAAAGGGGGACCAGAGCTAGCAGCAGGAGCTTCCCCAAATTCCCACCATTAGTCTTAGACAAGCCAGCAAGAGGAGAAATCACAATATTTTAGAAAAATACATTCTGTAAATTATATGATAGCTTGGAGGCCAAGCCCAGGAAAATCTGACTGTATCCAAAATTGGCTGCTTAAATTTCTCATAGGTAGCCATTGTTCTCACTCTGTGTTTCCACCTACATGCGTGTAGACTTTGATGACATTCAAATACTTAGAAGAAACAGTAAGACAACTTTCAACTTAATTATTTTTTTAATTAGGGGTTTGCCAATAGACAGGAGTTTGTCAATAAGGTTTTTTTAATTAGGGGTTTGTTGGTGAAATGGAAAGGTAAGAGGGAATGCAAAAGCGAGGAGTAAGAAAAGCAGCCACAAAATACAGCCAAGTCATAACCCTCAACAGGAAGCTTAGCATTTCATAGTTACACGTAAATACAAACATACCTAACATACATTTTGGCTATCTGTTTGCTATACAGATAAGCATCAATAAAATCTTTCCCTTTCAGCTTCTGCTTAGGGAAAATTGAAAACATACACAAAGAAAACAAAAGAGTGTAACAAGCGCTGGGCCCCTGCCAGCCAGCTTCAACAAATATTCACCTTCTGCCATCCTGGCTTCATCTAGATCTCCTTCTACTCCCCCTTCCATTGCAATTATTCTATGTTATAGTTTTTAAGGTCGAATTTAGATATATTAGAAAGCATAAATATTAAACATACAATTTTGACAAATGAATTCATCCATATAACCCACACACTTGTCACACATACAGAACATTCCACCTCCTCAGAAACTCCCGTGTGTGCATTTCTCAGCCAGACTCCCTACAGGTAGAACAATACTTATCCAACAGAAGACATATTTTCTCCAGCACAGAAAAGAAGTAAGGAACTCCAGCTCCTCCAATCCAGCAAGCTTTCTATTTCAAGTTGCACAAAGGCTTCCTACCCAAAAGACAGTGGAGGAACTTGACACTCAAACTAAATCCGATACCAATCTCTTCACAGATGGTATTCAGATCTAGATCCTCAAGGAAAAAACCAAAGACTGTGATAGCAGAGAATAACAATAGCACATCAAAAACCTCACTACTTCTGGAACTATTTATCTTTCCATTTATTTCCCTAGGGCCCCAGGCAAAATTATAGGTCCATGAATACAACCCAAACGCTACAAAGTGGCAAAATTATAACAGCAGCATTATTATAAGAGAATTTCTACCCACTCACTAGAGGGATACACACTTGGCCGACCACATGATATTCTCTATCCCTGCTCTCCAGGAAGCAGGAGTAGTAGCAATAGTGACAGTGATACTGGTAATGGCATCAAAGTGGCTGATAGGTATTAGTGATGAAGAAGCAGGGATTCAAAGCTGGTTCTTTCTGTCTCTAACATGCTTTTGTGGTTCTAACCCTAAGGGCACAATACAGACGAGCACACACCATTAACATTATATATAACCTGACATTTTATTTTGCCTATTTGAGCCTTGTTTTTGTCCTCACTCCTTTAATTATGCCGGTAAAAGTCCTTTCCTCCTCCCCACACGTCCCCACTTTGGTCCACAGAGAAGAAAACTCAACCCACAGTTTTGAAATCCTGGAAGAGGGCTGGGGAGGAAGCCTCCATCCTCAGTCCCCCTTCGCTGGTCCTTCCCTCCAGGAGGAACTAGAATTTCTACAACTGAGAGGGCTTCAGAATGGACGGGTTTGGGAACAGAGCTGGGCTCGTGTGGAGGGGAAATGGCCTGTCTTTGAACGTAGGCTCTTTCTGGCCTTTCGAGGTGTGGACAGGGCTGAGCAGACCAGGCAGGTCCCTGCTCTTAGCTCTAGCTGGTCTGCTCGGGCTTCAGCGGAGCTATCCGGACGTCAGCCCCTCAAAGCCCAGTTATCTGCCAACACTGGGGAGCAAGAGAAGGCTCTTTCCGGGCCTCAGGTACTGGCCACATTCTTTGCCATTAATAAGAATCCTACCATGATCAATATTTGGATCTTCAGTCTCTTCTAAACTTGTTAGAACCCGGGGAGGAGGGACGCAACTAACTAAGATCCCAAATCTCCAGGAAGCCACAATCTCTATCTTTTGCCTCGACTGCCTGCATCTAGAGCACACCTTTTCCTTTTTGGTGACCCTCTGGCTCGTAGTCCAATATAAATATGCTGAGGTAGGTGATGGGGGTGGGGGAGCACCCACAACGATGACCCCTCTTTATACCCCGGGTACTTAGAGCTCATGGAAGCCCTCGGGTCTCTTTGACAGTCCTTCCCTCATACCCAGGGGTGCGCTGCCCCCTCCTCTCGGCCACCCGTACTGCTGCTCTAACCAACCCCACCACTAACACCATCGACACCAACACCACCCCCTCAACACCACCAACTGCCACCAACACTATCAGCAACACAACTACCAGCACCACTGACAACAACACTGCCAGCACCAGCACCAGCACCAGCACCACCTCGGCGAATGTTCAGAATTACAAACCGCTAGCGACACGTATTCGACCACTTTCCTACCTTGTTCTCCTCTGGAGAGAAGAGGATTCGGAATATAGATGGCACGCCGGGAGCTACTTTGTGGCCGGAATCTTTGGGGCTGATGACTTTAAAGTAAGGTGAACTTTCCCCAGTGACTTTCACCAACCTTGGAATCTGCAAGAGAAACACACCACGGTGGACACTGTGCCTGTGAAAAAGCAGAAGCTGAAGCACGGGCTTTGCTGTCCACCAGGAAATCTCCATCAGCTTCTCATTAGCCACGCACGACCTTGGTCAAGGCTTTACTTCCATTTCAGCTGTGAGAGGAGATGACTCACTCAGTGCATTTGAGCTTTAATTTTTACTGAAGTTATTATTCATTTTTATTGTCATTGCAAGCCTTTGTTCATTGCATCATTTTAAATGATACAGGGCACCTAGGTGGTTCAGTAGGTTAAGTGTCTGCCTTTGGGTCCAGTCATGAACCTATGATCCTGGGATCACGCCCCACATCTCCCTCTCCCTCTGCTGCTCCCCCTGCTTGTGCCCTTGCTCTCTCTCTGTCAAGTAAATAACTAAAATCTAAATAAATAAATAAGACCATGTTTGAAGAGGAACTGCTTGATCAGCTAAAACCCCAGCCACACAGCAGAGGTAAGCTGGATTTCCCAACATTTGAGAAGTGATCCGGGAGAAGAATTCACACTTCCTGCATGCCTGCTGTGGACCAGCCCCTGCACAGAAGGCAGGCCTTAATCGTCTCAATATCCTTAGAGCTACCTTATGACCCCCGTTCTACAGACGCGGAACAGGACGCTTGTCCTCAGTGTCCTTCAGCAAGCCCCAGCCTCAGCCCACCTTCCATCTGGGTCACAGTCCTCAGTAGACACCACTGTGAGCAAGAACAGAGCAATAGCACAGGGTCCCCAGGCCAGTGTCAGAGCGGCTTCAAAGAGCTTCTCCTTCTCTTCAAATCCTCCTCTGCTCTGCTCTGCTTGCCTTGCCCAGAGTACGTATCTCTGTTTATCTAACACAGTCTAAGCAATAAAAGACATACAAATGCAAGAAGAATGGGGGTGGAGGTTCCAGGGACACAGGGAAAGGGAAAAGATTTTTTTTTTTTTGAAGACTCAAGGGGGACAGAAGACAGTGAACTATATAGTTAAAGGTGACGGAGAAGTCTCAGGTGCAAAATGAGGGCAAAAGAACCCACACAAGCTCTCAAAACTGAAACCTAGATGGGCAAAGAAAGAAGAAATGCAGAGAGAGAATTCAGACAGATGCTAAGGCTAGAGAGTGGGGGTTAAGGAAGAGACATGCCAATGTGATAGGAGTCCATCTGGCTTTGCTGGTAAGGGGAAGGTGCAGTGTCATTTACGATGGACAGATTGACACTGTGGAAGCTTGCTGAGAATACTTCTGGCAAAGGCAGAATCATAGATTAAAAATGAAAAAGGAAAATACCAACAACAGTAGGTAATGGTAATAGTAATGACAATAATAATGGTTTAGTGCTTCCTATGTGACAGACACTGAGCTGAAGGCTTTGCGTTCATTACCTCATTTAATATTCCACAAAGTGGATTGAAATGGGTACTATTAGTACCACCATGGCCCAGAGTAGTGAAGCGACTTACCCACGGTCTGCAGCTGGGAGACAGCTCTGCTGGAATCCACCTAATTAGTCTGACTCTAGAGTCTGGGTTCTAATGATTATATCCTAAGTAGAATCAAGTTGAGCCTTGTAGAGGGTTCATAGCTTACTCCCACCTTGTATTGTGAGATAGAGAAATAATGACCAAACAGGCTCTATCTTTTGCATTCAGTGCCAATGAGGAAGGAAATAAATGGCAAATAAGATAGAAAGCATATTTCTGTGCCCCATATCTATCCCAGCAGTTCTTTATGAGTCCATGAACTAAGGAAGTAGAGAAGCAGGCTTGTTCTTGGGTGAGTTACCCAAGGACAAGCCTGCCTAGGCTTGAGAAATCAATCTACTTTTTGTAGCTGGGCTTTCCCTGGATGAAGACCTTCCTTTCATGAGGTCACACTGTAGCAGCATTGAACCAAGAGGTACTGGGTTATCCATGAGAACTTAGTGCCCCTTGGCAGACAAAACTTACAAAATGGCCCATACCCTTTACTTGCTCATATTATACCCACTGGCAATCATTTCTTGTTTAGGGCCAAGGAAGAGTGATCAAAATATCCCTTGGGCTAGCTCCTCTCTGTCTTTAACAGCCTTAAAATACTTGAGCAAGAGTCAAAAAGTCATGGAGAAAGGGAAAAAGAGAACTGGAATTGACAAAGGGAACTGGTTGGCAGCCTATATGAAAAGAGAGAGTCCTGATGTCTATGGAATACATCTCTTCTTGAGGTCTAGGGGCATAATTCTGAGCATCTCAGATTCTTTTTCTTCTCTCTGCCTACCCTTTTAACTTCTGTCCCTTGAGCTTCTCTTGCTAGCACTCCTGTAGCCAAGAACTAAATATACTATTTTCTCCAGAGTCTGACTTTACTGTCACCACATCACCCCATTGATCTCTGAAAGGCATCAGCGATTCCTTTAATGAGCTATTGTACCAAATATAACTAAAAGTTTTCTTGCATAGTCTTCATTTATTTTCCTTCTTTTTCTTACAGCTAGAATTTTTGTCTCCACATTCTTGAACTCCTGAGGTATTCCTACCTGTCTCCACATCTGAAGTTCAGTATCTCTCAGATGCTTTTCTCTCCTTCTGATTACTTTTCACATTTAACTGTGCTTCATGCTGACTCCCCACATTATTCTTTCTTCCATTATTGTTAGATGTCAAGGAACTCTTCAGGCACTTAATACCTTTTCTTGAAGTAAACCATAATTTATCTCTAGCGGGGAAAAAGGCATATGGATGGAGAAGAAACTCTCAGTTGCCATGACAAAAGGCCAAGGTATAGACATTGTGAGAAGCTGTCCAAAATGATCTGTAGACAAAAATTTGAAGGCTATCTAAGGTAAAAAGGAGGAGAATGAAAAAGGAGAAAGAGAGATATATCTGTTTTGAAGTTTGGAGAAAGAAAAAGAAGAAAGGGAGATACATTTGTTTTGAAGTTTTTAAAAAAGGACAATTTATAAAGTATAAATAATTTACCTCAACAACTGCAATTCATATGAGTAGAGTTTACAGAGGCCCTAATGCAGAAAACATAAATGTACGTTTTACCCTGTTTGAATGAAAACCTAGCTAAACTGGTCACACATAAGAATTTCATGACATTTGGGGCACCTTGGTATCTCAGTCCGTTAAGCAGCCAACTCTAGGTTTCAGCTCCTGTCATGGTCTTGGGGTCATGAGATCGAGCCCATGCTTAGAGAAGAGTATGCTTAAGGCTCTCTCACTCCCTGCCCATAACCCCACCACCACCATTCATTCTCTTTCTCTCTAAAATAAACAAATAAACATTTTTTTAAAAATTGAGACATTTACCTAGCTAGTATTTTACTCAACAAAATGTTACTATACATATTGGGAGTTGATCATCTGGTGGACACTGATCTGGGTCGGAACACACATGAGTAAATCAACACCAATCTTGTCTTCATTAAACTTATAGTCAAAGTGCATGTTTTTAATCTACTTTTCTAGGCCTCTCAAATTAAAGAATTCATCTAAGACCCTATAGGATCCCACTTTATTTAATCCCTTACATATCAATAAAAGGTACATCCAGCAAAAATACTCACTTTGTCATTATTCCTCAAAATGAGTGGAACTTCATAGACTTCACAGGGAGTATAGTTCTGAAATACAATTTCTGATGGAAAGGGCTGGAATAATGCCTGATCCAGGTCAACTCCTGAGGACTGCATTGAAAGAGTAAATTCATTATACAGTCCCACAGTGGCAGAAATGACAGGGCAATAAATGAAAATACTACATAGACCTATGGATGTTAATACTAAAAACATACAAAACACTCAGAAGGGGGTAACTACTATAGGCAATAATTGTGATAAGTACTGAAGTTATTGTGAACAATTTGTTTAATACAAAAGAAAGTAGAAGATTTGGTCCTCGTTTAAAAAATACAGGCTAATTAGAACACCAACCCAAAACTTCCATTTATAGCAATGGTGAATAAGATCATGATTTCCCTATGAAAATAACAAGAAAAACTCTATCAACAAATATCTATGTGAAGGAACTGAAGAGCTTAACAAGATAGTACAATCTAATGTTAAAAGTATAAATTATCTCAAGCTATTAGCTTGGGTAGAATCCAATAGGTTTTGAGCATTGCCATGTCTCCTTGAAATTTTAGAATATTCCATGTTGCTCTGTGAGTACATAGTTGCACCCTGGGGCACCTTAGTATAGTCTGCAAAATGAAGATGTAAGCATTCATCTCAATAATTTAGAAAAGCAATAGCAAACATTTAAAAAACCAAACAAAATGGAAAAAATGATATAACCAAAACAATAAAAATTCATAAAATGGAAAGTAACTACAGAATCAACAGAGCCAAAAGTCAAGCCTTTAAAGACTAATAAAATTGACAAAATAACTGGTGAGTATGGTCAAGAAAGTATTATAGAGGGCACGGATTGCACGGAGCACTGGGTGTGGTGAAAAAATAATGATACTGTTATGCTGACAATAAATAAATGGAAAAAAAAAAAGAAAACAAGACAGAAGTCACAAAGAGCCAATATAAAGAATGAAAATAAGGACATTACAACAGAAACTGAACTAACTGAAAAGATAATAACTGGGTATTATGTCAAGAAATGTGAAAATTTAGATTAAAGTTACAAATCCTAAGAAAATACAATTTATCAACACTAGCACAAGAAGAAATGGAAAATATGAGCAGTTCTTGAACTACGAAATTGAATCTGTAAGTAAAAACTTTTGATAGAGAAAACGCCAGCCCAAATAACTTTACAAGCAAATTCTAGCAAACATTTAAAGAAAAAGCATGAATATTATAGAAACTCTCCCAAAGGAAAGAAACAAAATTAATATTTCCCAAATTGATGATGGTAGCACAACTTTCTTATAACTAAGAAACATAGCGGGAGAAAGGAAAACTATAGGCTAAAATTAGTTATATACAATAGATTTTTTTTTTTAAGGAACAAAACATTAGTAAACTGAAACCCACAATATATAAAAAGGATAACATATCATGACCAAATTGGGTTTGTCTCAGAAGTTCAAAGTTGTTTTAACATTAGAAATTGATTAAAAAGGGGGCACCTGAGTGGCTCAATGGGTTAAGCCTCTGCCTTCAGCTTGGGTTGCGATCTCAGGGTCCTGATCGGGCCAGCATTGGGCTCTCTGCTCAACGGGGAGCCTGCTTCCCTCTCCCCCTCTGCCTGCCTCCCTGCCTGCTTGTGATCTCTCTCTCTCTGTCAAATAAATAAATAAAATTGTCAAATATATATATATATATATATATATAGTTTGGGGGACCACCTGGGTGGCTCGGTGAAGTGTCAAACTCTTGGTTTTGGTTCAGGTTATGATCTCAGGGTTGTGATATCAAGCCCCCCAATAGGCTCTGCCCTGGGCATGGAGCCTGCTTATAATTCTCTCTGTCCCTCTGCCCCTCTTCTGCCACTGCTTTTATTATAGTGAAATAAATTAATATTTATATGAAATAAATAAATATATATATATAGAGAGAGAGCAATTAAATACCATGTTTTGGATTTGAATAAACTGACCAGTGGTGTGGATAAGTCCAGAAACAGATCACTGGACCTATGACAGAGGCCCTATAGTGCAGAGGAAACAATGGATTTCAGCATAAATGACAGACTCCAAGATGGACTTTGTATAGGTTTTAACTGGCAGCTTGAGCTCCCTTCCCCACCCCTCCTGCCACAAATAACCAGGGTTAAGAGATACCCAGTGAGAACGTCCACAATTTCAGATCTCAGGTAAGGCTTGCACTATACAGACCTCTTAAGCAGGTGGCATACTCTGATAGGCAAAACCACCAACTCCTTGTTTAGAATACTAGAAATGTCAATAAGAAATTGTATGCCATTTGGCACCAGGAAACAGCAGGGAAGGCAAGGCCAAATGGGCAACACATAAATTCACATGTTTATAGGAAGGAGTTTTTCCACTGAGGCAGGCTAGAAGAGAAGGATTCTGATTCCTAAGGGCCCCCACAAGTCACAATTCTGGGAAAAGGCTAACACAGCTCATTCTTCCTTCCTTCCTCTCAGCCCCCTTCCAAATAAACACATGCACACAATCCTCTTTCATAAAATGCTGTGCTGAGAATCATGAAGGATTACTATTGGTCTGGGACACCACTAGGACATGCCCCAACAAGAATTTCCTGCAGATCACAAGTCCGGGAAAAATGCCCCTCTTCCCTCCAAAAATGAGTGGTAACAATAATAGTAATATCTTGATAAATCAAGATCAGTGCAAAAATATTCAAGGAAAACAAAGGGATAAAGAAAATGGCAAGTGAAGAAGAGTTAATAGGAAAGTTGCCATGAACCAATGAAAATATTGGCTACACTGTTTGACTATAAACCCAAAAGACATAATGGAAAAAAATATGAAACCACAAAGCAAATAATTAAGAGGCAGGGAGGACTTAAGCAATCAAAGTGATGAAAAATTCATGTGTTCACTCATAAATACTAATTGAGTTTCCAATATTCTCCAAATGTTAAGCACACAGTAGTGAGCAAAGCCAACAAAGCCCTTGCCCTCATGAAGCTGACATTCTTGGGGAAATGGATAAAAAATAAAGTGATTTGGCTACAGAGAAAACTAACAGACATGGAGAGAGTGTGAATGCAAGGTGTATGCTCTTTTCAACAGGTGTCAAGGGAGAGCCTCTCTGAGGAAAATACATCCAAGCAGAGATCTAAGCAAATCCTGCAAAGATCTGAGAGAATAGATTACAGTTAGAATGACTAGCAGGTGCAAAGGTCCTGAGGGGTGGATTATCATTGAGTGTTCGAAGAGCAACAAAAGGGGAGGGGGCACAGCTAGAGAGAATGAGCTAGGGAAGAGTGGAAGGGAAAGAGGTCTGTGAGGGAAATAGGATTAGACAATGCAGGACCCTATATCTCTGAGGGTAAGAGGAAGCTGCTGGATGGCTTTACACATGGAAGTAACATGTCCCAGTTTACATTTTTAAAAAATCATTCTTTCTTCTTTGTGCAGAATTGATGATGGTGGAATGAGATGGAAACATGGAGACTATTTCAGTAGTCTAGAGAATGGTGGTTTGAACTGGGAGGGTATTGGTGCAGCTGGTGAGAAGCAGTTTGATTAAAGCCATATTTGTAAAAGCAGAAGTTTATAGCGCTTGTCATTGGATTTCATATAAGATGAAAGAAAAAAAGAGCATCAGAGATAATCCCAAGGTAGGTTTCTGGCCTGAGAAAATATATACTAGATGGAGGAGACAAAAGAGACAAGATTGTGTCTTTAGGGAATGAAGGAAACACAAAAGTTAGAGCTTGAATGTTTTAAGTTTGAGCTGCCAATCATTCATTGGGCTGAATAACTGACCCAGAGTTCAGAGGATGGGCCACAGCAAGATAAACAGTTGTGAAAGTAAACATTTAAAAAAGTAGAAATTAAAGCCTGCTCCTAGAAGGGACCACTTGAAGAATGAGTTCAAAAGAAAAACAAGTTCAAGGACCAAGTACTGGGGAGTTCCAACATTTAGTGATCAGGAACAGAAGAGTGACCCAAAAAATAAAAGAAGAAAGTAGGAAGTAGGAAGAAAATAAAAGGAATATGATAGCTGAGCTACAAGTAAATAAAAAGGGATGCTGAGACTAATGCTGTGAGACAATCCAGAAGTACTGAACTGGTCAAACTCAAGGATGAATGATAAGAGAAACACATATACACAAGATTCAAAGTAAGGAACATAGAGTATAACCTGATGGAAATAATTACAATGAAATGGAAATGAACAGAAAATTAAAAATGGTTGGCAAGAGAATACAATATCTAGAAAGGTAGACAAAGAAGGTCCAACATATTCATAATTGATAGTCCTCAAGAAGAATGAAAAATGGCAAGAACAAATACTGGGTCGTTCAAGAAAAATTTTCTAGAAGTAAACTAAAGATACGTGATAGTATATCAAGAAAAGTTTAAAAAATTACTGCATACTAAATTAGAATAAACAGTCTTTGGCCATAAGAGCTAAAAGACTGACATATCTGTAGTGGGATAAATCAAGCTGGCTTCATCACACTTCTGCATACCATTATGCATCATATTTCTGCTTACCATTAAAGCCAGAAGGTAGTGAGGAAAATGCCTGCACAGCTTTTATGGGGAAAATCTGAAATTTGATATAAAGGAAATAGGCATATATTGTTAAACAAAAAACCAAGGATGTATAGTATCCATAGGCTCTTCTTGAAGAGATTGGTGAAAGATGACTGTCGCCCAACTAGGAACAAATAAAACTCTAGAAAATAAAGTAAAAATAACCAAATGAGTTGAGAAAGAAAAAGGAGAAATGATGAAATACAGTAAAGTGTACTAATTATGTCATCCTTCATAGCAGGGGTCAAAATATGTTAAAACACACACAAGCAGGGGCGCCTGAGTGGCTCAGTGGGTTAAACCCTTGCTTTCGGCTCAGGTCATGATCCCAGGGTCCTGGGATTGAGCCCCACATCAGGTTCTCTGCTCGGCAGGGAGGCTGCTTCCCTTCCTCTCTCTCTGCCTACTTGTGATCTCTGTCAAATAAATAAAATCTTAAAAAAAAAAAAACATACAAGCAGTACATACAGGAAAATATGCAGGAAAATAAGGCTGGTCTCAGTTACGTGATGGGAAAGGAGCAAATAGCCCTTGATCAGGATAAGTTAGTATTGGGAGAAGCCATGCTACTGGCCTCAAAAAAAGAGAAGAAACCATAACTAAATTTGCAAGGCTCAGAGGAAGAGCAAATTTTGTGTAGATCCTACACAGGGAAGGCAATGGTGCTGCAGCAAGTGCAAAAGAGCCTCAGGAACTCATTCATGACGGGGGAAAGATCTCTGGAAATCTCTCAGGATTAGCCCAGGAAAGCCTTTAAGAGGAGGCAGATCTCCATCAGTCTGACGAATGGAAGTTCATACCATAATTTGTACATAAAAAGTAAAGCATCTAATTCAAGAAATTAATTTAAAAGTAGGAAATAAGACCTTATTTTATAACCATATACTCCTAAAGCCTGGAATTCATGGTTTACATTAGAATATAAAAACAGGTTAAAATAACTATTCTTTAGAAACTAAATGAATACATTTGCTATTGGAAGTGAGCCAGAACAGATAACAAATGCCGCCTTTAATAAACAATTCCACCTTCTTCCTTTCTAGTGATGACAGCTCAGGGAAGATGGGATTTATTGCTGTGTTAAGAAGATGACTTAATTGGATTTGGCCACTATAATCCTTGGAACTACTCCTGACTTATAAACAATAGCGTCCAGAAGTAACTAAGAAACGTGACTAGTCAAAAGTTATTTGTACTTATTAATTATAATTCTATCCATATTAAATCAACAAATATCAAGATCAAAAGAGGTAGAAAAAGAATATATAACACAAACTCAATAAGGAATTAGCCTGGAAATAATAACCGTGACTTAGTTCCTGTTGTTCTAGAATGTTCACATTATTCCAGAGCCTGCCTCATTAACAAGTATGACAGGAGGTAGCTACCTTTTGGTGCGTTTCCCCCATATCTAAAAGTTCGATGATCTGTGGTCGGCACATCAAACGTGTATTAGCCAGTCTCTGCTCTGTGGTGAGGGACATTTCCTTCAGGAATTCCGAGGGTGTCAGCTAGATTAAAGAATAAAAAAATAAAAAACAGCTGAAGATTCATAAATGGTTATACCGAAAAAGTGTTTTCATAAGTGCCAGTAATGAATAATTTGTGTTTGCAGCTTTCAGGATAATTGTGGAATGCCACTAAGTTCCCTTATGAAATATTTAAATTAACTAAATAATACAAGAGAAGTACCTGCGCACTTTTGAGCTCTTTGTACACTAATTTGAAATGACATGCGATTTTGAAGAAATCACACAAAAGAAACTGGGGGGGTGGGGAGTCAAGAAATTGCACTAGAACATATCCAAAGAGTTTAACATTTACACTCAGATGAAGCATCTGAGCATACAACCCTACTTCCAAAAATCACTTCTGGTGTTCAGAGCTGAGGAATATGAAATGCTTCTAGTTCTCAGTTGAAGTTACAACAAACAAGCAAAGTTTGGGTATTTAGCTATCCCACTACAGCAGGTTAAAGAGGAATCTTGTGAAATAGAAAGGATCTGGGGCACCTAGGTGGCTCAGTGGGTTAAAGCCTCTGCCTCGGCTCGGGTCATGATCCCAGGGTTCTGGGATCGAGCCCCGGATTGGGCTCTCTGCTCGGTGGGGATCCTGCTTCCTCCTCTCTCTCTCTGCCTGCCTCTCTGCCTACTTGTGATCTCTCTCTGTGTTAAATAAATAAATAAAATCTTAAAAAAAAAAAAAAAAAGAAAGAAAGAAAGAAAGGATCTAGGGAGTGTGACTGCACAGCTTAGGAATGAGTTTGAACTTTTTAGAAATCCCAGGAGCACGTTTAGACCTTGTTTTAAAAGAGCCCTATGGGGCACCTGGGTGGCTCAGTGTGTTAAGCCGCTGCCTTTGGCTCAGGTCATGATCTCAGGGTCCTGGGATCGAGTCCCACATTGGGCTCTCTGCTCAGTGGGGGGCCTGCTTCCCTTCCTCTCTCTCTGCCTGCCTCTCTGCCTACTTGTGATCTCTCTCTGTCAAATAAATAAATAAAATCTTTAAAAAAAAAAAAAAAAAGAGCCCTAAACCCATGATCAGATCCAGCAGCCACTTCTACTCACACCAAAACAGGAACACAAATGCTTTAACACTTTCTCATGTTATGAGAAAAAAAAAAATGTAACCTATCATTTAAATAAAGGCATTTAAATAACCCAACAAGACTTATTTACCCAGGACCAAACACAATTATTTACTTATTGTTGTTCTGGAATGTTCCAGGGTTTGCTTTATATGCAAGGGGAGGATGATCATTCACAGCAACATAATGCTTAAGTATGCACCAAGACTTTTAAAACAGCCAGAGGTATATAATTTAGCTGATTCGTTTCACCTTGGGTTAAAATCAATGCTCTTCAAAATCCCTACAAAATTAATTTCTGTGATTGAATCCATATAAATGAAAGCATATTTCTAATGCTGCTTCTTACTTGGTTTTTTTTAGGTTCTTCTTGATTGGAACCCAGATTTGAATACTGAAATGTTAAGAGGTATCAGCTGTGTCACAGTTTAAATAAAAATAATAAAGTCTTAAAAGCAAAAAGTCAGGAGTTTAAATTTGAAATGATGACCACCACAAAAGAGAGTGATGATAGGTTTTATTTTTTTTCCTCGGAACATAACTTGAGTCTGGCTTTTAAAATTTGATGAATACTATCTTGAACCCTGTAAATTGTTACTGATATTTTCTATAGCATGTAGTTTATAATTCCATTCTCATCACATAACTATAACCTATTAAAAATAGAAGTATGTTTTATTTTGAAGGACAGAGAAAAAGTGTATTTTTCCTTGATACCATATAGTCATCATTTTGATACTCTCTGTTCTACAAATATGCAAACAGAAATAACTCTTGTCAGTCAATAGGTATTACACTGTTGAGGTCAAACCTTATGAAATTCTGATACCTCGTTGTTTTTGAACTACACACAAAGCAGTCTCATAGGGTTCAACCTAACATTTAGAAAACCACCATAATTTCATTGCATAGTCTTACTTCAACTGATTAGCTTAAGCAATTCAAGTCTCTACTTTGAGGCATGTAATTTCAAAAACTTCTTGGGCTTTTAAGAGGAGCCTCTGCTCCGCAGCAAGCTGCCATGTTACCTACATCGATATTGTAAGTCAGTAATTCCCTGAGTTCTGAGAATGCCAAGTAGCAGCTGTCACCCTCCTGAGGAGACTGCATTAAGTCTTTCACACTTGAAAGTCTCGGGTACATTACCATTGGATTTGCTTCTTCTTTTGTAACGACCCTTGGACTCAAGGGTGGCAGAACCTTGCTTTGGAATCCTTTCAGCATTCTGACTAACCCCATCTGAACAGCCCCCATAGACTCCTCGAGTCTTCTACTGGTCATTTTTAGTTATTTCCTTCATTCACCTAGAAGTGGAAAAAAAAAAAAAAGGGTTTTAGAACAAATACAGTTAATTCCTGAATACAGGTCACAATTTTTTTTTAAGATTTTTCAAATACAAAATGTTTAGAAAAGACTAATCTTCAAAAATACATCAAATGCCTGTAACAAATGCCTTAACTAGAGCAGTCTATTCCATGTAATTAGTCCAGGTTTAACCTTAGCCCAAAGTCTAGGAAGCCCTTTAGACAAACCAAGTGATTCTGGACTGAGCTCAAGGAAGACCCAGACATACATGTAGTTCCTACATTCGGTACTTTTGTCCTCCCAGATAAACAAACACTGCCCAATAAATACACTTCATTGTTTGCTACTTTATATTTATTTAACAATTCTCTCTCATGATGGCCTCCAAACAGAAAAAAACATAAGGCTTCAGGCCTTCAAGCTGAGCAGAGACTAAAAAGGCAGTATGAGATAAAGAAGAGGAAGTTTCTGGAAAATTTTTGGACATTTATGGTCATAAATAAGTCATTAAACAGCCACTCTGTATCTAGAAATCAAAGAGATAGGGCATCTCCCCTCTATATAACCTTCCTTATGCCTTTTAGTAGAACAGTTGCAACCATGGAGGCCCATTTGTGACAAGTGGGGATTTCTGTTTTCAGTAATAGCTGGCTAGTTTATCCAACTCTGCCCAAAAAACACAAACAAAAACTAAAAATGCTTGGATACAATGTCAAGTAAGAAACCATAAAAGTCATTAAAAAGCTCACAAGACAATAAGTTATTACCAGACCAAAACAGTGAGGAAAGAGGTACATAAAGAAAAATAGATCTGAATGAAAATGCAGTAAAGTAAAGCAGTAAAACACCCCAGGAAATGAATATAAAATGTTTTAAAAGGTAAAAAAAAATAAAAGAACAAATAATTGAAATAGCAGACAGTCAAAAAGAAGATCCAGTACATTATAACCAGAACCCATGAAGAAGAAAAATAAAGTTCTAGAGTGGAACTAATATTTAAAACTATCATCCAATAAAAAGTCCCCCCCCCATAAAGAAAACATAATGAAAAGGGACTGGTAGGTGTCTATGAAGACAGATGCAGATGGTCAACTCTAAGTTATATCTTAGCACAACTATTAGACTTTTAGAGAAATTTTTAAACTTCTCATAGCTTCCAGGCAAAAAAGGTAAAATAACTTAGAGGGGCAAGAGAATTAGATGTCAATGGACCTTGAAAAAGGAACCTAAGAACTGGGAAAATGAGGGACAATATTTTCCAAAACTTTAAAAAGTATGAGCCAAGAATTTTATATACAGCCAAGGTCTCCCTCAAATACCAAAGCTACAGAAAGGGAGTTTTGAACATGTAAAAGCTCAGGGAAAATTGTGAACAAGTTCCCTTCCTGAGGAATGTACTAGACGATGGGCTTCAGCCAACCAATAGATGATTGGGGAACCTCAACAAAAGGACTTACAATGAACATTTCATGTATTTAATTATAGAGTTAATTTTAATAATGAAGTTGAAGACATGAGGAGAATATAGAGTTTAAGCATATTTTCTGAAAAACTTGAAAGAATGCAATTTTAAAAGAAGAGTAAAAAAATAGAAAAGTAAAACAAGATCATTAACACTATTAGGTAGGAGTCAAACTATTTACCCAGGTAGAATAAAGGAGATTATGGGAATTAGGGTAGAAAGCCCATTAGATGGCAGTCAATGACACCTGTTTCCAAGCACGCATGTATTTGCTAATGCCCTGCCCTTGACTGTGGGCTGTCCTTAGGTATTCTAACAAACAAAATACAGCAAATTGATGAATGTCACTTCTGAGATTGCTTTTATTTTTTTTTAAGATTTTATTTATTTGACAGAGACCACAAATAGGCGGAGAGGCAGAGAGAGAGAGAGAGAGGGAAACAGGCTCCCCGCCGAGCAGAGCACCCAATGCGGGACTTGATCCCAGGACCCTGAGATCACCACCTGAGCTGAAGGCAGAGGCTCAACCACTGAGCCACCCAGGTGCCCCCGAGATTGCTTTTAAAGAGACTTGGATCCATCTTGGGTACTGTCTGGCACCCTCTCAGATCATTAGCTGCCACACTGTGAGGACACTCAGAAAGCTTAGAGAGAGAGACCCACGTGGTGAGGGAGGGACCATGACTGCTAACAATAACATGAGTGATCTTGGAAGTGGGTCTCCTGAGACCTGCCAACAACCCTGTCAATGAGCCTGAAGGCAGACTTGCCAGCCCCATTTGAGCCTTTAGATGACTAGAGGCCCAGCCAACAGCTTGCCTGCAGATGCATAACAGACACTGAAGAGGAAGCACCCAACTAATAAGCCACACCTAGGTTCCTGACCCATAGAAACTATGAGAGAACTAATATTCACCATTTTAAGCTACTAATTTTAGGGTAATTTATTATACAGCAATAAATTACTAATGCAGCCATTTTAAAGAGTTTATATACCAAAAACTACTCAACATAAACCTTCCTAAATACCAAAAGAAATTAGAAAAAGCAAAGTAGCCATACTAAACAGAGAAAGACAATGAATCAACGGTGATGCGTCTAATTGTACAACACAAGGTAATATGGGAAGTGATGTCAGCAGCATGTTGGAATGGGTGAGAGCCAACTTCAGTCTCCCGCAAAAAGACCAAATAAAAACTACCCACAGACAAGATGTCTCTGTGAAAATCCCAGAACCCAGGGGTTGAGCCTGAAATACCCTCTTGGGTCACAGAGACACGGAAGAACCTCAAAAATAGGATGCTCAGTAAAAGAAGCCAGTCACAAAAGACCACGTGTTGTATGAGTCCACGCACATGAAGCGTCCAGAATGGGGAGCTCTCTAGTGAGAAGGAATAAATTAGTGGTTGCTTAGGGCTGGAAAAAATGAAAGGATGGGGCAGAGGTTCATGGCTAAAAGGTATGGGTTATCTTACTAAGATGACAATGTTCTAAAGTGAACCGTGGTGATGATTGCACATATTTGTAAATACACTAAAAACTGCTGAGTTGTATATACACCTTAGGGGTTAATTTTATGGTATAAGAGTTTTATCTCAACAAGGTTATTAAAAATATATTTTATTATTTTTTGTTTGTTTCACTGGAGAATTCTGGAAGCATTTCTTTCTTTCTTTCTTTCTTTCTTTCTTTCTTTTTTATTATGTTATGTTAGTCACCATATAATATATCTCTGATGTAGTGTTCCATAATTCAGTTTGCATATAACATGTTAAAACACTTAAAAAATCAACTCATTTTTTTTTTAAAGATTTATTTGAGAGAGATGGAGCATGCACAAGAAGAAGGGGCAGGGAGAAAGAAAAAATCCCAAGCAGACTCCACATTGAGTGCAGAGCCCAGGGTGGGACTTGATCTCACAGCCCTGAGACTGACCTGGGCTGAAACCAAGAGTCAGTAGCTCAATGGACTGAGCTACCCAGGTGCCCCTAAAAAAATCAATTCTTAAAAACTGAAAACCAACTGAAAGAAATGAACCTTGCTGTATATCAAGCTGGTGTCATAAGCACAAAGAGAAAACAATTACTCCAACTGACCTTAAAATACAGTATTTTGACTGTCTTCATTAAATCATAGTCTTCCTTAGTCATAATATTAGTGACAATATACATTTTTTTGCTCTATGCCCAACATGGGGCTTGAACTCACAAACCCAAGATCGAGAGTTTTCATATTCTACTGACTAAGCCAGCTAGGTGCCCCAGTAATAATATTTTCAAAAGAAGTAGTTAAAGGAATATTGTGAGGAACCAAACAATTCAGCTTAAGAAAAAAATAAAATCAAAGAAGTTCTTATATTAAGAAACCCTATAATCTTACACTTAAATTGAAAACAAGTATGAGCTCATGATAATTTTCTCCTTTTAAATAACCTGTCTACTGAAACGGCCCAGAAACAATGAAGGCTCAGTAAGCAATAACAGTCAAGGACATATCATGGCCTCTAAATGCCATTTCCCACTAAAAGGAACCACAGTTCCTTGGAGAAATTGGTAATTTGAGGTCTGAGGCATGAAATGTATAAGATGAACTTGGAGTATTCTATTTTACTATAAAACAAGGACATTATCAAAGGCCACTGGAGAACTCTAAAAGAGTTCCCATTCACCAAAAATAGGACAATTTGAATATTTTTTTAAAGTCTGCAATGGATAAGACTCTCAAAAATTTAAGTTCAAGTGATACTAAAAAAATCACTGGTCACCTTTGGAAGTTGCAACGGCACCAAACTGATTATTTTGGAAAAAATAAAAGGAAAGAATCAGTCATTTATCATGCACTTTTTTTTGGTACAAATTGCATTGCAAGTTAACCAAATCATTAAGGAAGGAAAACAGTCCTTCATAGAAGAATTCCAGCTAATAAACTCAGAAGAAGCAACAGAAAAATAATGACCATTATGCAGGCCCTAATGAAACAAAAGATCATTCAATGCTAAAACCATTAGGAAAGATGCTGTTGAAGAACTCTGTAATGACTCAATCGAGCGCACACCACTGGAGCCCTCTAAACCAATCCTAACATTAAATGCACGAAAAGCAGACATACCATGTTGCCTCCACATGATGCTCTACAGAGCCCCAGCCATGTGGAACTATTAACAAAAACCTAATTACACCTCTAGACCTACCAGCCAGGCTACAGGACACACAGAGAATGGAGGAGCAAGCATATTCTGGAGGAAGACAATTAAGCCAAATCAAGAATATGAGAAATGTTATAGGAATATGGCCTACTTTATTCAAGGAATAAAAAGCATCAGAGAGTTGTGGGCAGTTTATAATATAAACTAAAAGAGCTCTAAACCGACCAAATGCAAGGGTGTGCCTCGTTTAGATCAGGATTCAAATAAATGAATAGAGATGATATAAAATAATTATTGGTTCTTTGGTAGGATAATGGTACTGTGGGTATGAAATTTCAAAAGAATGTTCTTATCTGTTAGAGATATGTAGCATCTACAGGTACAGAGAAATTATAGCTGACATTTACTTGATAATACTTCAGGAAAAGATGCATGTGGGGAATATGAATGCAGGTATAGGTGTGTGGGTGTGTGAGGGAGGAGGAGAGAAGAAATAAGAAAGGGACAATACTGACAACCACTGAAGATTATACCATTCTCTCCACTTTGGGCATGTTTTTAAAATTTTCATAATTAAAAATACCAATACATACAAAATCCTGTGCATGCTTATTCAATGGCAGCTTTCACTACCTAAATGTCCCTCGGCAGGGGAATGGTGAGCCAGATATGGTACCTGGTACCACAGAATACTATTCAGCAATAAAAAGGAACAGACTATTGATAATACAACTTGAATGGATCTCAGGGACAAAAGGAATTGAAAAAACATAATAATCCCAAAAGGTTGCATACTCTGTGATTCCATTTATGTAGTAGTCTCAAGTAACAAAATTACAGAGATGAAGAACAAAGTAGTGGTCACGAGGGGTTAGGGATGGTGGAGAGGGGATGTTCGTAGTGATAAAATAGAGACATCGAGAAGAAATAAGATGACAGGCAAAATCTTAAGGCTTATAGAGGTGGGGTAAATAAGAGAAAATTTGCTTATAGTAAGTTTTTCACTTCTTATAAGGTATGAGTTCAATTTCCAGTGCTATTACTGAATATAACAAAGGAATTTTCTGTATCTTGGTTGTAGAGGAAGTTATATAAATAAATGCACATAGAATCATACATATATGTTGTGCCAATGACAATTTTCTTATTTTTATATTATGCTATAGTGCTATAAGATGTAGCTGTGGGGGGAATAGGAAGTCAAGGGTACATAAGACCTCTCTGTACTTTCTTTGCAACTTCCTGTGAATCTACAGTTATTTCAAAGGAAAATTTATTTTTAAAGTTTTTCAAGAAAAATTGAAAAAGGCAAAACTCATTGTAGATAAGGATGTTATAAAGGTGGACATTCACATGCTTCAGGTGGCATATAAATGTGTAACTTCATTTTGGCCATCTTTAAAAACTGCTCAGAGACTATGTATATCCTTTGATGAATAAATATCTTTTGCTGGTGGATGTACCCCAATTGTGTAAAGATGTACCCATGGGGCACCTGGGTGGCTCAGTTGGTTAAGTGCCTGCCTTCGGCTCAGGTCATGATCTCAAGGTCCTGGGATCCAGCCCCTCATCAGGCTCCCTGTTTAGTGGGGAGTCTGCTTTTCCCTCTCCCTCTGTCCTCCCCTTGCTCATGCGTGCGCTCTCTCTCTGTCTCAAATAAGTAAATAAAATTGCCAACCTATGAGAAGAGCTGAGATGCCCTTCAAGAGATGAATGGATAAAGAAAATATGGTCCATATATACAATGGAATATTACGCAGCCATCAGAAAGGATGAATAATCAACTTCTGTATCAACACAGACAAAACTGGAAGAGATTATGCTGAATGAAATAAGCCAAGCAGAGAGAGTCAATTATCTTATGGCTTCACTTACTTGTGGAGCATAAGGAAAATACGGAGGACGTTAGGAGAAGGAAAGGAAAAGTATGTTGGGGAAAATTAGAGAGGGAGACGAACCATGAGAGACTGGACTCTAAGAAACAAACTGAGGGTTTTGGAGAGGATGGGGGTGGGGATTAGCCGAGGCTGGTGGTGGGTATTAAGGAGGACACGTACTGCATGGAGCACTGGGTGTGGTGCATAAAGAATGAATCTTGGAACACTGAAAACAATAAAATAAAATTAAGATGTTAAAAAAAAAAAAAAGATGTAGGGCGCCTGGGTGGCTCAATGGGTTAAAGCCTCCGCCTTCGGCTCCAGTCATGATCCCAGAGTCCTGGGTTCGAGCCCCGCATCGGGCTCTCTGCTCAGCAGGGAGCCTGCTTCCCCCTCTCTGCATGCTTGTGATCTCTATCTGTCAAATAAATAAATAAGATCTTTTTAAAAAAAAGATGTATTCATAAGCTATGGCTGTGACATAAGTTGACCATTCTATGTCAACAGATTAGAAATACAATGACTTCCTCTTTATCAAACTAAAATACAAAGCAGTTATCTTAAAATCTGATGACTGGGGTATTTTTTATTAAAACTTATTTCTTTATATAAATGATTTCTTAAGTACTTAAAAAATCTCAACTATTTTCCTGTTTTGTTTTTTTCCTGTTTTGGTCACTAGATACCTTACTACAATTCCAGCCTGCCGTACTTGGATCGTGGTTTTGGGGCTCCTTAACTACGAGGGTTAAGATATTTTTCCCTAAAAATCTGTTCACACTGTTCCTTCCAACCGCAATGTCCTTTCTTTACCTCTGCACAGATCCCTTCCTGATTCAAATGTCAGTTCCTTATCGAAGCAATTTCTTTCTGATCTTACCAGCTGGAAGTGACTGTTCAACATCTCTGACCTTCCAGCATCTTACTTTTTCCTCTCTTTTATGACATCTAAAACTTTCTACTTTACAGTTATGTGTGTGCGTATTCTGACCTTAACAGCCCATAGACTCCTTGAGATAGAGACTATAATGCGTACTGTCTCGCATTTAACGGACGCCTGCGAATTTCTAATGAACAATCGACCAGTAAATTAGAGAGAGTCAATATTCAGGAGTGTTATTAAAAATGACAATCACCTAGTCTGGTGTTCCAATATCTAACACAAAACTGAATCCATGCAAATAGGCCAAATGCATTAATGTCCCTGGAATGCCTTGACTCATGTATTCCATTAACACCCTGCTTTTAATGACCACCCTCAGGTCAAAAATATGGTAAAAGGAGCCATGAACCAAAGAATTTTTTTTTTAACCAAATAACTTTTTAACTGAAGATGTCTGGATAACAATACTTTTATTAGGATATTTACTGTGCCAGCTAGCCATATCACCAAATCTTTCGTTTCCACCAAGAATAAATTTTTATTTGTTAAAATGAACTTCAGAAGCTCCTAGAATTCTATTTTAGTTAAGTAGCCATTATCCCTCTTTCCACCCTCTAGTGCCCTGTGCAGCCTGCGTGCACATGGATGTGGTTTCCATGATCACTTTCCCAAGGCAGTGGTCCCAGAATCACACTCCAACTCCTCCTGCGCCCTCGCCCCTTCGCGCCTCATCAGTCTCGCCTCTGCAGCCTTCATCTCTCAGCTAACCTCCGTCCAGTCTCTGAGCCGTGCTGTCAACATCCTGATTCCCGGTCTTGCTGTCTCAGCCAGTAAAACCCCAACCCTGGGGCAGTCCAGCTGCGCTTCTCTCCCACCCACAGTGGGTGAAGATGGCTGGAGAAAACCGCACAAGAGCGCAGACCATGTCACAACAAATTCAGAGTTGCTGGCTTCCGCTGGCTCCTGTTCACCTGCCATCCTGTTCTCCTTGTCAGCTGTCTCCTTGGCAGTGTCCCAGGACTATTCCATGCCCTCCTGCAATTCTAAAGGATTTATGCCTCCCCAGGTCCCTCTGGGCTCCATTCCATTGACCCCACTGCACACAAGCTGTCTCCACCTGGGTGTCCACAGCCACCTCAAGCCCAGCATGCCCCCCAGAGCTGCTCTCCTGCATTCATTCCTCTGTGATGGAATCACCATTCACACAACGGCCCACTCCCCAAGTTCAGGTGTCATCTATGACTGGCCTCTCCTCCAATCAGTCCTATAATAAGTAAATGCTCACTGAACACTTACTATGAACCAGACAGTGTTCCAAGCATTATGCACTAGATGTAGGTACTATTATTCTCCCCAAATCACAGATTAAAAAACCCAGAAGCACAGAGAAGGTAAGGAAGCTGCCCCAGTTCCCATACCAGTAAAGGCGAGAGCTGGGAGGAGAGCCAGTCGCTCCGGCTCCGGAGTCCACACGCTTAGTCGTGACATTCTTCTGCCTCGACCCCCTGGATAGCTCACAAAGCCAACTCCTCCTTTTCATCCCTGTGGTCCTCCTTTGTTAATGTAACCCTCATGTCTTGACCAGAACAGCCTCTTAACTGACCTCCCTGACTCCAGCTTCACATCCTCACAACACCCCTATTCCCCATCCGCTCTCTGCACTGATGCCACAGTGATCTTTCTAAAGGGAAAACAGGGTCATGTCATTTCCCTACCTAAAATCCTTTAGTCCAGAATATTCTGTAAGCTCCTTAGCGTGACATATGTACCAGGAACTCACTCTTCTTGCACATTATGTTCAATTTGCAGTTCACAATCATTCAAATGTTCACACACTTCCAGACTCGTACATTTCACCCAGAACCCCTTTCCTTCCAAACTCCCAACCCCACCACCAACTCCCACTTGTCTTTGTGGGCTCAGATGCCACCTCTTTCAGAAAGCCTTCTCTGACCCTCCAAGGCAGCCCTTTCTTTATGATCTCACGCTCACCCCTGTCATGGTTATTTATTCATCTCCCGCTGCCCATAGACTGCAAGTTCCTTGAGGACAGAAACTTGGTCTTTACCGTCACTGTATTCTCACTGCCCGCTACAGTATGAGATACATATGCTTATTTAATAAGTGTGTTAAATTCATTAATTAATCCCTGCAAATGACTTTCCACAGTCCCCAAATGTACCTGCTATTTCATTCCTCTATCCATTTTATATAAGCTCATCCTTTCTTCTCACTTCCCTATCCCCATCTGCCCATCAAACTTTCATTCATCCCAAAAAAACCATCTCAAGGGTCCCCAGAAATAAGGTTTTCCCTAATACAAAGAGTGTCAATCATTCTGTCCTTTGCATATGCCTCTATTCTTGAAGGTAATACATTCTATTGCAATTATTTGCCTATAAGCCTGTCTCTACCTTCAGGATGTAAGCTTAACTGTAGGGATTATGTGTGAATGCAAAGGAAAAGAAGGCTCACTTAATATTTGAATTTATTTTAATATTAAATTGCATTCATTAAAGGAGACTTTTTCACAATACTGAAATAGTTCTCAGAAGAACTGTTTCTCTCTTTTGTTTTGTGTTAATTTAAATGTTAACTTTGGGTTCCTTCTGTGTTTCTATGGAACAGAGTCTAGGTTAAGTCACAATATCTTCTTTCAGAGAAAAGACAAGAAAATGTATTCTAGGCTAAGTCTTAGGAGGGAGAGTGGGCAGGATGGGGTTTGCATTAAAGATCTGCCTTATTGATTTGCAGCACTGGATTCTTTTTTTAAAAAGTTTAAAGATATTCTTAAGCACAAAATTCATTTTCTGCACAAACTTATTTTGTTCACCTCTAGGAACTCATAAGGGAGCTGAGTCTAAAAGCGATCAAATACAGAATGGGTTTGCTGTCTGGTAAGGCAGAATTTCATGACATCTATCATTAAATTAGTGAACATCCCCCGACACAGCGGGGACATGTACATGTCACATAAATAACTATATCATGATCACCTGAACTCTACCCCATCCCTCATCTCTATCCATTTCTTCTTGCTTTCCCTTCATCCTGAAGGTCTCAAAGACTAATTTCCTCGCATTTTTATTCCACCTTCTTCTTCCATTCCCAAGTCTCTCCTTTGTTGCAAAGCCAAATAAAAAACAGGCATATGTGTTCCCAGGTTAAATCTCAGAACAAGTTAAAATCTTTTCTACCCAGCAAGCAACATGTAAGATGAAAACAAATCTCAAAGAACTTCCATCAGAAACACTACATTTCATACTTGCTGTGCAGTGCACTAGCCCACATGCCTCTAATACATTTTACTAAATATATAGGTTGACTGACTAAAAATGCTTTTTCATAGTTTTGAAAAAAAAAAAAAAAAAGAACTTTTCTCCCCAATCTTCCCAAGCCTTAGTTCTCTCATCTGTATAACGGAGATAACAGTAGTTACCTATTACCAGGTAACAAATTGCCCCAAAACTTAGTAGTTTCTTACTTCTCACAGTTTCTGTGATTTAAGAATTTGAAAGAATTTGAATAAGAATTTGATTCTGGCTTAGGGTCTCTTAGGTTGTAGTCAAAGATGGCAGTGAGGGTTGCAGCTCTCTGAGGGTTTGACTAAGGCTGGAAAAATCCACTTCCAAGATGGCTGGCTCACATGGCTCTGGGTGGGAGACCTCAGTTCTCTCCTCATGGGTCTCTCAACAGGGCTGCCTGAGTGTCCTTGCAGCATGATGACTGGCGACTTTCCCAGCAAGCAGTCAACAGGCCATGAGAGAGGCTACAATGTCCGCTATGACTCCCAAATCACCACCAACATTCATGCAAAATCTACCAGTCCCACCGATCAGACCTATTCAGTGTGGAAGAAGCCACACAAGGACGTGAATACAGGAAGGGAGGATCGCTGGGAGCCATCTTGGAAGCCAGCTACCACTTCTACTTAATGTGTTCAAGGTGCAGATTAGATGAGATAATGTGTGTAAAGTACTTCACTTTGCACAGTATCTGGCATATAATTGAAATCCCATAGAAAGTTTGGTTTAAAAAAAGAAAGCAATGAATCTGTTCATGCCTTCAGTTTCTGATACTCCAAATGTTTCTTTACCCCCCAAACACCATTTTAGCAGGAAAAGATCAAAGAAAAAATTAGGAAAATGCTCAAATACAACATGACTTTGTTGCTAGTGAGGGGTTCTCCAGGATCTCAGAATAAAAGGATTAATTTTAATTTTTTAATCTTACTTCATCTTCTGTTTTTCTATTGTTTCTAAAGCTGTTATGCTCCTTGGTTTTCTATCTGTTTGATCTCTTTTAAATTGGATTACTTCGGATTTCATAGGTTTCACACTAGCCTCTGCTCTCTTCTCCTTGAAATATTTCCTGAAAATAATGTCTCTGCAGAATGTGTGACCTCTGATATCTGATATAGATAAAAGAGACAAATTTCAGAAAAGAATCCTCTTGTTTGACCCATGTTGAAGAAAAAGAAAATGAAGATGTGTTTTGTTCTGGCCACCAATTCAATGAGGGGAGGGCAAAAGGGGGACACTATTCCCTGCACCAACAAGCAACACTCAGGATACCAGCTGGCTGTCCTACAATTCAACTCAGTTCTGACACCATCTACCCAGAGACAACACTAGATTCCACAGGTTAAAGGTTCAGTCCTACAAGACCATGTCCCCCATTACCAACAGATGCTAGTCACAAGCCCAGAGTGTTACTTTTGACCAACCAGAGATAAATCAGAGGCTCCTGAGATCTCCTTCTCAGGTTAGATTAATTCACTAGAGTGACTCTCAGAACTCAGAGAAACATTTTACTTACTAGATCACTGATTTATTATAAAAGGATATAATTCAGGAACAGCCAGATAGAAGAGATGCAAAAGACAAGATAGTGGGAAGGAGTGCAGAACTTTCATGCCCTCTCCAAGGGCACCACTCTCTCCAAATCTCTACATGCTCACTGACCTGGAAGCTCTCCAAACCTTGTCCTTTTGGACTTTTAAAGAGGATTTACCACATAGGCATGACTGATTAAACCAATGGCCGTTCAACCTCCCCTCTCCCCTCCAGCCTCCACCCGTCAGCCTCCCCTCCCCAGAAGTTGGCAGGCAGGGACTGAAAGTTGTAACCCTCTAATCAGATGGTTGGTTCTCCTGGCAACCAGGCTCCTCACCCTTATGCGGAGTCCAAAAATTAGCTCATTACCATAACAAAAGATCCCTTTATTGCTTTCCTCACTTGGGAAATTCCAAGGGTTTTAGAACCTCTGTACCAGAAATAGTGAAGACCAAATACGTATTTTGTACTATAAATCAAAATATCACAAGATGCATGGTGAAAACGAATTTTCTTCGGCATCAAATTACAAAAAGAACGGCTTCTCAAAGAAAAATGTCAAGTGCTAGAAACTTGTTCAAACTGTAGAACCAGGCCAGACACAGGCAGGAGAAAAGTCAAACAGCCAACTAAGGACCATACAGGAAGAGGGCGATGCTAAAAAAAACAAAATTCAGGGGCGCCTTGTGGCTCAGTCTTGGTTTCAGCTCAGGTTGTGATCTCAGTGTTGCAAAATAGAGCCCGGAGTCGGGCTGTGCACTGAGCGTGGAGCCTGCTTGGGATTCTCTCTTCCTCTCCCTCCACCCTCCCACTCTCTCATGCATGTGCGCTCTCTCTAAAAAAAAACAACAAAAAACAAAAATAAAATTTGACAGAGTAAATTTGAAGACCAAATTGACTTTTTTCAATTATTCATGAATCAGGCAGCATCTCTTTGAGCAAAAAGAAAGGCGTTTCAAAAAGCCCTACAAAACAGACAGGTTTAATAGGCAGAAGGGGGGAGGAAATTAAAGTTAAAATAATGGATTTTTTCAGGCAACCTCACCTTCCTCTAGGGAATGGATGGGACCTACCGGGTAGATTACCTCACTAGTACTGCCCAGGTAATTCCAGACTGACTGATTCAAAGTAACATTCCTGGGACAGTCTGAAACTGCAGTTGGATTAGATATTAAGTCTGTGTTTGTTGACAGGGGCTTAGCACAAATGACAGTATTTGGGTTCTGCTGTGTCTTCTTTTTAACAGTAACAACAGGAACAGAGAAAGCTGCAGCTGTAGAAATTTCTTATTTGTGAGCTCCAATTCACATCATTTTCATGATTTAAACCAAGAATCTACAAACATTACAGTTCCAAAATAGATTCCTTTTCTCACATGGGAATTCAATTATCTTTCAACTAAAAAGAGTATCTACTATCTGTGAAGTACTATATTAATTATAAATAAAATCATATTGGCTCTGAGGAGTGAAGATGAAACTCAGTGAGATGACCTCCAGCATACAGTAACAAGCACCCAGAAATCACACTGGAATCTTTGCAGATCCACCCGCATTCAGGCTTGGTCAAATCTCTAAGTGAAAAGCATTGTTGCCGGCTGACCACTTGATAAATTCTGCTTTTAGTTACAATGAGGTAGATAAAAGATAAAGTGATATTGCCTTTTCAAATATTTTACTGTGAAATTTTATAGGCACACATAAAGATGTCTCCAAAATGTACAGCTCAATGAATTTCTTACAAAGTGAACATCTATGAAATGATCATCCCAGTGAAGAAAGAAAACGCTGTCGGCACACCACCCCCACTCTCCCGCAAAAGGACCCTCACATCCCTTTACAGTCACTAAGCCATCTCTTCCCACTAAAAGCAATCAGCATCTTCACTTTCCTAGAAATCACTTCCTTGACTTTATTACCTAAGTATGCATCTCTAAACATTACAGTTTTGCCCAGTTTTTAATATTTGAGGCAATGGAATCACACAGTATGCAATCTTCTCCGTCTGGCTTCTTTTGTTCTACTTTATGTATCTATTTCATTACATATATCTGTAATCTGTTTCTCTTCATTTAAGTTTAATAGCTCACTGTTGGAGATATACTATAATTCATTAATCTATTCTACTATTGGTTAATATCTGGGTTGTTTCCAGTTTGAGGCTATCATGAATAAGACAGAACGGTCTAAAAAATGTCTGCCTGTGCACAAGAGTATATATCTAGGAATGGAATTGCTGGCTCATAGGTAAGCATATCTTAGACTATGGGAGATAATGCTAACCAGTTTTCCAAAGTCGTTGTACCTATTTTATACTCTCACTAGCAGTGTATGACAGATCTGGGGGGGCCACCCAAATTTGCTAACACTTGCTATTAGCCACCTAATTTTTAGCTATTTGGTGGGGGTATCATCATAGCTCACTGTGGTATTAATTTGCATTTCCCTGATTACTAATGAGATTGAGTATCTTTGCATATGCTGATTGACCAATTGGACGTCCCCTTTTATGAAAGGTCTCAGTGAAGTGTTAAGTCTCTTGACTTTTCCTGTTGGGTTGTCTTTTTCTTACTGATTTGTAGAGGTACTTCAAATATTCTGGATGCAATTTTCAGTTATAGGTCTTTGTAGATGTCTCTGCCCACTCTATGGTTTGTTTTTGTTTTTGTTTTGTTTTGTTTTGTTTTCATTCAAATGGCATCATGTGCCAAATTCCAGTTCATCCCTATTCCTCTTAAGCAGCCCTTTGAGGTCTAAACCCAAAGAGGAATTCACTGGGCCCGCTCTATCCTTGGCAGGCCCTGGCCACCAATCCCTGCTGCTTTAGCCCACAAACAATGCCCTGCCTCTTTGTCTCCTGGCATCTTCCTTGGAATGTACATGTGCTTTCAGGGGTTCTAAGTTTGGAGCTCACTTCTCTGGGTCCCTGTTCCCCTTAGAGCTGGTCTGATCATTCTTCACCATCTTGTTATCCTTCTAGTGACCTAAAGCAAGCTCCTGTTGATAAACAGCCCAGGTTTTCCAGTTGTCCTCTACAGGAGGACAGACCAGTACTACCCATTCTACACTTCTCAGAACAGAAATCCTTATTTGCCAAGGGTAAACTGTATAAGGAGAGAAAACCTAATCCATGCCTAAAGAATTTTCCAATGCAAAAATAGAGGTTTTTTAATTTGAAGATAAAACCCAAAAATGAAGCATAATACAAATAGTTCCCAGGAAATGAAGATAAAGCATGCTCAGATTCCTAAAATTAACTGGGATTATCCATTCATGCCATCTAATCCAAGATTTATAGAGCTGAGGTCATGACATCGTGATTGATTTTAGGTATCAGGTTGAGAAACAACTGTTGTATTGACAACTTGATATAGTAACAATGAATACCTACTTGTGGAACTTCAATGTCCAGAAGTAAACATTTTACATTTCTCCCACCAAGCAACCAAAGACATATTTTCCCAGCCCCTTCTCACTTGAAGAACAATAACAACAAAAAGCATTAAATTATTTTGAAAATGTATATTAAAATTGAGACTCTTTGAAATTTAGCTAGATTTTTCAGAAAGAATCTTAGTCCATGTATGGATCTGAATTATGAGACACTATTACAGACACCCTCAGATGACATGGTAAAATGCATAGTTATCTCTGGAATGCCTAGCCTTTCCTTCCAAGTCCATTAACCCTACCAGTATACTCTGGTCCCCTTCAATCTAGTTGTCAGGCTGTCCTGTTTCCCCTGATCAAACTACAAGGTTATTTAGAGGTAAAATCTCTGGAACCCTCTCCTTCAGTCCCACTTTCCCACGCTAACTTAGATTCACCCTACAGATGTCAGTTGAAACATCACTGCCTCCTCTAGAAAGCCTTTCCTAAAGTTGCATAGCAATTTCACTTCCTACATATTGAGTAAATAATTTGTGTAACCAGATTTCTTTTTTAAAAGATTTTATTTATTTACATGAGAGAAAGGGTAAGAGAGCATGAGATGGGGGAGGGTAAGACAGAAAAGCAGACTCCCTGCTGAGAGGGTAGCCTGAGGCAGGACTCTGATCCTGGTACTCCAGGATCATGACCTGAGCTAAAGGCGGTTCCTTAACCAAATGAGCCCCCCAGGTGCCCTGTAACTTGATTTCTATGTCAGTCTTCTTCACTAGAGAACAAGTTTCATGGGTCAAACACCATGACCATCACCCTCAACACTGCCTAACATAATGCCTAGTATGGAGTCAATAATTATTTGTTGAATGGTCAGGTGGGTAGGTGAATCACTAAACCACTTATGCTTGCTTTCTCAAAGATATCTTTTTTAAGAAAAAAAATGTTTGAGAGAGTGTAAATGAGAGGGAGGTGGGGAAGAGGAGGGAGAGAGGAGTGAGGGAATAGTCTCCACACTCGGTACCCTGAGCCCAATGTGGGGTTCGATCTCAGGACCCTGAGATCATAACCTGAACTGAAATCAAGAGTTGAATGCTTAACCAACTGAGCCTCCCAGGTGCCCCTCAAAGATATCTTCAAATTAAAAAGGACTCATTTGTCAGATATTTATAAGTTTTTACTACCCTGCATCTATTTACCCTTCTTCAGGGATTAATATCATTTTTCCTCGGGGAAGTACCCCACTCCTTACCCCAATGCAGGAGGGGTTTATCCTAATATCACATCTCTCTGGCCACAGTGATTGGTTCTGGACATGCCAAATGACTAAAGTCAAACCAATCAGAGCCCATGAGGCTTAATCCTGACTTTACTGAAACTGCTGAAAAAGAGGGATGCTTTCTTTCCATTGAGGTTGCCAAAAAGTGGGATATGAGCTTGAAGCTGCTGGCAGCCCTATTGCCCCTATGAGAGGAGAGAGGCTGTTAAGAATGAAGCCACACATGAAAGCAGTACCATAAGCCTGAGTTCTGATGACATCATTTAAATCCTGAGATCCAGCCAGGAACTTCCAAGCTATCTGAGCCAATTAATGTTCTTTGACACAAGTGTCATCTGAGCTGTACTCTGTGGCCACAATCTCTTGACAAAATGAATTCATTATAAATAATTGTAGTCTGTCCATTATTTGTAATGTGTAACCACAGCATGAATAACTTGAGAATCATTTAGATCAAAACCTGCAAAAGCAGTTTTTTATGGTCTTGTTCATTTTTTCAAATATGCTAATGTAAACATAACAGACAAGATACCTTAAAAACATGTTTGCTCTATTAAAATATAATAACTTGTGGATGCCTGGGTGACTCAGTGTGTTAAGCCTCTGCCTTCGGCTCAGGTCATGATCTCAGGGTCTGGGATTGAGCCCCGCATCGGGTTCTCTGCTCAGCAGGGAGCCTGCTTCCCTCTCTCTCTCTCTGCCTGCCTCTCTGCCTATTTGTGATCTCTCTCTCTCTCTCTCTCTCTCTCTGTCAAATAAATAAATAAATAAAATCTTTTTAAAAAATATATAATAACTTCCATTTTATATACCATTGAGTCTGTTACCACCAGATTCTAAAGACCAGTTAGCTTGGAGAAATACAAACAGAATGCCTCTGACTTCTACAGCTGTTCCACATGATGAATGTTCATTTGGAGAATTTGTTTCAATTCACACCACACACATCACTCAAGGTGAACTCTTTTATAAGCTTCTTATGAATACCAGGCAATTCTTACTATTTTCATTGTATGAAATAAATACACACGTATTTGTTTGTGAATTGTTGCAATGAAGAAGAGATACTGAAATTACCATTCATTGATAACTAAAATTCCTTATTTTGGATCTAACCATCAAATCAATGAGGGCTTACTCCTATTTTAATATCAACAACAGATGTAATGGCTCTCTCCTGCTGGCTTAGCAAAATTTAAAAATAATTTTTTAAAAATCTGCAGCCTACCATTTCTTTGTGACTCTTTTGTTGAAGAAACATAAGCAAAGGAAAATATTGGGTATATTAATTTCTTTTTCTAACACAACAATCCCTAATTCAACTGTCCTTTCCCCCAGTGTGCTGTATCAATTATTCTAGTTGGGGAATTTTCTAACATAAGAAAATATCTTCTCATATGACCACAATGGGTTGGTAGATCATTTTCTCAAATCTCCTTATCTTACTTGGATTCAAGAAATGCATACTCAATTAGGAATACTCTCCAACAGCTCTTAACTCCTTTTAACAATCTACTTTTATTTATAAAGGATTTCTTTTGGTTGTCTAGTATAATTCTCCCCGACCTGCTAGTTCTCCTTCTTCCTGTAAGAAGCCACTTTCCTGTCCAGAAAAGGTAGCGAAACCTGGACAATCATAGTACCCAATTCTCCTGTGCTCTGACTGGTCTTGGGTATGAGCGTGGGACTCTAATAATGTCAGTCAGAATCCTTCCCTTTAATGATAGCTGGCCATTGAGAAAGAGATTTTTTTTCCTCGGTTTTGCTGGGGTGAAAATGAATTTAAAGCTATTGGCAGCCATCTTTCCCACCACGTGGAAAAAGCATTTTTTGAGGGGGGAAAAAAAAAGGCAAGCCAAGGAGATAAAATCAGAAATGTGAAAAGGATGGAGAGATGATAGGAGGAAAGAATGATGAAGATGAGTGAATTACACTGCTGTTAAAAGCAGCTCTAAGGGGACGCCTGGGTGGCTCAGTTGGTTAAGCAGCTGCCTTCGGCTCAGGTCATGATCCCAGCATCCTGGGATCTTGAGTCCCACATCGGGCTCCTTGCTCAGCAGGGAGCCTGCTTTTCCCTCTGCCTCTGCCTGCCATTCTCTCTGCCTGTGCTCGCTCTCTCCCCCTCTCTCTCTCTGATAAATAACTAAAATCTTTAAAAAAAAAAAAAAAGCAGCTCTAGGAACACTTGGGTGGGCTCAGTTGGTTAAGTGTCTGCCTTCAGCTCAGGTCATGATCCCAGAGTCCTGGGATGGAGCCCCACACCAGGCTCCTTGCTCAGCGAGGAAGCTGCTTCTCCCTCTCCCTCTGCCTGCCGCTCCCCCTTCTTGGGCTCATGTTTTCTCTCTGACAAATGAATAAATAAAATCTTTAAAAAAAAGAAAAGAGGGTAGTTATAAATCTTGAGGCCCTGACACAAGTGGTTTATCTTTTGAACTTATCAGCCATCCTAGGGTTCTAACTAAATGGACTAATAAATTCCTTACGCTAATTAAGCTGTCTTGAAGTTTGAACTAAGTTTCTATTACTTGAAACCTATCACTCTCAAATGGATAATTGTTTTATTTTTAAGAATTGTAAATTTTTTATGAAGATTTTATTTATTTATTTGATAAGAAAGAGCACAAGCAGGCAGAGAGGCAGGCAGAGGGAGAAACAGACTCCCCAGTGAGCAAAGAGACCAATGCAGGACTCAATCCAAGGACCCTGGGATCATGACCTTAGCTGAGTGCAGATGCTTAACCAAGGCCACCCAGGCATCCTAGAAATCATACATTTACTTAAAATTTACTCCTGGGATTTATTAGGAAGACTTGCAAATAAGTAATACGTGATAGTATAAGTTGCTATTTCCAAAGCCAGTTGAAAATACCTTACTTCTATTAGAATAGAAGAGAAAAAGCTTATACATTTTGCACTTGTGTATAATGCATAGACTAATTCATTTGAACCATCAGGGTATTAATCAGGATGTACCATCCAGGATGCATAAAAATCTGGAAATCATAAAACGTCATTAGATATTTGGATTAGGTAACACAGGACAGGTAATTCCATACACAAATAATTCTGCTCTTCCCAAGTTCACATGTGAATAAAACTAGCACATAGCAAGGTCTCTGTGGAAGTTCACATTGATCCAAAAATTCTGGGTCATCTGGGTCCGAAATACTTCATACTTTACCTATTTCACACTTTTCATACTTTAAAGAACTATATAATCCTATAAAGGGTTAGAGAGAAAATTCTTTACAGAAAACGGGTACATTTTATTTGCATTTCCTCTAAGTATTAACAACTTAGGGCTCTTTGCAAACATTATTTGAAAGTGATCTTATTTGTTAACCAAATCCCACTGACAAAAATAATGCCTGGGGATCAAATTTCCTTTCACAGAAAATATTTAGAATCCCTTTAAGAAAGCCAGCCATAGGGGCACCTGGGTGGCTCAGTGGGTTAAGCCTCTGCCTTCGGCCAAGGTCATGATCCCAGGGTCCTGGGATCGAGCCCCGCGTCAGGCTCTCTGTTCAGCGGGGAGCCTGCTTCCCCTCCTCTCTCTCTGCCTGCCTCTCTGCCTACTTGTGATCTCTGTCAAATAAATAAATAAAAATTAAAAAAAAAAAAAGAAAAAGAAAGCCAGCCATACATATTAGAGCAAACCTGGATTTATTCATTGACCCTTTCAGGGCTCCAACCAACATCAATGAAGAAAGGGACCGGGGCTTTCATCAGTCTCTGTCAGCCATTAGGGATGTGGTAATTCCCGGGAGCAAATGAACAGCAAGTTAGCTTGACCCTGATCAAACTGAGTGCTTTCAACACTAATCACTAGCTCATATATCCTCACCAGCATCTACTTGTTAAATGCTATATGTCTACCTTTATTAAAATGTCAAATGTATTTCTTTTAATTCACACTGGATGGCTGTCATAACAGAATTCAATAATGAAAACCAATGACAGAGGTTGGCTGCATACTATAAAACTGTACCTGAGCTGTCTGGTGTATAACAGGGTCTTTTTTCTTCTTTCATTATCACATTGGTAAATACTGACTGGGAAATTCTTAGTGTGTTGGTGTCACAGAGCTTGGCCAGATTGATTTCCATTACGATACTATGAAAAATACCTATATCCAACTTACATTTCTAATAAGGACAAAAATAAATTTTTCTCCTAAAATTAAAGAGGACTTCCATTTCCGGAAGTGGCAGAATGGTTGAACCAACCATTCATGTGAATGCTACTAAAAACTTTAGGGGAGATAAATGTTAATCTCCCTAAAAGTATTAAAAGCCTATCAATAAAATGATTTTTTTAAAAAAGCCTCTCAATATAATGAGCAATTACCAGACCAAAATCTAAATGTAATCAACACCAGAGGAGTAAGTGAAGCACTAAAACTCCATAGCCCCTTCTGCCGCAGAGTATTTACTACTCTTTAAAAATTGGGGCTTTGTTTGGTGGCTGTGCTGGGCAATGAGATGGAAGTCAACAATTAGAGCCTACTAAAGATGGGAAGTTTAATGAGAAATCTCTCACCCTAGGCTGGGACCAAACTTAAGACTGGCTACTCCATCATCATCCCCAGAAAGCCATAGCAGAATTTGTGATGGTGCTTAGCACAGAAAGAGAAGAAAAAGAAAAGGAAAGGGTAAAAAATATTCCACAAGTTGGGGGCACTACTGACTCAAACTGCAGCCCAAGTCCATCCACTAATCTGGCCAGAGAACTTCAAGCCATGAGCTAGGTTTAGGATAGTCCCACATTAACAGATCTTGAGGTGTCTCGCAGAAGCGTATGTAATTCTATCACGGAAGGTACCATCAATCCCATATCTCAAAAAGTACAAATCCCTACAAATAATATTTTAAGGACAATGAGGAAAAGAAATAAGCAAACACACAAGAAAACTAGATACCATAAACAAAATTAGCAGAAACTAAAAATGTCAGAAAGATCATCAAAGGTTTCATATAGGGGACTTATTAGATACACACTATAAAACAACTGCATTTTTACTGTTTGAAGAACTAACAGATAAACCTGAAGATGTCGTTAGGGCACACAAATCTATTTTTTTAAAAATTACAGCAATTCTGTAAATAACTGGACTCCCAAAATGCCAATGTCCTGAAAAACAAAACCCAACAAACACCCCCCCCACCACCAAATGTCAAGGAAACTGTTCTACATTAAAGGGAACTAAAAAGCTTCATAGCTCAACATAGCATATAATCTTTGGATCCTGGATTTCATTTTTTTAAAACAACTATTATATTTTATTCAAAAACTGGGGAGGGGCATCTGGGTAGCTCAGTTGGTAAAGGATCTGCCTTCAGCTCAGATCATGATCCCAGGGTCCTAGGATCAAGTCCCACATCAAGTTCCCTGCTCAGCAGGGAGCCTGCTTCTTCTCCCTCTCCCTCTGCCTGTCCCCCTGCTTGTGCTCCCGCATGTGCTCTAATAAATAATTAAAATCTTTAAAAACATGGACACAGAGTGTGTATTAGACAATACTGTATCAATTTGATGTGAAAACAGCACTGTGGTTATGTAAAAGAATGTTCTTGACCTTAGCAAATACCTGCTAACTTATATAAAGGAGCAGTGTCACAACATCTCCCTCTACAAGTCATATATTTCTTTCAAATGGTTCAAAAGAGAGAGAGAGAGAGCAAGCAAAAGCAAATGTGAGAATGGTAACAACAAATGACGGATCCAAGTAAAGAATATTTGGTACAACTACTTCAAGTTTTCTTCAGGTTTGAAAATTTTTAAAAAACAAAATGCTGTCAGAGGAAGTTGTACAGCAGATTTGAAAAAGATTCAAACACAACATCTAACAATGAAAATACAGTGACTAAATTTAGAAATTTCTCAGAAAAGTAAAAAACATTTTATTTTTTTTATAAAGATCTTTATTTATTTATTTGACAGAGATTATAAGTAGGCAGAGAGGCAGGCAGAGAGAGAGGAAGGGAAGCAGGCTCCCCACTGAGCAGAGAGCCCAATGTGGGGCTCAGGACCAGGACCCTGGGACCATGACCTGAGCCAAAGGCAGAGGCTTTAACCCACTGTGCCACCCAGGTGCCCCGTAAAAAAAACACATTTTAAACAGCTGAGGAGAAGATGACTGAACTAGAAAATGGATCAGAAGAATCAGGCAGGTCAGTACATGGAGTGACAGAGGAAGAGAAAACATACAAGGGAAGTCAGAGACATGAAGGACAGAGAACTGATGTCATGGGAGCCTTGAGTGACAGGAGAGGAGTTCGAGGACGTAATTGAAAACTAAGAGCTGGGTAATCTTCTGCAATGTTGGAAAAGACCAATATGTAGGTTCAAAAAGCCCATCAAATTCTAAGCTGCATAGATGGGAGAGAGAAAAAAATCCATACCTGGACTTGTCTTTGAGAGGGTAAAGAAAACCAAAAATAAAGAGAAAAATTATTAAAAGAACCAATAAAAAAGATTATTTTCAATGGATCTGTGGTTACATTGAGAGTTCATTTATCAACACAGTGGAAGCCAGAAGATAGTAAAATGATGAATTCAAATATGCTGGAAGAAAAAACTGCCATTTTTTAATTCTATAACCAGCAAAAATATCTTTCAAGAGTAGTGGCAAATTAAGGACAATTTTAGACAGACAAATACGAGAAGTTCATCCCAACAGATCTCCTCCACACTTAGTACTGTCTGTGAATTTGAACTGCCCTAAAATGTAAGATTCTGCTCTTTCCTCAAACGAACCATCCACTAATGTACAACTATTGGATGGATACAAGAATAATGTATGACCGTCGCTGAAAATGATTCTGAAATAATTAATATGCCAATTTGCCTTATTTGAAGTCTCCATACAAGTTCACGAATACATGTACATCCATACTGATGTTCCAGTTTTTTAAAATGAAGAACCAAAACAATCTGAACTCAGCAGGGATCTCATTGTCCCTGGCTCATAATAATATGGCTGTCCTATGGTTCTCTATTAATTGCTTTACAAATAGAAATATCATTACCCATATATAAATTTCACTTCTGAACAAAACAAAACAAAACAAAGATCCATGAGTGGTGACCTCCAACTGAACTGGTTAAATTTAGGGACTCATTTGTAAAGGTCAGTGCCCTTTGTTGCAAATCCGCTTCTTATGCAGATGAGAAGTTGAACCTGCCCTATGGCACTGGGCATAATTAGCCAGCTGCACTCCCATAATAAGGTGCAGATGGTTAATTACCCCAGCAAATAACTGCTACTTGTGGGCACAAAAGCCTGTACCTAAAATCATTGAAAGTATATTTGGGCCTATTTGTACTTGTGCAAACAAAACACTTCTTCCAAGGTTTCATCTGTGAACAGAGCACCACAGGCTCAAACCACACTGCTCTGGGGGAGACCCATTAACACTGCTGGGAGTTAGTTCAAGGGAGGGACCACTGGCCACAAAGCTGTACTTCAAATGGTGAAATATTTCACAGGGTGCTGAATCCTTGTTGAAAAAAAAAATCTCCTTAAGTTTCTTTGTTGTAATAGGAATCATAAATGAAACAGAATTTGGTTTTCCTAGAATCCAAAGTAAATTCTATATTCTTTAGATAAAAATTCTGAAATGAAAGGACTTTTTTCACAAGCAAAACATGTCAACATTCATGGTCTTAAGAAGAAAAAAAAGTCTAATTTTCCTGTGCCCTTAAGGAATTTCATTAGCAGAGTGACCAAAATTTAGAAAGCCATGTAAGAAACAACACATCTAATGGTTGTTAGAGACTGTTCCAAAGATCCCATTTAAAAACAGAATCTAGGTGGCGCCTGGGTGGCTCAGTGGGTTAAGCCGCTGCCTTCGGCTCAGGTCATGATCTCAGAGTCCTGGGATCAAGCCCCGCATCGGGCTCTCTGCTCAGCGGGGAGCCTGCTTCCTCCTCTCTCTCTGCCTGCCTCTCTGCCTGCTTGTGATCTCTCTCTGTCAAATAAATAAATAAAATCTTTAAAAAAAAAATAAAATAAAAAAATAAAAAGAGAATCTAGGGGTGTCTGGGTGGCTCAGTGGTTAAAGCCTCTGCCTTCAGCTCAGGTCATGATCCCAGGGTCCTGGGATCAAGCCCCACATTGGTCTCTCTGCTCAGCAGGGAGCCTGCTTTCCTTTCTCTCTCTGCCTGCCTCTCTGCCTACTTGTGATCTGTCAAATAAATAAATAAAAATCTTTTAAAATTTTTTAAAAATTAAAAAAAAATAAAAACAGAATCTATCAGGGGTGTCTGGGTGGCAGTCAGTTGAGTGTCTGACTCCTGGTTTCGGCTCAGATCACTATCTCAGGGTCCTGGGGTTGAGCCCCGTGTCTGGCTCCACATTCAGCATACTTGAGATTCTCTCTCCCTCTGCCCCTCCCTCGCATGCTCTCTCTCTCTCTCTCTCTCTCTCTCTCTCGATCAAATAAGTAAATCTTTTTTTTTTTAATTTTAAAAATCAAAAATAAAAACATAATATGTCAGTCTTCCTATGACAATAGTAGGATTTGGGGAGAAAGCAGAGAAGAGGTAACTACTTCCTAAAACCCATGTTTGGAAGTCCTCTGCAGCTGCGAAGCTCTCCGTTTGCAGGGGCAAGATGACAGGGCTGGGGAACAGAATACTAATCTGCTTGAATCTGCATAGAACCTTTCCTCTGAAGCACCCACAGGGTGTGCGATTCCATTCAGTTTAATTGTATGTTGGGGAAGAGGAAAAGCTGCTTGCCATGGTTTTAATTGCTAAGAACACACTATCTTTTCAGGAACCATCTGTTTAATTATAATTACAAGCAGCGATGTAAAAACACAAATGCTTCACAAGTACAAAACTCCCCTACCACTAACAGTTCTAACATGATGAGCCATATTGTGAAAGTATGTTGCCTCTTCCCTCCACAATATTTCATGATTTAGCAAATGACAGCCTACCATTTATTATGGAATCTCATCCTGGTAAAGCCAAAGTTATTAATTACTATTCTCAGATTATATCCCTTTGTTATTCCTTTTTCTTAAACTTTAATACCCTCTGAGAATGACAGGAATTATATCAGAAATTAAATACATCAGGCCCCCTTTTTTCCCTGCTAAAATCTTTGAGCTCCATATAATACACATCACCTATAATTAATTACCAGGGACATTCCCAAGCATTGCAAGACTAATTTTTTGGCTTTCATAAACACAAATTTCTGCCTTCCTGGTTTTGAAATATGCTTACAACACTGTTATTATTTTAAAAGCCACAAGTATAGGTAATTGTTTTCAGGCATGAATAAAAATAGCTTAACCTTGAAATCTATTTTAATTAGGGATTTTTCAAAGCCACGGCGGCAAACTTGGGTGGATTGTTTATAATAAAAATAAGCATCAACAACATAGTTGTACAGAACATAGAATTAGGAAAAGTTATTTAACTTGAGCTTACAATATGGTTTAGAGAAATAAAAACAGACACAGACACAGACACAGTCAGATCATAATGTTATTAGAGCAACCTTACAGGATATTTTAGATAGTCTACTAAAGCAAGAAGATGCCAAATAAAATGCAGGAGATTGCGAACTGCCAAGAAATTACAAGAGATTTCTTCCTAAGGCATCTCACAGAAATTTTTCTTTAAAGTCAACCAAGTTAACTCTTTTGTATTCACTGTAAGATGAAGAGCACTACTTTGACAAGATCATATACTTTCCGACAAGCCTTTCAATCAAGCAAAGAACATTTTTTTAAGCCAAGAATGCTTTTTTAAAAGCCCACTTTTCCTCCCTATCACAAGGGGTAACTATAACTCTTAAAAAAAATCAGAACTTTAGCATTTTAAATTCTCAAAGAAATAAAAAGACTGCACAGTTTTTCAAATCAAATCACGGTGGAGGCATCTGGTGATTTGTCAATTTCTTACTTATCCTTCTCTGCCCCACCTGAAATCCTCCCAGCCACGATCCTACAATCATTTTTGCCTTATTTCAAGTCCTCATTCCCTTTGCAAGATATTGTATATGAAGAGAAGCCAAATGCTAAGGGTCTCTGAAGCATTAATGAGGGAACAGATCTTGGAAGGAATCATTTGAGAAGAGACTGCCTACAGGAAATGGCTGTTTCTTCACTTTCAGTGATAACGAACATAATCGAGTGTATTGCTAGCCCCTGTGTTCTGATACGTACTCATTCTAAGCCAGTAGTCTTTGACCTTTGAGGTCTCAGTCCCATAGGAATCAGGAAAAATCTCGGAACCCTGTCCACCACAAGATGAACATAAACATAAAATCTAAAGATCCCCATACCCAGGATCAAGAATCACTACTTTATGCAAATCCCAAAGTGTATCAGTTAAAACATGATTGCAGTATTCACAAGCTATCCAGACTTCTTTCAAACTTGATGAAGAGTTTTCATGTTCTAAATGTTTTTGCTGCTAATGTGGAAAAACATTCTCAAAACCATTTTGAAGTTTGTGGAACTAACCCACTAACTAATAACAAATAATAACTTCCTCTCTGCTTTGTGGCTCGTTGTAAGAATCATTCTCACACTCAAAATAAATCTAAGTTTGCTCATATACAAATAAAATGAAATAACAAAACAATAAAATGATTAAAATAAAACAATGAAAATGAAATAAAATGCAAAACATAAGTCTATAAAAATTTGAGAAGAAAACAGAAACATTGGTGTTACCTTGGATTAGGCAAAGAGTTTTAGATAGCATAATTCATGGAAGAAAACTGTGATAAATTGGACTTCCTCAAAATTAAAAAAAAAAACAACTCAACAAGAAAACAATCAAATAGGACATTGGTAAATGATATGAACAGAAACTTTACCGAAGACAAAAGAGAGTAACAAATAAGCATACATTGTTCAACACCTTTAGTCATAAAGGAAATGCAAATCAAAAACAGAATGAGATACCACTACACATCTACAAGAATAATCAAGATTAACAGAACTGTCACCTGCTGGCAAGGTTGTCAAGCAAGTAAAACTCTCACACTATGCTGGCAGAAGTGCAAAATAGGACAGTCACTTGGAACACAGTTTGGCAGTTTCTTATAAAATTAAACACACACTTATCACAGAATCTAGCCATCCTACTTTGGGTATTTATCCAAAATAAAATAACATATGTTGATACAAAGACCTGTATGCGATGTTTACAGCAGTTTTATTTATTTGTAATCACCAAATCCTGGAGGCAACCCCCAAGTCCATTGACAGGTGTACATCCGTTCAACTGAATAGTACTCAGCAATAAGGCATGAGCTAGTTATGTGTGACAGCATGGAGAAATCTCAAAATCAATGTGTTAAATAAAACAAGCCAGACAAAAAATGCTGTGTATTTTCTGATTCCATTTACCTGATGTTTTGGAAAACACAGAAACGGGAATTAGATCATTGGTTTCCAGGGGCTGGAGGTAGGGAACGGGGATTGACTACAACTTTTTGAGCTAATAGAATCATTCTATATATTACTGTGGTCACATGCCATATATTTTTCAAATCACATGGAAGTAAAAGAGGTGAATTTTATAGGACATAAATTATAAATCCTCAATCTGACTTTAAAAAACAGCTAAGAACACACTAGGAGAAATTTTAATTTAATTCATATCTTAACATAGCATACAGTATGTACAATAATCCTACAAATCAATACAAGAAGGACAGTCAAATTTAAATTGGGAAACAATAAAGAAAAAGGCAATCCCCAGAAGACCAATTATCAAGAGTGAACAGACATAAACCACTCGATTTCACTAGTAATCTGGAAAATGCAAATTATAGTAAAGTGATAACCATTATTTTTCCATTAGAAAGACAAACTCATTAAACACTGGAAATATCAAGTGTTGAGGCTGATGCAAAGCAATACAATCTCTAAAATAAGACCCCAGGAGAGTTACTTCAATGGGGTTGATGGGATTTCTACTATATTCATACTTAGCTAAATTGAAAGACAGAAAAATAACCCTTAAAATAGTTGGGTGGTTAAAAACAAACAAACAAATAAAAATAAAATAAATAGTTGGGTGGTTGTCTTTTCTGTTCCAGTCAGTGGGTTGTAGGACGAGGTGAGACAATCCTGAAAATGCTAGTGTTGGCGTCATCACTGCTGGAACAGTCTGTCAGTCCAGTACACGCTGGGGACACCACGGAAGGTCCATATGAATGATACAAAGGATTTACCAGCCCAAGAAGCAAAGAGTGATGTCCAGGTAGCCTTTCAAAGGGCGCCAGCCTCCTCAACATTGTCAAGAAAGGAACTCAGGTAGGAAATGAGAGCCACAGCAAAATTTAGAATAAAGACGTAATGAAACTGACAAATTTATCCTTCTTCTAATTTATGGAGGCATACGGGAAAAGTCTATAAATTAGAATTTTAAATATTCTCAGAATGAAAGCTTTTCAATGGTTCGATTTCAAAACTGGTTTGATCGAGGTGATTTAAAGGGATTGTCTCGAGATATTTTTGACTGCATCCAATTTTGACCTTAGCGCTGACTTCTGAACTTCACACAGTAAAATGTGAGTCCACTAGACAACCTCATCAAGGGTACACAGATCTCGTGTGTAACAGTATTTTTTCTTTCCAGCAAAACACCTGCCTTAGTACTGGGCATGAAGGAGGACCTCTATTACTTTAAGGAGTAAAGAAGAGTGGGGAAGAATCCTCTTGATAAAATACAGTATGTGAAGTACTATGAACCGAAAAGGACAAGACCCAGTAGAGAAAAGGAGCAAGAAACAAATCCAAGGCAAACAGGTGAGCACACACCGAGGACAACACACCTGGTATCCAGCAAAGGTGGGGATTAAGAATCATAGCAACGGCCACTGGCTAGTCCCCATCATGGGCCAGTCTCTGAGCCAGAAGGCTCCAGAGTAAAGGCAGGTTCATGATTAAAATCACCTCCCAGGACCATGGCTGTCAAATGCAACCACAGAGAGGAAGTATGTCTGAGGGTGTATGGGTCAGTCATTGATCCTCACAGTCTTTCTGGGAAGGAAACTGGAAGGGATTGGAGGGATGGAAGGGGGGCAACTTATCTGGGCGAGAAAATATGGAAAACGATTGGCCCCCAAGCCTCACAGCTAAGTAGAAGTTAGAAGCAAAGTGAACACGAAGGTCGGAGGTTCTGCTATTTTAATGGGAATAAGAAGAAGAGGCCAGAGAAGGCTGAGGAGGAGCGGGATCTGGAAAGCTTGGGGAACCCACGAGAGAAAGGGTGGGAACATGAGGAGAAGATGCCCCGGCCAGTCCCTAAACCCCTCGCACTGTGACCCCTTGATCACTGCAAGGACCTCCGACTCCGGAATGCCCGCGACTGCCTGTCAATTTTGTCCCCGGCTCCTCACCAAGACCTTGCATCCAACTCACAGGCGCAGCCGAAGCCGAGGAGCTCCGCAAGCAGCTCCAAGCCGCCCGCTCACCTCCAGCTTCCCGGCCCGAGCTGTTGCCATCCGTTGCCACGGCAACCACGGAGCACCCCGCAGCCTAGCAAGCCGCAGTGTGATTGGACAAGGCAAGCGTCCATAGCAACTGCCCGGCTGCGCTGTTGGGTGGAAGTGACCTTGGTTTTCAGGAATTCTTCGGACGCCCTCTCTCCCTAAAGGCACCCTCCTGCAGGCACCCGTCCTCACTTCCGAAATGTGCTTCATGCCTTGTCTCGTGAAACATTTGTCTCTCCTTGTTACTGCAACCGTTCTCGCTTCCACAGAAATTTTTTTTAACTTGGCACCAATTTTATCTTCAGGTAGAATGTCCGTGAACCCTCTTACGTTATATGCAAAAGTCTATGTCCACTCACCCAGGAGGGATGGTCCATAACTACAGATTCTCAAAGGAGCCAGAACCAGAACTCGAGACAGTCCAAAAGAATAATTTCTATATGTATTAACCCCATCTTCCTTCTCAGAGACCACAGATAAAAAGTATGATTCTTCCCAGACTTCATTTAGACGGTGGCCTCACTCATATCCTGCCTTGAGACATCTCTCAAAGACTTTAACTCTTGACTTTCATTCATTCATTCAAAAAATATCTATTGATCACTAATTATGAGTCATACATTTGAAACAGAAGTGCCTTTCTAGCCACTGGAGTATAGCAATTGTGAAGACAAAGTCCCTGATTTCTCAGAGTTTTCCTTGTGGTGTGGGAAACAACAGATGAATAAACAAGATCATTTCAGTTTATGATAATAAATAAAATGTGATATGACAGGAAGTGTTTAGGTAACATGTCCTATAGATAGGGGGGTCAGAGAGGTTCACACTGAGGAGACTGCATTTGAGCCAAGATGTGACAAGACACCAGCTGGAGAAGAGCAAGGAAGACAGCATCACAGGCAAAAGATACAGTAAACCAAAAGAAATGAATTAGAGTGTTAGAGAAAATGAAAGGCCAGTACAGCTGAAAAGGAGACGGCTTGTAAGACTGTGGGAAGAGACAATCAGATTGCCCTTCCCCTGGCTTTTCAAAGGACTGGCACCTTCTCCCTCCTCCCTCACCCGGCCATCCCCAGTCACCCCTATCACATCACCCTTTCTTTCCTTCATAGCCATTGTGACTTTGCAATGTCTGTGAGCTCCCGGAGGACAGAGACATCACTCAACACAGGATCCCCAGCACCTAAAATAACCGGCCCGGCATGGACACTGAATAAATATTTGTTGACTACATGAACCCCCGTATCACAAAACTAGAAATTACATGGACCGTGGGAATAAGACAAATACTTCTGTCTTTATGAAGCATAAATGCTTGTGGAATAAATGAATTACAAACTATGTGGGCTAACTAAATATATGCAGAATTGAGTGATTTAGACTATATGTGTTGTGCAAAGCCACTGAACAATGATAATTTCTTCATTCTATTATATTTCAGTTCAATTTCACAGATATCCAGTGCTTGGTCTATGGTACATAGTAATGACCAAGAAGAGCACCAGTCTTGCCTGTAAAGCTCACAATCTACTGCCACGCTGTCTATCATAGTATACACCTCATACTTGCAACCATTGAGCATTTGGTTTGTGGCTGGTCCAAACTGGAATGTGGAGCAATATAAACTCCAGATTTTAAAACACCAAGTACAAGACAAGACTGTAAAATAGCTCATTAAGAAATTTTAATATTGATTTCATACTGAAATAATAACATTTTGTATATATAAGGTTAAGTAAGATTATTATTAAAATTATTTTCACTTGTTTCTTGTTTGTTTTTTTAAAGAATTTATTTATTTATTTATTTATTTGAGAGAGATCACAAGTAGGTGGAGAGGCAGGTGCAGAGAGGGAGGGGATAGCAGGCTCCCTGCTGAGCAGAGAGCCTGATGTGGGGCTTGATCCCAGGACCCTGGGTTTATGACCCGAGCTGAAGGCAGAGGCTTAACCCACTGGGCCACCCAGGCGCCCCTTGTTTCTTGTTCTTTAATGTAATTGGTAGAAAATGTTAAATTATATATTTGGCTTGCATTATATTCCTATTAGCATTGGTCTAGTGGGAACTTAATGCTAGTTGAATAAACAAGTGACATCTTATTACAGATATTAAAATGGAACTTTCAGGGGGCACCTAGCAGGCTCAGCCAGAAGAGGACAGGACTCTTGATCATGAGTTTGAGTCCCACAATGGGTGTAGAGATCACTTAAAATAAATAAATAAAGGGGCGCCTGGGTGGCTCAATGCGCTGAGCCTCTGCCTTCGGCTCAGGTCATGGTCCTGGGGTCCTGGGATGGAGCCCCGCATCGGGTTCTCTGCTCAGAGGGGAGCCTGCTTCCCCCTCTCTCTCTCTGCCTGCCTCTCTGCCTACTTGTGATAACTCTCTGTCAAGTGAATAAATAAAATCTTTTTAAAAATAATAATAATTAAATAAATAAATAAGTTTTAAAAAATAAAATAGATATTTCAGCTGAGGCAGGATAGATAGCAAACTGCAAATAGAGGAACTAGATAAAGAATTTACAAAGAAAATTGGTCAGACAACTCTTAAGCCTTTCACACATGAGTATATAAAAGAGTCAGGAGTAGGTGATGAGGGAGGATTCCTTTAAAGAGAGCTAGCTGTGAGCCCCATCTCCTATCCGTCCATCAAGAAAAGGAGGCTTTGCAAAGACCACCAGTGAGTTCAACCTATTGGGGTCACAGGGGGCTTGTTTCTGAATCCCACCTGGAAATTCTAAAGGGTAAGAGATGGGTGAACTAGTCAGCAGACAGCAGAGCAAAGCAAGAATTGGTTGGTTGGGGACAACCTGTCCCCTCCCCCCAGGATGTATCAAGGTGAAAAAAGGCATGAGGGTTTTCTATAGAGATCCTATGGGCCACTCAAAGAAGATGTGTAGGGTTTATTTTGGATCCTTTCTAAGAGGAAAATCTGGTGAGACAAAGGGACTTCAGCAAAGGTTCCTAGGGGCCAAGGAAAAGCAAAGAACCAGGTAAATGGGAAATGCATTTGACCCCAGTAAGAGAACAGTAGGGTACAGATTCCTGGCGATGAGGTTAAACTTTCTGAAAGACTCTTGAAAGTGCCCTGCAGGTGGAAGTATCATCTTAATCATGGCAGTATCAGACAAGTAACAATTTTCTTACTGCCTTTTTCTTTCCTCCGTCTTCATGTTCTAATCCCAACGGGACCGGAAAAGAGTTTCAAAACTTGGGGCACAGGTGTGGAGGCAGGCAATGAGCCCAAGTAGAAGACGACGGGAAAGAAGAAGGTGACCCCGCTTCTATTTCCCCGCTGGAGGGTTCCTATGGGCAGCAGCCCAAGATCAAAAAGGAGGGAAGCCACAACTTTCAAAGTTTTGATTATCACCTTGGACAGAGCATTTTAACAACTGTCCTGAGACTGGATTTTGACACTCAGGAGGGTCCACAAAAGTCTTGGCACCTGACTGAGTTCAGCCAACGGGCAGGGAAACCATTTGTCCCACAGAGACATTTTAAAGAGAAACGAGAAGACAAAAATCAAGTTGCTTTATGACTGCAGCCGTAAGTCACGCTTGTCTGACTGAAGGGTTACAGAAGAAATATGAGACAGGCTACAAATACAAGTAGGAATGTGTGTTATTCCTGAAGTGTACAGAGCAGTCGATGTATAAAGTTAAGGATTAAAGTGCATAGTATTACAGGGAGAAGAAGAGGTTATCTAAAGACACAGAGCTAAGACCTAAGCTAGCATTTAATCCCCAATCCCCAAAGGCCTTTCCAGGGCTCCCTCAGAGCCCATCTGCAGCTGCTGCATAGGGATGAAAGCTTGGCTTGTTCTCGCTGCCAGATAGACAGGTGGGCAGGCAACACAGGGAAAAACAAATGCATAAACAAACAAACAAACAAAAAAACCCTGTGTCTAGAAATGGATATCCCACAGAGAATTAATAATGGTATTCATAAGTAGATCAAATTTGGGGATCTTTAACTTACATTTATTTGTCTTCAACAGGAAGGATGAAGACGGTCTCTATTCTAGATCTGCCTGACCCTATGGAACCTCACACTTGTATTGGGTAAGAGATGAGGCCAGGTCCTGTTCTTTCTAAGGTGTGAGCAGATAATTGGGTGAACAAGCAGTGAAGACTGAGCCTTCCTTTGACTTCAGTGGTTAAATATGCCTGTTGCCCTGGGGCCTCGAGCCACCCAGCCAGCCTCAGCAATCCTGGTTCATGGGGCCCATGCAGAGGAGATCCATGGTCAAGAACTTAGGGGGAAAATACCCAGAAATCATGGATTCACCATTATAAAAAGCTGTAGAGATCAATGTGTATAAAACTTTTAGAGCGATACGTGAGCAATGATTTTTCTTACTATAGTGACAGGACTCCAGCTCTGAACTTACCCCCAGTGTGGACTTTGCTCCATAGCCTCTCAGCGCTTAAGTGGCCACATCTGTGCAGTAGGGGAACCACTGCACCCGATCGGTGAGGACGGAATTAAGATAATAACATAAACCAAGGGCCTAAGAAGGAAAGCTGTCATTCTAATGAATATTGTCACCATCCTTCAGTCTGGCTTTCTATCTCTTTGACATCACCTGTAGATAGTTGCTCAGCGCTAAAGACTAAATGTTTGCGTCATTATTCAAAATTCAGAATTTACTAACCCCCAACTACTTGGTTGGTTACTAATAACCAACTAATACGCTGGTGTTAAGAAGTGCGGCCTTTGGGTGATTCGATCAGGAGGGTGGAGCCCTCATGAATGGGATTAGTGTCCTTATAAAATAGACCCCAGAGAGCTCCCTAGAGCCTGTCCATCATGTAAGGTTACAGCAAAAAGATAGCATCTATGAACCAGGAAGCAGACTCTCAGCCGATCCTGAACCTGCTGACACCTTGATCTTAGACTTTCTGGCTTCCAGAACAGTAAGGAATAAATGTCTATTGTTTAACCCACAGTGTAGTATGTTTTTGTCACAGCAACCCAAACCAAGATACCTAGCCTCTGTTTAAACTCTTGCTTTTTGTTCTTCCCTTTACCAAGCTTTGACTGAGAAGCCACTAAGCACTGAACCGATGTTAGGCATGGAGTATACTCAGCATATAAGGTCCAGTCCCTGCCCTCAAAGAGCTCAGTCTTTTGTTTGTAGAAGATGCTTACTTTTCACACTTTCCCAAAACTAAGATCAAGCATCATGATACTCTGCATTTGAACAGCCAAAATTTTTGAAAACTTTTCCTGAAATAAAACAGAATGTGACTCCTGTATCTCTTTTATGTGAAAATTTTTCCAATTTAAAGACCATCTGTTGTGACTTTCCAAGTCCTCCATTTTCTCTCCAACAGTGCCTCACAGGGTATGAGTTCTAGTCAGACCCCTTGTATCCTGACCACACTGGGCAAATCCCAGAGCGTTCTCCTTTACTAGAGCTCAGAATGAAACACAGTTCTCTCAAGTCCTCTGAGAAGTATTATTGAGGGGGAAAATTTTAATTCCTCACATTTTGAGACAGTGAGGTAAATGAACTACCTTTGCCAGTTTTATGTGGAAAAAAAAAATTTAATCAGCCTCATTTTGTGAATAGCCACTGCCAATATTTCCTACTGATGCTTGGGTAGCATAAATTACAGCCATAAGAAGACTGAAGGTTTGCCAAAACTGAGACCCATCTCACCACCCTTCTGCTATTTCACCTTCAGCAAGCCTCTTGGTTGTAATTAGAGAAACCAACTCCAATTAGTTTAAGCCAACTGGAGAATTAATTGAAAAATTCACCTAAATCTTAAATCCTGAAGGCAGCTGGGCTTCCTGGGGGACAGGAACCAAGAAGTGGAAAATTAAACAGAACCAAAGTAGGGCTAGTCCCTCTGTCTGCTTCTCTCTGGGCCCGAATCTCCCTACTTCTCTATAGATTCCTGTGTCATTTTTTCCCTTTCACCTTAGACCTGTCTCTCTCTATCCTCTACCAAATCTTTTTTTTTTTTTTTTAAGAATTTATTTATTTATTTAGTTGAGAAAGAGAGAGAGAGAGCACAAGCCGGGGGAGCAGCAGGCAGAGGGAAAGGGAGAAGCAGGCTCCCTGCAGAGCAGGGAGTCTGATGTGGGGTTTGATGCCAGGACTCTGGGATAATGATCAGACGCCTAACTGACTGAAGCACCCAGGTGCCCCTATTCTCTACCAAATCTTAGAAAGCAGTCATCCCATATACCCATCCTCTCAGTGCCCAAGCATCCGCAAATTTCCAAGTGTAGTGGATTATATGGTGGTTTTGAAAAAGGTATGCTCACATCCCAATACCCGTACCCTGGGAATGTTATCTTATTCAGAAAAAAAGGTCTTTGCGGGTGTGATTAAGGGTCCTGAGATATGAGATTATCCTAAATTATCCAGGTGAACCCTAAATCTACCAACTGTGTCAGAGACAGAATGGAAGAAGTCACAGACACATAAAGGGGAGGTAGGAATGTGACCACAGAGGCAGGGATTGGAGTGGTATGGCCAAGGAAGCCCAGGACGACCAGAGCAATTAGAAACTGGAAGAGGCATGGAAGGATTCTCCCCAGAGCCTCCAAATCGAGTACAGGCCTGACTATTCCTTGATTTCAGACCTCTGGACTTCAGAACCCTGAAAGAATAGATTTCTGTTATTTGAAGCCACATAATCAGTGATAATTTGTTGCTGTAGTCATAGGAAATGAACATGCTAAGTTTTAATTCCAAATTCTTAGAAGAGAAAATCCAAGGGGCTTAGGATGACTCGAGTGCAACATATTCCTCCAGCTCAATCATCTGCTAGAGATGAGCCACACTGAATGGTATGGTGGCCAGGGCCACCCCCGTATGGAGGACTGTGGTCATTCTCAAGGAAGTGAGAGTCCTTAAAGCCATCTACTACATGGGAGTTCTCCAATCAACCAGGCCCTAAATTTCATTCTTTCCTCCATCCTCACACCCTGTTCCTTCACCATTTTGGACCAGTTTTTCCTGGATTCAGTTTTTCACTTCTCCATATATACCAAATTTCCCACTTCTTTCCAATTCTCCGGCCACTCATCTACCTCAAGCCAGCTTCATATCTTGCCTTGGTCTAGCGCCACAGTTCTCAAAGTGTTTGCTGAGGCACTTCAGGGTGCCACATAGAATTCACAGTGGTCTCTCTGGATATTTTAAATCTTCACAGGAATCACAGCAACATCTGTGGGAAACTAGTACCTTAAGATAGTCCACAGTTTCAACACTAGATTATTATACTGTTTCCAATGACGAAATCATGTCAAAGCAGGTTTTCAAATAAGTGCTATGATGAAAACATGCACCACTTGGAAATCAGTGTAGCATAGAAATGTGGAGGGGTGTGTGTGACATGCTTCCAAGGTTTCAAAGATGTGCGGTGACCAACAGGCATTACGTTGTTAGGACATATGTACTTATTAAGCTATCTGGGGCCTGATTACTTAATAAATGGAATAGTTGGCTGCTTCTTTTGGCCCACAGATGCTGTGAAACAATTACTAAGACACTACAAATATTGTCCACCTTTTTATTCCTACTTCACCAAGAGCAGAAAATGGCATCAATTTCCATCTCAAAGATGAGCCACGCAGAACGCATCACAAATGCCCCCAGAGAAGAAGACTAACATGACTTTTTTGGGTAGAATGTCTGAGAACGTTGACTCTGCCACTTAGAAAATATGAGCTCATTTTGCTTCCTCTTGTGAAAATGTCTACTATGTTCAAATCAACTCAAAAAGCATGTACTGGGCATTTACTGGTTAGCTTGGACTAAAAAGCCCAGGAGCTGGTAAACTTAGGTCGGAGGCTCAGTTCCACTGCCCACCACCTTTTGGTGCTGAGGCTAACTGCTTCACCTCTCCCAACCTCAGTGTCTGCAGCTACTAAAAGGCACGATCAGACATTCAAAAAATATTATTTATGAGGCTACTCTATGCTCAAAAGTGCTCTATTCTGTAAAGCAGTGTTCTCAACCTTTTTTTTTTTTCCATCACTGCTCCCCTAAGGAGACTTTTTAGACACATTTGTTCTAATGATGCCTCCGAAATGTTAATATGTATGCGCTGTATATTGGTCTATATGTTATGATAAATCTGCATTCTATGCATTAAAAAGTGATATTTGAAGGGTTTTTTTTTTTTTGCTCCCCCAAGAACCAGCTTTTGCCCCTTGGGGATAAGGTCACCCATACTAAGAACACATGACCTAAGGAAACAGAGGAAAACATTTCACTTTCACAAAGGCCCACGTTGTAGCATGAAAATTTGGATAAAAAACAAAATATCAGATGTGAAAAGTGCTCTGAAATAGGAAAGTAGGAGGCTATGATGGAGAACAGCTGAGGGGCTGAGCCAGAGGCCCCTGTGAAAGGTGACCCCAGTGGTGAGATGTGAATGACCCGCAGCCAGGCGTCCACAGGGGAGGAGCTGCCAGTGCGGGGCGGGGAGGGGGGGGTCGGGGGGTTGCTGCCAGGCACCAGCTTCATGACAGGCAAGAGAAGGGCGGAGCATGGTGAGCTCGGTGACACCACCATTAGAGAGAGAGCCATTCGGAAGACTGAGTAATAACAGCGAAGGAAAACACTTGATAAATAGCAGATTGTTACATGAATGGGTGGGGTTATTATTTGCAAAACGCGACTTTTAGGCATTACAGACAGAAAATGACTTTGCTCTGAACCCTGTTATCAAAAAAAAAAAAAAAAAAGAGGTGGTTTTGAAGAAAGCTGAAGAGGCTAGATTCTGGAAGAAGGCTTAAATAACCAAAGATATTGGATATCTTTGAGATATCAGAGAGCTAGACATCTAGATAGATGTAGAAGAGAAAGAAATGGTAGAAGAAATGGTACCTAGTGTTTCCGATGAAGTCCTTGCCCTTTGTATCCATACAGAGTGCGCGACACACGGGGTCCTCACACGCCCATGGGGTTAGTCTCTTCATCTCACAGATGGAGCTAAGGCTCCAAAAGCGCAAGTCACCTGTCCAGAATCACCCGGGCAGTGAGCAGAAGGACTTATTAGGTCCGTCTGGCCTGAGACTAAGGTCTTCACCAAGACTGATGTCACCCTGTTTCCTCATCTAATTCTACGTACTCGCCATCTTCTGTGCCTGCCCCTTGGCTGTGAGTGATTTCAATTTATTCCATTTGAGGAGCTGGACTAGGAGAAGTTAGGACATCAGACTCAGCTTAACAATTAAAAGACTAATTATAATGTTCTTACAGCGCCTAGGAATAAAAACTGTCAGCACCGTGTTTAATGACCCACTCTCTTGCTTGTAGGGGGAATATATCTTGCCTCATGTCCTGAGGATTCGTCAATATAGACTATGTCTGGGTTAGAAGAGAACTGAAAAGCAGACTTGACTCTGTTTTGGACTTCCCCAAAATGCAAATCCGAGAACTGCCAACAGGACTGCACTGCCTGTGATTAACTGTCAAGGGGAGACCCAGAGAGAGGCACTTGTCATGAGGAGACATGAGATGCTTGTTGTGTCTGGCAGCTAGGAGCCATAATTTAAACGGTCGTGGATGTGAATACCCAGGATCAGGGACTGATTCATGACATGAAGGTGTCATATGGAACCAAAAGCGTGTGGTAGAGAAGACCACAGTTTCAAAGGGAAGGACCAAGAGCTCATCTGCAAAAAATTCTGCCAATCATCAGGTATGTATGGTTTCAAGCAGAGGCCTTCATTCTTATCAATATGCAGGCAAAATCAAAATTGTCTCCTGTTAGGAAAATACTTGATAATGCAGTATATACAACTATAGATGCATTTCTGCTTGCTTCCCCTTCTTGATGAAAATCTCACATAATAGAGTTCCTGTGTTTGCAGGGCCCACAGATGTAGCAGAACGACAAAGAGTGAATGGGTCTGTGTGTGAGGCAGCACACAACAATATACATGAAACTAGCAATAATTAAAAACACCAATTTATACCAACCATCCTACAGAAAAAACTGAACTATCTATTATCTCTAGAAAATGATGTGACACAATCACCCTTATATGAAGAGGCAATCAAAGACTAGGTAGAGTAGAGAAGAAAATCATCATAAAAATGTGGCAGGCAGGAGCACCTGGGTGGCTTAGTGGGTTAAGCCTCTGCCTTCGGCTCAGGTCATGACCTGAGGGTCCTGGGGTCTTGGAATCCAGGCTTTCTGCTCAGCAGGGAGCCTGCTCCCCCTCCCCCTCTGCCTGCCTCTCTGCCTACTTGTGATCCCTGTCTATCAAATAAATAAATAAAATCTTTTTTAAAAAATGTGGCAGGCAGTTGATGAATAAAAATCTTTTTTTTATTTTGTGATGTTTGTGGTACTCATCAGTTTTTTTTAAGTTATAATTTGTTACAACTCATCCTAAAAATTTTCACTTTTGTATTGAGTTTGTATTTGTACCAAATCCCACTGGAAGTGGAGTCTGCTTAAGATTCTCCCTCTGGGAGATTCAAATCAAAACCACATTGAGATAGCATTTTACACCAGTTAGAATGGCCAAAATTAACATGACAGTGAGCAACGTGTATTGGAGAGGAGAAAGGGGAAGCCTCTTACACAGTTGGTGGGAATGCAAGTTGGTGCACAGCCACTTTGGAAAACAGTGTGGAGATTCCTTAAGAAATTAAAAATAGAGCTTCCCTATGACCCTGCAATTGCACTACTGGGTATTTACCCCAAAGATACAGATGTAGTGAAAAGAAGGGCCATCTGTACCCCAGTGTTCATAGCAGCAATGGCCACAGTCGCCAAACTGTGGAAAGAGCCAAGATGCCCTTACAGATGAATGGATAAAAAAGATAGGGTCCATATATACAATGGAATATTACACCTCCATCAGAAAGGATGAATACCCAACATGGATGGGGCTGGAGGAGATTATACTGACTGAAATAAGTCAAGCAGAGAGAGTCAATTATCATATGGCTTCACTTATTTGTGGAGCATAAGGAATAACATGGAGGACACTGGGAGAAGGAGAGAAGTGAATTGGGGAAAACTGGAAGGGGAGGTGAACCATGACAAACTGTGGACTCTGAGAAACAAACTGAGGGTTTTGGGAGGTGGTGAGGGGATGCGTGAGCCTGCTGGTGGACATTAAGGAGGGCACGGGTTGCATGGAGCACTGGGTGTGGTGCATGAACAATGAATTTTGGAACAATGAAAAAAAAAATGAAACTAAAAAAAAAAAAAAGATTCTTCCTCTGCCTGCTCCCTCCCCCCCAAAAGAAAATGTTTGATTTGAGTCCATATAAAAAGTCTGCCTGATGATCGTAAGATCCTATTAGAGAAATGGAGATGAATATATAAGAACTCACCCATTCATTCAAACACATATTTCTCAGATACCTAGATATTCAAGACTGTATCAGCTGTGTCAGATACCAGGGACAAAGAGAGGAAATTTTTCAGTTGTTTATTTTCCAGGCAGACTAAACATAAAAGATAGAGCCTCCATAATAATGCCATGGGAAAGGGCTAGAAGGAGGCAGGGACTGGGCTAGCAGTTTTTTGTAAGCTGAGCAGACTCAACACTAGAAGTCAATAAGAAAACAAATTTAAAAGCTCTCCATTGCCCTCATCTTCCCATTAAACCACTGAGGCTTTGGAGAGTCCTCAGGTCCCTGCTTCATTAGAGAAGCAGATGGACACATCAGAGGAGTTAATGACACCCTGGTATGGTTTGGTCCTAGTTGCTGACCCTATAGAGATGGTTATGACTTTGAAATCTGAGGCCAATGACTTTTGGAAGGCAATGAGGGCAAGGTAAAATCTAAAATTATGTTAGGGTTTGAGAAAAATAATCTCCCCTCACCATTGGAAGGGGAGGAAAGGGGAAACAAAAATTCAAATCAGGTAGCAGCAACATCGCCAACCATTTTTTAAATCAAGTATTGTGTACCTGCACTAATAAAGGTATAAACAACATGGATAATACACCAAAAGTGAATATTTCAAAATATTGTTAGCACTAATGAGGGAAAATTGGGAGCCTAGTGGAGGAACATGGCTGATACATACACGGATGGATAGTGAATGTGTATGTTTCAAGTCCACTTGGATATAGTAGAATTACAAGATATGTTCCCTCCATGTGTTCTTCCTATCTCTGACCCATTGTCTTGGTCTGTCAAGGTCTGCACCTTGCCACCTAAACCTTTAATAAACAGTCTTTGTTTCTGCTGCAGGCAACACAGAGTTATCCAGAGTCATGTAAAATGGAAGCGTTCTACACCGTGGATAAATGGGATTCCCAGACTGTGAAAACATTGGTGGTTTGGTTATAGGTGCTGCTTTTATTGGATGATCTGTGGACGTTTCCCATCCCAGAGTGACAGCTCTTATTCCACCCTTAGAAAACAATTTCATCATTTAGGAGCTCAAAAAATGAAAACAGTTACTGAATGTTATAACTATTTCTGCATAGTCTCTGCCTTTTCCCAAAACACAGCTTCACTGGGCTGCTAACAGCTCAATATTTATAAGCATGCAGAGAGGGCATTAGTCTTTCTGATTAATTCTGATTAATTAATTCAATGACTTATCCAAACTCTTGCCTGTGAGCACTCCTGGACCTGTGGTTCCCTCTCTCTCCACTCTTGCTTCCCATCCCTGTTAGCCTTTCTCTTCGTCTAGTGCTGGGCATAAAAAATGGTCCCTGGTCTGCACTGCTTATGCATTCCAGCAGGCACCGAAGAGACTTTCACAAATTCCTCATGCACTTCTAAACTTTAATAATGAAGATCGTGGACTTACATGAATAATTGGCAGATGAAATTTGAAAGCCAATTTCTTTAGCTCATTAAAATTTTGGACAGCCATATTATACACTCAAGCACAATGAAGGAATTTAATGTTCATTTAAACACCATTCCTGGAGTGTGACAAAAGCTGAGTTACAGAAGTTCGAAGGAGGTGAGGTTTAGCCCGTGAATTTTAGAAAGCGTGGCCCTGTGGGAAACCCAAAGGTGGAGGAGCCAGCTGAGCCGGGCCAGGCTCCTGAGCCATAGAGAGTGTGAGAGAACAGAGGTTGTAGTTCTAGCCCCTGAGGAAGGAAAACGAGTAGAGGTTTTGTTGAGTGTGGAGACAGACAGACAGACAGACAGACACACACACACACACACACACCCCTTTGAGCAACAGTATGTCCTTCTTACATTCTTTTGCCCTTTCCTCTTCTCTAACTTGATATAACCTATGCAGCAAGTGGACCCATCCTATTCATACAGACTTTCAGCCATGCGCAGCTCTTCTTCTCAGAGAAAGCTGTGGCCTGGAGAAGTACACATCACTGGTGTGATACACAAGTTACACACACACACACACACACACACACACACTGTTTCATTTACTCTAACGGGGGGAGGGAGATTTACTTATAGAAAACATTTATTTATTTTTGAGATAAATATATTCCCAAAAACCATTAGCGGTAAGAGTTGGGGAACTAGTATTTACCATAGCAAATGAGGTTGTTTGGAGTTAGCGCTAGATGAGCCTTGAATTCCACACTAACAAATTTAAATGTTACTCTGTATGTGACGGGGAACCATTCTGAGATTAATGAAGGCAGAGCTGATAGAACAATAGTTAGCAATGACACGCAGAGGTCAGGAAACGGAATCAGAGAGACCAGGTAGGGGGCTAGGGTAACAGTCTAGGAAAAAATAACAGTGTTAACCAGAGGCAGAGTGAATGAGAGATGGGGAAAAAAATACACTAGCATCTTGTAATTGATAAGTATGGCTAGTTGGACGGAAGATGGAGAAGAAAGAGCAGATGCAATGTGTAGCCGTCATGACTACGTGTGTGATGAAGCCATTAACTGAGATCCAAAATACAGACAGGAACACAAAACAGAGGAGAGGGAAGAGTTATTATACGTTGACATTTTTGGAAATTTGCTTATACTCTTGACATGACATGATGAAAATGACATCTAATACAGGGACATCCTACAGTATATATGACCAGTACTTATCAAAACTGTCAAGGTGATCCAAAACACAGGAAGTCTGAGAAACGGTCACAGTGGTGAGAAACCTAAGTCAGCATGATAACTAAATGTGATGTCTTATCCTGGAGGGGATCGTGGAACAGAAAAGAACATCAGGAAAAAGCTAAGGAAGCCTCAATACATGATAAACTTCAGTCAACTGTTCTAAAAAGTAAAAGCAAATTTTTAAAATTCTGCTTGTTAAAGCTTTTGATACCTGCTAACCCATCATGGGAGCTGGGAGGGGCTGATACAAATAAGTTCTTGCTCCCCAGGCACAAATACTCCATTACATAACAGGTCACATCACGGATAAGTCCACCACCATCCCACCACCCACTCCAATGAGAACGCTGAGGTGGAGGGAAGCAACTCACGACCGGCCCTTAAAAGCTAGGGTTTCCTGTACTAACACTGAAGTGACCAGAAGAGTCCATATGAGAAAGCAATATGACAACAGAGAGGAAAGTTGGCCTAAGAAAAGCTTTTTTTTTTTTTTTTTTAATCAGTGCTATATTGGGGTTGCAAAGAAACTATGATCTAACACCTTAAAACTCAGTGCTTTTGGATTTCATCCAACAACTGTATCTTCAGCACCAAGACAAGCTGAGTGCTGTTAGCTGCTAGGGCTGTGATGGACACACCACAGCTCCTGCCCATAGGAAGCCCGCTGTCAACTCCAGGACAGGATTGCAAATAGTCTCTAAATCTGTTAGAGCAGGGATGTTATACTGAAAAGATGGAGAAAGGGGGCACCTGGGTGGCTCAGTCATTAAGCATCTGCCTTCAGCCTGGGTCCTGTTCCCAGGGTCCTGGGATCAAGCCCCACATTAGGCTCCCTGCTCAGCGGGAAACCTGCTTCTCCCTTTCCCACTCGCCCTGCTTGGGTCCCCTCTCTCTCTGTGACTCTCTGTCAAATAAATAAATAAAATCTTAGAGAGAGAGAGAACACATTTGGGGCATACTGGGGAGGAAACAATTAATTGCCCTTGGATAGCTGGTTAGGAAGGGCAAAACCACGGAGAGGTCTTTGAACTGGGCCATCAAGAATAAGCTGTCTCAACCATAAGAGACTCTTAATCTCACAAAACAAACTGAGGGTTGCCGGAGCAGGGTGGGCGGTGCCTAGGGAGAGGGTGATGGATTATGGACATTGGGGAGGGTATGTGCTATGGTGAGTGCTGTGAAGTGTGTAAGCCTGGCAATTCACAGACCTGTACCTCTGGGGCTACTAATACATTATATGTTTATAAAAAAATCTTTTTAAAAAAAGAATAAGCTGTCTCTTTTCATGTAAAAAGGGAGTACTCAGAATTTGGAAAGACACCATGAGAGTCAACAGAGCGGTGTGCTTGGGGCAGTGGCAGCTGGTGCTTTGGGTATGGACTTAACGTCAGTCTGGAAGAGGAAAGGCTGTAGTTAGGGAGGCCAGGTAGGAGGCCACTGTAATGATTCAGGCTGGAGACGATGTCACTCCATAATCAGGAGGAAATATTTTGAAATGCTTCAACTCTCCTGCTTCTCATTCCTCCAATACAGTCAAGCAAAAGAACTTGAGTCCCCAGAGTCTTCTGCTCTTGGCAAAGCAATAAGGCCTCACATCTGTTCCTTGAGCAGCCAGTGGCTAGAGGGTATCAGTGTCCAGGCCTCCTCTCATTAGAGATCCTTGGGGTACAGGCCCATGCCCACTTCAGAGTTCATTGGAGAATTCCATGTTCAGCTCCACCATCTGCTAAGAAACGCTCCTCCCTAGTACAGGTCCTCTCAGCTCCAGATTGAAGAAGGGGCCCTGCTCACAGCCTGCTTCCAACACTGCAGAGATTACCAATTACCTTATTTGTTGCCAGAAAGACATGGTCCAGGCTGTAGAGATGCAGGCTGCTTCTTCCCTTGAAAGTGGGTAAAGACCATCTACGGCGGGTACTCAAATTCTCATCACTTTTGTCGACTGGGACAGCTCAAAGAACTCACATCCTGTGACCAGAAGCAGTAGTCCCTGCTGGCCTCTGGCCCTGCGGCTTTGTGGCGCTGGCTGGTAAGGAGGCGTGTGTGGGATGGTCAAGGGCCCAGACTCTGCAGCACACAGACTGGGCTTTGAACCCTGGCTCTGTCGCATACTAGTGATAAGACCTGAGTCAATCACTTTACCTCTCCCTATCTATTTCTCTAGGCGCAACAGCACCTGCTACTCCGGGCAGGCACCGTTGTGAGGATGAAACATGTTGTTCTAGGTGAAGCACTTGTATACAGCCTGGCACGTGGTGATCACACTTGGGTGGAAGACGCCTTTCACAAGACAGGCTGGTACCAGCTCCACCGTGTCTTACACTAACGCAGCACGCACACAGAACGCCCCCTCTGTGCATGGCCAGAGGCTTGGGGTCGCAGGACACAGTGCTGAAAGGTTGGGACTCAGCTGCCAGGGTTTCAACCCTAGCTCCTTCACTAGTTGGGGCTCCAGCAACGTCCCCTCTCTGCCCTCACTCACCCCACCTGCAAAATGAGAGTAAGACTACGAGCTACCTCACGGAGTTACCGTTGAGTGAATGAGATTCAGCCAGATGTCGGCCAGTGCCTGTCATCGGAGCCCACTCACCGCGACCGCTACCCCGTAGTGCAGTCTGTGAATATTCTATGCTTTATGTGTCCGTTCTACTCTTGATGGAGATTTCAGATGTTTACAGTTTGGGGCTTTGACAAGTAGTCCTGCTTTGAAATTTCTTATATAGAAATATGTGTAAAATACGCACGCATAAATATATGTAAAAATACATAGACAATTTCTGGGTCGGGTAGAATTTCTCAGTCAGAGGTTATCAGCTGTAGCAGACTGCCTTCCCCAGCCAGTTTTCCAAAGTGGCTATTCTGACTGAAATCCCTACAAGCCGCGTACAAGAGAGAGCCCAGTTGCTCCCAATCCTTCCCAACGCTCGGCATTTGTTGATGTTTGCTTTTCACCGCTCTAATGGGTTTGTAGCATTACCACCTTGTAACTTCAATTCATATCTCTCTGGTGATGTAATAAAGCTGACCACCTTCTCATGTACACATTAAACATTGTGTCTGGTACAGAGTACACATGCAATAAATACTAGCCGTTTTCATTATTCTTCTTCTCTGGTGACCAGAGCACAACGTTTCAAGTGGGGGCACAGACAGAGATTTCTGGAAGCTCCTAAACATGTTATATTCTCTTGGCCCTCCTTCCACCTCCTGTGTATGCTTTTCCCCACGCCTCCCTCTTCTCCTGGCTAACTTCCCTACAAATAACATTCCTTGACTCTCCCTGCATCCAGACATATTGAGTAAGAAGAAATGAAAGCCAGGTGAGACCTCTGACCTCCACCCCAAACAGGGTCCCACCCTTGTTCAGATGTGCCCAGTCCAAAAGAAACAGAAGGGATCCTGACTCAGAGGCACTAGGTCACCCAGAGTCTCATCCATCTGACCTGACCTCCCTCTAGCTCTTTCTTGATTAATGGCTTTGACAAGTTTCTCATTATTATGGTGTCTGGTCAAAATCAGACTTGAATCTTTAATGCTTCCCATTAGGAAAAATGCATCACTTGATTTTTAAGATGCAGACACAATTCCCCTTGCAGAGACAGTATCCTGAGGGGTTTGCTAATGCATCAAGCCACGCACCTCTGAGTAATATTCCATGATGTCCCTAAAACAAGAAAACAGTTAAGATCGATCCTCAGTTTAGCTCTTCCTGACAAACTCCAGGAGAAAAGAACAAAAAAAAAAAAAAATGTGTAATTGGGGGTGGATTTATATCTTATAAGATCTTGGGAGAGAGACCGAGAGAAGACAGTTTACTATTTTCCAAACCAAGTCAAAAATTCTCATCCAGGGGCGCCTGGGTTGCTCAGTGGTTTAAGCCTCTGCCTTCAGCTCAGGTCATGATCTCAGGGTCCTGGGATCGAGCCCCACATCGGGCTCTCTGCTCAGCAGGGGGCCTGCTTCCCCCTCTCTCTGCCTGCCTTCTGCCTACTTGTGATCTTTCTCTGTCTATCAAATAAATAAATCTTTAAAAAAATTCTCATCCATATTTGTACAAAATATTCATTATGTAATGTAATAGACACAATTTTATTCTCTACATAGCTGGATTAAGATTTTCTCTTAGATGAGATCCACCTTTGTTAAGACATTTCACGGTATACCCCCATGGAATAAAATGTGGGATCCCTGCCCCCCAGGACCTTGAGAGGCAGAACTACTCTGGATGAGAAAAAGAAATCGAAGTTGCTGACCACAGCAGAGGTTACAGGGAAGAGAAAGAAAGAGGGACACCAAGCAGCCAAAGACATGGTTTATGGCTACTGGGCGGGGGCATACACAACCCCTTAAGTCTTTGGGGGAGCTGCTTACTTCATTAAATGCAAGCAGCCTGGAAACAGCCTGATGTGTAGTGACGGCTCCTGACTCAGTTAAGCTTGGGGCAACCAATGTGCAGCTGTCTATGCAGAACTTTCGGATGTTAGCATTCCAAGGATGCCCTCTGGTCCAGGCCAACGCTAGCCAGGCTGGAAAAGGGGGGATTTGAATCAAGTTTCCCTAAACTTCCTACGGCTAGGAAGGTCCCAGTTGACAAGTGAATTATAATGAAAAGAGCACATATATTAACTATTCAACCTTTGGTTTCTGAGTGTGACAACTTCCATATACAAACCATAGACACAGATGCACCAGTACCAAGAGGATATGCTAAAATTAATAAAAATGCCTCCTGACAAGTTAAATCCCCCTCCTGATCAATAATTTAAGTTTTTCACCATAGTTTACTTAAGAGCTTGCCTTCCTTTGTGCATTGAGGAAGATACACTTCGCCCCAGCTCCTGTGTAAGCCCTCAAAATCAGCTGCCTTTCCACTCGGAGATTTTCTTTCTGATCTTGTACTCTCCTGAGGGAAGAGCAAGAGGCTCACTTATGGGACTCCACTCGCCTCCTTTTTCGGCCTCCCCATCAATGTGCTCACAACGTGGAAGAATTGATGGAGGGGGACATGTGTGCTTGCAAAATCTGGGCCTACTGAGCTTCTTGCTAAGATTAAATTATGTTTTCAATAAATTTAACTCAGAGTTTCTATTTTTGTAGTCTTAAAAACCAGTAGAAATAAATTTATTGAGAATCTGATCTCATCTCCAAACATTTCACTCAGTTCACAGTGTCCTAAATTAGAGTGCAAATTCCGAGACTCAGATCAGAATTGCCTTTCATCAAGCTAACAGGATTAGAATAAATCAGTCTAATCTAGGTATGTTTGAGAACAAGACATGCCTGGATTTTAATTCCAAACCTGGTCAGGAGTCCCACTAAGGCCTTTGGTCACAGTCCCCATGGATGAGGGTGTGAAAGAGGCATCAGGAATCTGGGCCTGACAAACTAAAAGGGTGCAGAAATGACAAGTGAGATGGTGCCGGCTGCAGGTAGAGCTGGCTGAGAGAGCTGGGTCTAGGGTATGTTGAGGAGAGAATGCGACACTGAAATATAAGTTTGTGAGTCACTGACATACTGACGGTGTTTAAAGCCGAGACCGGATGAGATTATTGAGGGAGTAATGGCAGGGAGAGAAATGTCTGTATGTCCACGGGTGGACCACACTAGCATAAAGTTGGCTGGCCACCACATTCCGTCTCCCCCACCTACCCTCACTCCTTCTATCACAATGCAAATTTTGGTGCTCCATGTGAAAAGCCAAAGTGCTGTAGAACCAAGTGTAGGAATTTCAGGCTTCTAAACAGGAGGGACTTGGGCTCAGCTCAGCCACGTCCAAGTGTATTACCTTGGGCAAATCGCTTAATCTCAATGAATTCCCATTTCTTTATCACCTCCCTCTAGCATATCTGTGATTGTTGAACAAATGAATAAAAATAATTGTAAAATACTTTATCCTTTACAAATTATTATTATTCATCTGGTTATAATTTCTGATAACTGAGGGGAGAAAATTCTGGGCTTCTATTAGTGATTTACATATAAAGTTTAGGACAGTATCCACCAACGTGTAAAATGTACATATCCTTTGATGAAGTAATTCCAACTAATCTACAAATATAGCTACATAAGCATAAAGATAAACATGTTAGGCACTGGTAATAATGAGAAATTTGCAAAAAAAAATTTATTAGTAATGGATCAGGTAAGTAAATCATGTACATTCATACTCTGGAATCCCAGTTCTTAAATGTAATGAGAAACATTATGTGCATTGATATGAAAAGATGCCCGTGATGTTTATGTAAAATAATAAACAGCAAACAATATATAGAGGATGATGCAATTTGTTTTAGGTTTCATATATTCCATATTTCACATTTTGATACACACATGTCATAAAGACCAGAACCATTGATAGCAGTCACTGTGTGTAGCTGAGGAGTTCATGTTCCTCTGAGGAATGTGACCGATGTTGGACAGAATGGCTTTCACTTTCTCATTTTTACAATTTGAAATCTTTGAAGTTTTATAACAAACAAAAGATAGTTTAAAGACGTACTCCAAACTAAACCCTGTGCCCTAAGATCTTTAAGGGAGTAGGTGCACCAGGAACATAGAGCAAAGAGTCCAGAAAAAATGCCTCTGTTGGGTTGGTGGTTATATTTCAGTTCTACAAGCCACGGCTTTCCCTCCCACAGTCCATGTGGTAACACAGAAGCAGTCCATGACGGGGAAATATAGGCCCCAAAGTAGGGACATGTTGGGAAGGAAAAAGGAAATGCAAATGTATTCTGGAAACAGATGATGTCTGGAAGAGAAAGTGTGTTTGGCAGCGAGAAGGAAGACAGGAAGAGGAGAGAAGAGCAGTAAAAGAGAAACAGCCAAAGGAGGTGGTAATTAACTGCGAAGCTGAAGATTTCCAAGGGATTTTTCAGCTTTGGCAACAGTCAGGCCTCTGGACAATTCTGCCTAAGTGTGTAGACATTGTTTCACGTTTCCTTTTTTTAAATTTTAAAAGATTTTATTTATTTATTATTTATTTGACAGAGATCACAGTAGGCAGAGAGAGAGGAGGAAGCAGGCTTTCTGCTGACCAGAGAGTCCAATGCAGAGCTCGACCCCAGGACCCTGAGACCATGACCTGAGCTGAAGGCAGAGGCTTTAACCCAGTGAGCCACCCGGGCGCCCCTTTATTAATTTTTTTAAAAGATTGTTATTTATTTATTTATTTATTTGAAAAAGGTAGTGGGTGAGAGAGAGCACAGGGAGAGGGAGAAGCAGGCTTCCCACTGAGCGGGGAGCCAACTGGGGGCTTGATCCCAGGGCCCTGGGATCATGACCTGAGCTGAAGGCATGTGCTTAACTGACTGAGCCACTCAGGTGGCCTTATTTCTTTTTTTCTTCACTAAAATTATTCCATTAGAGCAGTAGCTCGAGACCATGATATCCTGCCACTACTTGTTAGCAACGTTCCAAGGATTTAAGTTTTTGAATAATTAATTTCGTAGTTAAAGAGGACTCAAGGTTATTAGCCCTCTCATTCATTTTGATATGCTTCCTGGAGTGGGAGATACAGGGTAGCGTCATTGTCAGTGGTGAGGAAGTTATGTATAATCCACAGCCTCATGTCCTAACACCATCGCTCTTCTTCTCCGGACTCTGGAGCCCCCCATGGGTCACGGGTTGAGTAGACAGGACGACCATGATGGGACATGCCTGTGACGATTAAGAGTCATTTCACTTCCCACCTCATTTACAGTATGAACCAAGACACAAGTGTCTGAAACGTCCAATAACAAAGAGATTAATTGATAGATTCTTTTGCACTAAATTGCTTGCTGTTACAGCTGCTGAACAGGTCAAAGAGCACCTGGGAACTTGACCATTCCAGCAGGGAACAGCTGTGGGGGTTAGAGGCCAGCCCCATACCCAGTGCAGGGCAGAAGAACTAATGTCTGTATCAAACTTTCCTGGCACACCCACGACAGTTCACAGACAAGAGGACAAAAGACAGGTTTTGCATTTGGTCCTAAATAACTGTTTAACGTTACAAAAACTGAAACAAAGCCAAGAATACGTTATGATGTCTCCAATGATCAGTTCTATCTTTGGAATAAAATGTATACAATACATAAAATTCAGGGTCAGGAAACAAGTCTTCTCCTCCAGACACAGTCAAAACCTTTCTGTGTCTCACACAGCTTGTGATACAACTTCAGTTTAACAAGGAGATTTTGGATTACATGAGCTCTAGACATTGGATACAGAGAGCTGAGATTCCAGACACTCATACCAAATTATTTTATATACATGTGTGTGTCTGTACATGTGTGTATGCATATGTATACAGTGTCTATATACATGAGCATATACATATGTGTATATATGGAATAATAAATTATTTACATAGTCCTTTCTACCTATATTATTATCATCTCATTTAACCACTTTGAAGATATAGTTCACCTGAAAGTATGTCAGTTGCCTCTCTTAGATAAAGGGAGAGAGAGAAAGAGGGAGAGAATCCCAACAGACTCCACATTAAGTGCAGAGCCGATACAGGGCTCCATCTCATAACCCTGAGATCATGACCTGAGCTGAAGCCAAGAGTGGGACACTTAATTGACTGCCCCACTCAGATACTCCTAAAGACCTTTTTTAGAGACAAAACCACAAGGTCTTTATTGCATGCAACAAAATTAACAAGTCCTTTATAAAACTTCCTATAAAGTTTCCCTAGTTAGTTCACCTGAATCTAAATACAAACAAGGTCCACACATTACATCACACACACAGAGACACACAGACACACACACACTCTCTCTCTCTCTCTCTCTCTCTCTCTAGCTCTACCCACTAGGAGGGTGAGAGGGACTGGGGACAATGGCACCCCACAGCAGTAACAACTGACCTTGGTCTCTTAAGAACTGTTCTCCACTGAAAGGGAATCAGAGAAATGGTTGACCCCAGGCTTAGAGCAAGGAAAGTACAAGATGCTCTTGGGACATCCTGTGCCGGGAAGTGAGGAAGTACTCAAAGCGGGATGGGACAGACACACAGGCCGGATTGGTGGGGCTCCTGTATTTCTAATCTGAGAAATATGAGCATCAAAATAAATAATGACTGTAACAGATTATAACCCATTAAATAAAATGAGAATGCATTAATTTGCTGATATAAATAAATGAATAAAATAAATGTTTGATGAAGAACAGGATATTTAAATATTTCCAAAGTACCTCCTCATAAAATACTTATTAATCACAAAGAGAAAAGAGTAACTTCACAGTGAAGAAGTCTGATAGACTCCACTTTAATCAACTAATCAAAATGAACATCATCAGTAATGGGACACACCAAAATCAGACACCACCTGACACAAAAGTATAAAAGGAAGGACTCCTATTACAAAGGATGTTATTAGTATAGCTGGACATCAATGTTAAATTCTTAAATTTGATGACTGTGTTGTGGTTATCTAAGATAGTGTCCTTATTTATAGGAAATGTAAAAGAGTTCACCGTATTTAGTTTTCGGGGGTGATGGGACATCAGGTTGGTACCTTCCTTTCCAATGGCTTGGGGGGCAAAGTAGCTTTTGTACTATCCTTGACATTTTTGGTAAATCTTTGAGATGAAGTGATTATCTCAGATTATGTGTCTGAGCCCAATCAAATCAGAGATATCCTTAAAAGCAAAGAACTTTCCTTGGCTATGGTGAGAGAGGGAGAGCTGATGGAAGAAGGTCCAAGAGATAAGATGTCAAAGGCTTTAAAGACACAGAAAGGAAACCACAAGCTAAGGCATGTAGGAGGCCTCTAGAAGCTGCAAAAAGCAAAGAAATGAACTGTCTACTTGAGCCTTCAGAAAGGAATGTAGACTGGTGACAGGTTATTTTAGCCCTGTGAGGCCAAGTCATACCTTGAACCTAAAGAACTATAAGATAATCAATCAGTGTTGTTTGAAGCCTCTAAATTTGTAGTCATTTGTTACAGTAGGAATGGGAAATGAATGCAAACATCATCAATATTTTGGTAGTATTTAAATCCATAAGGGTGGATTATTGGTGGCAGAAAAGAGAGGAAGCCGAACTGAACTTTGGCAAATTTGAATATTAAGTCAGGAAAGTGAGGAAGACCCAGCAGAGATGACTGAGATGGAGTGGACATGAGTAGGAAGAAAAGAGAAGAAGAAAGTAGTGTTCTAGAAGTCAGATGAAGAGTCTGTGTCCCATGCCACTGAAGGGTCAAGTAAGATGAGGAAAGAACTGGGAAACAAAACAGGATAGGGAGAGCACGCATGTCCAATCCAGCTGACACACAGAAAGGCTATACACAGAAGGAAAACAGTAGACCAGGTCCTCAACACTCAGGCAGCTTGGATGGGGGAGAAACATGAATGGTACCCACCCAGAGTGCCCGTATTTTCACACAGGGATTCAGAGTCTCTAGCCAACTTGGCCCAACTAGAACCCTGGAATGTTTCCAATCAGCTCAGCACTCTTTTGCCTGGGGAACGGAAAGCGTGAAGGTCAGTAGCAAGAGGAGGAAAGCAGAAGAGAAAAGAACAGAAGGACTTTCAACTTTATCTTACAGACCCGCACAACTGTCTTTCCTTCTACCATACAACACAGTTTTAAGCCCTCCTAGGCCCCGGCTTGTTAAAAGGCATAAACCCTAATGCCAAGAGAGTTAATAGAATATCTCAAGACCAGGAACTAGCTTTTGCTTAGAAAAAAACATGACCTCATCAGAACAAAAACAAAAACAAAAAGCCACACAACATTCTAGGACCTGACCTTTCATGTCAGTCACAGCCTCAGATGACTTTCTGTATTCTGCCTTCCTTCACCTCAAAACCCAAGGTTAGGTGACCATCTATAAAAGACTGATTGAAGTCACGCATGGAAGATTCTTGGAGCCTGAGACAAATACAGCCTATGTCACATTGCCTCACAGTTATAATTATTGGTTTTCCTGTTTATCTTTTCCACTAGACTCAGAAGTCCTCAAAAAGGTGAGACTATGACCTGAAATCATTGAATTGTTAAGAACAATAATTCATTCACTTCTCATTCACTCAACTAATATGTGTCAGACACGCAGTTTTTAGTCATTTAATCCCTATGAGATGGGTATTATTTATGCCACTTCCCAGATTCAGAAAGGTTAAGAAACTTACTTAATGGTCATGTTAAGTCACCAAGGGGCAGAGCTTCCAATGACAAATTCTGTGCTAAATAATGGTCCCAGCAGAGCCTTCTTACACTGCTGGTGGGAATGTAAGCTGGTGCAGCCTCTTTAGAAAACAGCACGGAGATTCCTTAAAAATTAAAAATAGAGCTACCCTATCACCATGCAATTGCACTACTGGGTATTTACCCCAAATACACAGATGTAGTGAAAAGAAGGGGCACATACACCCCAACAATGGCCATAGCAGCAATGGCCATAGTTGCCAAACTGTGGAAGGAACCCAGATGCCCTTCCACAGACAAATGGTTAAAGAAGATGCGGTCCATATATACAATGGAATATTACTCAGCCATCAGAAAGGAAGAATACCCAACTTTTGCATCAACATGGTTGGGACCTGGAGGAGATTACGCTGAATGAAATAAGTCAAGCAGAGAAAGTCAATTATTATATGGTTTCACTTATTTGGGAGCGTAAGGAATAACATGGAGGACATGGGGAGGAGAGGAGAAGGGAGTTGGGGGAAATTGGAGGGGGAGACAAACCATGAGAGACTGTGGACTCTGAGAAACAAACTGAGGGTTTTGGGGGGTGGTGAGGGGATGGGTGAGCCTGCTGGTGGGCATTAAGGAGGGCACGTATTGCATGGAGCACTGGATGTGGTGCATGAACAATGAATCTTGGAACACTGAAAAAATAAAATTAAATTTTAAAGAAAGAAAGAAAGAATGGCCTCTGCAAAGACATCCAAACCCTAATTCCTAGAACCTGAAAATGTTACCATATATGGAAAACAGAGCTTTGCCATGAGATTAAATTAAGGGTTTCGAAGTGGGTGAATATCTTAGATTACCCAGATGGGCTCAATGTAATCACAAGAATCCTTGTAAGAGGGAGACAGGAGATCACATTGAGGAGCAGCAGACGTGACAACAGAAGAAGCCGTTGATGTGACTTAAAGAAGGAGCCATGAGCCAAGGAAAGCAGGCAGCCTCTAGAAGTTGGAAAAGTTAAGAAAACAGACTCTCCCCCAGAGCCTTGAAAAGGAACCCAGACCTGCCCATACCTTGATGTTAGACTTCTGAACTTCAAAAGAGGAAGACCATAAATCTTTGTTATTTTAACCCACTAAATTTGTGGTCATTTGTTAATGGTAGCAGTAAGAAAATGACACGGGCTCTTTGCCTCTGTCCTCATATGGCCTTTACATCGCCAGGACCTAAGATGGTCAATAGATATTTGCTAATTGCAGAAGGGGCAAGAGATTCTTCTCCAGGGTGTCTCCCACCTGGCCCTACCTGAACTCCTGACAGGAAGAATCTAGTCTTCCTTAGAGAGAGGGAGGCAGAAGCAGCCCAGGTATATCTGGGGTGGTATGTTTTCCTAATTGCTAAGTTGAATGGACGGCGCCAGTAATAACCTGAAGCTCATTCTATGTCAGTAAACGTGCCCTTGAAGACATGACAAAATGCAACTCTAACTCACAGCTGGAATTTAGAGCCATGGGGGAAAGGGGGGAATAAGCTATTTTAGGGCACCAATTTAGGCTCTTTTTTCCATGTCCTATAATGGTGCATTAAATACCACAAATGATTTAATTGAAATGATTTAATTGAAAATTATAAGCAGCATCAGTAAGAAGATGAGCTGGGACCACATTTTATAGTCTAATTCCTTAAATTATTTCACAGCAAACTGGAGCAATGCATACACACATGCATACTGCAAATGCACAAACTCTACCTTCTTCTTTCTCTGAGATCCTTATGGCCCTTTCTTCAAACAAGGAAGATGATATCAATAAGGAAACCATTTTCTGAACGAATAAATTCAATATAATTCACAGCTTAGCTGCTTAAGAAATGAAGAGCTGGAAATCTGAACATTGCTTAACTTTTGCAAATGGCTCACCGTGCCTTGAAGGGTTGCTCCCCCCACTAGCATCCCAGTTTCTCCAGCCAAATTAAAATCCTACGCTTTGAAAGTAAAAGCTTCAAGACAGCCTTTGCTCTTTTGAGAACAGGTACTATATAAGCATAAAGATGGCTACAATCCCAACTAAAAGCAATCATTTACAACTGAATCTCAAATTCACATATGTTTGCATTCCATAATCTATGGGTAGTTGACATAGAAAGTAAAATAAATTGGGTAGACCTAAGGTAAAATCAGTCACTGCCCTTGGTCTAGATCTTCTGATTAGACTGGCGATCCCCATGGCGTTCCCAGCTTGCTGGGTTTGCAGCCAAGCTTCCCAGGGGTCCTGAATAGCTTTGGAATCTGAATAAATCACACACACTAGGCGTCCATTGAAACCACCAGAAACTCAATTTATTTGGGACCCAAGATAGGATTTTATTGCTTCTCAGATTAACAGTTAAAAATGTTTTGCTTTTCTGTCTCGGGGGTGTTAGTTTGATGTATGAGGCAGGGAGATTATTAAATCTTCGGTGCTTCCAAAGATGTAAATTAAACCATAGTACCTCCTAGCCACCTTCCCTGGATGAGCTGGAGGTTTATTATTAACTTGTCACTCTTGCATGCTCATCAAAACAAGCAGACCATGATTAATTACACCTATATCTTTAAGGATACCTGTCGTTTCAAATTTTGCCGACAGGATATTACAGAGTCTCCTGATTTCCTTGCAGAGCGATATGTAGCATTAGGACTTTTAGAGGGGAAAAGAGAATCACCATCCTTGCCTAATCATTTCCATGATTATATTTGAAAGAAAAAGGTGGAATGTATGTAACTGTATATTGTTCTTTCAGATTCAAATGAAACTGCACTTCATTTTGGTTTCCCTTTCCTGTTCACATACATCACATTGGCTGATTCGGTTCTTCTGAGCATCTTTCAAAGACTTGGAAGAGGTCCAGCATGAAATGGATACATAAACTCTGAAATTCTCTTTTCAATTCTGTCACTCACAATTCAATTCAACAAATACAGCATTTATTAGGTTCCTTTTATGTGGAAATAAGCAGATGTGACTTGATTCATTCATTTCTTCATCCAATATTTATTTCATGTCTTTTATGTGCCACTAATGGTACTAGGTATACCACTATTAAAAACAGTGAACAGTCCTTCCCCTCATGAAGGTCATAGCCCTGTTACCCCCCACTTCTAATGTAAGTTTTCATGAATCCCTTCTAACAGAAGCTTGCACCAGAAAAAAGAGTGCACCCCTTCTAACATAAGTTTTTACAAAGGAGACATTAAATGGAATCAGCATTAAGACACCACGCCCTCCTCCTAGTCCAGTGTGAACTGCAGGACTGAACTGCATGGAAACCATGGTATTTCACCTCTTTTTGGTCTCCCTGTACCTAGCACAGCACCAATTATCTGGTTTGCTAAATAATCACAGAAGCATAGAAAATTTTCAAAAGAAATTTTAGGCATGGCTACCTGGCCTCTCTGATCAGCCCCAAGAAAAAATTTACCTTCACCAGTGTAAACTGTAGGATAATTACCTTTTTTTTTAAAAAAAAAAAAACTAGGTTCCTGATGATATCATTGTATCTTTTTAAAGTTATTATGGAAATTGATAAAAATAAGAAAAAGATGAGATAATAAAATAATGAACCCCACATACACATTACTTAACTTCAGTAATTATCACTTCATCATTCTTGTTTTTATCTACATTTCTCTCCTCTTCACCTTTTTTGAGTATTTTAAAATAAATTCTCACTGTCATACCATTTCACCTTGAAATGCACCAGAATTTATCTCTGACAAATAAGATTTTTTTAAAATGTATCTATAATATCATTATAATACTTGACAAAATCACAATAAGTCTAGCCCATGTTCTAATGTCTCTGATTGCCTAACAAAAATCTTTTCAGAGTGAAACAAGACCCAGAGACTACATATTGGGTTTGGTTGATGTGTCTTTCATTAACACCTTTTCTCCCAAAGTCCTTTTGAATACCACCAAAATAATCAATATTTTAGTTTTATCCAGGATAAAGAAATCCATCCAAACTTAACACATGCTCCTGGTCAACCTTCGTTATGTAATATTTTTGAGGAGAGGGTGATCATTTATCATTCAAACAAACTCTTGAGTGAAAGGAGGGTGCTACTAATAATTATACTAGTGTAAACCAGGACAAATAGTCACCCCACCAGTAGCGATATCAGGAATAAACAGGGAGATCCAGTTTCTGGTTTCTACTTGGTTATAGAGAGCTGGAAAAGAGCTAGAATGAATGTCCCTCCCATCCTGACAATAGAAAGAAACACACACACATACACACACACAGAAAGAGAAAGTAAGTTGAACAAACTGCAAGTGAATAACTTTTCCTGGATCCATCACAGATGAAGCTGAGGAAATGCCAACTGGTCCCAAATCTGGGTTGAGACAAGTGCCTATAGAGAGACACTGAGTACAGTCCCTGTTTACTTGGAGCAGGTGAACACAGGGAAGAAGAATTCACCTACAATTATTAACAAAATAGAAGATGGCGGAGGAGTAGCAGACTAAGACGACATCAGGTCGCAGGAGTTCAGCTAGATAGTTATCAAACCATTCTGAACACCTACAAACCCAACAGGAGATCAAAAAGAAGAAGAGTAGCAATTCTAGAAACAGAAAATCGACCACTTTTTGTAAGGTCGGGCATGCGGAGAAGTGAATCCGAAGCTACAGGAAGACAGACCACAGGGTGAATGGCCAACTCCCGGCAATTGGTGGAGCAGCGGAACACAAAATCCAAACTTTTAAAAGTCTGCTCCACCGAGGGACATCGCTCCAGAGGCTAAGCAGGGGTGGAGCCCTCGCAGGGATAGTGTGGTCTCAGGTGCCACGGGGTCACAGAAAGATCAGCGGTGTCTGCATGTAGCAGAGCTCACAGGTATCAGAGCAGGGAAGCCGACTACAGAGATGGAGCCAAGGAGTGAGTTCTTAGCTCAGGATTACCTTAAACTGTTATCTGCGGCACAGTCAGACCACTGCTCTTTGAGCAGGGAACCCCCAAGTGGCAGATCTGGGGAGACTCACCTTCCTTCTCTGGAGGCAGGAATCTGCTGAGTTTGGAGACTCCAAAGGGGCTGGCGCCAGAGACAGAAACACTTGGTCACAGGCCAGGTGAGCTTGGAGCGTGGCCGGAGACCAGGGAAATGGGAGTGATTGATCGCTTTTCTCCAAGGGTGCACTGAGGAGTGGGGCCCTGAACTCTCGGCTTCTCCAGGCAGGAGACTGGGAGGCCACCATTTTCATTCCCATCCTCCAGAGCTCTACAGAAAGCATTCAGGGAACAAAAGCTCCCAAGAGGGAACTTGAGCAGATTTCTAAACCTGACCCCTGGCAAGGACACTGCAATTCTGCCTAGGGCAAAGACACTTAAAAATCACTACAACAGGCCCCTCCCACAGAAGATCAGCAAGCACATCCAGCCAAGAACAAGTTCACCGATCAAGGAGAACAGCGGAATTCCAGAGACAGGGGAAAGCAATGCATGGAATTTATGCCTTTCTCCCCATGATCCTTTAGTCTTACAAAGTTAAACTTTTTAAAATTTTATCTTTTTCTTATTCTAATTTTTTTAACTTTTCCTCTTTCTTCTTTTAACATCTTTTAAGTAGTTTATCTTAACAATACCTTTCTAAAAAGAAAAAAATTTTAAACCTTCATTATTATAGTCATTTTTTATCCTTCATTGTATCTAACTTTATTTTTTGTATACATATAGGTTTTTTTCTTATAAAAAAATTTTGGGATACAATTTCTTCCAATAGTTCAAAATTTGCCCTAAATCTAGCACAGGGCTTTGTTCTGGTCTCGAGCCTGAGCAAATTCTCTCCACTTTCTTTTTCCAACAAACTTATCTTATAAATTCCTTTTTTAGAATTTTTTTTTTATTTTCATCTTTACAGTCATATTCCATCCCTTCATCATGGTTACTCATTCTGGTATATATATATAAGTTTTTCTTTCTTTAAACTTTGGGGAGGTAGTTTCTTCTAAGAGACCAAAATACACCCAAAATCAAGTGGGTGGCTCTGTTCTATTCACCACTCTAATAAATAAATACATATATATATTTTTTTTTAATTCTTTTACCCCCTTTCTTCTCCCCCCAATTTGGGGTCTCTTCTGATTTGGTTAGTGTGCATTTTTCTGGGGTCTTTGCCATCCTTTTAGTATTTTATTCTCTCGTTCATATATTCTCATCTGGGTAAAATGACAAGGCGGAAAAACTCACAAAAAAAAAAAAAAAAAAAAAAGAACAAGAGGCAGTACCAAAGGCTAAGGACCTAATCAATATGGATGTTGGTAATATGTCCAATCTAGAGTTCAGAATGATGATTCTCAAGGTACTAGCTGGGCTCGAAAAAGGCATGGAAGATAATTGAGAAACGCTGTCTAGAGGGAAAAAAAACCCTTTCTGGAGAAATAAAAGAACTAAAATCTAACCAAGCTGAAATTAAAAAAGCTACTAATAAGATGCAATCAAAAATGGAGGCTCTTACTGCTAGGATAAATGAGGCAGAAGAGAGAATTAATGATATAGATGACCAAATGATGGAGAATAAAGAAGCTGAGCAAAAGAGAGACAAACACTACTGGACCACAAGGGGAGAATTCAAGAGATAAGTGATACCGTAAGATGAAACAATATTACAATAATTGGGATTCCAGAAAAAGAAGAAATAGTGAGGGGGGCAGAAGGTATATTGGAGCGAATTATTGTAGTAAATTTCCCTAATATGGCAAAGGGAACAAGCATCAAAATCCAGGAGGCAAAAAGAACCCCCCTCAAAATCAATAAAAATAGGTCTATACCCCGTCAACTAAAAGAAAAAATTACAAGTCTTAGTGACAAAGAAAATCATGAGAGCAGCTCAGGACAAGAAGTCTGTAACATACAATGGTAAAAATATTGGATTGGCAGCAGACTTATCCACAGAGACCTGGCAGGCCAGAAAGAGCTGGCATGATATATTCAGAGCACTAAACAAGAAAAACATGTAGCCAAGAATACTATATCCAGCTAGGTTATTGTTGAAAATAGAAGAAGAGATAAAAAGCTTCCAGGACAAACAAAAACTAAAGGAATTTGTAAACAGCCAACCAGCACTACAGGAAATACTGAAAGAGGTCCTCTAAGCAAAGAGAGCCTAAAAGTAGTAGACCAGAAAGAAACAGAGACAATATACAGTAACAGTCACCTTACAGGCAATACAATGGCACTAAATTCATATCTTTCAATCATTACTGTGAATGTAAATGGGCTAAATGCCCCAATCAAAAGTCACAGAGTATCAGAATGGATAAAAAACAAAAATCCATTAATATGCTGTCTACAAGAAACTCATTTTAGACCCAAAGATACCTCCAGATTTAAAGTGAAGGGGTGGAAAACAATTTACCATGCTAATGGACATCAAAAGAAAGCTGGGGTGGCAATCCTTATATCAGATCAATTAGATTTTAAGCCAAAGACTACAATAAGAGATGAGGAAGGACACTACATCATACTTAAAAGGTCCATCCAACAAGAAGATCTAACAATTTTAAATATCTATGCCCCCAACATGGGAGTAGCCAACTATATAAGCCAATTAATAACAAAATCAATAAGCACATCAACAATAATACAATAATAGTAAGGGTCTTTAACACCACCCCCTACTGAAATGGACAGATCATTGAAACAAAAGATCAACAAGGAAATAAAAGCCTGAAATGACACACTGGACCAGATGGACATCACAGATCTATTCAGAACATTCCATCCCAAAGCAAGAGAATACACATTCTTCTCTAGTGCACATGGAACATTCTCCAGAATAGATCACATCCTGGGTCACAAATAAGGTCTCAACTGGTACCAAAATATTGGGATCTATCCCTGCATATTTCCAGACCACAATGCTCTGAAGCTAGAACTCAATCACAAGAGGAAAGTTGGAAAGAACTCAAAAATATGGAGGCTGAAGAGCATCCTACTAAAAATGAATGGGTCAACCAGGAAATTAAAGAAGAACTCAAAAAATTCATGTAAACAAATGATAATGAAAACACAACTGTTCAAAATCTGTGGGACATAGCAAAGGCAGTCCTGAGAGGAAAGTCTATAGTGATACAAGCCTTTCTTAGGAAACAAGGTCTCAAATATGCAACCTAACCCTATACCAAAAGGAGCTGGAGAAAGAAAGCAAAGAAAGCCTAAACCCCACAGAGGAAGAGAAATAATAAAGAGCAGAGCAGAAATCAATGAAACAGAAACCAATAAAACAGTAGAACAAATCAACAAAACTAGGAGCTGGTTCTTTGAAAGAATTAATAAGATTGATAAGCCCCTGGCCAGACCTATCAAAAAGAAAAGAGAAAGGACCCAAATAAATAAAATCATGAATGAAAGAGGAGAGATCACAACCAACACCAAAGAAATATAAACAATTATAAGAACATATTTTAAAACCACATTGAGATATCACCTTACCCCAGTTAAAATGGCCAAAATTAGCAAGACAGGAAACAACATGTGTTGGAGGGGATGTGGAGAAAGGGGAATCCTCTTACACTGTTGGTGGGAATGCAAGTTGGTGCAGCCTCTTTGCAGAACAGTGTGGAGATTCCCTAAGAAATTAAAAATAGAACTTCCCTATGACCCTGCCATTGCACTACTGGGTATTTACCCCAAAGATACAGATGTAGTGAAAAGAAGGGCCATCTGTATCCCCAATGTTTATAGCAGCAATGGCCACGGTCACCAAACTGTGGAAAGAACCAAGATGCCCTTCAACGGACGAATGGATAAGGAAGATGTGGTCCATATATACTATGGAGTATTATGCCTCCATCAGAAAGGACGAATACCCAACTTTTGCAGCAACATGGACGGGACTGGAAGAGATTATGCTGAGTGAAATAAGTCAAGCAGAGAGAGTCAATTATCATATGGTTTCACTTATTTGTGGAGCATAACAAATAGCATGGAGGACATGGGGAGATGGAGAGGAGAAGGGAGTTGGGGGAAATTGGAAGGGGAGGTGAACCATGAGAGACTATGGACTCTGAAAAACAATCTGAGGTTTTGAAGGGGGGGTGGGAGGTTGGGGTACCAGGTGGTGGGTATTATAGAGGGCACAGATTGCATGCAGCACTGGGTATGGTGCAAAAATAATGAATACTGTTATGCTGAAAATAAATAAAAAAATAAATTTAAAAAAAAAGAACAGATTATGAGAAACTATACACCAGCAAATTTGACAATCTGGAAGAAATGAATGCATTTCTAGAGACATATAAACTACCAAAACTGAACCAGGAAGAAATAGAAAAACCTGAACAGACCCATAACCAGTAAGGAGATTGAAGCAGTCATCAAAAATCTGCCAACAAACAACAGCTCAGGGCCAGAAGGTTTCCCAGGGGAATTCTACCAAACATTTAAAGAAGAATTAATACCTATTCTTCTGAAACTGTTCCCAAAAAAAGAAATGGAAGGAAAACTTCCAAACTTATTTTATGAGGCCAGCATTACCTTGATTCCAAAACCAGACAAAGACCCCATCAAAAAAGAGAATCACAGACTAATATCCTTGATGAACACAGATGCAAAAATTCTCACCAAAATACTAGCCAATAGGATCCAACAGTACATTAAAAGGATTATTCACCACGACCAAGTCGATTTATTCCAGGACTGCAAGGTTGGCTCAACATCTGCAAATCAATCAATGTGATACAATACATTAATAAAATAAAGAACAAGAACCATATGATACTCTCAATAGATGCTGAAAAGCATTTGACAAAGTACAGTATCCTTTCTTGATCAAAACTCTTCAAAGTATAGGTATAGAGGGTACATACATCAATATCATCAAAGCCACCTATGAAAAACCCACAATGAATATCATTCTCAATGGAGAAAAACTGAGAGTTTTCCACTAAGGTCAGGAACACAGCAGGGATGTCCACTATCACCACTGATATTCAACATAGTACTAGAAGTTCCAGCCTCAGCAGTCAGACAACAAAAAGAAATTAAAGCCATCCAAATCAGCAAAGAAGTAGTTAAACTATCACTCTTTGCAGATGATATGATACTTTAAGTGGAAAACCCAAAAGACTCCACTCCAAAACTGCTAGAACTTGTACAGGAATTCAGTAAAGTGTCAGGATATAAAATCAATGCACAGAAATCAGTTGCATTTCTATACACCAACAACGAGACAGAAGAAAGAGAAATTAAGGAGTCAATCCCATTTACAATTGCACCCAAAACAATAAGATACCTAGGAATAAACCTAACTAAAGAAGCAAAGAATCTGTACTCAGAAAACCATAAAGTGCTCATGAAAGAAATTGAGGAAGATATAAAGAAATGGAAAAATGTTCTATGCTCATGGATTGGAAGAACAAATGTCTATGCTACCTAAAGTAATCTACATGTTTAATGCAATCCCTATCAAAATACCATCAATTTTTTTCAAAGAAATGGACCAAATAATCCTAAAATTTATATGGAACCAGAAAAGACCTCGAATAACCAGAGGAATGTTGAAAAAAAAGCCAAAATTGGTGGCATCACAATTCCAGACTTCAAGCTCTATTACAAAGCTGTCATCCTCAAGACAGTATGGTACTGGCACAAAAACAAATACATAGATCAATGGAATAGAATAGAGAGCCCAGAAATAGACCCTCAACTCTATGGTCAACTAATATTTGACAAAGCAGGAAAGAATGTCCAATGGAAAAAAGACAGTCTCTTCAACAAATGGTATTGGGAAAATTGAACAGCCACATGCAGAAAAATGAAACTGGACCATTTCCTTATTCCACACACAAAAATAGACTCCAAACAGATGAATGACCACAATGTGAAAAAAAAATCCATCAAAATCCCTGAGGAGAACACAGGCAGCAAGCCCATCGACCTCAGCCACAGTAACTTCTTCCTAGAAACATCGCCAAAGGCAAGGGAAGCAAGGGCAAAAATGAACTATTGGGACTTCATCAAGATCAAAAGCTTTTGCACAGCAAAGGAAACAATTAACAAAACCAAAAGACAACTGACAGAATGGGAGAAGATATATGCAAATGACATATAAGATAGAGGGCTAGTATCCAAAATCTATAAAAAAGTTACCAAACTCAACCCCCAAAGGACAAATACGAACAGAGGACACAAACAGACATTTCTTCAAAGAAGATATTCAGATGGCCAACAGACACATGAAAAAGTGCTCCACATCAGTCAGCATCAGGGAAATACAAATCAAAACCACAATGAGATACCACCTCACACCAGTCAGAATGGCTAAAATTAACAAATCAGGAAATGACAGATGCTGGCGAGGATGTGGACAAAGGGGAGCCCTCCTCCACTGTTGGTGGGAATGCAAGCTGGTGCAGCCACTCTGAAAAACAGCATGGAGGTTCCTCAAAAAGTTGAAAATAGAGCTACCCTACAACCCGCAATCACACTATTGGGTATTTACCCTAAAGATACAAATGTTATGGTCCGAAGGGGCACATGCACCTGGATGTTTATAGCAGCAATGTCCACAATAGCCAAACTATGGAAAGAACCTAGATGTCCACCAACAGATGAATGGATAAAGAAGATGTGGTATATATATACAATAGAATATTATGCAGCCACCCAAAATGAAATCTTGCCACTTGCAATGACATGGATGGAACTAGAGGGTATTATGCTTAGTGAAATAAGTCAATCAGAGAAAGACAATTATCATATGATCTCCCTGATACGAGGAAGTTGAGAGGCAAAGTGGGGAGGTTGGGGGGTAGGGAAGGAAAAAAAGAAACATGAGAGGATCGGGAGGGAGACAAACCATAAGAGACTCTTAATCTCACAAAACAAACTGCGGGTTGCTGGGGGAATAGGGGTATGGCGAGGGTGGTTATGGACATTGGGGAGAATGTGTGCTATGATGAGTGTTGTGAAGTGTGTAAGTCTGACGATTCACAGACCTATACCCCTGGGGCAAATAATACATTATATGTTAATTTAAAAATTATTTTAAAGAATTATTAACAAAATAGTGGAGGCTAAGTACTGCCTGGTGGCACAATAGGGAGCCCTAAAGGCTACAGATATAAGGGGAGTTAACACCACCTGCAGGCTTCTCTCTCTACAGAGAGCAGCAATGTGTACTCACAAAAAAATGATGGCAAGAGTTCTGAGAAGGCATCCCTCATACGTGTTACAGGCTTAAGGGTGAGGAAGAGCAGCTGCTGAAGGATGGCCATGGAGCCCAGCCCAGATTCTTCTTCTCCATCTCCCCTATAAAAACACAAACACAAACAAACGAAAAAATCACTGGTGATACGGTGTTAAAAAAAAAAAATCAAGGGGAATAACTTCATAATACCAAGAAACAAAACAATCAACAGAACCAAACCTACATATAAAACAGATGTTGGAGCTATCAACATTTAATAAGAAATAACTATGTGGGTTCCTGGTTGGCTCAATCCATGGAGTGTGCAACTCTTGATCTCAGGGTTGTGAGTTCAAGCTCCACACTGTATATAGAAATTACTTAAAAATAAAATCTTATAAAAAAATTTTAAGCAAGGGCGCCTGGGTGGCTCAGTGGGTTAAGCCGCTGCCTTCGGCTCAGGTCATGATCTCAGGGTCCTGGGATCGAGTCCCACATCGGGCTCTCTGCTCGGCAGGGGGCCTGCTTCCCTTCCTCTCTCTGTGATCTCTTCCCTTCCTCTCTCCTACTGTGATCTCTCTCCTCTGTCAAATAAATAAAATCTTTAAAAAAAAAAAATTTTTTAAGTAAAATAACCACAAAAATCTGTCAAAGGCTCCAATGGAAAAAGTAGCAACATTCATTGTCAGATGAGTAATTTCAACAGAGATGGTAACTAAGAAAAATCAATGAAGATGCTGGAAATAAAAAACACAGTGTTAGAGTTCCAGATTGTCACTGTCTAGTTCATCAGTAGACATAGCAGAACTAAGGGAAGAATTACTGAATTTGAAAATACCCAAATTGAAAGAGAGAAAAGAGTAAAAATTTAAATATATATATATATATATATTCATATATATATATATTCATATATATATATATATATATATATATATATGAATGACAATATCAAACGATCTAACAGATGTGCAATTAGAATTCCAGAAAGAAAAAAATGATAGGGAATTGGGTAGAATAAATATCTGAAGGGATAACGGCTAAGAATTTTCAAAAGTAATGGCATCTATCAAACTACAGATCAAACCACCAAGCAAGATAAATATCCAACTTCTGAAAACACAAAACAAAGAGAAAATCTTAAAAGCAGCCAAAGGGGGAAAAATTTATAAAGAGAAATACACATGCAAATCATAATAGCCATCTTGTTAGAAACATGCAAGCTAGAAGACAGTAGAGTGACATTTTTTGAGGACTGGATGAGAGAGTGACATCAAGATGGAGGAGGAGGTGACTCCAGCCTCCATTTTCCCCCTCCACACACACACACACAAAAGCAATTAGATACTTATCCATAAACAAAAAATAGCTCTGGGAGAGTTCAGAAGTCCAGCTAAGAAGCTTCACCAACAGAGGTGTCTCTGTGGTGCAGTTGGTTAACCATCCAACTCTTAATTTTGGCTCAGGTCATGGTCATAGGGTTGTGGGATCAAAACCTGCATCAAACTCCCTGCTCAGCAGGGAGTCTGCCTGAGATTCTCTCTCCTTCTCCGTCTGCCTTGCCCCAATAAACAATTAAATCTTTAAAAACGAAGAAGAAGAAGAAGAAGATGACGACAAAGAAGAAGCTTCAGCAACACAATAGAGAAAAAAACCTGAAAATAACCATACATAAAAGGTAGAAAGAAGTTTCATTTTGCCTGCATCATTCCATCCCCCGGGCTGGCACTGTTCTGTGCCAAGAGGGAACTCCCCCAGCCCAAGAGAATTCCCCATGCTGGTAAAAGGAAAGCAGGGTGAGCAACAAGTTTCCCCAGCCTTTCAGAGCACTGCACAAAGAACCCACTTCAGTTTTACCCTCCCCAGAAACCAGCAAAGCTGAGACCTTTAGAAATGGCTAGGAACAACGAACAAGGGCAGGGGCTCCCAATATCACTCACAGTGTGACCAACTGTGGTTCCTAGTGGCCTGCTCTGCAGAGGACCACAAAAATCTTCAGGAATAAGGACCTCAACAGCCCTTGCTACAGACCCCAACCTTGGCTTTCTTCGCTGAGAATTTCATTACAGACCTCAGCAGACTGCTTCACAGAGGTCCCCACCAGCTTTTTTTATTGCTGAGGAAGCCAAAAGCTAGCACAGCCCCTGCAGACAGATGTCCTGCAGATTTTGCCATGATATTTTCACCCTGCAGGTTTTTAGGCTCACAGATATCAGCTGAGTCCCTCCATGCTCCCTCCACACCAAAACCCAGGTCCACACTGCCAGCATCAGCTTCAACAGCTATGTGCATGCAAGATGCCAGCGCAGGGCCCCACAGCTGCTCCCCATCTGCATGTAGATAGTTAAGGCCCCCAGAATGGCTTGTAGACTCAGAGATGGCCCTGACTCCAGTCATTGCCTACACTGCCACGGGAGGCCTGACATAGGAGCACCTAAATAGGTAAAGTAAATATTAACAGAGATAAAGGCAGAGTTAGACAGCAATACAATAGCAGCAAAGGACGTCAATGTTCTATTTTCATCAATGGATAAATTATCCACACAGAAAATCAGTAACAAAACACTGGCCTTAAAAAAAACACATTAAATCACACGGACTTGATATATTATACAGATCATTGCATCCACAAGCAACAAAAGACATGTTCTTTTCAAGCACACATGGAACATTTCGCAGGACAGATCATGTTAGGACACAAAACAAGTCAATAAATTTAAAGACTGAAAAAAGATCAAGCACCTTTTCCAATCCAGTGGTATGAAACTGGAAATTAATTGTAAAAGGAAAACAGGAAAATTCTAAAATTGTGGAGATTAAACAACATGCTACTAGAAAACCAATGGGTCAAAGAAGAAATCAAAAGAGAAATCAAATACACCTTCAGACCAAGGGAAATGGAAATACAACATACCAAAATATGTGGAATACAGCTAAAGCAGTTCTTAGACAGTTCACAGCAATAAATGCCTATCTCAAGTAACAAGAAAAATCTCAAATAAACCACTTACTCTTGAGCCTCAAGGAATGAGAAAATGAATAAACAAAGCCCAAAATTAAAAGAAGGAAAGAAAAAATGAAGATCAAAGTGGAAATAAATGAAGTAGACTAAAAGGATAACAGAAAAGATTAATGAAACTAAGAGTTATTTTTCTTAAAAAATAAACTAATACGACAAAAGTTTAGCTACACTAAGAAAAAAAAGAGAAGGGGCTCAAATAAAATCAGAAATGAAAGAGGAGACATCACAACTGATACCACAGAAATAAAGGATCCTAAGAGACTATTATGTATACATACCAACAAATTAGACAGCCTAGAAAAAAATGGATAAATCCCAGAAACATACAACCTACCAAGAACTAATCATGAAAAGAGAACATCTGAACAGATTACTAGTAAGAAGGCTGAATCAGTAATAAAAACCACCAAAAAAACAACAGTGTGATCAGACAGTAATTCACTGGTAATTCTACAAAATACTTAAAGGAGAATTAATACCAACTCTTGTCAAACTCCAAAAAAAAACAGAAGAGGAAGGAACACTTCCAGACTCATTTTACAAGGCCAGCATTATTGTTACTTTTGTCACTATTGATACCAGAAGCAGACAAGGATGACACAAGAAAACTACAGGCCAATATCTGTCATGAACATAGATGCAAAAATCCCCAATAAAATATGAGCATACCAAATTCTACAATACATGAAAAAAATCACACACTATGCAAATGGGATTTATTCCAGAGCTGCAAGGATGGTTCTACATCTACAAGCCAATTAACATTTTATACTACATTGACAAAATGAGGGTAAAAATCATATGATCATCTCAATACACGTAGAAAAAACATCTGACAAATTTCAACACTTACTTATAATATAAAACTCTCAACGAGTTGGGTATAGAGAGAACATACCTCAAGATAACAGCCATAAATGACAGTCCAACAGCTAATGTCATATTCAGTGGTGAAAAACTATAATCTTTTCTCTAAGATCAAGAATAAGACAAGGTTGCCCACTCTCACCACTTTTGTTCAAAACAGTATCAAAAATCCTAGCCAGAGCACTTCGCAAGAGAAAGAAATAAAAGTCACCCATGGGGCACCTAGGTGACTCAGTCAGTTAAGCAACTGCCTTCAGCTCAAGTCATGAACCCAGGTTCCTGGGATCTGGCAGTGTTGGGCTCTCTGCTCAGTGGAGAGTCTGTTTCTCCCTCTCCCTCTCCCTCTGCCCTTCTTCCCACTCTCTCTCTCTCTCTAGTAAATGGTGTTTTTTTTTTTAATTCATCCAAATTGGAAAGAAAGAAGTAAAACTGTCACTATTTGCGATTGACATATTATAAACCGAAAATATTAGGACTACCAAAGAACTGTGAGAGCTAGTAAAAAAGTTTCAATAAAGTTGTAGGATTCCAAATCAATATACAAAAATCTATTATGTTCCTATACACTAATAACAAACTAACACAAGAAAAATTAAGAAAACAATCCCATTTTCAACTGTGTCAAAAAATAAAATAAAATACCTAGGAATAAATTTAACCAAAGAGGTAAAAAACCTATACATTGAAAACTATAAGACAATAATGAAAGAATTAAAGAAGACACAAATAAATGGAAAGATATTCCATGTTCATGGATATGGAGAAAATAATTGCAAATAATATATTAGATAAGGGGTTAATATCCAAAGTACATAAAGAACTCAAACAACTTGAGAGCAAAATAACAACAACCTAATTAAAAAATGGGCAGAGGATCTGAATAGACATTTTTCCAAAGACATAGAGATGGCAAATAGGTACATGAAAAGACACTTAACATTATTTATCATTGGGGAAATACAAGCCAAAACCACAATGAGATATTACCTCACACTTGTTAGAATGGATATTACAAAAAAATAAGAAATAAATGTTGGTGAGGATGTGGAAAAGGAATGCGCATGCACTGTTGGTGGGAATGTAAATTGGTGCAGCCTCTATGTTTTACTCCACTGGACCAGTGTGGAAGTTCCTCAAAACTATCATATGATCCAGCAATTCCACTTGAGTTTTTAATTTGAAAGAAACAAAAACGCTACCTCAAAAAGATGTCTTCACTCCCATGTTCAATGCAGCATTATTCACAATACCCAAAACATGGAAATAGCCTAAGTGTCCACTGATGGGTGAATGAATAAAGATGATGAAATATTATTCAGCCATTTTAAAAAAGGGACATCCTGCCATTTGCAACAACGTGATAGACCTTAAGGGCTTTATGCTAAGTGAAATAAGTCAGATGGAAAAAGATAAATACCATATGATCTCATTTATATGCATAATATTTTTAAAAATTTAAACAAGCTCATGAATACAGAGAACAGATTGGTATTTGCCAGTGGCAGGGTTTTTGTTTTGTTTTGTTTTTTAAGATTTTTTATTTCTGTATTTCAGAGAAAGAGACAGAAATAGAAAGAGCAGGAGCATATAGGAGAGGGAGCAAAATGAGGTGGTCCATCCCAGGACCCTGGGATCATGACCTGAGCCGAAGGCAGATGCTTAACTAACTGATCCATCCAGGCACCCCAGAGGCAGGAGTTTCATCCAAATATAAATAAATACACACACACACACATACACACACAAAACATATATGATACATATATAATATATATTTAATAATACTGTTTTAGAGTCAAAATTACAAAGAAAGCAGACCTTTCTTATAAGAAAAATATTATAACTGTACAGTGATGTTAAACTTGTTGTGATGATCATTTCACTATATATATATATATATATTGAACCATTATGTTATATATCTGAAACTAATATAATATTACATGTCAATTATATCTTAATTTTTAGAAATAAATCAAGGAGTTAGAAAAAACAGTTAGTAAACCAAAATAGCTCATTCTCTGAAAACTAATCAACAAAACAGAAATTGTTAACTTGATTTCTAAAAGAAAGCACAAGCACACAAAAGAAATAAGGTCAAAATGGGATTTTTTTTAAATCATGAGACTACTTTGTACAACTATATGAATGAAATAAAAACATTTTAAATAATATATAGATGAAATAAACAACATTCTAAACAAGTGAATTATGTAAAAAGAAAAACAGAAACAGAAAGTCATAAAAGAGCTTCTCTGACAAAAAGACAGTAGACTCAGTCAGTTTCACAAAGAAATCCACTAAACTTGTAAAGATCAGATTATGTAAACACTGCTTAAGCCATTTCAGAGCACTGAAACAACATCCAAATTATTTTTATAATGCAAATTTAACATCAATTCTAAAACCAAATACTGCATAATAAAATAACTATAAGCCAATCTCATTTATTAATATTAATGCAAAAATTATAAATAAAATATTAGCAAACACAATTCAAAAACCCATCATGATCAAGTAGTGTTTATTCCAGAAATTTAAGAGGGGTTCAGTATTTGGAAATCCATTAATTAATCACTTTAATAGAACTACTTTTCTAAGTGCTGGAACAAACAATCCTAAAATTTGTAGGGAACCAGAAAAGAATTGGAATCGCCAAGGAAATGTTGAAAAAGAAAAAGCTGGGGACATCACATTGCCTGATTTCAAGCTGTATTACAGAGCTGTGATCACCAAGACAGCACAGTACTGGTACAAAAACAGATCAAGGGAACAGAATAGAGAGCCGAGCTATATATCTTCAACTCTATGGTCAAATAATCTTTGACAAAGTGGGGCACCTGGGTGGCTCAGTGGTTAAGCCTCTGCCTTCGGCTCAGGTCATGATCTCGGGGTCCTGGGATCGAGCCCCACATCGGGCTCTCTGCTCAGCAGGAGCCTGCTTCCCCCTCTCTCTCTCTACCTGCCTCTCTGACTACTTGTGATCTCTGTAAAATAAATAAATAAAATCTTAAAAAAAAAAAAATCTTTGACAAAGCCAGAAAAAATATCCAATGGAAAAAAGACAGTCTCTTCAACAAATGGTGCTGGGAAAATTGGATAGCCACATGCAGAAGAATGAAACTCAACCATTCTCTTACACCATACACAAGATAAATACACAAAAATAAACTCTAAATGGATGAAAGACCTCAATGTGAGACAGGAATCCATCAAAATCTTTAAGGGGAGCATAGGCAGAAACCTCTCTGGCATTGGCCACAGCAACATCTTTCAAGACATGTCTCCAAAGGCAACAAAGCAAAACTGAACTTTTGGGACTTCAAGATAAAAAGCTTCTGCACAGCAAGCGGAAGAGTCAACAAAACAAAGAGGCAACCCACAGAATGGGAGAAGATATTTGCAAATGACACTACAGATAAAGGGCTATTACCCAAAATCTATAAAGAATTTCTCAAACTCTGGGGCGCCTGGGTGGCTTAGTGGGTTAAGCCGCTGCCTTCGGCTCAGGTCATGATCTCAGGGTCCTGGGATCGAGTCCCGCATCGGGCTCTCTGCTCAGCAGGGAGCCTGCTTCCTCCTCTCTCTCTCTGCCTGCCTCTCTGCCTATTTGTGATCTCTCTCTGTCAAATAAATAAATAAAATCTTAAAAAAAAGAGAGAGAGAGAATTTCTCAAACTCAACACCCAAAAAACAATCAAGTCAAAAAATGGGCAGAAGACATGCACAGACACTTCTCCAAAGACATACAAATGGCTAATGGATACATGAAAAAAGGTTCAACATCATTAGTCATCAGGGAAATTCAAATCAAAACCACACTGAGATATCACCTTACACCAGTTAGAATGGTAATAATTGATAAGGCAAGAAACAACAAATGTTGGAGAGGTTGTGGAGAAAGGGGAACGCTCTAACACTGTAAGCAGGAATGCAAGCTTGTGCAGCCACTTTGGAAAACAATGTGGAGATTCCTCAAAAAATTAAAAACAGAGCTACCCTATGACCCAGTAATTGCACTACTGGGTATTTATCCCAAAGATACTGATGTAGCGAAAAGAAGAGCTACATGTACCCCAATGTTCATAGCAACAGTGTTCACAATAGCCAAACTGTGGAAGGAGACTAGATGCCCTTCAACAGGTGAAGGGATAAAGATGGGGTCCATATACACAATGGAATATTACTCAGCCATCAGAAAGGATGAATACCCACCATTTGCCATGACGTGGATGGAACCAGAGAATATTCTGAGGGAAATAAGTCAAGCAGAGAAAGTAAATTATCATATGGTTTCACTTATATGTGGAACATAAGGAATAGCATGGAGGACATTAGGAAAAGGAAGGGAAAACTGAAGGGGTCAGGGGAATCAGAGGGGAAGACAAACCATGAGAGACTGTGGACTCTGGGAAACAAACTGAGGGTTTCAGAGAGGAGGGGTGGGGGGTGGGTGAGCCCAGTGATGGGTAGTAAGAAGGACATGTATTGCATGGAACACTTATATGCAAACAATGAATCATAGAACACTATTGCAAAAACTACTGATGTACTATATGATGGCTAACACAATAAAATAAAATTTTAAAAAAAGAACTAAAGAGGAAAATATACTTATCTCCACAGATTTTAGCAATGGAAAAACTGAACATTTATATTTTTTAAAAGCCTCAGGGGCACCTGGGTGGCTCAGTGGATTAAAGCCTCTGCCTTCGGCTCAGGTCACGGTCCCGGGGTCCTGGGATCGAGTCCCACATCGGGCTCTCTGTTCTGCAGGGAGCCTGCTTCCTCCTCTCTCTCTGCCTGCCTCTCTGCCTACTTGTAATCTCTCTGTCACATAAATAAATAAAATCTTAAAAATAAATAAATAAAAAATAAAAGCCTCAAAAATAGGAATAACTCATGAATGTAAATAATATTAAAATAAACTTTAATTTTTTAAAAATAAATACATTTTTTAAAAATTAGTAGCTGATACAATGGGAATAGACTAGGATAGCAGTTCTCAAATTATGGTCTGTGGATCCAAACCAAGACATTATGTATTTCCGCTTTATACTATGATGAGCCAAAAGCAGTGGTGGAAAAAACTGCTGGTGCCTTAGCACAAATCAAGGTAGTGGCACTAAACCCCTCTAAGTTGTCATTGCATTCTTCAATGCACATATTCGTGGCAGTAGAAAAAAAGTGATTTTTTAACTTAAGAATATCCTGAAGTAGTAAAAATAATCCAACTTAGTAAATTTTGACCCTTGAGCAAATGACTTAAATATTCTAGGTGAAGAAATGGGAAATACATATAAAGCATTTCCACTGCATACCAACGTAGAATGGCTGTCCCCAGGAAAAGCATTTTTGCAACCGAGTTGCAAACTGAAATTGTGTATTTTTCTTTTCTTTTTTTTTTTTTAAAGATTTTATTTATTTATTTGAAAGACAGAGATCACAAGTAGGCAGAGGCAGGTAGAGAGACAGGGGGAAGCAGGCTTCCTGCTGAGCAGAGAGCCCAAGCAGGGCTCCATCCCAGGAACCTGGGATCATGACCTGAGCTGAGGGCAGAGGCTTTAACCCACTGAGCCACCCAGGTGCCCCGAAATTGTGTATTTTTCATGGAACATAGTATTTACTTGGAAGAATAACTGGGAGACAAACTATAGCTATTATATAGTTGGTAATTATAGTTTGTATTCATTCAACAAATATTTCCTTAATAATTAATAAGGTGATCTCTCACTTCAAGGAAAACTGACAAAGTAGTCGCTTAGAGAGAATTCAAGCATTCAAACAAAAATTAAAATTTTAGAAAATTTTTGTCCACCACCCTGAGTTCGACAGCTTCTCAATACTTAGATTTTTTTCTGATAAGATCAGCAGTGAGTTATTTCGCTCAGCATAATACCCTCTAGTTCCATCCACATCGTCACAAATGGCAAGATTTCATTTCTTTTGATGGCTGCATAGTATTCCATTGTGTGTGTATATATATATATATATATATATATATATATATATATATATATATATATATATATATATGCGCCACATCTTCTTTAACCATTAATCTATCGATGGACATCTAGGTTCTTTCCATAGTTGGGTATTGTGGGCATTGCTGCTATAAACATTCGGGTGCATGTGCCCTTTCAGGTCTCTACATTTTTATCTTTAGGGTAAATACCAGTAGTGCGATTGCTATGATCTCCGATATGAGGAAGTTGAGAGGCAAAGTGGGGAATTTGGTGGCGGGGGGGGGGGGGTAAGAAAGGAATAAATGAAACAAGATGGGATAAGAGACTCTTAATCTCACAAAACATACTGAGGATTGCCGGGGGGAGCAGGGTAGGGAGAGGGTGGTTGAGTTATGGACATTGGGAAAGGTATATGCTATGGTGAATGCTGTGAAGTGTGTAAACCTGGCAATTTACAGACCTGTACCCCTGGGGCTAATGATACATTATATGTTAATTTAAAAAAAATTTTTTTTTAATTTTAAATAAGCAGAAATAAACAATCCAAAAAAAAAAAAAAAAAAAAAGGATCGGCAGTGAGTTTAAAAAGTGATTTTTTTGGGGTACCATATAAATCAAATTATGTCAAAAACATTTGCAAGATCTGCATAATCCAAATGATGAATTTGTGGGGTTACAAAACCACATGTAAGCAATCCCTTCAAAGTACAAGACAGACCAATGGACTTTAACAGAGTACAAAAAGTCTCATTAATATAGTTTAAGATTCTTCTTTGCAATCAACTTTTTCACCTGTCAAGTTTTGGAAGAGCATCAAAGAATATCCATAATTATCTGAAAAGGTTATTAAAATACACCTTCCTGTTCCAACTACCTATTGAAGTCCAGATTTTCTTAAGTACTTCAACTAAAACAATGTAGTGCAAACAGACTGAATGTAAAATGAATATGAGAATCTGTCTTCTACTATAAGACAAAAAAGATCTGCAAAAATGTAAACACTACCCTGCTTCTAACTTTTGTTTTGAAAGTATTTTTTGTAAAATATGTTTATGTTAACACAGTACTTTTACCACTGTTATTTCTCAATTAATGAAACTTAACATTTTTATGAGGTTTAGCTTCTAACATGGAACATCCCAAAAGATAAAATTCCAGAAGCAGTTTTGTCTTTGGAATTTTATCTTTTGGGATGTTCCATGTTAGACAAACTGCTTCTGCTTTAAACAGAAAATATCTGAACTCTGAAAATGTAAAATCAGTTTCTGAATTCAACTCTCTTTCTCAACTTCTGGAAGCCAAGTCCTCAAACTTTATATCTCACAATAATTTCCAAGATTTCCTACTCTTGTGAAGGTCTACATAGCTGTTGATGTTGTTGTTATCTTTATAAATTTGTCATAGTGTGAGGAGCTTTTATATCACATTTTGCTAGTTCCAGTTAGCTTGTTAATGGCCAAGTAAACCTGGACTTAGATCAATGATCTTCTACTGTCTATAGACTCCCATCTAGGCAATAAATGGTCTGTTTACTTTAAAAAAAAAAAAAAAAAAGATAAAATTCCAATGGACAAAAGCTCTTTGGATTCTTCAGTAATTTTTAAGAGAGTAAAAGAGTCTTGAGATCCGCTGCACTGTAGACATTCCCATTAAGGTCAGGATGAAATCAGGTCTGGGCAGAAATATAGATGACACGGGCATATGTTGTGCCAGAAAGCAGAGAAGCTTTCAAAGGCTGTTTAAATTATGTAAAAAATGACATAGGTATTAACCTGAAGGAGCCCATCGCTCACCCACCCAAGTCAAAATAGGATAATTTGAGCATCAAATGAGAACAGTACTTGTAACTGGTTAAAATACATCAAATACACAACCATCCAAGAAATCCTCAGGATAGTTTAAAAACCACCAAATAAAATTTCATTAGTCACCTTTGAGGGTTGCTAAAACATCATCTTATTTTTCTGAAAACTGATAAAGTGTTCTACAAAATGAAGCACTTTTTCCATGTTTTTTCCTGAATAAACTATTTTTAAAAAACAAATGATGACTTCAAGTACATATTATAAAGTCCAGTTAATAACTGAAGAAATGTTGTTAATCAATAACTTGCAAACTCTAATAGAGCTAAGTATCACTACCTATTAAATATAAAATGATGAAGTGAAAGATCAACAGAGGGCACCTGGGTGGCTCAGTGGGTTAAGCTGCTGCCTTTGGCTCAGGTCATGATCTCAGGGTCCTGGGATCCAGTCCTGCATCGGGCTCTCTGCTCAGCAGGGAGACTGCTTCTCTCTCTCTCTCTCTGCCTGCCTCTCTGTCTACTTGTGATCTCTCGCAAATAAATAAAAAAAATCTTTAAAAAAAAGAAAAAGAAAGATCAACAGAAAAATGCAGTGTATAAATAAGTTTGACATTTGAATCCAACTGACCTTAATGTCACTGAGATGGGGCAACTAGCCATTTTGTGCTTCCTGATCTGACGAAAAGTACACAGTGCCATTTACAAAGTTTTCCTGCCAAAGGTAATCAATCCTCTACCTCTAACTACCAATTTATAAGAAATATGTGGTGAGATACAAATCAAAACATAATCAAATTCAGCATGAGGGAAAGCACAGGCCAGTTAACATGGCATAGAAAAGAAAATGTTGGGGCTACAGAACAGGGTGAGGGACTTTTATATAGAGAGACTTCAGAGGCACATTAAGCAAATACAATGTGCCAGCCTTATTTGGATCTTTATTTATACCAACCACAAAAAGGCACTTTTGAGACAACCTGGAAAATTTGAACATGGACTAAGTATTGGGTGATATTAATTTTGTCACATGCAATAAAGTCCTTATCTGTTTAAGATTCCATGAATTTGTTTTCAAATACTCCCAAAAAAAAAAAAAAAAAAGGTAGGAGGATAAAGCAAGTTAAGCAAAATGTTGGTGGTTATGGAACCTGGCCAAGGATTGTTAATATGATTTTAATTTTGTGTATGTTTGTAAATTTTATATAATAAAAAAAGAGTATTCTGAAGACACATATATTGACTACATGAAATATAAAATAACACCTGTACTGACAATATGAAATATAAAATAAATATATGCCATAGCACTCTGCCCTTGAATTTATAATTCTGGAAAGAAAATGAAAGAATTGTGGGAAAAAAAGGAACAATGTAATATTGCTTTATTTAAGGTAATACTCAGATTGAATGATTCAAGCAGTAAGTGTAACAGCTCCAGGAAGAGATTAATATTACTGGAGTTATCAAATAGTTACAGGAATGATGTTTACTCTAATAAAAAAAAAAAAAATCACTAGGATATGTTTGTGCTTCTTTTTAAGTTTCTGAACCGGTCTAGTAGGTAGACTAATTTTTCAATCCTGAAATTCACTGTAAATAATAGAAATTCTCAAAAGTCGTGACCATAAAAGCACATCTGTCTTGCCCAGTAAGATAATTTGGTGTTGAAGCAGAAGTTTAAATAGCAAAAAGATGCAGATACAAAGGTAAATAAAATATATTTATCCACAAAGGTCTATGGAATCATTTTAGTAAAAGTAGCTTTTTGGCAAAATGTACACAAACAGTTTAAAAAGCAATCTCTACAAATGTTTTAATTATATCATGACAAATTTAGCCCACAAATCAATAATGTGGCTGCAATTTTAAATAATAAATTATATTAAAAGTCCAGTAACAGACTATACTGATGCTGCTACACTTGGCACACAGTAAACACAGAATTATACCTCACTGGGTCTATAAAGATACTCTGGAAAGACAGAAAGAGTAAAATCTCAAGAAAATTAGAGAAAACACTACTCTGGGTACAACTTGTAAATGAGTGTACAACCTGTATGTGACCAGAAGCAGATAAGACTTTTAAATAAAATTTTCACTTGAGTAAGATTAAATGCTAACCCATGCTCAATGACAGGTCATTTCTATTTTTACTAACAAAAAACAGCAGACAACTTCACCATATCTGTGGTTATAAAGCAGCTTCTCCTCTTCCCGAAACATTATCATATAAACTTACCCTTATCCAAAGGTAAGTTACTTTGATCTTCTGTATTGGTTCAAATTAAGAAAATATAAATAACAGATTGGGGGGACAGAACTCCATATTCAAAGATTGCTACTTTATATAAAGAATACATTGATCAGAAAGTACAAAATAGTAGGAACTCATTATAAATTTTGAGGGTTTTTGCTTTAAATTCATGCCCTAAAACATAGCTACTTATTATGAGTTACTATACATCATACACTTTTGGTTCACCTGCTATCATGAGGCCAGCTCTGAAAAATGTTTTCCACCCAACAGAAATTCATTAGGGAATACTGAAATTTTTGTTTTATGGTTAGTTCTGTTCCCAAGATCAGCCTGAAATAAATTTTAATCCATTGGGGGGGGGGGGATAGAAAAGGGCTGGGGAGGCCTATTATCGAACAATTGAATCTCTGTTTTCAATAGTAACTATGTAATAAATTTTCAGTCAGGCCTTGCATATCTGTACCATCTACACATAATAATTTTTCATCATTTTAATAGAGGATAATATTTACATTAAGTCTAAGTTTTCTTTAAAATGTATTAAACAGGTAACAAAGGACATTTAAATAAGGCCTAATTATACCAGTTTAATAAATGTTTTTTTAGAACACAAAAATTAGCATAAGAAATCTAATGCTGTAAAATCTTTGTGCTGCTTAACTTAAAAATGATAATCGTTTATTGTTTCAAATAATTTAAAAAATTGAAACTAAAAATGTCTTATCTCTTACTTTAATCTCAGAATAAAGCAAAAAAAATACACTAAATGAAGTATAAGTGTTACCCTTTTGTTTTCAAATCAATTTAAATATGGAAAAGTATTTAAACACGGAAAATAAAATTTTGGTTGGGTTGACAATCAACATTTTAATTTCTAAAAATATGAGATGTAAGGGATTAACTGATTTCATTTACCCATGCCACAGCAGTCTAACTATTATGAGTTCAACTGGAAATGAAAAGTAGGTTTACATATTTTTAAAGACCAGGTATATTCTCATCAAAAATAAGTAAAATAACAAAAGCATCGAACAACTTTTTCTTCCAATTCTTCCTAGTATTTTAAATACTTTTCATTCCACTCCAAGATCTCTGGATCTTTTTAAACATAAAAAAACGATTTTAAAGATGGAGTAAAGTCCACAAACTCGATGTTTAATTTACTCAAGAAAAGATATTTTCAATGCATTAAAATATTTAAGCAACATTAGGATAATATATAAAGGCCTCCACTAAAATATATTTTTCTTAGGGAGGACAAAAATGAACAGTGGAAAAACTAAATTTATAAAACCTGTTTCTCATCTAAGTTTTTAGAAAACACCATTTATGAAGTTTACATTTTCTGGTTGTAAAATACTTTTTTCAACAAAACTCTTAATTTCAACAATTAAGTTAAAAATCTCAAAATCTACAAAAATAATTTTTTTAAAGAACCCTATCTTACTATATAAATCATGTCTCACCTTACAGTTTTCTTGTCATTCATTTTTTGGACAGCACTTTTCCTTCCTTTTTTCTCAAAGAGAAGTTCCTATAAGTCATTGGTACCTGTCATCCACATCAAGTTCAATCTGAACCTTCAAGTCCTATTCTCACCTATGGAGCAAATGTGAATCCAAAAAAATCAGATGAACAGCAACTGATTCCGAAAGTCAAGTTAAATACCAAAATATATTCTAATATACACCACTATGCTATGTATTCCAACAGAGATGGATTAGTGTAAAAAAAAAACAAATAAAACAAAACAAAAAACCACGAAAACATTCAACGCTTATTTGAAGTGCTTAAAAGAAAGTTTTAACACCAGTACCAGTATTCAGTTTCTTTCCTGAAGTAGAAATTCTATAAATATTACAATATTAAGGACTAAATTTTAATGAATACAAATCAGAGGAAATGAAGGAACATTAACTCCCATTCAAACCTTCCTTTAAAAAAAATGTTTCCAAGATATATTTTTAACTTCCCCCATGATTCTCCTTAAAAAAGACGAACACAAAATCTCTCTGCTAATGACTTTATTCATGAATCTATAATGGAACTCAAAATAGCAAAGAACATGAAAAAATTTCAGATTAATATTTATCAACCAAATACATCAGAAAATACATCTATTTTTTAATAACTAACAAAAATGTCTAAAACGCACATGTGAGAATATAAACATTCCCCACTTTGTGGAACTTCGAAGTAATGAAGATCTGCTTAATACAGTTTGCCAGAAAAGCTCATTTACACGTCAAATACATATAATTCAAAAGAAATCAGACACAACTGATAAAATGACCATCTCATGGTCAATCTTTTGGTAAAGTGCTACTTTCAAAGAAAAAGACTGAAAAGTTTTGAATGCTGAGCCATCATTCTGGAAGTGTTAAAATTTTTCTTTAGGATTCATTACATTCATATGTCCCCGAAAGGAGTCCATACACACTATTTTACAATCTAAAAAAAATCTGTTCACTCACAGATTATGTCCCGGAAGTTAAAGATTTCTACACCATTCCTAAATGAAACTTTTCATGATACAGGTGTGTACTAGACACAGTGATTTTTTTCATTGTTTTAAACATGATCTTTGGTTTGAAGCTGTCCTGATATCCTTCCCAGCTGGATGGCTGTGGTCATTAAATATTCAGGAAACAGCACATAGCTTTATTTAAACCACACAAGTAAACTGGGTCAGTGGCCTAAAGGCAAGGAATGGCACATACTGAACATCTGGCAAGAGGAGGTCCCCCGAATCCATAAGTGACACGGTCAGTATTAAAGAACCAGTGCTGCTGAGGAGTGGTTCACTCCTTTCATCAGAGACCTTTCTCGATTTATTAACAGCATTAGCCAATGAGGAAATCAGTTGGGAAAAAATCTAATCTGAAGGCACATGGGTGCAAATCTTAAAACAGATAAATAAGACCAAGTAAACTGCTTAAGTAAGTATGCATGTGTCCATCCCAACTGTATACACACATCTCATGTCTGAGGCTGAATATCATCACTGGAGAGACTGCACCACATGGCAAATTCCATGCCTACAGGCATGTATAGGAGATCAGAACTAGCTGGTGGTTTTCCCAAAATAATGAGACTTTCAATGATGCAAAAGTTGGCCCTTCCCCCAAATGAATGGTTTTTAAATAGCAAAGGACTGAAATTAACAATGGAAACCATAAGAAGCCATAAAGTTAAATCTCAGAAAGGACAAGTTCAACGTCATAGCTGAAGGCTGCCGATGATTTCTTCTCTCTCTCCTTGAATAATTAGGTGCAAATGCCTTTTAGCAATGGCAGCATTCAAATCCCACAAAAAATCAAGTAGTGCCCCCTTAAGGAGCACCTCCATTGGCACAAACTGTAAAACCTGCTGGGGTGCGTCAGATTTAAGCAAAGAGCCCAACAATTCATTCACATTCTGCAGATACTGGAAAACAGGATTTGGAAGGTCCTGATAACCAACACACAGCAGGACTGCACAGGTCTTCAGGGGCTCAGAAGAAGTGGGACAAGAAAATGTGACGAATCTGAAACAGCTGTGCAGTATAAAGATCAAACCGGCCATAAATCTTGTAAAACAAGAAAGTACAGGCAAAATCATAGCATCCCCTGTATGAAGCTGCTGCAATGATTGCAGAAGGCAGTCCAGAAACAGCTGCTGGTAAGTCGGGTCTCCATCATGAAGCAATGAACAGCTGAAAGTCATGAGTTCAGTTGATTCCAAGAGGTGAACTTCCAGTGGTATATGTGTTTTGATATCACGGAGGGTTGGAAAGCCCACAAGCAGGCACTTCATTTGGTTGCTGGGTTCTACCACCTGCTCATCCTGAAGGCACTTGGTTAGGTTAAACAACTCAGAAAATATCAGTTCTTCAGTAAAAATGTGACAAGAACAATAAAACTGCTGTTTGGGCCAGAACTTGGGATCCAAATTCAAGGCTCCTCCTGATGACTTTTCAATTGCTTCATTAAGAGTCTTTAAAATTTCACCATCGCAGAAAGGAGAACACTTTACCTTTGGCAGTTTCTTTCCCTCTAAAATATGCCACAAGTGACACTCAAGACTGGAAGCTGTTCCTTCTAAGAGAGAATTTTGCCCAGAATGATATACAGTATGTTCTTCTGCCCAACTATTAAAGTATCCTTTGGCCACCTTATCTTTCCATGAAAGGGTTTCCAGCATTTTCCTTTCGTTATAGGTTTTAAAATATCTGTTCCTCTGCCCAAACCATTTTGTATTTGTACTACAACCAATATTAGATTTTTTCACTAGCCAATTACTTCTGGAAAGAGGCTTCAACTGAAACTTTTGCATGAAATACTGAACAGCGCAGTCCCTTAAATTATTCAGCTTTGTTTGTTCCCCTTTTCCCATGCACTGAAACAGACGAATATTCTCAGAAATAGTCTCTAGCTGGTATTTATGAAAGAACATACAACATTCTTCATGCCTTTTAAGAAAGGATTCGGGAATCACATGATGGGGAAAGAGAGCCTTCTGGGTCATTTCTGTCCCGAAATTCAGGACCATCTTGGATAACAAAGGATGGATTGCCTCTCTTCCCTTATAGTGGAGACAAACCACATAGACTTCTGAGTTACCTGCCTTGCTAGTAGCAGGTTTAAAAACATGGACTTGGTCAAAGGAACAGTTTAGCAGGTACATCAGGTTTATGGAACAATGCTCAAACAAAGTAAACATCTTCAGAACAAAAGAGCCACCATTTCCAAGAGTTGTCAGAGCAGTGACAACTTCACAGTAATGCAAAGAAGAAACTAAAGCTTCTTGTTCACCTGGGTTTCCTTGGCAATCAAAACTCCCATCTGCGGTGATCAAGTGAATAGGAGCCATGTTGCTTACGAAGTTCTGAAGTCCAGTCAGGTATTTCAAGGTCATGATATCACCAGTGTTATCTGGACCAAAGTACCAACAATCCAAGGTGTTTGCAATAAGTCGGTCATCCATAATCATCATAAGATTGTCATTTGCTTCGTGGTATGGATTCAAAGTGTTAGCTACCCAACTCCAATCACAGGGGAATCGATGGGATTTTAAGTAGTGATTGAGACTCGCTATAAAAGCTCCGGGAGCTTCACAAAGGTGTAGAGAATTCAATTTTCCATTCTGAAAAGCCTCCTGTGGAATAAGTGGAAAACTGCACAAAATTTCATGAAACTTACACCATGCTTGAGTACAAAGTTCAGCATTCACAGACTTTTTCACATGAGAAATTATTTTTCCAGCTTTGTTAGTGAAAGCAGTGTGCTCGTGCCACTCATCCAATTTCTTATCACTCAGTAGGTTTTTTACTTCATTTAGGGAGTTCTTCAAATCAAGCAATGTATTAAATTCCATGTGATCACAAGTGAAAACCTCACTGGGATCTGGTAACTGCCACTCATGATTAAGTGGCTGGCCATAAGAAAAGTTCTTGGCAAAGAGTTCAAAAATGTCAGCAAGAACATCTGGGCTGAATGTCTCAGGACTTGAACCCAGTGGTGGCTTTCTGCACTTACTCATTTTCAAATTAAATTAAAATCTAGAAAAAGAAAACACATAATTAAATGAATCAAATTTATTAGTGAGTGAAATCTCATCCACAGCAAATCAGATCATACGCAGGACAAACTACCTAAAATGGGAAGACTAATGTCAGCACATTCTGTTATACAATGAAGCAATTTGGAATAAAGAAAGAGTAAAGGCTTTTACATCCAACAGACCTGAACTCAAATCCACAGTTAAAAAGTGGGCCTGGGCAAATTACATCTTTGAGCCTGTTTCTTATTTTTAAAAAGTTAGGGTATCATTTTTTTTTTTTTTAGATGAGGATAAATATGTTAGCATATAAAAAGCATATACCAACGAATATTCATCTGTGATGGCGGCTCATATTAACAGAATAATCTGTCTAGCTCCTACCCAAAATTTTCCTCTATCCATGGCTGAGACACCACCCACATGGCCCCAAACACACTGTCAGACTAAGATTCATCCCTCGAACTTTGACCAAGCTTTAACAAGTGACTTTCAGCTTTTTTTAGTTCCTTCAAATCTCACCTCCTTCCAGGAAAAGATTCTACACCTGAACCCATTACTGGTATTGATACCAGGCCTCTATGCCAACATACTTATTTACAACTGCCAGATACATTCTCCATCCAGATCTCACACTTTTGCTAAGACATGCACTTTGGTACCCATGTGATGTAGTACCAAATCACCTTTACAGGCCACCAACTAACACTCATCACCATACTGCTTGTTAACTGTGGTTTACCTGACTGGTTAGCCTCTATTCAGCTCAATGCTGAAACTGAACTGTAGCTCAACCTGGCATGTCTCTAAACTAGATTCCTCTATTATCTGCTCAGACAACTCCATGCCTCCACTATAAAATACTGTATCCTCTTGCCACCAAAATGTAACACACTTTGATAGAGGATCTTTAAATTGAAGAAATATCCTCATTGAATTTACAAATTATAAACAAGTCAATGTACATTCTGTGTTCTAACACCGCCTAAGAAACCAAAAACACTGGAGAAGGAAAGAGATATAAGGGAAAGAAGCATGGCTTAATGGCATAGTGTTGGCCTAAGTTACACATCCCAGAAGACAGAGCTGTAAGTATTACATAGTACTTGTTGGCTCAGTGTTAATTAATAGGCACTTTAAGTTCCTAAACTCTGCACTTACTTAGTATACTCAATGCATTCTACACCAGTTTCTCAAAAGGAATCTAAAGTAAAACACAAAAAACTGAAAACACAACCATCATCCCGCAAAAAGCCAATGTTTCATGATTAAAATGGGAAACAAAAGTGAGTCTGAGCCATGATAAACACAATACCCGAAAGACTATATTCTACTAGCATTTATTTTGTACTGTTCTTGTAGCACACTTTTTTCATCCTCTTGTGTTTTGTTTAAATTATTTACAACCCTGTATACTCAACTAACTTGTAAGCTTCTTGAAATAACAAGTATCTTCTCAGCCATTTCTGTTCGTGACGGTATATTTACAATACGTGTAAAGTATAGTTAATGGTCACACTTGCCCAGCAATAACTTTTTCTTTTTTTTTCTTTTTTTTTTTTTTAGTTAGAAGCTATATTCAGACAGACTTCTGAAAGAAAGCAAAAATGAGGCATTGTCACATTCAACAAAATACTAAACAAAAGCAAGCGAAGGTTTATTACAAGTTATTTTGTCTTAATTTCCACTGTGCTTACTGGAAACTACAACCATGTTTAGATGGCAACTATAGTCTATCTTGGAAAAAAATCTGATTTTAGTCTAATTTCATATACTAATTCATGGCTGTAGATAAGCTCTGAAATCTTACATAAGCTAACAGATATTTACCTTCACATGAGAAAAACTAAAGTGATTCAAACACACCTCTGTTCTTCTGGACTACACCTGTGGTACACAATTCAAGACTATATCTGATATATTTATATACAAATTATAGATATTGACTATATATATGTATATTTTGAATAATGCTCAGGTCTATAATCCCACCTTCGTTTCCTCCTATCAAATTCCCAGAAGCCACCAATCTCCAGCTACCAGCCTCCTGTTTGTAGACAGTGTCAATTCTCTGCTGGATTATTGCCATAGCCTTCTAACTGGTCCCTTCTACCTTTGCCTGCTTTGGCTCCCCATTTCACTCAAAGTAAATGCCACAGTCCTTACAGTAGCCTACAAGGACCTTGAAGATTTCTGCCCTCCAGCCCCAACCTAATTGTCACTAACCTAATTGTCTATTATTCTCCTTATTCATTCTGCTCCAGCCACACAAGTTTTATTCCTGTTCACTTACCACCAGACACAGCGCAACTTGCAAGTCTCGATCAATTCCTCTTCCTGGAACCCTCTTCCTGCAGACTGCCTGCATAGCTAACTCCCTCATCTCTTTCGAATATTTACTCAGGTGTAATTCTTCTATGAAATCTACCCTGACACCCTAGTTGCATCTTGCACTACCACCAACGGTAAAGGTATGGGTCTAGCTGTACTTTTCTTTTTCCATGACTTTCTTTTCCTTCTACTATATTTTGCTTATTATGTTTATTTTTTGTCTTCCCCAAACTGGAATCTAAGCTCCACAAGGCAAGATCTTTGCTTTGTTGACTCATTTATATCACCCCAAGGTTACAACAGTGCTTGGTACACAGTAAACACACAGTATTTATTGAACAAATGAATGTATATGATACTTAGCACAAAGGGCACTCCTCTGATTAGGTTCTGAATAGGAGTCATAATAATTCACTTCAACTTCACTCCAGCACTTCAATGCACAACCAAAAATAAAAAACAACAACAAAACGCGTGGTTCACAGAATAGAAGGGAAAAAGTTTCCGTATGTTCCCCTGCCCCTTTCATTAAGCACTCCATAGAGCTTTGTGGCATCATAATTCTGCCAGGAGGGTCAGCATTACCATTCTTGTTTTGCAGATTAGAGTGGAAAAGTCCTGTAGCTCCCTGCTCGAAGCCACAAAGGAAATACCTGCAAAATTCGTGGGCCTGACACAAAACCCACAAGATCTCATCAACAGTGCTCTCTCCAATTAACGCTTACAAAGGAGTTTTAGAAGTGTTTCTGGGAACTCCTCCTCCCAGCAACGGTGAAAACAATTAGCTAGAGTGTATCCAGCGCTTTAATTTGGGCCAGGGGCACCCACGATCACTTTTCACCTGATGGAAGTGAGTCCTAAGCTCCTTTCGAGCGGCCCGATCCCTCCTAACCTGGAGGAACCTCCGTCCCAGCCCCAGCTTCACCCTCTGGAAAGTCGCAGGAGGACCCGGCCTCAGAACCCGGGTCTGATTACCTTCGCTCACGCCCACCTCGGCCCCCCCGAGTCTAGAGAGGCAGCGCTTCACGCTCTCTCCTCACTCGAGGGAACCATCCTCCACTTCCGCTCCCGGGCCGCTTCCCGGAACGGTCGCTCCTAAAGTGTGCGGCGCCCCCAGCCTCCCTGCCTCTGCAGAGGTAGGTGGCGCTCCGAGAGGCCGAGAATGAGGCCCTGGCCCGCCCCCGCCACACCAGAAGCGGGAACCCACCTCCAGGTTGCGCCGCCGCCGAACGTCGGCAGACAGTGGCCCGAGGGCCCTGAAAGACACATTGCGCACGCGCCTCGAGGCCGGGCTGGCGTCACGCGTCAACGTTACGCACGCCGGCGACTCTCGCCGCCCGAAGCCCTCGCTACCTAGGTTTCGTTTCTCGGCCAGGTACTGAAGCTGGGAAGCGCCAAGATCCGCGCCCACGGCTTCCATGGCAACGGAGCGTGCTCGCGGAGGCGGGGCGTCTTTTGTCCCCGCCCCCTCCGTGAGTAGGGGAGGGGCAACCCTTCCAGAGCACGCTGGCTCCGCCCACCTGGCCTTGGGGCAGTGAAGGCTTTTTAAGGCTGTTAGGCAGAAGGTGGTTTGTCATGCAAGTTAAAACCGGTGTTGGACAGTATGAGCTTAAAAGCCAAACAAGGGAAACTGCAAGAGAACACTCTGTTATTATAACATATATATGCTTATAAACTAGTAAGGAAAAGACAATCTCAAAGGAAAATTGGGCGAAAAGTTGAACAGGCCATTCAAAACAAGTAAAAAAGCCAATAAGGATATACAAAAAATTTTAAGCTATTTAAAAAAAAAAAAGTTGGAAATGAAAACAATAAATTTCCTTTTCACCTAATTTAGCAAAGATTAAAAAGATCGATAATGGCCACTCTTGGCGAGAATATGATGAAACACGTTTCTAGACTGTGGGTGGGCATAAAAACTGGCATAATCCTTACAGAAGGCAAACTTTAAAATGGCCTTGCACCTGAGCTGGGGGATTCCCGTGCTTCGCGCTTTATCCTTCGGAAACAAACAGGCACTCTCTTTGAACAAAATGTTCATTTCAGCACCTTAACAACAGCAGTAACAAAAACTGGAAACTCTAAATGTCTGCTTTTAGGGAAATAATTGAATTCTTCATGATACGTCCATATAATGGGATACTATTCAGCTAATAATGGGTTATGTGTGTCAACAGTGTTGCATAAAAATAGGAAAACAGAACTGTGTGTAGAGTTTGAACCATTTATATAAATTATATATATATATGTATATAAAATACATTATTTTACAAGTCCTCCAGAATGTGCATCAATTGAGGGAAAACAATTGTCTTTTCAAAAAAATGGTGCTAGGTCATTTGGATATTCATATGGAAAAGAAATTTATTTGGACTTTTACCTCCATCATAAAAATATATTTCATTTGGGTTGCCAATCTATATTTTAAAAGTCAAGCAACACTTTCAGCAGAAAACATCTTCGTGACCTTGAATTAGGCAAAAAGTTTCCAACAAAGCAGAAAAAGCACTAAACATAAAGGGAAAATATATAAATTGAACCATATTAAATTAAGAATGTTTATTCACCAGAAGACATCATTGAGAGTGAAAAGACAACATAAGAGTGAGAGAAGATATTTACAATACATACATATGACAAAGGCCTTGTATCCAAAATATATAACTCCTACAAAAAAAATTTTTTCCTAGTGGAAAAAATGGGCCAAAAAAAAAAAGTCCCAGAACAAACACTTCTAAAAGATGATATTCAAAAGTCCAATAAACACATGAAAAGATGCCCAACTTCATTAGTCTTTGGGGAAATGTAAACTAACCCTGTAATGAGTTACAATTATACATTATACTGGCAAAAACAAAAAAGGAAAAATACAAGTTTTGGAGAGCATGAGGAGCAACCCATGGAAAGCTGTTTGGACAGAAAAGATCTCCCAAGAACTTCCAAATTGACAGGTTAGTTGCCCCCCCCATTTTTTTTTAAATTTTCTAATTATATGCAGTCATATGCTGAAATCCTACAGGCACTATTCAACTACTTTTGCCAAACAGCTATTAAATGTTCCAGAAAGTTCCCTTAATCTCCTTCCCAGTCAATCTCCCACTCCCAAGAAGCAACCGCTGCTCTGTTTCATACGGTCATAGTTTAGTTTTGCCCGTTTTAGAATTTTATATGAATTCAGTCATTACAGTTTGTTTCTTTGCAGCCCATTTCCACCCAGTAAGCTTTTTTTTTTTTTTTTTTTTTTTTTTTTTTTTTTTTTTGGTAGGGAAGAAAAATAGTCTCTCCCTTCTACCCTTCTAAATTCTCAGCTGGGGCTCTGTAACAGAAGATAGATTAAAAAGAGGAAAGCAAGTAAATTTACTAACATGTTTTATGGGCCATGGGAGCCTCCCCCAAGGAAATGAAGATCTGGAGAAACTGTTAAATCTGAGTATTTAGGCGGCACCTGGGTGGCTCAGAGGGTTGGGTCTCTGCCTTCAGCTCAGGTCATGGTTCTGGGATTCTGGGTTCGAGCCCCACATCAGGCTCCTTGCTCAGCAGGGAACCTGCTTCCCCCTCTTTCTGCCTGCCTCTCTACCTACTTGTGATCTCTCTCTCTCTCTGTCAAATAAATAAATAAAATCCTTAAAAAAAAAATCTGAGTATTTTTGTACTAGGTTTAATGAGGAGTAGAAAGTTGTGGGAAAGTGTGACAAATGGGTATGAGCTAAGAGTAGTACAGTCGGGGAAATTTAGCAAGGCCTGTTCATCCAGAGTCCTCTTGAAGTTCTTCCCTCTTCAGATAAGGATGTTCCTTTCCTCCAGTTATAGGGAATGCCTGTCTCACATCAGGATCTTATGACTTTCTTCAGGGCAAAGTCAGAGGGTCCTTCCTGAACCTACCTTTTCTCAAATTCCTTTAACTTAAAATATTTCATATGCCAGTCACCATATTTTGGGGCAGCACGTCCTGACCCCTGTCAATATTCACCCTGTCAAGATTCAATATTCATGTTGTTTTACATATTTGACGTTCATTCCTTTTTTACTGCTAATTAGTATGTCATTGTATGGATAGACCATAATTTAGTTATCTATTCTTTTGTTGATGGACATCTGAGTTCTGTTTCCAGTTTGAGGCTATCATGAATAAACCTGCTATGAACATTCTAGCACAAGACATTTCTGTAAGCATATGTTTTCTTTACTTTTGGGTAAGTAGAGCTATGTGTAACTTTGAAGAAACCTCCAAACAGTTTTCTCAAAGTGTTTGAACTATTTTACATTCCTACTCACCATACCTAATAATTCTGGCCCTTGTAGACACCACCCAGCCACAGTCGACCCTACCTTGTTCTTGGACGTTGCCAGGAACAGTGAGCCTTTGGGGTGCATCTCCTTTGAGCTGTTTGCAGACAAAGCTCCAAAGACGGCAGAACACTTGCATTCTCTGAGAACTGAGGAGAAAGGATTTGGTTATAAAATTACCTGCTTTGACAGTATTATTCCAGGATTTACAGGCCGGGGTGGGGGGGGGGGGTGACTTCATACGCCATAATGGCCCTGGCAGCAAATCCATCTAGGGGGAAAAATTTGATGAGAATTTCATCCTGGAGCATATGGGCCCTGGCATCTTGTCCTTGGCAAATGCCGGACCCCACACAAATGGTTCCCAGTTTTCCATCTGCACTGCCAAAACTGAATGATTGGATGGCACGTTTGATGTGGTCTCTGGCAAGGTGAGAGAGGGCAGGAATATTGTAGCAGCCAGAGAACACCTTGGATCCAGGAAGGGCAAGACCACCAAGAAGATCACCATTGCTGATGTGGACAAGTCTAATAAATTTGACTTGTATCATATCTCAAGCACCAGATTCTTCCTCCCGTAGCTTAGGAGAGGACCCCCTCACCCCCATCTGCTGAAAATATCCTATGATCTTTGTGTTCCCTGGAGCAGTTCCATGGTTCCATATTTTCCTTATCCCCCTCCAAGTCAACTTAGATTACAGAGTTAAGTTTATGATTATGAAATAAAAACTAAACAACAACAAAGAATTCTAGTTCCTTCATATCCTCACCAACTTTTGGTGTCATGAATCTTTCGTTTTAGCTATGGGTGGGAGTTGGTTGCTTTTTACCTCTGATTCTTGATCAATATTAACTTAAAATGAAAAGCTGTGGATATTGTTCTTTTAGGGGATTAGATGCTAGATGATCTCTTAAATATGATCTATATGATCTCTTAAATACAATTACTATGTTCCCTAAGCTTCATAAATATTATCAGGAGTATTTCAAACAACAAAGCATATACTAAGCCAGTCTTTACTAAAATAATCACAACATTAACTAACAGTTTTTGAGTACATAATATGTGCTTAGCACTGAAAACAGCCTTTTTAAATTCATTTAATCCTCTCAACAACTCCATGAAGTAGATACACGTATTGTCCCCCTTTTATAAACAAGGATCGAAGTGATTAAGCAATTTGCCAAAGGTCATGGAGTCAGTAAGAAGCATAGTCAGGGTTTAGACCTAGCTATGCCTCATTCTAAGACCAATCTGTTCTGCAGAGAATTCCTAGAAATTGCCTCTAGTAATTTAAAAACAACTTTATAATCCACATTCATGGTGATAAATGCTTATATGAGGCCAGAAGTTTTATTTAAAATGATATTTCAGGGGCGCCTGGGTGGCTCAGTGGTTTTGGCTGCTGCCTTTGGCTCGGGTCATGATCTCAGGGTCCTGGGATCGAGCCCCGCATCGGGCTCCCTGCTCCGCAGGAAGCCTGCTTCCCTCTCTCTCTCTCTCTGCCTGACTCTCTGCCTACTTGTGATCTCCATCTTTCAAATAAATAAATAAAATCTTTTAAAAAAATAAAAAAATAAAATGATATTTCAGGGACGCCTGGGTGGCTCAGTTGGTTGAGCAGCTGCCTTCGGCTCAGGTCATGATCCCAGTATCCTGGGATCGAGTCCCACATCGGGCTCCTTGCTCGGCGGGGAGCCTGCTTCTCCCTCTGCCTCTGCCTGCCATTCTGTCTGCCTGTGCTTGCTCTCTCCCCCTCTCTCTCTGATAAAATAAATAAAATCTTTAAAAATAAATAAATAAATAAATAATAAAATAAAATGATATTTCATTTCTTTTATCATAAGAGCAGGAGGGTTTACAAAATTGGGGGAAAAGATGAAATGTTAGGAATAAATAAAACTGGTATCTGAACCAGGTGGCGGGTATTAGAGAGGGCACAGATTGCATGGAGCACTGGGTGTGGTGCAAAAACAATGAATACTGTTACGCTGAAAAGAAAAAAAAAAACTGGTATCTGAAACTTTAAAAAGTTCAAGGAAAATAACCAAGCCCTGCACTGACGTATTTGGAAATTTGGATAAAAATGCATTAATGTGAATGCATTTGGTACCAACTTTTAAATATGTACTTTAACATCCCTAAGTGTCTGGGTGGAAGCTAGCTACTGTTAGTTACTCTTTTCCAACTCCTGAATATTCTTTATACTCAACTGGCATGACAATGAGAAAATAATTAGCATACAAGAATTAAAGCAACCAGCTCTCCAGTCCCTGCTCTGATTATACTTCTGTGTCAAAGAAAACAGAGACAAAACTGCACTGTGGCCCTTTATCACAAGTCAACTTGCTGAGTCTCTACTACATCTCCAGACCAGTTCTGTGGGGCAACAATGTATAAATCATGGTTCCAAAATCCCAGAGGGAGTTATCTGGGATGTCTGAAATGTTCTATAGCTAGACAGGGGGTTTAAGTTACAAAGTATATGTATCTGTCGAAATTCATCAAATGGCATAATTAAGATTTGAGCATTTCACTAAACACAAATGTTACCTTGGAAATAAAGAGAGAGCCATAAACAAATATTCAAATATTGAACTCTAGTTACCCATATGCTGAAGAATTTAGAGAGAAGTGTACTGACCTCTGCACCTTACTTCGAAACGCACCACACATAAGATGGACAGATAAACGGACGGAAGAGTGGATAAGTGGTGAAGTAAGTGTCATGTGATGTCCACAATTTTTAGAATCTAGATGGTGGATTCTATGACTGTGCACTCATTTGTTCAACATTCCTCTGTTGAATTTTTTTCATGATAAAATAGTGGGGGAAATATACAGATTCACATCATAAAAAGCAGGAATAGCATCGCTTCCTATTAAAAAAAATACATACATACAATGAGTATCTGGCATTTCCTATTAACACAGGAATCAGAACCACTAAATGAGTGTGAAGGGAACAGCACTGGATTTGGTGCCAACCAGACCTGTGTTCTTATGGCTCAGTCATTTGAACCATTTATTTGATTTGGTGAACCCCATTCAGGCTTGGTTTTGACCATTACACGATCTTAAATTGTTCCCATTCTTGGTCACACAGTGGGCCACTTCCTCTCTTCTCGACACATGGAATGGGCCATTATTTAAAGGCAGCAAGCCAAGGAAGGGAACATGGATATGGAAATTCCAGAAGCCAGCAAAGTTTTTAAACTTGCTAATAATTGTTCCAGTTTCCCTCATGATGATCTTCACTAGATCTTTAAATAGCATTTTGACCAAAATTCTTACACAGCGTTAAAATACACTGTTAAAAAGAGAAAATACAGCAAAAATTATAACCAATTTGTCTATTCAACTATTAGGTAGAGCATCTGAATGGTAGTATTTGTGGGAAAGTGCTTGAAAACAGCAGCCAAAATCTCTTCTTTCTTACTGTTTAGGAACTAAACAAAAAATATTTAAACAAAAGCAATTACTTTTTAGGCATAAATACAAAAAATTATAAACAGCGGGTTATGAAAGCAGTTTTCATCTTGTCTGGGCGCTATAACACATAAATTAAACCTCATTCTGCACTTTAATAAATATTCAGAACTACGATACAGTAGGAAATGTCTTTCTTAAAACTTATTTTTTTGCAATTCATTAATTTCCTTACCTAGTTAAAGTTAATAGATCGAGGGCATCTGGGTGGCTCAGCCGCTAAGTGTCTGCCTTCAGCTCAGGTCAGGATCCCAGGGTCCTGGCATCGAGCCCCGCATTGGGATCCCTGCTCTGCAGGAAGTCTGCTTCTCTCTCTCCCACTCCCGCTGCTTGTGTTCCCTCTCTCGCTGTTTGCTGTGTCTCTCTGTCAAATAAATAAATAAAATCTTAAAAAAAAAAAAAGTTGATAGATTGAGTCACTAAATGGGGGAAAGCCAAATGTGTTTTTATGTTGTGAATATCGGTTTCAGGTTATGAATATCATGATATTTTAAATGAACTTTAGAATAAGATTCATAATATAATCACTAATACTATATTGACCTAAAATACTTATTTACTTAAAATCACATCTTTTTTCTCTTCCATGTAAAAAGCGCCAAAATGACTTTTTCAAAAATTCTTAAGGGTTTAAGAAGCAACATATATTATTGTGAGATGGGCACAGTTTGGGAAAAAAAAAAGAAGTTGGGAAATAGTGGCATATGGAATAGAACAGAAGACATGGCCCACCCTTGAAGCATTAAATCGTTTAACTGCAGACACAAGATTTTTAAAAATAAATAACATTACACAACTAAGTGCTCCCTGGTATGGTACAGAGTATTTCAGGAGTCTAAGGAAGGCAAACTAGTAGGAAGAAGATGGGGAAAAGAGACTTCACTTTTTGTCTTAAAAGGCTGCTGTTATTTGGGGAGAGGGAGTACCAGCCTCGCTCAGGAAAAATACGTGGGTGAATCAATGGACAAGAAAGGTAATTGCAGAAAAGGGATGGAAAGGTTAAGAAGACTGAAACGCTATAGAGATAGTATCTCAGTTCAGGCTGTGATCAGAAAATACCATAGACTGGGGGACTTAAAGAATAGGAATGTATTTCTTAGGATGCCTGGGTGCCTCAATCAGTTAAAGCATCTGCCTGCAGCTCTGGTCATGATCAAGGAGTCCTAGGATCAAGTCCTGCATCAGGCTCCCTGCTTTACAGGGATTCTGTCTTCTTCTGCCTGCCCTCTTTGTGTGTGTACTTTTTCTCTCTGACAAATAAATAAATAAATAAAATCTTTACAGAAAAAGAAAAGAAACATATTTCTCACAGCCCTGGAGGCTGGGAAGTCCGAGATTAACGCGCTGGCAGATTGGGTTCCTGGTCAGGAGTCTGTTCCTGGCTTGCAGATGGCCACTCTCTCACTGTGTCCTCTCATGGCAGAGAGAGAGCAAGCTCTCTGGTCTCTTCTTATAAGGACACTCATCCTATCATGGGGACCTCCCCCTCATGAGCTCATTTAAACCTAATGACCTCCCAATCTGGCTGCATCTCCAAATACCATCACACCGGGGGCCAGGACTTCAACATCTGGATTTTGTGGGCAATACGCGGTCCACAGCAGGGACCAGAGTCCAGAGGGCTGTGGAAGCCAGACAGAGGTGCCGGAATCTGCTGCAAGAGGAAATGGTCAAGTGGGAAGTAAATGACTGTGTTTGGTTCATAGACCGTTAGGGAGGATCATGGAATAGTCAGGCAGAAACCTCCCCCCCAAGGGAGCTGGGAATCAGTGGGGGGCTGAAGATCAGGTGAGAATACGAAAGTGACCTTCAACTCTTTGGATTTTTTTTAAGTACCTGCTTTATTATTATTTATTATTAACAATGATTATGGTACTTAACTTAGAAGTGGAATCAATACCAAAAGTTGTTAAAGCACTAGCCTTGGGGGACTCCTTCCTGTTAATAGGTTGCCTAGGGCTGTCCCGCCTTGGGATCAATATGGCTTCTCTCTCTCTCTCTCTTTTTTTTTTTTTTTTTTTAGTTACTATGATGTTTATTGATAAAGTGTTTTTTTAAATTATTATTAATTTATTTATTTTCAGCATAACGGTATTCATTATTTTTTCACCACACCCAGTGCTCCATGGAATCCGTGCCCTCTATAATACCACCACCTGGTACCCCAAAATCCCACCCCCCACCCCTTCAAAACCCTCAGATTGTTTTTCAGAGTCCATAGTCTCTCATGATTCACCTCCCCTTCCACTATGGAGTATTATGCCTCCATCAGAAAGGATGAATACCCTACTTTTGTAGCAACATGGACGGGACTGGAAGAGATTATGCTGAGTGAAATAAGTCAAGCAGAGAGAGTCAATTATCATATGGTTTCACTTATATGTGGAGCATAACAAATAGCATGGAGGACAAGGGGTGTTAGAGAGGAGAAGGGAGTTATGGCTTCTCTTTTTGAATGGCTAAGGATGGCGCTGACTTGTGAGTGCCTGGGTTAAACCCTCCATCTGTTAGCTACATGACCTTGGGCAAAGCAGACCTCCAAGGGTCACACTGAGGATTACCTGACAAATAAAAAATGCTGAGCCCGGCTTCTTGCTCTCAGCCAGCATCTGAGAGATGTGGGCTGCTCCTGAAAAGTGTCTGTTCTTTTCTGGAAGATGGGGTGCTAAATTCAGACCCTCCTTACAAGGTTCTCCCATTGCTGTTTTTTCTTATATTCAAAACCCTTAACAGAGCGAGAGAGGAAAAGAGGCAGGGAGACGCAGGAGAAGAAAGGGAAGCAAGAGAAGACAATTGAGACCAAATTATGTCATATCGGTCACTGAGAAGCTTTCAAATGTTTCTGCTTCTGTTTTCAACAATTTGGGCAGGTTTCAAAGAGCAGAAAGAAGACTCTCTATAAAATGAATGAACAGGGTCACCTGGGGGGGCTCGGTGGGTTAAAGCCTCTGCTTTCGGCTCAGGTCATGATCTCAGGGTCCTGGGATCGAGCCCCACATCGGGCTCTCTGCTCAGCAGGGAGCCTGCTTCTCCCCTCTCTCTCTGCCTGCCTGCCTCTCTGCCTACTTGTGATTTCTGCCTGTCAAATGAATAAATAAAATCTTTAAAAAAAAAATGAATGAACACATGAATCAACGTAGATGCATTTTGAAAACATAATGTGGAGTGATAAAGGCAAGTCACAGAACAGTCTTGCGTTGCCTGCCATTTACATAATGTTTGAAAACACATGAGACAATTCTGTTTGCTGTTTATCCATGCAAACATAGTAAAAAAAAAAAAAAAAAAAAAATGATAAAGACACACTCACTTCCAGAGAGTGGTAACCTCTGGGAAGGCAGAGGAGATAGCAGTGAGATACAGAGGGGCATCAACTGTATCTGGAGTCTCTTTGTTCTTTTTACTAAGCTCTGAAGCTCTAGCAAAATATTGGCACTTTTAAAATGCAGGTAGCGGATGCATGGGTGTTACATTATTCTCTTGTCTGAATCTTTGAAATATTTCTTAAAAATTTTAAACCAAGAAAAGAAGACCGTCGGCCTCATTTCTAAATCCATTCAAACTCCCATGCACTTTAGAAATCCATCTGTCCAGCCAAATCACATTGTATGCACGACTTTCAGGAATGAGAGTGTGCTTCTCAGCTTCCATTAGAGAAAATTATGATGAACCCATGAAAAATGGGTTTTGTTTTGTGTTCGGCCTACATCGCCAAAATATTTGAAATATATTTCAAATTCTGATATCTGGGTTGAGCCACACATATTATCATATTCCTAGATTTTAATTTCTTTCACACCGCATTACATGTTGGGGGTGTTTTGTGATTAACAAATTGCTTGTGTGTACCTTAAGATGCCCCTACTGAGCTCCTGTCAGGGATAAACTCCGACTGATGAACGGCAGCTGGCCAGAGCACTCTGCTGAGACAGTTGAGAAACCACATCTGGGCTCCACAGGAAAGGCCACGGTCAGGAGGGAGCTGCGTCAAGAGCAGGTGAAGGAATGGTTCCCTGTGTATCCCAAGAATATTCTTGACAATTTTCCTGACTCTCCTTCATTTCCAGCTCCCATCACTTACCCCTTCTAAGTTGGTGCTTCTAGAATCCCCCTCCCTGACTTTCCTTTATCTTTTTTTAAAGATTTATGTACTTATTTGAGAGAGAGAGAGTGAAACAGCAGCAGTGATGGGGCAGAAGGAGAGGGAGAGAAATCAAACCCGTGCGGGGTTTGATTCCAAGACCCTGACATCATAACCTAAGCCAAAACCAAGAGCCAGCGCTCAACCCACTGACCTACCCAGGCACCGCATATATTTACTCACACTATATAATCCCTGGCTGGTTTCATTCTCATCCTTAGCAACCCTAGAGGCGGATGAGCCAGCCCCTCCCCTTCTCTTTTTCTCTGAAGCCTTCCCCGTCCCATCTGGGCCAGGTGAGACACCTCCCCGTCATCCCCATGGCACTCACATAGCATTTATGTCTAGGTCTCCCAACGATTTGTTTACCCATCTCTCTCTGCTGTGGGCTTTGAAAGGACAAGGCTGGATCTTATTGATCTCTGCACTGCCAGCTTCTGGCACATAATAAGCAATCAATAAGTGTTTGTTAAATGAAAGAATGATTTAATGAATGGTGTCCTTATTCTGCAGAAAAGGAAAGAGACACAGAGTTGGGATTTTTCTCAAGGTTATATTTCCTCGGAAAACCTTCCCATCTTTCCTCTAGAACAGAGACCGACGAATATTTTCTGTAAAAGGACCAGAGGGTCAATATTTTCAGTGTGTGGTCCAGAAGGTCTCTGTCACAACCACTCCACTCTGGAATGGTAGCTGAAAAGCAGAGACATGGCTTTATTGCAATAAAATTCTATTTCAGATAAAGGCAGTGGAACTGGATGTGGCCCAAGGGCCAAAACTTGTGACCCTGCTGTAGAAGATGGTCAACTGCACTCTCACATGTCTAGTTCCTTCGTTGAACATCCTCTCCACCTCAACCCAAATTCTATTGTCCCGATTCCAATGTTTCCAGAGTGCCTTTTGGAGTTAGATCAACATCCCCTCGTATCTCCAAGCCGAGGAATTGAGGTAGGCTCCCTAGAGAACTAGCTGCAAAGCTGAGACCAGAAGAGACAAAAGGACTTTGTTGACAATGACCTTTAAGAGACCTAGAGGAGGGACACCTGGGTGGCTCAGTCGGTTAACTGTCTCACTCCTGATTTTGGCTCAGGTTATGATCCCAGGGTCATGATCTCAGGATCATGAGAGTGAGCCCTGTGTCGGGCTCTGCGCTGAACCTGGAGCCTGCTTAAGATTTTCTCTCTGGCTCAAGCCTTTGGTTTGGGCCATGATCCCAGGGTCCTGGGATTGAGCCCCACATCAGGCTCCCTGCTTGGTGGGGGGCCTGCTTCTCCCTTTCCCTCTGCTTGTGTTCCCTCCCTCGCTGTGTCTCTCTCTTTCAAATAAATAAATAAAATCTTAAAAAAAAAAAAAAAAGATTCTCTCTCCCCCTCCCCTCTGTCCCTCCCCCTGCTGCAAAATAAAATAAAATTTTAAAAAGATACCTAGAAGAATTCAAGCCCAACTTATTCACATCCTGCTTGAGCATCCATTTTTTTTTTAAGATTTTATTTATTTATTTGACAGAGAGATCACAAGTAGCCAGAGAGGCAGGCAGAGAGAGAGAGAGGAGGAAGCAGGCTCCCCACTGAGTGGAGATCCTGACGCGGGACTCGATCCCAGGACCCTGAGATCATGACCTGAGCCGAAGGCAGTGGCTTAACCCACTGAGCCACCCAGGCGCCCCTTGAGCATCCAGTTTGAACACTGAACATTTTAACAGGGAAAGAGGTCCATTTCTCGGGTGCAGTGGACAAAGGAGAAAGGGGAACAATTAACTCTCTTCTATTCTGACTCTCTTACATTCTTCCTACTCCCTTTTCTATGTTTCTAAGCAACTAGTCTCTTTTTCTTTCCCAAAGATTATTTTAAAATTCTTCCACTTTCCTCATAATTCTTACCTTATCGTTTGCTCATTCCTTGTCAGGAAATGACCTCATCTCCTCCTTCACAAAGGAAATAGAAATCATCAAAAGAGAACGCCAGTATTCTGCAACCCACCACTAATTTATGTGCATCTATACCCATTTTATTATCCTTCCTCTCATAATGGAACAGGTGTCTAAGACTAATCATTTCTGTTCTGTGTCTCAGGTCCTTCTATCCTTCTCAGGGAAACTGATTCCACCAACGCGTGCTCTCTATCTTGGCCTCTCTCTCTCTCTCTCTGTCTCGCTCTCTCTCTTTCTCTCTCTCTTGTCCTCCTGTATTTATCATTATCCCTTCTGTATCTCCCCAAACTGCCTCCCAAAGGCACAGGGGAGTTTCTCCTCACCATGAGAAACTTTCCAACAACATTTAGACATGCATGTCTCCACCATCTGGAAAATAAGTTTCTGAAACCTGTGTCTTCCTCCAGCTACTGCCCTATCTCTCTTCTACCTCTTTTTCAGCCAGAGTTCTTAAGAGAGTTGTGTCCTCGTGATTTTCACTTCATCATCTCCCATTAAGTTTCAACTCATGAAAACTTTGCTTCTCCTTCATTATACCCCTGAAAGTCTTTTATTAAAAGACCTCAAATAACCTCCTTCATTGCTACATCCCACCTAGAATTTTTTGCCCTTATCATTTTTTCCTTTTTTTTAAAATTAATTTCTGTTCAGTGTAACAGAATTCATTGTTTATGCACCACACCCAGTGCTCCATGCCATCCGTGCCCTCCATAATACCCACCACCTGGCTCCCCCAACCTCCCACCCTCCGCCCCTTCAAAACCCTCAGATTGTTTTTCAGAGTCCATAGTCTCTCATGGTTCACCTCCCCTTCCAATTTCCCTCAACTCCCTTCTCCTCTCCATCTCCCTATGTCCTCCATGTTATTTGTTATGCTCCACAAGTAAGTGAAACCATATGATAATTGACTCTCTCTGCTTGACTTATTTCACTCAGCATAATCTCTTCCAGTCCAGTCCATGTGGATACAAAAGTTGGGTATTCATCCTTTCTGATGGAGGCATAATACTCCATAGTGTATATGAACCACATCTTCCTTATCCATTCATCCGTTGAAGGGCATCTTGGTTCTTTCCATAGTTTGGCGACCGTGGCCATTGCTGCTATAAACATTGGGGGTACAGATGGCCCTTCTTTTCACTACATCTGTATCTTTGGGGTAAATACCCAGTAGAGCAATTGCAGGGTCATAGGGAAGCTCTATTTTTAATTTCTTAAGGAATCTCCACACTGTTCTCCAAAGTGGCTGCACTTTGCATTGCACTTGCATTCCCACCAACAGTGTAAGAGGCTTCCCTTTTTTGCCCTGATCTTTACTAAATTCCTAGCACTATGTAACCTTGTGATTTTCCTTCTTAAAACAGTAATCCAAGGTTATCTCAGCTAATTTCCAGACAATCTTAAATATGTTGATGATTCCCAGAGTTACATCTCCAACCCAGAGCCCACTACTGAGGCTAGAGCCAGCCAGTCTATTGCCTAATAGAATTAGAAATCATCCCTCTTCTTTATTCACAACATCGAATCCCATTTTAAAACAATCATCTTGACCCATCATCCTAGCCAACTACTGCCTCTCTTCTTTGCCCTCTTTGCAGCAAGTTTCTGAAATGTCTTTAAAACCCCCTTTAATCAGGCTCTCAACTATACAACTCCACTGAAATGGATCTTATCATGTCACCCATGAATGAACATGAAAAATCCTATTTTACTTTGATCTTCTAACAAGCAGCATTTGACACAGCTGGTCACCTACTTCTCATTGATACCCATCTATCTCTTGGCTTTCCAGATACCTCTCTCTTCTGGTTGACCTCCTCCCTCACTGACCTTCTCTCTCCATCTTTGCTCGTTTCTCCTTTATCCCTGACTCTTAACATTGGGGGAAGCCAAGTCTTATTCCTTGGCCTTCTTCTCTACATCCATTCCTTGGGTGATCTCACCCAGTCAAAGCCTCAAATGTCCTCTCTATATCTTTGATTCTCAAATGCGTATCTTCCTCCCAGACCTCTTTTTCAACCTCTAGTCTCTTATATACAACTGCCTACCCAACCTCTCAGCTGGGATGCCTCACAGGCCTCTCAAACTGAACTGAAACCGAGTTTTAGCCCCAAAGCCCTCTTCCATGCACAGCTGTCCACATGTCAATAGACGGTAACTCATTCCTTGGTGTCGTCATATCTAAGTTGATTCATCTGGAGTCCTTTCACCATTGTTTCTCCATCTATGTCATTTTTTACCATGATTTTAAGAACTTTTTTTTCAAGAGGGCTCATAAGTGCCAGGTTTGAGCAAGTTTAAAAACACCTCACATACCCTTTATCCTCCAGGACATTTAGACTCTCTTGCCCAGTAAGACGGTAGAATTCATTGCATGATAACTGCTGGTGAGCCCTGCCTTTGCCCTTCTTTCCTTGACCTCTCCATTCATCTTTTGGTTTGTTAAATTTTGTCCCTGCAATGAGGTTTTTCCTTTGTTTTGTTTTGTTTTTTACTCTGGTCTTAACTGAATTCATGTTCTTATTAATTTACTCTGTAGCTCAAAGCAATTGCGGGGGACTTCTCCTACGTTCCTTGGTGTTTTTTGTTTGCTTCGGTTTTTTTTTTTTCTTGCAGTCTCACATCTGTTTTATGCTGGCTATGCTCATTTAACTCTTCCCTTCGTTTCATTCACCTGCGGAATGTTCACTTCGTTGCCATGTTGCTTCTTTTCATCTTGCTTAGGCTTCAAATAGACAGCTCTCCCCCGGTTCTTCCTTTTGCTTTGATAGATGGATTCTCATGAACCACTTCTGAACCTTATCTGGGACCCTCTTCCCTTCCAGCAACATTTCCAGACCTGGGAATTGCATTCCACCCACCTTTTTATAGCCTGGGTGCAGGAACATGGAAAAAATTTGGCTAATTTCCTGCAGCCTTTGGTATACCATTGGACGTTCAAGTCCAGATTGAGGTACCCCTTTTCCCTCAGGGATAGTATCCTTAGGTTTCAACCCAATCCCCTGATTCATCATGGAACCCTGGCAGATATGGCAGCAGGGGGCTTTGCCTGACTTAGCTGTGATACTGAAATCATAGACGGGAACCTCTGCTCTTAGAAGAGATTTCTTTGACTTTTCTCTAAGTTTCCTACAGCAACTTCATCGTCTCCTATCCAAATCAGGGGGTATTGGGCAGAATTCTCAAAGTTTTGCAAGTCACTTTCTTCCCTTGTATCACTTGTAGGAAAAAGGGTAATTTAGGAGCTGCACTGACTCACACCAAAATCTGTTTTTCTTCTCGTCAGGCACTTTTTAGTTTAGAGCATGAGGGTAACCTCTTTCATTGTTGGTAGTAATTATTTTTAACTCATTTATTTCACTGAATGACAGAGGATGGTGATTCTGGAAGCCAAAACAAGTTGTTTTATCATTATGAGGAGACTGGCACTACCCTACCTATCCTCAGGGACAGGGCTGGATTGGGGGGAAAAGGTGAAATGCGATTACCCAAGCAGACCCCAGGCTCCTGGTGGTGAGAGGCCCTACTCAGGGAGCCTGCTAGTTTTCATGAAATCTGTCTGGCTACCACACTTGCCATCAACTCTTTCTCCTTCCCCTTGGTTTCTCAGCAAGGAGTGGTGTCACCCCCAACACAAAGGACTTTTGTTGTGCTTAACTTGAGGATAGCTAACGTGAGGGAGGCTCAGAAAGCACCACCTCCCAGCTCAGCAGCCAGTTTCCAGAAGGACACAGCTCAGCCCTGTGAATGAGTGGAGAAGAGGGGAAGGCGGGTCGAGCCCCCCCCGCCTCCCCCCACCCCTACCCCGTGCTACAACAAACACACAGTGTGGAAGGAGACAGGTAGGAAATCCAGGCCTGGGCAGCAACCTTGGGATGCTGTGCTGTCAAGAGGGAGGTGAGGCAAGTGGGAACTTTGCAAATCCAACACCTCCTTCCCTCCTCTCAGCCCCCTCCCCCCTGCCAAGCTCCCAAGGGGAGAAAAACAGCATCCCTGAGGAGTAATGAAAACATGCTAACTAAGCAACCAAGCTTCGGAATTAATGAGCAAACCACATCAAACCTTTTGACACCATGGGCTTTGGCCTCAAAGGCAGAAACCTTTTAAGCACCCATGATTACCCCTGCGTTCTTCATCTTCAGGTCTCGTCTCTGTGATAAATTGCCACCTGTGTCGTGCCCTGGCATTTCCACACAGCAAATAATTGGCTGCAGACAGTTGTTGGATGCCTTTGTGTGAGGGGAAAAACTGCGAAAATAAATTCCATTCCACCAGCCCACATATTTTTTGACATTTTGAATCTGAGAGCATGAATTCTGTCATTCGGCTTCTCCGTGATACCGAAATGGTTCTTCGCTATGAAAATCAAAACGAGTGCAACGGAAATAGCTCCTCATACTTAGTAGCTAAGTAGCCATTTGCTTCGCAGAGCTTTCTGGGTATTTTCTGTTCCTCTCTATAGCATCTCCATAAGGGGCACAGAGTTCTTTAGACTTCTTTGAAGAAGAAACGGAGGCACCCGTAACCCCAGTGTTTAGGGTTAGCAGAGCTGTGAACAGTAGTGAACTTCATTGCTATCACTAACATTAATTAATTAGTTAGCTATTAATCTTAGCATACCTAATCCGCAAGTAGGCACTAGGTTTACTCACTTAGTCCCCATAACAACCATATTAGTACTATTATGTGTATTTTGCAGACGAGAATGTGACTTGAAGCAGTAGGATAACTGGCACAAAACCACATCGCTGGTGCATGGTGCACTTAGGACAAGACACAGGTCACGTGACCTCCGAGCCCTTCACTCACCAAGTACCTGGATTCATTATCTGTTGTTACACAATGAACTATAGTAAAATTTAGTAGCTTATGGGCAGGGCTTCCTGAATGGTGGAGCAAACCTTAGTGACTGAAAAAAACGTGTGTTATCTCAGAGTTTCTGTGGGTCAGGAATCCCGGCACAGCTTAGCTGGGTGCCTTTGGCTCTGGGTGTCTTCCAAGGCTACCTTCATGAAGCCAGTCAGGGTTCAACTGGGGAAGGTGCCGCTCCCAAACTCACTCCCATGGTTACTGGAGGGATTTAGTTCCTTTCTGGTGCTTGGCCAGGCCCCACCCTCCATGCCTTACCCCATGGACCTCTCCATCCTTGGGCACAATATGGCAGCTTGCTGATCAGAATAAGGACACAAGAAGAACCAGAGAGAAAGAGTTTGAGCAAGACGCAAGCCCCAGTCTTTTGCAACCTAATTTGGGCATAGTCTACTCAGTCGAATCAAAAGTCACTAGGGGCCAGCCACGCTCCAGGAGGGGGATCACTGGGAGCCGTTTCAGAAGCTGCCTGCCACAGCGCCCTTCTCGGGTAACCGCCCTCCTCCTCACCACTCACGTGGGCAGGCTAAATGGTATCACATGACCGTGACCCTCTAACCACAGCTGACTGGAGATGGACACCTGACCCAAACCTGACCAATGAGATATCTTTCCCCCCAAGAATTCTGAATTGCCACCTGGAGACTGGTTAGTTTCTGCTAGAAGCTTGAAATGAAACGATATTAATTAGGAACTGTCAGTCAGCTAGTTTCTGCCGTGCTCAAAGACGAGGAGAGAGAGCCAGGTATGAGGAAAGAGAGAAAGGCACTATGCTTCCTCCCCTGATTTGGAGATGTACGATAAAAACTGTAGGTTTCTGTCACTTGCATCCAGGGGGGATGGTCGTAATGTCTAGCAACCAATAAGGCCCAAACATCAAACATTCCAGACGGAACTTACTGTAACCATCTGGTGCAGCCCCATTTCTGGACCCTGGGAGCCCATCAGCTGCTTGCCAGGTTGAAGCACAGCGCCTGCTCACCTTGACCACCCTGCCGCCCGCAGGGAGCTAAGCTGGGGCGAGGTCTGACCCAAGAACCTCAGGATCACTTGTGTGGGAGTCCGGTAGCAGCCTAGCACAGAAACCTCAGTGTGATCACAGATTATTCTGTGGCCCACTGGAGAGTCAGTATGTCTGCCAGACGACTCACAGATGAGTTCTTGTGATAATGTCAAGTGCATTCACTGTGATCCCTGGAAGAACATACGGGGAGGAAATGCCTCCATCCGATCTGTGTGAGAAGGGGCTGGAAAAGATCCATCACTGGGTAATGGGACTTGGGACACTTGTCATTCCCTTTAAAACAGAACCATGGAACTCACTGATGCACTTGAGAGACTGGGAAGCCCTTGACGGGATACACAGAGTGCTGTGGGTGTTCATAGGTATATAGTTAACATCAGATACCCCAATGACATAACCAAGACAAAACAAAACAAAAAAGGCTAAGAGCCAGTGTTTTGGGGAAGGGGTCAGGTTTGGTTTTTTGTTATTGTTTAAATTAAATCAACTGAGAGTCAACAAAAACAGTGAATGCTCACCCAACCTACTTCTGCTCAGGACCAAAACGTTAGCACAGCATTCCTCTCCAGTCCAGAAAGAACTTCCACCCTGACTCCCCATCTCCCTCACAACTGTCCTTCTCCACTAGGAATAAACATCAACTAGTGTATCTGAAAGCCAGTGAGGAATTGATCACTGAAGGAAGTTCTACCCTGAACATCAAACCTACATCTGATTTCCTTTTCAGATTTCCTGTGAAGTTAAGCCTTTTACATGAGAGCTCTATAGTCAGATGATTTTTTTTTCCACATTTGATATTGTGAATAATTGCTGTTTCCTTGTTCAACAAGATAGGAGGTAGGCTGTTGCACCTTGCAGCAAAGAGAGATTTATGCTCCTGTCTCACCACCGAGCATGGTGTGCACATTTCCTTTCTAAGAAAATAAGGTCTGCCACGAGGCACTGAAGTAGGGTTCAGTATTCATAATTATAAGTCATAGCCCACAATACAGATTTTCTTTGAATCAGGAATTTTGCCCTTTAAGAGATATTGATTAAGGTATACAATATAGATGACTTTTCTAATTAAAGAAAGGAGGAAAAATATACATGCAATTGCAATTTATCTTGTATCAGAGCTGTAGAAGCCTTCACTGCAAAGTCCTGTCCTGGGTTAGCAGTTGGACCTGCAGCAACCATGTGACTGTACGTAGCAATGTCATGTGAAGGTTAAATATAGCACCAGCAAGAACGCTTAACATTTACTCAACATTTACTCAACACGTGCTACCTTCTACATACCCATGCTAATTACATACATTAGCCCGTTTTATCCTCACGACCTTTCCAGTAACTATTTTTATCCCCATGCTACAGAAGAGGAAACTGAGTCATAGAGAAATTGGACCAAAGGTGCCTAGTTAGTAAGTGGTAGAGCAGGGATCTGGAACCAGGTCTGTTTTATTCCAGGGTTTAGGCCGAACCACCATGAACTATATCTGACCTTGAGCCTCTAAAAATATCATCCTGCTTTAAGTGTTCAGTAACACAGTTTATAACCCTCTGAGTAGTCACCCCCACATTATGCTCCTATGGTTAGCCTACATAAAATTTTTAGTGCATTGGTTAGCTATGGCTACATAATAAACTGTCCCGGAATTAAGCAATACTATACGATAGGGACTTGCTATTTTCATGATATATGGGTCCGCTGAGCACTTCTTCTGGTCCCAGCTGAACTTATTGGTGTACCTGAGGTCAACCATGGCGTGTGCACAGTGGGCAGTCCTACTGGTCTTAGTTGGGCGCTCTCGTGTGACTGGGGGTCTATGGGCCGTAGCCCTGTCTGATGTCTCCCACTATGTGGTTCTCATCCTCCGGCAGGCTAGCTGGGCTTTTTCCATACAGTCGTGGCAGGGTTTCAACAGCAAGCAAGGGGCTACAGACAAGTGCAAGGCTCTTGAATGCCCAGGCTTGACACTAACAGATGCTACATCCTATGGGTCAAAGCAAGACACTGGCCAGCTTGGAGCCAGAGAGGGTAAGGTCCAGAAATTATCAAGGCAGAGGGTAAGGATACAGGGAGTCATTAATTAGAGCCTTCGATGTAATCAACCTTCCATAATGAGTGGCTATGAAAATAGTAAAGCCCCCTTTTACCAAGAGCAATACTGGCTCAATGCAGAGTATGTAGGCTCTGCCACGACTGACACATCACGGTTACCCAAATGCAATCGTACATGAGAAGAGACAAGGTTTAAAGAGATGGAGACATTCGCTTATGGCCGGATGTTTCCACACAGAGGACATGATCTTAGCTTTCACCGGTTCGGTCCAACCAACTGGGCCCTAAGCCAGGGACTCCTGCAGCTTCTTTTCTTAAAAAGCAGAAAGATGATCCATCCCCACGTGGTCCTGAGTGTGTGTGTATTCAAAGGGTTTTGCCCTCTGGCTTGGGATCCTTTCCCTGGAGGCCCTCATGAGATGGACAGTTTGCCAGGGCCCACAGCTCTGAACAAGCCCCTTCTTGTTTTATGACTTTGGCAGCTTTTGCTCTAATTCCCAGGTGAAGGTAGTTCACTGGTGGTGGAGTTCCCTTCTCCAGAATAATAAACAAGACATGCCTTGACCCCTGGCTTCAGGTCCTGTAAGTATATCAGAGGGAGGAACTGGGGCTAGGGACCGGGCACCTCCTTGAGCATCTGTTTCTTCATCTGTAAATGACAGATCACTACCCTGGCCCAGCCTCTCTCGAGAAATATGTGGGAAGATGCCAGGAGGGAACGGGCGCGAGCATGCTTTACAAAGAAAAGGGGAGACGTGAGGATGACAGGTAGAGAAGAGGATGTAGAACAGAGCAGGAGACGAGGAAAGACAGAAGACGAGGGTCCCGGAGGAGGAGAGAGAAGGTGGCGTTCTCTACTCAGAAGCTGCTCAGACAGGTGCAGTTTCAGGCTGCAGAAACTCTCTCCCAGACCCCTGGGCTACAAGCAGACAACCCCTCACTCACAAGGAATACATTGGCTGCACTGCCCCCTGCTGCCCATCACATGAAAGAGCACAGACACTGAACAGACCGCCAGACCCACCTGTGCACCAAGGAACCCACCAGGACTTTCCGCCTTCCCAGCCCCCAGGCCGCTCATTCGGACGAATTCAGAATCCTCCCACACAACCCCATTTTTCCTTTTTCTTGGGAATGCAGAAGATAGGCATCCGTCCCTTTCCCTGAGGCACCGGTACCATCTACCCTATAAGCCATAGCTATAACACGGACCCAAACTTCCCAGCTTCTCCATTCTTTGCAGAGACAAAGCACAAGGGTCACACTGCTTCCCAGAGTTTTATTACTGACCACCATGGGAAATGGTGGGGAGAGGGATGTGATAGAGCAACAATTTCAACCATATTACAAACAATGACATGACATGCCCAAGGCGACAGAGTTAGTAAGCAAGAGAGCTGGAGTGTAAACACAGATGGCCGGGCTCCGACACCCACCTACCTAACCACTAGGCTAGACTGCCCCCACTGCCAATAACGAGATGCGCTTTGGGGCATGTGGGCTCTATGGGAGTTAGTTTGGGTTTTAATCCTCACTCCGCCTCTCTGTCATTTGGTATCTGTGTGAACTTGAAGCTTCAGTTTCTTTATTCATAAAATAGAAAGAAGAATGAGACTCACCTCAGATGATTATGACAACTACTAGCTACAATGTTGCATCACTGAGCCTGGCAACACTAAGCATTTAATAAATGGTAACTACTCTTTTATTGTTACATTTTTTCAACTGAACTGAATCCATTTGTTGTTGGAAGAAACCTAGTATTTTTAACCCCTGGTTCTGCCATTAAGTCACTGTGTGATTAAGGAGGTATCACGTATTTGGATCATGTTTCTCCATTGTCAGCTCCAATGGACTATTTTCCTTAAACAGCTAGAGTCATCCTTTAAAAAGACAGTATCAAATCACTTCGCTTCCCTGCCTAAAGCTTCCCCGTGTTCTCCCACTGCACCAAGACTGAAACCCAAACCACTTGCCATGACTTGCAAAGCCGAGCATGAGGTGCCGGCCGCCCGTCTCTCGCCTCCTCCCCCACCCTCATGGTGATCCCCTCACACTGGTCTTTCTGCTCTTGAATCTCACGACTTATTCTCATCTTGTGGTATTTGCCAGAGAAGCAGCTGCGAATTCTTCACATGGAACTGTGCAAAGCTGACTCCTTCTTGTCATTTAGATGCCAATTCAAATATTCCCTGCAGAGGCATGTTCCCTTATTCTCATACCCAGCCCTCTCTCCGTCACGGTCTCGACCCTTGTTTTATCTCCCCCAGATCGGATTCACCACTATCTGAAACCACCTCGCTCCTTTACTTCTTCAACTGCTTTTCTCTCTGTCCTTGGAACGTAGATGATACAAGAGCTAAGAGTGTAGTCTGGACTCTCCTGATTTGTTTACTACTGTGTCCCTATAGTAACACGAGCTCAGTGCCTGGCATCTGGTAGACCTTTAAGGTCTACAGAGGCTGAACCAATGAATAAATGAAGGAATTCAATTAGCCCGAGACAGTTATGAAACAAGGTCATTTGAACTCAAAGATAGCAAAAGTTCTTTCCAGCTCTAAAATTCCAATAACGCTGGGGGCATCTTGGGGTCCTGAGCCAATACAGAGAAGAGAGAGAGGTCTGTCTGGATTGTGTAATTCTAGGAGACGTTATAGATAACTGACATTGGCCCAGCTATGGAATAGGCTTTGATCATCTTTCCATTTGTGCAAATGCCCCCAAAACTTCTCTCATGGTAATACCTAATGGCCCACACCTAGGTTTAGCTTTCTTATCTCTTCGATATGCCCATAATCACATCCCATGACAATCAAAAGGGCACCATCAGAAAAGATGGTGGTTGACACTGGCTGCTATGGCCTTTGCCTCTAAACCAGAGATGTCTGTTGACTCTCAGGGTTTTCATTTTTTTAAGTATTTTCTCTTGATTATGTTCCATATTATACCACCAGGAACAACACAACCATTTCTAGATGGACCCAGGCTTTATTCAACATCTTGGTATGAAGACCATCGTCCCATGGACTCTGGCTCATGTCATTTTCTAATTAATTAATTCAACAAGCATGTATCCAGACCTACCATATGCAGTCAAAAGGAGATCAGAAAAGATGCCAATACCTACCCTTATGGAGTATCGATGGACCAAATACCGAAGTTCCATATGTGCTACTTATTAACCATGATAAAAAATGATGGCAAAATAGTCTCAGGAATCCTGCGTGGTAGGTAAGAGAATGCAGGTTGAGAGCAGAAGAATACTTATTGGTGAAGAACAAAGGACAGGAAATATGAACCCACAACATCAGCAGAGTTCAGAACAACTTTGCACACTTCGCCTCTTTGAAGCCACCGTCTGCTTGTTTACGAGGTTCAAATTAGCATAGTTGGTTAGAAGTGGAGGAACCATGGGGAACAGAGCCTATCATGTCCACCACAGGGAAAACTGGCTTTCTTCAAATCCTGATGTCCCCATGCGCCGGTCTTCAGTGCACACATTAATTTGTGTTCGTCTCTGGGGAAAGGAGGGAGGAGTTTGCAAAAACAGAACAGAAGAACCGAAAGAGACAGATGATGCCTGGGGCAAGGCACAAAGCCCCGTGACAGGCAGCTGAGGAAGGGAGGAGACAGTATCACCTCAATAGCAGATGAGTCTTGTCTTATTTTTCTTTGCTCATCTGACCAGGTACTCCATAAATGTCAGACAGAGGATGAGAAGAAGTAAACACGTTATTATGAAAAAAGAAGGGAGACATCTGGTTCATGTCAGATGTCTGGACTGCAAAATGTTGCAATGCCCAGGTGACCTTGGGGAAGCTTGCGCTGGTACAATATTGGCCATTTACATAGGTATCTCCGACTCTCTAGTTGGAACTAGAGAATGTATTTATGTGGATTGCAAATAGACGTACTTTGAATATGTACGTTCCTTCCCCGCTCCGGGAGTTGGCTGCGCTCCCTTGGCTAGACTTGCGGGAATCCAACAGACAGGCGTGTGGAAGGTATGTTCTGCTGCTGGAGGGTCTCATGGGCTTAGCAGTTCCTTACAAAAGAAGCATTTCTCCAGATGGCAGCCTGCTTGGAGCTCAGAGGAATGCTGTTTAAGCCATGAGCAAGGCGGAGACATCAGTGTTGGCCAGTCACTGGCGCTGAACTTCCCATGCCATTGTGCCCTGAGACAACACGCCACAGCCCGTGGCCCCAGGGTGAGGGCTGTGATTTGGACCTTCTGTGAAAAAGTAAATACTGTGCTGTGGAATTAATCTGAATTATCCAGCTCCCACACCCACACTTCTTAAGGAGAAATTTTACCAAACATCTTTGAAGTCAGAGAGATCAGGGTTGAAATCTCAACCCCACCTCTCCATAACTGTGTCACCTTGAGCAAGTTACAAAATCTCCTTCAGAATCCGCTTGCTTGAAAATAGAGATAAGAATAAGATCTACTGGGGCGCCTGGGTGGCTCAGTGGGTTAAGCCTCTGCCTTCAGCTCAGGTCATGGTCTCAGGGTCCTGGGATCGAGCCCCGCATCGGGCTCTCTGCTCAGCAGGGAGCCTGCTTCCCCCACCCCTCTCTCTGCCTGCTTGTGATCTCTGTCTGTCAAATAAATAAATAAATAAATCTTTAAAAAAAAAAAAAGGCATTAGGTCTACTTCTGAATGGGGTTATTGCAAGGATGAAGAGAGAGAACATGTGCAAAGTGCTCAGAGCTGTGGGTGACTGTTAGCAAGGGCTGTTTCCCTTACACACAGCTCTGCATTGATACGTCTGGCCCTGTAGCCCAAGAATATCTTTTCAGGGTGGGAAAGAGGGAAAACTGAGCCTAAAAGTGCCTCTTCTGGGTGGTTGGGTTATGGACATTGGGGAGGGCATGTGCTATGGTGAGTGCCGTGAAGTGTGTAAACCTGGTGATCCATAGACCTGGACCCCTGGGGATAATAATATATGTTAATAAAAAATTTAAAATAAATAAAATAAAATAAAAAATAAAAAGTGCCTCTTCTGTTGGCTAACTCAAGAGGTTGTAGGATGCTTTTTCCTATATAACAAGTCAGTCTAGGAGGCAGAAATCAAGAATATGGACAGCTCCACCAACAACAAATAGGGCAGAAGTTGTTGGCTTTGAACTTGGACCATCTTTACCCCTGTTTTTAAAACTGTGGAACTGTGCAAAATCCATACAAGGGGGTTTTGACCAGCGTTTTGCAAAGAAAAGAAAGGAACAAACACTCACAGTGTACTTGCATGTAGTCAGGCTATGTGCTATCTCATAAATGTTGTGCCTCTGTGTGTGTGCGTGTACTGAAATTTTTTAAATGTATATGTATCTGTCAGAATTTGGAAAAGCACTGATCCATTAGATGACTTTCACTAAAAAAATCTACTCTTCTGGGATCGAGCCTCATGTCAGGCTCTCTGCTCTGCAAGGGGTCTGCTTCTCCCACTCCCCACCCATCACTTCTACTCTCTCTTGCTCTCTCTGTATCTCTCTCTCAAATAAATACATAAAGTCTTTTTTTAAAAAAAGTTCAGTCAGACATTCAGCGTTCAATCTACTTGATGCCAAAAAATTAGCTACTACTTCCCCCACACACAGAAGGCTGATAAATTGGGGAGTACTGCATACAAGTTAGTTTATTTTGAGGCACCAGTAAAAGTGCTTATGACTTAGGGAGGCCTCCACAGACTTATCTGCGACAGAATACCTACCTGGGTAATATCAACCCAAGAGAGATACTGGGAGGTTTGCCTTGGCCTCGGGCCACAGAAAAGTTTCCTAGAAAGCATTTGCCAGAGATCTCGCAAACTACTCAGTGAAAGGAACTGGGGTTCAAAGACAACACTCTAGTCACATACTCATTAAATTCCACATCTTTGAGGTTTCATTGTCCTTGTTTTATACATATTAACTCAGAGCTTTACCTACATTAAGCAAAATAAGAAACTTACACTCAAGCTACAATGATTTTTCTCATTAAATACACAAGTTTTGGTTAGTATAATAACATAACATGGAAATATAAAATCTCTAAGAAAAAGGCACTTCTGGGGCACCTGGGTGGCTCAGTGGGTTAAGCCGCTGCCTTCGGCTCAGGTCATGATCTCAGGGTCCTGGGATCGAGTCCCGCATCGGGCTCTCTACTCAACGGGGAGCCTGCTTCCTCCTCTCTCTCTGCCTGCCTCTCTGCCTACTTGTGATCTCTCTCTGTCAAATAAATAAATAAAATCTTAAAAAAAAAAAAAGGCACTTCTTTCCCATAAATGGTTAGAGGGTAAATATTACCATTATTTTCCAACCTTATTTTTTTATAGGAAAACTCATTTTCTTCCCATCCCACAATTATTCCACTAAGGAGCAAGGTACCTAGGTTGTTCTCCCCCAGATCTGACAAGACAATATATTGGATACATGTTACTTATTTATACATAATATAATACAATATAATCTGAACCTGGAGCCCAGCAAGGGGCCTGAACTCACAAAACCCTGAGATCAAGACCTGAGCTGATACAAAGAATCAGACACTTCACCCCCCCTAGCCACACAGGTGTCCCACACACGTTGCTTTTTGACTACCTAGTACCTCTGTTTCCTTTTGAGAATTCACCTCTTTGGGATACAATAATCCAGACCTTGCCCTTTGCCACTCAAGTTGCATCTGGTTAACCAAGGCCTCCAGCAGTCAGACTCTCCCTCTCTGGATTTTAGTCTTGATCAGACAGCCAAAGAGACTGGGCCCTACGGGTCGATCCCCACCAGCATCGGGGCCTGACCAAGCAGTGTGTCCCGCATCACACCACCCCAAACTGACCTCGGTTCTGCTCCATCCCCAGCCAGGTTCTTCATCCCCCAACCAAGTTCTATGAGAACTCAGTTCCTTCCAATGAATCCACCCCACTTTGTTATTTTGAATTCATTTCTGTTGGTTGCCACTGAGAGTTATACCCAAAATATTTCACAACCAACCCATCTGAATGAACCAAAGGCAAAGGCATTGAGCAATCAGACCAGGCGACAGCCATAAACATCAGGGCTGACGATCCTGGTGTGTGTTGGCTGGAGATCAGCCCAGTCCGCAACCAAAGAAGCACACGAAACACCCAAGGCAGAACACCACAGCGTTCGTGACCCACAGAGACGATCTTACTGCAGACAGATCACAAGGATGGGAACAGAGGAGGGACCTAATGAGCGTCAAGCCAGTGAATGCACTGGCGAACTAACAGCTTCCCAGAAAGAGAAAACACGAGAACCGTGTCCCTAGCCCATTACCTATGTATGACCCACAGCTCGGCATCCGCTCCTCTCCACACGGGACTCAGACCTCACGCATCCCACAAAGGGCGTGCAAAATGCAAAACATGCAGATAAGCCTTTATAAAACTGTAGCAAACCTTATCATCACCTTCTATGTATGCCAAGCAACAATGGCTTCGGCCTAATGGTGGTGAGATCAATTTTCCTTATAGAATCAATTATTTAAGCAAAAAAAATATGGGTCGACTGCTCTGAACTGTGTCAACAAGAGCAGAGGCTGTACCGAGATGTGGTAAGAATCATCACAGCAACATAAGACTGCCTGACATTGAGGAAAGTGCACAGCAGGCAAATAACCTAAATTCAAGATCTCTCCTTGGAGCGCGGCTTCTTCTTGGGCTCACTAAACACCGCAGCCCATCCCCCTTCTCCCTCCATCCCTATGGCCACTGAGCAGGGAATGACAGCACTGGCTGGCGATGTGCACGTCTTTGTTCTCAAGGGTGGCACCTAAGCACAGCCTCAAAGTGGGACAGAAAACCCAAATATCGTAGCAAATTGAGATCCCGAGTCCTTCACACACGGTCCACCGGGCAGCTGTTGATGCTTACACGTTTTGGACAGTTTTGCCTCGGGCTGGGCGTGATTCAGTGACCTAGACAGGAAAGACTGTCTGTGTCCCAGTTCTAGGTTCTCAGCTGAATTGTCCTCTCCCTCTGCTCTTACTCTTGCTTTCAAAGTGGGCTCTGAAAGATCAAAGAGTTTTCCTTAAACCACCTTAAATAAGGTGGCTTTCACAATCATAGTAATACACACACAGCTAAATGCACGTTCATGCCTGCACCCTCTAGGGACACCGCACTAATCTTACTAGCCAGAGGCAAGCTTCGGAGAAATTATTCTTAACGGATAATTGTTGCAGAGCTAAAGTGCCAAGCCTGAATTTTGAAAAAGATCAAAAAGTGGCAAAGATGAACTAGTATCTCTCTAATGCGGATTTCCACTCTTAAGTAATCTACTCAGTGGCTATAAAGCAAAAATTGCAAACCAACAGCCCATAGATTGATCAGACTCATGGTGGGGTGGGGGAGGGGCAGCGAATGTATATGGAGAGGGACAGAGGCGGTGGGGGAGACGGGAAGATTTACTAGAAAGAATTGTCCAGCTCTCACAGACGAAAATATGTAAATATCCAGCTTCTTTTGACAAAATCCAAATATCTAACCACACTGCAGGACCACATTCAGATGGAGTTCAGGACTGGCTATCTGCTTTAGGTGGGCCATGAGCTTCCTAGTTTACCAGAATCCCCCACTTGACTCTATTGTATTATACCCTACTACTTTGCCTTCCTTTTATTACCTACGGAGACCAGAGGATAGTATAAGGTCACTCTCACTGCCCATCATAGAATTGGTCTTCTTTGTCCAAAGGTACTCGGAGAGGAGACAGTAAGTTTCATGAGGGCAGGGATTCACTGTGAACTTTTTATTTTCTATTGTATCCCTAGCATAGACCATATTCAGAGCATCAGTATATTCTATGGTACATGGGTGGGTGGGTAGAGGGATAAATGAAAGGATCTTGGGCCCCATTTGAGAAGAGAAATATATGGAGAACCTCAAAGTCATCAGAGACTATTTCCTTATCAATGGGGTTCAGGAGAAGTATAGTGGCTCCATTGTCCAACCACACAAAGGGTTATCAGCCCACACTCGACCCATTTCTTGAAAGACTTTCTCTGAAGAGGAAAGAAGCAAATGAAGGAAAGAGAAGTGAGAATTTCCCCCAGAGATTTTTTTTTAGTATTAGCTTCAGAGCCCAAAGATTTTCTTTTAAGTACATTGGCTAAGACCATATCAGAAAAACCTGATTTGGATCTTGGATCTGCCACTCACTAAGGGTTTGACCTTGGCTAAGTGGCTTGACCTCCCTGGCCCTCAGTTTCCTAATATTTAAAAGGAGGATAATGTTTACCTTGAAGGGTTTCTGTGAGTATTTAAAAAGATGCTTCGTATATAGCATTTAGCAAATAGCAAGGTCTTAATATGTAATAACTGTTATTGTCCCCTCTTTCTACTGAGACACTAGATTCCAGAGCTCACACTTGTCTTGGGTGCCATACAACTAATGAGTAAACACGAGTTCTCAGCATTCCCTGAAGAACTTCCTGGTTCAAAAGTCATTAGTTACAGAGGCCACTGATTCCTATATTCATTCACTCGGTGTTCATTCACTGAGTACCTAGGATGTCAGGCACTGATGCAGGGCATAGGACCACCTGCTGAATTATTTTCAACTGGCAAATATTCCCAGGAGGTCTGGTTCAGCCTGGAGATCCGGGAGTGGACAAGGTGACTGTAGCGTTCCCTTCCAGCGTTGGGCATGCTGATCCCAGGCGCTCCTGAAACCATTAAGGGGGCCAGAGAAAACCTCAGAGCTATTAACAGGACAAAGTAGTGGCACACGCACCCCAAATGACTAGCTGGCCACAGTGCTCAGCCCTTGAAAGAAGCTGGGAAGACCTGAAAGAGCCCCAAGGTGTCCCCTGTGGGATCTCCAGGACACTTTGCTAGGGTCCAGCTGGCATTTTCTATAAAGGTGTCGTAAATCTGGGCCTTCCTCTTACAGCTTGGACTCTGGGACAATGCCTGCCAAATAGCGGCAAAGAGAAGTCAAGGTCATGGCATGGGCCGGAACCAGCAAAAAACAAAAACAAAACAAACAAAAAACCCTCCTGTTTAATGCTGACAGAAGGAGAGCTCATCTGATGGCTGCTTTTCCACACGAGCAGCAGCAGGGCCCATCCTGAGTGTATCACAACGCTGCAGGCCTGGCGACCACAGCAAGTTCAAGAACTACTGCACAGATGCCATGGCAGGGAAAGGCTTCGGTGGGGGTCTAACCAATTTCCTCCCATGGACTTTCAGATCAAAGAGGTTTGGCTCACAATTCAGAAGATGCTTATCGCTCCCTCCTGCTATGTCTGCGGCCTCCCCCAGCCACCCCTTTGGTCTCGATTTGCCTGGTTTGGAAATGGTGAGGAGGCGGCAGGGATCCTCAGGGTAATTCTGGACCATATCAGTCCGCATGGTCTGGGTGATGCTCCCAGGTCCAGAGCCATGGGACCATGCCGCTCAGCGGTGAGAGGCCTAGGAGCCTGGGTCCTGATGCTGGCATCACTACCCACCTGCTTGGTTTATAAGCTTTTACAAACCACTTTAACCTCCTTTGGGTTTCTTTGTCTCAACTATGAAATAAGAATAAGAGCTAACCTAGTCTTATGGTTAAGGAGCAGGGGTTTCAGAATCAGACAGAACCGGGTTCAAACAGCAACCACATCCTCTGTGACCTCACACAAGCCAGTTTTCCTCTCAGAGCCTCCACATCTTCATCTGAAAAATGGGCTTCCAGCAGCTCTGGCACCTCGGTCACTGTGAGAATGCAGCATGTAGAAGTGCTTGGGATTTCCCCCTAAACAGCAGCTGTTACTACAAAATGAGGTTTTGGTGAGAATAAAGTAGACCCATGTGTGTGGAAGGATTTGAGAAGTATAGAGTAGTAAAAAACAAACAACAAACTCTGGAAGTTTCTGGAAATCACATTAGCGTACCTCAGACCTGAGGTTTGGGAGGATGTCCTTTGAGGAGGGGTCAAAAGAAGAACACACCAGAGCAAGAAGCTGTAGGAAGCCTGAGGGAACCACTGCCACACAGGACAGAGACTTTCTAGGACCCAGGGCCTTTCTATGTGATTGGGACATTCATGTGCCCCACCTTAGCCCATTGTCCCCCCCAAGAAATGCCTGTTCAGTGCCAACTCCCCTCACAGGTGAGAGCCATGCCGCTAACACTGCCTGTTGGGAAAGCCTCCTGCAGAGGCAGAGGCTGCTGGGAGCTTCTCCCAGCAAGTCATTCTCACCTTCCTTCTTTATAATGACATGCCAGTTGTGTTTCAGTGGTGATACTTCCCAGACTCCTTTGAGTTTAGCTACGGCCAAGTGACTAAGTTCTGGCCAGGGAGATATAAACAGAAGTGTCAAATGAGACTACTGGAAAGACTCTTTTAAAATGAAGATAAGCCCCCCTTTTATGTCTCTTTACATCCTGGCCCTACAGCCTGGCCTGGATATGTAATGGCTGGTGCACTGGCAGTCATTTTATGCCCTGTGGTGTCTTAACAATGGCTGTGTCCTGGAGATGGCAAAGCAGAGAGAGGACAGCTGGCCTCACGGCACTGTGGAGTCTCCGGTATGAGGTCCAGCCACCCACCTCCAGATTTCTTCAACATGAGAAAAAGTCTCCTGTGTTCAAGTCTGTGATCTTTTTCAGCTTTGAAATGAAGGGAAGGAGTCAGAGTAGCTTGAACTGTTTAAAATTCTGCTAAGGCCCTAGCATCTATGGAGGTTATTCCCACCCTGAACCTTGACCTGAGACTTTTTTCCTGTGACTTTCAAATCAGCAGGAAGAAATCTGGGGACCTGTCCATCACCCTCGTAGATAAACACTAAGACTCCACCTGTTCCTTGGAGGTAGAAGAAGAGGTGGGTTTCTCCACCCCTCACCCTCCCTACCGCAGGATATGTCCAGGTAGAGGACTAATCTCTTCCGCCCCAGTTCATAGGACAAAAGAAGGTTTCATGCAAAGCACTTGCACTAGGATGAGTCCAATTTCACCCAGCAAAAAAAGAGAAGGGATGTCAGACAAAGAGGGTGTGTAAGGAAAGGTACTGGCAGATACTCAGCCTTTGGAGAATGATGGAGCCATGCAAGTTACAGACAGCTTTGGAGGTTGTTGTCAGATTATTCAGGCTTGAATGTATCAAACTGTCCCTCTAAAGACTTCCGTAAGGGATCACTGCTTTTTTTAAATTGTCACAAATCAGAACTACTAAGAACTGTGATCATAATTTCAGACAATATATAGATTACATATATATGCATATAATATACAAATTAGATATACATATACGTATGCTTTAAAAACAATCGGAATGAACTAAAAATAGCTAACACTGATTGAACATTTATTACATTCGGGGTGCTCCTCGTGCATTATTTAATTCCATCCCCATGACAACGCTCCTAGACAGGTATTGTCAGGATCCCTTACCTGGCAGCTGAGAACTTGCATCACTTGTCCAAGTTCTCACGTTTAGTACGTGGCAAAGCCAAGGTTTGAATCCTGTTGGGTCAGTTTAACTCCAGAGTGTTCTCCTTAACTACCGAGCTCCACTCCTTCCAAAAGGATTCACGCCAAAATGTCAGCTTCTAGGTAGAGTGATCATAGGTGACTTTTCGCTTTCCATTTTGTACTTTTTCCTATTTTCCTAATTTCCTACGGGCAAAGTATACGGCTTCTATTTCCATATCGTGAAACAGGACACATTTAGAGGGCCGCGCATACAACATCAATTTGCAGCTTCGTAAACTGGAGGACAAACACCCACATGACCGCCACCTGGATTGGACCCCAGAAGCCCCACCTGTGTCCTTTCTGACCCTAGCTCCCTCCTTCCCCCCTAAAGACACCCATTCTCTGGGGCGCCTGGGTGGCTCAGTCAATTAAGCATCGGCCTTCGGCTCAGGTCATGATCCCGGGGTCCTGGGATTGAGCCCCGTGTCAGGCTCCCTGCTCAGAGGGGAGCCTGCTTCTCCCTCTGCCCACTGCCTCCTGACTGTGTATACTCTCTCTCTCTGTCTCAAATAAATATAATCTTTAAAAAAAAAAAAAAGATGCCCATTCTCCTCACATCCCTCTTTTTTCTTAAAATCACCACCTAATCATGTATCTCCAAACAACATAGTTTAATTCTGTTCTTTTTGAGTTCGATATAAATGAAATATTAGAGACTATATTCTGTTATATTTGGCTCCTTCCACACATTATGATTTTTTGCCATGCTATTTAATAACATCTTATTAAGACTATGTTACTTTCATAAGGAGTATTGGTGGATACATTCCCAGTGATCCCTTCTAAGCAGGGCTACACCACCTTAAAAAAATGGGATTTGTTTGCTTTACAAGGCCCGGGGCACACCACCCCTTGATCCCCAGGTCTCTCTGCCTATGCCAGGCTCCCAGTGGCTCTTCCACCAGGCCAGCTCAGCCAGCTGCCTCTAAATGGATTATCCAATTCACTGCTGTGATTCCTGAATCTCTGTCTAGGTCACCAGTCATGTGTCTCTCTGCCTGGTAGGCACTGCGACCTTTGGGGCAGAGAGACATGGCTGCGCTCCCTGGAGGCCCAGACTTCTCTCTTTGAGGACAACCTGAGATTGCTTTAACTTGGGATTATCTATGGAATAGCCCCTCCTCTTCCTTCTCCTCTTCCTCCTGCTTCTTCTTTTCTTCCTACTTGCAGGGGAAAAAAATTCTATGTAATTTAGACCTTTTTTTATCTTTACTGCAACTTAATTTCTACTCTCACTCCTCCTCTGCCGTAGAATAGACACTAAATCTGGGCCAAACTGAGGACCCCCCAGTCCCATTTCCCCACATACTTGCACCTGGATTTCCAAGACCATTGAGGAGCAGCAGCGGTGGAGGGAGATCTGATTCTAGCAATCCCCCCACCTGGGCCCCCTGATTGGGCCACCACGCCATCCTCCCCGATTGCTGGTCCACAGAGAAGTCTGCTCAGTCATGGCCCATCCTGCCCCAGGACCGTTCGTCTCTCTTGGCTGGCCCTGAAGCTGTGCCCACAGCACTGAAATCATCCCACCATGCCTCACCTTTTGAGGCCTGGATCTACCATGCAGCAATTTCTTTTCTGGAACACCATCTGGGAAAAGGGCACAGGTCTCAGAGACTCTCAGATTCAGCTACTTGTGGGGTTTTTGCCACACACGCCCCCCCATCCCCTGACCCGGACTTGGCCCAAGTTGCAGAGTTCAGGGTCCTCTTCTCAATGAACCACTACCTCTCTTCTCCCTCTGATACCTCAAGGAATCTTTATTTAGACTGGGGCTGAAGAATCCTTATTCTTGGTTATCCACCATTCTCTCATCCTTTCATCTATACTTAGAGTTCATTTTGTTCCCCCAAGGCCAAGGCTTCTGAATGCAAAATCCCTGAAGCATCCCCCTTCTCTTTTGTTACCTCCCTTCCCAGGGCAAGCACACTGCACAATTCAGGGAGCTTCATACACACAGCCTGGATGGACTTAGAGAGTCCACAACCTGAACAACTGTATGCATATGCACAGCCGTATGTGTTGCAAAATACTGACCACACGGCAGTACAGTCTGAATGGGAAGAAAAAAATGCCATGAGGAATATTACTAGTTAATGTTTCAAAAACAATGTCCTACCACTTGAGAAAGCTCCAAGAGGAGGATGTGCCAGTGAGCCTGGATTGTCACTTCCAAGTTTGACCAGAGCAGAATATTAAAGATGAGAGTGACCTTCCTCTCCCTGCTTGATTATGCCCCTTCCCAGTCCTACCACCTCAGCATCCCAAGAAAAATCTCAGGCTACCTCATCTGAGCCCAAGACCACCTGGGGTCCAAGAGAATAAGCTGATGATAGCACAAATATGGTTGGTGAAACCCCTGAAGGTCCCTTTCCAGAGAGAAGGAAGCGCTGAGTATCAGCATCGGGGAGCGCTTGGGCAAAGGCAGATCTCCGTGAGCTTCCACACACCAGCACAATTCGAAAAGGGCCTCTTGAAAGTTATCTGGTCTCTGGTCTGCTCCCAGTCCCCAAGTTCTAAGATTCAGCCCGTTACCATGGCAGCTGCTGCCCGATTGAAATGTTCACATTTATAGAAACTGGCTGAAGCATTTGAATCTGACAGAGCTGGGACACCAAGCAGAGAATGTCACTCCCCCAGACACATAAGGATGCTTTATCCCAAACACTGCAGAAGTGCCTGGCCCGAGACAGAACCCAAGACTCCAGGCCCTGGCACCTCTTCCCCCCGTGACCACACGCAGGTCCCCAACCCAGAAGCCATTCCCCCCCACCCCCGACATTTTGGGGTGCCTTATTTCCTCATTATTAATTCATTCACCCAACAATACGAGCACCTTCTTTGTGTCAGGCAAGGCACGGAGGACACAACAGTGAGGGCTGCACTGTCCCCGCATCTACCAGGACAGTTGTGTGGGAGAAGCCAGTAAGAAAACACGGTGTGAGAAAAGCAATGTGGACAGAAGCATGGGGGCTGCAGACTCATGAGGCTGGGGTGGGGGGCAGGGATCGGGGGCACTTCTCAGAGACCTGAGCTGAGCCCTGAAATGATGGGCAAGGGGTAGTGGGAAGCAGTGGGGGAGGGTGGCGGGGAGGGAAAGACCCCCCCCTGCAGAGAGAACAGCACTAAAAGCCTTGAGGTGGGGAGCAGGCAGGGAGAGCATTCAGGGCAGCAAGCAATTCCAGGCCACTGCAGCAGAGAATGAGTGTGAGTGAGAAGAGAAATGGAGCCCCAAAGAGAGAGAGCTCAGGACTAGGAAGGGCCCTCGGTTCTTCCCTGGGCTTCCAGCCGCCTGGCTGCTCTTCAAAATCAAACAGCTCAGGGAGGGATTCACTGAGAGGTGATGCTGTGTTTGGGGAAGGAGAGACAGTGTCCTTGCAAAGGGAGCAGAGAGGGGAGAGAGGGGGGCACCATGGCCACACAGCAAGTGCAAAGGCCCTGTGGTAGACTTGCCACTCGCATGTTCCCTCAGTGAGGCTGGGGGAGCAGAACCAAGGGAAAAGTAGGAGGGAACCCTGCCAGAGCAGGGGCAGAGAGTCACGTGGTTATCCTAGGAGCACAAATTTGGACAGTACTGTCATTCCAACATTACAGATAAAGAAACGGAAGTTAAGTCATGTGCCCAGGGTCCCAAACCTTTTTTAGACAGAGCAGGGATTCAAACCCAGCTGCTCAAGCTTTAGAAACTGTGCCCTTAATTGCTCCCTCAGAATGTCTTGTCAAGAGGCTGCAGATCATTTAGAACAGATCGATGAGATTTCAACTGTCCCAATGGCTCCCTCAAGCCTCAGCCATTCCACACCTAAAAACGTAAGGAGATCGTCAAGGACTCAAACAAAGACTTAGCTGCTCTGTTTATGACAGTAAATGACTTAAGCGCTGCCTTTGGCTCAGGTCATGATCCTGGAGTCCTGGGATAGAGCCCACATCAGGCTCCCTGCTCAGTGGGGAGCCTGCTTCTCTCTCTCCCTCAGCCCCTCCCCTTACTAGTTTTTTCTCTTTCTCTCTCTCTCTCAAGTGGATGAATAAAATCTTCAAAGAAAGTAACAGTAAAATGACTGGAATTGGGGTGCCTGGGTGGCTCAGTGGATTAAGCCTCTGCCTATGGCTCAGGTCATGATCTCAGAGTCCTGGGATTGAGCCCCGCATCAGGCTCTCCACTCAGCAGGGAGCCTGCTTCCCCTTCTCTCCCTCTGCTTACTTGTGATCTCTGTCTGTCAATAAATAAATAAAAATCTTAAAAAAAAAAAAAAGACTGGAGTTGATGCGTTTTCCCTAATAATAGCGAACTGGTAAGTAGAGAAGTTGGGGTCCAGACACAAATAGTATAGCACGCACGGTCATTTCAAAAGACACTGTAGAAGGGTACACAATGCCATGGTCAAAATATGCCATTAACACTAAGCTATAGTCATAGAAGGATCCCATTTTTGTAATAATAATATCTAGAGATAAGCATAAACAAAAGACTGGGAGGAATTAAACCAAAGTATTAATAAATCACTAACCCGGACATGGGATTGCAGGTGGGTTTTCTCTTTTTGATTTAGCAGCATTTTACTACAATGAATATATATTATTTTTACTTAAAAAAAGTTCACACACACACACACACACACACACGGCTGGCCAGAAAACTCAGCCCCAGAAAGCAGGGTTCTGCCGCTTCCCTGCAAGAATCACATTCAGGTTGGAGACCCTGACAGTGAAGCAGCTCCCTGGCCTGAGCTGGAAAATTCGGGGCATACGGACAGCCTCCCTCTGAGCCTCTGCCGTGCCACACACTGCTGGGGCCCGGGAGCTTCAGGGTAATTAACGCTCATCTTGTCAAAGGGCCCGGTGCTATTTTTAAAATCGTTCCAACACGTAGGTTTCGCAAAGGATTCCAGGAGTCCTTCTCAGTCCACCCAGAGCTTTAGGGAGGCAAGTGAACAGGCCAAAAATCAGTGGCGAACACCTAGGACTTTAGGGGACATGCATCCCTGCCAACCCACCCCAAGTACACACTGGCCAGTCTTCCTTCTGGAGCCGGACGGGAGAGAAGTCAACAAGGACTTTCTAGCCCAGCCACTCCTTTCTCTTACCTCCCTGCTGGACACCTGGAGCCTTCTGCTTACTAGACCTCTAACTGCAGGGACCAGTTCAGCATACAGGATTCAGAACCAGTCCGCAGGCCCTGCCTGTACGTGACCCACACGTGACCTTGGACCGGCTACTCAGCTTCTCTAAACCTCAAGTGTTCTCACCTGTAAGGATGGGACAGCGCACCAAGCTTCTAGGGCTGCTGTCTTCAGCCAAAGATCAGCAAACCATGACCCCCAGACACAATTCATCCCCCCTCCTCTTTCTGTCAATAAAGTTTTATTGGGACACAGTCATGTATGTTCATTCATATACGGTCTATGGCTGCTTCCCTGCTACAACAGCAGAGTTGGGTAGTTAGGGCAGAGACTACCTGGCCCACACAGCCTCAATATTTATGAAGTCCTTATTATGGGGCCCTTCGCAGGAAACGTTTGCCAACCCCATCTTACATCCGACTCTCCCACAAGCAGAGCTTGAGATAAGGATTTGTGATTTATCTGTGTGTCTCTAATCACTTGAGACAAGTGATTTACCAAGGAAATGCTGCCACAGGAGGAACCAGGAAAGGGGTGAGGGAGCAGGACAGAGAGGAAAGGAGGCCAAGCCGGGGTGTGACATTGAGTAAAGTCTTGGCCTCTGCCTGACCCCATATAAGCACTTCCTGTCCCCTTGCAGGTGAAGCAGCTGGGGGGGGGGGGCGGGGGGGCGGGTGGAGAGGCTACAGAAGGGAGCAGGTGTGAGCTGGTGGAAGTAAAGCCCATAGAAGCTGTCACACACCCATGTCACTGTGCCAAACATTTCAGGCTCATTATATTTACTCCTCGCCGCAGAATAAGGAGACAGAAAGTGCAGGACGTCCACTTTAGCGCTGGAAGGTAAATGAGATCATGCAGATGAGGTCTCAGCCCAGCACTGACCTCCAACAGCGCACTCACGAAGAGGAGCCACGCGTGCCGCAGGTCCGACGGTGAGTGGAGTCCTGGGGCCACAGGATCCATGAGGCTCAGGTTTCGTCCACCAGGAGCACCCGGACGAGCCGCTGGGGAATCCAACCTAGAACGGCCATCACAGCCCCACCTGGCATTCCCCTAAAGGAGGCCAGAAGAGGAGGTGCACTGGGAAGGAATCGAGAGGGTAGGAGGGATTTGCCAGGTTGGGGAAGGAGCTTTGCAACCCAAGGCATGGCACGTGATAGAGAGTCAAGGATTTTAGACAGAGAGGTAAGCTGGCATCTGTCTTCTAAGGGCTCCCGTAGCTGTATTGTGTCAACAACAGAAATTTATTTTCATGCAATCTAGAGGCTGGAAGTCCAAGATCAAGGTGTCAGCAGGGCCGGTTTCCCTCGGACGCCTGGCTCAGGCTTGCAGGCGGAGACCCTCTCCCTCTATGTGTGTACCCCTAGTATCTCTCTGTCGGTTCAAATATCCTCTTCTTGGGACACCAGATTGGATTAGGGCTCACCCCTACAGCCTCATTTTTACTTAATGACCTCTGTAAAGGGCCTATCCCCAAACACAGTCATACCTGCGGTACTGCGGGCTAGGACTTCAACACAGGAGTTGGGGGGCGGGGGACACAATCCAGCCCATAACAGCTGGCATTTCAGCCCTGGTTCCGGTAAGGAAGGGCAACCTGCAGAATTAACAGCGGGGGGAGGGGGAGAGGCAGGCTGGGCCAAACCCCACGGCAGCCATCCAGCCAATGAGAGCCTGAAGTCAGAGGCTGAAGCCACAGCCTGCAGGACAGCCGAGGAGGAGCAGCAGCGGGCACGCTGAACCGCCCCGCTCTCCCACTGGGACTGCCCTTCAGATCCAGGCAGCAGGGAGAAGAGAAGGACAAAGGTGCACTGCTGCACCAAGGCGCACCAAAGGCCGGCAGAGCCGAGTGTTGAGGCCAACAAAGGCACAAAGCCAGCTCTCACCTGTCCTCTGGCCACGCCATGGGGAGGGGGTCAAGTCTCTGGGCAGAGCATCAGGAGAGGGAAGTACCCCCTTTGTCCCACCTTGTTCTCGGATTCCCAGCTTCTCTGGCCATCAAAGGAGCCTGCCCCGGGCAGCTTTAGAACTCACATCAGAACAGGAAACACCTGATCTAACCTGTCTTCCAAGGTTCCAGGAGCCGCTAAGGTGAGCTCCTCCGGCTCATTCCCCGGTTTGTTCCCAAAGAATCTCTTTGGCCTTTTCCTTTGGGCCAGGACTCAGCAGCTCCCACTCTCTGGGATAAGAGAGAGGACTCCTGTCTCTCTCACGCATGCGCGCACAAACACACGTGCGCGCACAAGGACACAGTCCACGGTTCCCCAAATTCCACCACGCAAAGATTTATTCCCCGAGTCCAGCCTCCCGGGAGAAGAAGGGTGCCATGCATTAGGTCACCGACACCTCAGTGCGAGTTTATTCATCAGATTCATCCCTTGGCATCAGCCAGGCATTAAGAAAGGACCGAGCATTGCAAGGGAAAAGTTATTAAAGGGGGGAAGCAGAGGAAAACCAAAATGTGAGCAGGGGAGAAGCAACGTGCTTTTTGCTTTTCTTACTTTCTGACCTTTCTTTTTTTTTTTTTTTTAAAGATTTTATTTATTTACTTGACAGAGAGAGATCACAAGTAGGCAGAGAGGCAGGCAGAGAGAGGAGGAAGCAGGCTCCCAGCTGAGCAGAGAGCCCGATGCGGGGCTTGATCCCAGGACCCTGAGATCACGACCCGAGCCGAAGGCAGCAGCTTAACCCACTGAGCCACTCAGGCGCCCCATTTCTGATCTTTCTTGATCAGCCTGACGCTCTAAGTCAGGGCCTGGCCACCTTGTCCCGGAAAGGGCCAGAGAACAAATGTTTTCAGCTTTGCAGCTCATCGGGTCTCTGCTGGGAGCTCTCTTCATTCTCCCATTGCCCCATGTAAGCAGCCACAGACAGCATGGCTGGGTCTCTGTAAGATGGTTACAGACAACAAAATGGGAATTTCATATAATTATCCTTAAAAATATCATTTTCCACGGTGTCTGGGTGGCTCAGTGGGTTAAAGCCTCTGCCCTTGGCTCGGGTCGTGATCGCAGGATCCTGGAATCGAGCCCCATAGCGGACTCTCTGCTCCGTGGGGAGCCTGCTTCCTCCTCTCTCTCTGCCTGCCTCTCTGCCTACTTGTGATCTCTCTCTGTCAAATAAATGGATGAAATCTTTAAAAAAAAAAAAAAACTCTTATAAAAATATCATTTTCCATTTCGTTCTTTCGAAGCCCTTACAAATGGAAAAGGCCATCTCTCGCTTGCAGGCCACACAGACACAGGAGGCGGCTGGATGCACCGGGGAACCGCACATCACTGACCCCAACTTCACCTGAGTAGCAGAACTCACACCCTTCCCCCCAAACCATCCTCTCTGCAAGGACAAGCGCTTGGTCACCCTTCGCTGTTTGCCACCCTTGCTTCCCCTCCTCCAGACCTAGAGAAAAAAGCGGCTCCTTGTTCTGCGTGCTTGGCGCCTGATCCCTGGGGAATGGCTCTCGAGGGTGGAGGAGATGGCAGGGTGACAAACAGCGGCGGGCTGCAGAACCCTGGTCTCGGGGTTTGCGCCGGCCGGCTATAAGCGCTCACCCCGCACATCAGGCCCCAAGGGTCCAACATGCCACACTCCTGGGTCACCTTTTAGGTACCTCTCCCAAATTACTTAAGATTATTATTATTAAATTATTACCAACTAAGTGTAGACATATACCTCTTACTAAGAACAACATTCACTCTGTATTGAGTACTTAGTCTGAGCAGGCCCCATAGAATCTTCCTCTGGCTCATGTTTACTAAGGGGCCAGGCTTTGTATTAAGTGCAGTACATATCCTTAGTGCCCTCAGGAACCTGTGATTTCACTACTCGTACTATCCTCGTCTTATGGATTAGAAAACAGAGCCTAGAAACATTAACCACACACCCAAGTTCACGCAGCGAGGCAGATCTCTCTGACTCCGAGCAAGATTCTCTGCCTATCCCTCAGCCCTCCTGCAAGATCGTGTCAATGACCCCAATGCCTCAGACACAGAAAGAGAAACTCTTAGAAGCTAAAGTCTTGGTCCAAGTTCAGGCATCTGATGAGCGGAGTTGCTAGAGCTCTGTGGCAGAGCCGCTGACACACCGAGATTCTGGAAACAACCTTGCCCTCATGTGAAAACGCACATTTCTAGACGCCGTGGGAAACCAGTGTCCGGACGGCGGAGCTGGGCTTCTCAGCAAGTGGCAAGAGAGATTTTAGTCTGAGGCTATGTCTTAGGTCTGATCGGAAAGCAGAGCCCGGGACAGGGATTCCCATGCTGGTGAGTTACTGTGTGAAAGGGGAGGGGCCCCCGGAGAAACCTGGCAGAAGCAGGGAAGCGGGATGGGGCAAGGGGAAAAGCCAGGCAAAGGTGCAGGTTCAGCTGGTCTGGTCATGGCCAGATCCCACAGGGAGTTCTGGAGCATGGATGGTACCGCAGGGTTCTCTCTCTCTCAAGGCAAGGGGCCGGCCCATGGCACCATGTACCCATCAGTCACTGGCCGTGGTCAGCCCACGCGAGGTTGTGGGGAGCATCTCTGGACGAGATGGCGATTCTCCAGAGGACAATGTCCTAGCAGTCAACACTCACAGCTGCTGGAGAATGCTGTCCCTTTGCTAGGAGGACGTTGGCAGGGGGCCATTGGCATCCACTAGAAGCAGGTGACCCTGGAGGCCCAGACCTCACTAACTAGCTCTGCACCTCCTGGAAAACCACATTCCCTTCCCTACCTGACTCCCCCTCTTCCTTCTGAACCTCCTCCTCTGTCACCTCCGGCACCAGCTGGGCTAGGCTTGGCCCGGCCTTCTGGCTCCTGTCTCAGACCATCGGCGATCGCAGCCGGAGCTGAAGGTTCCAGGAAGTGTCCCACTGCACTCTCTTCCAGCCTCGAACGGCGCCCCACACGCCCCATCCTGTGGCCTGCCTCTGAGGGGATTCCCAGTGACGTGGTCAGGAAGGCAGGGCAGGGCAGGCTACAGCCCGGAGCCAGGCCTGGGAATTAGTGAATGAGGAGATGCTGAGAGCCAGCCCGCTCCGCCCCCACCAGCCCGGGCTGCAGCCCCCCACAGAGAGAGCAGCTGCCCGCCTGAGAGCAACCCAGATGGGCCCACTGCCTGGGCCCCGACTGCCAGGAGATGAGCGGGCCGGGTCAGCGCCTGGGGTCCTTTCTAGAGCCTCCAGAGGGTCCTGATTCTATACAAAGAAACATCCTCTTCCTCTCTGCTGCCCTTCATTCATTCATTCATTCATTCATTCATTCAACAATTATTCACTGAGTGCCCAGGAGAGCTGGGAAAATCCGAACAGAACAGATGGGTCCCGACTTCCGTTCCAGTGGGGGTAACAAAGAAACTGAGTGTAGCGGGGTCACAGATCACTCAGACAGATGCACAAGGCATATATAGGCTTTTTCTTTCCCATAGTCGATGCGATCATCCTCCAGGGGCTCCCATCCTGCTGGGAAGCAGGGACAGGAATGGGGGAGCTCACGTTAAAATTGCCGATTTATGGCAACACCGTGCTGTTTGGCTTAGGTGGGAACTTTTGGAGGAGTTAGTTTCTTTTGGATAAATGCTATCTCTTCCATCCTTTTCTTGTCTGTGTCTTCAGGACAGTGTCTGAGTATGAGGAAGGGCAGGGATTACCAGAGACCTAGTGGGGGGGTGGGGGGGGGAGGTCACTTGGAGAAACAGTGGGTCCTCCCCATGGCCACTGGTCCAGAATGGCAGCCTTGTCTCTCCCTGCCTGGACCCCCCAAGTGCATCTGGTCCTATGCTGGGGGCAGCAGCTACTGTTGGGTGCCCCCCCCCATCCCCTTCCCTGGCCACGGGTCCCACCTCGGCATGGAGGAATTAAATTTTAAATGAATTCATTCATGAATGGAATGCATCCCTTCTCTTTAAGCATTTCATCCCAGCAACCCCGCTGCATCCTGGGAAATCCTGGAAGTGGGACACTGATCCTTCAGGGACCCTCTTCCCAGCTTTGGTGAACGGTTCCAAATTCCTGGCCACCAGGAAGCCCCACGCTGGCAGGAAACAGAGCAGGTTTGTTTGCAAATGGAGTCCAGGGCTTCCCGCCAGGTCCCTGAGCAGAGGCCAAGCCAGCCTCCCAAGGAGGCCACACAGATTGGGATTCGCGGCAGCTACATTTTGCTTTGCCCTCCTTGCCTGAGTCTTGCCTTTCTCCAGTTCCTCCAACCCTTTATTTGGTAATGCCATCCCACCTTCTGAGAAGAGAGGACCAGCTCCCCGCTCAGCTCAGAGAATACGAAGGGACTCTTCTAGATCACAAAGCAAATTGGTGGATCTAGAATCCCGCTATGCTGCGATTCCATCCAACAATAAAGAGAATCAAAGCAGCCAGGATCTATCACCCTGTGCCAAACACGGTGCTAAGTAATTTCCATTCGCCATTTTTACTGATGTGTTCCAACAGTCTTTCTACATGGGTGCTATTATGGTCCCTGTTACATAGAAGAAACGGAGACTTGGAGAGGTTAGAGAGAGTCTAGAACTCTTTCCACTAGATCAGGGGTCAGTGAACTATGGCCCATAGGCCACGTCTAGCTCAGCACATGTTTTTGTAAATAAAGTTTTATTGAAACAGAGTGATGTTCATTTGTTGGCATATTGTCTGTGGCTGCTTTCGTGCTACAAAGGGAGAGCTGAGTAGTTGAGACAGAGACCCTGTGACCTCCCTGCACTGCCCTTGCTCCCTGTCCCCAGCCATGGCTGATTGGATCAGGAGGTGGGGGCCACGCCCAGAGCAACAGCAACCTAGGATCTGAATGGCCCGACACAAAAAGATGACCTGGACCAATCACGTTCTTCCCTTCAGAATTTGGAACAGGGAACTAGAGAGGCCGAGACTGTGGGGAGAAATGGAAGCTATGACTCTTGAGGACACACTGACGCTGGGTGGCTGTGGGTGGGAAGGAAAATGCAAGGTGTGACGGTCCTTGCTGTGTGAGAGCAGAAAATGGAGGAAGGATCCAGATGGAGGCAGAATCTATGAAAGGGGGTCCTGGTACCCTAAGAAAACAGAAAAGACAGAAGCCTTGTTTCCAAAAGGTTTCCCAATTCCAGCTTCCTTTAGAACAACTGCCCTCTCCTTGGGTCAAGACTTGGAACTTTTTCGTTGCAAATGAAACAAAACCCAACATAAACAGGCTTAAACACTAATGGGTGTATGTTGATTCACCACAACAGAAAGTCCAAAGGTACTTCAGGCTCAGCTGGATCCAACAGTTCAAATGATGTCAAAGACCAAAGAAATGTAAAAATATAAAATTTCCTTACAACGTGCAGCCCATTGACAAGTACCTGAGACAAGCAGAGTGACCTCCCTTGAGGAACTCAACTGCCTTAATGTTAATACTTTGCTAGATGAGAAAAGCAATCTCACCTTGACATTAGCCTGACCTCCGAGATCCTAAGTCTTTTTTTTTTTTAAAGATTTTATTTTATTTATTTATTTGACAGAGAGAAATCACAAGTAGATGGAGAGGCAGGCAGAGAGAGAGAGAGAGGGAAGCAGGCTCCCCGCTGAGCAGGGAGCCCGATGTGGGACTCGATCTCAGGACTCTGAGATCATGACCTGAGCCGAAGGCAGCGGCTTAACCCACTGAGCCACCCAGGTGCCCCCCTGTAAGTCTTTTTAAAAAACCCCTTTGGAGGGACACCTGGGAGGCTCAGTCCATTAGGCGTCCGACTCTTGATTTCAGCTCAGGTCATGATCTCAGGGTCTGAGATCCGGCCCCGTATTGTTGGGGGGCGGGGAAGGTGTCCACACTCAGCGGGGTGCCTGCTTGAGATTCTTTCTCTTCTTCTCCCTCTCTAAAAAATTTTATAAAATGAAAATAAATAAATAAAAATCCCTTTGGAAACGTCCCTTATCTCTACCCCCCATAAGATATATGCTAGCAATCATCCTTCAAACACACGGCCCACTGATATACATCTGAATGGTCTCATGAATCTGATCTTCCCAGCAGCAAGACTTAACACCATCTCTAATTCCCACTAACTAAAAAATATACAATCAGTCACTCCTCACAATCCCAGGACAGCCCTTCCTGCCCACGGGTCCTGTCCCCATGCTATAATAAAACCACCTTTCCTGTCCCCATGCTATAATAAAACCACCTTTCTACACCAAAAATGTCTCAAGAATTCTTTCTTGACCATTGCTCCAGGACCCTAACATCACATCCACCCAATTTCTTACAGTCTCTCTGCCCACCTTCTGCCACGTGGGCTTCATCCTCAGTCTCCATCCTGTGCCCTTCCTCAACTTAGACCACTCTAGATTCTTCACTCATGGTGTCAACATGGCTGCAGCAATTCCAGACCTCACAGCTTCATACCAGAGCGTCTGCAAGTGGAAAGGGAGCCCTTTCTGTAGCTCTTTCACATTCTGAGAAATAATCTCTCATTTGCCTATCCCTGAACTGGTCAGGTTGGTCAGGAGGATGGGCTACACTGATTGAATTAGACCTATCAACTGCCATCAGTTTTCCCACCTGTAACAATATTTAAGTGCTTATGACTCCCCTGGCCCTACACCACCCTTTACATGTGTTACCATGTTTAACTCTCACAAAAGCCATACAAGGAAGTTACTAGAATTGTCTTCATTTCACCAATGAGAAAATGAAAGCTCAGAGAGGGTAGATACCTTGCCCAGGCTCACACAGCCATCACTTGGCAGAACTGCTGATTAGCAGCAAAAGCAAAAGCTAATAGGGACCTATGGGATTCTGGAGCCTGAGCTCTCAGCCATCGTGCCCTGCCTGTTGGAGGAGGGTCTCACTCACCAGCCCCCCGGCTTTTCTTATTCCACAACCTGTTGCTATCCTGGTGACCCAAATCTCTTCCTCATAGATTCTCAGGCTTCAGACAGAGTTTACTCAAAAGTCCTGCTCCTACCTCTGGATTCCTCTGGACTCTATTCTCCTCCACCTGATCCGTTTCCATGGAAACTGCTGGGCTCCTGCGTCCCTTTTATCCTCCTTCCCGGGAAGTAAAGCCAGCTTTCTGGCACCCGGGCCGCTAGGCCTGGCCATTATAAAGACCAAAGAAGCAATATCTGGAAGAAATAGTTCCAGGCAGAGGGAGGAACCAGATCCGGCTTCTGGTTTTCTCTTTGATGTGCTCCAAACGAACACCAGGTGCTCTGAGGAGCCCTGCCAATTATCTGGGCCCAGTAGGTGCTGGCTGCAAAGTTGTCAGCTGCTCTCCAGCCTCTCACCACCTCTCCGTCCGCCGGCCCCCCTCCCTTCGGAAAGCGACTCAGGGGTCTAAGGCAGAAGGTGAGTGGGGCAAGCCTCCTTGCTGATCCTTGACATCCGATTGCAGCACCTGGGGTTCAGCTGGTGAGCTGGGGGAGCAAAAAGGAAAAAGGTCCCCAATTTTCCCCTTCTGGGGAAGGGGGGCGTGCCAGCCATCACTTGAACTCATGGGCATCCTGGAAACAGTGGACATGACATCACTCCTGGCCGCGAGAAAGGAACCTGTGGCCAGGATCTAGGAAGCATGTTGCATAGTTGCATACACACACTTGGGGGAAAGCGGAGGTCTGGAATCTGGTCCCCAAGAACTGCATATACCCTGGAAACTGGAAAATGCAGCAGCCAAAGGGTTCCCAGAATCCCACCCCTGCTGGGCCTGGGTTGGGTCTTAATCTCTCTGAGCTTTGGTATCCTTATCTTTTAAAATGGGCATTGTCTATCCAATAGGCTAGTTGTAAGGCCCCAACCAAACAAGATACACCAAAGCCCTCTATCAAAGCATTTAAAGGTATCCTCAGGGTCGTCATCCCGGTTAGTGTTATAAATGTGAGAGGGAGCTCCTGCGAGGGTACCAAAACCTCAGACATCTAAGGGAATTACAAGAGTCTCCATCATGGAGATGCAAACGTCATCACTGCTTTCCAACACACTCCTTGAATCTCTTTCCCATCCCTTAGCAATTTCCTGTTCTGAGTCTACGGCTTTCTCTTCATGTTTAGTTATTTAAACTTGGTCCAGTCTAGCAAAACCCCATTCTTTTCTCCGATGTAAAGCTTCCCATTCCCCCTTCCCCCCACTGCCAAACAAGGACCTTGGCTCCCTCCTGGGCTAAGCATGATGTGGGGGATGGAGGGGGTCTGGCTCTGGGACATCTCCTCCCCAGGAGGAGAGGGGGAACAGGAACGCTCCTCACCTAGCTGCTCCCCGTGGGCTGGAGCTGTTGCTGGGCTCCGGGGAGTCCAGGGTCCAGCAGAGTGGAACGAAGGTTTTTCTAGATCAGTTTTCAGCTCTACCCTGACTTCCTTCAATACCAAAGGCTAACCGACAGGTCTGGCTTCTGCTCTGCCCTTCAACTCCATGCACCTTTCTTGGGAGGCACAGCGACCTCCAAAGGCTGCTCAGAGCAGGGATGGGGTGCAATCCTTCCAGGCACTGGACAGGACAGTGTGGGCCTTCAGAGGACTCTTAAGTCTGAAACAGCACCACTTCTGTCTTCACAGGGGGCCAAGACTCCAGAATTCTGCTGCAGGACTGGCTGGGCTGGTCAGAGCCCCCCGCCCCCACTGAAGGCACTCCTCCTAACCTGGAAAGGTCTTCTGGAGACTCCCCAACAAAACGCGGCTTCATAAAAGCCACAAAGCTGCACTCCCCAAAGACTGAGGCTCCCTTCCTAAACCCCCCCCACGTAGCCTTCTCCCAGTACAGCTCATGGCCTGGGTTGACGTGAAGGTCAGGCTTTAGGAGTCCTGTAGACAGGAGGTGCCTGGCTTCTGCAAGAGCTCTACAAGTGGGGCACTTGGCCCCTTTTCAGAATAACCAGGAAAATTCCTTCTAACATCCTATGTTCATATAATAACTATGTTTCAGTTAAGCAAACACCACTGCCAGGATTTTTTTTTTTTGTAAGTTTTTGGTGTTTTTTTTTTTAATTTAACAGAGAGATCACAAGCAGGCAGAGAGAGGAGGGTAAGCGGACTCCCCGCTGAGCAGAGAGCCCGACATGGGGCACGATCCCAGGACCCTGAGACCATGACCTGAGCTGAAGGCAGAGGCTTAACCCACTGAGCCACCCAGGCGCCCCCACTGCCAGGATGCTTGCTAGCTAACTCCTTGACTACAATAATTTTGGTCCCTACACTGACTTTGCGTGCCCAGTATGACATTTTTTTAATCTCTATTTTTTTCCTAAGGGTCAAAGAGCTTGCTCACGGCTTCACAAATACTAAGTAGGTTTTGAACCTGCAGCTTTCTGACCCCTGCGCAGAGCTTGTAACTCCTCAACACAACTGCTTCTGCAGTGCTTGGCTTGGGGACAAAGGACAAAGGGACTTGCTTGGGCTTTGCAGCCCTCTGTGTCTGAGATGGGCCCAGGGATGGGCCTCCCAGAAAGACTGCAATCACGCATCTAACATGAATGATGCTGGGCTGTCCCAAAGCAGAGTTGGTGGTCACTGTGGCCATGCTACCATCATACCTAGAACGTCCCCCAGGCAAGCCAACATGCCCCCACCCACCCCGCAACGTACCCAACACCCATCTCAGCCTCTGGAAAGTAGGAAGCATGAGCTCTACTCTCTCTTCTTCTTCTTCTGCTCTTTGGAAGTACTGGCTTTGCTCCTTAGAGAACCAGGGATGAGCTCACTGGCCCAGCCGATCTGGGCCAGGGGAGGAGCAGGAGGTGAGACAGAGGAGCCCAAAGGACAGTGGCAGAGCTGGAAGGGGCTGAGCCTGCACCCTGCGGGACTCCGAAGCACTGTGGTGAGGAGCTTGTGCTTAGACTTCCCCTTGGCCTCCCTCTGGGATTGACCCCTTTGGGAGCCATGGTTACCCTGGAGAAGGATGCTGGCCAAGGAATCTCTTGCCAAGCTCATCACTGCTGATCTCTGGATCCATGAAGGGCAGTGGGAACATCAATTCACTGAAACCTCAGAACAATCCTAAGAGGTAAATACCCACGTTCCCATTTTGCAGAAGAGAACATTTGAGACACAGAGAGGTTATGTCATTTGCTCAAGGTCACACAGCTTATTCTGGGATTCAGACCCGATTCCAGAGTGTCCACCCCCAACTCCTGAGCCATTCTACCTTCCCAGAGGCAGTACAAGAGAAACCCGGCAGCTTTGGTGAATTTCCCAGGCCCAGGCTCTCCTGCGGCACAAGGGAGAGGGAAGACATTTGGGCTTCTGGCTTTTTAGGACTCCTTCTCTGCCTTTGTGTGTTCCTGCAAGAGACTCTAATCACATTTGCTCCAAGCAAAATCAAGAGGTTTTGGAGCATCCGCTCTGTACTGCCCCTCTGAGTCTCGCTCTAAGCTGTCCCTCCCTCCAAGGGACAACCTTCCCCCTCTGTCTCCTGCCGGCTCCTCTGCCAGCGCCCTTCTTTTGATTCTCACTTACCTCCTTCCCTTTCGCTCTCCCTTCGGAAGGCAGTTCAGCTAACACTCATTAGCACGTGTTAATGAGCATCAATTCATTTCTCAGTCAGCCAGCAGGAGAGGGGAGAAAGGAGGCCTGCTCCAGGGGTAATGGGTACCCACAGCCAGCCGGGAGGCTGCAGGCCTCAGGCTCCTGGAGAGAATGGGGAGGGAGCCCAGTGCCCAGTTTGGGGAGTCCGGTCAGCTGTCCTCAGAACTGTGCCCTCAGCAGCTACTTCTGTTTTCTCTGAGACCAGCGTAGAACATTCCAAGGTCAGCAATGGATGTTCTCTGCCCACTGGCCGAGGCAGGTTCCCATGATGTCCTTAGGTGGATGGGGCTAAGCACCAGTAGGGGAGACATTCCTTGAACAACTGTCTAAAAGCCCTCAGAGCCTGTCCAGGGAGAGGTGGGTAACCAGAGCGCTGAGGGACACAGGCGGGGGAGGGCGACAACCACCACCCAAGGGGACCATGGAAGCCCCTCCTCCATTCCATCTGGATCCTCCCGGGGTGTCCCTGATTCCAGCCGCCCCGCCCCAACAAAGCCTTGAGAACTCACAGCTTCTCCCCCCAAGCATGGGCTGTACTGAGGGGCCATGAGAGCACGGGGAAGAGCTGGGTTCAAATTCTAGCTCGGCCCCTCTTTGCTGGGCAAGTCAGTTCGTCATGTGAAGTCTCAAGTCCCCTCCTCAGAAAAGCGGTCCCTGTTCTTGCTACCGTGGAAGGGCCGGACGAGAGGAGCCCCGAGAGAGACCTAGTGAGCTGCGAGGTGCGGGTGGCTAACTCCTTGTCAAGCTCGTATTATTATTACTACTCGTGGCGCTGCTGTTACTACTGCTATTACTACTGCTCCATGCTAGTAACAATACGGGGTGGCTGTACTCAAGAAGGTCAGAGAGAGGCAAGAATAGCCTCTCCCTCGCCTCCGCACCCGGGGGGCCTCTGCTTCGAGGGGGCTCAGGGCCCACCTGCGCGCCCCTGGCCCCCACCCCGCGCTCCCAGCCAAGCCCCGCGCCGCCGCCGCCCCACCGAGCCCCGGGCCGATTCTCTGAGCGCGCGCGCCCCCTGCCGGCGGCCGGGCGCGGGCGCAGCCTCCGCACCGTATATAAAGGCAGCGTGGCGCGCAGGACCTGGCCGAGTGCGGGAGCGGAGCCGGGCGCAGGGACAACGCTGTGCGCCTGAGGTCTCCCAGCAGCTCGCCATGGCTAGCCCGCAGCAGCAGCCCCCCTACCTGCACCTGGCCGAGCTGACGGCATCCCAGTTCCTGGAAATCTGGAAGCACTTTGACGCAGACGGTCAGTAGATCTCTCAACTTCTGGGCCCGTTGGCCCCCAGGGAACCTGCGGTGGAAGGGAAGGGGACAGCGCTGATGCGGGCAGGTGTACGTTCGTCCCGGCGGCGCGGTGGTGGTGGTGTTTGGGCCCCAAAGCCTGCTGAGGTCGGGGTCTGGAGTTTGGGAGATGCCCAGGCTGCTCAGGTGACAACTGTCAGCAACTTTTCTTCTCCGACATAGACGGCGGAGAGCCCGCCGGCTTTTGCAGCCTCATTCTGGGCAAGTTGGAGCTTTCCCAGAGAGGAGGCCTGGGCGGGCAAGGCTCCCCGGGAATCCCCCTGCCGTCTTATCATCCCTGCCTTCTCTTCAAGGTAATGGCTTGCCTTCAGCTGCTGCAGCCACAGGTCTCAAGCCCACTCTCTTCTTTCTTGGGGTTCTCCTCTTGTTTAATGCCAGCTTAGCACCACCACCCCCCACTGTCCTGGAGGTTAGGACAAGCTGGGGGCTACTAAAGGGAAAGCCTGGGCCTCCCCCAGACGAACTGGCTGGGAGTAGGAGTCGGGAGTGACCCAGGGGCCCTGAACACCCCTTGGGCTTCCTCTGCCGGTTTCCCATCCTCCCTGGGCAAATGGGTCCAAACACAGCAGCAGTGGGTGTGGTGAGGGCAGGGTTGGGGGACCAGCCTGACATCTTCCCTCATGGTGATAGTCCTGGCTGCTTTAGGTGACATCTGTGGATGGAGGGAAGCACAATCTTAAATGCCTACTGAGACACTGACTCCCCCCAAAATTGAGGACCGGATAGAATGACCTTAGGAGGTGTCTCCCTGGGCTGGCATTCTGTGAGTCTATGATGGTCTGATTCCGGCATAAAGGGAGACCCCCCACCCCTTTAGGAGCCTCTGATCTTACTAGAGATGTTTTCTCCACCCCTCCAAAAAAAACTAAGTGATCTGATTCCCTTCTCAGGGCCTGGCCAGGATGGGCATCCCAAATGTTCAGGCATCTGAGACTCCTGGCAGGGTGGTGGCGTCCGGGTTTTAGCCTGGGACTGACAGCGAGGGGGGATGGGAACCAGAGGGAGGATCAGGGGCGGCTCACTTAGTTCCTCCCTCCTCCTTTCCTCATCTCTGCAGGGCATGCAAGTGGCTAAACAGAGGCCCTCTGCCCAGGGTGCTTGGAGAGGCAAGGGTTAATGTCTAGTAAAGTTCATGAGTCAAGTTTTGTTCCCTGGGAGCCACCTGAGAAAACTGGGTTGAGAGCCAGGCAGAGGACCGGGCAGGTAATCTCTGGGTTGGGATGGCGATCTGCCTGTGAATTACTGAAGGAGGCGGGTAGGCTGTTAAATCTGTAAAATGGGGCTAAGGAGGGTTTGTACTTCCGATCCCCAGCTTGGACCGTAAGACTGCCTGGGTGAAAAGGGATGTAAGGTGCAGCCTCTTAGTATTCCAGATGACACGCACATTCCCCGAGGATGCTTCTGCCAGTTTATCTGCACCAGAGACTTGCAGGATTCAAGGAAAGTTACCAAGTGGCCAAGGTTATGCCACCAGCCTCCTGCCAGATGAGTCAGCTATAACAGACAGAGGACTCCATGGTTCCTAATTTCCCCCGTCCTCGTGGGGACAACCAATAGCACACTCAATAATCATGCAAATCCTTACATCTGTCTGAGACCTCATAGTGTTCCAAACACAATCACACCTCCTGGAGTCCCTGTGAGGCTGCTGGGCAGGTGAGGTGCTCCTCGTGCAGGTGAGGACGGGGGTTATGAGGGGCGGGTTCTCACAGGCTGTACAGCAAGGGAGTCATGGGGCTCCTTCCCGGCCAGGGTTTATTCCCTGGGAACATGCATTTGGGTTGCAAGAGGGATTCTTCTGTGATGCTGGAAACCACCTTCTCACTTGCCCACTGAAAAGCCTCTATCACCCCCTGCCTCCGAGGCAATGAGCTGTTTCTTTAATCTCAGAAAGGGGTCCTGGTGCGGGCTGGAGCAAAGCTAAGCTAGCACTAGACGCAGGAGTCCGACAAACACCCCCAAAGCCACTGTGCCTCTGGTTCCTTCCTGCTCCCATGGCAAAGGGGAGCTCAATGCTTGCTTCCTGATTCCTGCCCACCAGACACCCCATTGCCCTCTCCGGCCACTGCCTCAGGGAGGTCCCGAGGCGGAGCCCCAGACCTAACACAGAGAAGACAAAGGGGCTTACAGGGCCAGAGATGGCACCGAGGTGATTTAGGAAAAGGAGGATACAGCCAGTTTGGAGTTCCACGGAAGGATCCAGAAAGAGGCTGTGGACGGCCTTGCTCCATACCTTCCCTACCTAACCCCTTGAGCATACCCAAAGACTTCTGGGGAGCCTACCCCCTCCCCTGAGGCACTCCCTGCCCTATCTGGGCCTCCCCCTTACTAAGTCTGGCTTCTGTGTTCACTTTGGACTTGCTCCCTGATACGGAGTCCCCCTGCCTCTTACAAACTCAAAGAGCTCTGGGAGGACTCCCGTTTGCAACCCACCAGGACCCTGGAGCCCAGTCAGGCACAGCCCCCCAGGGGAGGGAGCCACTGCCCCACTCTTCCCGGACCCTCTAGGAAACAGATGAGGCAAACTTAGGAGAAGCTGGATGCCAAAGAGAGGGGAGCTGGGGCGGGGGGCTCTGACCCTAACCCAGCCCGTTACTAACCAGGAGGAAGGTCAACCTGGTGACGCTGCCCTAAGAGATTCTTTTCAAAATCTGCATCAGTCTCGTGGAGAAAGAAAGGAGTAGGCGTTTGGAGAGAGAAAAACTGGGACTCAGAGAGGCAAAGTTCTTTTCACAAGACCACACGGCAAAGTGGGAGGGTGGGGGCCACCCAGGGATCCTGTCTCCTCGGGCCTGGTTCCATCCCTGGGCTCTTCCTCCAAGGTCAGCTGCAGCCATGCATTTGGGAGAATTCAGATGTCATCTCCCCAAGGCAGAAGTAGGGAAGACCGCAGCCAAGCCCACGCTCTGACCCCACATGCCGCCTCCATGCTCGGAGTGACCCTTACACGGCCCCCCATGTCTGAGCCCCATCCCATGCTGCCTGGTCCCCTCTTTCTCCGGAATGTCCTCACCCTGCACGATCCAAGCAGCCGTGCGAGGCCCAGCCCGGAGCCCACCTGGTCTGTCTGCGTGGTTCCGATCAGATGGGCCGCCAGGCTCCAGTTTCACGGATGACCAGTAGGAATCTCCATGGAAAGCCAAGGGGTGGCTCAACAGGGAAAAATACCATAGCCTTTAGAAGCCACTGAAATCACAGGGACAGGATGGCTTCTCTCCCAGAGGCCAGCAGACACCTGCATCCAAACAGGCACTGCAACTCACCCCCGGAATCTCTCTAACATAGCTCTACCGTGACGTGTACAAAAAGTTAGACAAGCAAGGGCTTCTATTACCGAGTTCTTGGGAATGCTGAAAATTCGAAAGGAAATGCCCTTCACCAGGGAGGAGAAAAATGAATTGTACCCATCTCTACAGGGGAATATTATGCAACCAAGCATAGGGAGGGGGAGCTTTTCCACTGACACGGGAAAACATCCAAGATGGACTACTAAGGTTTTGTTTTGTTTTGTTTTTAATGGTAGCAGGACACTATTACCATATGAACCCATTTTCATTATTCACTAAGCTCAAATGCTGGAAGAGATTCGAGAGAATGCCACACATTACGGGGCATGGAAAATGGTGGTTCTCTCTACAGAGCGGGTGAGGGAAAAATTAGAAGGCATTTGCTTTAACTAAGTTAATTTCCAGAGTGTGTGCAGATTTTCTAAGAGTTTATGTTTCTGGGGTGAATCCGCAAAACAGTAGAGATGTAAGAAGATCTGTATCTCCAGGTGTGGGAATCTGCCCAGATACTTCAGGGTCTCTGCCTGCCTCCAGGTGACCCTGGTGTTGAGGGGATGGGGGAGGGTTTCAAAGCCTCTCACAAGGAGTGAGCCTTGTTTGCTACCCATGGGGGCCTCAAGGCCTTTGAAAATGAGTGAGAGGAAGGCCTTGACCTGTCTTCCCTCCTCTGTCCTCCCACACCCGACGGTAATAACAGAAGATCCAGGCACCGTGATCACCTGGAGGCCTGAGCACCCAGGCAGGCCTGGTGGAGCCTCACGGCTTAGCCCGTGTGCCTGCAGGGAGAGGCGAGGAGGGAGAAGCCCCAGGGCCTCTCCAAGCTGGGGAGAGGTCGGGGCAGCTTGCACTGGGATACTCAGTGAAGGCTTTTGGAACAGTAAAAAAAGACTTGCCCAAACAGGGTTATAGAATGCTTGGAATATATTAAGTATTTCGGCAAACACTCTAACATGTACAAGGCAGTATCACTGTGCCAGTCCTAGGGTGATTCCAGGACTCCTACAAATGATCGCTTCTTGGCTCAAGAGAGTCCGGGGGGTCTGGTGCAGGGAGCTGAGGTGGGAGCTGTCTTTTTTAACCCTGTCTGCCAATCTCTGTGGGGTCTGTGGGTCTCATCAGGGACAGCAAGGAACGGGCTGGAGGGTCGTGATGGCAGGACGCGGGGTTCTTTGGGGGCAGCCTCCTGGTCCACCCGGGGTAAGCCTTAGGAATCAGCCCCCACTCCACTTTCACCCCTAAACCCCCAAATGCTTTGCTAACGGGGCCCTTTGCTGTGGTGTCTGCAGCGTGCTGGGTCGCCCCGCGCTGGTGGCCTCTGGGGACGCCCCGGGCCCCGAAGCCTGCCCTTGGGGGTGATTACACCAGCCAGGGAGGCGCTGTGTCTGTGAGGAGCTGAGGCTCCCCGGGGAGGCAGCCCTGGGACGAGTTTTCACAAACAAGGTAGCTTGAGCCCGCCTCAGCCAGGGCAGCTGCCAGCCCAGGGAGCCTGCGCCCCTGCCCGCTCAGCCAGCTTATTCCCCTCCGGACTTCAGTGGCTGTCCTGGCTGAACCCCTGAGGGAGGTTTCCAGGGCTGAGAAGACCCTTCGGGGAAATCTCTTCCAACACCTGGGGAGCCCGAATTACTAGAGCGGCCCTGAGGCTCTTGGAAAACAGGGCCTCTCCTGGCAGCTCTCCGGGCCTGTGGCAGGCCGTGCCCTCCTTGGCCCAGCCGGACCCATCTGGGGCCTCTGGCCTCGCTTGGCCCTCCCCCGCTCCTCCTTGGCTCTCTGCTGTCCAATCTGCCCCAGCCTTCTGGACTCCCCCAAGCCTGGGAATGAGCCCAGCCTTCGGCAGCCAGATGTCCCCGCGTTCAGAGGACCCACAGCAGCTCCAGAACCAGTGTTCGAGAAGCAACTCGGCCCAGAAACACAGACTGAAAGTCATGTCTGAAAGCTCTGTGTTTTTTCAGCCCTTTTCTTGCCCCGGGGCGTGGGCTGTGACTGTCCCGAAGGGTGCTCAGGCTTGGGTGGGCAGAGGGCTATTTGCCTTTCCAAAAAATCTGAACTCTGGACAGACAGCCAGTGGCTGGGTCTCAGGAACACTTCCTTAACGAGGACGTCTGGGATTTGGCAATCCGTCTCCTGGATTGCTCTAACCTGTGCATCACGGGGAGACACGGACTGGTGAGCGCCCCTGCGGCCAGGCCCCTCGTTCTCAAACTTGAAGCGTAGGAGCCTTGTGAAAACACAGATTTCGGGGTCTCTCTCCCAGCACTTCTGCCTCAGGAGTTCTTGGGGAAGGCCTGGGATTCTGCACTTGTAACAAGCTCCCAGGTAATTCTGATGCTGCTGTTCCACAGACCCCACTAGAAACAGCAAGCCCTTGCCCTCCAGACCTGCTGGATTAGACTCTGCACTTTAATAAGATCCCCAGGTAATTCTTACACACCTTAACACTTGAGACTCACCATAAGCCGGTCCTTAATTCTGACTGCGCGTTAGAATCACCGACAGAGCTTTTGAAAACAGGCTCCTGAGAAGTCCCCACCCCCATCAATTAAATCTGAACCTCCAGGGGCGGGACCCAGGCAATGGTGTTTTAAAAGCCTCCCAGGTGACTCTAATTTTTATTTTATTTTATTTTTTTAACCCACTGAACCACCCAGGCACCGCCCCCCCCTTTTTTTTTTGACAGAGAGAGAGATCACAAGTAGGCAGAGAGGCAGGCAGAGAGAGGAGGAAGCAGGCTCCCTGCTGAGCAGAGAGCCCAATGTGGGACTCGATCCCAGGACCCTGAGACCATGACCTGAGCCGAAGGCAGAGGCTTTAACCCACTGAGCCACCCAGGTGTCCCCCAAGGTGACTCTATTAGACAGCTTGGCTGAAAACCAGTACTCTCTGAGCTGAAGAGTTGACAGCCATGGACTGGTTCAGAGGACTGAGGTTAGAAGTGATGCTTTCCATTCATGTGAGATTTTACATTTTCTGGAACGCTTTCACAATAATACCTTTTGTGACTCTCACAGCAGAAAGGGCATAAACAATTATACCCATTTTAGGGATCAAGAAATGGAGGCTTAGTGAGATTGATTCGCTCTATGTCACATGGGCAGTCATGGAGCTGGTGGCAGAATTATACCTCTTACTCTCTTCCTTGTTCAACTCTTAGAAAATCTGTACACGTGAATCTCAGTGAGAAACAAGGAGGCCTCCTTCCAACAGGGGGCAAAGCATCCTTTAGTCAAGGCTTTCGAGGTGTCTGTGATCAGCTTAATAGTAAAGAAGTGGTGTGTCACTTTATTTTGTTTTTTAAGATTGTTTGTTTGTTTGTTTATCTGGGGGTTGGTGCATGCGGGCTCGAGGGATAGGGGAGGAGCAGAGAGAGAGGGATAAGGAGACTCCACACTGAGCGGGAAGAAGTAGCCGGACAAGGGGCTCCATCCTGAGATCCCGACCTGAGCCAAAACCAGACACTCAACTGAGCCACCCAGGCGCCCCCAAGAAATGTTGTCTCAGTTTTGACTGGGGGAAACTGAGGCACAGTGGTAGCCAGAGTACAGTAAGGAAAGATGCAGGGTCTCTGACTCCCACCCAGCCCCCTCTTCCTAATATTCTCAGGATGCAGTTTGATAGGAAGCGAAGGAGTGGTGGTTGCCATGGTAACCGCATTCTTATCAATACCCGTCCACAGGAGATTTGCTGGGTGGCCAGTCACCCCACGCCCTGATACTGGGGTCAGAGAAAAAGCAATCCATTCATCTGGTGCTGAAGTCTGCTCTGGAAGGATGTAGGTCAACCCGGCCTACCCCTCCACAGAGATGAGACCAGGGTAGCAGCTGCCTCCTGGGGGATGGATGAGATTTGCCCTGAGAGAGACCAAGTAGCAAAGGCCTTTCCCTCCAATGGTGGAGGATGCCCCCTTCTGGGCCCCACAGCTCCTGCCTCCCTATCCAGTCTCTGCCCCTCTCCTTCTGCGTTCAGCTTGTAGATCCTGACAATTCTTATTTGGCTGCTTTGCCCCCACTGGACCATGAACCGCTCTGGGGAGTAAGCCCACATCGAAGACTTGTCTGTAGCCCCCCCCCAGCCCCCCACCCCCCCCCCGCCGCAGAGCACCAGGCACAAAGATGAACTATTGTTACTTCCAACAGTATAGGTTTGTTGAGTTGAGCCGCCTTTTGTCTCTTCGTTGGGGGCACGGAGAGGAAGAGGTGGTGGGATTTCTAGTAGGGTGTGAGACCCTCCTGCTGCTCAGGCTGGGCAAGGTGGGCTGGGGAGGGGACCTCTTTCTACCGTTGCTGGGTCCTGGCTCCTCCCCCGGCCTCCACGGTTAGTCTTCCCTTTCTCCTCCTCCTCCTGGTAGCTGGGGGTTCTCAAGCTTTCCCTGCCCACCCTGTCAAGTAGCCCTGGGAGCCCCTCCCCCCATTCTACTATGTCATCTTTCCTTTTCCTTGCTGTTTGTCTGCCCAGCCCCACCCCCACCCAGTTAGAACATAACACCCATCCTGGCAGACCCCGTCTAGCTCACTTTTATACCCCTGGGGCCTAGCATACAGCAGGCACAAAGTGAATGCTCAAGAAATGTTGAATGAATGAATGAATGAATGAATGAATGAAACCTAGATCAGCAATTAGGATACTCCAATTCTGGTCCCGCCTTGCTGTGTGTCCCTGAACAAATTGATTACAGTCTCTGTGCCTCAAGTTTCTTTGTCACAAGAGGAGGATTCTACGCTGCCCTGTTAGGATCCTGTGTGTCTGGAAGGATTATGACAACTTGGAAAATGGGACCTCGGTCTTGTGCAGTGTCATATCCCTCCCCCATGGCAACCTACACAGGGCTTCACACATAGTGAGGCTTCAGATTATCTCCTGAAGCAAAGAGAGAAGCGAATGTGCTTTGAAAAATTAAAAGCGTTGTATCCGTGAGCCATTCCTGATGTTCACAAGTGTCCATGTCTCCTGCTGGGCAAGGCACAGGCTGATTGTCGGGTTCTGGAGGTTATTAAACCACCTTAAAACCTTTCTAGAACAGGAATAAACACAAGGACATTTATTCTTAGTAAGTTTCAGAGAAACTGCAAGAAAAAGGTGGGTCCCACAGGTCTGTACTCTTCTAGATTTCTTCTTCTCGTTCAGATTGCTCAATGGGAGGTGGCTCAGTGCTGGCCTCACCTGCTTTGGCCTCCTGTACCCAACTCTTCCTGGCTGAAAGCAAGCAGCCCAAGGGCAAGATGTCCCCTGGCCTAGGAAGAAACACCTGCCGTGGTGGTGATGACCACTGGCATTTTGGAGGCTCACTGTGGGCCAGCACTTTCCCTGTGTTTTTACCCCCGTGGAGTCTTCACTGCCAATGGTAGGAGGCGGGCCCGTCATTATCCCTATTTTATAAGTGAGGAAACAGGTCCGGAGAGGTGACATCCCAGAGCGAAACGGTGAGTAATAGAGGCAGGACAAGAAGTGGGTGTGGGTGCCTCTGCAAGAAGTGTGGGTAACCCGCCCGCACCCCCCTTCTACAGCAGGTGCCGGAGCTGGCGGGGAAGTGGCATAGCAGGGCCAGCTCTGAGGGTGGGGAGAGATGCTGGTCAGAGCTGAAACCCATCCTTCTGGATCATTGCAGGGACTGGCGAGGCAGAGAAAAAGCACTTGTTCCTTCAACTCCGAGGCATCATCAACTAGACTGCCTTTTGCCTAGAAAGCCCTTGGCCCTTCCGCTCACGCCCCCTCTCCTCCCACTGGCCTCACAGGCCATTAGGCGCACGCTCATGAAATTCCAACCGTCGCAAGAACGATGACCACTCTATGCCAGGGGGGAAAAGGGAGCTCCAGTCCCCTTCCCCCACCCCCTAAATACAATCACATATTTTCCCTGCTGAGAAAAATATATCATTTATCTCACGGGATCCTCTCCATGCCATGTTTATTGTGGCATCTTCTCCACTAGGGGGCGCGTCTGTGGCTATTTATTGGGAATCTAAATTTTCAGGGGATGGGGGGGGGGGGCAGAGGGTGGGGAGAACCCCCACCCCCACCGCAACCCCATCCTACCCCCAAGGGCCAGGATAAATACTCCTTTTTTATTGTCTCTGTTTCACTTGTAATTCCATTTGCCCTTGACAAAAGCTATCAGTTGGCTATTCTCTATAGGAACCTTAATCAATTGTTTTAGATCAGATTTGAAACTTGACTTTAGGCCTGTGGTTTCCAAACTTGCTGCTCATAGAAATATCTGGGGAGCTTAAAACAAAAACAAAACAAAACAAACAAACAAAAACAAACCGTGATGCTTAGTTCACACCCCCAAACCAATGGCAACAGCATGTCTGGTAGAAGCCAGACACCCATATGATTTTTTTTTAAAGATCCCAGGTGAGAGGTGCCTGGGTGGCGCAGTGGGTTAAAGCCTCTGCCTTCAGCTCAGGTCATGATCCCAGGGTCCCGGGATCGAGCTCCACATCGGGCTCTCTGCTCAGTGGAGAGCCTGCTTCCTCCTCTCTCTCTGTCTGCTTGTGATCTGTCAAATAAATTTTTAAAAATCTTAAAAAAAAAAAAAAAAAAAAGATCCCAGGAGATTCCAGTTTGGGGGAGTGTGGGGGAGCACTCCCTTCGGCCTGTCTGATTTCCAGCCCAAAAATGCCTGCTCTCAATCACAGCAGGGACTAGTGACCTTGGCCATGGGCTCAGCTTACCCAGTCTATAGGCCATCTTGGTTTAAGACTTGAGAACCTAAAGGGCTTCTCACCACTAACTGTGATCTTCAAAGTCAGGCACTGACCTTGGGGCCCAGTCCTGATCATTGCAGGACTGATTCATTCCATCTTCTGCACAAGTTCTGGTCATTGAACTGGAACCACAGTCACGTTCACGGTGCACTCATAATGGGGGGGCTTGGTACATACAAAATCCCATTTAAAAGTGTCAGAACTCATTTTGCAGCTGATACGGGTTAATGACTTCGCCAAAGTCCTACAGGCAGTGAACGAGCAGAACAGGGTTTTCCCAGGCGCTCACAGACCAGAGGGCCTCCTCTCTTCATGGCTGTGCAGCATAATCCCGGTGACGGATGCTCTCGGGGGCCCCCAGCCCGAAGGAGGGACGCCCTGCCTTTCTCTTCCCACTCTTCCCTTCTGTGTTAGTTTCCCAGAGCTGTTGTAACAGAGTCCCACAGGCCAGGCGGTTTAAACCAACCGAGGTTTTTTTCTCTTCCTGTTCTGGGGCCGGAAGTCCATACCTAAGGCGTCGACAGAATTGCTTCCTTCTGGAGGCTCTTGGGGACAATCTCTTCCAGCTCTCTCTTCCAGCTTCTAGTGGTTGCTGGCAATCCGTGGCGTTCCTTAGCTTGGAGAGAACATCACTCCAATCTTGTCTCAGTCTTTATATCATCTTCTTCCCTGTGTGTCTCTGTGTCTCCACGAGGCCTTCTTATAAGGACACAGGTCATTGGATTAGGGCCTACATAATCTACTATGGCTTCATCTTCACTAATTACCCTATTTCCAAGTGAGGTTACATACTGATGTTCTCCGTGGACATGGATTTGGGGGCACGGGGGACACTCTTCAACTCGGGATACCCTCCCACTCCAGAGACCCAAATTCTGTCTCAGGCCTCATTCACCCCTGAAACCAGGGTCTGCCACCTGCTGACTAGCTGGGATGCTGATGACCTTGTGCCCCCCCCCCCCACCATCATCCCGTTAAATTCTGGATCCTGGGCTCACCCAGCCAGCTGCAGACAGTTCCGCCCACTTCTACCAGCTTGGCTCGGCTCCTGGTCCCTCCCAGTGTTCTCCCGTCTACTGAATGTATACCCCAAAGGCCCGCGGTTACTGATCTTGCAGCTGTACAGTTGGAAACACCCTGGGGGCAGGACCCACGTCCCTCACGCTGCACAGTCGGAGGCCAACCCAGACACACCTGCTTGTTGACCAAGAAGTTCTCCCTGAAGCCCGTGACTTCCCCACCCCCTCACCCCACCCCATTAGTCTTACTATTCAGCTCCTAGGTCAACTGCTTTTTTCTTTTTCTTTGCTTTCTTCACAGGAAATGGGTATATTGAAGGTAAAGAGCTAGAAAACTTTTTCCAGGAGCTGGAGAAAGCAAGAAAAGGCTCTGGCATGGTAAGCCCAGTACTTTGTCGAACTGTTTGATTTTTTCTATCATCCTGATCGTGGCTTCGGTCAGCATTGTCTGTCCCAAATTCTGTGTCTCCTAAGCCAGCCTGACATCTCTGGTCTTGACCTTCCAAGTTTTTCTTTCATTTGTAAGAATTTTTTTTTCTTAATTGGAATAATCCCTTAAAAAGAGAACCTTCCTGCAATACCTTTGGGTGTCTGGGATTGAGGGGTGTTTGTGAATGGGTACCAGGGGTTACTGAACCCCCCAAAACTGCAAAGTTTGTGTCTATGTATATGTGTATAAAACCCTTTTATTTTCCTAAGGAATAGTCCAGAGCCTATCTAAGATTCTCAGGGGGGTCATGACTCCATTGGATGCTTCAGGGGTTTCAAGTGTCTTTATTCGAGACCAGAGTTTCTCAGCCTCGGCTCTATGGACAGGGCTGGATAATTCTTGGTCGTGGGGAGGTGGAGGGGGGGCTGTCCTGTGATTGTAGGATATATAGCACCGTCACTGGTTCTCCCATGAGATCTCAACAACATCCTCTTCCAGTTGTAGCAATCAAAAATGTCTCGAGAAATTACCAAAGGTCCCCTGTGGGAGCCACAGAATAATCCCCACCCAAGAACCACTGTTCTAGACCAACAGAGTCTGGAATCCTCAGCAAGGACCTAGAGGGAAACTTGGTTGCTCCAAACCAGCATCTGAACCAGAGAGTACGGCCTGGCCTCATTCGCGGTGGTGTCAGTCTGCCTTTCTTAGCCTGCCTGAAGCGACTCCAAATCACGTCCCACCCCTTCACGGCAGGATCACTGTGAGGCCTGTAGTCACAAGCTTACACTATTAAATTCACGAAAGCCTTGGGAGGACTGTCTGAAATACCGAAAAGCTGAGGTAATTGGACCTAGTTTATTGCGATCCCCGCGTCTGGTTCTCAGATATACACAGTCAGACCCATCACCTCCCCCAGCTCCCGCTGGTCCCTTGGGGGTCTCCCCACTCTCTCCTGCTACGTGTCTGTTGGCCGATCCCCTGCCTCTTAGCAAGTCTCCATGGGGCAATCTGGGAGACAAGCAGCAAATCCACCAGTGAGCTCCTGGTCCACAGCCCGGCAGAGCGCCCCAGCGAGAAGGAGGGCCAGCCATGGACTTCGGCGATGGCCTTGATTCATGGGTTTGTTTATCAACTGTTCCCCCATCACCGCTCATTACTAGGATAATGAAGCCTGCATCCCAGAAATCCCAGGCATGAAAACTGATTCTGGGATCAGTGCTTCTAGACTGAAATCTTAGTCACTCCCCATCTCAGATGGCTTCAGGGGTGATTCTCAAGTCTGTCAACAACATCTCAACTGACAGCATCCGTGACTGGTGTTCAGAGCAGCTGGGCAGAAGGGATAGTAGCCTTGGAAACAGGAGCCTCAAGTTCCAATTCTAGCTACACCCGCTGGTGACCTCGGGAGAAGACACGGCCCCCCAGTGTGCACCAGTGTGTAGAACGGACAGACGACTCACCCCACCGGGGCTGCTGTGAAAACTCAATCAGCTCACCCCATCTGGGATCCAAGCCTAGGAGCATCCCGTGCACACTCGAACATATAAGGCAGGAAATACTGATGAATAAATCCTGGCAAATTGAAACCGCTTCCCAGGTAGAAAGAACAGACTCTAATCTGAAGAATGGGTAGAATTCTCCGGGGCCCGATCTGAGGAAGCGCGCAACCCCCCCGGAAGTCATCAGAGAAGGCAAGAGGCGCCATCAGCTGTACAAGCAGACTGCCCATTGGTGAGGGTTAAGGAAGAACATGTTCATACACGGAACTATTCAGCAGCACCCAAAACAGGCCAAGATTGGAGAATTTCAGAGAGCCTTAGATTTACAGTGGGCAGTGATGGGCCAAAGGAGCTTTTGAATGAAATTCTCTGCCTTTGGAGTAGTCACAATAATCGCACAGATGATTGAAATTACCCCTCAGCTATATGAAGACTTTCTCCTCACCTTCCTCCTGGCTTAAAATCAGAGTGAAAAATACCGTAAATTCCCTTTAGACCTGACAGAAGAAAATGCATGATTTACCTTGCTCTGAGGTAGTGCTGGTTTCCTCCTCGAATAAGTTGGCTTGTATGAGAAGCTGCCTTGGTAAAATGTTGGGGCCTCAGTTCTTGCATCTGAGTGATGGGAATAAGTCCTCGCCCTTCCGACAAAGCTGTGGTTTAATCCCGTCTCAAAGGCAGAGGGGCATGTTTGATTGCATAAATTACATGGGGTGGGGGTGTATGTCCCCAGGTGACCAAGCCTCAGAGGGGAGATCGCTTGGACTTGGAGCGATCTTGGGAAGGAGTGGGGCCCTGACCAGTCAGAGCATCAGCCCGGCCCGGTTCTGGGGCTGCAGATCTGGGGCATAGAATGCTCCGTGCCACTGCCACACCAAGCAGGTGAGAGATCTGTGGTTCCCGTGGGGCCCAGCAGCACAGTCAGTCCCCCCCTTTGTTTTTCCCCAGATGTCAAAGAGTGACAACTTTGGGGAGAAGATGAAGGAGTTCATGCAGAAGTATGACAAGAACTCCGACGGCAAAATCGAGATGGCAGAGGTGAGTCCTACATCCTGGCTAAGAGCTATGGGGGAGAGGGGTTCCCGTCACCTCCACTCTGCCAAGCACAAGTGTCCTTCTTGGCCTCTAAAAGGGGGGGAGGGTGGTCTGGAAGCCCCCACCCCACCTCCAGCACTTAGGCTGATCAACAAGAACAGGCAGGATTTTTCTGAGCCTCACAAGGAAAGAAGCAACAAACAGTGGCCTAAGACAGGGAGGGAGACCTTACGTGCTCTCACGGTCCCAGCAGCTACTCCGAATGGGTGAGGAGCCCAGCTTGAGAGAGGAAGAACAGGACCGTTGGAGAACAAGAGAGTTCATGCCCCGCCAAAAGGCATCCCAAGGCAATAGTTTTAATTACTTAATTAATTTGTAAACACGTAATTTACATATGTAACACATATCATTTATATATTATATACACACACATACATTTGCATAAATACAGATTGCTAAAACAAATCGAGGCATATTAAAAATTTTAAGAGTGTATTTGAGGAAAAATTGATTCAAATGGGGCAGAGCCAAACCACAAGTGATCAGGAACACTCCCACCAACAGTAGCTAGGGAAATAATCTTATAGAGAAGAAGTGGGAGCAGAGCAAGGAAGGTATTTGATTGGCTATCGCTTAAGTGGTTGCATTATTTGGGAACCCCTCCTGGGCTGTTGTGACTGGTTTCCATTTGGGTTTGCTCACATAGGCTACTAAGGCAGTAAGGTCACCTCAGTTTAATGGCTTCCTTGTCTAATTAAACAACTTATGTATCCACACATACACACACATACATTCCTACGTACACGGTACGTACGCGTGCGCGTGCCGCTGGCCATCAGTTTGTGATGTGTGGTCTAAGGCTCGGGAATAATGACCGCAGCACAGGAATGAGGGCATAGCTCCTCCCAGGGTGGATTGGGTGGGATGCTGCCTTAGTCCGCGCCCCAGAAAAGGAGACTGAGAAAGGACTCAAGTGGGGGGGATTTATTGAGAGAGAACTCTCGAAAGAAGGGAAGAATGTAGCAGGAAAAGGCAGAGGAAGGAGCTAAGGAAGGACATGGTGTCCGACGGAGCTGGGTCTTGGCCTGATCTCACGGGGAGCTCTGGAATGAGGATTGCACCAGAGGTGGTCTCATCCTGGGGCAAGGGATGGGGTGGTCCTTCGTACCCCCAGTTCAGTCAGTCGTTGAATACAGGCTGCCCCCTCCAGGTCGGGAAAAGTGGAGGGGGGTGCCTGAGGCAGTGGTGGTTTGTGGAGGGCAGCTCTGATGCTGGGAGCAGCTCTGAGCCATTAGTAGGTGTCCTTCACAGCATGAGGGGTGGCCCACCAGCCTAGCTAAGGGGGGTCTGGGAAGGGCACCAAGAGCATAGATGTCTGAGCCGCAAGTCTCAGAGAATCCTGACTCAAAAGGGCTTAAACCGGGGGTCAGCAGACTTTTTTCTGGAAAGATCCAGATTATGGTACATGTTTTAGGATTTTTAGACCACATAGTTTCTGCCACAATTCTTCCAACTCTGCCACTGTGGCAGAAAAGCAGCCATAGCCAGTATGTAAATGAATGGGCATGGCCATGTTCCAAGACAAGTTCATTTGTAGAAACAGGCATTGGGCCAGATTTGGCTCACGGGCCATTGTTTACCTACTCCTGGCTTAAACCATGAGAGGCTCCTAGTGAGACAAGCGCCACGAGAAGGAATGGCTCTAGATGAAGGAGGCCAGGTCCCCAGCTCTGCTTCTCTGCACTTCTCTGCCCCCCAAAACACCTTCATCTTCAGGCTGGCCTGCTGCTCCAGCCACCCCATCTGCAAGCACCCAAGTCGGGATGCAGAAAGGATCCGTCCCATTTGGCTCCTCCTGGGAGTGAGGAAAGCTTTGCTGGGGGTACTTTTAGCAGACCTCCCCTCACATCCCATTGGCCAGAACTGGGTCACATGCCTACTCATAAGCCAATCCCTGGCAAGGGAATTAGCCCATTTACCTGACTCACACCAATCAGGATTTGCCTGTGACCCAAGGAAGCTGGGAGCAAAATAAGGGGGTGCTGAACAAGGGAATTTTTGCATTTTCTGAAAATCAGATTTGTTGAGGTATAATTTATATACAATAAGCTGCACTGATTGGGAGAGCCAAGTTCTGGGAGCTCAGACGTTGTGCACAGCCATATAATTACCACCACGATCAAGACAGAGCATTGCTATTGCCCTTAAACATCCCAGGCCAATTTGCAACCACGTGGATGGAACTAGAGGGTATTATGCTTAGCGAAATAAGTCAATCAGAGGAAAACAACTATCATATGATCTCCCTGATATGAGGAAGTGGAGATGCAACTCATATGGGGGGGGGGGTAGGAAAAGAATAAATGAAACAAGATGGGATCCGGAGGGAGACAAACCATAAGAGACTCTTACTGTCACAAAACAAACTGAGGGTGATGGGAGAGATAGGGAGAGGGCGGTGGGGTTATGGACATTGGGGAGGGTATATGATATGGTGAGTGCTGTGAAGTATGTAAACCTGGTGATTCACAGACCTATACCTCTGTGGCTAATAATACATTATATGTTTATTAAAATTTTTTTAATTAAAAAAATAATAAATTTTGGTAAAATATTAAAAAAAAAAAATCCCAGGCCACCACTCATCTCAAGATTCATTTGCCTTCTTTAGAATTTTATATCACTGGAATCATCTATTAAGTATTCTTTGGGAGACCGGACACTTGCATTTTTGAAGGGGCTCCACTATCTGTCCCTCTAGCTGGGGGGGGGGGGGGGATGCACTCCTCAGAACATCCTTCTTCCCTTTTGAGGGGCTATTCTCAGGAAGAAGAGCAAAATGCGGGTCCCACACTGCCTTGCCACTGGCCATTCACCGCCCTCTGGCAGAGTGGGCTCCGCTCCCTGGCGGGGCCTCCAGTAACGTGTCTGTGTCTCTGTGTTGCTCTCTGGCCCCCCGCAGCTGGCACAGATCCTGCCAACGGAAGAGAACTTCCTTTTATGCTTTCGGCAGCACGTGGGTTCCAGCACCGAGTTTATGGAGGTGAGGCCAAGGCGCTGCCTGTCTCCCATGTTCAGGGCCAGGCGCACCCCAGTGCCTGGAAGTGGTCCCCCCCAGGGGCGATGCTAAACCCCTTAGAGCTCCATGACTCAGAGTGTGGTCCCTGGACCAGCGCCATCTGCATCACCATCACCTGAGTGCATGTGAGAAACGCAGAGTCCCTGACCCACTGACTCAGAATCTGCCTTTCAGCAAGATCCCCGTATGATACGTGCACATCAAAGCGTGCAGAATAGAATGAGGAGTAAGTGTGGGGAAGTACATGTGGGAAATGCCAGGTACGCGCTTATCTCCCCTTTGGGAACTGGTCCATAGACATTTGCATCTTGCCGTATCTCGGAAATCTTGCAGTGAAGAGACCTGTTTCACGTCCATTGGCTTCCAGAGCTCACGCACTGTGTTCTCAATAACACTGGTGTCCCTTGAGGTCAGGGTTCCAAGGAGCATGAGTGGGGAGCATAGATTTCTGTGCCGTCCCAAAGCTGGAAAAGCCTGGGGGAGGGGCGGAATTTCAGTCTGCAGCATCTTCCAGTTCTGATTCTTTTTTTTTTTTTTTAAGGTTTTATTTATTTATTTGACAGACAGGGATCACAAGTAGGCAGAGAGGCAGACAGAGAGAGAGGAGGAAGCAGGCTCCCCGGTGAGCAGAGAGCCCTACTCAGGACTCGATTCCAGGACTCTGGGATCATGACCTGAGCTGAAGGCAGAGGCTCTAAGGCCACTGAGCCACCCAGGCGCCCCTTCCAGTTCTGATTCTTGACTGTGGTCTACACATCAGTGCTCCCCCCCACCTTGAAAGAGATCTTTGCAAAAGAAACTCTTTGAAATCCTCAAGTGAAGTAGACCACACAAACTCAATTTTTTTTTTTTTTTAGTAATATTGAACAGATAGATGCAGCCATGTGAAATCGCTGATATTTGACCGTTTTTGATTTATAAAAATTGGAAACTCCATGATTCAACCAGATACATGACTAATCCCGATACCGGGCAAACTGCTGATTATTTCTTGGTATTTTTCTGGACTCTGCACCCTAGCTGTTTAAGATATGTGTCCCCCAGAGGGAAACTTAACCAATACCCCTCACATACTGCCTGCTAGGAGAATGACTGGCCTTCAACTTGACTCGAGTTGCCATTCCTCGTGTTAAATCCATGCCCAGACACCGGTAATCCTCTCTCCGTGATTTACTGCCTAAAACTAATGGAGAGTTAGCCCAGAAACCCACACGGCATGGAGTTCCCCACATGGGTAGAAAATTGGTTAGAAAGAACCAATTCTCAGGGCAGAAAAGTCATTTTTTAAGTGGCAGCTTGCCTAAGCCTCAGATATGGATTTAATTTTATGGTGCCTTAAAGGATTTTCTCCAGGCTTTTCAAGATGGCCAGATTCCGTAAGCTAGTCATTGACATTCTGGATTCTGTTCTTAGTCCTTCTCTTGCCTGTCTTCCTGGGGGGGGGGTGGAAAGTCTGCATCTCCTTGCCAGAGCGCTGCTTTTGTGAGAGTCTATTTTTCTGTCTGTAGAAAAGGGAGCCTTATGCCTGATGGTTCTCTCCCTGATGGGGAGGGAGGCAGCCAAAAATCGGTATCTCTTCCACCTCTGATCTGGAAAATGGGGATGATGAATAGTTTGCGGGGGGTGAGGGGAGCTGGAAAAAAGACCTTGCTCTCTCTGTGTCCCTCTCTCTCAAAGTCATTAGTGGTTTCTCTCTGTGTCGTTGATATGATTCCATATTCTTATCTGTCTCCATCCTTTAATCCACGGTACAGCTGAGACAACCCCCCGACCGAGTTTCCAGGGGACCCCACCGTCCCGCAGCACCACCCCCCTGGGCTTGGCCGCTTGTTCCATTTTCATCAGCTGGAAACAGGAATTGGTCCCTGTGCCGCCTTGAAAGGCTAGCGCGGGCAGAGAGCTCTGTCCCACTGCTAAGCACAACATTGTAATTTCTAATTTTAGTGACGCCTCAGGAATTCTTTGAGATTTCACAAAGCCCAGGTCCCTTGAACTCTTTTCCTTGAATGGGAAGAGAATGACCCACTGATGGACGAGCACAAAGCACTGGCGGGAAGAGAAGTGAACGGGGAGAGCCTGGGGAGGAGGCGGAGGAGGCGGGGCCGGGGGGAGGGAGGTCAGAGCCGCTGAGGATCTCCGCCCCCCCCCAACCCCCGGCAAAAAAAAAAATCAAAGCGATGCTTTGCTCAGAGTGAGGACTGGGGTGCCTTCGGGTTACCCTCCTTTTTTTCCCCCCCAAGATTTTATTCATTTGTCAGAGAGAGAGAGGGCGGGGGAGGGGCAGAGGGAGAGAGAGAGGGAGAAGTAGGCTTCCTGCTGAGCAAGGAGCCTGATGTGGGGCTTGAGCAGGCGCTCGACTGAGCCACCCAGGCACCCCCAGGATACCCTCCTTTTAGGCAGCTTTAGCCCCAACTTTTAGGGGCTATCTGCCTATTTTCTCAGTCACGACTCCGATGAGCTAAACTCTAAGGCACTGGGTACATGCAGGTGGTTGGTGACGTCATATTTATAAACCTGCCCTTACTGGTTCTTTCTCAAGGGCAGGCTTATCTGGAAACTCACCCTCCGGACAATAAAAGGGAGGCATGATGGGGCGCCTGGGTGGCTCAGTGGGTTAAGGCCTCTACCTTCAGCTCCGTCGTGATCTCAGAGTCCTGGGATCGAGCCCCACATCGGGCTCTCTGCTTAGCGGGGAGCCTGCTTCCTCCTCTCTCTCTGCCTGCCTCTCTGCCTACTTGTGATATCTCTCTCTCTCTCTCTCTCTCTCTCTGTTAAATAAATAAACTTTAAAAATAAATAAATAAAAATAAAACGGAGGCATGACATAGAGAAGGGAGGGGATGCAGAGGATCCAAATTTGGCAAAATAATTAGTACCTGCTGGTTCTTAGTAAACCCCATGTCACCGGTGTGTGGTGTGCACTTTGGAGGTGAGGGAGAAGAGAGAAAAAGTCAAGGGAAGAAACCTTGAAAGAAAATAGAAGAAATATATTCAGGCACCAACTTAGATCAAAGATTTGGGGAAGTGGGGCCCTCTGGATTGATCAGGGAGAGGTGTGGTTTCCTTAAAAAAAAACAGAGAAAGAAATGCTTTTTATCACACAGATGGGGGGTAGCCTGGGGACAGCCCAAATGAGCTGACAGCACTACCACTTCTGTTCCCCTTCAGCTGTGGATGCCTTGTGCACCATGGTGAAGGCATGGAGGAGGGAGTACAGTGACTGCATCTGACCCTTCCAGAAGATTCTTACTGCTCGGCTCAGGCCCCACCCAGACAATCAGAAGCTTCCAGAGCAGTAAAAGAACATGCTGTATACCCACAGCAAAAATTGGATCTACCAGAGCCGAGTGCTAGAAGTTGCTTGGTTAGCACCTTAGAAAACCATAACCCTGTCCAAAAAAAGAAAAGAAAACCTTAACCGTAGTTACAAAATGATACAAAAAAGAGACCCCGGCCAGTTAAGAGTAGGTAGATAGCGTCCCAGGGATTTTTTTTTTTTTCCCCTACTCTGTGTGACCTTGGCCAAGACACTTTCCCCCATTTCTTCATCTGTGACACGGAAGGGACTGGACTAGACCATCTCCACGTCCCCATCCCCCGGTAATATTCTTGAACATCAAGACCCAACCTGGTCCATTAAAGGGAACTGGAAGGAGGCTTCGAGGTATTGACGGGTCCCTGCAAATAGGTTGTCGTTCCCCCTGCAGGCTTGGCGGAAGTATGACACAGACAGAAGTGGCTACATTGAAGCCAACGAGCTCAAGGTAGGATGGGCCTTGGGGAGGGTACGGAACTCAGAGAATGGACTGAGGCCAGAGTGGTGGTAGGTTTAAGGAACCCAGGGAGGGTGGATATGCAGGGAGCCATGGGGCCAAAGAGCTTGACCAGACTCCACTCCTTTGCACATCAGTGCCCGGGACAGGCAACTTCAAGACCACTCCAGCAGATCTGTCCCCTACCTGTGGGTCTACCCCACCACCATCCCTCTGCGACCAGTGGTGCCCAGGCCGCTGCTTAGCCCTGGGTCCTGGGCTCCCTAAGGTGCCACAGCCAGTCTCTGCAGCCTCTCCTGGGGGCTGAAGTTGCATCCAGGCCTTCAGGATCATCCCACAAGCATTAGGGATTAGGGAATCAGGAGGGATGTAAGCCATACAAATGGGAGACCTCAGAAAACAGTGTTGACTGACTGAAGGAGCAAGTAATGAAGGAGGAACTGACTGCGTCAGGAGCTCTCAAGAGACCTTTTGTGTTCTAGGGATTTCTGTCTGACCTGCTGAAGAAGGCGAACCGGCCATATGATGAACCCAAGCTGCAGGAATACACCCAAACCATAGTGAGTGGGCAGAGGCACGGGACTGGGGTCCGCCCCACGCCAGCGGGATTCTGGGTTTCCAGGGTTCTTTGCTGGCGGAGTCTTCAGGCCCTGGTGAAGTGACTCCCAGTGGCAAAAGGGATGCTGGTCCCTGGCCTCACGCACCCTCTGTCTGAGATCCTCACTGAGCTAGGAGGAGCCGGGAGCATCTGTTTCCATGACAACCTCCCCAGCTCTGGGAGAGGGTGGGCCTTTGCTGCTGGCCAGCCCAGCTCCAGGGGCCCTCCCCCGAGAAGAGGAGAGAGGAGCAGGGACCCATTTAGACCCTGCTGGTCTCTAGCCTCCGGGTGACCTCAGAGAGGGCAGAGAACACCCACCCCTCCCCCTTCCTCTCTTATGCAAGGGGGTGGCGGGTCAAGGCCCCCCCTGAGAGGTCAAAGCGAATCACCCAGGCACCTCTGTCTGTCCCCAACAGCTACGGATGTTTGACTTGAACGGGGATGGCAAGCTGGGCCTCTCGGAGATGTCCCGGTAAGTGTCCGAGCCCACCCCAGGGTCACTTCTCCCAGCACCTCTGCCTGCGGTCCTGTGCCACCCTCCCTGGCTGGAAGACCAGTCGGGGGTGGGGGGAGGGCTGTAAGAAGTGACAGATCGGGTGTCATGAAGCTCAAGACCAAGCTAGAGAGAGTCCCAGCACCTCAGTGCGTCCGCCTCCCTCCGTGCAGACCTTGCCACTAATTCCTCCGTGCTCAGAGACATTTTCCAGAACCACATGCCCCGCGGCTTCCACATCCCCCTCCAACCCGTTGTTCCAGCCTCTGCCCTGTCTCCTAAGCTCTGCTCTAACGCTTCCTTTCCAGACTCTTGCCTGTACAGGAAAACTTCCTGCTTAAATTTCAGGTAAAAGAGCCTCTGCTTTTCTTCGCTTCCTCCCTTCCCTCAACCCCACGCACTTCATGCTGCCACCCTCCTGATGGCACCCCAGCGCACAGGTGCGCACACGCACGTGCAGACACACACGCACACACGCAGCCCTGTGCCTGCTCACGTGTACACACATGCACCCATGCACACATCCATGTACACACGCTCCCACATGCACACATACGCGCTCACTCACACGTGTGCACGCAGGTGCACATGGATATACGCGCCCTCTCGGGCACACACCAGCGGTGCGCTAATTTGCATACACACACTGGCATGCACACACGCAACGTGCATGCACACACCCTCTCCCAGGCTTTTGCTTTTGCTTCCCTCTTTAATACCCCGGGCCTTACAGGGCATGAAGCTGACCTCAGAGGAGTTCAACGCGATCTTCACATTTTACGACAAGGTAAGACGGACAGCAGCGTGGGAGGGAAGAGCAGGGGCCCCGCCAGCAGGGGAGCCCCCAGCCACTGGCTCCACTTTGTCCTTTGGGGGAAGGAGGGACGCAGTATTGCTCCCTTGTTGCCGGCTCATCATTTCGCATAGGAGCCAACGGTTTTGCTAGGCAGTTGGGAGGGAGAGGACCCCCTTACCGCCGTCACCCCTTCCTTTGCCGCCTCACCTGTGTGACTCCAGTAGTCTCCCTTATAACCAAAGCCTGGAGGGTAAGCTTTAAATAGCCCCTGTGTTCATCCTGACATCTTAGGGAGTTAGCTAAATGCTTCTGGAACCTCCTCTGTATTTCCAATGCAAATGCAAAACACCGGGACACACCTTCGCCCTGGGGTGTCCTGTCCCCCTGCCTGGGCTGGGGAAGTCAGCACCGCGGGGTGTGAACGCCTTCTGCTCGGAGCAGAGGGAAGGTCGGACTCCGCAGGCTCCCTGGGAGGAGCTGGGGGAATCGGGAGGCCAGGGCCAGGGTGGTGCGGCCTGATTCTCGAGCTCTGTGTGCCCCTGCCCCCCACCGTCAGGACGGGAGCGGCTACATCGACGAGAACGAGCTGGACGCCCTGCTGAAGGACCTGTATGAGAAGAACAAGAAGGTGAGCCGCGGAGCCCCGGGGCCGAGGGAGCTGGCCCTGGGGCAGGAGCGAGGCTTCTGAGGGAGGGGGAAAGGCCTGTGGGGTGCGTCCGCTCTCCTCTGATCACCCATAACTAGGCCACGGCAGTGTGGGGGCTGTTGTTTGGTTTCTGGATGGATGCTCCGTCGACGAAAACCCCCTTCACACAAAGCTTCTTCCCCATTTCTGAGCAGCCCTCAGCAGTGCTGAGGACACCCACACTGTAATCACCTCCCCGTCCAGAATGCTCTTCCTCTTGCAAAACCCAAACTCCGCGCGCAGCAAACAAGAGCTCCCCAGCTCTCCCTCTCCCAGCCCCCAGGCCCTCAGGCCCCGAGACCCCCACCAGGCTACCGTGTCTACAACTTGACCGCTTTTGGCACCTCCTACAAATGGTGGCATCCAGGGCCTGTCTCTGTGACAGGCCTACCTCACTCAGCAGAACGCCTTCCAGGTTCACCCATGTTGTGGCAGTGCCGACATCCTTCCTTTTTAAGGCCGAGTGATATTCCAGGGTTTGTGTCCAGCACTTTCTATCTGCTCAGCCATCCCCAGACACTCGGGGTGGCCCCACCTGTTGGCCCTCTACCGTGTTGCGATGATAAGACGCTGGCAACCCGACCGCCATCGGAAAAGACTTTCCCCACAAAGAGAGTTGGGGGAATTTCCAATTATAATAGATGTTCATTGAATTTAAATTTACAAAAAAAAAGGGGGGGGAGAGTGATTTGGGAAAGAAGGGGCCAGTGGGAGATGAAGGTAAAGATATTTCTCCCTCTGCCCCCCCCCACCCCGTGTGTGCATGTGCGCTCTTTCCCTCTCAAATGAACAGATAAAATCTTGAAAAAATAAATAAATAAATGCAGAGTCTGGAGGTGGGCAAGAGGCTAAGAGGAGCCACGGAAGCATTTGTTCCCCTCAAAGAAAAGGCAAAAGGCGGGGAACCAAACTATTACTTTGCCTGGTGGTGTCGCTTGAAGGATAGACCCCAGGCGGCGGGCTCATCCGGGGCTGGAGGGCCCGCGGAGGCAGGGGGACCGGCAGGGGGACCGGGAGCCCACGGCTCTCTTAGCAGCCACCTTCCTTCACCTCCTGGGATGCCTTTCTCTAAGCAAATGGTTTTGCTATTTTCTTTAATTAGATGATAAATACTCCATACTTCCTCACGGTGCCTAACCACCTTGCCTGCCAGGCACAAGCTAAATTTACTGCTCAATTTCAGGGGGAAAAAATTCACTGCAGCCTGAATCTGTCTCCCCTGCCACTTGCTTGCTTTCTGACCGCTTCATCTTTGTCCTGAATATCATGATTCATTTCTTTCATCCTACACTTTTTTTTGTTACCTACAAATGCTTTCTGAAAGAGGCAGAAAATAAATTATAAGTAAACACATGCTTCGTAGGAGGAAGGATGTCTTCACTAGGTGTTTGAACTCAGCGGACTCCTTCCTGGCACCAGACTCTAGGAGAAAATTATTTATGCAACCTTATGTGTCCAAGGAATGTTGGCATCCTAGTGGAAAATATCTTCAACTGTAATTGTATTAATGAGGCATCATTATTCTCCATGTGGTCCTGCTCCACACCTGAGGTTGATCGACCCTGAAGGCAAGCATTAAATCTTGGGAGTGACCTCAATTTTCTGCTCTTCACCTAACTTTTTTTTTGTTAAGACTAATTTATTTGAGAGACAAAGAGAGCATAATGGGGAGAGGGAGCAGAGGGAGAAGGCCAAGAAGCAGCAGACTCCCTGCTGAGCTAAGACCCCCCCCCAACCCTGGGCTCCATCCCAGAACCCCAGGATTATGACCTGAGCCGAAGGAAGATGCTTAACCCAGCTGAGCCCAGGTGCTCCTAGGTTCTTTCTTAATTACCGCAAAATACAAATCCCACAGCCCCACAGGTTCACTCAAGATGTAGAAACAAAAAGAGGTGTTGAGGGTTAGGAAGCAACTCTGAAGGTTGGAGAACAATGATACAGTCATTTACCTGGGAGTCTTCCACCTGCCCGAAGCTCAGGATGTGGCCCCTGGGGATGGAGAGCAGGAACCAGTAGAGAGAACCACAGGACTGGAAACAGCACCTGTGCCGGGAGGGGAGCGGGCCGTGTTCTGTGAACCCACATGGCAGGTGCACATTCCATTTGGATGGAGCGAGGTCTCGGACATGGTTTCTGAACAGATTCATGTTTGAGGTCCCTGAGGGACAGGCTGGTGTGATCAAACCTCAGTATTTTTTTTTAAAGATCTTTTTTATTTGACAGACAGTGATCACAAGCAGGCAGAGAGGCAGGCAGAGAGAAAGGGAGAAGCAGGCTCCCTGCTGAGCAGAGCCCGATCAGGATCCCAGGACCCTGAGATCATGACCTGAGCCGAAGGCAGAGGCTTTAACCCACTGAGCCACCCAGGCAGCCCAAACCTCAGTATTTCTCACCACTCCTGGGGCCACTGCAGCCTTCCTCAGCTTCAAGCAGAACTTCTAGATATAGAAAGTGAGCACAGCCCTCTCACTGAATCGGTGTGGGGGGCGGGGTGGTTCTCCAGCTCCGTGTTGATATATGGGGTCCCTTCCTTGGCTCCTAATTTGAATGGTGGATAGTATAACAAACTAGGTGGTATTTGCAGGGATTTCAGACCTTTAGGGAAGATGCTCCCCAAAGCTAATGATGCTTGCAAAGTGCCTTTGGGGTGGCTGCTGGCACAGAACCAGGAATCAGTAACATGAGGGGATGTCCTGGGACCCCATGAAGGCCTGACCTTTAAGCACTCAAAAAAGAGGTGACTGAGGACAGGCGAGCCAGGCAAAGAATTACATAGACTTAGAGACTCGGGAGACCAAGGATATCGTGGCTGTAGAGTTGGTCCAGTCCCTTAACAAATTCCATAGTTTTTATGCTTCCGTTGTTTCGTTAGCTGAATGGAGAGAAACACCATCAGCCTGAAGGGGTGGTGAAAAAAGGAAAAGAATGAGAGAGAGAGGGAGGAAGGGAGGGAGAATTGAAGGGGGGAGGAAGGAAGATCTGCCAACGATTTCAAGACAAGAGGAGGGAAGAGGCGGGGGAGGGAGGGAGACAAGCTAGTGTAAGTGATGGTTCCGCTCTATGTCAGACCTATCGGTTATCTGTACCCCAGTCAGTCATTGTAAAGCATGTATTCGACCCAAGGCATATTAGGTATCGATGTTCTAATGTTGGCCTCCATTTTACAGGAGACAGTGGCCCTATGTCCATGGCTCACCTGTCCTCGTGGCCTCTGAATGGCCACAGAAGCCAGTGAACAAGAAGTAGGCCGGAGAGCTTTGCTGCTGGGAGGCGGCAGGAGTTAGGACTCCTTGTTTAAATGGGGGAGGTTGAGGAAAAGTATTTTCCGTGATGCCAGGGGACAAGATCAGGGAGCTTCCCTGGTGTTCTCTTCCTCGCCTACAAGGACCCACGGCGAGTACCAGAGCCCCAGGGAGACGAGAACTTGATACAAGGCATGCAGAGACAGGGGCTAGCCGTCTTGGGAGGGCGCGCTGTGTGTCAGGGGCTGCGCTGCCCATCGTTTGCGTCCATTCCCTCAGCTAACCATCCTAACACCTCAGTGAGGCAGACGCTGGTAATGTACCCATTTTACAGATGAGGCAGCTGAGCTGAGACTCAAAGGTTGACTGCTTTCCCCAAAGCAAGGCAGCCTTGCTTTAACAAAGCAGGGCTTTCGGACTCCAAAGCCCACGTTTGCAGGGATGGGAGAAGAGGAGCCTTCTGGGGGATGTGTCTGTGAATGAACAGAAAGGACGCTCCGCTGGAGCCATCCAGTGAGGGGCTCTTTCTCTCTCCGGGTGTCTCCTAGGAAATGAATATCCAGCAGCTCACCAACTACAGAAAGAGTGTCATGTCCTTGGCTGAGGCGGGGAAGCTCTACCGCAAGGACCTGGAGATCGTCCTCTGCAGCGAGCCCCCCATGTAAAGCGGGGTCGGGGGCTGTTTCTCCGCCTCCCCCAAACCCTGCCCCCGCTGCCCGGCCACTTCTCCCCGGACCCCCGAGATCGTGAGCACCCCTCCTCCGCCCCTGCCACCTGCACCCACCAGCCTGCAGAGCAGGAGAGGAGAGGAGAGGAGAGGAGGGTGGGTTGCTGACGGGCCTCCGGGAGCCCTCTCCAACCTCCCGGGACCTGACCCGACTGGCAAGCTGCTCTGCCCACCGAAGTGCACCACCCTAGTGGGCGGTGGGCGGGGACATGGGCGGAGCTTCCCTGCCCCTCTTCGCTGTGATGCATGAGCTCCTCTGCTGTATGATCTAGGCTTCTCTGTCCCACCGAGCAGACTCTTCCCTCCCACTCCCCTCTCCCCCGGTGCCACCACCCACCCAAACCCCCTAGTTCCACCCACCACCTCGCTAATGGCATAGCTGTCTTCTCAGAGTCCCTGTTCGTGGGTGCTGGCCCTTTGTCTTCTGGACTCCGCGTGCTCCTTTGCTCTGTGGGTTCCTTGTCTCCTTGTTTACCAAAGAAGAGTTTACAGACAATAAAGTGGAAACTTTCTGCGTGGAAGCTCACCCAGTTCTAGTCAAGGGGTCAACTTCTCTCTGCCAGCAGCAGCTCTTGACCAGGAGAGCGCCTGTCCTATGGGGTGGAGAGGGGGGAGCCATTGGGACCACCCAACTGGGGAGTCACCACAAAAAGCAGGGGCGTAGGACCCCAGGACTCTGGGCTGAAATGTCCCTCTGGAATGACTCTGGAATGACCCTCATCATTCCCCACCTGTCTCTTCACCAGCCTGTCCCTTCTTTGCTGCATGTGTCTCTTCCCCTCTGAGATAATGGCAGCAGTCATCCCTTCCCTGAAAACGAAGTGCCCCCTCTTCTGCTAAACGGTGGACCTGAGGTATCCCCCACTCCTTGGAGAGAGGTCCTGTGACCGCCTCTACTGCACAGAAAAGGAAACTTAAGATTGAAGAGGTTAAGGAAGAGCCCCACATCTCATGGCCAGTGTGGGGCAGAGCTGGGGCACGCTCCCACGCACTGGACCCACCTTCTCTCTAGGAGGGACACCGGCTGGGTGTGGCAACAGTGGGACCAGGTGATGTCTTCCAAGCTGGGGACACCTCCGACCAGGAGGTCTAGACCACCACAAAGCCAACCTCTCCTTCTCACAATGTAATGAGCCCCACCACTCCTCAGATGCCCCATGGCAGGGGGCCAGTTTGGCCCAGGCATCCACAGAGTTGAGATCCTAGAATACAGAAATAACTAATTTTTTAATGCAATCATTCATGGTCTACAGGATGCATTTTGACATATTTAATGCTGCAGGAATCCTATGCAATGGATCCTATTTTCAGACGGAGAACCTCCTCGGTGAGGCCCACCCTGATTAAACTGTAGCCACTGCACCCCATCACCCCTTGTTCCTCCAGGCAGCATTTTCCCCCATGGCACCATGAGCATGTGACCTGGTATGTGTTCCGGGCGCTCCCTCAGCCAGAGCGGGAGTTCCCGAGGGCGGCAAGCTCCCCCTGCCCATGCCGGCTCCACTCACACACCTCGAGCCCATTCCTCCCAGCGTCCCCACCCAGTACCCCAACATTGTCCTGCATTAGGGGCCCCCAAAGATGTCAGGACGTAGTCAATATGTCCTCTTACCAGGCAAAGGGGAATTAAGGTCCTGGAAGGAATTAAGGCTGCTCATCCGCTGACTTTAGGGAGATCACCCCAGTGCCCCAAGTAATCCCCGGGGTCCTTAGATGGCAAAGAGGGAGGCAAAGGTCAAGGGAAGCACTGTGGGAAAGGTTCAGCCATCCCAGGTGGAAGCTGGAGGCATCCAGAAACTCAGCGAAGCAGGAAAACAGATTCTCCTCAGAGCTTGCAGAAGCCCCTCAAGGCTTTGACAGCAGCTCCTTTTGGACTTCTGGCCTCCAGAGCGGTAAAATAATAGCGTGGGCTGTTTTAAGGCCCAAGTCTGTGATAACTGTGATAAATACAGCAGCAAGAGCCTATGAGTTCACTGCAGACACACAAAGTTGCCCAGGTCCAAGAGCCGGAGGCTTCCTCGACCCCCAGCTGGGAGTTCCCGGCTGCCCCAGGACTCTCAGGGACTCAGCTGGTTCCAAATCTGGGAAGTCCTACTCAGCTTTCAGAGAACGTGCCCGCCCTGGTGCATTGTCCCCTCCTACGGGGACGGGAGTCCTCCAAACCTGGCAGACACCTTAGGGGCGCAGGTCTGTCTGCCACAGCTGAGGAGCTGAGCAGCCCACGCTGACCCCCGGCAGAGGCAGGAAGACACCAGAAAGTGTCTGCGAGCGGCGCACAAACACAAAAAAGACGGACATCACTGGGGCGCCGGAGTGGCTCAATTGGTTTTGCATCTGAGTCTTCATCTCAGCTCAGGTCTTAATCTCAGGGTTGTGAGTTCAAGCTCTGTGCTGGGCTGCACCCTGGGCAGGGAGCCTACTTGAAAACAAACACAAGATTGACATCGCTAGCCACTGGCGAGATGAGATACCATTACACACCAGCGGGAACCAAGTATCGTTTTTAAATGCCTTATTTCTGTTTCGAAAAGCAGAGTCTACTAAATTGTGTGAATTACAGGGAGCCCAAAGAAGAGAAGTCTTCCCCACAGAACCAGAAAAATATAGAGCCAAAAGACATTAAACAAAAGCACAATAAAATTCCCACATCATTTCATGCAGTCCTATGTAATCCATTCTTGTCCCACTGGAGTTTGGATTAGCAGTCCGCTTTCAGGATGCCATCTTGCTTCTGGAACAAAGAGAGTTCTGGAAATCCTGATGCGGCCCATAGGGCTAGTCAGAGAGCTGCTCTAGCGACATCTGCTCAGAAGCCCGAACGCTTGAGTCTATTCTTTCAAGGCAGGATGGCTGGAAGTACCTGGTACAGTCATTCTTCATGAGGCTGTAGGACTGTCCCTTGTCTCAGACACACAAACTGCATCCTGGGGCTTAGAGCACAGCCCCCAGGGAAACGTGTCCCAGAACAAGTTGTACAGTGTTGCCCCAGAACGCCTGTATGACAAAGCCTGTGTAGCTGTGGTTTGTCTATTACTCTCACCAGGATCACCAGAATGGAGAAGAGGACATGTGTCTATCTGAGGACAGTGCAGAACTATTTCCTAAGACTTTAGACGGGCGCTTCCCCTGAGGGTACACACACATGTGGCCAGTGAGGGCACTGACAAATCTCCAGGGACTTCCCCTCTCTCACACTCACATACTCACAATTCTTCTAAAATATTTACACTCACATTTCATCTATATAAGCTTAACTTCAGGAAAGCAGAGTGTGTCTTCTGATCTGACAACTCCTCTAGTGCAAATCTTCTGACAGCAACACTTCAAACCAACCTAATAATTGCTAGCAGCCCTCTTTTAATAAGGAGCAAATCCAAATCTTTGTGATTTTCCAGGGCTCCTCTGGGGCACCTCAAAGACCACCGCAGGTGTAGAAGATATCCTATCCTAAAAAGTTCCCTTTCCTCTGTTTTCTTTCCCCCTCTACTTATTAAATTATTTGAGAAGGCAAACATCTACAGAGTTGTCAGATGAGATTTGGACACCTGGTTAACATACGATCATGGGCGCCTGAGAAATAACCCGTTGGGTCACCCAGGTCAAAAAGTGCCAACTGTTGAAAGTAAACAGACACGGGGCTAATGAGAAGCCCTCCGTCCCCATAAAAACGTGCACACAGTGTTCACAGCAGCATTATTCATAATAGCCAAAGAGTGGAAGCAAGTCTAATGTCCATCAAGCAATGGACCAACAAAGTACAGTACATCCATACGAGGGGATGACTGGAGAGTCGCCCACAAAAGGCAATGAAGTGCTGACACGGCTACAACACGGATGAACCTAAAAAATGTGACACCGCGTAGAAGAGGCCAGACAAAAAAGGCCCCATCTTGGGTGATGCCACGTATACCCAGAGGCCAGGAGAGAAATGGGAGTCACGGTTGCCAGGGGGTGGGGAAGGGGTACCTTAACAGGGAGCGGCCACTAGTGGGCGCAGGGTTTCATTTTCAAATGGGGAGCTGGGGAATTCATTAGGGCCCTAACAATAAGGAATTCATTAATTAGGAATTAATTCTGTCTGGAATCAGGCAGAATTAGAGAGTGGGGATGACTGCACAACCTAATAATATACTGAAAACCACAGACCAAAAATAAGTGAATATCCTCTTTATTTCCTTAAAAAAAAAAAATCCTTATGGATAATAAAATAAGCAAAATAAACAGGAAATGCCTGTTTATATACATATATATATGGCATGTTCATAATGGATAAGTTTTTGGTTTTTTGTGTTTTAAAATCACCTATCCTACAACAGGACAAATTCAACATAAAGCACCAAAAAGTGTTCTGGTAAGACACAGAGTCTCTGCTATCTAGAATAACCTTCCATACTGCAGGCAATGATCAGTAAACCAGGGAGGCAAGCCCATCAAACCTAGCAAACGTTTCTACAATACACTACATTTCACCATTTCTCTTCAGATACAGGTTTTATAAAGCAAGACAAATGAAATTCACTTTCCAAACCTTACCCTTCATAGTATCCTTCTGGATCCTGGAACAAACGGACATTTTACTACAGGGCAAGGAGTCTGCAGGGTCAAAACTATTTTCATAAGAATGCTAAAATATTATTTATCTTAACTTGCAATGTTTTCACCATTTCTATTTGCAAATGAATTTAAAAAATTTGTAAACGTCTGTTTTGATTTCTAATGGGGCAAGTATCGATAGTTTTAACCCACTTAAACAAAAGCTCTTGGGGTAATCTCAATACATTTGAAGAACGTAGAGCGGGAGACCGCACCTTAAAACCTCGTGCTACAGGAGGAGGGGAACAGAGTACGAAATGGCCTAACAATTCCATCTATGTGAACTAAATGTGCTCATACACAAGACAGTGACGATGTTTTGTTAGAGCAATAAAAAAGAAAAGGACCCCCATGGAGCATCCCCAATGGTCGTCCCCAAGGGGGATGAATGGCTGTGGGAAATCTCACCCCAAGGGAGTGCGACACCAAGAATGGGACCCGGCATAGACCACTGATAATGACCTGCCAGGAACTGAGAAGTGCCTTACAGGAACCCTCTGCACATGGGAGGGGAGGATCCCAAGCCCTCACCCCCCAAAACAAAGTACCTCTGGGCTCCCCCGCTGAGCTGTAGCTGCCCAGGATAGAGCAGACACCACACACAGACCCTCTCATAGGCTCCAGCACTACCTCCTTCCTAAAGACATATCACCTGGAGGCGTTTTTTCCAGCAAATCCAGGCACAGTAAAGGGCAGGGAAACATCCACACCCACAAGCTGGGAGGGATCAGCTCCCAGGACCGGGAAGGCAGGTCGGGGTAGGGAGAGAGCACGCTCAGAGGCCCAGGGGAGCATCTTCACTATGTTCAGACCACCTCACTGGTGACCAGAGGGTTGGTTCAGTTGAGGGATGAGTGCGGGAGGGCCAGCCAGTGGGGCCCGCGCAGGAAGCCTCCGCCATCCCGTTCAGCGGACGTTTTTAAGGTGCATGAGTTAAGAATGTCATGGTGCCCAACTGGGGGAGGTCGTGGAGGTTAGGAAAAAGCAACCCAGCAGAGACACAAAGAATCCTGACTGGAGGGCCAGAGGCTGGGGGAACAACGCTCTTCAAAAGGCACAGAGTAATCCACACGTTCAGGGCCACGGAAGGGAATGTACCAGAGGCGGCATGCTCCCGTTGTGTGAAAACAACGAGAAAACCATCACGACAACATCAAATAAGGAGCTGGTTTCTGCTTAACCAGTGCCCTGACCAGGAGGAAACTCACCCGCTGCCAAAGCAGCACATTCCGCTGTCACTCAGCTGGGTTCTGAGGCCTGTCACTGGCTGACAACCATTCTCTGGGAGGTTAACTACAACCAAGAGTTGTGCTGCACCCATGCGGGGGGGGGGGGGGGGGGTGTTGGCAGAGCCAAGAACCAAAGCGTCGCGTGCCTGGAGCTCCCAGTCTGATGAGATGGCCATGGCTGATGATCAAGCGGATGTTCTTGCCTTGAGTCCCATACAAAATGCCTAATCTCGCCCTCCTCATCCCACTGATTTTAAGATGGCTCCTTCCCTTCCCATCCGCACCCACCCTCTACCCCCGCCTCTTTCCACAGCCCCCTCAGCGAACTGCCTTTCTGGTCAGGACGAACCACAACCACGTCAGTGATTCGTAGGGCCCAGTGCTAAAAGAAAACACATGGCTTCCTTCTTCCAAAAATTACGAAGAATTTCAAGACAATGACAGCAGAGCATCAAACCAAGCAGAGGGGGCAAGTCCCTGAAGCCAGCGCCCCCCCCATCCCCACCCCACCCTGCCCCTCTGGGACACAGAGAGACCAGTGAGCTGCTGACCACCAGCCCTGGGCCTTACAGGACAGACCTGCCTGCAACACCCGGTCCCGGGCTCTCACCACGGACTGCTCCCAACAGGACCCCAGAATCTCACGGACTCCCCCCTCTTTAAAAGGGATCGATACAATTTGTTAGAGCAGAAACTGCAAACAGATTTTAAAGGGTTAAAGGAAAGCAAGGTTTTGGAATGGTAATTTTAAAAACCAAAGTGAAGTTCAGAAGGGTTCTTCCCCCCCACCACAAAACCCTGCTCTAAATCACAAAAGGCGGGCCCTGGCTTCAGGGCGGAGCAACCCCCAGGGGTTACTGTCAGCGCCGGGGAAGGAGAAACTGAAGGCAGGGACAGCCTAGAGGGCAGAGTCTTAGTCCGTCTCCAAAGGTGGCCTGAGTCCTGAGAAGCCGGGCTGCTGCTTGCGACTCCCTTTCCGGGGCCACTGTTTCTTTGGCCTCTGGTTTCGTGAAAAATCACTGAAGTCAGGAGACACTCCTCAGAAGGCAGGATATTTCATCAAAGACCACACAGCTGAAGCCACCGCTGGACTAACCGGGAAGAAGTGGAAGAGCCACAGGCAAAAGAAATGGGCCCCCAAAGGGGAGGAGGCTACAAAAGCTCCGGAGAGTTGACACGTGTACCGCATCCCTCCACCGAGGCTGGACAGGAGTCCACATCCTCGGGGGCGTTGACCGTGGCTCACACCGCCAACCCCCTCCCCAACCAGACTGCATGCCGCGCGCAATGAGTCAGAAAGCAGTTTAATCCCAGGATGAGAAAAGACCAAGTCTGATGATCATGTCTGATCATGATCATCCCAAGACAGAAATACTGTCCACCCTGACTTGGAACGGGCAGCCTCTTTCTCTTCCACCAGGATAGGGAGGGGCCACCAGGGTGGAGCAGGAAGAACAAGGAAGAATATGTAGGGTTCAGACACTACCCAAAAATCGAGAAGAACATCACACAAGCCTTCAGGAGGCCGCTGGCAGCGGGTCATGGCCCTGCAACACAGAGTCGGGAAGAAAGAGAGTGGTTTGAGGAAGATGCAGCCGTCCAGCCCCCCGCGGGACCACCTGCGAGAGGGCAGGAAGCAGCTAAGGAGGCAGGCGCTCCCTGCCCTGGGAGACTGCTCGCACGGGGCAGGAAGGCAGCACCCCGCAGGCCCTAATGAAGTCCACGGGCAACCCGTCATGTCCACGCACAGACAGCCCAGCAGGAAGGGAAAAGAGCAGAAGCTGCTTGAGGAAGGGAAAATGAACCAGCAGGAAATCCAGGCCCTGGAGAAAAAACTAAAAAAAACAAAAAACAAAAGTAAAACACCACCCTCAGGAAAGGTCCTGTAAAATTTACAGATGCACTTGAAACAGGAAAGCCACGAAATCCCATCCACGGCACAGGACGTTCCAAGAGCTCTTGCCACAGGGATGGGATGCTTCCAATCTGAGATACGCTTCAGGACAAACACACCAAGATAGAAAGAGAGCTTCAATAAACAGTGTCCCTCAAAACAGCTCCAAGAAGTAAGCAGTCCCCAGAAACTTCCTGGAAGGCGCCCTCAATGACCAGAGAGCTCCTCCGGCCCAGCTACCATAACAGGTGGGGTCTGCCTCTTGGCATGGAAAATAAACCAACCCATGGGGTCTTCTTGCTGAAGGAGTCCAACCTGGACTGGGAGCCCCAACACCGATTCCTAGGGGTCATCTGAGGCCTTGAGGGCACGGCAGGCCTCCTCGCTGGCCCAGCTGGGGTCCCACCAAGAGGCAAGAAATCCTCCCCTCTGAAGAGCTGGATGTCACAGGCCACCTGCTGTTTCCATCGTCTCCACGACTTCCAAGATGGAGATGCCCAGCCCACTGGGAACAGAGATCACCACCCCACCCAGAAGGACTTCCTGTCCTTCCCCCTGCTTAGAAAGCCCACAGTCCACCAATTTTGAAAAACCCTCAGCCAGGATTTTCACTGGACCCCATGTGGACCGTGCACAGGAGGAGGCAGACAAACGGAGGCTCAGAACCTGTGGTTCTCCTTAGACCTACTGAGAAAACACAATCTGCACCTTCCCCAAGTAAGAACATGCTTTTGCCCAAGAGGGTGCATGCAGACAACAATCTGAGGTTTGGGGGTTCAAAAAACTGTCTAAGCACTACAAAGACCATCGCTCAAACTGCTTCCTTCCAGCGCCAGCAATGAGCCAAACCATAAGATTCTCCTCATGGTTCACTGGAGGAGCTTAGCCTCCACCAGGGTCCAGGCCTGCAGAGGAAGCCCCCACAGCTGGTCCTAGGCCTGTCTGAGGTCTCGGGCCCCTGGCCTCGTCTCTGTGCTTTGCTGAAACCCTTCACTTCGGCAGGCAAGTGCAGGAGAACCACTGGGTCACAGTGTCAAAGAGGACCCAACTCGGTGCCCACAAAGATGGCCAATCCAGGGCCAACCCCGTCATCATCTGCCCCACCCGTCCTCCCTGGCTCTTCTTAATGAGATTGTTGCCCCACCAGAGGAGACCGGATCCACTCTACCATCAGCTCAACCGTCTACACAGCAAGATCGTCTACACAACAGCTTTACGAGGTTAGGGCGATTTGCACCACAACCCTGGGTGTTAGCTTATCTGGCTTGAAGAAACTTCCTCTCTGAGGGGCCCATTTGCAACTAACTTCATCACAGATATCCCTGCCCTGGGGCTGCCACGCCCATCTGCCAATCACGAGTCTCCTTCAGTTCAGGCTGGGATGACCCACAGCATCCACTTGGTCCACACGGAACAGCATCCAAGTGCATTCTTAAGAAACCCCGGGATAGGAGCAGCGTTTGCTCTGCCCCAAGCCATCTCGATGCATTCCAAGCAGCCACCCTTGCCAGGGTGCACACACCTTACTGGACCCTAGATGTCTCCGTGTAGGTTCCATCTATCCTGGTACAGCCATGGTGTCCCCAGGCGCTGGTTGGAATCTTAATCACCGTGCCCACAGGACCAGCTGTGCAGATGACAGCCCAGGCCACCAAATACAAAGGGGACTCAAATGACCTCACTCAGTGCGACCAACACACACCTCGCGAGCTGGACGCCATGCTGCTTCTGAACCCGCGTGTTACTGACAAGACCCCCCCAAATCCCACAGGGCAAACACTAGCCGCTTCGTTTAAGACAATCTGTCACCCAGAGGCGCTCCCGGCTGCAACCCCAACATTTCCAAAGCTTGCTTCTGATGCCCGCTCCTGGGCACCCTGGTCCCGAGACAGGGGGCCTTGGTGCTGGCAAACCCACGGCTGAAAGGACCTGCCCCAAAGCAAGCGCCACAGCATTTAGAGAAAAAACAGGATGCCTCAGCACAAGGGTACCTGTGCCAGGAACCCTAAACAGTGGGAACCTCCCATGCTTCCGATTCCTTTTCCACATCTATTTCTCGCTGGGTCTTCTCCTTAAAACCCTTCTCTGGCCTTTCCCCTTTCCCCTGAATGTGGAACTACCCATTTGAGGTCCGTGGTTTAAAAAAAAAAAAATGTATTCACCACAACAGAAGATTACCTCAAGATCTTGTTCTCCACAGAATTAACTGTTTCATTTTCATCATAGCTCGGGTTTTAATAGTAAAGGACTAAGTGATTTATGTTGCATTTCACGCTCTAAAAACCCTTTAGGTTTGAGCGAAAAAGAAATGTAATAAAAACCAAGTTCCAATTGATCCAGCTGCCCAGCCAGGTTAAGTAAGGAACCAGTCATTTCTATCAGACGGGACTGGGGTTTGCAAAGCCCACGGTCCACCAATTTTGAAAAACCCTTTGCCAGGATTTTCACTGGACCCCATGGGGACTGTGCACAGGGCGACGCAGACAAATGGAGGCTCAGAAAAGTGACTTTGTTATAAATTTCAGGACAGTGAATAATGTCTACTTAGGCAGGGCTCGCTGCCTAGAAAACTGGACAAAGCAGGAGCTTTCCGGCAGAGGCAGTCTGTCCCCCTCTCCCCTCCTTGAGGACATTTAGCAACATCTGGAGACATTTTTGATTGTCACAACTGGCATCTCGTGGCGAAGAGCGGCAGATGCTGCTAATCATCCTACAATGCACAGGACGGCACCCCACAGCAGAGAGTCATCCGGCCCCAAATGTCAATAGCACCAAGGCTGAGAAACGCTAGTCTCAAATAAAGACACTTGAACCACCCCCCACCCCCACCCCAGGCATCCAATCTCCAGTCAGGGCCCGCCCCCTGAGCATCTTAGTAGATAGAACCTGTGCTGGGGAGGGAGGAGCAAGTGACTTACGCACGTACACACAGACACAAGGCTTTGCGGTCTGGAGGAGTCCTTGATGCCATTCAACCCCTGATGCCCTTCCACATCCCGCCCCCCGCAATATCAGGAACCCAAAGATACTGAGATCAGGAACCCTTCTTAGGGATTATTCCATTTTTTTTTTTTTAAATCCTTCTAAGTAAAAGAAATCCTGCTCAAAAGAACCTGTGGCCCGTATTACCTCATTTAGACCTCACAGCCCAGTAACCGGGTCACGACTGTTATGATCACCATGAGACAGAGGATGACACTGGGGCACAGAGAGCCTTAAGAAAACTTTTCCAAGGTGGCACAGCCAGCAAGTGGCAGAGCCGCAGACGAGGCCCCGGCACTCCAGCTCCAGGCTGGCTTTCCATGGGGTTCACGCTCCTGGGCCGCCCTCCACTCGAGGGCCAGCGTGGTGACAGCACCCTGCGCAGGGCCGCAGCTCCACAGGCGCTGGCCTGGGCGCGGACACCCACCAATGTGGAGGCAGTGCCCTCCCCTGGAGGCCCCATCTGCAGGCAAAGGGCCCTGTGCCGCCTCCCCTGAGTGGCAGGGTGGGGCAGGGGCCACCCCGGGCTCAGGCCAGGCAGAGAGCAGCAGTCTGGGTCAGCGCCTGGTCATCTCCGACCACGCTCACCTGCCACCCCGGCGATCGACTGACGGAGCCAGCGAAGTCAGCTCCCAGGCACATGGCCTGTGCATCTGTGGGCACCAAAGCCGCCCAGCCAGGCTTCCTCCCTCTCTGAGCTCCTCAACCCCCCCTCCCCCCGCAGCCAGTCAGCCTCTGGAAATGACGAATCACCGGAGCCCCCAGGAGTCCTCATTCTTCCTCCATTAAACCTCTCCTTGGTCCTGGAGTCTGTGTCTGCTTTTGTTCCATGGCAAGGGATGGCTGGGGACGTGGGGCGGGCTGCCTGCGGTGCGGGGACCGAGGGGACTCTCCTCCTCCAGCCGAGATCGATGCCCGTGCTCCGACACCTGGGCATGGGACTCCTCCTCTGGGACTCTCCAGTCTCGCCACCGGCTTCCTGTGGAAAGCCACCCAGCGTGGCACCTTCGTGTCCCCGGAAGGCCTGTGACAAGCAGGAGACTGCGTTCCAGCCAACTGTCTTCCCAGGCACATTTTTCTAATAGTTTGCAAATAGTCGTATTCCAATGGGAAAATTTTTGTTTCAGAAAACAGCCGCCACCCCCGGGCGACAGCCCTTCCCCATCCGCCGTGTGCAACGCGGCCTCCATCCGCCCCGCCTGGGGCTCCTCCCTACGAGGCCCCAGCTCTTTCCTTGCCTGGCTTGCTCGTCCCCGTAGTCGTGTCTGGGTGGCATCTGGGAAGGGGACGGGAAATACCCGGTGTAGGGCCAGTCCCCACAGCAGGAGGACGTGGATTTTCTGGACTCCGGTCCCCTAAGGGCAATGTCTAAAGCCACAGAGCATGAAGGCTCCACAGAGCAGCACCACAGCCCGGAATGATCTGGGGGATGGTCTGCATCCTAGACCGGGCTGGAGGGTATGAAGAGGAGGGTCTTTTTCCCCACACTTGGCCCCCCAAAGAGGAGCCAGCCAACCGCCCTAGGTTCCCAGCTGCTACAGTGTCACCTGTGGGCATCCTGCCACTGGGGTCAGCACTTCCCAGCAGGAGGGAGAGGACTAGCGTGGCCGAGGTAGGGCTCTAGGTGGGGCCAGAGCGCCCCCTGCTGCCTAACTGCTAAGGAACCCAAACCTCAGGTAGGCCTCACAGATTTCTTTGGGTCCCTGCCCAGGGAAGCTGAGGGTGGGGTTCAGTGCATACCCCCTCCCGGGGGAGTTTCTCCTTTCGCTCTAGACAACCCCGGAGGAACCGCCAGCATCCCTGTTAACGGGAAGCTCATGCCCACCATCATTTCCTTTCTCTCCCTTGCTGCATCCCTGAATGTGTCTGGTCAGGATCACATACTGGTGGCTTTCGGCAGCCCAGCCACTGGGCTCTGGTACGTTAAGAACCAGAGATGGTGAGCCACTGTTCCAGCCCCCGTGGAGTTTCCAAAGTGAGCAGACAACCAAGGAAACAGGGAAGCAAGGATTTGATGGAGTGAGTGCAGAGGGATGGGGGACCCAGTACCAAGCAAATGGATTGGGGGATGGGGTGCTCTAGCGGCAGATACGGGGGGCTCTAGAGGAAAACGGAGGGAGGCAGAAGAACATGGAAAGGCATTTCTCGGGGCAGGAACAGACACAGCCAACGTCCCTCCTCAGTCATCCCTTGTCCCAACTGCTTCCTCTTCCTTCCTCCTGCTCTCCCTCCTAACTCACCATGGCTCACAGTGGCTGTCCACCTCTCCTGGCTGGCCGCTCTGGCCAGGTCCACGTCTGCCAGGATCCACGGGACTCTCCTAGGCCTCTTACCTCAGCCCTGCTGATGAACACTTGGGTTTCCTGAATCCTGCACAAACCTGTCCACAATCCGGACACTTGAGAATTCAATCCCTGGGAGATGTTTCTTACCCAGGGAACTCAGCAAAGTCTAAACCAGCCGAAGCAACAGAAATCCTCCCGGGGAAGCAGGAAAGGTATAAAGGAGTCATGCTGAGGGAAGTTTCTCTACAAGTTCAGAGGAAGGATCAAGTTCACTCTGGCCCCTTTTAAGGCCAGAGGAAGTGGGGAGGAAGGGGTGTGGTCCCTATGGGCAACGGTGGCGGGATCTGCATGGGTGGAACAGACAGGCAGAGTCAGGAGAAAAGACTTGGAGCAGGAAGGCTCAGGAAGAGTCCGCCGGATGTGGGACGTCTCAAGGAGCGATTTCCCAGATGGCAGCTAGAAGGTTGGATGCAGGAAAGAGACATAGTAAGTGTACTTCTAGAGACTCTCAGGACAAAGGATGGCCAGTCTCTCTGCAGGAGCTATGATCAACCTGCACTCCAGCTAGGGAGGGTGGGGACAGCTTAAGGTCACCTGCACTTAGCAGAGCCTCAGCACTTAAACACATCCTGCAAATGACCATCTCCAGAGGCGGCCAACCTTTAACCCAAGGGCCACTTAATACTCAAGAGTCCAGATCAGAACAGAATATGTAATTCACACTCTTGTATCTTCAGCCTGTTTCAGCATAGTCTGGAGATGGTAACCAAAAAATCCCTCCTGAGGTTAGAGTGAGGACTGTCTATGCTATATGCCTTCCCTACCTGGCATGTAACGGCTGCTTGAAATCAGGACGACTCCCATTCCACTTCTTAGGACTCACTCTTCCCAGGGCTTGGGAAGCCTCTGCAGCCCCTTGACTTGCTCCTTCAGTCTCCTCCTGACCCCTAATTAAATGGTAGCATTTATAAGTCCTGCACACAACCTGAAGTCACTTTACATATGTGAGCCATTTAATCCTACCACAGTGCTTTCCAGACGTGTTGTGTTCCTTCTGGATTTTAAGGCGAGAAAACTCACGAAGGACAGAGCTCCCACATGCACACAACAGGGGTCAGAAGGGGGGTTACTGGATCAAACACCCCTCTCCTAAGCCCCGGTGCACACGGCTCCACCCAGGACCCTCGAGACACGCCTTCTCTCTCCATAACCCCTTCCCTGGCAGCTGCGGGGGGCCAGTCTGTTTTGAGTCTCCCTCTTTTCCTTTCAACAGACCCATATTTTCAAAGGCCAGGGAAATATATGCACACGGACGTCTGTCTTGCCCTGAAACCCAACCAGTTCCAAGTGCCTGACTCTTCCCTCCAGCCTCTGCCACCACCACCCCCCCCCCCCCCCGCCGCCCAAAGAGCACTGGGTCCACTCTCTCCAGAAGGCTAGTTCAGCGTGGCCATGCTGGTCTCCTGCCCCCAATGTAGGGTCCTCAGGGGCCCCTCACAGACCCAAGCAAGGTAAGGGAGACTCGCCTATCTCAAACCAGCGAGCCCTCCCGGCTCCACTATTTTGGTTGATAGCATTACCTTTCATCGAGTCATCTCAGACCTGAAGCTGTCCCCTTGAGCTATCCCTCTCCAGCAGCCTTCTCATTCTCCCAACGGTCCTCTCTGCTTGGAACCAACCCCCCCAACTGCCTCTCAGGCTGTTCCCTTTCCCCACATTCCAACTGACCAACCGCCATCTGCAGCCCAGCTCAAATCCAAGCCCCCCTGAGACTTGACCACACTCCGGCGTCTGTTAGCGTCATTTCCCAGGGTCCAGTACGTCTCAGCCAGTGAATCATAAATTCCTTGGGGACGGGAACTGACTCTTCTTCCATTTTTCATCCCCACAAAACGGGGTCAGCCTGGCACACAAAGCCATCGATATATTTTGAGTAAATGAATTCGGGGATTCAGTTAATGCAGAAAGTATCTGATCCATAGGGAGCCTTTGATTAAAAAAAAAAAGTTGGGGCGCCTGGGTGACTCTGTGGGTTAAAGCCTCTGCCTTCGGCTCAGGTCATGATCCCAGGGTCCTGGGATCAAGCCTCGCATCGGGCTCTCTGCTTAGCGGGGAGCCTGCTTCCTCCTCTCTCTCTGCCTGCCTCTCTGCCTACTTGTGCTCTCTGTCAAATAGATAAATAAAATATTTTTTTAAAAAATTAACATTTTTAAAAAAATATCAGATGTATTTCCTGACAGAGAAACATGAAATTGCCTGGCACACCCACGGCCCAGGTCTGTGCTCCAACTCGGGCAGCCATTATGCCTGCAGGTTTTATTGATTATTTATTGAGGTTGGAGACTCTCAAACATTCCTTGCGCCAATTAATAAAACAGATGTTACAGCCCACCTGGTCTAGGGGGCTTTGCACCAGAATACCAGAAGAGCTTGTTAAAAATAGAACCCCCATAGCCCCCTTTCTAAGAGCCACTAACAAGAATCTCTAGAGGGAGACCAGAGGGCGCTCACTTTTATCCGTTTGTTTTTTTAATTTTTAAAACTTTTCTCTAGGTAATTTTCCGACTGAATAATCAAGCTCCCACACACGCTTCACCCAGCTTCTCCAGATGTTAACACTTAGGTAACGGCGAACGCCAGGAGCAAAAGCAGGGAATGAACGTGGAGATGCTAACCAATTCCCAGACAGCGCTCACATTTCGTCAGTTGCTCAGTAATGTCCTTTCCACGTTCCAGGAGCCAAGCCAGGGCAGCACCCGGCACTCAGCTGTTGGAACCGACGGATCTCGGGCTAGTGAATGTGCTTACTCACTATGTCCCATGTTTGCGGACCATGGTCTTCGGGCGTGTGTGCAAACTGCCTGTTCAAGTCTTTTTCTATTTTTCCTTTGGAGATTTCATCCTCTGCCTCTCAGTTCTCCAGAGTTCTCTATGTATTAGGGAGCGTAAGCTCTCCATCTTTGTCAAGAAGCCCTTAGTTTTGGGTGTTGCAAATATTTTCTCCCTATTTTTTAGTTGTCTTTGGACTTTATGGTGTTTGAAATCCTTTCCTTACATGGAGCTTAAGTAGAATGTACCTGTGCTTTTTCTTTTCACACTAGTACTTATATGGTTTCATTTTTTTTTTTTACTTCTACATTCATGAACCATCTGAGTGCACTCTTCCATGCGATGTGACCTATGAATTTAATTCTCTTTTGAAATACCTGCCCCATTTCCCAGCACCATTTATTAAAAAGGCGATCATTGCCTCTGAGATTCGAGATGCCACCTTTATCCCACACTCAATTTCCTTTTGTACGTAGGTTTATTTCTGCACTTTCTGTTCTATTCCACTGGTCTACTCATGTGCCACGGCCACGCTGTTCTAATTACAGAGGATTTACTTTTTGCTTTAATGTCTGGTGAACAAGCACTAATGGACCCTCCCCCTTTTCAACATTGCAATGTTTCCCTGGATATTCTAGCAAGTTTATTTTTCATACGAATCTTACTATCAACAAACCCCATCCCTCAAAACAACTCCAAGAAGTAAGAAGTCACCAGAAACTTCCTAGAAGGTACCCCCAATGGCCAGAGAGTTCCTCTGGCCCACCATCAGCACAGGTGACATCTGGCGACATCAACAAGAAGCCAATCTGTGGGGTCTTATTCTTCCTGCCTTCCACATGGACCAGAAGCCCCAAAAACAGTTCCTAGGAGTCACATGGGGTGTCAAGTGAATGGCAGGCCTCCTCCTGGCTCGCCCAGCTGGGGTCCCACCAATAGATATAAGAAATCCTTCTCCTTGGGGCGCCTGGGTGGCTCAGTGGGTTAAAGCCTCTACCTTTGGCTCAGGTCATGATCCCAGGGTCCTGGGATCAAGCCCCGCATGGGGCTTTCTGCTCAGCAGGGAGCCTGCTTCCTCCTCTCTCTCTGCCTGCCTCTCTGCCTACTTATGATCTCTGTCTGTGAAATAAATAAATAAAAATCTTAAAAAAAAGAAAGAAAGAAATCCTTCTCCTTGAAAGAGTGGATGTCACAGGCCACCTGTCATCTCTGTGATTCCCATGAACATCCCAAAACAAAGACGCCCCGTCCACCAGGGAGCTCCAGCACATCCCCACCCAGGAGGAGCCCCTGAGCACCCCCCCAAGGATTCCACACACAGTTAGTTCCCTGAGACCTACTGAGAAGACGCAATATGCACCTTCCCCAAGTTAAGAATTTCCTTTTGTCCAAGAAGGGGCACGCAGACAACAATCTGAGGTTTGGGGTTTTTCAAAAACTGACCACTACAAAGACCACTGCCTGAACGCGTCCCTCCTACCCAATGACCTTCTCAATTTAGCTCCTCTCAGCTCTACAAGTAACTCAGAAATTGACGATGAATTTAACGCTTTAAATAAGTACTTTTCTTGTGGGTGAATAACAAGCATTCCTGTTATTTTGATGGGCAGCCAGGTTTGGAAACCAGGGACTAGAACCAAGCGGACTCGGGTGGTGCAGCTCTGCGGGGGGGGGAGCTGCTCCTGTTCCCTAGCAGAAGCCCTTGAGAATGCTGGACCCTCCACACCAGGCAGTGAGCAGTGGAGCTCAGCAAAGCCAGAAAGGTCCTCCGACTCACAGTGCTCGAACAATCAGTGATAACAGTCACCACGGCTGCCTGTCCATGCTAGGTTGGAGACTGCAGCCTGGCGAGGCCGGTGCAGGTGTAGTCACCACTTTATGGGAATAGAGAGGTCAAGGTCGCCCATCACGGCCGACCTGGAGACGAACAGAGGCCCCTCACTCCAGCAGCCGTGCACGGCTGTCTCCAAGACCTGGTCTTGTAAGGGCATGGCCACGCTCAGGGAATTTATGGGATGCTGGTAACCTAGAATAAGATGGAAGGGATTGGCCCTGTTCCTTCATAGAGGAGAAACAAATCCAGAAAGTGAAGAGACTTTCTGTGGATCCTGCAGCTGGTCAAAGCCAAAACAGAGACCAGAGGCCAGGTCTCATAGGCAAGGCTCCTGGCATTCAATGCAAACCATTTGGATGTTAGAGGCGATGCAAGGCTGCCCCCTGGCGGAAGGACTGGAAAACTGCAGTCATCCCTTCCTGGGACCCTGAAAGGCTTCACTTTGCATGCTGGTGGATTTCAAGACCCTGACCCTCCCTGCCAGGGCAGAAGGTTCTAGCTGATTTGCTAGTGCCCTCCTGCCGAATCCCCAGGACCCTGTCAACGAAGTCCTATCAGGGACCCAACATACACAAAGCAGTTTTTCCTCCCTGCATCCCCGAAATCACGGACTGCAGGACAGCTAGAGAGAATGGCTGTTCATTCATGGGCGAGGTCCTGGGATGGACGCCGAGGAGACCGAATGTGAGAAGATAAACCTGTCTGTCTCCTCAGAGGTGATAAGGTGCTGGGCATCTCAAACACAATGTGCAGCACCCAGAGGGCTGGAGGGGAACAGAAGGGAGGACCAAATACCCACCAGCGAATCAAGGGAGGGGCTCGTGGGAGGCATCATAGCTGAGCTAAGTGTGAAGAGGGAATGATTTTAGTAATGAAGAAGCCAGTGAGAAAGCCCCAGGGAAAGAAAGAAGGCAGAGACTCCCCTCACATTCCCTGGGGCCTGCTTTTCCCCTCAGCTCCTCACTCTTGCCCACCCAAGTCCTGGGGGGGGGTGTCTCCCAACACTGACTCTTCACAATAAGCCCCCACCCCCACCCCTCCCACTGCACCTGCCTCTCCTCTCAGGCCCTCCCCTCTCAGGCCTATCAATAAGCTAAAACTAGTTCTTATATACCTGCTGCAGAGGATCCAGAAGATTCCATACCCACCTCTGCCCCAAAGAAAGAGCAATCATCTTAGGGGAATAGCAAAGGTTTCGAAGAAGTGATGGAGAGAGAAAAGCATCTCTGCTGGTCTCAGGCCGCTGTGCAGGAGGAGCCCAGGAAACAGATTAGGAGGAGCAGGCAGACGGGAGGAAGGCAGGAAGGCCCTGGATGGACAGTACGTCTCACCTGGCTGGGAGGCCAAGGGTCTGTCTTACCACTGCACGGCCCTAATGGCTATTTCCCCTAAAGGATAGTGAGAAACAGCTCAAGCCTGGGCATGGGGACACTTTGCAAAGCATGTTTAGAGAGACTCCTAGAACAAAGTGTGTCCTCCCCTCTGCAACTTCTCAAGGTGAGAGAGGTAGAGGGAACTCTGGCTTCACGGCTCTGATATCCCCCGCCCCCTGAAAAGCCCTTCCCCTGTCAGATTCAGCCTCCTATTCTTGGGGCAGAGTTTGTGCCACCCCAGGATGAAAAGGAGGGGAAGCCACAAAGTCAAGGTTGGGTAGCAGCTGCGAGAAAACCAAACCCAAGCCGTGGACTGTCCATGCAGTACTCGTTGCTCAGTGCGCATTCTCCCACCGGCTCTTGAGTCTGGGCGGGAGATGGCAGCAGAGAGTGGCTTGGGGTGGGGCCCAGAGCCCTGCCACCCATCCTTCTGAATGTGGCGTACTTAGAGGTGGGTCAGCTCCTATCCCTGGATCACCCAGTCAAGACAGGAAACAGAACTGACACAGAGGGAACAACTGAGAACAATCTGGAAGCACAGGATGGGAAATCAGGGAAATAAGAGGGAATCAGTGTGAACCGTGTTACAAGAGTGACTTGAAACCTGTTTGCAATGGAGCACCAAAACCCTTCAAGGCGCAAGGAGGGGGAAGGGGCCAGTCCTACCAGATATGCAAATATATTGCTACTCGGGTGAAAGCATGAATCCCACAAGAGCTGGGGAGCAAATAAGCTGACAAGTCCAACGTAGTCATCTTACCTGTAATAATCGCTGGGTACAGGTACAGGCAATGAATGATTCCTTGGGAGCCATCTGTCTGGGCATCTGCAGCAGAAATTTCCCTTCAGGAATAAGGAAGAGGGGAAAGAAAAAAAAAAAAAAGGAATAAGGAAGGAAAGCCTTTCTAGGGATGGTTGTATGTTCTGCCACTCACCCATCTTGTTACAATGAAACTTAAAACCCTGCTGGGGCCATGGTGCCAGCCTTCTGACCTTCCAGATGAGATACCCTTATATGTAACAAGGGAGCAAATCATTGAAAAGAAAATACAAAAATACCAGCAAGTGCAAAGTTATCATAGCTTCTTCCCTGTGCTTCCCTCCCGAATTCACATCCCAAGAGTCCTCTGAAATCTTTTCTCCCTTGCCCTACCTCTCTCCCACCCCGAACCCAGGACCAAGCCTGGAGTCTTCATGCCCGGCTCTCCCGTCATCCGCTCCGCCCCCCACGCCTGCAACCGGGGCCCTACCCACCCACCCCCTTACTCGGGGGCGCCCCCTGCCGCCCACCCGCAGCCTCTGTCCCAGAAGATCAGCCCCGCCAAGCCATAGGTGCTCCCTCCCGCCCCCGCCCTCTGGACTGACACCTGGACTCGAAGGCCCCCTCTCACCTGTCCGCACCCGAGCCAGGCGCGCGCCCTCCGAGTGCCCGAGCGCGCCGGCGGGGTCACCCTCGCAGCCTGGGCACCTGCCTGGAGCGCCGCGGCTCGGCGCGCGTTCTCTCCGCGGAAACCGCTCCTCTCCCAGGAGCGACCCTCCTCCCCCGCGTGTCGGTACAAGCCAGCCGCGTGGGGTCCGCCGCGAGGCAGGGACCCCCGGGTCTGCAGGGAGAGACGGACCTGTGAAGGTGGCTCAGGCGGCGGTAGGGGCCGTAGACACGTCCCTTTAGCGATAAAAAGAAATGCGCCTCCCGTGGCCCTCTTAGCGCAGTGGGCAGCGCGTCAGTCTCATAATCTGAAGGTCCTGAGTTCGAGCCTCAGAGAGGGCACGAGGGTTTTGCCGCGCTCCAATGCACCGGGTGCAGAAAAACTTGCTGCGACGGTGCATTGAAGCCCCCCGGACACCGAGACGCCGCGGACGGAGGAGCGGAGACCCCAGCTGCCCGGGACCTCACTCAGCGGGAACGCAAGCCAAGGGCCACGGCCCCCTCCCAAGAATAAAAAGCCGTAAGTGAGAAAACTCGCCGTGCTGTCGCGACAGCGGGGAGAGGGACAGAGCGAGGCCGAGTGGTGCGCCTGCTTTTGCAGCACTTGCGAAACCGCGTCTCCTGGACCCCTCGCTTTGTCCCAACTTGACTCGGAGCAGAACCAGGTCTCTATGTTCGGTTCCGGCTGTCTCCGGAGACTGTGTCCTCGCTCCATCCCAGACCCCGCTTTCCAGAGCCAGCCCAGGTGTGGTGGGGGAGGACCTGGGCGCTCAGGGCGGGGGCGCCCCCCACGTGGCCCAGGACAGCAAGGTGGGGCGCGACCCTGGCGGCCCTGGCGAGGCCACGGCTCTACCCACAGCTCCAGCTGACCCCTGCAAGTTTTGATTATTCGGTTTACAATAGCTTCCAATTACTTTGTGATTTAGTCTTTTATTAATTATTTAGAAGGGTATTTCTTATTTTCCAAAATAGGGACATTTCTAGTTTTTATTATTCATTTCTATCTTAATTGGTCGCACTGTGGTCATAGCGATGTGGTTTGAAGTGGGGTTCCCGAGCAAAGAGTCAAGAAAGAATCCTTGAGAGGTTTTCGGTGCAAAAAGGGTGGCTTTGTTACAGACCCAGGGCAGGACCTTGGGCAGGAGCAGAGCTGGGATTGTTGAGGGGCAAGTGACAATCCGCTTTGGAGCTGGGGGGAGGTCAAGACAAAGGAAGTTTCCAAAAGGATTTTCGTATGTTAAAGATTTAGAGGATCCTGGAGGCCTAGGTAGGGATCGTCTAGCCAAGGTGGTTTTTCCCTTTAGCAAAGCATTAACAGTAAAACCGTCGGGAATTTCGGGAGGAATGTCATACTAGGCCTGCCTCAAGTATTTGTCAATGGGCTGCAAGTTAGAAGAAAATTTATCTCATTTATTTTGCCTTTGTTCTTCACATCAATAAAATATATGTATTATATAATTTTTATATATGTGTATTTTTTTACTTATTTTTAGTTTTTTTTTAAAGACTTTATTTATTTGACAGAGACAGAGACCACAAGTAGACAGAGGAAAGAAAGCAGGCCCCCTGCCAAGCAGAGAGCTGGATATGGGGCTTGATCCCAGGACCCTGAGATCATGACCTGAGCCAAAGGCAGAGGCTTTAACCCACTGAGCCACCCAGGCACCTCCCATTTTTAATTTTTAAACTAAGCTCTACACCAGTGAGGGGCTTGAACTCAAGGCCCTGAGATCAAGAATCCCATAACTCTACCAACTGAGCCAGCCAGGCACCCTAGTCATAGAATATACTCTATAAGAATTAAATCCACTGAGGGGCGCCTGGGTGGCTCAGTTGGTTGGACGACTGCTTTCAGCTCAGGTCATGATCCTGGAGTCCCGGGATGAGGTCCCACATCGGGCTCCCAGCTCCATGGGGAGTCTGCTTCTCTCTCTGACCTTCTTGCTCATACTCTCTCTCACTGTCTCTCTCTCAAATAAATAAAATAAAATTTTAAAAAAAGAATTAAATCCACTTAAATTTATAGCTCAGTGTATGATCGCATTTTGTAAATGCTTTTTGTGTATGTGGGGAAAAGTATGTATTTTGTATTGGTCATAGGCAATGAACTACATTTTCTACTCATGTTCATCTCCTATATTCTTTTTTTTAAAATCTGTGGTTTTTTGGGGTCTGTTTGAAATATTGCTTATTGATAGATTTGTCTGTTTTGTCAATTTGTATATATTTTGAGCCCATATTAATGCATGGAGCATAGAATTCTCCTGTCTTCCTGCTGAAATGAACCTGAATTGAACACTTACAAAGTGTTTCTTTTACTGCCAGTAGCTTTTCATTTTAAACGTGTGGTCTAATAGTAATATCAGCTTGCTTTGATTTAGTGTGTAGAAGCATCTTTTTCTGAGTTTCATACTTTATCCTTGTTTTAATGTTTCTTTTAAGGGCACCTGGGTGGCTCAGTCAGTTAAGCATCTCCCTTTAGATCAGGTCATGATCCCAGGGTCCTGGGATCCAGTCCTGCATTGGGCTCCCTGCTCAGTGGGGACTCTGCTGCTCCCCCTGCTTCTGCTCTGACAAAATCTTTAAATATATATGTCTCTCTTAAATATACATCTCTTTAAATATACATATATATATCTTTCTTAAACACATATTTGAGATATTTTTAACACAGTCATACAACTGCTACAGATTAATAGGAATATTTACTCTGTTTGCTTTTAATACAATTACTGGTATGTTTGGATTTAAATCTACCATTTGAAGAAGGTTTCCCTTTTTGTTCTGCCTGTTTTATTTTAATTCTAGTTATTTAACTGGTACCTGGGTGGCTCAATCTGTTCAGTGTCTGCCTCTGGCTGAGGTCATGATCCCAGGGTCCTGGGATCAAGCCCCGAATTGGGCTTCCTGCTCAAAGGGAAGCCTGCCTCTCCCTCTGCCCTCCCCACTGCCCACCCACATGTAGACACACATGTGCTCCCGCACGCATGCTCTAATAAATAAAATCTTTAAAAAAATTTTTTTTTAATTCTAGTTAGTTAACATATATCCTCTCTTCTTTTGGAATGCTTTATTATTATATCCATAGATTAATATCAAATTATACATATTAAGATCATACTGATTATAAATACTAATATTAATGTTATTCTTATGTTCTATTATGCCAACATTTTCCCTCTATTGTGAAACTGTACCCTTGTTTAATATTCTTTTAGTAATTAACCTAGAAGTCCCAATGCCACTACTTGACTTATGAAGACTACTATTAACTGGGACTTTTACCTTTTTTTTCTTTTTTAAGGTCATCTTGGGCACCTGGGTGGCTCAGTTGTTAAGCGTCTGCCTTAGGCTCAGGTCATAATCCCAGGGTCCTGGGATGGAGCCCCGCTCCCTGCTGAACAGGAAGCCTGCTTCTTCCTCTTCCACTGCCCCAGCTTCCTCTTTCACTGTCTCTCTATCGAATAAAGTCTTAAAAAGAAAAAAAAAATATTTTTGCCCAACATGGGGCTCAAACTCACAACACTAAGAGATCAATAGTGGTGTGCTCTACTGACTGAGCCAGCCAAGCACTCCAGACTTTTACTTTCCCGGAAAAAAATTTAGAACTCTTTTATCACTCTAGTTATTGCCTCCGCCCTTACATGGTTTCCTTCTTCCTGTTCTCTCAGACATATGCGTGAGAGTGGGATTGTTGGGTCACGTGGTAACTAGGGTGAGCGCTTTGAGCTACCGAACTGTTTTTCAAAGCAGCTGCACCATTTACGGTTCCATGTTCTCCATATCCTTACCAACACCTGCTGTTGTCTGTCTTATTCTAGCCTTCCTAGAGGGTGGATTTGTTGGCATTTTCCCAGTGAGGGTGAGCAGCCTTCCCCGTGCTTACTGGCCATCTGTGTGTCTTCTTTGGAGAAAAGCCTATTCAAATCCTTTGCCCTGTGTACAATTGGCTTGTCTTTTTATTGTTGAGTTATAAGAATTCCTGGTGTGTTTTGGATAGAAGTTCCTGACCACAAATAGGATTTGCAAACATCCTCTCCCCTTCTGTGGCCTGTCGGTCCTCTTTCCTGATGGTCTCATCCAGGTGCTCAGTTTTCATTTTGACTAACTTCATTTTTGAAGAAAAAAACACTGCAGATGGAGTCAAAGCTCCCTTTTTCTCACTTTACGACCCAGTTTCTCTCCCTCCCTCCCCAGAGATCACCACTATTCTGAACTTGATCTTTGTAATTCCCTAGTTGTTGATTTAATTGTGTAAAAGGCACGTACAGATCTTACACCATCTCCACCACCTGGAGGTGTACAGGTCAGCAGCATTGAGCACGCCCAAGCTGCTGTGTCTCTGGGGCCACACTCCATCTCCAGAATCCTTGTCACCTTGCAGAAGTGAAACTCTGTCCCCATCAAACACTCACCTTCCATTTCTCTCTCTCCCTCAGCCCCCTGCAACCACCCTTCTGCTGCCTGTCTCTGTGAGTGATCGGAGGACCTCACAGGAGTAGAATCACAGTATTTGTCCTTCTGTGACATTCCACTTCCCACAAGGCCTTCAGGGTTCACCCGTGTTGCAGCAGAGGTCAGAATTTCCTTCCTTTTAAGGGCTGAACCCGACATTCCCTTGTGTGTGTATTACCAATATATCAGATTTTCCTTGTCCATTCATCTATCAGTGGACATTTGTAATTTTGTGTCTGGCGCAGTGGATGCTTCCACCTCATGGCCCCGCAGTCCCCAAGAACCTCCACCTCCTTGCCTTGAGCTGGTAGAAGGGACCCAGAACCTGGGAGTGGAATGCCCCCGACTCCTTTAGCCTTGATCCAGGAATGAGAGACTCATTCCTTACTCAAGATCCGTCGGCAAGACCTAGGTACCTGACTGTATCTCGGTCAAAGGATGGCACATTTGGTCCCTGGCTTTGCATCTCCTGCCAGTGACAACTCTGAGCTACAAACTTGAGCTGTCTCAGCCGTGCCAACCCTAAGCAAACAAAGAGGAGGCAGAATGGGCAAGGATAAGGAAGCAGGCCTCTGTGGCTTGATTTCAGGAGCTGGGCTTTATCTACCTGCAGAGGCCCAGACAAAGATATTACAGAATGCCAGAACAAAAATCAGGCCTTCCAAAGACTCAGATAAAGCCACACATCTTCACACAGAGAGAGAGAGAGGGAGAGTGCGAGCCCTTCCTTGGGATATGGTTAGACCAGCTCATGGAGTATTAACCTGGGTCAGGAATGGAGGGTTGATGGGGTGCTGACTCCGTGACACAGCCTGAAGGGTTTGCACAGGTGCATGCCTTTCTTCTTGAGCTTTCTGAAGTTTCCAAGACATCTCTGACCCGCCAAAAAAAAGTTGCAAGCCAAACTAAGTCTGCTGTAAAATTCCTTCCCCACCTTGGAAGTTGCTGAGTGGGGTCTAAGAAATCCATCACAAGGGTTTGCTCTTTGAAAAAACTGACCACGTTATCATGCCATTTTGGTTTTTGCTTTTCTATTTTGTTAGTTACGAAGGCAAGTTTCCCCACCCAAACCCAGAAATCAGCAGTAAGAATAGTAACAAAGGAAAAACCCCCTACGTCCTATCATAAAAACCTGCGAGCACAGGCAAGGTGTGTCTGGGACAGAGGAAGCACACGGAGGGTCTTCACGTGACACCGAGGGTCACGTGAAGGTATCAGGCCATGGAGGCTGCCATGCCCTCAGCCTTCTGGCCTCCTCTGGGTCTTCGCCAGCAGGAACACAGCACGCAAACTTCAGTACAAGAGCTGGTAAACCGTGGCACTGTTCTTGGAGCCCGTGACCAGATACTGGTTGTCCGCAGACACATCACAACACAGGACATCTGTCGGCTCCTCTACCTACCCGGAAGGAGGCCAGAAGATCGATTACAGGCAGGGGCCAGGCGTGGGCCACAGATGAAGGCCACACACTTGGGGGCAGTTTCAAGGTGAAGGACAGACCTGAGGTTCAGTCTGGAGACAACGGGGCAGGTCTCGGGGCTCACGGTGGAGCCCATGAGGTCACAGAACCTGGAGTCCCCATTCCCCTGGGTCTAGTAAAGGGCCCCATATACTACCCCAGGGATAGTTTCTGTCACTGTCCTCGGGACCCGCCCCACTGGGATCTGGGCCTGTGAGCTCTGAGAGCCTGGGTTTGCAGAACCCTCCTCTCGATACCTGAAACAACCTTTGTAGAGAAGGTGCGGCTATGCAGTGGATCGACTCGTCGATCGCGGTCACAAAGTAGCTCCCTGGCGAAGGAAAGGCAGGTGAAGAAGCCAGAGACCAAGCTTGCATTCCGGGCCCAGGTCCCTCCCCAAGGTGACTGAGCAGAGAGAAGCTCTTCCTCTGGCCCACTGTGCCCATCTAGAAAAACCAGAGACAAGAGCCAAACCATTTCCTCATCTGGCCCTTCCCTCCAGCCCCACACGGGACGGGGCTCAATATCACTGCACAAAAGGACAATTTCATGGGGCTTCATGCCTTTTCTGCTGGCCCTGGTCTCCAGGCTGCTGTTCTGTGTAGGAAGGCACCGTTACAGGGAGAGTCGGAGAGCAGACGGATGGGGACAGAAGACAGGTAGGAGGCCAGGAGATGGGGGGAGAGGCAGCAGTGGAGAAGCAGGTGCAGAGGTGACAGCAGCAGGGAACCGGACACCTGGGTCCCCACTCTGCCCGGCTTGGGGCTGGGGAGGGAAGAACAGAGCCTGAAACAAGGCTGGACCCAGACTCTGCAGAAGACCAGACATCCTTGGGGGTTAGGGACAGGACCCCTAGAGGGGTCACCTGGCTTCCACTCACCACAGGAGGCAAACTTGAGGTTGTGGTGGTTGACGTATTTATGCAAGACTGCCTTAAACTTCTCCGGCCGGTGTGTGTGGAGAATTATGATGTCGCTTGTTCTCAGGCCTACCAGCACCCACTCCTCAGTGGGCTCGTGGGTAATGCTGAGGATCTGTTTGGAAGGAGGACCGGAGTCAGCGGTCCAAGCCGTCTACACGGTCATTCACACCCCGCCCCCCTGTGGAACTCAGGCCCCCACTCCCGGCCACGGGGACCGCCCGCAGCCCACTGGGGGCTGCCAGACACCTCATGCCGTAACTCGTGCTCCTGCAACCTCTGGTAGCTCCTCAGGTCCCAGGAATAGAGTCTGGTGTCTTCACCTCCTGTCCAGAACTTATTGCCTGCGATGTCCACGCAGCGGGACCCATATTCCGGGACCTCGTGCTTCCTGGCAGGAGAAGATCTCCGAGGTTCACGCACTGTCTCAACACCAGGACATTTCGGGCCCAGGAAGCCCCCACATCTAGTCTCCACACTGACTCACCGAGTCCTACTGCGCAGAGGGGCGAGGGAGGTCCAGAAAGGGACATGGGCCTTCCCAAAGACCTCACCGCCCTGCCCTCCCCGGGGGCGTACCTGATCAAGATTTGGTTCTGCAAATCCCAAATCTCAACAAATCCTTTGAAACACGCCAAGCAGATCTGGGCATTGGAGGAGAGCGCCAGGGAATAGCACAGGGGGCCCGTGGAGGCCAGCTGGGCCCTGACGCGCGGTGTGGGCGCTAGATCCCACAGGGTCAGGCTCTGGGACAGACCCCCGGTGATGAGGCACTGCTCGTCCGGGAACAGCTTGCAGGCCAGGACACAGTTCTGGTGGTCCTGCAGGAACAGTCCCCGCCCTCACTTAACCTCCTCGAGGGCCAGGCTCCGCGTCACACGACAGAGGTCACGTCTAGGTTCCCCCAGGTTCCCCCAGCCCTTCCCGAACACCCCTCACCTGCAAGTCCAGCTGGGCCTGCGGGGCCTTGCTGAGGGCATGCAGGGCACTCTCGTCCCAGACCTTAATGTAGCCGTGGCCACACGTGTACACGTGGTGAGTCGAGCTGCTGATGGCCACGGCGTAGACTTTCTTCCCGTGGAGGAGCCTGCCAACCTTCCAGCACCGCCGGGGGACCCTCTGCCTGACCACCGCTTCATTGGGAACAGGCGGCTGGGCAGAGGAGAACGCGGGTACCCATCAGAGGGCACAGTCCTGGCCTTCCATCGCCCATGGGCGACCACCTGCCCGGTCCTCTGACTGAATTCCTCAGTGTTCACCCGAGGTTCTGAGACAGCTCCGGCACCAGCATTGACAGCAGGGTCCGGCTCAGACACCCCCCACCCCGCTCCCGACACAGCTCTAGAAGAGGAGACACTGTGAGCCAAAGGCCCCACACAGTGGCAGTGAGAGCCTGGCAGCCAAGTTCAAAGGCAGCAGGGAGCTGCAGGACAGCCACCGCTATGGGAGAGAATCCAGGCACGCCACATGCCCTCCCCTTCCCTTACTAGCTTCTCTTTTGGGGAGGCATGGGGAAGGCAAAGATCCCAAGCGTAGAGAAAATAAGACACTTACAACTGTCCTGAAGAACGACCAGACTTCTTCCCTGGGCGGAGGTGAGGGGCAAGGCTGGCCTGCAGGGAAATATCAAGGCCCACCGGCTCACGGAGAGGGTGGCCCACAGCAACGGGACCGCGGGACCCAAGGAGAAGCCTGCTTCCCCGACACCAGGCCTCACGCCTCGTCCCCCATCTGAGGCCCGGCCTGGGGCTGCCACCTCCCCTGCCCACGCGTCCAAGCTGGGACTTACCAAACTTGGGTCCTGGCAGGAAGCTATGACACGTGGACGAAGGGTAGGGGGACACAGTGTGATCTGGAGAGCTCGGTGCCAGGATCTCCTCTCCCCAGGACAGCTCCCGCTCCCTCCCCCAGTCTGGTTCAAGCAACACCTACCTGGGGGCCAGCTCTGCGGCTGCTTCTGGCTCTGCCTGGGGGAGACAACTGGCCTGGAGCTCAGATCTGCCCAGAGTCGGGAGGACCCACTGCTGTGGGGTCCCGGCACTCGTCTCCTGATAAAGCAGGCCACGCTGTGTCAGGAAACTGGGGGCCTGCGGGGGCATTCCATACACCCCCTCTGGTTGGGACTGTGCTTGGTGGGACTGGGAGGAAATATCAGAGCTTTGGGGCACGTTGCTCATCTCCTCTGGCTCATCATAAATACGGAGTATACGAAACAATGCCTCATCCTCCTCCCTACTCATGCTCTCAGATCAGTGCAGTCCCCTAGTCACCCAGTTCTAGGGCTGTTCCAACAGCGTCCGGGCAGCCAATTCGTCCTGAGCTCCTGCAGCAAGAGAACAGACACAGATACAGGCATGGGCCCTGCTGGGGGTCTGTTTGCAAGGGTCCGAGAACACTGTGTTGCCAAAAGGATGCCAAAGACTGGCTGTGGACCAGTGTTTTATCCTACATGTTGGCCGGGATGGTGTTACGGGCGAAAGTGCACACAGACGTTTGGAGAGGTTAGTAGCAGGGGTTTGTTTTTCCTTCCAGACCCACAGAGGACATTTCTAGTCCTACGAAATCCAAGTCACCCTTTAGTCTGGCACCATACCTCTCCACGGAGGACTCATGCCCAATGTGAACATGGGGCAACTCTGCTCGTGTCACGGGCTCCTTCCCTGCCTTGAGGGGGCAGCGTGGAAGAACCGAGAGGCGTGCAGCAAACACGAGGTTCCCTTTGGATGGAGCTAGGCTCCCCCATGACCGAGGGGCTGGCTGGTGGGGCTATTCGTCTCTCCTACCCTACGGGGTAATTCTGAGGAATGAATGGAATCACGCAGGTAGAATACATAGAACTCTGTACAGTAGCAGCAGCCCTGTCACCGGCAGCGAGTGCATTCATCTGTGAACTGAGCCGGGGACCAGAGCTTTGAGGGCGTTAAGGCAGACCACGTGCCTTCTCCTCCAGGCCTCCCAACGGGGAGCCCCAGAAAGGGCCTGGGGAGCCCCAGTGCTCCACAGTGGAGGACAGGTGCTCAGGGACAAAACAAAAGGATCTTCCCCAGGGAACCAATGCTGGCCGACCAAGCTTGGTCCTTGCTCATAGACCCTGACGCTCCCCACATGCACGGGCAGTCACCCCGGGCAGTCACCCCAGAGTCACCCCAGGGACGATGTCAGGCAGCTGTATCGCCACTACTCTGGACGCTACTGGACGCCTCGAGCTCTCTCGCTCTGCATCTGGCCTTGAACTAAACACTTGACATAGGTGATCCCACAGCATCCTCCCCACATTTTACATATTTTAAAAACTGAAGCTCAGGTGAACAAATAACTAGAAAACACAAGGAAAAGGTTCAAATCCCCCTCCCCCTCCCTGCCCACCCTTCCCAGGTCTGGCTCTGAACAGTGTCTTTCCTGCCTTCCCACCAGAAGGAAGACAAAACAGCCGCTTCTTCAGCCATTTGATTCTTCCCTCTAGGACAAAAAAACCCCCAAAACAAAAACGGTACAAAGGCCGTTGCCCTCTGACCTAACACTGAAGTCCAGGCAACAGGAGGCTCTAGCCGCAGCGCCGGCCGGGACAGCAAGTGACTGACTGGACAAACCCCCGTCCACGGGAGGGGACTGGTGACAAACCCCGCGGCCATGGGGCAGGGACCGGTGAAATGTCACAGGACCTGCATCGCCTGGAATACAAAGCCGCTGGGAAAAGAAAAGGACACAACCTGGAGGACCAGGACAATTCCTAGGTGGGTCAGTGCGGGGAGAGGCGGATCCAAGGTTCAGAGCAAAGTGCCTAACAGGCAGCTTTAGAGAGGAGGGTGGCCATTAGAACCTGTCTTTGCATATGTTTTTGTGCACCTAAGAACCTAGGAGGAGGAGTTGCCTTTGGGAATGCAAATTGCCACAGGCAAGAAGAGCAGGAGGAAGATGGGTCTCTGCCCAGCTTGGGCTCGTTTCTGCACAGGTGTGGCTCTTTGAACCTAAATTTAAAATTGCTAGACCCGGAGTCTTTTTCTCGACTGAATCCTGCTTTCTCATCTTCCCCCATAGGACAATTTGGGGTCCTCATGATGCCTACCTACGTACTTGTTTAAAAATTTTAACAAATGCACCCTGACGCGCATCAGGCTCCTCGAAGTGGGCCAATTCGCAGAGCAACAACCCCCCCCACCCACCACCCCCGCCGGCCAGTGTGGTGAGGCAAGGCGGGAAGAGACTAGCAAGCGGCCCTCAGGTGAAGCTTAAAGGCAGTGGGGCCATTTAGCCAGGATCTCACATATGAAGAGGACTTCACCCTAAGAGTAAGACAAGCCTTTCTAGAAAGAGCAGAGGGAAGAATCAACATCGCTGAAACCCCCTCTGCTCTCACCCCAGAGCTGGAAATGCAGGGACCCCTCCCCTTACCCGCAACTGTTGTGCAAGCTTCAGTACAAAATGTTAGTTGCGGGGCTGGGGGGTGTGTTGGAGGGGAACGGGTCCCTCCTGCCGGCAAGTCAGGCCCTCACCAGTCCCCCCACTGGCAGGAAACTCACCCCTGAAGGTAGAAGGTCAAAGCCGAGAAGGGAAGGCCGCAGAACTGAACCCGCGCTGGGAGGCCCAGGTACAGCCTTCTCCCCTGCAGGGCTGCTATTTTTAAACCTTAGCTTAATTGATAATCAAGCCCTGGGTCAGAACCTGGGGCAGGTGTCTTCCGGGGCGTGGCCACCACTGACGTCTTCCTATTAGCCCCCGTGGCCTTGGGAGAGGGATGGCGTGGGGGTCCGTCGAGGAAAGTCAAGGGCTGGAGGCAAGATGGAGAGAGAAAGTTTTGAGGGCTGGGTCTTAGGCTCGGGCTCGGGCTCGGCCGGCCCCAAGAGCCAGTGTGTGCGGAGAGACGGAGAGCTGCTTGAGCTGTCCCCAGGAGGGGGTGCAGATTCTCCTCACCAGGTGCACCCCATTAGGGTGAAGCCTGGCTTGCGCTGAGGCTACTATGGGCTGCGGAGGGAGGGGAGGGGGCCACCTCTGCCGCCCTGAATGCGCCCGGCTCTGGGACGCTTTGTCTTTCACCAGTGTCTCTGAAAGGGAAGACCAGAGAGGCCTCTCTCCTCAGTGGCTGACTTACCAGGCCAGGACGGTCTCCAATTTGAGCACCCGAATCCCCTGGATTGCAGGACCCACCCCAGAGACCCTAATTCTGTTGGCGTGGTTGGGGACCCAAACTGTTTCCAAAAAGGTGCCCCATTGGAGAACCCCGGCCAGCCCCTCTGCCTGGTGGTCCCCTTCCGCAGGAGTGAGCGGGAGGTGAAGCGTGATCCCCCTCCCGCTCTTCTCCCCCACGAACCCCCTACCTCCGGCCCACCCCTCCCCCTGAACACATACTCTTTCACTCCGATTCCTTTCTTCCTTCTTTCGAAGCAGAATTCCTGAAATCGCTGCTGTGTACAGAGAAATCTTTTACTACCCCTCATCTCTTCTCTCCAAAGCTCTCCGTCTCTCCCTCATTCCCCATCATTTATGCACCCCTTGTCCCACAACTTTTATGGTTGCCTGTGGCCTTCCCGATAATGCCTGGCATTATCCTCGGTCCGGTATTTAACATCTGTCCTCTGCCAAGCCCAGCCTGTTCTCACTTTTCCCCTGATTGTACCTTAACCCGACCCCCCAAAGGACTTGACTGTACCTTTCCACCCTCACACTTCTCGCATGCTGTTCCCTCAGCCGGGAATGTTGTTCTTTGTCCACTCACATATCACATTTACACTCCCCTGTACTCTGAACAAGTTACCAGAGACCTGCCCCAAGTCCTTGGGGAGCTCCCATGTGTGAGGGAGGGACAGAGGGCTATTGCTAGAGTTCCCCAGCTGACCGAGGATCCATTTTTGGCGAATGAGTCCCTTTTTTGATTCTTACAGGAAACACAACAGTGAGGCAGGGATTTTATCCCCAGTTTGGAAATACAAGAATTAATTCGGGGGCTTGGAACCTTGTGGGCAGGATCTCACTCAACAGGTGAGAAGAGCTAGGGTCCAAAGCCAGGCCTACATGATTTTTAAAAATATGTTTGTGAGGGAGCTGTATTGAATCATAGGGGTTCTTTCTCTGGACTGTCTATGAATCCTTTGGCAGAGGATATACCCCGGCTGTGTCTCCAGCCAGTCTCGGACTGGCCTTTGAGCTCTCCTAATGGTGTCTGTAGATGAACGGAAGTTCTTAATTTTAATTCAGCCCGGCTTATCTAGTCTTTTAAGGTTGGCCGTTTTTCTTTTCTTTTTCTTTTTCTTTTTTTTTTTTTTTTGAGTCTTATTTAAGACATATTTCCTAAATTCATTAAGTGTCTGCCTTCAGCTCAGGTCATGATCCCAGAGTCTTGGGATCGAGCCCTACACTGGGCTCCCGGCTCAGCAGGAAGCCTGCTTCTCCCTCTCCCACTCCCCCTGCTTGTGTTCCCTCTCTCGCTGTATCTCTGTCAAAGAAATAATTTTTTTTTAAATCTTGAAAAAAAAAAGATGCCCAACATTAGGACTCACCCGGGAAATAGAAATCAAATCCAATCCATAACAAGATTCCACTTCACACCCACTAGGATGGATAGAACCACACCACAAATTACAGCAAGTAATAAATGTTGATGAGGGTGTGGAGAAACTGGAATGCCTGGGCACTCTTGGTGGGAACGTAAACTGGTGCAGCCCCTGTAGAAACAAGTTTGGCAGTCCCTCAAAAAGTTAAACACAGAATTACCACATACACTAGCCATTCCACTCCTAGGTATATACCCAAGAGAACTGAAAACAGAAGCTAACAACCCAAGTGCCCATCAACAGATGGATGGAGAAATGAAATGTGCTATATCCACACAATGACTTATTAGTTGCCAATAAGAAGGAAGGAAGTGCCAATTCATGCTACAATGTGGGGGAACCTTGATAACATTACACTAAGTGAAAAAAGCCAGACACGAAGGCCACATATTGTCTGATTCCGTTCACATGAAATACCCAGAATAAGCAAATCCATAGTGACAGAAAGCAGACTAGTGCTTGCCAGGCGCTGGGGATGGAAGACTGCTTTTTTAATAGAGAATTCCTTTCGGGTTGATGGAAAAGATCTGAAACTAGGTGGTGGTGATGGGTATGCAACACTGTGAATGTACCTAATGCTACTGAATTAGACACTCTGAGATAGTTAAAATGGTCAGTTTTATGTCATGTGTATTTAACCACCATAAAGAAAAACTGTCGTTCTGTCATGAGTTAGAGGTCTTGCAAGTTCCCACAGCATTTTTTTTTTCTTCCTTCATCTAGCAATGGAGTTTAGCTGGTGGTTTTCTTAATCTTTGCTCCCCAAGGAGAAGAGTCAGCCAGTTGCAGGTGCCCCTGTCCCCAGATACCCTGGCCAGCTATAGTGTAATGGCAGCTTGGGGGCGGGGACGGTGCGCAGCAGCACCGGAGGCGGGCCGGGGGAGGGGGCAAACTCGGAGGTCAGAGAACTTGAGTCACCAGAGCGGGATCTCCAACGTCAGCCTGCGGATCTTTATTTGGGGGTGGAGCGCCCTCTGGTGGGCAACTGGAATGCAACCAAATTCTAAGATGATAGCGCTCCTAGGCCAGTGCGCTTGATGGCTGTGCTTGTCTGATGGCTCCCAAGCCCGGGAATTTATTTCTCTTTCAGCATGAGAGCCTCCCTGAGAATTCACCTGGACACCCATTGTTGATGAAGACATGTAAACCATATAAACACAGGCATGAAACACGTCTTCCCTTACTGACTCACATTATCCGCTCAACTGAAATGATTCGACCAGCAAGGTCTGGCCTAGCCAGATGAGCTGCCCCCACTCCTACCCCCCAGTGACTTCGTGGTCCACAGGATAAGGTGGTGAAACAGCAATTTCAGGTCGAGGGCTCAGAGAACTGGTGGAGGACCCAGCGCGGGGCACCCAGTGCTGGTGAAGGAGACCAGGGAGGCCAGCAAGGCGGGTGTGGGGCTCGGCTGAGTGAGCTCAGATTGAAGGCAGGGAGAGCCCTCTGGGCAGAAGGGAGGACTAGGTCTCTGCTGCCTGTACTAACTCTCTTCCCCCACTGCCATGGGGAGGCCAACTCACCATTCTTTTCTATGTGTCCTTCACTGGGGAGCCCAGCTGGGGACCCCATCTCCCTCATCTGTTGTCTTCCCAGCCACCTCACATCCGTGGCCCTGCGTGGGACTCTTGGATTCTGTGGAACACGTTCCAATTTCCGTCCTGTATCCTCTCTTACCTTCCAAGGCATCATCCTTAAGCAAAACCCCTGCCCTTGACTCTGGGACCCACTGGCAACTGCCCCCCACCCCACCCCGGGTCTTCCACACAGGCTCTACTTAAGAGTATACAATATGCGCCTCTAAGATTTCCCTGTGGGGTGGGGAGCGGGGAAGAGGGGATGGGTTGAGAGGGATCTACTTCTTGAGAAGTTTGCAATACGCTGGCCCAAGCGTTCTAAGAGTCCTGCGGGCCCCGCCCTGCCTGGCGTCTAAGGTCAGGTCCACCCCACCCCCGCCGGATCTCCAGAAGAGCTGCCACCAAGAGCTCAGGCTCGGCTGCCCCAGGACAATGCTCCAGGGATCACGGCAGGGAGAAGCCGCCCGCGGCCGGCAGCCTCACGGTGGCGGCTCTGCGGAGAGCGGGCTGGGCGTCAGGAGCCCTGCAGGGAGAGAACCCGCCACCGGGGACAGCAGGGGCCCGAGGCTGGCGGCCACTGGCTGCTAATGGCTTCTCATGTCCAAGTGCAGGTCACAGGGCCCTGGACGCGCGCGGCCCGGCCCGCTGTCACGCAGAGGCCAAAATAGTGCCAGGGCGGCCAGGCGCCCCGGTGCGGGCGGGGGAGTGAGGCGGCCGCAGAAAGCCGTCGCCTGGCTCCCTACCCACGCGCGGTGGCCCGGGGCGGCTGGGATCCGGAGCCTCCAGTCCCTAACCTGGGAACACGTGGGCCAAGAGTTCGCAGGCCAAAGGAGGGTGGCCGACACTCGGAACGGGTGGCCCAACTGCCCCTTACCGTAGCTGGCTGGGCGAAGCCGGCGGAGCAGCGCGGGGGGGGTCCCCGGAGGCTGGGCTTCGGCTGAGCGCGGGTGGGACTTCGGTGGCCGGCAAGGGTGGGTCACACTGCAGGATCCCAGAGCCACCCAGGGCTGGCAAGCCGTGGCAGGGAGAGCCGGAGCGGAAGAGAGGCTCGGGCCGCTGGCAGTCCGAGGACAGGCGGAGGAGCCAGGGCCCCGCAGAGTGGGCTCAAACCCAGGCTAGAGCCCGGGAGCCCTGGCACGACTTGGATTTGCTGGGGACCACGTGGTCTGTGCAGCGCCAGGGTCTGAGAGCCGGGGGAGGGGACTGCCGGGAACTCCCCCCGCCCGTAGACCGGAGACGGGGACTTCGAACTACGGACTACCGAGGTTGGCCTCATCTTCCGTTCCCCAGCATTGGTCAGACTTGGTATCCTCAGTTCCCTATCGAGACAGGATGACACATAGTGGGGTTATGGTTGGGGATAGTGGGGACCTCAGAGGTAGAGGTCCAGAAGCCTCTTCTCACAACCCCCAGCCCCAGTGCCAGGAGGGGGTTACCAGCCCGGGAGTAGCTGTGCCGGGCCTCTTGTTCCCCCAGATGACCCTGAAGACTTGTCCTGCTTTGGCCTTTCTCCCCAGGTTGTCCCCTGACCTGCTGGGCGACTGTGGACAGCCATTTTCCTCTGACCTAGACGTGGCAATTTGTCCTTCTGACCTGGACAGGGCAGGACCAGATGTCCTCTGAGGGCCCTTCCAGTGTGACAGGCCAGGCTGGAAGGGTGTGCTATAGGGGTAGAGCACACTGACTGGGACCAAGGGAGAAAGGGTTTATTTAATCCTGGCCTTTCCGGGGCCACAGCTCCAGTTCAGAAAAAGAGAAGCGCTTTTGTGAGGTGGCCGAGGTCTCCAGTGCCATGGCTCTTTTGTTCCTGATAAGGCTTCCACTGGACCCAGGCAGCCCTGGGCTGCAGTAAAGAGCACTGAGGATACAAGATGGCGGGACTACTGGGTGATGGAGCCACGTAACTTCATGAGGTTCTGCAGGTGTCTTTCTTCCTTCTCTTGTCCTTAGGCTCTGAGCAGAGGACCTGTCCTGGACAGTAACAAACCTACAGAGAGGAAGAAAACCCTCAAGGGCCATCTGGGTGGGAAGGGCCTTGAATTCTGGGACCAGCCCTTACCCATTGACAAGAGCTTGAGACCCAGAGAGAGACCATGGTCACATAGGACACTGGTAGCCGATTCCAGACAGTAGGTTCTATCCTTAGTGGTTCTTGACCCTCCTAGAATCCCCACCTTGGTCTTGCCATGGCAGAGAAACTGCTAGACCCTGCTGGGAGCCAGGACCAGGCCTAGTTGGTTATAAACCCAACTAGTGGCTGCTCATGGACCGGGATGGTTTGGGGGAGTGCTGTGGCATTGTGGCCTGGGTAAAAGGACCTCATCAGCAGCTCATTTGCTGTGTGCCCAGAGGTAGTGCCATCCATCTTTGGGCCTGTTTCTAAGTAAATGAAGGACATGGACCCATGGCCTGGGGCACTTTTGGGTCTTAGTGTATCATCTGGAACTGCCAGAGGAGCGGGGTCAGATAGTCAGTGGGAAGAAAGGCCATGCTCCTTCCTATGTTCTGGGGGGGGCTCCAGGGTCTGGCCTCCACCCTTGCTCAGCTGCCAGGAGCCTGGGGGCAGAGCGATGGGAGTTACACACAATGGCATCCCCCCAACACTCTGCTGGGGTCCTATATCACATCATTTGCTTTCTAACAGGAATGGTTCCTTTGAAATATTCAAGATAGCATCCCTAGCCAATAGTGGTTGCTTGAGCTACAGAGCACAGAAGGGCAGGTGTCAGTGGCCTCTGGGGGTGGACTGTCTCTGCATACATAGGGGACATTGTAGCTATGTGTGTGTCTGTTGGAGGGTCTGTGAAAGAGAGGTCGGAGTGTATGACTGTGTGCATGTTTCATTTTCAATCCTTAGAGGACGGAGACTAAACATCTCTTTATTATTTTAATATTTTTTAAAACTGCCTGCTGATGTCCTTTTTCTGGGTTTTATTAGATTACTTTTCTCTTGATCATAAAATCTATCTTTACATATTAAAGACTTATAAATTGCACAAAGGTATTTCTACTTTTTGTGCTTTATCTTTTAACTTTATTTGGGGTTATCTAGAAAATAAATATTTAATTTTGAAAAACCAGCGTATTGCTATTTTCCCTTACGGTTGGTTTCTAGCTTTCATATGATGCTTAGGAAAGGTTTTCTCCCTTTCATGAACATAAAGAATTTACTCATCTTTTCTTTCTAAGGAAATCTTTATTGTTTATCCTCTTTACAAAAGGGATACATGCTTGGTGTCCAAAATGAAAGGGAAGTAAATTTAGGTAGAGGGAGGACCTTCATGAGTCTTCCTATCCAAGAACAAGGTTTCCCTCTCTCCCCATTTATTTTTCCTTTTGTGGCCCTCAGTGGAGATTTATTTCTCCATATAAATCCTGTGTAACACTTAAGTTTATTCCTAGGAGAGCCACTTTTCTTGATGTTGGGAATGGGATCTTTTCACATTTTCTAATTGGTTGTCGGTGTAAGACAAGCTATATATTTTTGGTTGTTACTTTTTAACCAGTCATCATTCCTGATTTTAAAAGTAAGAGGGGAAAGAGGTGTTTCCTTGGGAAGATGCCATATTCATTTCCCTCAAGGTTTTCCACCACAGTGAATCTGATGATACTTGATCCATTTCATTAACTTTGAGAGTTTTCCACATCCTTCTCATTAGGATTTTCCTTCACTATGGACACTCTGATGCTGAGCAAGTTGGAAGCTAAACCTGAAGGCTTTCCCACACACGTTACACACGTAGGGTTTCTTCCAAGTATGGACAGTCTGATGTATAATACAGTCAGAACTATAGCTGAACCCTTTGCCACACTCCACACATCTGAACGGTTTCTCCCCAGTGTGGCTTCTCTGATGCCGAATTAAATGGGCATTAACGTGGAAGGCCTTTCCACACTCCTTACACTGAAAGGGCTTCTCTCCAGTATGGATCCTCTGATGTACAATATAGTCAGAACTACAGCTAAATGCTTTTTCACATTCCATACATTTGAAAGGTTTCTCCCCAGTGTGTATTCTCTGATGCCTCGTTAGTTTGGCATTGATACTGAAGGCTTTCCCACATTCCTTACACTGATAAGGCTTTTCTCCAGTATGGATTCGGTGATGATCGAGCAGGTTTCTTTTAGAAGTAAAGCATTTCCCACACTCCTTACACTCAAAGGGTTTCTCCCCAGTATGAATCCTCTGATGCTGCATTAGTTTTGCATTAACGCTGAAGGCCTTTCCACACTCCCTGCACTCATAGGGCTTTTCCCCGGTGTGGATTCTCAGATGCTGCCGCAGCTGGGAGTTACACCTGAAGGCTTTCCCACATTCGTTACATCCATAGGGTTTCTCACCTGTGTGAATTCTCTGGTGCTGGATTAACTTCCCTTTGACACTAAAGGCTTTTCCACATTCAGTACACTCATAGGGCTTCTCGCCTGTGTGGATTCTTTGATGCTGAATGAGTTTTGCATTATTACTGAAGGCTTTTGCACACTCCTTACACTGATAGGGCTTCTCCCCAGTGTGGACGCTCTGATGCTGCCGCAGCTGGGAGCTGCACCTGAAGCCTTTCCCACACTCATTACACTCGTAAGGTTTCTCTCCAGTGTGGATCCTCTGATGTTGAATTAATTTTGCATTCACGTTGAAAGCTTTTCCACAGTCTTTGCACTCATAGGGCTTCTCTCCAGTGTGGACCCTCTGGTGTGTGATGTATGCAGAGCTACAGGTAAAGCCACTCCCACACTCTTTGCACCGATAGGGCTTCTCTCCTGTATGGATTCTCTGATGCCGACTTAGACTCCCATTCACGCTGAAGGCTTTCCCACATACCTTGCACTGATAGGGCTTCTCCCCGCTGTGGATTGTCTGATGTGTGATATAATGGGAACTGTAACTGAAGCTTTTCCCACACTCCACACATTTGAAGGGTTTCTCCCCACTATGAAGTCTCTGATGCCAAATTAATTTTGCATTAATGCTAAAGGCTTTGCCACACTCTTTACACCGATAGGGCTTCTCCCCAGTGTGGCCATCTTGATGCTCAGAGTTACACCTGAAGGTTTCCACTAATTCTTCACATTTAAAAGGTCTTTCCCCAGAATTGATTATTTCATGCTGAGTAAGTTTTGTGTCAAAGCTGAAGGCTCTCTCCAATCCTATACATTCAGAAGGCTGCTCTCCAGAACTAACGGCGTGACACTGACCCAAGTTTGGACTCTGACTAAACAAAAACTCCTTCACAGGGCTTGTGTCGTCTTTTGCTGTTCCGTCTATGACGTTATTTTCTTTCTTCATGCTTCCTACTAAATGGACTTCCTGCTGTTTCTTCAGAATACAGGCTTCTGAAAAGTCCATCCCCTGGGAAAAGTGCCTCTGAAGTTCAAATGATGTATTGTGTTTTTCTTCATACACTTCCTTTGTCAAATTATCGTCAGTCTGGATATCAATATCTACTATTAAAAAAACCCAGAAAACATAAAATATCATGTAAGAACCATGTGAGAGAAAAGAACTATGGTAAAAGGAATAAAGAATCTTAGTTAATCAAGGGTCTCTTGAAAATCACCAAACTAGGTCAAAGAATCTAAGGTTCATCCACAAGGTAGAGTAATATGTAGCTGGTTTATAAAAGGGGGAGGAAGGGGAGGAAGGAAGAAACAAATCCATATGTGCTGATGTGAAAAGATGTCCAAGATACACTATTAAATGGCAAAACAAGCTGACAAATGGATGTAAGGCAGATTCCATTTGTATGAAGGAAAATTAAAATGGGCCGATATATACTTATATATTTGTATGAGCATGCCTAGAAAACTCCTGGAAGAATACACAAGAAACTGAGCAAATTAGTACAGGAAGTCTGGGAGACTTTGTTCTCCAGTGTGCTTTACACACTTCCTGTACAGGGTTGAACATGAACAATTTCAAAAGATTACCAACCTCTACACAAATAACCAGTAACATAAAGATTTTATCCATTCATTTGACAGAGAAAGCACATAAGCAGGGGGAGAGGCAGAGGGAGAGGGAGAAGCTGGCTTCCCACTGAGCAGAGAGCCTGACACGGGGCTCAATTCCAGGACCCCAAGATTATGACCTGAGCTGAAGGCAGGGAGACTGAGCCACCCCGGAGCTCCTGTTCCTAACATTCTTTTTGGAATCCCTACAGTCCCAATAGAGCTAGGGATGTCTTTGTTCCCAAAGTTCTCTAAACTGACCTCAAAATGCTGCCTATTTTTCATCTCCCATCTCTCCTCAACACATGTCATAAGCCCCCTGCCCCAGGATTTCATTCTAATCACCCTCAAGAGACCCAAATGACGTGGATTTCCCTAGCAATCATTTTCAAAACACTGTTGGTCTTTTCCTAATTATAAAAATAGTATTCATCCCTAATATCAGAAACGTGCAAAGAAGAAAATTCAAGTTACGTGAAATATAACCATCTAACAACTACACCTACTTTTCTGATGTTATCTCCTTCCCCAAAGATTTTTCCTTCCAATCATTTTTCTAAAAATGTTTTTATTCAAAATTGAAAATATTTTTCTTCCTTAACACTAATAATGACAATTTTCCAGTATCTTCAGTTTGTAAAAAAAAAAATTTTTAAGATTTTATTTATTCATTTGACAGACAAGAGATCACAAGTAGTTAGAGAGGCAGGCGGAGAGAGAGAAGGGGAAGCAGGCTGCCTGCTGAGCAGAGAGCCCGATGCAGGGCTTGATCCCAGGATTCTGGGATCATGACCCAAGCCAAAGGCAGAGGCTTTAACCCACTAAGCCACCCAGGCTCCCCTATAAAAATATTTTTTAAATAGCATTCCATCCTGTAGAGGTATCTTAATTTAACCAGTTCTCTTTATACTGAATGTCTCTATACTGAATGTCTGTTGGAAATGTTATTTCCAACATTTTATTATATAAAATTATGATGAACTTTTGTGCATGTACATCTTTGTCTGTATCTCTGATTACTTTATTAAGATAGTCTAGAAGAGAATATCCAGACTATCAAGGTCAGACTTTAAAAGGCTCTTGATATGTACTGCTAAAGTAGTTTCTAGAAAGACTACAGATTCACATTCACCTCCAAAAGTCTACTCCACGTTGGTGTCTTCTCTCCATCAATGTAACTGTTCTCTGTATGAACTAGGGAAACTGAAGGAACTCCATGAAAAACTGCTTTTTGCTTATTTTCCTGCTTCTGTTCTTGCTAGGATCTGTACCCCTGCCTTGTACATGCCTTACAATACAAATGATGTATGTCCTTCTTAAAGGGTCAAGGAGTTAATGATTTTTTGGAGTCTTCCAGCACAGGTGATAACATCTAATGACAAGCAGGGTTGTCACATACGTTTTCTAGACCACTGATTCTAGAACTCTTGATGCCAAAATCACCTAGCTCCAGGTAATAAGTGCCTTATGGAGGACACCTAGGCACTTGTCTTTGTTCTGCCCAGCTCCTGGGTGTCTGAAGAGGACATGTATACTGGACCCACCCCAATCCTCAGTAAAAACCCTAGACCCCAAGCAAAGAAGACACTCACTCTCCTTTCCTTTGAGTCTCCCAAACACTCCATCTGCTATATTCTATCACTTATGCTATTCAATAAACTCTGCTCTCACTTCCTCCTGGCTTGCACTTGATTTCTTTCCAGCTCAAAGCCCAGGACCCTCTTGGCTGGTCCTACAGGAGCCTCCTCACCCTGGGGTCCTTGGACCCAGCCTACCTATGTCAAGTGTGTTAGGTGGAACATCTCTATTTTAATTTGTATTTCATTGGTTTCTAAGAGGGTGAAGATTTTTCACATTTATTAAAATTTTTACTTCTTATGTGGATCACACTTATATTCTTTGCCAATTTTTCTATACTAGTGACCTTCTATTTACCAAATCCTATGGTGTGGCAAAGGCTATCAGTTGCTTAACCAATTCCATTCTCCCTTTCTTCCTTACTAATATGTTTTCCAATTTTTTTTTGAGGTAGCAATAAAAACTACAGCTAAAAACTGTATTTTCCACACTCTTGCAGTAGGGAGGCCATAAGACAGTTCCAGCAAATGAGATTTAAACAGAAGTCACCGGATAGGACTTCTGAAAGTTTTTGTTTTTTGTTTTCTGAGAGTTTTTTTGTTTGTTTGTTTGTTTGTTTGTTTTTTTAAGAAGAGAGTCCACTCTGCTGACATGGGCCTTGGGCCCTGTACCTACCTTCCCCTTCTGTCTGCCCAAAAGCCATTTGATTCCTTGTTCCAATTAACCTTCACAAACTAATTAATGTTTCCATTCTCAGCATAGATCATGATGGTTATTTGAAAACTTCAGACTTTGGGATTTTCTGTTAACTACAGAATGAAATCCAGACTCCTTTGAGGAGCTCCACAACATCATTTCTTTTCACTTCTATATGCGATCTGTTTTAAACTCCTCATTTTGCAAAACATGTCTTCCTTGGTCAGGGATCATCTGGCTGAATGGTCACAAGGAACAAAAATCCACTGGAGCTATCTTTTTATTTTATTTATTTTATTTATTGAAAAATATTTTATTTATTTGACAGAGAGATAGAGAACACAGCAGGGGAGAAGCAGGTTCCCTGCTGAGATCATGACCTGAGCCGAAGGCAGCCACTTAACCAACTGAACCAACCAGATGCCCTGAAACTGTCTTTTAAAAAGGAGGATTCACTAAAATCTAGACCCCAAGCAAAGAAGACACTCACATACAAGTGGGAAATGGGAAATCATTTCGCAACAACTCTGCTTAAGCCAAAGAGTAGCATGCTACTTCAACTATGGTCTAGGAACCAGAAACATTGGCAGAATCTGAGAATTAACAGAAATGCAGAACCTTGACCCTATGACAGACTTACTCAATGACAATATGCATATTTGCAAGACACCCAAGGGATTCATTTGCGTATCATTTGAGAAGAACTGAATTGAGAACACTTTCTCCTTTCCACCTTATTTCCCACAGCTTACTATACAGCTGTATCCTCCAAAAAAACAAACAACAACAACAAAAAAAAGCCTAATAAAAACTAATACTTCATTGAGCCCACACTACAAGTTATGCACTTAATATGTATTATCTTGTGTAATCCTCAACCCGTAAGACCAGCACTATTTTCTCATTTTATTACTCTACTTTCAGGGATTAAAAACACTGAACCTTACAGAACTCAAATAATGGACCTGCTTAAAGTCACAAGTAGGAAGTCATATAACTAGGAAGAGCAGTTAGGATGGTACCTCAGGTAAGTCTACTCACTCCAAAGACTGTACTTTTAGCCACTAGGCTATTCTGTCTTTCTATATGAAAATACTGTTGATTCTCCACCCATCACAGTAAGTGTACAACGCTGAGAAGTAGCAAGGACCTAAACACAGCATCCATTAATTTCATCTGAGAAAGGTAGAATTCCAAAATTAGGACTGGGAAGAATCAGAACGAGACATCTGAAAAAAGATCTGTTCTTGGAATCAGAAAGAAACAACAAACTAGAAAAAGAGGTCCAACTGTACCTATCTCTATGAATCCTCATTTATTTAAATTTTACTCTGTACAGCTGGCTCATAAATGTGGCAGGCTTATATGCTGTTTAAGCTGACCTCCTTCTTAAAAGATGTGAACTTTCCCCCATATTAGGCAACCTGTATGTCCCTTACCAGTCCAGAGGCCCTGGGGGCCTGTTTCTGTTCCAGCCACCAGTGGAGATGGGCGCCCCAGCTCACCTGCTCCCTCCAGTTGTGAGATCACAGCAGGTTTGAGAAGCGAAAATCCTGTTTAGGGGGAAAGAAATGGAAGACACAGGTGAATTAATGTCCCACAGATGAGTTCTTAAGCATCTCCTCAGACTGTCTTGGCAATGGGGTGGCAAAATAAAGTATGCTAGGGGATCCCATGCCTAAAAACTATGGGAAAGCGAGGGTTCGGGGGGACAACTGGAAAGATGGGAGGCCTGCAAGGCATATGTGCGGGGGGGGGGTGCCTGACACGGTGTGGGAGGAGCTGAGAACGGCCCAGACTTGGGCCCAGAAGGCCTCAAAATACACAGGTTGGGTGAGGGTGAACCCAAAGATAATGCTGTGTGAAACAGTAAGTTTCTTTTTTCCACACTGTATCCAAACCACAACTTCTAGAAGGTGGATAGAGAGAGCACACCAGTCCTGGCAAAGTCCTGTATGGGCCCAAAAAAGGCTTGAGGTTCACCCTTCCCAGCAGCCCCTGACTCAAGGGGGATTAGGAATCTCAGCCCCTGGGGTTCCCACTCAGTAAAGGATTACCAGAGACCCCACCTGCAACCTGTTAGGGGGCAATAAGCCAGGAAACCCCAACTGGCAGAGTCCGGGTCCCAGGGGGAGAGAGGCCTTACCCAGGGAGGCCACATTCCCATAATTCTCCAGCATCACATCCCTGTACAGGGCCCTCTGTGCGGGGGACAGGCCATCCCATTCCGTCTGGGTGAAGTACACAGCCACGTCCTCGAAGGTCACCGACTTCTGAAACAACAGGTTCCTGCTGCCCTAGGGCCAATTCCATGGCTCAGGCCCTAAGTGAGGGGCAGAGGGCAGTATAAGGGCTTGGGGAGGGAGCTTGCGAAGAGCACAGAATTAATGAAAAGGGGGCAGGTTTGAGAAACAGCACCTGGAAAATACATGATGGACAGTATCTGACTTCTCTCACGGCAGGGAACCTCATGCCATATTTCTTTTTTTTTTTTTTTTAAAGATTTTTATTTATTTCTTTGACAGACAGAGATCACAAGTAGGCAGAGAGGCAGGCAGAGAGAGAGGAAGGGAAGCAGGCTCTCTGCTGAGTGGAGAGCCCGATGCGGGGCTTGATCCCAGGACCCCGGGATCATGAACTGAGCCGAAGGCAGAGACTTAACCCACTGAGCCACCCAGGTGCCCCCCATATTTCACATTTATAAACGATACCCTACGTTGAGATGACAGGAAAAAAATTTCCATAATCGAGTCCCCAGAGCAACTCCACTGTTTCCATTAGGCCCCATCCTCAGAGGCAGATGCAGCTCAGGACCAACCCACCAGCGTTCCCACTTGAAATCTCCGCTTCTCCATCCTGCTCCCCTCCCCTGATAACCTCCATCCACCTCCGAAGAAGAACTATGGCCTCTACTGGCCCAGCGCCCGGCTGTCACTGCTGCTGCTACAAAAGGCAGTGCAGCTGCCTGAGCACACCAGCCGCTCAGCGCTGTCCTGACTGGCTAAGGAGGGGGCCGCGGCCCACTCTGCTCCCAGAGGCAACTTGCTGAAAATCCAACATTTTCTGTTACCCTCTCCCATTCAAGCCTCTCATCCTTTTCAACTTTACCCAAGAATTCACTGTTTCTCCGAGAAGGTTCGGGAAACAGGGGCGATCAGCCTTCCGGGTGGCTAGCTGCTCCTCTCTGCATCACTACTCCATGTGCCCAAAACAGGCTCCGCCATCAGGGCTGATGCCTCCCTTCTGGGGAGCTGTAGCCACTGGTCGCTTTCTCTCTCTCTGCCCCCTTCCCAACAACCTTGGAGACACACTGCAGGGATATGCCCTCAATTCCTCTCTTCTAGGATCTGTCTTGCTTCCTTCTACTGACCTCAGCCATCAGCAATTCTAGTCCAACCTCTGCGTGAGTGTGCAAGTCACTCGTCTATGACCTTGGATGGGTCATGGAACTTCTCTGAACAATATTAAATGCCTTCACTGCCACCACCACCACCCTTCACCCTAGGAAGTTGGCGCCTCTTCCTGAACCCCAACATCCCCCACCCTGTGTGCAAGAAACCTCAGCCAGAACCCTGGGGACTGTTCCTGACCCCTCCCTCTCCCTGACCTACCCCCCCACCCAGTCCTTTGACTCTCAACATCCTAGTTTTTTTATGTTAAGCATTACTTGAACTGGATTCTTTTTCGTTAACTACTTTCCCTGACGAAGCCCACATCAACCTGGACCAATGGAATTCTTACTGAAGTGGTCAGCTTCTTTTCAAATCACCCCTAAAAATTATTCCCTACAAAGCCATCGCAACTCTGACCGTGTTAACTTCACGGGTCACACACGTATCATAAGGACGAGCAGTGAAGAATCAAACCCAGGGGAGGGGAGTGCGCGCCTGGTAGCTCAGTTGGTTAAGCAACTGCCTTCGGCTCAGGTCATGATCCCGGAGTCCTGGGATTGAGTCCCGCATTGGGCTCCCTGCTCTGTGGGGAGTCTGCTTCTCCGTCTGGCCCTCCCCTTCTCGTGCTCTCTCTCTCTCCCATTCTCTCTCAAATAAATACATAAAAATCTTAAAAAAAAAAAAATCAAACACTGGCTGTATGACCTTGGGCAAGGCACTCTACTCCCCGTTGCCCTCGTGTCTTCTGAGGCAGAAAGAGCACGACCCAGCCCCTAGTGCAGGGGGCGGGTGTCAGGACTAAGCGATCCACCCGAGCGCTGAGTGTGGTGCCCGCAGGAGAGCAGGCCTCAAACAAGGTTACTGGAGTTCCTGAGATTACTGTTATTGGCAACCTGTAGTCCATGGACGCCCATGGATGCGCTTCAGGGCGTCCATGAAGTCCCTGAAACTGTATGGAGAATGTGGTTTGCATTTCTCTGAGCCGGGGGAGGGTCCAGAGCTCTCATCAGAGACCTAAGCTGGAGCTCCTGCCCCCAAGCCCTGAAGGCCTCTCCGGGACACAGTGAGACATCGTGTCCCACAGGACTTTCTTTCCCCCTCTTTGGACCCCACTCTTCTGTCTCCCTGCCCCCACCAAGCCAGCCTTCCTGATGACCCAGCCCCACCACTCCTCTTCGCCTACGGCCCGGCCCTGGGCAGCCTCATCCTCTGCTACCCCCTCCACGCACACCCACGAATGGAGCACCCTCCGCGGGCGGCTCCCATGCTTCCTTGTCACCGGAGGAGCAAAGCACCTCGGTGCGCAGAGCACTTCACTCCTGCCTTCGGGGCTGCTCTCCCGCTGCTTCAGTCCCTTCGCATCTCCGCTCTTCTCACAAGGGCCAGGCGGAAGCGAGGACGGCCCCTCCAGCCTCCACCACAAAGCTCACCAGCTTCCCTTCCCGGTTTTCTTCAGTTTGAAACTGTTCGGAGGAAGAGCTGAAGGAGCCACAGCTCACCTGGGGCCGGGCGGTCAAGGGCATGGCGGCCATCACGTGCTTTCCCTCTCAGAGCAGGGCTGGAGCTGAGGAAAGACAGAGAGAAGTGTGAGGTGAACCCCGTCCCAGAAGGAACCACACAGCCCCTCACAGGGCCTGCCCTGGACAGGCAGCCACTGTCCAGACAGAGTGCAGCAGGCGCTGCCACATGAAGCAGGGGGTGATTCGTTCACTGGCTCAGTGCCCAGCGCCACCCCAGCCCAGCCATGATACTGATGCCGTCAGGAACCCCAGGATTTCACTATTCTGACACATATCACACACACCAGGGCAGACACAAAGTGTATTCAGAGCCTAAAACAAAGACCCACATAGCAACAATTCAGCTTACCAGAACATTACCAAGATCTTGGACTTACTTGCTTCCCTCTAAACAAGCAACACCCTTGATTACGCTGCAAGAAAAGCCACGAGGGCAGGGCTGCGGCCCCCGCACAGAGACCTGAGCCAGGCCCCTGGGAGCTGAAGGAGACAGCTGCCCACTCCCCCCACCCCCCAAAATCCGCCTGCTCCCTCACACAGCTGAGTGTCCTCAAGAGCCCCACTACCTCCGTAGAGACCTTGAGAAGCCAGCCTCCCACATGGCCCAGGCTTACCTTTGAGGTCCCAGGCCGCCTCCTCATGTTCTCCAGCCTCTGATAGTGAAGCAGCCAGAGCCTCAGCTCCCTGTGAAAGGGGGTCACTGTATCATCTAGGGTCCCAGGACCCAGCACCCCTTGTTCACTGTATTCAAAACATATGGACTGCTTATTTTCGGGTTTTTACTGCTGCCAAAGTTAGTCTTGAAAATACGTGTTTTCCTAAAATATCATTCATGTCTTCCAGGATTTCAACTTCAGTGCAGAGTTGTGAAAAACACTGGTTCATGATTCTTTCCATTTCTTCCATATCTGGAGCTACTTTGCTTTTCCCACTTTTGAATACATGGATACATGTGTTCTCTAGACCCCTTCCCCATTGTTAATGTTACGGGTGGAAGGTGTCCCCTCCAAGATTCATACATTGAAGTCCTATCCCCCAATGTGACTATATTTGGATGTAGAACCTGTAAGGAGGTAATAAGGTTAGCCAAAGCCGTAAGTCTGAGCCCTACTCTGATAGGGCTGGTGTCCTGATAAAAAGGAGGAAGAACACCAGAGGTCTTTTTCTACACGTGCAGACCCAGTGAGAAGACAACCACCTACAACCCAAGGAGCGTCCTCACCAAGAGCCAAATTGTCTGGCACCTTTAACTTGGGCTTTCAGCCTCTAGAACTGTGAAAGATAAATTTCTGTTGTTTGAACCATGCAGTCTATGGTATTCTGTATGGTGGCCCGAGCAAACGAATAAAGTTAACTTGAACAATGGTTTGTGTACCTGAATGCTGTTTTATTTTATTTTATTTTATTTTTATTTATTTGTCAGAGACAGAAGGAGAGAGAGCAAGGGAGCACAGGCAGACAGAGAGGCAGGCAGAAGCAGAGGGAGAAGCAGGCTCCCTGCCAAGCAAGAAGCCCGATGTGGGACTCGATCCCAGGATCCTGGGATCATGACCTGAGCCGAAGGCAGCTGCTTAACCAACTGAGCCACCCAGGCATCCCTGCTGTTTTATTTTTAAAGAACAATTTTTTCTATTTCTTTAGAACACCACTCTTTTCTATTTCCTTTTAGCTCATTAAGTTCTGCTTTCTTTGTTTCCTTAGCTCTTAGATACACCTTCTGTTCCCCTCTAAATCGTCTCGTCTCAGTCCAGTGCCAGAGACTTTGACCAGCTTTGTGCGGGTGTAACCCACCAATGCATCCTCAAGGATCTATACCACATATGGCTGATTCCTGCCTGGGGCTTCTCTGGTGTCCTGTGGGGGCATCTGCAGATACCCACGGACACCTGCTAGGTCCTGAAAGGCAGAAGTTAATGCCTATGAGAATACCCATGACCACCAGGGGACAGAAGTCAGTGGATAAATACTTTCCCCTTCAGTCTCCTACGTGAGATTCCAAGGCTCCTCACTGATCCTACAAAACTGAGCACCAGTAGCCTGCGACAGGCCAGCCTGACCACGTGCCCTTGCTCTGGCTCTCCCTCTTGTTTTGCTCCCCTTGTCTTCCACTCTGCCCTGGGGAAAATGTTCCCGAGTAAACTGCCTTCACACAAGTTTCTAACCTGTGTTCTGCTTTTGGCGGAAGCTGGACTACAGGCTTTTGTTTACCTTTTTTTTTTTTTTTAAAGATTTTATCTATTTGAAATAGAGCAAGAGTGAGAAAGAGAAAGAGCACAAACAGGGAGAGCAGCAGCCAGAGGGAGAAGTAGGCTCTCCACTTAGCAGCGATCCTGAGGCGGGGGCTCAATCTCGGGATTCCCGGACCATGACCCAAGCTGAAGGCAGACACCGAATCGACTGAGTCACCCAGGCATCCTTTTTCCTACCTTCTTGAAGTTGCATGATTTATTCATTTACTTTCATTCTTTCCTATTTAGCAATTAAAATCTGTAAACACATAAATTTTCCTTTGAATACACTATTGGCCACATGCCAGAGGTTTTTAAAAAATATTTCATGTTTTAATTATGTTAATTACATTTTATAGCCTGTCAGCAACTGTGTTTTGTCTCCGACCACAGAATGTTAGGATAGTTTGTTGCTAATTTCTTCTCTGTTCATAATTTCTGGCTTTACTGTACAGTGTTTAAATAACCTGATCTATTTACTTCTGCTTTACAGATTTTGAGGTCTTTTTCTGTTGGCTGAAGTGTAAGTACTTACAAAGAAAACTTATTCTATGATAGAAGAACATGTAATTCTATTTGGATCTAATAAATCAACTCTACTAGTTTTATTATGTAGACATTTCTCTGGAATCCATGATTACTTCTACCTAATTAAACTGAGCCAGTAAAGAGCAAACTCTCACAAAACACTGAGCCTGTATGTACCATGGACCAATCTTTTCAAGTCTTTAAGAAATGAGTAATTCTAACACTACTGAAACTGTAGGAGAGAACAGCAAAATAAGTTTCCTGGTCCTTTTTATGAAGCCAGCACAACACTGATACAAAAACCACAAAGCAGTCTCATTTATGAATACTGACAGAAAAATCCCCAATATAAAGGATTACACTCCAGTATTTCATTACAGTGACGTACCATGACTAAAAGGGACCATCCCACAAATGCGAGTAAAGCCTAATATTACAGATTAGTATACTTCTCCACATGAATAAATCAAAGAAGGATAAAAACACTCCATCCCAACAGATGCCAAAGGCATTTGATAAAATTCAATACTCGTGCTTACATTTTAAAATTTATGCCTTAGAGAAACCCTCATTATGTAGAAAACATGTACAAAATTATTCATTGTGAGTATCTGAATACCAAACACTGTAAATAACCCACATATCCATTTAGAATACATAAATAAACTGTCCTCATCTTTAAAAGGCGTATTATCCAGCAGCAAAGATGAATGGCTCACATTATATGCCACAACAGAGATGATTTCAGGAACATAATATTGAGTCATACAAGTCCCAGATGACTATATACACTACAAGGCCATTTGCATAAAGCTCAAAAATTAAACATATTGTTTACAGACGTATTTTATGAAATAAAATTATTTTTATAAATAGGTAAGACTATGACTAACACAAAATTCAAGATAGTTGTTACCTCTAGAGGGTTGGGAAGCTGGGAGCTGTGCTGAGAAGCAGTACTGGAAATGTTCTCCTTAGAGGGGCGGTGTGCTCATGGGTACACATTTTACTACTATGCTTCCTCTTTTTTCTTTTTTTAAAAAGATTTTATTTATTTATTTGACAGAGAGAGATACAGCAAGAAAGGGAACAGAGGCAGGGGGAATGGGAGAGGAAGAAGCAGGCTTCCCTCCGAGCAGGAAGCCCAATGAGGGGCTCAATCGCAGGATCCTGGGATCATGACCTGAGCTAAAGGCAGATGCTTAATAACTGAGTCACTCAGGCGCCCTGCTACTACTATGCTTCTTAAACGTCATGCTAGATGAAGTGTTCAGTATGCATGAGTAACATTTAAAAAAACATACTTAGTTCTAAAATAAGGAGTGATTTCCAGAATATATTGTTAAATGAAACAAGCAAAGTGCAAAAGGCAGTGCTACCTCTTGTGTACAAAAAACAGGAGTATAAAAAAAATATGTGTGTATCTGGTCACCTGTACAAAAAAGAAATAGAAGGATAAATAAGAAACTAAGGAGAATCATTGCTTCAGATATGGACAGGAAATGAAAGGAGCCTGGGATGGAAAAGAGGATGAAAGGAAATCGGGTAGCAGAGATGAGAGGGAGAGTGATGCTTCTGAGTTTGCCTTTCTCTTCTGACTTTCTTTTCTTTTCTTTTTTAAAGATTTTATTTATTTATTTGACAGACATAGATCACAAGTAGGCAGAGAGGCAGGCAGAGAGAGAAGGGGAAGCAGGCTCCCTGCTGAGCAGAGAGCCCGACCCCGGGCTCGATCCCAGCACCCTGGGATCACGACCTGAGCCGAAGGCAGAGGCTTAACCCACTGAGCCACCCAGGTGCCCCTTCTTCTGACTTTCATAACCATAGTAACGTTTCACATATCCAAATAAATAAATAAATAAACATATATTAAATAAACCAACCAGGATGGGATGGGGTGACAAATCAAAAAGGAATACAAACATCAAATGAGTCTAATTATACTACAACTGAATTACATAACCACACTGAAGTGGTGGGAAAGAAAAGAACTAAATAACCTCGGAAAGCAGTGTTTTAAGTAGGAACTAGGTATTATAAGGTTAAAAAACCTCTGCCCAAATGCTTCTTGAGGATGCACGATTATTTCATTCTTTCCTATTTGGCAATGAAAACCTGTAAGAACGTAAATTTCCCTCTGAATATACGACTAGCCACATTACAGAGGTTTTCTTTTTTGTATTCATGTTTTAATTACTATTTCATAATTTTAGCGTAGTATAATTTTCGTATAACTTTCATTGCGGTATGAATGAGTCACTCTGGAGCTATCTTATGATGTGTATTTCTTTTTTTTTTTTTTAAAGATTTTATTTATTTATTTGACAGACAGAGATCACAAGTAGGCAGAGAGGCAGGCAGAGAGAGAGAGAGAGAGAGAGAGAGAGAGAAGCAGGCTTCCTGCGGAGCAGAGAGCCCGATGCGGGGCTCGATCCCAGGACCCTGAGATCATGACCCGAGCCGAAGGCAGCAGCCCAAACCACTGAGCCACCCAGGCGCCCCTTATGATGTGTATTTCATGTGTATTCTACAACTGAGCAAATAAGTGATTACAACGTAGAAATCATGCCCAAGTCATTGTCATCCCAACAGCCCGAGACAAGGCCAAATTACCTTTTGGAACTGCCAGCTCCAGAAGACGATGCTCTCGAAAAGCCGGACTGCTTCTACTCCCCGATGACCCGGAGGGGCTCTGCTTTTTCTGTGCTCACGGAACCCTGATTCACGACCCAATGTTAGGAGTCAGGGGGCATACAGTCCATACTTGAAACGCATATAGGTAACAGCCCCTGTACGACTTCAACAAGTTAAGACTCGCGATATCATAACCTGCTTCACCCCTGCAAATATTCCACCCCGGGGCTGCTCCGACACATCTTCCCGAAAGGTCAGTGGCATCTTCCCGGAACAGAGTGCTGTGGCAGTAATCCCCGCCGCGCCTTCCAATTCGGTCACCAAGTCCAAAGCGGGAATCTAGGACGGACGCCGGAGGACCGCGGACCATCGCCCTACCCACTCCTCCAAGAGCCGGAGGGGCATCCCTACCCAACCCACAGCTACCGGCCAGGGTACCGCCCCCGCCGACCGCAGCCCGACACTCACCCCTGCCGCGGAAGTTACCACGGCGCAGTCGGAAGTGCGTCACCACGCCCCGGCCGAGCCTCTCTAGGAGCAGCGTTGCTCCCTCTTGGTGGTGCTCTGGCCCCGCCCCTGCAACTGAGTCTCAGTAACAGGAGCTGCTGGGCCCCGCGCCTCTCTCTTGCCGAAGGGTCATTATTTCTTGAGGTGGGCTGGGGAGAGGGGAGAGCTGGATTTACCCCTGGAGGTGGCGCCAGGTATCTGTATTTTAGTAAAGCTGCAGGTGCAACCGGATTGGGGAGTTCTGGGCTGGGCCTGTGCATCTATCACAGGCTGTCACACCTAAGGCTGCCTTTTTGTAACAACTGTTTTCTAGTGACCGCTTTAGTCTCCTGTCATGAAACTCACAGATCACGACTTAGAAGATCTTTGGTAATATAAACAACCCACGTTTTAAAAACTGATGAATGTTTAAAGAAGTTGTGAGATAGGTAGATAGATGAATGGAATATTACTCAACCATAAAAACTGAAACCTTGGCCGTTTGAAACAATGTGGTTGGAGCTAGAGAGTATTATGCTACGTGAAATACGTCGGTCAGAGAAAGACAAATACCATATGTCTCATATGTGGGATTTAAGAAGCAGATGAACATTGGGGATAAAACAGCAAACCATAAAGCATATTCTTTTTTTTTTTTTTAAGATTTTATTTATGTTATTTGACAGAGAGCGAGATCACAACTAGGCAGAGAGGCAGGCAGGGACAGAGGGGGAAGCAGGCTCCCCGCTGAGCAGAGAGCCCGATGTGGGGCTCAATCCCAGGACCCCGAGATCATGACCCGAGCTGAAGGCAGCGGCTTAATCCACTGAGCCACCCAGGCGCCCCCATAAGGCATATTCTTAAGAATAAAAAATAGGTTGAAGGTTCCTGAAGGGAGGTGGGTGGGGGATGGGCTGGATGGATGATGGGTATTAAGGAGGGCACTTGTGATGAGCACTGGGTGTTGTATATAAGTGATGAATCACTAAATTCTACTCCTGAAACTAGTACTACATAATACACTAACTTGAATTTAAATAAATACTTGAAACTACAAAAAAAAAAACCCCATAATACTATGCTTTCATAGAGGAGATATAAAAGGAAAATGATTTGTAAAAATACACATTTCAATATGTAAATGTCTGGTCATGACGACTATAGACCTAAAGGTCAGATACTTGCATTTTCATGTTGAATGTGCCTGAACGCCAAAGCCACAGTGCTGTCTTTTACTGATGTTTCAAAAAATCGCAAACTGTGATCCAAAATGGTGAATGCTTCTTGGTAAGGTTTAAGTGAAACAGTATAATCTTCTTTTGATTATACAGTAGTTATATTCCCGGAAAATCAATGTATGTTAAAACTGTGTAAAAATTCATTTAGCTGAAAAACAGGTTCCAGATTCTGGTCATTTACAAACAGTTCTTCCCTACATGAACATCCACAAAGACCAAAACGTCTGTGAAAACTTTTCCAAGTAGGTGGAACCCTTCTTTGCCTTTCAGGATTCATGGCACTCCTGGTTCCCATCTACCACCACCAAACATTGATACAAAAATACTCCCATAAAATTTCAAAATGAGCCAAGGGGGAAGGGGAATGGCACTAAAAGCCACTGGATTAGAGCATCCTTAAGTTCCCTCCCAACCTTGATAGTGCGGGCCTTTCTTCTAGCTCTGATCCCTGAGATGCTACAGCACTGGAATGTGGTTGGCAGTCAGTCCGACTTCACTCTCCCAGCCTCCTAGCTCTCCCATTCCTCCTCCTCTCTCAACTTGTCCCACTTCCTGAATACTGGTCTCTAAACCTAGAATGCCCTTCCCATTCCCACCCTCCACCTTGATTGTTACTTGAAATCTAGGCTCAAATCCCATTTCCCTTGGAAAGTGAGTTTTTTCTGACCATCCAGAATAAGGCAGACCCCAAGTTACATGCCATCATAGCACTCTGTATTTCTCAGTTTAACTGTCTTTGCTCACTCCAGGAAGCAGGGACTGTATCCATCTTGTTTAGCATCATTATGTTTAGGCCTGGCACAAAGGAGGCATGTAACAAATACCTCCTGTTGACATTATCCAAAGGCTCCAACCCCAACTCCAGAGTAGGACCCTTCTTTATTTCTGGGCCCCTGGAGGTAGGATGTATCTTGTGCCTAGAATCATGACACTGAACAGTCAGGAGCCCTTCTCTGTTTTGCCTTGTCCCTGATCATTGCTATTTCCTAAAATGAGCATTTTACACAGCTTCTCTTGTTCAGATAGGAAAACGGTCCCAAGATTTGGCAGAGTGATAACTGGGGATTATACTGCTCTTGGAAATAAGGGTGGTTTTTTTTTTTTTTTTCGTTTAGCAGAACTTTACTAGGACTGAGAGCTTGTCTAAAGAAGTAGGAAGAAATTAGGAGATCACAGTGTCATAGAAATGCTGGGCCCAAATGCTGGATCATAAACCCGCCACTAAATTTATAGATAAGAAGGCCTCCTAAAGAACCTGAAGCTCCTGCTCTTCAGAGTACTAGCACAGGCAAATGCCAAGTTACAAAAGGCCTGCAGAAGCAGAGACCACTTGTCTGTTAATCTCTGTTCTTCCTTTATATATTAACAGAATTTCTAGCAAGCCAAAGACAGTCCAGAAAAATAACATGTTCTGGCCCTCTTTAAATTTTCTTTTTAAGATTTTATTTATTTGAGAGAGGGAGCAGGAGAGGGAGAAGCAGGCTCCCACTGAGCAAGGAGTCCGACTCAGGGCTCAATCCCAGGACCCTGGGACCATTATCTGAGCCAAAGGCAGACACTTAATCAACTGAACCATGGAGGCACCCCTGTTATTTTCATGTCTGCTGACACATATGACCCTCTTTAAATTCAAGTGTGACTGGGTGACCAACTTCTGGCAAATAGGCTATAAAAAAAAAGGTGATGCTATGCCCTTAAAGAAAAGGAACGTGCCATTCCTGGCCCAATATCCCTTTCAGTTAGATGGAATGCTGACAAGGGGGTAAGCATCTGACAAGGGTGCAAACCATGCGAATGAGGATGTTGTCCCTGGGGATGACAGAGCTGCCAGGAGCTACCACCGGGCTGCTGTACCAGTCCTGGACTACTTACCTTCAGGTGGTATACATGAGTGAGAAATAAGCTTTCATCATGCTTAATTAACCACACGGATTTGGGTTCTTCAAATCAGTACCCAGCACCATAGCCTTATAGAATACCTCTAGGAATGAGGAATGATGGAAACATGATATGCACATACTTAAAATCAAAACACACTTAAAAATTTAGGCTGGTTCTCATATTTTACTGTTCTGTAAATCCATCTCTATGCTGGGCCTGCAGCCAAGAATCTTCCTGCTCAGCTCTAAGTACCCTCTGTCCTTACAGTCCCAGAGCCTTCCCAAAACCCTTCCTCCCTGCCCACCAGGAGAAAATGACAGATCTTCCCCCAGTTAAAGCATCTGTTTCTGGTGTTTCCAGTTTTAAGATAACATAGTAAAGGATGTTCTGCCTACTTATTTTGAAAATTATGGGAAAACATCAAAAGTCTGTTAGGGGTTCATTCCAAGAATTCAAGAATGTCTCAATATTATTAATTATATAATATATTATTATATCATTCCTTTACTTAATGATGTTGTGAATTAAATTAACAAATCACTCAATCTATTATGTGGAGAAATAGGGTAGGGAGAGGTCATATTCACAAAAGCAACAAAGCAAACAAAAAATTAAGAATAAATTTAATAATAAATGTTTAAGACATAGATGAAGAAAAACATAAATATTCAAGAGCTAAACCACCACCAATAAAAACTTGTATATGGAGGGACACCTGGGTGGCTCAGTTGATTAAGCGGCTGCCTTCGGCTCAGGTCATGATCCCAGCGTCCTGGGATCGAGTCCCACATTGGGCTCCTTGCTCGGCAGGGAGCCTGCTTCTCCCTCTGCCTCTGCCTGCCATTCTGTCTGCCTATGCTTGCTCTCTCTCTGACAAATAAATAAATAATTAAAAAAAAACTTGTATATGGAAAGATGCAGGTAAATTTTCAAAGAAATGGCATTCATCTTGATTTAATCTATGAGTCCAATTTCAAATAATTTTGGGGGAAAAAAAGAATAAAGTGGGAGAAATTGCCCTACCCAAGTAAAACCACAACAGGATTTGTTTTGGAACTTGTGAAATGATTTTAAGGTTCACCTATGGAAAAAATGTTATATATTTATAAGATACTACTAAAACATAAAAACGCAAAAGGATTGAATGTTAAAGAGTGGATATACTAGACAAGTGTTAAGCTAAAGGAATAACGGCATTAACTATATTAATATAGCAATGATTTTGAGACAAAAAATATCACTAGGTAGAATTCCATTTAAGGCAATATAATGAATGATATAAACTAGTATCTAGAAACTTCGAATAAGATATCATTTATAACATCATTTTATACTTAGCTCACAGGAAAATATACCCAGGTACCAAAACTGAACAGGAAACTAACCATAGGTTAGCTGCCCTGGCTGATTTGGCCAACATGACTGGTAACAGTGGAGATTTAAAGATCTTGATATCTGCAGAGGCTGTATTAAAATATTCAGGAGGCCACATGAGACAAGGAGTAGGAACTGGGGCTTCTCACACACCTACATCTACCCAAATGTCTGGACCCATGCAAGGATAACTAGGAAAAAAGTAAAAACTTCCCAGTAATAAAAAGAGATAACAAAAGAGGTTTTAGTCCTTGCCTCAGTTTTGGAGTGATAGTGGGGATGTCACCTAAGAAATTATAATCACAGCCTGTATTACTGAGATCATAGTTTAAAATTAATACTAACTACTTGAACTAGGAACTCATAACCTAAGAAATTAAGTTAAATATGAATCCTAGCAAACTAATGAAATAGTCACTACAGAATTTGGAGACAATGGCATTTAAAAGTTATTATAACTGCATCCCACAGAATCAAAAATTAAGAAGAGACATGGAAATTATAGAAATGACCTAAATCAAACCTCCAGAGATGAAAACTGTAATGTACAATAAAAAATACACTGGACAGAATTAAGAGTAGATGTTGAAAAAAAAAACTTTAATAATGTAGTGAACTTGAAGTCACAGCACTAAAAAATATCCAGAAAGAAACACACAGAGAAAAGAAAATTAAAAATAAACGAACACTAACAAAACATGTAAAGGATGTGCATGGTGAAAGCCACAAAGTGCTGATGAAAGAAATCAAATCAGATCTAAACTACTGGGAATAAATACCAGGTTCATGGATTGGAAGATTCAGCATAAGAAAGATGTCATGTGTTCCCCAAATTGATATACAGGTTTAATGCAGTTCATACTAAAATTCCAGCAGATTTTTGAAGATATAGATAAGACTGATTTAAAATTTATATGAAAAGGCAAAGAATCTAGAGTAAGTAAACCAGTTTGAAAAAGAATAGCATGAAAGTAATAGGTCGGGGCGCCCGGGTGGCTCAGGGGTTAAGGCCTCTGCCTTCGGCTCAGGTCGTGATCTCAGGGTCCTGGGATCGAGCCCCACATCGGGCTCTCTGCTCAGTGGGGAGCCTGCTTCCCCCCTCCTCTCTCTCTGCCTGCCTCTCTGCCTATTTGTGATCTCTATCTGTCAAATAGATAAATAAAATCTTAAAAAAAAAAAGTAATAGGTCTACCCAATTTCAAGTAGTATTATGTGGTTTAAACAATCAAGACTGTATATTATTGGCAGAGGAATATATACATAGATCAATGGAACAGAATGAAGAACCTAGAAATAGACCCATATAAATATGCTTATTTCTCTTACAAAAGTACGCAAGCAATTCATGACTCTTTCAAAAAGTGCTGGTGGAGCAACTGGACATTCATAGGGAAAAAAATAAATCTCAACCTCACAACTTATAAACCCAAAATGATCACGGCCATCAATGTAAAATGAAATTAAGTAAACTATAAATATATAAATGTAAAATGTTTAGAAACAAATGAAAGAGAAAATCTTTCTCCTTCCTAAGTCCTAGGACTTAGGGCTAGGCAAACAGTTCTTAGACCTAAAACAAAATGCATTAGTCGTAACAGGAAAAATGGATATATTAGACTTCATCAAAATTTTAAAAATGTTCTCTACAAAAGATCCTGTTAAAAGGATGAAAAGACTAGCTACGGAGTAGGAGAAAATATGTGCAAGCCACATATCCAACAAGTGCTAGCCCATACTTCTTGCTGTACTTCTGAAATATATAAAGAATTCACAAAACTCAACAGCAGGGGTGCCTGGATAGCTCAGTGGGTTAAGCCTCTGCCTTCGGCTTAGGTCATGATCTCAGGGTCCTGGGATCAAGCCCTGCATAGGGCTTTCTGCTCAGCAGGGAGCTTGCTTCCCTTCTCTCTCTCTGCCTGCTTGTGATCTCTGGCAAGTAAATAAATAAAATCTTAAAAAAAAAAAAAAACTCAACAGTAAAAGAACAACCAATTGGAAAATGGGCAAAATATGTGAAGAAACACTTCAATGAAGAAGATACACGGATAACAAAAGATGTTCAACATCATTAGCCATTAGGGAAATGCAATTAAACCACAATATCATTAACATAAATACCTATCAGAATGACTGAAACAAAACAATAGTGACAACACCAAATGCTGGCAATTGGATCACTCATATGTTACTGATGGAAATGTAAAACAAAATGGTGCGGTCCCACTGGAATATAGTTTTTTCGGATACCAAACATGCAATTATCACATGACCCAGCACTTCTGGGCATTTATTCAGGACAAAAGAAAACTTTCATACAAAAATCTGTACACAAATGTCTAAGAGCTCCTCTCAGCTTTAAGACTAAGGGGGTAAAAGGAGAGTATTTCTTCCTAGTAACTCCTGCCAAGTCCTGCAACTGTGACTGGACCACGCTGGGTAAACTACTGACATCTGAACCACCAGCCACAGCCAAGGGGAAGGAATGTGCAGCTGGGCCGGGCCTGTGTCACACATCCTGCTCCTGAGTGGAAGACAAAAAAGCCAAAGGCAAATTCAGTAATCTACTACCAGTAAAACGGGGTGAAAAACTCTGGGAGGCCAAAATGACAAATGTCCAGGACAGGTTTATCTCCAGGGTGGACACGCTCATGATGACCTCGCTTGGAAGAAGACCTAAAGGTTTTCCCGTATTTGACACACTTATAGGTTTTCTCTGCAGTATGGCTTCTTTGATGCTGAAGAAGATTTCTTTTGCCAGTGAAGACTTTTCCACACGCATCACACAAATAGGAGGCCTGCTGAATATGGATCCTCAGATGCCTTTTTAATTGTTCCTGAGCACTGAAGGCTTTTCCACAATCTACACAGTCAAAGGGTTTCTCTTCACTGTGAACTCTCTGGTGCCGAGTTAATTTTGTATGAAAACTGAAGGCCTGCCCACAAATTTTACAAGAATAAGGCTTTTCTCCCGTGTGCATACGCGGATGTTGGCTAAGACGGGACGTCCTTCCAAAGCTCTGGCCGCACTCATTACATTCATAGGGTTTTTCTCCGGTATGGATTTTCTGATGTCGAAGTAGTGGTGAATTACCAACAAAAGCTTTTCCACACTCATTACACTCATAAGGTCTCTCCCCAGTGTGGATTCTTTGATGTATAACAAACTCGGAACTGCTGGTAAAACTGTTTGCACACTCTCCACAGAAATCGGGCTGGTCCCCACTGTGGATTCTCTGATGCCTGATCAGATTGGCGTTATCATTAAAGGCTCGCCCACACTCTTCACACTGATAGGGTTTCTCTCCAGTGTGGATTCTCTGGTGCCGAATTAATGAAGAATTGCCATTAAAGGCTTTTCCACACTCATTACACTCAAAGGGTTTCTCCCCAGTGTGGATTCTCTGGTGTCGCACATAATACGAAAAATAACTGAAGCATTTCCCACACTCCTCACAGCTGAAGGGTTTCCTTGCACAGTGCATTCTCGGAACCTTTCCTTTAATATTTTTCACTGTGGGGATTTCCTGGTGCTTTTCCAGTTCACAGGCTTCTAGAAAGTTGGCTCCCTGAACAGCACTCTTCCGCAACCCATGTGACAATATCATATCTCTTTCTTCAGAAATTCCCTGTGTTGATGTGGACTCATTGCCAACGCTGGTCTCAGTATCTAATATAACATAAAACACAAATGCCACCTGAGAATTATGCTAGAAACAAAACAGTATTGGAAATTATAGAGCCTTTAGAAATTATTATTCCAACCCCCACACTGGACTGCTAGCAAGACCAGGCTACTAAAATCAAAGTGCCAAATATCACAGAGAGAACAGTTGAGGAGACATAGGGTATTGGTATACACAGCACACACCAGGTTGCTTCCTAAAGTTTTCCAGACTCCAGACTTTTTGAATAACTTCTCTCTGGTACATTCTATTATCTTTCCACCTTACCATATTCATATACCTACAAAATAGCAAAGGCACAGGCCCTAAGAGCAAGTGGTGACACTGGGGCTGGCGAGACTCAGAGTCAGAATGTACAAAAGAACAGAGTCAGAATACAAAGGTGATGAAGGAAAAAGGTTCTTTTAAAAAATTCATACACTCAAATAGACCCAAAGCCTGGAGACACTAAGCATTAAAGGCACTAGGCTGTGACAAGGCAGAGAGAGAAGAAAATCCCATTCAGAGGTTCTCAGCTGCAGGACATCCCCCCAAAGTTGTTCACTGCAGGTTCATAGAGGACAACGAACTCCCTAAAATTGCTGGAAATTCCTGTCTTGTTATCAGACTCTCACAAAAGTCTGAATCTCAAACATGCAGAGACTTTATTTGGAAAGGAAGAATACAGCAAGACTGCAGAGCAGTTCTTCTCATTTTAGAAAAAGAAGACAGCCACCTGTAAAATGGCATTCGTATTCCACGACTGGATGCCATTTTACCTCAGTTAAAGTCAATCTAATTTTTTTTTTTTTTTTAAGATTAGTTATTTGTCAGAGATCGAGCGAGAGTGCACAAGCAGGGAGAACAGCAGGCAGGAGGAGAAGCAGGCTCCCTGCTGAGCAACTAGCCCAATGCCAGGGTCAGTCTCAGGACCCTGGGATCATGACCCAAGCCAAAGGCAGATGCTCAACCAACCAAGCCTCCCAGGTGTCCCCAAGTCAATCTGTTTTATATAAAATGCTGGACTAATTTTGTTTTAACATTAATTTGGGTTACCTGGGACTCTTCTGCTCATTAATCAAGTTCATCCTTCAAGTGTGAGTTAAACTAGTAAGAGCCCTTGGAGACAGGCGGTGGGAGAGGAGACATTGGAGACTGAAGTGAACAGGGCAACGAGCAGTATGGAAGAGAGTGATCACAACTGAGACCTGGCGGTCTGCTCTTTACACCCTGCCTCGTTCTTGCTACTAGGGTGCTCACTTATAAAACCAGGACTTGGGCAATCAATGACCAAAATACTGTTTCTTTTCCTGCTGCCCTATAATCTGCCATCATCTAGATCAGGATCCCCACAGCAGTTCTTCCAAGCCACCACCTTCCTAGCCATTACCGCCACCTTCCTGCTGAAAGAACAAAGCTGTCCAGATGCAGTGCCCTCAAGGTCTTTCCCTTCCATTTCTACCGCACTCATTCCAAGCCATCTGCTGCCTTCTTACCTCTCATGCTTCCCAATCGCCTCCTGCCGTCTCCTCCCTTCCCAGCTTCACTGCGCTACCGGCTCTCTCATCCCTCCTCTTCATTACCAACCGTTTCCTTCTGCAGACCCTCATATCCACTTGGGCTTAATGATCACCCCTTCACAGCCAACCTTTTCTTACAGCAGTGTTTTTCAAACTGCCTTCAGATCAGGTTATGATCTCAGGATCCGGATCGAGCCACACATCGGGCTCTCTACTCAGTGGGAAGCCTGCTTCCACCTCTCTCTCTGCCGCCTCTCTGCCTACTTGTGATCTCTGTCTGTCAAAAAAATAAATAAAATAAAATAAAGGATAAAGCCCTCAGATCCACCACACACCCTGCATTCTAGATTTTTAATACAAGGCTGAGTGGCTAAGACACAGCAACTACCTTTATCCACACCACTGGCTGAGTAAAGGGGGTCAGGGTATACTGTAGACTAGGCCAACCTCAGATTCTAGAAAGCTTACTTGGGCTTTGAGTCCTAAGCTTCATGCTCTTCTACTGCTTACTAGAAAAGACAAATACTTATAAGTGCTCCAGAAATGCCCATTTTAAAATATGCTCTCCAGGTGACTGTACCTGAACATTAAACTGCAAAATTCTCCCGAACAATTTACTGGATCCTCTACTCCTTTTCTTAGGCCACTCCTTTTTTCCACATGGGATCCATTGTTGTAAGTCAAATTTGGAACATAAAACCTGCCACTGAAGCAGCTTACTTGAGCTGGTAACTTCTCAACTTCTCCTTCTGCTGTGCTCCCACAGCCCACTACCTATATACAAACAACAGCTTTTAACACACTTTTTTAAAAGTTCTTTACATCTATCCCCATAGCATGTATCCTCCAGAGCTTTTTAAACAAAGCTTGGCTCATGGCAAGTGCTGGAAACCACCTGTGAACAAATCCATCTTGTCCAAAGAAGGGGGAACCACTTAAGATAGGAAAAGCTGAAACTCAGAAAGGAGTAATGGATTCAAAAACTACATGAACCCTAAGGGGAGCCTGTTATCTTGTTAAGAGTTAAAATTAATGGGAAAGGTTTCGTATTTTACTTATAAGAGAAATCAACCATTTATTTAAATTCTACCCAGCATGGTTTGTTTGAAAATACAGGGCTCTATAAAGTTCCATAGTTGCCAGTTCTAAACCTTCCTCCTTACCTTTACAGATGTCTTTGGTCCCCTCTGCAGATGGGTTCTCCTGTGCCTCCAAGCCCCAAGGCAAATTCTCTCCCTCCAGAAGTGAGATCAGGGCAGGTTTGGGCACTGGGTATCCTGAAAAGGGGGAGAAAATGGCACCTTTCAGCTGTGTGTCCAATGCGTCAAAAGAAGGAAAACCCCAAGGGCCTTGGTAAGATAAGATCCACAGAACAAGGCTCAGGACTGGAGAAAGCCAAGATTTGATCAAGAAACCAAGCATCTGTGATCCTTTCCTACTTCAAGAATAGATAAGTCAGTGAGATCCTACACACACAGGGAGGGGGTCACACCCTTCCCTAGACAAGCTAAGAAATTAGCTCTGGCTATGAAAACTATGTCCTCCTTACTGTGCAGAGCCCCTTAGAAGATGGGATGTACTCTTACCAAGGGACAACAATTCCATAAATTGCGACCCAACTGACCCAAGATCTCTCCCTACCCAGCAACCTTTGAAGCGGGTCATTTGGTTTCAGCCCTGGAGCCAGAGTGGAGGATACCAGAGACAACCACTCCCTCTCCACAATGCACACCCAGCCTATTAGGAGAGAACAAGGAAGGAAACAGGAAGGGACAGCTCTGAGTTCCAGAAGAAAAGCATGCTTACCCAGGGATGTCAAGTTCCCATAATTCTCCAGCATCACGCTTCTGTATAGGGCCTTCTGTGTGGGAGAAAGACCAGCCCATTCTGTCCGGGTGAAGTAGACAGCCACATCCTTAAAGGTCACCAACTCCTAAAACAAGAAGTTCCTGCTGCCCGAGAGCCAATTTTCTGACTCAGGGACAAGAGTACAGGGCATAGGGGACACTATGAATGAGGGGTCCTAATAGGGACAGCTAATGAGAAAAAGGGAACAAACTGGATGTTGGACCATTAAATCACTATTTCTACAACCCAAAATCCAAAACTTCTTTCATTAACAGAAGGGCTTCCATTAGGACATGAAATATAATATTTCATAACATGATAACATTCAAAAACCTTGGATAATCTCCCATTAATTAAACTTCCCAAAGCAAATCCTTTGATTTTATAAATACTTCTAATATTCTGTTGTTACACCTACGAATGGCCATTAGCTTCAATCGATCTAGACTCCCACTCACAGGGAGCATGTCAGGACCTACCTGTTCCCCCTTCACTGCCTCAGTGCCCAGGTAATCAATCCATCTGTACCTGACAAATGTTCACTCTTTTTTTAAATTTTTTTTTAAAGATTTTATTTATTTACTTGAGAGAGAGTCAGTGAGAGAGAGCACGAGAGGGGAGAAGCTCAGAGGAAGAAGCACGCTCCCCGTGGAGCTGGAAGCCCAATGCGGGACTCAATCCTGGGACTCTGGGATCATGACCTGAGACAAAGGCAGTTGCTTAACCAACTGAGTCACCTAGGCGCCCACAAATGCTCATTCTGCCCCAGATCTCAAGTCCACCTTAACAAGAAGAGCTTCATGGTCTGCTCTGATGAGCCTGTCTCATCCAAGCCCGATCTGTGTTTGAAGAGCTACACTGCCTGTACTCAAGAACATCTAGCAGGGATCTTAGTGCCGCCTGGAGCAGTCTATTCGGATGGACTTCCTGATGGGTCTTCCTGGGAGAATCTGCTTTTGGAATCAAATTGCTGCTGGACAGCACTTTTAGCTGCTTTTCTTTATACCTCCAAGACAATCTACAGTTGCTTCTACCAACCAAGTCTCAAGATTTTCCAACAGTCCCTCCTTTCCCTTCTCTGACGGCCCCAGCTCTACCTCCCCAGAAAGTGCCAGCATCTGGTTTAGACCCTCTACCTATTCCTTAGACTTCAGTATCAACCTGGTTACCTGAACATGCAATGAATATCCTCCAACTTCCTAATGCCTCAACTGATTCTGCAGATCCCCATCTTCTACTAGTTCCAGCACTCCCTGGTGACCTAATATGCCTGACCCATCAACTACACCAAATTTATCTTCCAACCAAAACTGGCTTTTCTAACTCATATAAACTAATCGGCACAAAGAGCGACAATATTGTTTCCCTCAGTTAACAGTACCAATTTCGGCCCGGACACCTACACTACAACCTGAAATTTACCCGAGACTAACTCACTCCAGTCACTCCCCATTTCTCATATGCAGCAGGTAATCAGATCCTGCCAGTTTCATTGCCCAAATATTTCCAGAATCTGACTCTTCTTCACCATCATACAATCAGTACCCTAGCTCAACAGCTGGGGACACTAAAACAGCTCCAATTCCAGGCTGTCCTGCATTGAATCCATCCTCAGCCAGCATATACAATGATCTATTTTAAAAATGACAACATGACCCACTAAACTCAATGACTTAATGAGTCCGCACTAACTACAACAGTGGTTCTTAAAGTGTGGTTCCCCAGAGCATAAGCAGCAGCAGGAGGAAGACCAGGAGAAGGAAGAGGACTGGGGAGGTGGGGGAGAGAAGGAGGGGAGAGAAGGGGAAAGGAGGAGGAGCAGGAGCAGGAGCAGAATCTGAAAACCCTTTGGAAATCAAACTGGTAGGCCCCACCTGAAAGCAATTTCTGCTTTAATGAGCCCTCCAGATGATTCTGGAGCACATTAAAGTTTGAGAACCCTGGACTAGAGGATAAAACCAAAGCTCAGGACACTGAGCTTCATCAGGTGATAAGTAGTGAGGGGAAGGCATGAGACTGTACACAGAGCAACTAGCTGGGACGATCTGCCAACAAAAATCCCAGAAAAGGAATGATAAACCATGAATGATGGCAATATAAAATATGGGACAAGTGAAAGAGATAGCAGGCAGAGGAGTTGGGACTTGGTGCCTCTCTAGAAGTGGTATCAAAGGAGAATGAGTCAATTATCGCTTAACAATCGGGAAACTGACTGTGTGATATGGTGGTACCAGTGACTCACTAGCACTTACAGAAGATCAGAAGAGGGTGGAAGCTATCGGGAAGATACTGCATCGATTAAAGTGAGGGAGAGGGACCTACAAGATGTCAGAAATCCAGGATTGGGACTTGGGATATGACTCATGGATGTTAAGTTACTGGATAAATAAGTCCCAAGAAGAGGAAATGATAATCAACACCTAGCAACCCCCCAGTTAAAAAGTGAACTACAACTCAAGAAATCAATTTCCCAGTTCCACAAATGTGAAGTACTTAATGCTCACTTTACAAATGAAAGTCCATCAGAATACAGAGTTCAACCATTTGGCTCAAGACCACAGAGTCCTGATGGGTGTCCCATCCTAGCGCAGAAGATTTCCCCCATCACAGCCTGCTGGTGCCTCACCTTAGCCAGCAATATTGACATTGAGGATGATATATTTTCCCTGGTTATGAAGCCAAACTTCTTTAAGAGGACAAAGGCTAGGAGCCCCTTTTTCTTGTCTTCTTCCTGCTTGCCCTCTGCCCCCACCTCCCAAGAACTTTGAAACTTCACTCATCTCAATCACTTCCACCAAACACTGGATACTTATACGACCAACCTGAGTCCCTCATTCTCAGAGATCTCTCCATGGGGGTCCCTACTGAACCTGGGCGCTCTCCAGTTCAGCAGAGAGCTAGAGAACAGGAGACCACTGATTCCCCGGACACTTCCTCAGCCAGTGTCTGCCGAGCTTCTGGCTGCTTAGCCCCTCACCATCAACATCCAGTCCTACAGGAGAGAACGAAAAGATGCCTTCTTGCTGCTTTGGTTCTAAGAGTCTTGCCAGAATTATCCCTCTCTTGACCCATTTCTTTCAGATTAGATCTCTGAAGGCTAACTTGAAGGAGTCACAGCTCACCTGGTGCCAGGCATTCAGGGGCATGGCTGCCATCACCTTGGCTCCCTCTCGGTGAAGGGCAGGGGCTGTGCGGAAGAAGCAAAGAGAACCATGAGTGAGCTTGGCCCAGTCAAAGGCTCTCCTTTAAACCAACAAACCTGGGGCCAATAACAACAGCAGCCATCATTTATCCAATGCCCACTGGAGAAGTGGCATGTATTTCTTCCTTCACGCCACTCCATAAAATGAAGTGTGACTTCGGAAGAAACAGATTCTGAAAGGGTAAGTAACTCGCCCTCAGGCACCGGAGCTGGTACCACCATCGAACCATTCTGCCTGTCCTGGGTAAGATGTAAGCACAGGGGAACAGGAGTACACAACGAGCAAAACAAGCAAAGACCAAAGAGCAAAACCTAAGAAGAGGAAACCCAGGCTTTATTTAAAAAAATAAAAAATAAACGGATCCTGGGTGGTTCAGTCTGTTAAGCATCCAACTCTTGATTTCAGCTCAGGTCAGGATCTAGGGATCATGGATCTACTCCCATGTTGAGTACCCCCCAATGCCTCCGCGCAGAGTCTGCTTGTCCCTCTCCCTCTGATTCCCCCCCCCCCCGCTGGTCGCACTCTTGTGCTCTGTCAAACAAGTAAATAAATAAAAATTTTTAAAAACTCAAAACTTTTAGAGAGAAACCTAAAAAGGAAAAAAATGTCATTGGATGTAAAATTCATTCAGTCTCCCCTTTAATGCTCTGAATTTTCTTTTTCCCAAATGAGAAAACAAGGCTATGAGAATATTTCTTTACCAAGGTCACAAGGTGGTAGATGAACCTGGATTCCAACCAGATGTACCATATTCCAAAGGTCATGTTTTCAGTTAACTACACTACATCACTTCCAGTAATAATCCCAAAAGGATCCTTTAGAGCCTGATACAGTGATTCTGAGGTTAATATGGAACAGTCACCAAGAAAATCGAGAGAAAAGAATCGCAGAGTAAGTCTTTCTTTTTGTTCACCACTCCATTCTAGGACCCAGTGGTGACTGATTAGCAAAGGACCGTGAAAGGCCACCTCACCAAGCCAAAATGCTAGGTTATTACTTTAACCATATCATCCCCTACAGACACTTTGTATTTTTTTTTTTTTTAAGATTTTACTTATTCATTTGACAGAGAGAGACACGCAGAACCACCAGCAGGGGGAGCGGGAGAGTGAGAAGTAGGCTTCCGGCTGATGCGGGGCTAGTTCCCAGGGTCCTGGGATCAGGACCTGAGCCAAAGGCAGATGCTTAACAACTGAGCTACCCAAGTGCCCCAACACTTCGTATTCTTACTAAGCAGTCATATTGTGCTCCAACGCCACCATCTTCCCTAACCTCACTGCATGCTGTCATTTCTGCTGGCCTCATCTTGTGCCACCCCCTCCTTTATTTAGCCACTCTGGCCTTCCTTCAGTTCCCTCTACTGGGCTAATTCGGGGCCTTTGTACCCGCTATTGCCTCTGTATGAACTACTCTTCTCCAACCTTAGGAACTTTGTAACTGATGGGGTCTGCCTACAATACTCTCCAGCGGCCTGACCCTAGCTCACCTAGATAATACTAGATCATCCTTCAGCTTGTCCTCTACAAACCAGGTTAGTTTCCCATGTTAGAATCTCCGCTCATAGCGGAGATGTATACCACCTCTCCCAGTTTGAGAGTATACATTTGCATTAATTTGTGCTTTATTCACTCAACAAACATTTATCGTATACTTCATTCACTCCAGGCCAAGTGTGAGATACAGTAGAGAGAGGAAAAACGGGTGTGACCTTCTGTCATGGAGCTTTGTCCAGACTAAAGGAAGGACACATACAAATCAAAGATTCTCATAAATAACAAAGATCGCAACTGTGATTAGTACCAGGGAAACCTATCCTAGATGGGAAGACTTAGGGACAGGAATTAACTAAGTTAAAAACACATGTTCTGGGAGCGCCTGGGTGGCTCAGTGGGTTAAAGCCTCTGCCTTCAGCTCAGGTCATGATCCCAAAGTCCTGGGATCGAGTCCCGCATCAGGCTCTCTGCTCAGCGGGGAGCCTGCTTCCTCCTTTCTCTCTCTCTACTTGTGATCTCTGTCAAATAAAAAAAATCTAAAACAAACAAACAAAAACCCGCATGTTCTGGTGGTGAAAAGCCAAGAAGGCTGTAGCATGGCCAAACAAGAGTGTGCTGCCAAACGAGGGTGTACCGTTGTCGAAGATGGGAGCCATGCAGGGCCCTGTGCACCCGTCAAGGAGTTGGTCTTGAGCCGGAAAGCAACAGGCCACAGCTACTGGGCTGCAGGCAGGTGGCGTCAATCGATCACGTTTGATGACTATGTGACTTTCCCACCAAACTGAAAGCTCCCGGAGGGTGGGGCCCACGCTTGGCTCCTTTCCAGCCGCATCCCCGGAACTTGGAGGCGCAGCTGCCAGGCAGCGGCTCGGTAGGTAGTGGTGGAGCCAAAGGGCAGGGCTCCGCAGCCGTGTCGCGCACACGGAGCGCCTACTTTCCGTCCACAGCTCCTCGTCCCAAAGCGGCAGCGGTGGGCTGGGACGAGCGAAGCCACCCAAGGGAAGGCAGCACTGGCCGGCAGGCAGCCAGCCTCCGCCTCCCTCCACCACGGTTTCCGGGACGCTGGAGGCAGCGTCCTCCAAGGACGAAGGGTGCGCCCCTAGCAGAGACGCCCGGCGACGAAGCCCACCACTCACCTCAGAAAAGGTGCAGTGTGCAGCGTGACCGGAAGCGCGTCACCGCGGGCCCTGTCGTCGAGACTCACGAGCTCCTCTCTAGGACGCGGGAGCGCGCCGCTCGGTTGTCCCCAGGCTTCGGGCCCCGGGGGCCAGGGGCTTCTTAACCAGCGGTCCTCGGAGACCTTGAATGGCAGAGAAAGTTGACTGTTGTTTTCGCTGATCTCTAACTGAAATTTAGCATTTCCTTCAATTATGTATTGGCAACAAACCTCATTACTATCAGCAGTAACCTGTGACTTTGCCACCAATAGAAATCACAGATATTTTCATATCATATCACAGTTAATGCAGGTATCTCAAAATATAAGCTATTCTCATCCCTAATTTGAAATTGTCACCGTTGTTATTAGGGCTCACCTTTAGATTTTGACATTTCTTTTCACCACAGTGGTAAAGGCACACATATACTAATGTATCCCAGATTTTAATTTTAATTTTTTAAAAGATTATTTATTTATTTATTTGACAGAGATCACAAGTAGGCAGAGAAGCAGGCAGAGAGAGAGGAGGAAGTAGGCTCCCTGCTCAGCAGCGAGCCCAATGAGGGGCTCTATCCCAGGACCCTGAGATTATGACCTGAGCTGAAGGCAGAGGCTTTAACTCACTGAGCCATATTTTAATATAACTAGTTTTAGAGTGGTCCACAGATGTCATCACAATGCCAAAGAGATAGTTAGGCAAAACAAAATAAAACAAACAAACAAACAAACAAAAAACCCTGTCCTCAGGGGTAAAGATCCAGTCACATTAAGAAAGACCAGGATTGAGAAGGGATACTATTTTAGAACTATTTAGGAAGTGAAAACAGTGGAGATTGTTTTTTTTTAAAGATCAAATAACAGATATGAGGAAAGGGAGCAATCTATTCTAGCCCCAAAGTTTGGGTAACGTGGTAGATGAAGGTGTCATTAACTAAGACTCAGTTAATTCAGGAATTCAGGAAGTGAAGCTGGACTCAGGCAGGAAGATTATAGAAATTGGTTCTAGAAATACTGAATACACACACACACACACACACACACACACACGCTTTATTAAAATGTAATTCATATCCCACACTAATGTATACAACTTAGTAGTTTTAGGTATATTAAAAGAATTGCACAACCATCACCACAATCAGTTTTAGAACAGTTTCATCATTCCCAAAAAGAAACCCTGTAACCATCAGCACTAGCATTCACTTTCCATCTTCCCTGTGATAGGCAGAGTAATGGTCCCCTCAAACATGTCTGGAACTTGTATGTTAGGTTACGTAACAAAGAAACAGTAAGGTTGCAGAGGGAATTAAATTGCTTATCAGCTTATTTGAAAATAAGATTATCCTGGATTATCTAGGGTATACTCATAAGAGTCCTTAAAAGTGGAGAGATCACTGGAAGAGGTCACTGGAACCACAGAGGTGACAGATTGAGAGAAACTTGTCCCAACATTGCTGGCTTTGAAGCTAGAGGAAAAGAGCCACAAACCAAGAAAAGTGGCCTCTAGAAACTAGAAAAGGCAAGAAAATAGTCCTTGCTTAGCCAACACTTGGAATTTAGCCCAGTGAAACACATTTTGGACTTCTGACTTCTAGAACTATAAGATAAATTAATAAACACATAGAGTAAGTGTGTGTTAAGTCACTGTTCATGGTAATTTGTTACAGCAGCAAACAGAAAATTAATACAACCCCCATGTGAAGCTTTCCTCCATTCCCAAACAACTACTGATCTACTTTCAGATCTACAGACTTGCCTATTCTGGGCATTTACTCATATAATGTCCATTAAATCTGGACACGAAACAAAGTTTTTATCGTTGGTAATTTTATTAGTCTTTAGAATAATGGAAACCTATGTGTTTACTGAGTGGCAAGACTTGGGAAGAGCTTGATTAATTTGCTTGGGGAAGAAGGTTGCTATACTTTTAATCTGCACAAACTCAACCACAACAACAACAAAGACTACCCCAATGAGGAGAAATGTCTCAATTATCTCTGGTCAATGACTACTCCAAGCAGAGAGATGGTGTTATTTGAGTTGTACTCTGAAGTGCTTTGGACAAACTACATATTGTGTCATCTTTCAACCCTGGCCGTGAGCATTAGCAGATGTGTCCTACCAAGACTTGAACTTAGGTGCCCTATTTCTCCATGACATTGTATTGATTTTTATGCAAGTCTTTTTTTTTCCTTCAAACTATTTAGTAAATATAGCAAGATTACTGTCACAGGTGAATGGCAGGTGAACAATTACTGTCACAGGTGACTTATGGGGGAGAATTAGAACTTAAGCAGTGTTACTTATTTCCTGCATAGTCACATTTCATGAATCAGAGTGCATACTATTCTTGATATTTAGAGAGAAATTCAACAGGATTTTGCAATCTGGGTTTCCCTGTCCAAGACTCTAATCCAATGTCCTTAGGATCATTAGAATGGGGTAAAGCTAGCCACCTGAAATTCTTTTTGCTTAAATGATGAGTAATTTCCACTCCCAGCTGCCCACGTGGTATTCCAGTTGAGTCTTCAGGGTTAATAAATAGCTAACTGGTACTGTTCTATTGTACCACTTACAAGAAAATGTATACTCATACCCAGGTCTATTGTGGTATCTGCCATCAAACATAATTATCTTAAAGACTTGGCCACTCCCCAGATTCCAACAGAGGCCACTTCCTGTCCTGGTCACTTCATGGCCTGAATAACCGGCTCTCCCTCTAACTCCTATGTTATCTAACTTAAATGTAGACTAAGAGCACTGTAAGTCGGGGGACCCAGAATATAGCATATGATCACGACACATTTGCTGTTATTCCTGACTTTAAAGTGGTGGGGGAAATATCAACTTCTCTCCCAGCTCTCTGAAAAGCCTGGCCACAAATGGATTGAAGTTACAGTGGAACTTAAGTTTCACACACAAAACTTGGCTGCCCCAAAAGGCACTGTTAAAACTCAATGTTTTGTTGCAGTGGCTACAAAGACATAGGATTTGGTATGGATTGTTTCCTTGCAGCTGAAAATATACCGAATGGTGACAGAAAGAATGCCTTCCTTCCAAGATTGGGTACAAGGCAGGTGTGTCTGCTCTTACCACTACTATTCAACACTGTACTGGGAGCCCTAACAAGTACAAGGCAGGCCAGAAAAGAAAGGGCATACAGATTGGAAAGGAAGAAATAAAACTGTTACTATTTGCAAGAGGACATAACTGTCTACCCAGAAAATCCCAGGGCACCAGGGTGGCTCAGTTGGTTAAGAGTCTGCCTTCAGGGGTTTTAGAGGGGAAGGGGGTAGGGGGATGGGTGAGACTCGTGGTGGGTATTGAGGGCACCTACTGCATGGAGTCTTGGGTGTGGTACATAAACAATGAATCTTGGAACACTGAAAAAATAAAAATAAAAATAAACTTAAAAAAGTCTGCCTTCGGCTTAGGTCATGATCCCAGGGTCCTGGGGTCGAGTCCCATGTCGGGATCACTGCCAGTGTGGAGTCTGTTTCTCCCTCTCCCTCCACCTGCAGCTCCCCCTGCTTGTGTTCTCTCTCTCTCTCTCTCTCTAAGAAAGAAAGAAAGAAAGAAAGAAAGAAAGAAAGAAAGAAAGAAAGAAAGAAAGAAAAGGAAATCCCAAAGAATCTACAAAATTTCCTAGAGCTAACAAGTGAGTTTAGCAAGGTCACAGAATTAAAGTCAAGGTACAAAAAAGAAAAAAAATTAATTGTTGGAAACTGAAATTTCTAATAGTGATCTTTTCTATGATACAAATACAATTTTAATAAATTTTCAAAAACAGTACCATTTACAATAGCACAAAATAATCACAAAATATTTAGGTATAAATCTAAAAATATACCCAAGATATGCATGCTGAAAACTACAAAATAGTGACAAATGAAAGAATACCTAATACACAGAGAGATGTGGTATTCATTGACTGAAAAATATTGTTAAGATGTCAATTCTCCCCAATTCATCTATACATTAAAAGCAATCCTATCAAAATCCCAGCAAAACCTTTTGCAGAAGTGAATAAAATGACTCAATTATATGTCAATCATACAATAAAACTAAAAACAACAACAACAACAAGCAGTGGAGACAGGAGGGCAATACTGGGTAATAGTGCGAGGGCTCTTAAGTCAGACTGCCTGGGTTTGAGTCTCTGCTCTTACACTTATTTGCTGTATCTCTGGGCAACCTACTTAACCTCTTTGTTCTTCAATTTCCTAACTGAAACAAGGTAACAGTATCTACTTCAAAGGATGCTGGGAGGATCCTAGTTAATGGGAATTACCTAGCCTAGGAAAGCATACACAATGTACTGGTTATTAGTGTTTATTAAAGAACAGCTATAACAATAAAAGACTAATATTCTGTTGGGGAGGCAACAATTGAAACAAACTTTAACTCAAGTGACTTCAACCATTTCCTTGCTTGAATCACTTTGGAAATCTCTGCACAATTTTAAGTCCATTACTAAAAGATGACCTCCCAATGTCCTCCCCACTGGGGAAATTGCTGTCAAATAAGGAGTTGATAAAGTTGTCTTCTCAAGGCAAGACTGCAGACAGCAAGGTAATATGGAATTGAGAACTGTCCTGACAAGCAGGCAATAGTACGGGGAGGCACGGAACAAAACAAGGTACAGACTGACTTGCATGCAAAGAAGAGGATTTGTTCCTAATTTTACAAAAATATACCTTTATGATCTCTCTAGATTAGGGGACAAAAATTCAATTTTCATGACTGGGGTCAGGCAGAGTGTTACAAATAGTATCTAGTGGGGAGAGATCAGTGGGTAAGTTAAACATCCTGCAATGTACAGGATAGCATCAACAAAAAATCATCAGGTCCCAAATGCTGACAGTATCAAGTTTGAGGAATCCTGCTGTAGACGGATAACCAAGACCATTTCCTTGGTTATTAGAGTCCCCTAACCAAATCAAAGGTCAGGGTAGCCATGTTATTCCAGGTATTACAAGGATGAATGTCAAGATTTTGCATGCAAATGTGTAAGTAATAAAAACTCTTCATACAGATTTTGCTGACCAACAGATTTAGGAATGCTAAGGAACATATATTGAAAATATTTTTAAAAATAGGATAGTCTGGGTAAAAGGCAGAGCTAATGATTTGAAATGTCAGTAAGAAATTATAAATGACCAACATTGGTTCAAGAAGAAAAAGTGAAATGGGATCAATGCCATAGAAGGAACTGATAAAGTAATCAAAGATCTCTTGTCCTCTATGCTACCCCCAATTAAAGCGACTGGCCCAGCCGCATTTTTAGGTGGACTTTTCTCCAAATTTCCAGGGAACAGATAATTGCTAGGCTTTTGAAACTGTTCTAATGTACAGAAAAAGAAGAGCCTCCTAGCTATTTCTAGCAATCTCATGAAAGTCAGTTCCCAATCTTGACAAAGATGGAAAAAAATGACAGGGCACTCATACATATGAATATAGATGACAAGGTCCTAAATACACTAACAAATACTATCCAGCAAGATATAAAGAAATGTGTACTACCATAGCCAACTAGGATTATGAGAATATAAATATGACTAAATATTAGGAAAACACTAGTATAATTAACTATAGATAGGTCAAAAAGGAAACGTCTGTTAAGATCTAAAATAAGATTAAAAATTCAGCATCCACTTCTGTCAAACTGAGTAGGAAGTAAACAAGTCTTCCCATTTAATACATACATCTTCCCTACAGAATATTCATTGATAGAATTTAGTTTTTTGTTTGCTTTGTTTTGTTTTTTAAAGATTTTATTTATTTGACAGAGTGAGGGAGCAAGTGAGCGAGAGCGGCAGAGGGAGAGAGAGAAGCAGGCTCCCCACTGAGCAGGGAGCCTGATGTGGGGCTCGATCCGAGGACCCTGAGATCATGAGCCAAAGGCAGATGCTTAACAGATTGAGCCAGCCAGGTGCCCCAAGATTTAGTTTTTGAGTAACTTGAAGGAACACCTGGCTGGCTTATTCAGTAGAACATATGACTTCTTAGTTCATGAGTTCGAGTCCTATTTTGGGCAGGGATCCTACTTAAAACAAAGAAAAGCACTTATAGTAACTTGAAATTTTCATTTCAGTGCTTAAATTGCTGTAACTTCCATTCATTTGGGATACCTGAATGTTAACATGCCTTAACTGAGAGTTAATGGCTTTCCCACATTCATACTAGAGTGCCTCTGCGCAAACCATCAAAATCACAGCTACAGTGTTGCCAACATACCATAGGTATGAAAGGTTTCTGCATACCATGGACTTAGTGACACCAAATTAAGTTTATGTTAACTCTGAAGGCTTTGAAACATGTGAGACATTGAAATGGATCAGTATCACCAAGGAAAGAAAACCCAACTCAAAATTACCTAAGCAAAACCTGAAATTTGTTGATTCATGTCACTGAAACACCCAGAGGTAGATCTGGTTCTCTGCATTTCTCTCTTATATGCAGAGCTAGCCTCTTCTCACCCTTCATGATGGATCAAGGCTAACACTAGAGTCCAGTAGAATGAAATGTTGCTTCCTGGTAGGTTCAGCACCTGATTAGATGGGCCTCATCACCTGAACCCTACACTGTGGCAGGGGAAGGAACAATAGAGATGGGTAAGACTAGGCCACACGTTGTGCCCCTGCAGTGGGGTAGAAAGCCCCACCTACATACCACATCAACTGCTGAGTGAGAGCTGAGTGGCTTTCCAAAAAAAAAGCAGAAGGGTAATTACCATGAAAAGGGGGTAAAAAATGCTGGGAGACCAAAGGAACCGAGGTCAGGACAGGTCTCTCTCTAGGGTGAGCATACATGATGATGTAGCGGAGGAAGTTCCAACGGTTTTCCCACATTTGAGACACTCATATGGTTTCTCTCCACTGTGGATCCTCTGATGCCTACTTAGTGTTGACTTAACAGTGAAAGCTTTTCCATACTCATTAAATTCATAAAGCTTCTCCCACTCTAGTGTATAACCAACTCAGAACTACTAAGGAAGCCATTTCCATACCCCTGGCAGACCCTGGGCCTGTCTCCACTGTGGATTCTCTGATGCCTGATCAGATCTGTACTATTATTAAAGGCTCGCCCACATTCCTCACACTGATAGGGTTTTTCTCCAATATGGATTCTCTGGTTCCGAATTAATGAAGAATTGCCATTAAAGGATTTCCCACCCTCATTACACTCAAAGGGTTTCTTCCCAGTGTGGATTCTCTGGTGTCTAACGTAGTAAGAAAAAAAGGTGAAGCATCTCCCACACTCCTCACATCTGAAGTGTTTCCTTGAAGAGAAGATACTCTCATCCTTTCTTCTAGTATGTTTCACCGTGGGGATTTCCTGGTATTTCTCTGGTTCACATGTCTCTGGAAAGTCACTTTCCAGAGAAACACTCTGTGGCAGCCCATGTGATATCATCACACCTTTCTTCAGAAATTCCCTGAGTTGATGTGGACTCACTGTCAATGTTGGTCTCGGCAACATTCCAGACATGAGAAATGGAAGACATATGCCACCTGAGAATTATTCTGGAAACAACAGAGCACTAAAATTATAGAGCCTTTGGAGATTATAATCCCAACCTCCATGTAGCCTGCCAGAAATAGAAACCTATTAAACTGGAAGAGCCAAATATCACAGAAGCAGAAAATAGTAGCTGTGGAAGAGGAGATGAGATTTTGAGTTTGTCCCTGTATGTCCCCAATAACTTGTGACTTCATAGTAAGTAAATGCTTGAAAATGCTCACAGAGGAAGAAACACAGAATCTAAGAGCAAGAAGCAACACCTGGTGAGCTACAAGGGTTGAGCATATGCCATCTAACGGTTAGAAATGGCTGAGTACATGCTGTTGTGGGACTTGTGGGACCGCTCAACCACTTAGAAAGGGGAGAACACGGTTTGCTTTAAGGCCCAGGAGACTGCACAGTGCCCTCCTTTGTATACTGAACAAAAATGTCCCCAACATTACCAAATGTCCCCTGGGGGAACAAAAGTGGCTGACCCTAGTGAGAACCACGGATCTGGAGGACTCTCACATATACAGGGTGATCATAAAGTCTGGAAGCAGATGTATTTTTTAATAGATTAAAATGTCTTTGACACCATTATGTATGCCTGCCTAGCTTTCCAGACTTTGACACCCTGTATAATCCCAGCCTTGACCTTGTCCCAACATCACAGTTGCATTCTCAAGAGCCTGCTATACCCAGGGAGCTGTATGTTCCAGAGAAACTCAAATTTCATGGCATAATACTACTGTGCTTGTCACCATATCAAGTCTCATTTATGTTTACTGGTAAGCTTTACCAGTGCTACCCTGACACCTCTATAATCATGTCTATCCCTGCATCACCCTGTCCCTACCCTTATGCAGGCCTCTGAAGTTACTAACTGCAATACAGTAACAATGTAACAGGATTTTATACCTTAATTTCCCCCACAGTCCAATCAAATTATATATGATGTCCAGCTAATATTTTTAAAACATAGCAATCATGGGCTTATGTCATATGCTGCTAGTGGCAAGGTCACTGTGGCAGGGGTCCCTATTCCTGCTCCATGTTGTTTTGCCAGCTCTCTCATTTCCTATTTCCACGCAATAAGTTCCCTAGGACAGAAGTCTTCAGAAGTCTATGGTTATCTTCCATAACCTCTATGTTCTAGGCTTTTCTAGACACACCTACAATATTTATGCATGGTTGGCTAAATAATAGGGCTTAAGGATATGCTCTGTAGTAGAGCAGGGCTGTTTAAAAGAAATATAATGTGAGCCATAAACAAAAGCTACATATGTAATTTTGTTTTTATGGGAGCCACATTAAAAAGGTAAAAAGAAAATGGTAAAACTAATTTTAATAATGCATTTTATTTAACCCAATAAATCTAAAACATTATTTCAACATGAAGTCAACATAAAAATTACCAATGAGATCATTTACACTTTTTTTTTTAAAGATTTTATTTATTTATTTGAGAAAGAGAGAGCACAAGCAGAAGGGAAAGATCACAAGTAGGCAAGAGGCAGGCAGAGAGAGAGGGGGAAGCAGGCTCCCCGCCGAGCAGAGAGCCCGATGTGGGCCTCGATCCCAGGACCCTGAGATCATGACCTGAGCCGAGGGCAGAGGCTTAAGCCACTGAGCCACCCAGGCGCCCTACACTTTTTTTTTTTACTAAGTCTTCAAAATCTGGTATTTTATACTTAAAGGACATTTCAATTTGAATTAGCCCCTCCTTCAAGTGCTTAAGAGTTTAGTAAGCACACAGGACCACTGGCCACCATGTCAACTGCACAGAAGTAGACAAAAGGAAGTCCTGCTTAGGCTTTCAGTCCTAAGCCTATGTTCCTGAACACTTACTTAAAAAGACAGAGCAATGAATGCTCACAGGTTGACCCCAGAAATGTCCATTTTAAACAGATTTTTATTTATTTATTTGACAGAGAGATCACAGGTAGGCAGAGAGGCAGGCAGCGAGAGAGAGACAGAGAGAGGAGGAAGCAGGCTCCCAGTGGAGCAGAGAGCCCGATGCGGGACTCGATCCCAGGACCCGGAGATCATGACCCGAGCCGAAGGCAGAGGCTTAACCCAGAGCCACCCAGGCACCCAAAATGTCCATTTTAAAATACACTCCCCAGGTAATTCTCCTGCACATCAAATTATGAAGCTCTTCACAATTATATGGTGACATACGTGATCAAAGAGTAGAGATATCTCACTGTGGTTTTAAACGGTATTTCCCTGATGGCTAATGATGTCAAGCATGCTTTCATTTGTGTTCCCTTTGGTGAAATGTCTGTTCATACCTTTCGCATATTTCCTAACCGGGTTGTTTATTTGTTTTTGTTGCTGAGATTTCAGAGTTGTTTATATATTCCAGACACTAATCCTTTTCCAGATATTATATTATGCCAGGAATTATACTGGATCTTATATTCCTTTCCTCCAGCCAGATTATCTTCCCCCACCCCATCTGCAATGTGTTCTTATCTGCTGCATGCAAATCATGTGGCCTGCCATTGAAGAAGTGTCACCTGATACTCGAGGTGGGAATTCATCTAACCCTTCCTGCCTGTCCCATAGCCTGCTGCATATATACCAACAATATACCAACAGTACTTAAAAGTACTTAACTCTTTTTTAGCTTTCTAACTCTGAATCCGTAACTGGTATCCTCCAGAGCTTCTCAAACAAGGAAGTGCTATTTTAGCACACAGCAAGTGCTCAAAAACTGGCAGAACACGCATCTAACAAAGGACTATGGTTGATGGTTCTAAACCTGCCTCACCTACCTTTAGAGACATCACTGGTACCCTCTGCGGGGGGATCGTCCTGTGGCTCCAGACCCCAAGGCAAGTCCCCTCCTTCCAGAAGTGAGATCAGGGCAAGTCTGCAAACTGGGTATCCTGAAAAGGAAGCAGAAAATGGCACTGGAAGGGAGTCTCATGTTAGTGTTCTTGAGATACCACATAAAGCTGTGTATACAGTCAGAGGAGGAAACCCCAAAGCAGCTCAGTAAGGATAAGGCCCACAGAAGTGGGCTGGAAAATGGGGAACCCAAGATTTTTGATCAAAAGGAAACTGAGTATTTGTGACCTCTTTATGAAAGATCACTTAAAGTTTGTCAGTGAAATCCTGTGAGACACATGCAAGCAAAGAAAAGCAATGAGGGAAGTCTTCTTTAGACCACTGGGAGAGTTGAAGGCACTACCTTCAACAGAAGATACTTCTTTCCCATGGTGCCCTGCACAGAACTCCTATGGTGGGAAGTGTTCTCACCAGAGAATGGCCAATCCACATTAGACCCAAACTAACCTCAGACTTCTCCCTCCATCCCTGCCTGACATCTTCTGAGGCTGAGGGTGTAGCAGTTTTTGCCCCTGTAAATATGTAAAAGGTTATGAGATTCACACCACAATCCACCCTACCCTCGTCCTAGGCATCTGAGTCCCAAAGGCGAAGTAGCCTTACCCAGGGAAGTCAAGTTCCCATAATTTGTCAGCATCACCTCCCTGTACAGGTCTCTCTGTGCAGGAGAAAGGCCAGCCCATTCTGTCCGAGTGAAGTAGACAGCCGCATCCTTGAAAGTCACCGCCTCCTAAAACAAGAGGTTCCTACTGCCCCAGAGCCAATCATCTGGCTCAGAGCCAGAGTGTGGAGCACAGGGGACATTGTGAGGTTCTGAGGGACAGTCCCATGATGGATAGAAAATGAAAAGTAAAAGGACATGGCGCTGAGTGCTAATGAATGACCACAATTACAATAAGCAACTCTGAGACTCCCTTCACTGTCAGAGAAGCTTCTAATTACGCACGAGACTTACTATTATAAGAGGCAATGTCACAATATAGAAAACTGGAAGTGAGAAAATCTTTCCCAAATTCGCCTCCCTGAAGTAAACCCTCTTCATTTTTGCACATGCCCTTCTGGTCTTTCAGACACTCTATGAGCAGATGATTGGCCTCCAACTATACTTCTCATGGGTGACATCCCAGGGGTGTCTCTGCTGCCGTCCCCACTTTCCTGATCAGAGTCCAGCCTACCCATCCTGCTCCCTGCACTTACACCGAGCCCTGCTATATGTCCACATCTACCTGCCTACCCCAATCCCTACAGCCACCTACTGAGAATAGTCATGGTTTGTCCAAAGGGGCCCCACCCTCTGAAGCCCTCACCTGATACAGAACCCTGTTGTGCCATCCACCCTTCCACCCTCACAAAAGGGGGCTATGCTGCCTCTGCCTGAGCCCCTTCCTCAGAAAGAACTCTGGTATTGGGAGAGCCTCTTTAACTCCAGGCAGTCCTCCTAGGACAAAATGCTTCCTGATTCTAACTGCTGCTGGGTGGCTCCTTGGCTGTTTCTACACCTCTTGGATAAGCTGTCCTCTGCCAATCAAACAGCCTGCCAGCCCAAACTCTTCTTTCCCAGACAGCACAATGATGTGGTCCTTCTTGTCTCCTTGGTGCCTTCCCCATGTGAACATGATCCTCACTCCAAGGTCTCATGTGGTCCTGGCATCAGTCACATGCCTGCCTCAGATGACAATGACCCACCCATGCCAGTTATAATTCTCACATGTCCAATTCTGAACCCTCTCTCTCCCTTAAAGTGCTTCTAATCCTGCTCAGTACAAGGATAAACAAATGGTAAGTGCTCAGTCTGATGCTGGTCATTATTTTGGTTCCCAATCTCAGCCAGTAGCAACACTTTCAACCTGGTTCCCCTGGATGGGAACCTGAGAATCATTCTCAACTATCTCCCTAGTCATTGCATAGTTCTGGCAAGCAATCAGTAATCAAATCCTGCCAATTCTCTCTCATAAATATTTCTTGAATCTGACTCCTATGCAACATCATGAGTCACCACATAACTCAACTGTCCTTTGGACCACGGCGACTTGCGATCCCTGACTCCAGGCTTATCCTCCAAGTCTACCTTTGTCCAGCACATAGAAAGAGCTTTATAAAATGCGAATCTGACCTCAACTCTGTGAGCTAATGCACTTAGATGGATCACCATACAGCAACAAACTCAAATTCAAGAACCTGAGCCTGAGTTTTAAAGGCAATAAATGTTAGAGGACAGGATGGCCCAAGATTGAAGACAAATGAAATTACTGAGAGGCTCTGCTGACAATATCCAGGAAAGGGATGATAAAATTAGGAAAGCCAGGGGCTCCTGGGTGGCTCAGTCAGTTAAATGTCAGACTTCAGCTCAGGTCATGATCAGGGTCCTGGGACTGAGCCCTGTGTCAGGTTCCTCCCTCAGCAGGCAATCTATTTGTCCCTCTCCCTCTCTCTCTGCCCCTCCCCCCACTCATGCTTTCTCTACCTCTCTAAAAAAAAAATAAATAAAATCTTCAAAAAAAAATCAGGAAAGCCAAAGAAGGGACAAATGGGTGCTGAGATAGGAACAAAAGAACCTGGATTGAATGAATAAGGTGACAAAGGAGAGTGAAGAGTCAATGATAAAAATCTGAAAACAGTGACCACGGATAGTGGCATGGGGAAACTAGCAATTATCAGGAAGTGCAGGAGAAGTGGGAGGTACAATGGGTACAATAAACTGATGCATTGAGATCATGCTTCCAGGCAAAGCCATACTAATGGAAAGGAACCCAGATAATGGATGATCTGGGAATGGTACTAGAGATAGGATCATGGATGACGAGATGCGACATGAAGAAGCCTGAAGAAGACTGAGCCCATCAAGCAGCACTCAACAACCCAGCAAACTGCAGAGCTGAAAGGCACCTGGCAGAATCTTTCTCCTAACCCGGAACGAGCAGCACTGTTGCCATCTGACGGATGAGGTCAGCAGAGGCACAAAGAGGTTAGGTGACTAGCTCAAAGTCACAGTGCCCCTGAGGACTGATGGGGATCTCCTCTGAAATTAAATTTCCTGTCACCTAGTACCACATTTCATATTGCAGCATGCTGCTGGCCTCAACCAGAAGTACTGACTCTCAAGACAGACATTCATGTGCCCTTCCTGGAACCAATTCTTTCCTCACTGATCCCAAGCCTCTAACTTTGCTCTCTTTTTGGAGGACAAATGCTCCCTTTTTCTTTTGTTTCTCCTACCATCCCTCTGATCCCACCTCCCAAGAATCCTGCCACCTTGTTGATCTTGAACACTCCTACTGAACACTGGATACCTCCACCACCAGTCTAAGTCTCTTATCTCATGGAGCCCTGTGTCAGGGCTGAACGTGGGAGCTCTCCAGCTCAGCAGAGATCCTCAAAGGCTGTACTTCTGATTCCTCACTCTCTCTAGCCGTCTCCAGCCATTGTTTCCTGGACGCTGGGGTCTCTGGCTGCTCAATCTGTCACTGTCCAGTCACGCTGTGGGGATGAAGTGGGGTCTTCCTGCTGCTTTGGTTCTAACACTTTTGCCCACATCATTCCTCTTATTTCCCATTTCCTCAAATAAGATTTCTTGATGGATCTGAGGGAGTCACAGCTCACCTGGTGCCAGGCATTCAGGGGCATGGCTGCCATCACCTTGGCTCCCTCTCAATGAAGGGCAGGGGCTGAGGGAAGAAGCAAAGAAAACCAAGAGTGAGCCTGGCTCAGTCAGTGACCTTCCTTTAAACGTGCAAACCTGTACTAGCTGCTAATAACAACTGACATTCTCTCTAAGCCTGCAGTGTGCCAGCTTCAGAACTCAATACTTTATATCCATTATAATCCTAGTGGATATGTAAAACCATTGTTTTCATTTTACCAAAACAAGGAAAGGAGACTTAGAAAGTTTAAGTAATCATTTTAGGCCACAAGAGCTGTATTCATAACCACTATGTAGTACTATCTCTCCTCGGTAAAAACAATACAGCAGGGCAAAAATATAAATAAACAAAAGCAAAACAAAGCAAACATTTAAAAAAGGAACCCAGGGAATCCATGTGAGAAACTGGCAACAGAAGTTGCTTCTGGTGCAGGAAGACTGGGAAATTGGAATCCAGGACAGAAAACAGACTTTCTTTTCAGTCCATACCTTGTGAACTGTTCAAATTTTTAGCATGTACCTTAACACATTTTTAAATATAACGGCTTGTTTAAAAATCTTAAAAAAAAAAAAATGAACCCAGGAGTAAACTTAGTAGGAAATATAACAAATTTATGTAAAGAAAATTACATAAAATATTATTGACAAACATAAATGAAAAGGTAAAACATGTTCCTGGATTGAAACAATCAATGTTAAACTTCTTGTAAATGCTGACTTTCCTTCAAATTAATCTACATATTTAGTAATAACTTCCTTTTGCAAAGAGCTTGTGCATGCTCAGCACCACACTACAATGCTTTATACCCATCTTCTCATCTACTTCTCACAACATTCCTTTAAAAGAGATTTAGGGTGGTGTCTGGGTGGCTTAGTTGTTAAGAGTCTGCCTTCAGCTCAGGTCATGATCCCTGGGTTCTGGGATCAAGCCGGGCATCAGGCTGTCTGCTTGGCGGGAAGCCTGCTTCTCCCTCTCCCACTCCCCCTGCTTGTGTTTCCTCTCTCACTGTCTCTCTCTCTCTCTCTGTCAAATAAACAAATAAAAGCTTCAAAAAAATAAATAAAAATAAAAGAGATTTAGGGGCCTAGAGAGATTTGGGTTCCCACCCCCCTCCAAACAGATGGATTAAAAAAAGCTACGAGATTAACTTCACCATGTTCACACAAAGAACAGAGAATCAAAACCTGCTCTTTGGACCAGGTCTGATTTCGTTGTAGATCTATGAGTTGTAATTGCAGCATGAAAAATGCATTTAAGATAGGCAAGAGAGCAGTCAGAAGGCTAATAAAACGTCCCCATCAGCAATGATGAAGAACTGGATGGTCACAGTACTATTTAGAACTCTACTATTAGCATCTCTCACAGGCTGTTCTATAACGGGAAGCAGCTGTAACTGTAGATACACACAAGCATATTTATTTGTACACATTTATTCAGTCTTCTGGATGGTACCTCTCTAGAAATTAATCTTTAAGTGTTCTTACTTTCCCTTTACACGTGATCAGCACCCAAACTGCTCCAAAATCGCCAATGTTTATTCTGTCTCAATGCCCTTGGCTTGACAAAAAAATGAAATGTTGGACATGTGCCTTCTTCACCTCAAGTTCTGATCTGATCCTAGAAAAATAAGACATCAGAGATCTCACGGGGAGGTAGGAAGCTGCTTGGCCATTTTAGCATTATGACCCTGGCTTTTATCTCTTCTCATTTCCTCAGCTCAGTCACTGAGGGCCTCAACCTCACTTGGGAATCTGCAAACGCTTCCAGTCCCGTATTTCCATACATTTCCATATCATAAAATTGAAAAACAGTAGGCACCATGGCCCTGTTCCTATAACCTAAAAAAACTCTTGCACACATGCACAGGGAGTCATTCTGCATAAATAAAAAATTATAAGCCCCAAAAGTTTGATTCAGTCATGGTTAAAACTTTGTTGATACTGCAAGTAACAAGTAACAATGGTATTTAATGAGAAACCTTTAAAGGGATGAATATTCTTATACACGCTTTTGAGAAATCAATGCCTACATTTCTTTAAAGAAGTATTTTAAAACATTACATACCAGTTACCTAAAGGCATTAAAAAGAGGAGCCTAAGCCAAATGGGACACCAGTGTAGTATGTGTCCAATCAGTGCACACTCTATATGTGGTAGTTACCATGGAGTGTTTCATTCAGCATCTTTTTTTTTTTAAGATTTTTTATTTATTTATTTGACAGAGAGATCACAAGTAGGCAGAGAGGCAGGCAGAGAGAGAGAGGAGGAAGCAGGCTCCCTGCTAAGCAGAGAGCCCGATGAGGGGCTCGATCCCAGGACCCTGAGATCATGACCTGAGCTGAAGGCAGCGTCTTAACCCACTGAGCCACCCAGGCGCCCCTTCATTCAGCATCTTTACCAGCCTTCTTCTGGGGTGTCTTTCTGTACTGCAAGATGGAAAGCTAAATACCGAATGTCCCATATCTGGGCTTCTGAATGGGCTCCACTGGTAGATGTATTCATGCAGGACTAACGTAGAATTTGAGTCTCCATCTAAGGCCTCCTTTAATAAAGAGAAAGCATTATCACTGAGTACCACAGTTTTATATTTGCCTCCTAGGTAACCTACTCTAAATGGAAAGATTATGATTACTGCAAACTTTTTAATATTTTTTGTGGGAAATTGTTCTTGCGTGCTCTACTTGCTATAAAAAACCCCACACTTGTTAGTATATGTTTGTTGTACAAAATTGAGTTTATTCACTTAATATGTAATGAGCATATTACCTCTACTGATTTCTTACTATTTGTGAGTTATTCCCTTCATTCTGTAACCCCTATTATATAAGTAGTATGTACTTACCAACTATTAAACATGAAGAACACCTTTGCTTTTGCTTTCTTCTTACAGACCTCTTTGAGTTTGCTTCTTTTTTTAAATAAAGATTTTATTTATTTAGTTATTTATTTGACAGATCACAAGTAGACAGAGAGGCAGGCAGAGAGGGGGTTGGGGAAGCAGGCTCCCTGCTGAGCAGAGAGCCCAATGCGGGGCTCAATCCCAGGACTCTGGGATCATGACCTGATGAAGGCAAAGGCTTAACCCACTGAGCCACCCAGGTGCCCCGAGTTTGTTTCTTTAACACATTTGAGGATATTCACTATGGCACTCCTTGAAATAGTAAAAGTAGGTAAGTAGGCTGTAGAAAATTCTATTCATTAGTTAAAACGAACTAGAGCTACAAGCTTCAACATGTAAATCTCATAATAATAATGCTTAGTTTTAAAACTCAGGGTTTCTCCACAGTGCGGCTTAATGCCAAGTTAGCTGTGCACTCTTATTGAAGGTTTTCCCACATTCCTTACATTGAGATAGCTTCAAAACTCTTCTGTGGACTTCTCTAGTGCTAAGTTGGGAGTTACACCCAAAGGTTTTTTTACACACTATATATTTGAAGAGTATCACCCCCATGTCCATTCTTCAGTGCTGAATCAGTTTTGAATTAAAGCTGATACCTTTCCCACATATTCTACATTCATAGGACTTCTCCCTGGTGGGAATGGTTTGAAACTGATAAAATGTCTACACATTGACTAAAATAACCTCTCCAGTGGAGATTCTAATCCTGTCCATTCCTGCTGCAAAACAACTTTTATTCCCCTTCCCTTTCCCCACCGTGGATATTTCCTATTGTCTCTTCAGTTCGTAATCTTCTAGAAACATAGTTCCTTGGGGGTGCCTGGGTGGCTCAGTGGTTAAGAATCTGCCTTCAGCTCTGGTCATGATCCCAGGGTCCTGTGACCGAGCCCTGCACTGGGCTCCCCACCCAGTAGGAAGCCTCCTTCTCCCTCTCTCACTCCCCTTGCTCGTGCTCCCTCGCTTGCTGTGTCTCTCTCTGTCAAATAAATAAAATCTTTTTTTAAAAAAGAAAGGTAGTTCCTTGGAAAATGTTTCTTTGAAGTTTACTAGAGAGCATAATCTCTTCCTTTGCCGTATCATTTGTTGTTATGAATTTATTTGCGGTCTTGGTTACATCATCTGTACTTAGAAGTGGAAAACAATATTACACTTAAGAATTGCTCCTGAGGGGCACCTGAGTGGCTCAGTTGTATGAGTGTATGACTCTTGATTTTCGTTCAGGTCATGATCTCAGGGTTGTAGGACCAGCCCTGTGTCAGGCCTCTTGTCAAGCTCTGCACTGGGCATGGGGCCTGCTTGAAATTCTCTCTCCCTCTCCATCTGCCTCTTCCCACTCTAAAAAGAATTAAAATAGAAAAAAATTTTTAATTACTCCTGAGAAAGAAACAGGATCACAAAATTATAGAACTATTGAATATCATTGTCCAATCACCTCAACTAACCAATGACAAGCTGAGGCTATTATAAAGGAAATATGCAGTATCTCAAAAAAGGGAAATGGTCAAGGTAGAAAAATAAACCAGGCCTTGTTGCCAGTTACATGTTCTTTCCATCACCAGCATTACACTTTCCCTCACCCTACATTTGGACCCAGCAATTATGTCAGAGAAAAATTATTTCACATGTAGGCAATGAAACATGTCCAACGATGTTCACTGCATCAGTTTTTCAAAAGAAAAAACTCCAAACAACCTCAGTGTCCATTATTAAGGCAATGGCTAAATCAACTGAACTTTAGCTCACAAAATGAAATACTATACTAAACATAAGTAGAAATGAATGAACTTGAACTATGTGTTTAAATCTAAATTACAAGGGTGCCTGCGTAGCTCAGTCAGTTAAGTGGCTGCCTTTGTCTTAGGTTATGATCTCAGGATCCTGGCATCGGGCCCCATGTTGGGCTCCCTGTGCTGCACTGGGCATGGAGCCTGCTTCAGATTCTCTCTCTCCCTCTGTTCCTCCTCCCCTGACCATGCTCTCTCTCTCAAATAAATAAATGAAATCTTTTCAAAAAAATCTCAATTACATCATGTTGAATTTAAAAAATAAGCTGCAAAAAGATATACCATTTATGTAATTCAAAATGTGCAAAGTAATGTGATGATGTTTATGGAAATAACCATATATAACAAGTTTAAAAACATCTATGGGTGCAATTAACACCATATCCAGATGGTAAACTGCCTCTGGAGCCACAGAGAGGGAAATGCAGTTTAATATAGAGGACTTCAATTATATCTGTACTGCTTTAGTTCTTAGAAACATCTGAAACAGCCATCACAAAACATTAACATATGATAAAGCCAAGAAGAGGTACATAGAGGTTTATTATATGCTATTTTTCTACACCTAAAATATTTCTAAGAATGTTTTAAAATCTCAATGGTACCACTAGTAGAATAAAAACAGAAGAAATCTTCCAAAATACCTAAGGATGATAAGAGTAAAGAAAGCCAAGTCTACATAGCAAAGGGGACTAAATAGGACAGCAATAATCATCAAAAATTAAAAGCATTTAAGATGATAGATGTCAGACCAAATTTTATCACATTAAATGTAAACAGGTTAAAATATTCCTAAAAGCATAAATACGCCAAATGGATGAGACATACTCTACCTACATCTAGATTGTAGTAACTGTACTGCTACTGTAGAAAGTAACTGGGTTACTTTCCATAAGTACAAGGGTAAGTAAGCCTGTGAATAGGGTTATTGCCTAGATAGCTTTGCAAATGGAAAATCTTATATTTCTAATATGTGGAGCGCCCTTCCTCTTTTCACTCAGGACAAACCCCAGGTATCCATGAAGTACACTATCCTAAACAGAAACTCCTAAATTACTAACTACTCATGCAACAAATTAAATGTAAGTGAGCTCTCTTATCCCTTATTACTCTCTTATAGTTCATGTACAATACATTCTTTCTTCATATTTCTTGCCAAAGTCCAGGAATCATTAAAAACTGGGAACAATAACTTCTGTATATTACATGTGATTTCTTGTACCTAACTCGTAGTTTTTGATGGTCCCAAAAGAGCCTTGGTTAAAGCTTCAGCTTTTGGTGACAGAACCCAGGAGGCTGTTCAGTTTCCCAGGACCAAGAAGTCTCCCCAATTTAAACGTGTGTCTAGCCCTTAGGAGGTGGGCTCCTTGTCTCTCCTTTTCTCCCACCTGGGCAGTGTCACCTGCACACACTTCCCTCATGCTCCCCATCCCTGGGTCGCTCTCTTTCCAGCTCTAGCAGTGGAGCTTGCACCTGTCAGACCTCCAAGGAGATGGAAGCACAGGTCCAAGGCAGAGATAACACAGGAACCCTGTATGTTGCCATCCTTCACAGGAAGCAATGAGGCGCGCGCACACACACACACACACACACACACACACCCCTCCCGCCCCCGCCCCGCTTCGGTGTGTCCCTTAGAGCTTGGCTCAAAGCAGTACCAAGCACGAGAGATGTAGAATAAATCATAAACAAGAGAAGATCAAGGTTCAGGGAGTTTTGGTAAAGCCACAGCAATCATATTCCAGCGTCAAACGGGGGTGAAAAAATGAGCACTCTTGAAATGCTCGAAAAACCTGATCCCGTCCTAAATATTAAATAGCACGCCAGACCGCCAGCTGTATTTGCACAGCACAATGGTGACATCTAGTGTTGGCTGGTTAAATATCAGCTAGCTCGGCAATTTAGTTGAAATTTCGAAAAAGAGGTTTCTTGGTGCCTCCCTTTCTCTCAGGATTCCTGCAGGGCTAAGAAATTTGTTATTATTATTATTTTTTTTAGTTTGTAACTTGCCTTTTAATTTGTTTAACAATCGCTCTTATTTTTCACATTATTGAAATAAAATAATGTAACAAACTGGATGGTGGTTTTTTGTTGTTGTTGTTGTTGTTGTTTTTTTTTTTTTTTGAGAGAAAGAGCACATGGGAGCAGAGAAGGGGCTCATAGATAGAGGTAGAGAGAGAATATTAAGCAGGTTCCACAATGGAGCCTGACGTGATCTCACAACCCTGAGATCATGACCTGAGCTGAAATCAAGAGTCAGATTCCTAACCGACTGAGCCACCCAGGTGCCCCTGGATGTTTTTTAAACTGAAATATATTTAACATATAACATCGTGTAAATTTAAGGTGTACAACGTGTTAATTTTGTACAATTTACATATTGTAATATGATTCCCATTATAGCAACAATCACCACCTCTATCATGTTATATAATTATAATTTATTTTTAGTGGCTGGAATAATTAAGTTCTAGTCCTTGGAAATTTGATGACTATAATACAATATTGTTGTTTATATTCACTAAATTGTGCATTAGACCTCTAGGACTTATTTACTACTGGTTGCAAGTTTGTACCCCTGAACAACATCTTAGCTTATCCTCTTTAAAGAATTTCTTTAGATGTCTTGTCTTGTTTTGAAGTCTGACCTCTTCAAGGACAAGGACTGGTCATTACTCACCCTTGAGTCCCAGCACATTGTGACTCATGGTAGTTCAGTGTCCATGGAATGCATGAATGACCCATTTCGGTGGCCATGAGTGCCAGTAAGTCATGTCCTCCCACTCCCACAATGTTCCTAATCCCCACGCAAACTGGATATTTTTAGAGTGTACGTTTTGGTGAGTTTTGACCAGTAGAGAACAAAATAGACAAAAATCCCTGTTTTCATAGAGCTTACATTCTTAGTGGCCAAAATTATATCACATAGCTACTCCCAACAGCAGAGAATCTAGAAGGTAATTTTTTCCCCCTTCTGGCTTCCATGGCAGAAAGAGGATGGAAAGAGTGTTGTGTGAGTCAATCTACACTTCCTGCCACATGGGGCTGAACAGCATACTCACAATGTGTAAATATTATGTACATCACTTAGGTTTAAAACATATTTCAAAAGCTTTTGACATGCCTATTCCTTAAGCCAGCCCTATTTATTAGTAGTACTGTTATTAAATTAGATGTCTTTTTATTTGTTGACATGTAAATAGATCCCCTAGCACAAGACCATGGCCCCACATAGGACCTTCAATCAATGGTAGATATTATCTTGGCACTAGTAAGTATACCCTGTGGGTCCTTGAGTGTTGCTTAAACCTTTCATTAGTTCAGTCTCTTTTTTTTAAATGTCTTCAAAACATAGGAGGGCTCATTTAGCAGGGAGCAGAGAAAGAAGATTTGGTATTATAAATTGTAGTTTCAGTCTGCACAGACCCGCCAGCCACCCCACTGAGAAGGAAAGTATTTTTTTATTTTTAGTTCTGCACCTCTAGATGGGAGGAGGGTCACTTAGACAAACTCGCAAAGCCTTGAGGTGAGAGCAGGATGCTGCTGGAAAACAGAAGAGTACTAGACAAGGCCTTCAGAAACACAACAGCTTATGTCTACAGCCGTGGACCATAACACTTTTGCTTGCACACCCCTGAAAATAATTCTGTAAAAACTAGGTAGTCATGGCCAACAATCACATGAATAGATATTCAGCATCAATAGGGAAATGCAAATCAAAAACCACAGTGAGATACCACTCTATACCTACCAGGCGAGTCACATTTTTTTTTAATGAAAATAACAAGAGTTCTCAAAGAGGCAGAGAAATTGGAACCCATGGTTGCTGGAAATGTAGGTACAGTGGTTGTGGAAAAGTCTGGCAGTTCCTCAAAAAGTTCCTCAATAATTTTGTTCCCAAGTAGAGACCCAAAAGAGTTGGAAATAAATATTCAAACAAATACTGGTACATGCATGTTCATAGCAACACGATCCTATTAGCGAAAAGGTGGAAACAAGACAAATGTTTATCATCTGATGAATGAATAATCACAATGGGGTATATACAGACAATGGAATATTTTTCAACCATAAAAGGGAAGGAAGTGCTGGTACATGCTCCCACTTGGATACACCTCAAAAACATTATGCTAAGTAAAAGGAACCAGACACAGAAAGTCCAATATCGCATGATTCCATTTATAGGAAACATCAGAATAGGTAAATCCATAGAGACAGAAAACAGATTAGAGGTTGCCAGGAAATAGGCAGGGAGAGATGGAAGTTACTGCCTAAGGAGTGCAGGGTTTCCTTTTGAGATGATGCAAATGTCTCAAAATAGAGGGGGTGGTTGCACAATATTATAAACATAGTAAATGCCACGAATTGTATGCTTTAATGTGGTTAATGGTTAATTTTATGTTATGTGAACTTAACTCAATAAAAAATTCCCAAACAAAAGTCTCCCTACATATTTTTGGTTAATATTTAACATTTTTGAACAGAAGTATAAAGAATTGCAAAGGATGTAACTTCTGGTAGATCATATGATACTGATGCCCTGCTGGGAGTGTAGAGGGCAGCTCTACAGTATCTCATAAATAACACTTCAAAATAGAACGGTTACGTCATTCTTCTAAATACATCCATATGATCTTAATGCTCTAATTTGATACCCCATCGCCTATTTTTTTAAGTTAATTTTTATCCCCAACATGGGCCTCAAACTCATAACCTGAGATCAGGGGTCGTGGGCTCTACTGACGGAGTCAGCCAGGCACCCCAAACCCATCACCTATTTTTAAAAGCATATGAACAACCTCTTGTGTAACTCTAAGTTATATCACTCCTTTTTCTTCTTAAAATTATATTTCCATTGCATTTCCCCTTAGATTTTTATCTTAATAATGTAATTTTTATTTTTTTTCTAATTTTATTTATTGATTGATTGATTGATTGATTTGGAGAAGAGAGTGGGGGAGGAGCAGAGGGAGGAGGAGTGAGAGAATCCCAAGCAGGCTCCCCACAGAGTGTGGAATCCCACAAGGGGCTCCATCTCATGACCCAGAGATCATGACCTGAGCTGAGAGCAAGTTTTGGAAGCTTAACTGACTGCATGACGCAGGTACCCCTTTTGGTATAATTTTTGAAGTTTTCTTTTCCTGATCCCAAAGTCTCCAAATATTAAAAACTTCTTCTGGATTGGGTTGTTATAGTTGGTATTAGTATATAATTGATCAAAACAACATAAATATTACTCTGATAAATAATATAAATAATTGGGGCACCTGGGTGGCTCAACTGGTTAAGCATCCAACTCTTGATTTAGGCTCAGATCATGATCTCAGGGTTGTGAGATCAAGCCCCAGGTCAGACTCTGCACTGGGCATGAAGCTTGCTTGAGATTCTCTCTCTCCCTCTCCCTCCCCACTCTCTAAAAAGATATAACAATATAAGCAACTATTAAACTTAAAAAGAAAAAAATTCTTGAAAATACAGGTCTCTTAAAAGACTGGATGGGGCTCTTCTTTTTTCCTGTTTGCTCATGAATTCATAAATAAATATCACCTCTTGCTAAAACAAAAGCGTTCAGGGTGCCTGGGTGGCTCAGTCATTAAGCATCTGCCTTTGGCTCAGGTCATGATCCAAGGTCCTGGGATAGAGCCCCAGATCGGTCTCCCTGCTCAGTAGGGAGCCTGCTTCTCCCTCTCCCACTCCCCCTGCTTGTGTTCCCTCTCTCTCTGTGTCTCTGTCAAGTAACTATATAAAATCTTTAAAAAAGTGAAATGAAATGAAAGAGTTCTGAATAAACAATCATTGCTTGTTTTTGTCTCTCCACATTTAAGCACTGTCCATATAAACAGGCATACAGGAATGGAGAGTTTTGTTATACCAACACCAGTCACTCAATCCTTTCAAGGTATATGCCAAAAATCACACAGTGATATATCATCAAAAAATTAGTTTTACTGATTTATTAGCTGAGAGCTAGAGTAGGTACTCCTTCAATGAGTTTTTTTTTTAGATTTGTTTTTATCTTTTAATTTTTATTATTAAAAAGTTCAAGTCTGTACAAATGTAGAAAAATAATAAAATTAATCTCCACATGACTCCCATCCAGCTTTGACAATTTCACCAACCCACAGCCAACCTTTTTCATTTCAGTCCTTTCCTGCTATCTGTCCTCCACTCCCACCCCTTCACCACCGTTGGATCATTTTGAAGCAAATCCCAAGAATCATCTTGGGATGAGAATAGAAAGAATACCTCTATAAATATCTCTTAAAAATAAAGACACTGTTGAAACAAAGCAGTATACCTAAGAAATGTAAATCATCCAATATCCAGCCATTGTCTAAATGTCCCTAGGTTATATCATACATGCTTTTGTTTTGATTTGGTTTGGATTTTAGAGTTGGTTTTTCAACTCAAGAGTCTAACAATGCCCACAAATTACATCTGGCTCTATTCATATTTCTCTTGGTTTGGTTTTGTTTTAAGTAGGCTCCACACCTAGCATGGAACCTAACATGGGGCTTAAACTCACAACATGATATCAAGCCCTGAGCTGAGATCAAGAGTCAAGGGTCAGACGCTTAGCTGACTGAGCCACCCAGATGCTCCTCTGAAGTCTTTTTTTTTTTTTCCAATCTTAATTTTTTAAAAAGATTTTATTTATTTATTTATTTGAAGAGAGAGAGAGAGTGTGCACGAGCACAAGCAGGGGGAGGGGGAGAAGCAGACTTCGCCAAGCCCCTACACGAGGCATCATCCCAGGACCCTGAGACCATGGCCTGAGCCGAAGGCAGAGGCTTAACCCACTGAGTCACCCAGGTGTCCTAAGTCTTTTTTTTTTTTTTTTTTTTTCAAACCAATAGATTCTTTCTCCTTGTTTTTCTTTCCCCTTGCAATTGATTTGTTGAAGAACTGGGTCATTTGTCCTGTGGATATGTTTTCCATGTTCTGGATTTTGTTGATTACATCTCTTTGGTCTCTGTATTTCCTGAAAATTGGTATTTAGATCTTGAGCCTTGATTAGATACAGATTTGATACTTTGGCAAGAGTTCTTCATAGCTGGTGTGTTTGTACTTTTTATTTCATTGGAGGTACCTAAAGTCTGGGTTTCTTGTGTGTGTGTGTGTGTGTGTGTGTGTGTGTGTGTGTGTGTGTGATAGGCTGTATCAGTGGGTTCAGTGTTATTAGCTGTATCCACCCATTACCAAGGTCTCCATCATTTTTTCACCTGATGGTTTAGCAGCCATTAATGATCACTGCCTAGATCCAGCATTTCATTACGTGTTCTTCCTTCAGTTTTTTAAAAAAGATTTTATTGATTTATTTGATGCAGAGAGAGAGACACACAGCAACAGAAGGAATAGAAGCAGGGGGTGTGGGAGAGGGAGAAGCAGGCTTCCCTCTGACAAGGGAGTCTGATGCAGGACTCCATCCCAGAATCCTGGGATCATGATCTGAGCTGAAGGCAGTTGCTTAACAACTGAGCCACCCAGGCACCCCTCTTCCTTCAGTTTTGATGAAAATAAATAATTGGGAAACAAAATAATTTGTTTCCTAATTAGAGTCATTCACTTTCTTAATTTCTGGAAAGTAGTATACTCAAATAGCTTTAAGAATTATTAATTATCAGGGGCGCCTGGGTGGCTCAGTGGGTTAAACCTCGGCTTCAGCTTGGGTCATGATCTCAGGGTTCTGGGATCGAGCCCCACATCAGGCTCCCTGAGCAGGGAGCCTGCTTCCCCCCATCTCTGCCTGCTTCTCTACCTGCTTGAGATCTTTCTCTCTCTGTCAAACAAATAAATGAAATCTTTAAAAAAAATTATCATCAGGTTATATAATTGTTAATATTAAGAATTATACAGTTATGCCTGGTACTCCTTTTTTTTTAAGATTTACTTATTTCTTAGAGAGAGAGTGCATGTGGGGGGTAGGGGAGAGGTAGAGGAAGAGAATCTTCAAGCAGACTCCCCCATGATCACAGAAACTTGAGGTAAGCTCCATCCCATGACCCATGAGATCACGACAAGAGTCAGACACTCAAAGAAAAAAAAAAAAAGAGTCAGACACTCAACCGACTAAGCCACCCAGGTGTCCCTGCCTGTTACTCTTTCATGTAAGAGACATCTTGTTTAATCTGGTATGTTCAGAAAATATTGGGAAAAAAAAACAAAATATTAATTCTAATGCACATAGCCAATTCAATATTTTTTTCTTTTTAAAAAATATTTTATTTATTTATTTGACAGAGATCACAAGTAGGCAGAGAGGCAGGCAGAGAGAGAGAGGGAAACAGGCTCCCTGCCAAGCAGAGAGCCCCATGCAGGGCTCGATCCCAGGACCCTGAGATCATAACCTGAGCCGAAGGCAGAGGCTGAACCCACTGAGCCACCCAGGTACCCCTCAATATTTTTTCAATAAAAGTAGTTTCCTCATCCCACATTTTAAATATATATTTTTTAAAAGTCTTAGAGATAAGTCTTATTCCATTTATGAAAAACATGCATCATACTACCTAATTGTCAACTCTGATCCTCATTTTCAAACCAATAAACTACATCAGAGTTCATTTCTGCCTAACTTTTAAAAGTCAAGTAAATGTGTTAATAGGCATTTTTGAGGAATATTATAACAACTACTGAGAAATAAGTTATGGAACACATCTGGTACAACACATTACTAAAAGCAGGTAAGATTCAAATAATGCAGCTGTTATATAATTTATTTATTCACATTTAGAATAATTTATAAAAACAAGGTAATTATGCTATTTGTCATCACTTATGTTTCAATATAAATTCAACTAGCACTGTAAGTTATTTACAAAGCAAGAAATACAGGAAGATATAATATTTCTTTGATGTGTGCATGTGCATATATATAAATACCAGTGTTCAGTTTTTGAAAATAAAACAATGTACAAAAATCAGAATTTAACTTTACTACTTTTGCTTGACATCATGATTGAACTTTCCAATGTAAGAGAAAGGCATATTGCGCTAATTAGCCCAACACTGCATCATTAAACATTTTATAAGTGAAATAAGATGAGGATTGACTGCTATTGGAATAAATATTTCAGGATATGCTTTGATAAAAGTACCTTATTAAATACTGTATCAATTAATGCACAGAAAATCTGAAAGAAATCACATGGAACTTTTGCTGGCAAATTGATGCAGTGTATCTTGAATAATATGATAGTCCCAGATATATTATATCATAATATAATAATATACTTCATAATATAATAATAATAATAATATATTATTATTATTATTATTATTATTATCAGCATTATTAACTTGTACCCATTTAGAGGTAACTTTTCTTTCCACAAAAGATGTCCTGGAGTGAGTACTGAAAGAAACATACTGAATGGAACAGCTTATCTTAAATATGGGGGGGTGGGTAGGCATTCTGATGATTGGATGTTTCCTTTGATTTTGTGGGGCTGTTGCTAGGAGCAAAGGTTTTTCAACAATGAACTAGAGATGGAAGAAGTGAAGTCACCTGAACCCCGCGGAATCGGTACACAGTATCTGAATTCAGACTATCATAACACAGGCCAATTCCTCCCAATAAAAAAATGTACAAGACAATGGAAGACAAAAGGGAGGCAGGACTTTTCCCCCTTTGATTAATTATTAAAGGATCCTTTTCAGAAACCTATATTTCAAAGTGTCTCTTTGTTTGGTGCCCCAGAGGTTTTGACTCCCCCAGGGCAGTTCAAGGCAGGTTAGGAGCACTCATTCTTTTTATCAAGCAAAAGGGCAGATTGTGAAATTGGTTTTGGAAAGGAGAACCCGAGGGTGGGGTTTTGCGAAGGAGAACCAGAGCGAGCAAGCAGCCCTGCTCCCACACAAAGCTGAGGATCTGGAAATAGATGATGCTATTCCCACTCTGAAGACCACTGACCCAGACTGACCTCCAGCTTCAAGGATATTTCTTTGGGCTGGAGAAAGGCAGATAGAGCAGGCTCCACCACTGACTTGCTTTGGAATTTAGCCATCTTGTTCTAATCTGGCAAACTGAGCCAATGTCTAGTTTTTGGTTTCCTTCCATAGTGTTCTAAGAATTAAGCATGAGAAATAGTTACTACTACTACTTAGGTTCCGAAAAGTACTTCTAAATTTCCAAAAGGCTTTGAGGTCTGGACCTTATGTTTTCCTCACAACTGTCCCTCAAAGGCTAGTCTTCCTTCTGTGGGACAGACGTGGGTCATGGAGATCCGGGGCAAGACTTGGCCAAAGATCTCACAGCAGATAGATGTCTTGGTTGGGAATAGCACCTTCTTTCTCCATATGCATCCACAGAGCATGAAGAAATCACCAATTACATCAAATACCAGCAATTACCATCAAATACCAAATGAATTAACCACTAATGACATCAAATGCTTTAACAGAAAGTATAAAGTATATCCAGTATGTATACTATATATACAATATATACTCTAAGTTTATGGATTTTTATAAAATATCATTTTCATGAAATAACAGAGGCCCATGAATATTCTCAATCTGTTCCATCAAACTGTGACTCGGTTGACTGAAAAGCAGAAAAACAAAACCAAACAAAACACCATAAAGCTCTCCAAAGCAGTTTCCATCCCAAAAGGCACATTCATTTTTCACTGTCCAGTGATCTGTGATCCACTTTGTACTTCTGTAAGCACCCTGCAAGATGAGCATTCCCAGGGTAGAATAATAACTTAATGATAATTTAACAAGGAAGTTATTTCAGGATAAATTATTAATTTTTTGCTTCATTTGAAACAAAGTTTTAGTTTATTTTTTGGCTAGTAATTCAAAAGGCATTACAAAAGAATGAGTTTCCCTTCCACCTCTTTACCTTCCCAGACATAATCAATGAGAAAGAATTTAAATCATGAAATCTGTTGTAACCCCGTATATCCCTCGGGCAACATGAAATAAGATATTTGGGGCTAATCTGTTGTTCAGGAAGTGTTTGGGTATTTTAAGACCTTCATTTATGGAAGACTAAATGTAGAAAGTTGGCAGCAGGGCAGGGCTGGATGGATAGTAGGCGGGATGAAGACGACCTTGGAGCAGCACTTGGAGGACACAACGAAGAATCGAGCCATTGTTGGAGTCCTGGGCACAGGTGTGCAAGGACTTAATCTGGGCTGCTGTGGGATGCCATCAGATGAGCATGCTGGGGTGATATCTGTTCTAGTCCAGCTAACCTCAGATTTCACCAATATTCCTGTGGTGTGTCTGGAATCCGATAATGGGAACACGGTTCCCCTCTCTTCCTCAGCTCTGCCTGCACAGGTGGCAGCCATCTATTACTGGGCAGCATGGCTGCCCTCAGACCTCTGGTGAAGCCCAAGATCATTAAAAAGAGGACCAATAAGTCCATCTGGCACCAGTCAGACCAATAGGTCAAAATTAAGCGCAACAGGCGGAAGCCCAGAGGCATTGACAATAGGGTGCACTGAAGATTCAAGGGCCAGATCTTTTTTTTTTTTTTGACAGAGAGAGATCACAAGTAGGCAGAGAGGCAGGCAGAGAGAGAGAGGAGGAAGCAGGCTCCCTGCCGAGCAGAGAGCCGATGCAGGACTCGATCCTGGGACCCCGAGATCATGACCTGAGCCGAAGGCAGCGGCTTAACCCACTGAGCCACCCAGGTGCCCCCAAGGGCCAGATCTTGATGCCCAACATTAGTTACCGGAGAAACAAACAAACAAACAAAAAATGTTAACTGTGTTAGCTACACTCTGCAAGGAAATCCCTTGCGGAGTTCCTAGTCCACAATATCAAGGAGCTTGAAGTGCTCCTGACGGGCAACAAATCTTACTGTGCAGCAACTGCTCACAATGTCTCCTCCAAGAACCACAAAGCCATTGTGGAAAGAGCAGCCCAGCCAGCAGTCAGAGTTACCAATCCCAATGCCAGGCTGTGCCGTGAAGAAAATGAATAGTCAGCTTGTGTACACGTCATATTTGCATTAATAAAACCATAAAACTACAAAAAAAAAAAAGATAATGAAGGGGCGCCTGGATGGCACAGTGGATTAAGCCTCTGCCTTTGGCTCAGGTCATGATCTCAGGTCTTGGGATGGAGCCATGTGTTGGGCTCTCTGCTCGGCAGGGAGCCTGCTTCCTCCTCTCTCTCTGCCTGCCTCTCTGCCTACTTGTGACCTCTGTCAAATAAATAAATAAAAATTAAAGAAAAAAGATAATGGAACATGATGATCCAGAAATATGATGGCATCATAGTGGCATTGCACAAAATGACCCCCTTGATAAGTTCACCCACAGCCTGTCACGGGGGCTCAATGTTAATTACCTTGTAGAACTATTAAAGTTCCAGTAGTGAGGCCATTTCTTTAGTGTGTATTGGGCACTTTCCTATTAATTTCAGAGTAAGTTGCCTTTGGACACTCAATGGACTGACTTATCAAAATATTAGTAAGAAAGGATCATGTTTTGAAGCAGCAGGTCCATGTCACTTTGTACACAGAATTTTTATATGTTCAATAAACCTGGTTGGAAGATAAAATAAAAGTTGGCAGCAGGGTCTAGTCAAGGAAAACAGTGACACACATCATATAAGCATAAAAGAGGATGAGGGACAAAGATTAAAATAATAAGTCTTGGAGAACTGAATCATAACTGGGAGTTATGGGTGAGTCCAAAACAGGAACAGGAGTTTCCAGAAGTCCACAGAGCAATTAAGAGCAGAATAAATCCAGGTGCCCAAGACCAGTGAAACAAAGTGGAACCTAGACACAGACAGAATTCAATCCCAAGATGGCCCCTCTTCCCTGAGCTGCCCCAGAGACTGCCTCGTGACCTGGAGCCCTGCCCCTGCCTTCCAAAAGTTATGTATGACCTAAACTGCTTCATGAGTAGAGAATCCTGAAATTTTAGAGCTGCTAAGAAACTTAAATATTACCTAGTACATCTAATATTCAAGCAAGTTGATCCCTGGGCCCCATAATACTCTTAAAGACGTTGAGGACCCCAAAGAGTTTTTGTTTAAATGTGGGCCACATCTACTGATATTGACCATCTTAGAAATTAACACCAATACAATTTTTAAGTATTTGTTAATTTGTTTTAAAATAACAATAGTAATCACATTACATGCTAACATAAACAATATGTTTTATGAAAAACAACCATATTTTACAAAACATTTAAAAATGAAGTGAAAACATTGGCATTCTTTTACATTTTTGGAAATCTCTTTAGTGTCTGGCTTAACAGATGACAGTGGGATTCTTATCCCTACTTTTGCATTTTAGGTGTTTGATAGCACACGGCATGTAGACTTGAGAAAATCACTGTAGGCACACAAGAGTGGTTTTCAATGTACAGACCCCTTCAAGGGCTTTGGGAACCCCAGTGGCTCCTGGACTATGCTCTGAGAACTACTGATCTGGTATAATTTGGGACCACAGTTTCCTGTCATGCCATTTATTAGCAATGTGATCTCTGCCCTGCAACTTAACCTCTCTATGCCTCGCCTTCCTTAACTGTAAAGTACAACTAAAAACAAGAGTTCTCTTTTATGACTACTTGCACTCCTACGGATGTTGCAGCCTCACCGTCATTTAGGTAAATAAATGAGGTGATGGATACCTGTAAATGTATAACACAAGGCTTGGCTCAAAAAAATGACTCTCCCTACTCTCATTGTTAGTGGTTGTCATTAACTACATTCCAAGCAATGTGCCAGGCACCAATGGTCACATCAAAGTGGGTAGGAAGATGGCCTGAGTTGCTTAAGAAGAGGGGAGGTGAGATAAATACACATCTATATAGAAAAAAACAGATTATGTCAGGAATGATACAAAAAAAGGGAGAGGCCACATTCACTCATTCATTCTTTCACCAAATATTAATGAATTGCTCCCCACGCGCCGGAAGCGATAGCCAGGAGGGGGCTAATGTAAAGGAACCAAGTGAGGGAGAGGGCAGGTGGCAGAGGCCATGAAGAGACAGGGGTGCCCCATGTACACATTGTGTGGGCCTTCACAGGCCAATGTGTTTGGGGATATAAGGAAATATTTCATGAGAAAGTGGCATTTGAGTTAGAACTTGGGAAGAGGTGGGATTTGGAAATAGAGTGGATACACATTTCTTAATTCACCCGTTCAACAAACATTTGATTTTGTTGCTGAGTCTGCTCCATGTTGCATGAATAAGAGTCCCTACTTTTGTTTTTAAGTTCTTTTTTTAAAGATTTTATTTTTTTATTTGAGAGACAGAGAGATCATGAGCTGGGGAAGAAGGGCAGAGAGAGAGAGGGAAGCAGATTCCCTGCTTAGCAGGGAGCCCAGCACGGGGCTCAATCCCAGGACCCCAGGATCAGGACCTGAGCTGAAAGCAGATGTTTAACTGCTTAACTGACTGAGCCACTCAGGTGCCTCAAGATCCCTACTTTCAAAGAGGAAAATTTTGCACTTGTTTTTATTATACAAGGAACACACGTTCACTTGAAAAATCAGAACATACAGGTCAGCAAAAATGAGAAAATAAAAACCACCCACAATACCTTTATCCAGAGAGAATCCCTCTAGAGCCAGTATGAGAGTGTGGCCAATGGCACAAAATTTAAAGGGGGCGGGAAATGCTAAACAATTCAGTCATCAAGATAAATAATATTTTATTTTATTTTATTTTTTAAAGATTTTATTTATTTATTTGACACAAAGAGATCACAAGTAGGCAGAGAGGCAGGCAGAGAGAGAGAAGCAGAGCCACGGCGGAGGAAGCAGAGAGCCGGATGTGGGGCTCGATCTCAAGGCCCTGAGATCATAACCTGAGCGGGAGGCAGAGGCTCAACCCACTGAGCCACCCAAATAATATTTTATTTCATTAGCCAGACAAATAATATTTTAACGTAATAGCTTTTAAAAAACAAAATTAGGGCAAAACATCCAGGATGACACAATGCCTAAATTTTAATAAAGGCAGGATCCCACCCTGCATTTGCCTTCCTCAGTCTCCTCTCCCCACCCTCATTCTGGTGCTGACTGGGCTCGGTCATTCCCTGCACGTCCCGCGTCCCCCAGATCCATTCTCCGCCCTCCTCTGCCCTCCTTGGGGCCCTGGGCAGCTGATCCCTGAGGGTGGCATCAATGGGCTTCTTCTCCTTCTGGCTTCCAGCTGTCTTCGGACAATGGGAAGCACCGAGGCAGCCCGAGGATGGTGTTTCCTTCCCACTCCCTTCCTTCTCATCACAGAGGTTCAGGCAGTGGCTGCTTCTGCCACTGAAACAGCTCCGTCCAGAGGCCGCTTTCACAGAGCTCCCTTTCCTCCTTCAGGCCTGTAGGTGCTAAGGGCTTCCTGCTTTCGTCAGACTCACGTTCTCTTGATTCCCTTAATGCTGCTTATATTTCTTTCTTTTTTAAAAAAAATATTTTATTTATTTATTTGACAGAGAGAGAGATCACAAGTAGGCAGAGAGAGGGGGAAAGCAGGCTCCCCGCTGAGCAGGGAGCCCGATGCGGGGCTTGATCCCAGGATCCTGAGACCATGACCTGAGCTGAAGGCAGAGGCTTAACCCACTGAGCCACCCATGTGCCCACTGCTTACATTTCTGTAAGCTGAAATTCCCTACTAAATTGCAACTTTGTGTACCTTCTACTTCTTTTTTTTTTTTTTTAAAGATTTTATTTATTTTATTTGACAGACAGAGATCACAAGTAAGCAGAGAGGCAGGCAGAGAGAGAGAGAGAGAGAGGAGGAAGCAGGCTCCCCGCTGAGCAGAGAGCCCGATGCGGGACTCGATCCCAGGACCCTGAGATCATGACCTGAGCCGAAGGCAGCGGCTTTACCCACTGAGCCACCCAGGCGTCCCTACCTTCTACTTCTTATGGGAAACTTGACTGTTAACATTTCAGGTCTCAGATGTTTGCATTTTTTAAAAAAAGAAATGTTTGTTAATTTCAAGACTCCAGAAAGATTATAATTGTTTTATGTGATTATATTATGTGTTTAGGAAAACTGTTGCTATAGAAGCTTGAAACATCCTTCTTGTGGAAGCTTGCTAGAGAAAAATACAAGGAAAAATCACCATTCGTGTTTTCTCTCTCTTTTCTACTTCCTCTCCACAGGGGACTGGTCAACCCTGCTTCCTTCTCTTCTCCTAGGCCAAACTCTCCATTTCCAACAATTTATAGTCTGGGGCCTGGGGTGACTCTCATATAAATTGTTCCCTCAATGAAATGCAGGGATTGGGGTGCGGGGGCATGGTTGAACAATGACCTGACTGTGCCACTAGGGAAAGTACTTGGAAAAAGACATTAAAGGTAAGAGCAGTGGGGTCACCTGGGCTGTGCTTTGTTACACATTTGAGGAGTTCAAAGGGGTTATCAGCACACTTTTGCCCCGCTGTCCACCCTCAGCCTCACCTAACTGGTCCCCCACCCAGCCCTTGAAACTTGCCTGCTCCTTCTCTGGTTCTTTTGGCACCTTGAGAACCGAGCTCTGTGTGAAGCTTTGTGCCTTGGCTTCCCTAAGACCCACGTGCCAGATTCAGCCCTAAGCCAGTGGTACCAGAGGCTGTAACTGTAGGAAGCTGGAAGGAGCTGGAAGAGCCGGCCTGCCAATATAGACTTCTTTCTCGCCCCCTAAATAAACCATGCTCGTTTTCATTCAGTCCTCACTGTCTACTGACTACACTTCATGCCTATCTGATTTCAGATTTGAAAAACTGGAGGGAAGGGAAGGTACATCAAGTAAAAGAAAACACACAAGAGGGCCCAGACAATGCCTCCTCTTGCCTGCTCTCCTGGGAAGCAGTGGGTGGAGGAGGATGTGGTGGGGAAGACGGATCTCCTCCAGAGGAAGAAAACAAAGTTCTTGGATGGAGAAAATGTGAGAAAACCAGGACAAAGCAAGTAGAGTACGCATCCACACAGAAGACTCAGTGAGCCGGAAAAAGGAACCACACCTGGCGGGGCCCCTGGGAGGGGTCAAGATGTCGTGGGAAGAGCTCAGCACACAACTTTGGGAGTCCGTGGGGGAACCCCTGAGGGGCAGCACTGACATCTCCTTGATGGCTGTAGGAAGGCTGGGAAACTTCCACTCCCAAACATTCTAAAGACGGTAAACATGAACGTAGGTGGAGATGGCTTGGGGTGTGGCCCCTTAATCTTCTGCTTAGACTGTTAGGAGAGTTTAGAATTTTCCTTTTTGATTCTCTCCCTTTGGATTTGCAACATTGACAGAGTTCCTACTGTGATTCCCAGCCTGGTGCTGGGGACACAAAAGGGAGGAACACCAAGGCTCCTACAGTCCAACAGGAGAGTCAGACATGTAAAGGAATATGCATAATTACAGACGTTCGTACAACCCCGAGAATGATCATTTCTATCAGGGAGGTGGGGGGTGAGAGGAGACAGAACTGGGCATGGGGATAAGGAACGGCTGCACAGAAAAGGCATCTCTGAACAGGGTTTAAAAAGCTGAATGGGAGTTTTTAAGGTGAAATTGGGAGTGAGGTGGAGAAGAGAACATTCTTTTAAAAAAAATGTATAAAGGAATGGAGTATGAAAAGACATGCTTCTATCACTAACATGACATATCTTTGGGTAAGATATGTACCTTCCTGACTCTAAGTTCCACTTGAATAAAAAGAAATAGTGACACCCACGTAGCAAATACAATTGGTAGATTAAGAAAGATTTTCAAGAACACAATGACACCCTCACACCCAAAAGGTAAATACCACCAAAACTCAAGTGAGATGTGTCTTTGGAAAAGGTGCCTAGAAAATTTTATCCCAATATTGATTCTGGTTTTGGCTACATGGAGTCCCATTTGATCGTACTTCTGACTTCTACCCCTGGCTGTAACAGTTTTTTATAGAGCTGGACAAGCAGAAACAGGGGAGTATATTAAAATCAGAATAGAAGAAAATGAGACAGCCCAAGAGCCAGAGGGGGAAAGATAGTAGCTCAAGGACTCCTAACGCACAAGCTAAATGACTCTCAGGAAGACAATAGCATGTCTTATGATTTCAAAATAATTCCTTGGTCATTTACATCCAGCATAAATCATAAATTTAATATGACTATTAAATATGTTCCTGTGAAAACCATCACACACAATACTGCTAGAATCTAGCAGTTAAGATTCACCCAATCTTTTATTATGTCACTCCTTTGCTCCAGAGCTGTTGAATGATCTCTCTTGAGTAAAAGATAATGTCAAAATGTCCCTAACCTTTTATTCAAGGACTTCCACTACTGGAATCCTTCTACCCTGCCACTTCCAACCTTTTATTTTAAAATGTACATGTTTACAGCCCCTGACTTCGGCTCAGGTCGAGATCTTGGGGTCCTGGGATGGAGCCCCGTATCGGGCTCTCTGCTCAGCGGGGAGCCTGCTTCCTTCCTTATCTCTCTCTGCCTGCCTCTCTGCCTACTTGTGATCTGTCGAATAAATAAATAAAATCTTTTTTAAAAAATGTACATGTGGGGCGCCTGGGTGGCTCAGTGGGTTAAAGCCTCTGCCTTCGGCTCAGGTCATGATCTCAGTGTCCTAGGATCGAGCGCCGCGTCGGGCTCTCTGCTTAGTGGGGAGCCTGCTTCCTCCTCTCTCTCTGCCTGCCTCTGCCTACTTGTGATCTCTGTCAAATAAATAAATAATTTTTTTTTTAAATGTACATGTAACTGACATCTAACATTATATTTGTTACTCCCAGTCTTGTTTACTAGTTCTCTACAGAATCTTTCTTCTTTGGTAAAATTACTCTCTAAGTTCCCAAAACATGCCATACCAGGTGATTGCTGACCTTTCACAAATATGATCTTTGGCTTCAATAAAAAATACAAGAAACAAGCGTCCGTGAGGAAGCGAAGGAAAAGAAACCCTCAAGGACTGTTGGTGGAAATTCAAACTGGCACAGCCACTGTGGAAAAGAGTACGGAGGTTCCTAAAAAAATTAAAAACAGAGGCGCCTGGGTGGCTCAATCAGTTAAGCATCTGCCTTCAGCTCAGGTCATGATCTCAGGGTCCAGAGATCAAGCCCTTCATCAGGGTCCCTGCTCAGTGGGGAGCCTGCTTCTCCCTCTCCCTCTGCTGTTAGCCCTGCTTGTGCTCTCTCACACTTTCTCTCTGTCAAATAAATAAATAAATATTTTGTAAAAATAAAGTATATTTATGGGATTTAGATTATCTCTAAACTTCCTACACAATATAATAAACTATGAAACTGAGTTCCCGGTGTTTAACCGGGACCATCTGTGGTAGAAAAGCACTTTAATCTGGGATGAGAACTTATTTTTTATTGTAGTTTCACATACCTTGTTGAGTCGGGTTTTCTGTGGGTGAGTTCATTCGATCACACTGTTTAGTTATGGGGAATTTGGCACCTGTTGTGCAGCAAGTTCCTTTTTAAAGCTTGAACAAAGGTTCATTCATTCATTCCTTTCACAAGGTTCACTGAGCACTTTCTATGTGCCAGGTACTATGCTAAGTGCTAGTTATACACCAATAAAATGTGACCCATCCTAAAGGAGTTCCCCAACATTGGTTGGGGAAACAGGGCCAACTAAGGCTAGGGGCAGAGCTATGCTCAGGGGATTCCGCAGCAATGATCCAATGCCACCGTCATGCTGAGTGACAACCAACCACACAATTTCGGTGATATAACCAATGGTGGGGAACTCCTTTAGAAGGGGTCACATTTTATTGGTGTATAACTAACACCTAGCACAGTGCCTGGCACATAGAAAGTGCTCAGTGAACCTGTAAAAGGAATGACCTATACATCGTCAGTGCCAAGCATCAACAAGTGGCCCCTGGACTACCAAGAGTATTCAGTTTGGCCACTTTGAGACCATAGACCAAGTCAATAACCCAATGATGGTCCTCCTTGAAACCATCATGTTACCATGATTCCCTTTATCCAGCTTCATGTCAGTCACACAAGGAGCCCAGGATCCTAGGTTCCTTATCTCTCACATTTCATCCCAAATGGCCCTGTACATCTTGTTCTCTGACCCGCATTTTCCAGCTCCCCCACATCCTGAAACCCTTAGCAATTCATTGTCAGAATCAGCAAACCCCCTGCTTTTTTCAAAGTCTTTGAATTTTTTTTTTACCTTTTTGCTCTGGAAACTGGGGTCTCCTCTGAGGACACTGCTTCCTCTGCAGCCCTCTCAAGTGGTGGCTGTTTTTCTCCCATCTCCTACGGTGGAATAATCACTGTCCTCTCTTATCGCTAATATTCCCCACTGCTGCTTCCAGAACATTCTACTTCCCTCCTTCTTAATCCTGCCCATTTTTGACTCTGAGGTTAACCAGACTATGTTATTCTTACTGCAGCCATGTGGCCGCTCTTCCTTTGTAACCCACCTCTGACACAATCTCAACATCCTTACAGATGACCCTTCCAAAATGCTTATTTCTAAAATCCTTGACCTCCTCCCCTTGAAAAGCCGGTCTTCCTCCTTAGCTCGGTTATTCCCTTCGTGTTCTTGTTTCGCTTCTCATCCCACTTAGATTCTGTGACTCTTTATCATAATCACTCTTTTGAATACACCCTTGGCTCCCTTTCTCCTCTCCCATCTCATTACACTCTGACGGAACATAAGCCTTAATTAAATCTAACTCTCCACCTATGTCTACACAAGTGCAACAGCTGACCATAGCTTGAAAATTCACACACCTAGGGTGCCTGGGTGGCTCAGTGGTTAAGCCGCTGCCTTCGGCTCAGGTCATGATCTCAGGGTCCTGGGATCGAGTCCCGCATCGGGCTCTCTGCTCAGCAGGGAGCCTGCTTCCTCCTCTCTCTCTCTCTGCCTGCCTCTCTGCTTACTTGTGATTTCTCTCTGTCAAACAAATAAATAAAATCTTTAAAAAAAAAAAAAAAAGAAAAGAAAATTCACACACCTATGCCGACTGCTCTCACTTTAAGTTTATGACCATGTACCTGCAGAGGCCTTCAATGTCACTCATCAATCTTACTTACATTACCCTAGCATAGTTACTAACACTGTAGTTACTAACCCTTCCTCATTAATAGCCATTCCATACCTTCTCCTCTCTCTCCAAACTTTCTACAACCTCTCTCCTATCCTCAGACTCAGATGACAACCCTGTCAACTAGTTCACCAAGAAAATAAAAAGAGTAAGAAGAGAATCTTCACAAATTCCAGAACATCATCTCCCCACCTACCTGCCTCTGGGCTCATTCAGTCAACCTTCCCTCCTATTAATAAGGATGACCCATATGTGCTCCTAACTTGGGCCAACTCTCTACTCGTGTACACCTTATTCCATCACTCTAACCACTCTCCTCTCTGTCCAGGACCATTTCCACCAATTAGTAAACAAGCTGTTATTCCTCCCATCTTAAAACAAAACAAAAACAAAATAAAAAACTATCTCTTGACCTCACTTCCTTCTACTATCCCATTTCTCATCCCCTTTAGATACTGACAGTTGGCTATCTTCCCTACCTCCAATTCCTTTCCTTCCCACAGATTTTCATGCTTATGATTCCTTGAATGTCTTCTAGTCAAGGTCATTAATAACATCGATCTTGCTACATCCAATGGTCAATATCCAGTCTCTAACTTGTTTAATATTTCTGAAGTTTTAACATAACTAATTACTCCTTTCTCCTTGATATACCTTTTTCTCTTGGCTTCCAGGATCCTACACCCCCTTGTTTTCCTCTTAACTTGCTAGTGATTCCTTCTTCTGGTTTCCTTTGTCTTCCTTCCATCTTCTCAATCTTTCACAGTGTTCTCATCTAGCCTCATGGTTCTACGTACTATTTCTATCTTGATGATTTGCAAATGTGTGTCTCAGGCTGGACCTCTCCTTTGAACTCGACTGTGTATTTACCTACCTACTCCAACATTCCTAGTAGAATGTCCAACAGGCATTGAAATTAACATATCTCAAATCTAACACCTGATTTCCACCCCAAACCTAATTCTTCCCATTTTTGAAAAATGGCAACTATATCCTTGGGTCAGCCCTGAATCATCTTACTCTTATCCCTACATATGATCCATCAGTGAATTATTCGAGTCTCTCTTTAAAAAATGTTTTAATAGATATTGTAGAATTTACTACTTTCACTGCTACTACCCTGATCCAAGCCATTAGTCTCTTGCCTAGCCCCCTCGCTGATCTCCTAGCTTCTGTCCTTAACTCTATTATGGTTTATTCCCCTCACTGTATCCCAAATGATCCTTTTAGAATATGTCATTCCAAATTCATACCCTCCAGTAGCTTCCCATTTCACCCAAAGTAGGAGTCAAACTCCCACTAATAAAAGACACTCAACTTCCTTGTTTACTCCCCTATTACTCCTTCTGACTAGTCACACCACTTTCCTTGAGATTTCTAGCTTAGTACCTCTGCACTTGCATGTTCCTTTTGGTTGGGATGGACCTTGCTCAAATATTCTCGTTTTTTTCCCCCACATCCTTTTCAAGTCCTTGGCAAAATGTACTTCCCCTGACCCCTCAATTTAAAATTGGAACAACCCTCACCCAGATCACAATCTCTATCTTGGCTTTCCTTATTTTTCTTCATAGCACCTACACAATCTGATATACCACACATTTTATTTATCTATTTGTCCCCCATCCAGCAAGCTCCACAAAAGCAGGGAATTTTTTCTTTCATTCACTGCAGTTTTCAGGGCCTTGAAGCAAAGCCTGGTATGTGATAGGCAACCAATAAATACTTCTGGAATTTACTGCATGAAGAAGATTATGATGGAGGGTAGAGAGACACCTGCTTTTAAAAGTGCTTAGTGGCAAGCCAAAAAAAAAAAAAAAATTTCACCTTGTCTATAATGAGCTCCACTGCAGCATTTCATCAGAAAAGTGACTGGGATTGGATCTATACAATGAAAGATCACTCTAGCTGTCGGGTGAAGCAAAGACTTGAGGGGGTAGCATTGGAGGTTGAGGGAAGAGTTGAGGGGTTGTTGGCAGAAATTCAAGCAGGAAAAATTGAGAGCCTGAGCAAAGACAGTGTCTGTGAACAAAAAGAAAAGGAAGCAAATTTGGGTTCTATAGGGGTGACCAATGTGATACATGGGGTTGGAGCCCATCAGAAGACACCTCTCTGCTCTCCTCGGATTTCATCCCCCAGGACTCCTTGACTAGGCCATTATGGATCACCTCTATCCATCTCTGGCTATCTTTTGAAAGCCTGGAGATAGAATTCTCATCTCAGATCATATCTTGATCTAATCCCTGGTAAGGTCTCTCTTGTCCAATAATGTCCAGCTCCTGAACCACCAAAAACATACGAGACTGAGCTTTAGGAGGGACTCCTGACTCTTTATTCCCCATTTTCACACCCTCTTTGTCCTATTAAGAGGCCTCAAGAAAGTAAGAACAAACAAGAAACTTAATACCATGTTTACCTTTTCCTTCATCCTGACCTGCCCTAATCCAACTTGTTCTCCCACTATTGAAACAAATACTTTTAACACAGAGATAAGGGCCAGGGGATCCCCAGTCAGGTGTCTGCCCCCAAGGCCCAGCTCAGGGAAGCAGATTCTACAGCAGGCAATTGTCCATTTGATAATAGGATTTATAGCAACCAAAATTCCCTTCCTGGCACACTGCTTCAGGTGCTGACTCTCTAGGATGTCCAGGTCCAACCTTTGCCGCCTGCAGATGTTTAACCAAAGTAGAAAGCTGTAGTCCTCTAGAATCCATTCTCCAAACCCAGCCTGTACCCTTGTCAAGCCTGACGCCAGGTTTTGGTAAGTTACACAGGGCTGGTGACCAATGTAGAGAGGGTAATGTCATTCAGGTTTCAAGTCTTGACATTCACACTGCAAGCTGTTTCATATTGACTAAAGATAATTCTGGAGCCCCCATGTGAAAAGGATCCCAAGGAAAGCCTGACTATTCTTTTTTTTTTTTTTTTTTTTAAGAGGGTGGGGAGAGGGAGAAAGAGAATCTTTTTTTTTTTTTTTTTAAGATTTTATTTATTTATTTGACAGAGACAGAGATAGCCAGAGAGGCCACACAAGCAAGGGAAGTGTGAAAGGGAGAAGCAGGCTTCCCGCCAAGCAGGGAGCCCAGTGCAGAGCTGCATCAGGACCCTGGGAGCATGACCTGAGTCGAAGGCAGACGTTTAATGGCAGAGCCACCCAGGCGCCTCAAGAAAGAGAATCTTAAGCAGATCCCATGCCCAGCACAGAGCCTGACACGGAGCTCAATGTCACAACCCTGAGATCATGACCTGAGCCGAAATCAAGAGTGGGACATTTAACCAACTGAGTCACCCAGGTACTCCTAACTGTTCTTTTAATGTCAGTGAATAGGAAAGACATGTAGCCAAGTGTAGCAGTGAAGAAACTCCAACCCTTGTACACAGGAAGCAATGGTTTCAGTAAAGGTAGGCATGGGTATATAACCAGCAGAAAGATTCTTTTTGACCCCTGAAAAAATCAGACTCTGGGGCACCTGGGTGGCTCAGAGGGTTAAGCCTCTGCCTTCAGCTCAGGTCATGATCTCAGGGTCCTGGGATCGAGTACCACGTCGGGCTCTCTGCTCAGCAGGGAGCCTGCTTCCTCCTCTCTCTTTCTGCCTGCCTCTCTACCTACTTGTGATCTCTCTCTGTCAAATAAATAAATAAAATCTTTAAAAAAAAAAAATCAGACTCTGGCCCAGTGGCTTACTCCTTACCATGAGGGATGGTCTTCAGACTCTAAAGATGGCAAAAGTCCAAGGGGGAGGGATGGAGCACAAAGCTCTGCTGTACAGTGGTCCCTGAGAGTCAACCCTCTTGAAATCATGCTTTGAGAAGCACTTAAAGTACACACAGCCCTTTGTCAGGATTCTTCAGTAGAGACCCCTTGCAACTGGATATGATTTTGCGTTTGTATGATGGTCAAGTGTACATTTTTATAGAGAGATGGTCTTTATCTTTCATCAAATTTTCTGAGACTCAAAAAGAGAGTGGATCTACACAACCTTAACCCAGCTCTCTAGTCTGGTACATTAGCCACATTTCAAGTGTCCAATAGCCTCATGTCTTAGTGGCTATTGTATTAGACAATGCAGATGTGTCATAGTTTTTCATCACAGAAAAGTGCTGTGGATGGTGCGGACTTAAAGGAATGGTGTTTTCCCTGTGACTGTTCCACACGGGCGTTCAAATTTCTTCCTGGTGCTGTGGAATACTAGGGAGTCTTAGAAGCTGCATATCTGAATGTACCGACTGCCAACCGAAGGCTAGTTACCAAAGGAGGCTTTTCTTCAGCTGCTGGGCACTCTACCAGCACAAATTCCTCTCAAGAAAAAGATAGTAGGTGACATGAATTATTTAGGGATTTTGGTATATCTGAGTGATCACTATATTTGGGAAGGCTTCAGAAAAGCATGGAAAGAAAGTAGAAAGGGCTGGGTTAAATTACTGGTGTTCATCAATGACTGACAAAGACCCAGTTTCTCTCTTTTTTCTTTTTACACGAGGCTAGTAGAATCTCCCATAAGGTCTGCAAGGCCCAAGGATTCCATGGTGATACACGGAACTGGACAAGTTCTTTCTTCTTTATGAATGTTAAATTTCTATTCCTATAACTATAGAAAGAGTTCTCCCTGAATGAACCATCAACTACTCTTAGGAGGAGAGCAAAAGGGACTAGACTCACTAGTCCTGTCCATGATCACAAAGAGAGGCAGCACTGCCGATGAGTGGAGGTTGGGTCCATACTTTTCCACTATAAGCCATATAATTGTGAATATACTGTGTAGCTTCTACAAGCCTCTATTCTATCATCTGGAAAATACGGAAATTACCTCTTAAGGCAACAGCAAAGAGGACAATGCAATGACCCCAATAAGCACACAGTACAGTGCTTGGCTTGTCCCCAGCTGCGAACAAGCAGGAGCTATCCTATCGTTTTCTTCTTTTATAGTCTTTGTGTCTCCTAATTTCTTCCTGGGAATGCCCTCTGTTTGGGATACCCTAGGTTTTTTATTACTGTGAATACCTATTTCCTTATGACTGTTTTCAGCCCAAACTTTCTGAAAGTTCTTCTGAACTAATCTATGAGTCACAAAATAAAGAGGCTAAGATCTGTGGTATTACCTGTAAGGAAAGAGGCGGGGCAGCTACTCATACTGAGAATTATGCTAAGTGTTTCATTAATCATTAAGGTTGCATATTTACCACAGTGTTCTATGTCACAGGGAAACTGGGAACAATCTCGGTGTCTGACAAGCAAGCACTAGAATGCTGGCATACCACAAATCCTTTCAAAGTAATGTTTTCCATAAATATTTGTTAACATGGGTAAATGCTTATTACATAGTATGAGGTGAAAAAAATCAAAGCCAAACACCCCCCATGTCTTAGCATCCCCTAGAGACATTTGGGTAAATGTGTGCCCAGAGATAGGTCAAGAATATTCAACCACAGCTCCAAACTACAAACACTTCAGATGTCAGTTAATAAGATTGTGGACAAATTGTGGTATATTCACAATATGTTTCAAGGATAACCAGAACAAATTAAAAAGCCTCTATAACTATATGTAGCATCATGATGAGTTTTACAAGGATAATATGAAACCAAAAAAACCAAAAATCAAAAAAGCACATATGCTATGATTCTACTTACATAAAGCTCAAATTGGGGAAATTTTAATTGTCTTGATTAAGATGACAGACTGCAGAGGGCTCCTGGCTGGCTCAGTTGGTGGAGCGTGCAACTCTTGATCTAGGGGTTGTAAGTTTGAGCCCCATGGTAGATGCACAGATTACTTAAAAACAAAAAAAAAAATTTTTTTTAAGATTTTATTTATTTATTTGACATTTAGAGATCACAAGTAGGCAGACAGGCAGGCAGAGAGGGGGGGGGGAAAGCAGGCTCCCTGCCAAGCAGAAAGCCTGATGCGGGGCTTGATCCCAGGAACCTGAGATCATGACCTGAGCTGAAGGCAGAGGTTTAACACACTGAGCCACCCAGGCACGCCCCAAAATAAAAAAATAAAAAAGATGACAAAGCATAAGAAAAAGCAATGAACCACTTACCATGACAGCGATCAGTGATCTTTGAGTAACAAGGGCAGGAGGAGGTTGTGGGAGGGGAGGGATATGGTGAAACAGCTCTGATAATGAATGTCCTGGTTTCTTTTTTTAAGTGGCAGTTCCTTTATGTTACTTGTTACATTGTACCTTCCTGCCCTTATTCTAATTTTGTAATTCTAGATGTTTTAAAATAAAGACAAAGGGAAAACAAGTATAAACCTTTATTTTCCAGGGTGTTCTCAATAATATAGATTTCTGCATGTCTGGGGAAAAAAGATCAAGAGTGATTTTCTCTGGGCAGCAAAATCTAAAGGGATTTATATTGTCTTCCTTACACATTTTGTAGTTTCCAAATTTTTAAATAACGAATAAGTATTCACTTTTTTTTTTTTTTAAGATTTTATTTATTTATTTGTCAGAGACAGAGGGAGAGAGAGCGAGCGAGCACAGGCAGATAAAGAGGCAGGCAGAGGCAGAGGGAGAAGCAGGCTCCCTGCGGAGCAAGGAGCCCGATGTGGGACTCGATCCCAAGACCCTGGGATCATGACCTGAGCCGAAGGCAGCTGCTTAACCAACTGAGCTACCCAGGCGTCCCAAGTATTCACTTTTATAAAAAGAATAAAAGCAGAACCACCAACTGCTTGGTTCTGGCTCCTCAATGTGCATGAAGTCAGTTTGAGGAAATCTGTCTCTTCTTCCTGCTGGGGAGTGATTGGGAGAGTGGGAGGGCCATACAGTTGAAATCCCACCACTGTAGGTCTGGTCATTTGTGCCAATGTTGAAGCCTGAGGAGGCTCAGCTGAGGGAAACCAGGAAAGATGCTTTCTAGATTATCCTAGAACTCCTACAACTCTGCCTGCTCTCTGTTTCAAACCTAGAAAGTGGGCCAGCGAGTGAGCAAGAAGAAAAAGGTACTATGATTAACCATCACTTTTTCTCAACATTTATTTTTTTATGTCAGTGATAGCGCAGTGGGGAGGAGCAGAGGAAGAGGGTAAGAGAAACCGAAGCAGATTTTCTGCTGAGCGGGGAGCTGGACTTGGGACGCATCTGACCCTGAGGTCAGACCTGAGCTGAAACCAAAAGCTGAAATGTCTAACCAACTGCACCTCCCAGGCGTCCCTTAACTACCACTTTTTAATTCATTATTGTCATAATATTGTATTAGGGGTATGACATGCATTAATCCTGCCCTAACATTCACAAGAATTTTATAAAGTAGGTATATATTTTACAGTGATAGTCCGGGGCTCGGAGAGGTAGGAAGGACTTGCTTGCCCAGATGTCTGAATGCAAAGTCAATGGCTTTTACACTTGGCTGCAATTTACATTTACTTGAGGATTCTCCTCTGTTGTTTACACTCACAAGGATCATGTGAAGTAGCTCAGAATAGGTGTGTGATATGCCAAAGGCCACGCAGTTAGTAAGAAGCTACAAGTTTTAATAACTTGTTTCTTTTATTCTTGTGGAGGTAATTACGTTTCTTGCACTAAATGCCAATAGATTTTTGCCCTCCCATACATTTGGCTATTTCATGTAGCTAATTATCTAGTTAAAATCTCCTGTAGGAAGGGTCGAAGATTTTTGAACGTGACACAGAGGCCAAAAAAAAAAAAAAAAAAAAAAAGTTATCTCCCTAAATCCAGTGGCTTGAGCAGGCAGGTACAATCCAGAAATAGCATTCAGCTTTTCTCCTCTTTTTTGCAACAGAGATAAGATTAAGGGAAGAACAAGGCTTAAGATCTTGTGGGTATTTGGTTTGTAATTGTCTCTGATTTCCCTATCGACCTCATCTCCCAGGTCTCCTTTTTCTTTTACTGCCCTGTCCTAAGGGAGTTAACCCTCTCAGCTGCCTTCCAGGAGCCTGCCTTCCAGCATCAGCTCCGTCGTAGGAGAGGACGCTTCCTCCTTTGCTTCTCCCGGTCTACCGGGAACAGACTCTCCCAGCGCCTGAGTCTCTCCGTATTGAAGCTGCTAATACCAAGGCTACTCGGGAGTGAGCGCTTTCTCAACACCGTCTTGGAAGGTGGGTCACTCTGGCAGAAGGGAGAGGGCAGTGGAATTTGTTCTGAGTAAGGATGGTTATGCAAAATGCAAGGAGGAAGAGGAAGCCGATAGGGGAGTTGGTGAGTCAGAGGAGAAAAGCACAACTTGGCTCGCTGTGAGCCTCTCTCAAGGAGTGGAGAAGCCTAAGCTATTATCAAGGTAAGAAGAGTTTTCTCTATACACCACTCCGCAGCCGGGCGATTGTCCCAGGGCTCCGGACGGAGTATCAGAAAACCTCCCCCAGCTGAGCTAAGGATTTTAAAGGCACTGGAGAAGGGGGGCTGTGGAGGACGGCTAACTCAGAGTCACCTGGAGAATCTTCCTGAAAAAGCACAAGCTGCTTGCCAGTAGCTCCCTCGTCCCCACCCAGCCCCATCTCTCACAGGATCTGAAAAAGCAGAGAATGCCAGTGGGGCTATCCTGATAGATGTTCTGTAGATGGTCTCCTGGTGCATCTAACTTACTCCGATCCCGGCTTCTGAGTTCAAGTTTCTATACTTCCTGCAGCTTCTCTGCTCGGGTGCTAGAGAATGGCAGACGGGAGGTGGAGGGAGCTGTAGGTTTTCTCTAGCTCAGGCAGGGTGTGATGTGATCATTGAATGCTCTCATCCCTGACACTCAACGGACCTGGGGTCTGACTCTGGTAGGGCTGTTGCCACCACTGAGTCCATCACTTAGGGTTCAGTTTACTCTGAAAAATGAGTGTGTGGATTATCCGTGTCATGATCTGTCGTGGTTGTGGCTGAACGGGCTTTCAAAGTTGCGGAGCGCTACTTGGACGTGAAAGATTAAGTTATGAGGCAGGCACAACAGCCGAAGCAGAAGAGACTTTTGTCCCGTCGGGCCTCAGACCAGTCTAGGGCTTCTAATTGGAAGTGAAATACATTTATATGCGCAAAATAAAACGATCTTGCCTACCTTCCTAACCCGCATCACGCTCAAGCACTAAAAACTGCTCTACAGATGATGTTACTTGGTCATCATTCGGTAAATGCTGCAGGCGCTGTTTCTGGCACACTGGAGACAGTGGTGACTGGAGACAGGGAAGTGGTGGCGGCCCGGGTCCAACCCTCCTGGCGCTTTCGGTCTGGTCAGTGTTTGTTACCACAGGGTCACCTTTACCCAGGTGCTTATACCTGTGGTTTTTCTGGGTCTGTAGGTGTACGTCTGGATTTCGGTTTCTCCAGTTCAACTCTGAATTCTCGGTTTGTGAAAATATCTTCTGCCATCTGTAATTTGGGGTTATGGGAGCATAATCTCCCTGGGGGATCTAAGTTAGGAATGTGCCAGGGGCTGGAATCCAGGGCTCTTTAAATTGCTGCCTGTTATTTTTCCCCTCAGAATTCCTCATTTTCTTTCTTTCTTTCTCTCTGTCGCAGGGAGAGAGGCAGGCACGGGGAGAGGGAGAAGAAGGCTCCCCGCTGAGCAGGGGGCCCAATGTGGGACTCGATCCCAGGACCCTGAGATCATGACCTGAGCTGAAGGCAGAGGCTCAAACGACTGAGTCACCCAGGCGCACCCCCTCGCCCCCGCTCATTTTGTTTCTAAAAGAACTACACAGTACCCATTTGGGGGTCATCCAGGCTCCCGGGTGAGATCATGTTGATGATAGTGTTTTTTAAGAATATACCACTCACCCCTCATTGGCACAACCTGTTTTTAAAGTATTGGCTGTGGGGCGGGGGGCGATGATGACAGGATGTGGTGAGGTTTTTCTCTCTTTTTTTTTTTCTTTTCCTAACTTAGCTAGTTAGACAACAGAAGTAGTCTGTCTGAGTGGTCTTGTGCCTTGGAGTACGCTTTTCTTTTCTTTTTTGTTTTTTAAGATTTAGTTCTTTTTTAAGATTAATTAATTATTTAGGAAGAGGGTGAGAGAGGGAGAGAGGCAGACTCCCCGCTGAGCAGGGCTGATCTCACAACCCTGTGATCACAACCTGAGCCGAAATCAAGGGTCAGATGCTCTACCGACTGAGCACCCAGATGGCCTCCTTCTGTTTCTTATTAGTTTTTTAAAAAACAGTGTTCATGGCTTTTTATTCGTAGCTTTCCTTAATACATACTCACTGTGGAACGCCCCCCCCCCCTTTTGGAGAAAGGTTAACTGTGCCATACCATCAAATCTCTGCCTTTAACTTTAATATTTCGCTCCATACACTTGAGATAGTTTGGGTCAATATTCAACAGAATCAGCTAAATTTTAGTAACTGATACTACAGAGACACACATGTGCATTTTAAAAAGTTTCCCTTTCTCAAAGGATCTCATTCAGTTATCTGCTTTCCAGCCATTATTCCTCTTCCCCCTGTTCAACTGCTGATTTAGTCAACAAGTATTTAAAGAGCCTTAATCACTTACAAGATAAGACACAGTATTTACCCTTAAGTTACAGCAGCCCAGAGGTAGAAATAAATTCTTCTATGGCTGTTTACTATAGCATGAGAGATGGGTGCTACTCAAAAGTTTAGAGAACTCCATCTTGGGAAGAAGGGCTTCTAAACAACAGGAAAGAACTGAAAGTCAAGTCTGGCACCTAAAGTGCTGAAAAGCAGGGGATTGACAGGGGATCAAAGACCAGACCATGAAGGCCCCAGGCTACAAGTCTTGGGGATTTTAATTTAATCCTGCGTGTGCTGGAAAGTTACGGAAGGAGGGGACTGATAGACTTGTGCTTTAGAAAAGACAGACTTTTATGAGGAAGTGGTGATGCAACATGGGGGCTTAAGTGGGTAGGAGAAGAATAAATGAAACAAGATGGGATTGGGAGGGAAACAAACCATAAGTGACTCTTAATCTCACAAAACAAACTGAGGGTTGCTGGGGGCAGGGGGGTTGGGAGAAGGGGGGTGGGGTTATGGACGTTGGGGAGGTTATGTGCTTTGGTGAGTGCTGTGAAGTGTGTAAACCTGGCGATTCACAGACCTATACCCCTGGGGATAAAAATATATGTTTATAAAAAATAAAAAATTTAAAAAAAAAAAAAGAAAAGACAGACTTTGGCAGCAGTGGTTGATGGGGAATTTGAGAGATAGAAGAAAAAGGCTACTTACTTACTGTCAAAGGCCAGGCCAGAGATGAGCACAGTGGGGATTCTGACAGCAGGGAGGGAGGGGTTCAAGCTTGCAACGCAACATCCAGGAAAGAACACTTTGGGAAGGTGGACCAGGGACTCAGAAATGGAGTAGTGACACACACTTCTCACAAACGCTTACCAACTCCAAGGATTATAGAGGAGGTTAGTGCAGGACAAGGGGAGAGGTGGAAGTTAGATTAGAGAAGACTGCCATAAAAAACCCAATTTGCCCTTTCTTCATGGAGCCACATTTGCTCGCTTCTCCAAGGCCCTCAAGAATATCCATCTCTGGGCGCCTGGGTGGCTCAGTGGGTTAAGCCGCTGCCTTCAGCTCGGGTCATGATCTCAGGGTCCTGGGATCGAGTCCCGCATTGGGCTCTCTGCTCGGCGGAGAGCCTGCTTCCCTTCCTCTCTCTCTGCCTGCCTCTCTGCCTACTTGTAATCTCTCTCTGTCAAATAAATAAATAAAATCTTTAAAAAAAAAAAAAAGAATATCCATCTCTACCGCTGATTACAATCTCTGCAGACAGGAGCTTTGCCTGTGGTATTTCTTGGCTGTCCTGGCTAGCCCCATCATGGGTTGCCTAGATCCAGGAAGTACCTAGATCCCAGTGACAAGAGATGGGACTCACTTTTCAAAAGCATATTTTCTTCCTGGCCAGGGTGAATGCTCATGGTAAGAAAAAGCAGAGAAAGAAATCAGAGGGTTTCCATGGGGATTCCTGAGAACTGTGAACCACTAAAGCCTGAGGATAACTGGGGACAGGGTCAGGAGGCGTGGCTCCAGCTCTGGGAGGGAACAGGCATGAAGCCAGGAGCTACTTGTAGGCAGGGAGGACTTACAGCCATTAATCCTGCTCAGGACACTGAGTTGGTTCAAAGCCAGGATTAGGGAGAGAGTATAATTCTGAAAGATCTATATTCCTAATCCTTAAGAAATGTTAGTTTCTTTGTGAGTTGATTACAGGCCCTGCATATAAAATTCTACCATGCTTTCCTTATAAATGTGCAAAGGTCAAGTCCTTCTTTTCTTTACTTTTCTCTCTCTCTTGCTCTGTTGTTTCCTATCTTTGTTCCACAATTTTCCAGATGATCACAGTACCTTTGGGAGAGAATCTCTTGCTAAAGTCATTTCCTAAGTCTTTGGGAGGTAGGGGTAGAGGAGGCCAATCTTGGGCTGTTATTAATAATGTCCTAGTTTCTAATCATTTCCTCTTGGGCTTGAGTCTGAAAGACCTAAGAGCATATCTTAGCTTCTCCTGTTCTAACCTTCAGGGCAAAGGAAGGAATTACCACTCACTGACATTTCCCTGGCATATAGCAAAGTAATCTTGGCCATGAAGGAGAGATGACCCTCACTGGATCCTTTTGGCAATAAGGAGGAAATACATTGTTGTAATGAATGCAAGAGAAGAGTTTCTATGGCACAAGGTTTGGCTTGGGTCAGTACATACTTCCCAGAAGGTTCAGGGGACTTCCAAGGGAAGCATGTTGCATCTCTTCAGGAAGCAACCTATAAACTTGCTTTTATATTTATATATTCCTCCTTGAAAATCTACACCCTAGAATTTCTGCAGCTCTGGATATAATGAATGGTTTGTGGCAAGTATGAAGACCATCTGGGTGACAGATAGCAAAGCTACACCCACGTGTATTTTTTGACTCCGCAATTCCCCTTCTGGGGATTTAGTTTACATAAATGTGTAATGATGTATAAACATCAGGTCATTACCGACGTTTCTGAATGGCAAAAGAGCTGGAAATAAGCTGGTAGCCAAGCAATGAGGCAACTAAATAAATTGTGGTGTATCTGCATGATAGAACTCTATGTGGTGGTAAAATGGAGTGAGGAAGTGCCTTATGTGCTAGCATGGAAAGCTCGCCAAGACACACTATAAAGTTAAAAAAAAGCAAGGTGTGTAGAGCTTGCTATGTTTTCTGTTATAAAGAGGGGGAAAATTAAGACGACACGTACATTTGAATTTTCTTGGGTGTGTAGAAAGCAAAGGAAAAGACACATAAAAAATAAACCCAGTTGCTACCTGGGGGCAAGGTGGGAAACGGGCAGATGGGGGACATGGACTGGCGCAGACTTTCTCTGTACAGTAACCACCAAACACCAGCGAGCAGATTCATCCTAGCTGTGAGTCCAGTGGAGGTTACGGATTCAGCGGCTGGTAAAATTCTTAGGTGTTCTATCCCCCAGAAAAATACTGTGACCCGTCATTAAGGCATATCATTAACCCTGTTTACAAACAGCTCTAGAAGTTTTCTAATTTACAGCTATAATCTTCATCCACAGACGTAACTGCTTGTCATAGTACTCCACCCCACCCCGCCCCCCCCCGCCGACACCTGTTAAAGACTGGCAGTGTGACAGGCTAGAGACTCAGGCTGGTACGTGCTCCCATTAGGTCGGTCCTGCATGCATGCAGGATTGTAGGAAGCCTTATTTTATTTATTTTTTTAAAAGATTTTATTTATTCGACACAGAGAGAGAACACAAGCAGGGGGAGTGGCAGGCAGAGGGAGAGGGAGAAGCAGGATTACTAAACCCAAGGCAGATGCTTAACTGACTGAGCTGCCCAGACATCCCTAATGTATTTCATTTTTTAAAGCTGGAAGGAAGAATATCTTGGGTGTATAATAATTAGCACCCTGTGGGTGCCTGGCTGGCTCAGTCATGGACATCGGAGTACGGGACTTTTGATTGCAGGGTTGTGAGTTTGAGCCCCATATTCAGTATGCAGATTACGTAAAAATAAGATTTTTTTAAAAAAACTAGCACCTTGCTACTATTAATATTTTACACTGTTTGAAAAAGCTATTCTATTCTATCTCTCGGTAGTTGTTTGTGCTACAAAGTCATCCAAAATGATCCAGATTCATCTTAACCCTTAAAGAATCCTTAACCTTAAACCATTAAAAAAACCCCTCAGAATAACATTCTAGCATGGCACTGGGAACCATGGTCTTTTCAGCCTTGATTATAAAGGGAGTAAGTTGAGGGCTGCCACCAGTCTGTATGAGTCTTGGTGTGAATTATTAAGTAGAATTCATTTCTCTAGATACTTTTTAAAAAAGATTTTATATTTATATATTTATTTATTTATTTGATTTATTTCAAGGGAATGTACAAGCAGCGGGGAGAGGGAGAGAGAGAATCCCAAGCAGACTCCCTACTGAGCATGGAACCCAACATGGGGCTCAATGAAGAGTTGACCACTTAACTGACTAAGCACTGAGGCGCCCGTCTCTAGATGTTTAACATCTAACAACTGGAAAATCATCCTAATGTTCTTATTCTGTTGGACCAAAATACTTTACTGTCCCCTACGAAAACATTTTTTAATAAGAAATATCTTAAAATTTTGAGGAGATGGCATTCTCTAGGGTTGTGCAGTACATAACCTGGCCATCTGTACTGAGATGCCCTGATTGGATTGCGTCAAGCAGTTAAGCATTCCCCCAAGCAGCGGCAGAGTGGCTAACAGGTCGCAGGTAACTGTAGCTCTTAGCTTGGCTTGCCACACTGCCACCGAGTCAGCTATTAAGGAGACAACAGTTCAAGCTAAATAGATTCAGACAGTTTCCAAGCTATGTAAGTCAGCACTGGGCCGGTTCCTCCTGTCCCTAAACCCACAGGATGATGCCAAACCAGAGGGGACCAGAGGGCAGGTGCCATGGGCAATTGGCTCTGTCACTGAGGAGACAGCTCCAAACTCGAGCCAAACAGTTTTACAGCCTGCAACCGTATCCTTCAGGGGACTGAAGCCTGTGCTTGGTTGAGATGAAGGAAGGTAATGAGAAATGGCCTACGGCAATCTCCCTCAAGACAGGAGAGGTAGGTGAACGGTGGCCGTGAGCTCATTCCTCCCAAGTCAGCTTATCGTCCTTCGTTTCAGAAGGAATCACAGAGCATTCAGCCAAAATTTGGTCAGACTGTGGTTAAGCTTTGCCTAAGTGGCCTGTGTAGAGGCATGCATGTCACCAAGCTGTCAGAATGGAGCTATTTCTCTAGGTCGATGAAATATGGCTACGTTCAGGCACTTTTGGTAGCTCACTGGACAAGAAAGTCCAGGAGAAAGGGAGTAAAGAGCCTAAAATAAATAGAACTTATTGACACACTAACTACAAGGGATAGGAATTGATTCAAAGGATTTGCATAGTTGGCTGCCAGAAGTTTCCAGCGCTCTAGGTTGCTCCTTGCTGGGGGTCGGGGGGGACAAAATGGCTTTGTCATTTGAAAGGGACATGGAAGGAAATGGAAGAAAGGGAATGAAAGAAGAAAGGGAATGGAAGGCAGACACCAAAATGGAAGCCTAACACAGCCCTTCTCCTTGTTTCTTAAAGCTCTTCCACTTCGCCATGATGATACCACCCAAAAAAATGAGGCCACTGCTGTTTCTGATTTCCCAGATGGCCATCTTTGCCCTGTTGTTCCATCTGTATGGCCACAACTTCAACTCCCTGTCCACGAAGGAGGAGCCCGAGCCCAAGCCCATGCACGTGCTGGTCCTGTCTTCCTGGCGCTCTGGCTCTTCTTTTGTGGGACAGCTTTTTGCACAGCACCCGGACGTCTTCTACCTGATGGAGCCCGCCTGGCACATCTGGATGACCTTCACACACAGCACCGCCTGGAGGCTGCAGATGGCAGTGAGGGACCTGATCCGTGCTGTCTTTCTGTGTGACATGAGTGTCTTTGATGCCTACATGAAACCCGGTCCTCGAAGACAGTCCAGCCTCTTCCAGTGGGAGAACAGCAGGGCCCTGTGCTCCCCGCCCGCCTGCAACGTCTTCTCCCGGGATATGATCATCCCCCAGGCTCACTGCAAGCTTCTGTGCAGTCAGCAGCCTTTTGAGGTGGTAGAGAAGGCCTGTCGCTCCTACAGTCACGTGGTGCTCAAGGAGGTACGCTTCTTCAACCTGAAGGTGCTCTACCCACTGCTGAGAGACCCTTCCCTCAATCTGCACATTGTGCACCTGGTACGGGACCCCCGGGCGGTGTTCCGTTCTCGAGAACGCACCACTGGGGAACTCAGGCTTGACAGCCGCACTGTGTTGGGGGAGCATTGGGAGGAACTCAAGGAGGAGGATCAGCCTTACTCTGTGATGCAGGTCATCTGCCAAAGCCAGCTGGAGATCTATAAGGCTGTGCAGTCCTTGCCCAAAGCCCTGAGGCAACGCTACATGCTCATACGCTATGAGGACCTGGTCCGGGACCCCACTGGCCAGACTGCCCAAATGTATAAATATGTGGGACTGAAATTCTTGCCTCACCTCCAGACCTGGGTGTACAACATCACTAGAGGCAAGGGCATGGGTAGTCACGCCTTCCACACTAATGCCAGGAATGCCCTCAACGTCTCCCAGGCCTGGCGCTGGACGTTGCCTTACAAGAAGGTTTCTCGACTTCAGAAAGTCTGCAATGATACCATGACTTTGCTGGGCTACCACCTTGTCAGATCGGAGCAAGAGCAGAAAAACCTGTCCCTGGACCTTCTGTCTGCATGGACTCCCTCCAAGTAAGTCCACCAAGAGGGCAGAAGAGGCTCTGTTCCCAGCGAGCACCAGCCTCAGGCGAGTTAACTGAAGGTTTCTGAGCCTTAATGACATCTCTGTCCGTGTACGTGGAAGCTTGAGTCGCACCCACAAGCTGCTCAGGCTGAGGAATGTTCGTGTCTCTACTCAGGCCTAGAAGAGATTCGGCAGCATATTCCGCCCCTGACAAAGGAGTATCGCCTTTCTTCTCTTTTTGGCCTTCCTCTCCATGGATACCTCAAAGACCTGGTGGCCTGGAGTCCTATTCGGCACCACACAGATGAGTGGAGTAGATCCATAAACTTTTCTGTCCCCATCTCACCCAGCGGGAAAGGGAAGAGACAGGAAAACCAGGGAAATGGGTCTCCTGCCGAAGAGCCCACCAGCACATTCCACAGGGATGTGAACTCTGAGCCCACGGAACTCCTGGTGGATTCAAAAAGGGGACAGAGAACAGTATTGGCAGCTTACGACGAGCCAGGCCGTCAGCTATCCGTTAGTGCAAATACAAAATAAGATCCCTGCACAACAGAGCGAGCTCTTAAGTTCACGGGGGTGGCTGTCCCTGACGCAGACATTTTCCCTCAGAGTTTGCCTAACCCGTGGAAGAGTTTGACTTGTGAAGCTGCCATCCGTTCACGCTAAAATTCCAAACAGGATTCTGTTAGGAGTTCCCCTGGTTATGCTTTCTAATTACTTAGTAGTAAATGCTAACTAATTCTTATAGGATCCTAACCTAGCATAAGCATCTTTACAGATTTTTTACACTTTTGGATTAGATATTACCTACACATAAAAAAATTGCTAAGACAATATTTGGTGTTAGCTGTTAGACTGATCGATAACTGACTATCACACTGTGCTTTTAAGAATCTGTAGAAATTAGGCAACTAGCAACTAAGCCCTTTCTTGTGTGAGGTGTGAGTTGTGATAATAACTGTATATATCACCCTAGAGTCTGGGCAAAGGGTTCTTTTTTTTTTTTTAATTATTTATTTATTTATTCGACAGACTGAGATGACAAGTAGGCAGAGAGGCAGCAGAGAGAGAGAGGAAAGCAGGCTCCCTGCCGAGCAGAGAGCCCGATGCGGGGTTCGATCCCAGGACCCTGGGACCATGACCTGAGCCGAAGGCAGAGGCTTTAACACACTGAGCCACCCAGCCGCCCCACAAAGGGTTCTTTTAATGTGCTCCTCAGCCAGAGGACCTTTGGTCTAGTACGGCTGGCACTGTGCAGCCCTTCCAGGTCACCTCTCCAAATGTCTTTGCAGCATAGGAAGTCTTTGCAGCACTCTAGGTCTAGTGATGCATCTGAATCTATAGTTAGAAATTCATTTCGCCATGCCCCACCTCAAGTCAGCTGGAGTTGGAGTCCGCCAGGGTGGGAGCTGGGCTTCTTTGTATTGATCAAGCGACCCTGGTGACCCTGGTGATCCTTTCATGGCCAGCCCGGCAATACCACACCCTCCACCGGGAAGCAGCACTGTCTGCCTTGCTTCTCCGAGACAGATGCCTTTTCGGGACATGCCAAGTACCCACGCAGCTGACCCCTGACACTAGCGCTGTCCTCAGGGTAGAAGGAATAGGAAGACAGTCTATATTTGTCTGGAACTCCAGGGACCTTTGAATCCAGGCTCACTTAATATTTCACTTTGTCCAAACCCTAAAGGATACCACCCCTTCCTCTTCCCTTTTGTGCCTACTCCCACTTTGGATGTGGTCCTCACCTCATAAAGTGCCCTCAGTGGCAGAGGGAATGCTCACGCTTGATTCTGCAGAGGAGCTCCTGGGCTCCGGCGCTACCTGAGATGCGTGGGTAGCTACCTTTGCCAGCTGGATCTAGCAAAGTTCATTTATATGTGGCTCTAAAGGAGTGAATTTATTCTAACATATAAACCTAAGCCACTCTAGATACACCTCAAGAGCCTAGCTGGGATCTCCCAAACAAATGCTTTTTGCCTCTATGAACCTTCCAAAACCAAGAAAAGTTTCCCCAACATTGAAAATAAGGCCAGGGCAGTAGGTGATGGTGCAAAAAGAGTGAAGAAGTCCAGTGAGGGGGACAGACAGTGACAGACTCAACTTCTTCCGATTTTCCCTCTGAAATTCTGCCTCCACCTGAATTGTCTTAATGTTAGCAACTTCCTTAGGAAGCATCTCTACAGGATGCTGGAGTACAGAGCTGCTTGCTTCTCCTTCTCCAAAGGAGTCATTACATGCTTATGAGCCCATGGGCTCCGGAGTCAAGCCACCTGGGTGACACTGCTATTACCAGCTGGGTGACCTCCAGCAAGTCCCCTAACATTTCCATGTCTCAGTTCCCTCAACTGTAGGGTGGGCAGAATAATGGCAGCCCTGACTTCCTGGAGTTACTGGGAGGGCTGATGAGTTAATAAATGGAACACGTGTAGCAAGCATTTGGCGCATGAGCTAGCACTCACTAAGTGGTAGCTGTGACCATCTTGGTAACAAGGCTGGTTTTAGCGCTCCCGGGGACCATCTTCCATCATTTCGATGTCCAACAGGATCACAAGCCCTTTGTGGCGTTTCTGATCACACTGATAGGATCAGAATTATAGCTTTCTGATAGTCTGTATTATCTATATCAATTGTTCTCAACCCAAAGTGATTTTGTTCCCCAGGAGACATTGGTCAATTGGTCAATGGCTAGAGACATTTTTGGTCGTCCCAACCGGTGGAGTGCATATTCCTGGTGTGTAGCGGGGAGTGGCCTGGGATGCTGCTAACCCTTCTGCTATGTACAGGAAAGCCCCCACCCCGCCCCCAGCCAAAATTCTCTGGTCCAAAATGTCAGTAGCACAGCTGTTAAGCAACCCTACTCTGCACTCGTCAGATGCTGAATACATGCAAGATGAAGAGCCCGTGATTCAAACGGATTTCTCTTCTCTCCTCATTCAGTCACATCCAGTCTTACTCAAATAGTACACCCCCAGGCCAAGCGTCCTGACTAGGGAGATATCGCAACCCCCAGGGCTCTTCCGGCACTCGCTCAAGTCATCTCAAAGGGAGTAAGTAGTGCTGCGGGTGTTTTAAAAACACAGAGCAGCATCACAGGGGTCTGATGAGAGGAAGTGAGCAAAGCCAGGCTTCCTGGGATTAGTTATGCACTGGCCATAACTGGTCTTGGCTTATATCCACCCTAATTCCATCAGCTGTGGCCAGAAGACAAGAGCTTAATGGGGGCAAAACATGGTCATTTAGGGTCTGGGGGAAGATGGGCAAGACAACTGAAGCCAGAAGCAGACACTGTGCTGGACAAATGAGCTGTCTGACATGTCTGGGAACAGAAGAATCATTCATAAACGTCAAAAATTCCACAGGCACTACAGGACTTAAACCATGGCTCCCCAATCTTTTTTTCATTATCACCCCGCCAGCAAGCCTACTGTAGACATTTTTGTTCTGATCGTCCTCTACCATGAAATGTTAGTACCACAAATATATTGCATATTTTATACAGTTTTTGTGGCCCTCTAAAAGGCCACAAATCATTGTAATACCTACATTTGTTGTCCCCCACAAACCACTTTTACCCCATCGGTGGCAACAGCAGCTCCACTGACAATGCACGACCCAGACCACTGTCCCTAACACTTCGCTCCCTCCCCAGCTCCTCTCCATTTTCCTCAATATGTCTTTTGTCACCCCCCTAAACTATGTTCCTTGCTCTCACGAATAAGATTTGAACCTTGCTCAACTGTAATTAAATGTGATTATGCAAAGTAACACACATGAGAGCAACTTGTAAGGACCTATGAAAATGTTCCTTCTTCTTATTAGAATAATGATAATTAAACAGGTAACTGCCACCCTCCCTGCCAGCACTAATCTTAACTATTTGGGATGGCTGCTGGCCCTGTTTGCCTTGCCACGTTTCAAGATGGCTTCTTATGGTCCTGGAAGAACATACTGTTTGTTTTTAAGTTTATGACAAGAATGGAGAACAAGTGCAACAGGCACATAGCGCTGCTGTTCATGAAGAATGAGGTGTGTTTCAGGAAAAGTAAGCTATTGTTCCACCCTAAATCAATATGCATTTAAATGGCTAATGACAGATAATGTAAACATGTTGGACAAATGGGATAAAGGTCCCCCTGTAGGGGTGAGGTGAACTCCTGATTAGCTGATGAAATGATGAGATAAACCAAACAGGAGATTTTAACAAATGCCGTACATGAGCCCAGGTGAGTGCACACGCGCGCGCACACACACAGCATTCCGAGAGCAAATAAGCTTGAAAAAGTTGACAAAACTAAATTTAACCAGGTTTTCAAATGCAAGGCCCTCAGAACTTCAAATATGTCCATGTGCATATTAAAAATGGAAAAGAGCATTTAGTGGTTCTCCCAAACTTCTTTGACCAAGGAAGCTTCTTTCCCCTCAGTATACCTAGTAACACCTGTCACGGGAATGTTTCGAGAAAGGCCAGTCTGAGGAATGCTGAGCTGTCTTCAGCAATCCTAACCCTGGCTGACTGCAACACTCTGGCTTCTTTTTGCCTCCTCCGGAGCCCAGGCCGGCAAATGCTGAACAGAGGAGATCACACGGGGTTAATTCACGGGGGCTTTATGATCACCCACATCAGTGTAGGATTACCTCAACACTCACAACTCTTTCCCCCTCAACGTTAAGAACTTTCCCTAGTCCTATCCTGACTGCATACCTCCCCACTCCTCCCCAGAGAAAAGAAAAGCCATCTGATACCCGACTTCTCCACTCCTCACTGTGAATGTCTGAAGCTCCCTAGCGTTCTGTCTCGCTCCTGATACTGTTATAAGATGGAGACTGTTCTGTCTCCTGTGGAAGGCTTAGCCTCTCCACTACCAGAGCTTTGGATTCTATCTCCTCACCTTTTCAAGCACTGTGTATTTTCAGTATTCACTCCCTCTCGACTCAACTTCTCCTCAACTGAATCCTCCTCTTTTTACCTCTGTACATACTCACATCTTGAAAAAAAATTTCTGTCCTTCCCATATCCTTACCCACCTACAGATCTTCTTCCATTTACACTGGGGTTAAACCCATCCTAGATCAAAACTATCCCACGTCAAAAATGCAAGTAATACCCTTAACTGAGTATCACAGCTTAGCCTGGCCTACCTTAAACATTCTCAGAACATGTACATTAGCCTACAGTTGGGCAAATCATCTCCCAGAAAACCCATTTTATAATAAAGAATTGAGTATCTCCTGCAATTCATTGAACACTGTATTAGAGTGAAAACTGGGACAGTTGTATGAGTACAGAATGGCTGTCTGTGTATTAGCTCTTTATGCCCGTGACGGTGTGGCTGACTAGGAGTCACAACTCGCCCCCCCATCCAAGCTCACGACAGAACTGAACCACTTATCCCCAGCTTGGGAAATGGTAAGAATTCAAACTCTGATGTACGGTTTCTATTGTATGCATATTGTTTTCACACCATCATAAAGTCATAAAGTCATTAGCCTGAGCCATCAGAAGTCGGTGAGTCACCAGTGCTACTAGCCTCTCCTCACTATTATTATTACTCCTCATTATTCTCTTCTACCCTGCTATTAAATGTTGGCATTACTTAAGGCACAACATAGAACCTCTTTTCCCACTCTATGCTTTCTCTCTAGACTATCTCATTTATGCCCACAAACGTTTTCAAAATCACCTACATGTAGATGATCCACAAATCTGTATCTTTTTTTTTTTTAAGATTTTATTTATTTATTTGACAGAGAGAGAGAGAGAGATCAAGCAGGCAGAGAGGCAGGCAGAGAGAGAGGAGGAAGCAGGCTCCCTGCTGAGCAGAGAGCCCGATGTGGGGCTCGATCCCAGGACCCTGAGATCATGACCTGAGCCGAAGGCAGCGGCTTAACCCACTGAGCCACCCAGGTGCCCTGTATCTTTTTTTTTTAAGATTTTATTTATTTATTTGACAGAGACACAGCAAGAGAGGGAACACAAGCAGGGGGAGTGGGAGAGAGAAAAGCAGGCTTCCCGCTAAGCGGGAAGCCAGATGCAGGGCTCAATCCCAGGACCCTGGGGATCATGACTTGAGCCAAAGGCAGATGCTTAATGACTAAGCCACCCCAAGACCCCCCAAAATCTGTATCTTTGATGTATATCTTCTCTGAGCTCCAGATCTATAAATCCAATCACTGACTGACATCCCTTGAACATCTCAAAAGATGTATCAGACTCAATTATGTCCCAACAGCACCTCATGATCTTCCCCTCCTTCACCCTAGACCATGCCAAACATCTTCATCCCTTCTGGGTCTCTTCCCCACTTTTTCAACCTGTTGCCAAATCAAAACACTGGACTTTGCCCTTGACTTTTCCACCGATCAATCATCAACAACTGTTGATTCTAGAAGAGAATAATTCTATAAAAAATTAAGAAGTGGCTAGAGAAATAGGAGGAAAACTAGGATACAGTGTCTCAAGAAGGAGGAAGTTCTTGATCAAGTTTGTTGCTGAGAGTTCAGGTGAAATGAGAATTGGAAAATGTCCATTGTGTGAATGAATAATATGGAATTTTACTATCTAGAGCAGTTTAGAGAAGGGGGAAAAATCCAGATTGAAGTGGGTAGAGGACGAAGTAAAAGGTGAGAAAATAAAAAGCCACTGATTAGAAATCAACATTTCTTAAGTACATGTTTTCCCTTTTCCATGTCCCTCCAAATCTTCACCCTGTTTTGTTCATGCCATCACCTTCTCCTGAAGCATTGACCGGTCTTCCTGCCTCCAAGCTTCCCACTTCAGTACAATCTACACTGTACTGAAAATTCAGAAAGTCCAAATTCCTTAATATAGTTTAAAAGATTTTTTATTCATTTATTTGACAGACAGATCACAAGTAGTCTGAGAGGCAGGCAGAGAGAGAGCGGAGGAAGCAGGCTCCCCAATGAGCAGAGAGCCTAAGACCCAGGACCCTGAGACCATGACCCGAGCCGAAGGCAAAGGCTTTAACCCACTGAGCCACCCAGGCGCGCCCCCCCCCACAAATTTCTTAATACAGTTTAGATAGCCTTTCATGCTCGGGCTCTCGCATCCTTCCCTTGTCACTCCCTCTTAGACTGTACCTTCCTACCATCTCAAATTTGTAGTTCTGCCAGTGTGCCACATACATGTCTGGATCTTAGATCATCCTATTTCTCCCACCGAGAATATGCTATTCTGTCCCATCCCCAACTTCTCTGATCATTTCTTTTAATTCCTTCTCAACTAAAACATCTCCTCTGGGAGTTTTTCCCAGCTTAACCCTTAGGTCTCTGCTCAGTGTCCCTGTACTGGCTTTCTACTATCACAGCACTTAATACCATATAATAAAACCATCCAATGTTTGCATCTTTGAGCTCTTTGAAGGCGGAAACTATCTTGTTCACGTGTCATAACTGATGTCTGACACAGTTCCCTGCCTCAGTTCCTGACACTCATTAAATGTTTAACAAATGAAATCTTGACCTTATTTGTATTATAGGTAAAGAGCTCAGTCTTTATGTAATAATTAGAAAAAAAAAAAAGGCTAATCACAGAACCGTCTACTATGATAAAAACAGTGACATGTTTAAAGATTCATATAAGGGGCACCTGGGTGGCTCAGTCAGTTAAATGTCTGCATTCAGCTCAGGTCGTGATCCCAGGGTCCTGGGATTAAGCCCTGCACTGGGTTCTCTGCCTATGGAGAGCCTGCTTCTCCTCCTCCTTCTGCCCGCCACTCTGCCTACTTGTGCTCTCCCTATTTATGCAGATAAAAAAGAATCAAAATTTAAAAGTTTCCTGTTTGAGAGAAATAAGGGAAGTTGAATCTCAAAGCCAGTAGCTCAGAAGTGCTGGGTCAAGTGGGGTGGCAGATGGGAGGTAGGGGCTAAAGCAGAGATTCATAAATTAAGGTGACATATATTTCTAATAGTGATATCACTGTGGCAAGAGGAACTACAAATTATGCTGGTTTCTGAAGAGTTGCATGTGTTCACAGGGTATAGCATAAGAACGAATCAGGTGCCACCTGGAAGCGTATGGCAAATACTTGCTTAGTGATTGCCTTCCAACTGGCTTTTAGCCAAATCTCCAAGGAGAAATTATAAAAAATTATAAAAATTATTTTTAAAAAGGAATTTAAAAAGAAGCTAAAATTACTAAAATCGAATAAACTATGACAGAATTTAAAAAAAGGAGGGATACAATTACAGAAAATCAGAGACTTGAAAAATAGGAACCTATCTTGAACAAATATATGATACTTGAAAATTTAGAGAAAATGGGCTTTTCAGTTTATTTAGGTAGGAAGGGGCACAAGGAAAAGGAGAGAAAGAATCTTAATCAGGCTCCACACCCAGCACAGAGCCCCACAGAGGCTCTCAACCCTGGCATCATGACCTGAGCCAAAAGCAAGAGTTGGACACTTAACCTTCTGAGCCACACAGTTGCCTGAGAAAATGGATATTTTAAAGAAAGATGTAATTTATTAAATTGACTATGGAAGAAACAGAAAATATAAGTAGGCTTGTAATATATAACCATGAAAGAAATTGAATCAGTTTCTTAACATCTACCACCCACTGTGATCTGATTTCTCGTGCAGCTTGACTTCTGAAAAAGAATAAATGCTGATTACACTTGCATTACCATTTCTAATCAGTGACATACTCAGTTTTTCATCAGAAATGAATAAAATGACATTCTGATATCTAAACTGATTAAGAAGCAAAAAATCCTGACTCATGGGAGTTGAATCCCTACTGAGTCCTACAGGTGGTCATGGTTCTCTTTGTGTTTAAGCCTTACATCCTTTATTAAGGGAATTTCCTTAGAAAAAGAAAAAAAAAAGTTCTTTCAAAAATTTTCCTGAAAGGATGTGCAAAAAAAAAAAAAATAATAAGCTGAACAGATATCTAAGGGAAATGGAAATGAATAAGAAAATATCAAGGCTTAAACCTTATTGCATTTAAATGTGCTTTTTAAGAAAACCCAGAAATTTGTGAATTTTCAAAAAAATGATGCATAGAAGGAAACACCTTGAAACTTTTAAACCTAAGTTCTCATGAAGCTTATTTATCAAAATCTCAATTATAACTGAAGAGTCAAATTAATACATAAAAGAGTGATTCTTAAACCTAACTAGATGGTTCACTTTAATTCCATATATGAATTAGAAATAACTGGAAAATTTATTAATAATTTTACTGTGTATTAAATTGAACCATATAAAATTGTATGGAAACTGATATTTTACCATTTGAAGATAAAAAAAAAATGGCAATTCTATATGATCCAATGTGTTTATTAAAGGAGGGGGAAAAAAGTTGTCCAGACCATGCTGAACTATTTTTAGTTGTTTGTTTAAAATTCATTTGTTACTAATTATTATTTTTATTCTGTTTTAATACTCCCTGCAAATAAGCAAGAATTGGTGGAAATGGTTTATGAGAACATTGCAGGAGACATTTAAAGTGGACAGAATTCTATTTACTGGAATTTGGTTTATTTAAAATTGAGACAAAGATCACCATTACTCAAATCTTGCATTATTCAAACGTTATTCAAGACTGCAGTTGCAGAACACTGTACTGGGCAGGAATGTAATTTGGTGCCCAAAATTAAAGAACATATAGTCAAGTAATATGAACTTCTACGAATGTATTAATTGGAAATCAAAGAAATGTCAATAATTAGAACTGGTTTTATGGAAGTAGATGAATTGACATTGGTATTGAAGGCCATCTGAGCTTTGGCAGATAGGTGAAAGCCATTAGCAAACATACATAAACACAGGCAAATAAATATGGCCAGTTTGAGATCAAAGAACATCTATCTAAGACAAGGTGCTGGAGAGTATTGATAGAAAAGAGTGACCATGCAAGGAGGGGCCAGGTGGTTTTTTTTCCAGTGCCTGACTGTCTAAAGATCTCTAGGAAGGTAATTATACCAAGAAAGTAATGTTTTAGGGAGACTAATCTGGTAATGGCAAGCAGGATAGCTTTCAACAGAAGAGAGGAGCCGGTGAGATCAGTTAGGACAGTCCTGCCATGATCTGCATAAGAAGATAAAAAGTCGGGGTGCCTTGGTGGTTCAGTGGGTTAAAGCCTCTGCTTTTGGCTCAGGTCATGATCCCAGGGTCCTGGGATCGAGCCCCACATCGGGCTCTCTGCTCAGCAGGGAGCCTGCTTTCCTTTCTGTCTCTCTGCCTGCCTCTCTGCCTACTTTTGATCTCTGTCTGTCAAATAAATTAAAAAAAAAAAAAAAGAAGAAGATAAAAAGTCCAGGACTAGGGTGATAGATGGTAGTGTAAATAAAGGGGAAAAATGAAGCCAATAGACATTTTGGAAAGAAACCTGGCAGTGTTGGTGGCATAAGGGGTACAAATCAACATTGCAGGCTTCTGCCTTAGCGGATACCTTCACTAAGAAGTGATATCTAATGTAAACATTTTTTGTTTTTATACAGCGCTATATGTATATTTGGTCCTCAGTACATATATAAGTTCTCATCTTTATATCAGAGGCCAATCATTTGTGTTTTCAAGGCTTCAATACTTTCAGTACGTTCTATTAATGTCTGTTTTGGAATAAAACCCAAACTAGTCTTTTAAAAACATTAATAAATAAAATAAAATAAATAACTAAAATCGAGAATGAAAGCAGGGATATTACTACTGACTTCACAAAAATAAAAAAGATGATAAAGGAGTGCTACAAACAACTACATGCTAATAAATTAGATAACAGACAAAATGAACAAAATCCTAGAAAGACACAAACTACCAAAAACAACTCAAAAAGAAATAAAGTCTAGAAAGACTGATAACAAGTAAAGAGATTGAATTAGGAGTGCCTGGGTGGCTCAGTGGGTTAAGCCTCTGCCTTAGGCTCAGGTCATGATCCCAGGGTCTTGGGATCAAGCCCCGTATCAGGCTCTCTGCTCAACAGGGAGCCTGCTTCACCCTCTCTCTCTGCCAACTTGTAATCTCTGTCAAATAAATAAATAAAATCTTTTAAAAAGAGAGAGATTGAATTAATAATTTAAAACTTTCCATAAAGAAAACCCCAAGCCCAAATAGCTTTACTGATAGATTCCACCAAAAATTTAAAGAATTAATATGAATCCTCTTGAACTCTTCCAAAATAAAGAGGAGGAGGAAATACCTCTCAACTTGTTATACAAGGCCAGTGTTACTCTGAGACAAAAACCAAAAAACATGTTACAAGAACTCCTACTTAACAATATCTCTTATAAATATAGGTGCAAAAGCCTCAACAAATACTAGTCAACTCAATCCAGCAACATGGTACACCAGAGTAAGTAGGAATTATCCCAGGAATATGAGGCTGACTTTACATCAAAAAATCAAATAATGCAATATATCATACTAATAGAACATAAAAACAAAAACCAGGGCACCTAGGTGGCTCGGCTGGTTAAGCATTTGACTCTTGATTGTGGCTCAGGCCACGATCTCAGGGTTATAAGACCAAGTCCCAAGTTGGGCTCCATGCTGAGCATGGAACCTGCTTAAGATTTTCTCTCTCCCTTTCCCTCTGCCCTTTCCTGCCAGCTTGTGTGCACACGGGTACACGCTCTCTCTCTAAAAAACCAAAAACACCCACAAAAAACAAAACCCTTTTGATAATCTCAATAGATGTAAAAAAAAAAAAAAAGTACTTGATAAAATCCAAAAACCTTTCATAATTAAAATACTCAATAAACTAAAAATAGTAGGGAACTCCTCAAACTGGAAAAAGGGCATCTGTTAAAAACCCACAGATAACAACATACTTAATGGTAAAAGAATGAATGCTCCCTCCACCACCAAGATCAAGAACAAGACAAGAAAATTCATTTTCATCCTTTTATTTCCTAAGGTATTAGAGGTTCTATGAAGGTCAAGTGGGCAAGATATAAAAGGTATCCAGATTGGAAAGAAGACATAAAATGATCTCTATTTTCAGACAACATGATCTTATATATAAAAATCCTAAGGAATCTACTAAAAAATAATAGAATAAAGGAGTTTAGCAAGGTGGCAGGATACAAGATCAATAAACAAATACCAATTCTATTTCTGTATACTAGCAAACAATCCAAAACATCATCTGGCTTCTCTGCAGAAATTGACAAGCTGATCCAAAAATATTGTGGGAAAGAAGTCCCAATTTCACAACTTATTACAAAGCTCCAGTAATTAAGACAATATGAATGGCTCAGTCAGTTGAGCATGCAACTCTTGATATCAGGGTTGTGGGTTTGAGCCCCATGTTGGGTGTAGAGATTATTTAAAAATAAACTCTTAGAGGGGACGCCTGGGTGGCTCAGTTGGTTAAAGCCTCTGCTTTTGGCTCAGGTCGTGATCCCAGGGTCCTGGGATCGGGCCCTGCATCGGGCCCCGCATCGGGCTCCCTGCTCCACAGAGGAACCTGCTTTCCTTCCTCTCTCTCTGCCTGCCTCTCTGCCTACTTGTGATCTTTGTCTGTCAAATAAATTTTAAAAAATAATAAATTTTAAAAAAATAAACTCTTAGAGATGCCTTGGTGGCTCAGTTGGTTAAGCATCCAACTCTCAATTTTGGCTTAGATCATGGTCTCAGGGTCATGAGATTGAGCCCTGTGGAGGGCTTTGCACTGGGCATGGAGCCTGCCCCCCCTCTCTCCTTCTGCCCCCCCTCACCACTCCACTCACACGTGCACTCTCTCTAAAATAAATAAATAGATAGATAATAAAACCTTTAAAAAATGACAATATAGTACTGGTGTAAAGATAAACAGATCAATGGAATAGAATAGAGAGTTCAAAAATGAACCTTTGCATATATTGTCAAGTAATCTTTGACAATACTTTGACAAGTAATCTTTGACAATCCAAGACCAATCAATAGGGAAAGAATAATCTTTTCAACAAATGGCACTGGGACAATTAGATCTCCATATGTACAAAAATGAAGTTAGACCCCCTACCTCACACCATATACAAAAATTAACTCAAATGAATCATAGGCCCATATATAAGAGTTAAGACTAAGATGTGGTCCATATACACTGTGGAGTATTATGCCTCCATCAGAAAGGATGAATACCCAACTTTTGTAGCAACATGGATGGGACTGGCAGAGAGAGTCAATTATCATATGGTTTCACTTATTTATGGAGCATAACAAATAGCATGGAGGACAAGGGGAGTTAGAGAGGAGAAGGGAGTTGGGGGAAATCGGAAGGGGAGGTGAACCATGAGAGACTATGGACTCTGAAAAACAACTGAGGGTTTTGAAGGGGCGGGGGGTGGGAGGTTGGAGGAGCCAGGTGGTGGGTATTAAGGAGGGCACGTATTGCATGGAGCTCTGGGTGTGGTGCAAAAACAATGAATACTGTTACTCTGAAAAGATATTTTTTAAAAAAAAGACTATATAGCCTTTAGAAGAAATCATAAATCTTCATGATCTTTGGTTAGGCAGTGGCTTCTTAGCTATGACACCAAAAGCATAAGCAACTAAAGGAAAAAGAGATAAGTTGCACTTCATCAAAATGAAAAACTGTTCTGTTTCAATGGATACCATCAAGAAAGTGAAAAGATAACCCACAGGATGGGAGAAAATATTTGCAAAGCATACATCTGATAAGGAACTTGTGTCTGGAATATACAAAGAACTGTTACACTTCAACAATAAAAAGAAAAATAATCCAATTTAAAAATGGGTAAAGGATGCAAACAGACATATCTCCAAAGAAAATATACAAATAGCCAATATATACATGAAAAGATATGCAAAGTCATTAGTCATTAAGGAAACACAAATCAAAACCACAATTAAAGTGCTCGCTTTGGCAGCACATACACAAAACCACAATTACATGCCTACTATGATGGCTGACATAAAAAAGGCAACCAATGTTTTGCAGTTCCTCAAAAGGTTAAACATATGACCTAGCAATTCCACTTACAGTTATGTGCTCAAGAAAAGTGAAAACATATACCCACACAAAAATTTGTACCTGAATGTTTATAGCAACATTATATTTTAAAAGAGTTTCTTTATTTGTCAGAGAGAAAGAAAGAGAGCACAAACCAGGGGAGCAGCAGGCAGAGGGAGAGGGAGAAGCAGACCCCCTGCTGAGCAGGGAGCCTGATGCAGGACTTAATCCCGAACCCTGGGATCGTGACCTGAGTGGAAGGCAAATGCCGCACAGACTGAGCCACCCAAGCGTCCCTATAGCAACATTATTGATCATATCCAAAAAGGGGAAACAACCCAGATATTCATCAACCAATGAATGGACAGAGAAAGTAGTATAATTTATATAGTGTAATATTCTGCCATAGAAAAGAATGAAGTACTGACATGTGCTACAACATGGATGAACCTTGAAAACACCATGCTATAGACATGAAAAAGACTACAAAAGACCATAAATTGTATTATTCTGTTTCCATGAAATGTCCAGAATAAAAAAATTCATACAGACAGAAAACAGATTAGTGGTTGCCTAAAACTGGGGGTGAGAATGGATATAGAAGTAGAAAGTGAATTTTAATGGGTATAGGATTTCTTTCAGGGGTGATAAAAAGTGTTCTAAAATTGACAGTGGTATCAGGGAAATACAAATCAAAACCACAATGAGATATCACCTCACACCAGTCAGAATGGCTAAAATCAACAAGTCAGGAAATGACAGATGCTGGCGAGGATGCGGAGAAAGCGGAACCCTCCTACACTGTTGGTGGGAATGCAAGCTGGTGCAGCCACTCTGGAAAACAGCATGGAGGTTCCTCAAAATGTTGAATATAGAACTGCCCTATGACCCAGCAATTGCACTATTGGGTATTTACCCTAAAGATACAAACGTAGTGATCCAAAGGGGCACATGCACCCGAATGTTTATAGCAGCAATGTCCACAATAGCCAAACTATGGAAAGAACCTAGATGTCCATCAACAGATGAATGGATCAAGAAGATGTGGTATATATATATATACACAATGGAATACTATGCAGCCATCAAAAGAAATGAAATCTTGCCATTTGCAACAACATGGATGGAACTAGAGCGTATCATGCTTAGCGAAATAAGTCAAGCAGAGAAAGACAACTATCATATGATCTCCCTGATATGAGGAAGTGGTGATGCAACATGGGGGCTTAAGTGGGTAGGAGAAGAATAAATGAAACAAGATGGGATTGGGAGGGAGACAAACCATAAGTGACTCTTAATCTCACAAAACAAACTGAGGGTTGCTGGGGGGAGGGGGTTTGGGAGAAGGGGGTGGGATTATGGACATTGGGGAGGGTATGTGCTATGGTGAGTGCTGTGAAGTGTGTAAACCTGGTGATTCACAGACCTGTACCCCTGGGGATAAAAATATATGTTTATAAAAAATAAAAAATTAATAAAAAAAAATTGACAGTGGTAATGGCTGCATAATGTTTTGAACATACTAAAAACTACTAAATTGTATAATTTATCTTTTTAAAGACTATTTATTTGAGAAAAAGCACTCACAGGAGTCGGGGGCAGAGGGAGTCAGGGAGAGGGAGACGCATACTCCCTGCCTAGCAGGAAGCCCAACAAGGACAATAACACAAGCCGATCCCAGGATCCTGAGATCATGGTCTGAGCCAAGGCAGATGCTTAATGCTTAACCGACTGAGCCACACAGGCGCCTCTGAACTGTATACTTTATTTTTTTTTTAAGATTTTATTTATTTATTTGTCAGAGAGAGAGAGAGGGAGAGCGAGCAAGCACAGGCAGACAGAATGGCAGGCAGAGGCAGAGGGAGAAGCAGGATCCCTGCTGAGCAATGCGGGACTCGATCCTAGGACGCTGGGATCATGACCTGAGCCGAAGGCAGCCGCTTAACCAACTGAGCCACCCAGGCATCCCTGAACTGTATACTTTAAATGCATGAATCATTTAGGAATTACATCTCAATCAAGAAAGCCACTGAAACAAAGAGAAGAGAAACCTCCAGGGGTTTCCCAGACCACACAGTCCTTCTCTCTCTGTTCACTCACTCCTATTCATGTTCTCTTCTTTCTACCAATTTTCTGGCCTTTGCACCTGTGGCTTCTGTATCTCAAGCCCATCTCCTTCTCATTATTTAGTCTCAATTCAAATCCATCCTCCTCAGAGACAATTTCCCACAAGTCTCTCTCCCTTCAAATGATGTCTTCTTTATTTTGGCAAGGGAAAAAAATTAGTTGAAGTGACTCAGAGGTTAATGTGACTTGAGTATTTAGCTGATGTGTATCAGGCAATCCCTCAAAATGACAAAGCTCCCTGAGCTAAAGCAGGATGCGAGTTTTTATACATAGGGCACAGAAGAGAGTGGCCCATGGTTAGGATCTCATCCCAGCTGCAATTTTCTTTATCTGTAACTGCTGCAGAACTTTGCAGCTAGAATGGAAGGGTTATGTTGGGGTTTCTATGCCTCTTTCTCATGACTGTTAGTGCAGTCTTATCTTTGGTAGCTGTTGAAACAGTTCTTTTTTTTTTTTTTTTTTAAAGATTTTATTTATTTGACAGAGAGAGAGAGATCACAAGCAGGTAGAGAGGCAGGCAGAGAGAGAGGGGGAATCAAGCTCCCCACTGAGCAGAGCGCCCGATGTGGGGCTTGATCCCAGGACCCTGGGATCATGACCTGAGCCGAAGGCAGAGGCTTAACCCACTGAGCCACCCAGGCACCCCGAAACAGTTCTTTTGAGAGCTATCTTTGTAAGCCCTGTGAGTCACGCTAGTTAAGGTCCAAGGGAAGGGGAGGAAGAAAGGGAAAATGGGGAAGGAGAGGAGAGAGAAAGAAAAAGGAAAGGAGGTAACCATCAAAACAAGGAAAACCAGGGTCTGTTTTAATTCTTTCATAATTCTTTATAATGCTTCTCAGTACGGTAATGGTGTCTTAGTTATTTGCATGTCCATCCTCTGACAGGATGTTTCCACCCCTTGTTTGTCCACATAGTAGATGCTCAATAAACGTCTGATGGCTGACTGGACAAATTCTACATCCAAATGGTAAAACCAGAATAAAAGCATGAGCAAACTCTTTGAGGCTTTCTAACCATGCATCTCGTTTCTCATGAACATAACTAATATCTAAGGCAGCTATGGTCTGAGTCTCCACTACCTGGGTGCTTATCAAAGTTAGGAATTCTTGGGCTGCACCCTCCACAGACTGGTTCATCTGTGCTTTTAACTACACATCTGCTTTGCCTAGAGAAACAAATGTATATAACAAAAGGTAAAAATCAAAGTCTGGTAACAGTCTGTGTAGTGCTTCCCCTTGGGGACCTCTGTGTTAAGAAAAAGAGAGGCTCAAAAAATAAAACTCAAAAGTAATTCCAGAGCTCTGAATATGGTTTGTTTTTAGGTAACATTAAGGGATTATTTTTCATTTCGTTAGATGTTACAATGTTATCATGGTTGTGTGGGATGTCTGTGTAAATCTATGTATGGGGGCACCTGGGTGGCTCAGTGGGTTAAGCCTCTGCCTTCAGCTCAGGTCATAATCCCAGGGTCCTGGGATCAAGCCCCACATCGGGCTCTCTGCTCAGCGGGGAGCCTGCTTCCACCACTCTCTCTCTCTCTGCCTGCCTCTCTGCCTGCTTGTGATCTCTGTCAAATAAATAAAATCTTAAAAAAAAATAAATCTATGTATGCATACATGTAAGTACGTGCATACATACATAGTCTCTGTTACTGATGTACCGTACTTCAGTACTTATGGATGAATTACGTATCTTGGGTTTGCTTTAAAATGTACCAGAAAAGAAAAGGAGGAAGCAAACTGGCAAAATGGTGATTATTTAGAGAACTGGATGGTGAATACACTGAGATTCATTATACTACCCTCCCCACTTCTCTGTATGTTTGGAAGTGTCATAATAAAATATTCTTTTAAAAACAGTCTCAAGTTAGTGAAAGCTACAGTCCCCCCAAGAGCATTTGTGGTGGTGAAGTACAGTCAGAAATATGTATTTGCCCCAAAGTCATCCAAAGTTGAAGGGGAATGGGCAAGAGGTAAGGTTTATGGGCCAGACCTTTTGGGTACATTTCTTCATATAATCCCCCCTTCCCCCACCCCCAATTCTGTTAGGTTAATGCCACCTTAACAGTGTGACTGACTTTAGCATCCCTAATCTTATGAGACAAACTGGTATTGCATGCCTCCTGGTGGAGGCAATGGGACCTACAAATCATCACTGAAGTGGTCCTCCTGTCCAAAACTGTTCAACCTGAATCTAATCACGAGGCAGCAGTTAAGTGCTGAACATGGATGTTCTACCAGACAATGGGCCCGGACACTTCAAAATTGCCAATATCAAAAAAGACGAACTTTTTTAAAGAAAAGTGTATTGAGGGCGCCTGGGTGGTTCAGTTGGTTAAGCAACTGCCTTCGGCACAGGTCATGATCTTGGGAGTCCCAGGAGGAGTATCGCATCGGGCTCCCTGCTGAGCAGGGCGGTCTGCTTCTCCCTCTGACTTTCCCCCTCTCATGTTCTCTCTCTCAAACTCTCTCAAATAAATAAATAAATAAAATCTTAAAAAAAAAAAGACAAGTGTATTGCATTAAAGAAGACTAAAGAGATAGGACATCACAATGCAATGGCTGAACTTTGATTGGATCTTAGATTCAACAAAGGCAGGCTGAAAAAAGACACTATGGGGACAATCAAAAACTTTCAAAAGTGGACAGTGTATTAGATAATATTTTTAGCTACTGTAAATAGTGCTGCCAAGAGTATTTATAAACAAAGTTTTATTTACATTCCTTTTTGCAATTATTTTGGATATATATAAATCTCGAAGTAGAATTGCTAGTAGTTGTATGTTTATCTTTTCAAGGAATTAACAAATAGTTTTCCACAGCAACCACACCATTTTATATTCCCACCACCAACATACAAGAGTGGCTATTTCTCCATGGCCTTGCCAACACTTACTACTTTATTGTTTGTTTTTGTTAGGGTCATCTCAGTGGATGAGAAGTGATACTACACTGTGGTTTTAATTTGCATTTCCTTAATGACCAGTGATGATGTCGGACATCTTTTTATAAGCTTGCTGGCCCCTGCTTGTTTTTTTCTGAGAAATGTCTCTTCAAGGGCATATGATTTTTTTTTCAAGATTTTATTTTTAAGTAAACTATACCCAACGTGGGAACTCACAACTGTGAGATCAAGAGTCACATGCTCTACTGACTGAGCCAGCCGTGCTCCAAGGGTGGATGATTTTTAACTGTATCTTTAATGATGCATTTTAAATTAAAATAAAGGGATTAAATTTTGTGTTACTGTTTCTGAATAGAATTTTCTCTAATTACTGATGAAAATTAAAATATCAAAATGGGGGGGCACCTGGATGGCTCAGTCAGTTAAGTGCTGGACTCTTGATTTCAGCTCAGGTCGAGATCTTGGGATCATGAGATGGAGCCCCATGTCAGTCTCCATGCTGAGCACAGATAGAACCTGCTTGAGATTCTCCCTTCCTCTGCCCCTCCCCCCATTCACGTGCTTGCGCTCCCTCTCTCAAATAAATAAATAAAATCTCTAATAAAAAATTTCAAAATGCGATTTCATTGCATTGATTAAGCTAACTGTAGCTGCTTTAACAAATGAATCCCCAAATGTTTGATGACTCAGACACAAGTGAAGTTTCTTTCTTGTTCAAATAAAGCCCAACATGTTCAGTAAATGGCTTTCTCAAGCAGCAACGCAGACACTCAAGCTCCTTTTGTATGTGCTCTGCCATCTTCAGCTCAAGACTTCCAAGGAGTCATTGGTCCAGCATTTGTAAAAGGGTTGCTGACACGGGGCTGAGGGCCCAGTGAGGCTGGAGACCATGCACCAATGGCACCAATTTACCATATTTTTAAGTATAGAGATGGAGAGGGCTCACAGTTAGATTAATCCCAGGTAGAGACTTTGCGAGGTAAATGCTATAGAAAATAAGAAGGGGAGAGGCTGAACTGGCTGGCAAGAATGTGAGTATTGCATCGGGGGGTACACACAAAAAGAAGTAGAAGAGTAACAGTGCGAGAGAGTGAATGGACCGAGGGGAAAGGTACAGAGAGATCAGAGGGCTGAACAAAGTCAAGGTGTAAACTCGTGAGCAAGTTGGAGGGCAAGCAGATTGAGAGGAGTATACAATGCATCAAGGTTTAAGATTCTTAAAACTGGGGGCACCTGGGTGGCTCAGCGGGTTAAAGCCTCTGCCTTCAGCTCAGGTCATGATCCCAGGGCCCTGGGATCGAGCCCCACATCGGGCTTTCTGCTTAGCAGGGAGCCTGCTTCCTCCTCTCTCTGCCTGCCTCTCTGCCTACTTGTGATCTCTGTCTGTCGAATAAATAAATAAATAAATCTTGAAAAAAAAAAAAGATTCTTAAAACTGTCTACTTCAGGATGACAATGAAAAAACAAAGGCATGGCTATGGGAGTGGGCGGCCAAAAGGGAGTAGGATTTATAGCAGCTCAAGTTTAAGACCAGCAGGAGGCCTTGAGGTTAGGGTGTTGGTTAGTCAGTCATCTTCAGAAATGTTGAAATGTGGGGCGCCTGGGTGGCTCAGTGGGTTAAGCCGCTGCCTTCGGCTCAGGTCATGATCTCAGGGTCCTGGGATCGAGTCCCGCATCGGGCTCTCTGCTCAGCGGAGAGCCTGCTTCCCTCTCTCTCTCTCTGCCTGCCTCTCCATCTACTTGTGATTTCTGTCAAATAAATAAATAAAATCTTTAAAAAAAAAAAAAAAAAAAGAAATGTTGAAATGTCCCACAGGTCAAGGCCCTAAGTAAACAAAGGAGAGTGCACAGAAAAGGTATAATGTAAAGAAGCCTCTATGTTAAAGAAATAGAGTTACCGCAGGACTCTCTCTGAGAAAGAGTTCGAACTGGCTCTAGGCAAGACAGTGTCTCTGGGGGAACAGCCAAGTTACAGTTAAGACAAAGAGGAAAGGAACATTCTAAAGAATTTGGGAATGACAGGGAATTTTATCTGCATTGGAACTCAGATTCCTGGGGGAAAGGATCAGATTGGAGGGAGCTAGAAGCACGGGAATTTCTATCACCATATCAGAAACTAGATAATGTGAAACTATTCGGCCTTCAAAACACCGAGATATGCCAAGATATGCCGGATAAAATCTAACAAACATTCTCAGATTCAGAGCTAAACTTGCAAGACAATAAGGCAATCTCCCAAGAAACACAAGTAAAGAGGGACTGTAAACTAGGACAGTAATAGTACACTTAAGCTGGGCCTACCTCAGCAATCCAAGAGTTTGGATTTTAACACTAGGAGGGGAGCCCATAGGCCCATGTAAGGCAGGAAGTTAAAATTTAGACTCTGCATGAAGTCAGGGCCCTCCCAAATGTTAAGCTTGAATGAAAAGATGGATTTTTAAAAATCCTTCTTCGTCTGACTTCTAAAGAGAAAAAACAACAACAACAACAATGACTCTCCCCCTGGGAATCTGTAATCATGGGCATTCCTTCACAGGGGTTTGGTGTTCAAATGTATTCCTGGACTATCTCAATAGTCTGGAACCTCAAGTGGAGAAATTACATGAAAAGGAGTTTCTGTCCCGGCATTCCAATACTGGAAAAGACGGTACAATGGGTGTTAGAATACTTAGCAATCTGCCACTCCAGTCTGTATTTTTGTTAAAGAGAAATATGATCAACACAACACTTTCAAGGATAATAAAGGATTACATTAACATAAAATTGGGGGAAAACATGGACTTGAAATACAAGATCAAGAGAGAAAAGGAATAATGTAAAATTTCTAATACCATCCCTGTTGAAATGCACGTTCTACAGCTAAATTCCACTTAATGGACATTTGGGGTTTAGAGGAACCAGTTAAATGAGACCACAAGGAAGCAAGCACATTTAGAGCGTGGGACAGTTCACAGGACAACAATTTCTGCAACACATCAGTGGCATGAAAAGATTAAGAGAGATTTAAGAGCCCTAAAACTAAAAGTAAGGCGCGCGCCTGGGTGGCTCAGCTGGTTAAAGGTCTGCCTTTGGCTCAGGTCATGATCCTGGGGTCTTGGAACAGAGTCCCACATCAGGCTCCCTGCTCCGTGGGAAGCCTGCTTTTTCCTCTCCCTCTGCCCCTCCACAACTGCTCCTTCTCACTCTCTCTCTCTCTCCCCCTCTCCTTTTCTCCCTCTCTCTCAAATAAATAAAATATTTTTTTAAAAAGTAGTATTTGAACCTTGTTTGGATCCTAATTTTGAATATAACTGAAGAAATCTGATTATTTGGTTCAATGTGGCACCATGATTAAGCAATCCAGTTTTTAGACATGTATACTGGGTATATAGGAAAAATGACACATGCTTAGGATTTACTTTATAATCCAAAAAGGAAACAAGCAGGAAAGAAAAAAATATAGCAAAGCCTTGATAATGAACGATGGGTATATGGGTGTTAATTGTACTCTTGTTTCTACTTTATGTATGTTTAAAAATTTCAAGGTCAAAATTCAAAATTATTTAGAGAACACATGCTTAAAGAGCACTAGTGTAGCATGGAAGTTACACTAGAAATTTCTTATTCTTCTCAATGTGGAAGCCCAACCGATGTTTTTCTGCTTCTATTATAAAATGCCAGAATGAACACAACCTAACTCTACACCAAAAGGAGCTGGAGAAAGAACAACAAATAAAGCCTAAACCCAGCACGGAAGAGAAATAATAAAGATCAGAGCAGAAATCAATGAAATAGAAACCAAAAAACAGTAGAACAAATAAATGAAACTGGGAGTTGGTTCTTTGAAAGAATTAATAAGATTGATAAACCCCTGGCCAGACTTATCAAAAAGAAAAGAGAAAGGACCCAAGAAAATAAAATCATGAATGAAAGAGAAGAGATCACAACCAACACCTAAGAAATACAAACAATTATAAGAACATATTATGAGCAACTCTATCCCAGCAAATTTGACAATCTGGAAGAAATAGATGCATTTCTAGAGACATATAAAAAACTACCACAACTGAACCAGGAAGAAATAGAAAACCTGAACAGACCCATAACCAGTAGGGGATTGAAACAGTCATCAAAAATCTCCAAACAGGGCGCCTGGATGGCTTAGTGGGGTAAGCCACTGCCTTCGGCTCAGGTCATGATCTCAGGGTCCTGGGATCGAGGCCCGCATCGGGCTCTCTGCTCAGCAGGGAGCCTGCTTCCCTCTCTCTCTCTCTCTCTCTGCCTGCCTGTCTACTTGTGATCTCTCTCTGTCAAATAAATAAATAAAATCTTAAAAAAAAAAAAAATCTCCAAACAAACAAGAGCCCAGGGCCAGAAAGCTTCCCAGGGGAATTCTACCAAACATTTAAAGAAGAATAAATTCCTATTCTCCTGAAACTGTTCCAAAAAAATAGAAATGGAAGGAAAACTTCCAAACTCATTTTATGAGGCCAGCATCACCTTGATCCCAAAACCAGACAAGGATCCCATCAAAAAAAGAGAATTAAAGACCAATATCCTTGATGAACACAGATGTGAAAATTTTCACCAAAATACTAGCCAATAGGATCCAACAGTACATTAAAAGGATTATTCACCATGACCAAGTAGGATTTATTCCAGGGCTGCAAGGTTGGTTCAACATCCACAAATCAATCAATGTGATACAATACATTAATAAAAGAAAGAACAAGAACCATATGATATTCTCAATAGATGCTGAAAAAGCACTCGACAAAGTATAGCATCCCTTCCTGATCAAAACTCTTCAAAGTATAGGGATAGAGAGCACATACCTCGATAACATCAAAGCCATCCATGAAAAACCCACAGCGAATATCATTCTCAATGGAGAAAAACTGAGAGCTTTTCCATTAAGGTCAGGAACACGGCAGGGATGTCCATTATCACCACTGCTATTCAACATAGTACTAGAAGTCCCAGCCTCAGCAATCAGATAACAAAAAGAAATCAAAGGCATCCAAATCGGCAAAGAAGAAGTCAAACTATCACTCTTTGCAGATGATATGGTCCACTTTATGTGGAAAACCCAAAAGACTCCACTCCAAATCTGCTAGGACTTGTACAGAAATTCAGTAAAGTGTCAGGATATAAAATCAATGCGCAGAAATCAGTTGCATTTCTAAGCACCAACAAGAAGACCGAAGAAAGAGAAATTAAGGATTCAATCCCATTTACAATTGCACTCAAAACCATAAGATACCTAGGAATAAACCTAGGAATAACCAAAGAGGCAAAGAATCTACACTCAGAAACTATTATAAAGTACTTATGAAAAAAATTGAGGAAGACACAAAGAAATGGAAAAATATTCCATGCTCACGGATTGGAAGAACAAATATTGTGAAAATGTCTATGCTACCTAAAGCAATCTACACATTTAATGCAATCCCTATCAAAATCCCATCATTTTTTTTTTCAAAGAAATGGAACTTATAATCCTAAAATTTATATGGAACCAGAAAAGACCTCGAATAGCCAGAGGAATGTTGAAAAAGAAAGCCAAAGTTGGTGGCATCACAATTCCAGACTTCACGCTTCTATTACAAAGCTGTCATCCTCAAGACAGTATGGTACTGGCACAAAAACAGACACATAGATCAATGGAACATAATAGAGAGCCCAGAAATAGACCCTCAACTCTATGGTCAACTAATCTTCGACAAAGCAGGAAAGAATGTCCAATGGAAAAAAGACAGCCTCTTCAACAAATGGTGTTGGGAATAATGGACAGCCACATGCAGAAAAATGAAACTGGACCATTGTCCTTAAACCGGACATGAAAATAGACTCAAAATGGATGAAGGACCTCGATGTGAGAAAGGAATCCATCAAAATCCTGGAGGAGAATACATGCAGCAACTTCTTCGTAGGAACATCTCCAAAGGCAAGGGAAGCAAGGGCAAAATGAACTACTGGGATTTCATCAAGATCAAAAGCTTTTGTACAGCAAAGGAAACAATTAACAAAACCAAAAGACAACTGACAGAATGGGAGAAGATATTTGCAAACAACATTATCAGATAAAGGGCTAGTACGCAAGATCTATAAAGAGCTTAGTAAACTCAATACTCAAAGAACAAATAATCCAATCAAGAAATGGGCAGAGGACATGAACAGACATTTCTGCAAAGAAGACATCCAGATGGCCAACAGACACATGAAAAAGTGCTCCACATCACTACGCATCAGGAAAATACAAATCAAAACCCCAATGAGATACCACCTCACACCAGTCAGAATGGCTAAAATTAACAAGTCAGGGAATGACAGATGCTGGCGAGGGTGCGGAGAAAGGGGAACCCTCCTACACTGTTGGTGGGAATGCAAGCTGGTGCAGCCACTCTGAAAAACAGCCTGGAGGTTCCTCAGAAAGTTGAAAATAGAGCTACCCTATGACCCAGCAATCCTACTACCTGGTATTTACCCTAGAGATACAAAGGTAGTGATCCAAAGGGGCATGTGCACCTGAATGTTTATAGCAGCAATGTCTACAATAGCCAAACTATGGAAAGAACCTAGATGTCCATCAACAGATGAGGATAAAGAAGATGCGGTATATAAATACAATGGAATACTATGCAGCCATCAAAAGAAATGAAATCATGCCATTTGCGACAACGTGGATGGAACTATAGGGTTATTATGCCCAGTGAAATAAGTCAATCAGAGAAAAACAATTATATGATCTCCCTGATATGAGGAAGTTGAGAAGCAATGTGGGAGGTTTGGGGGGTAGGAAAGGAATAAATTAAACAAGATGGGATCGGGAGGGAGAAAAACCATAAGAGACTCTTAATCTCACAAAACAAACTGAGGGGGGCTAGGGGAGGGGGGTAGGGAGAGGGTGGTTGGATTATGGACATTGGGAAAGGTATGTGATATGAAGTGCTGTGTGGAGGCCAAGAAAATTAAGGCCATCCCACCTCGAGCTTAGCATTAGCACAAGTACAGTCATCTTAGCTTTGGTAGCCATCTCAGGCACCTGTGACCAAGGGCTGAACTTTCCCCCACCCTGCTTTAGTTCCAGAGACCCCCCACCCTGCTTTAGTAACAGGAATACCTAACCCTGTGAACACTTCCAGGAAAAATCTCTACACCTAACCCTGTAAACACTTCAATAAAGTACCTAACCCTGTAAACAGCCCAGGAACAGCTAATCAGCCTAAGGCAGAAAAGTCTGAAATTTCTCCCCCCCCCCCCAAGCCTTTGGTAATGACCCATAAAAACCCCTGCCTTAACTAGCCTCGGGGTCCAAGTCCCTACTCCACTGTGTTTTATATTCTTGGGCCCAAGTTTAAGCTTGTTGAATAAACCCCTGTGATTGCATCGGTGCTTGGCTCCTTGTTGGTCTCTTGGACATGAAAACTCAGGCGCTACACTGTGAAGTGTAAACCTGATGATTCACAGATCTGTACCCCTGGGGCTAATAACATATTATATGTTAATTTAAAAATTTAAAAAACAAAATAAAATAAAATGCCAGAATGAGGAAAAACACTGTGTACCCTGAGATGAATCAGCAATGATGAAGTCACCTCACTAGTTTCAGTCCCCAAGAAAAATTGTAAAACTAAGTAATATCTAGTGTGGATTCCCTAATAAAAAATGGTATCACCCCTTTTAGAATACTAATGTCTAAAAAAATGTCACAATCTTTGTGGATATGGCTAGCATGAGAAAAAGTTACTATTTTCCACCATTAACAGATAAATGAAGCTGGTAATTTTATTCTTACCTTTCTTTTAAAAACCTGAGATTCCTTTAAATACTCGATCTTCCTGAAATCTGACTCCCTTGTACCTTTAAAAAAGAAAAACAGCCTACTGAAATACAATTCATGCTATAAAATTCACCCACCTAAGTGTAGAATTTAATGGTTTTTAGCATATTCAAATTTGTGCAACCATCAACACAATCAATTTGAGAACATTTTCATCACCTCCCCCCAAAAATCCTGTACCTGTAAGCAGTCACTCTCCACCTTCCACCCGCCAAATATACCCTCACCCTCAACTCCAGGCAATCACTAATTTATTTTCTGTCTCTATCAACCTGGCTAATTTAGACATTTGACATATACAGAATCACACAAAATATATAGGTTTTTTTTTTTACTCAATTCTTTCACTTAGTACAGTATATTCAAAGCTCATTGTAGCATGCATCAGTACTACATTCCTTTTTTTACTGCCAAATAATAGTCCACGGTATGGCTATGTCACACTTTATTTTTTTTTAAGGTTTTATTTATTTATCTGACAGGCAGAGATCACAAGTAGGCAGAGAGAGAGGGGGAAGCAGGCTCCACACCTAGGAAAGAGCCTAATGCGGGGCTTGATCCCAGGACCCTGGGATCATGACCTGAGCCGAAGGCAGAGGCTTTAACCCACTGAGCCACCCAGGTTCCCCTATGCCACACTTTATTCATCCATTCATCAGCTGATGGGTATTTGGTTTGTTGGCTATCTTTTAGCTATTAATGAATAATGCTGCTATGGACATTCTTATAAAAGTTATACGTGGACATAGTTTTCATTTCTCTTGTTATCTTTACTCTAGGAGCAGAAGTGATGATCATATGGTAACTATATGTTTAACTTTTTGAGAAACTACCAAACTTCTTTCCAAAATGGCTGAACATTTTACATTCCTACCAGCAGTAGATAAACATTCCAATTTCTCCACATCCTTACCAACACTTGTCTGCTTTCTTAATTGTAGCCATCATCAAGGATGCCTCAGTTGGTAGAGCAAGCAACTTTTTTTTTTTTTAAGATTTTACTTATTTGATAGAGATCACAGGTAGGCTGAGAGGCAGGCAGAGAGAGAGAAGGGGAAACAGGCTCCCCACTGAGCAGAGAGCTCGATGCAGGACTCCATCCCAGGACCCTGAGATCATGACCTGAGCCAAAGGTAGAGGCTTAACCCATTGGGCCCACCCATGTGCCCTGAGCAATCAGCTCTTAAGCTCATGGTCACGAGTTTGAGCCCCACCTCAGGCAGAGACATTACTTTAAAAGAAAAAAAAAAGTTAAAAAAAAGTAAATAGCTGGGGCACCTGGGTGGCTCAGTGGGTTAAGCCGCTGCCTTCAGCTCGGGTCATGATCTCAGGGTCCTGGGATCGAGTCCCGCATCGGGCTCTCTGCTCAGCAGGGAGCCTGCTTCCTTCTCTCTCTCTCTCTCTCTGCCTGCCTCTCAGTGTACTTGTAATTTCTCTCTGTCAAATAAATAAATAAAATCTTTAAAAAAAAAAAAAAAAGTAAATAGCCATGATAGTAAGTGTGAAGTGATATCCCATTGTGATTTAGAATAGCATTTTCCTAAAGGCAAATTATGTTGAGCAACTGTTTGAGTGCTTATTGACCATTTCCTTGTTATCTCTTTGAAAGTAAATTTTCTAAATGTCTTTGTCTCTGGGTCTTCCTTCTGCCCTACTAATATTTTCAGTTAAGCTCAATAACTACTTGTAGTTCACATAACAAGAAGATTAAAAAGTAATGGCAATACACTGGTCTTTGCATTTTCTCATTCACTCATTCATTCATTCATCCATTCATCCAATATCGATTGAGAACTGATTATGTAACAGAGGCTGTTCTGGGCACTGAGCATATACAAGAAAATAAAACATAAAAGTCCTTGTCTTTGTGAAGCTTACGTTTTTGTGTCTTTCAATTTTTTTTCAGCTTTATTGAGATATAATTGGCATACAGCACTATATAAAAGTTTAAGGAGTACACCGTAACAACTTGACTGACATATATTTTGAAATGATTTGTGAGGGGCTTCTGGGTGGTTCAGTTGGTTAAGTGACTGCCTTTGGCTCAGGTCAGGATACTGGGGTCCCAGGATCAAGTCCAACATCAGGATCCCTGCTCAGCGGGGAGTCTGCTGCTCCCTCTGACCTTAACCCCGATCCCCACCCATCCTGCTCTCTCTCTCATTCTCTTTCAAATAAATAAAAGCTTGGACACCTGGGTGGCTCAGTCAGTTAAGCCGCTGCTGCCTTCGGCTCAGGTCATAATCCCAGCGCCCTGGAATCGAGTCCCACATCCAGCTCCTTGCTCCACCTCTGCCTGCCACTCTGCCTGCTTGTGCATACTCTCTCTCTCTGACAAATAAATGTATAAATAAAATCTTTTTTTTTAATGTAAAAAAAATAAAAGCTTTACAAAAAATGATTTGTGCAACAAAACATCCATCATCACATAGATACAACAAAAAAGAAAAAAATTGTTTTTTTTTCAGTGATGAGAACTCTTTTTTCTTTAAAGATTCTATGTATTTATTTGACAGAGAGAAATCACAAGGAGATGGAGAGGCAGGCAGAGAGAGAGAGGGAAGCAGGCTCCCTGCTGAGCAGAGAGCCCGATGGGGGACTCGATCCCAGGACCCTGAGCCTAAGGCAGCAGCTTAACCCACCGAGCCACCCAGGTGCCCCCCCCAACCCGTGATGAGAGAACTCTTAGTGATGAAGGAGCACGGGGCTGAAGACAAAGCAAAAGCTGGCGCCTTGCACCCCCCTCTCCATCCGCTCCCCCTCTGTCATATGTGTAGCATCCCTCAGGCAGCCCTCACAACCATGAACAATAAGCAAATAGTTAACTTGCAGAGCTCACAATCCTGCTAGACAGGAGTCTCCCCTGGCTTACAAATGTCCTAAATCTCACTAACAAAGACGATTGATAGCAGGATTGTGACACCCCACCAAAAAGTCTCCCAACTATTTTAATGTTAATGGCTGGTCTAAAGACAACATTGATCCAAGGGCAAGGCCTCTGGTAGGCCTGGGACATCCTGGCACCTTGTAGGCCCTCTTTAGCATATGAAAACTCCACTGAAACCTCCCTTCCCCTCACCTTCCCCCAACTGCAGGGTACATAACCTGCCATCCCTCACAACCTGGGGCAGCAGCTCTTCCTGCCCACGGGTCCTGTCCCCGTGCTTTAATAAACCACCATTTTGTACCAAAGATGTCTCAAGAATTCTTTCTTGGTCATTGGCTCCGGCCCTCAGCCCACCGAACCTCACCTAGGTTCTAGAACTTCATCATTAGGATCTATTTTATTAGATACAAAGGAAACATGGCGTAAAATTTACCAGCTTAATGATTTCTAAGTGGAAGTGTACAGTTTAGTAACGTTCAGTATATTCACACTGTTGTAAAACAAATCTCCAGAACTTGGTTCATGTTTCAGATAGGAAACTCTATACCCACTAAACCAGAAATCTCTTTTTCCCCCTCCCCCCAATGCCTGGTAACCACCATTCTACTTTCTGTTTCAATGAAATTGAATACTTTAGATACCTGGTAGAAGTGGAATCATACATTATTTGTCATTTTGTGACTGGCTTATTTCATTTAATATAATATTCTCCAGGTTTAACCATATTATAGCATTTCCTTCCTTTTTAAGCCTGAATAGTGTTCTGTTGTATGTATATACCACATTTTGTTTATCCATTCATCCATCAGCGAACATCTTTGGATTGCTTCCTGTGACTACTACTACTATGAACACAGATTTACAATATCTCTTTTGACACCCTGCTTTCAATTCTTTTGGATATATGCCCGCAAGTAGCATTGCTAGATTATAGGGTAGTTCAATTTTTAATTTTTTGAGGAACTGCAATGTTTTCCATTGTGGATACATCATTTGACATTCCCACCAAGAGTGAACAACAATTCCAATTTCTTCACATCCTTTCCAGCATTTTTTTTTTCTTTTCCTTTCTTTCTCCTTTCCATCCTCCCTGCCTTTCTTTTTTCTTTGTAATCATCCTAAAGGACATGGATATCTCATTGTAATTTTGTTTTGCTTTTCTCTGATGATTAGTGATGTTGAGCATCTTTTCACCTTTCGTTTCCTTGGTTAGGTTTATTCCCAAGTATTTTATTCTTTTTGATGCTATTGTAAGTGAAATTAGTTTCTTAATGTCCTTTTCAGATTGTTGATGGTGTATAGAAACACAACTGATTTTTGTGCATTGATTTTGTATCCTGCAACTTTGCTGAATTCAGTTGTTAGTTCAAGTAGGTTTTTTTCATTTTTGCTTTTTTTAATTTTAATTTTTAATTGAAGTATGGGTGATATGTTCTAACAGATTTTTTTTTCTTCCTAGTAGTTTTCTTGGGGGAATATTTAGGGTTTTCTACCTATAAGATCATGTCATCTAATAATAGACATAATTTTACTGCTTCCTTTCTAATTTGGTTGCCTTTTCTTTTCCTTGAATATTTGCTCTGGCTAGGACTTCCAACATAATGGTGAATAGAACTGTAGAACTGGCCAGAGTGGGAATCCTTGGAAGAGCTTTCGGACTTTCACTATTACGTTAGCTGCAGGATTTTCTAGAGTGGCCTTTATTATGTTGATGTCATTTCCTCCTATTTCTAGCTTGCATGTTTTTATCATGAAAGAGTGTAGAATCTTGTCAAGTGCTTTGTCTGCATCAACAGAGATGCTCGTGTTGTTTTCATACGTTGAACCATTCTTGGATTCCTGGAATAAAGCCCACTTGGTCATGGTGCATAATCCTTTATTTTATTTTTTATTTTTTTTTTTTTTAGATTTTATTTATTTATTTATTTGACAGAGAGAGATCACAAGTAGGCAGAGAGGCAGGCAGAGAGAGAGAGGAGAAAGCAGGCTCCCTGTGGAGCAGAGAGCCCGATGCGGGACTCGATCCCAGGACCCTGAGATCATGACCTGAGCCGAAGGCAGCGGCTTAACCCACTGAGCCACCCAGGAGCCCCATAATCCTTTAAATGTACTGTTCAGTTTGGACTGCTAGTACCACTTTCACCTTCTCTGTATTGTTCCAATTTTAGTATACATGCTGCTAGAGTAAGGACTTCTGTGGCTTTTTAAAATGTGGCATGATGTACTCTGAATTCCATAATGCACTTTACATTTCAGTGCAATTACTGAATTACTCGTTACCAAATGCGTAAACACCTCAAAGAGCAAGAATTCTTTTCCATGCTTGAAACGCTGATAGAAAATTCGGAGACGCTTACTAGTTCATCTCATTGCTTCCTTTGCAGAAATGGCATCACCTCCTACATAATCTACTTCAGCTGGAATGTCGGAAAGCGACTGCTTCTTTGGAAGGTGCGACCCACCGAAATCATCCCGATTTGCAGGTTCTAGGAAACCCCATGAAACTTGCTTACAAAAAATATACCCAAATGGTTTAAAATACTCAGAGTATGAATAAGATGTACCGGGAATTCCGTTCTTCTCGAACTACGAAATCTGTAATTCAACCTTTAAGGTGCTTAAAACACAGCCCCTCCCGACGGTAATGTGCGGAGTGTGTGGAGCAGAGCGGTGGATTCATTTTTTTCTGCCGGAGTAGAGATCCGAACAGAAACGCCAGATACTTGGGACCATGAGGAACACAATTCTTTGGAGTAAAGTTTCAGGGACCACACAACTGTTGTCAGCTAACAAGAGCTACGGAGAATTTCTGCTTCTGTATCACAACTCATCGGACTTGTTGGGATTGGCCCAGAGGGAGGAAAAGAAAAATGCACATTTCACTTACTTAACAGGTGTTTACAATACCTAGAGATGTGTCAACTTCCGGGACGTCTCCCGCCAAATGTGGCCCAGACAGGGGACAAAACGAAGAAGAGAATCTCTCCACAGGGCGCGGGTCCCAGAGAGAAGCTGCAGGAGGAAACACCGAAGCCCCCAAACAAGAAAAAGCCAGCGCCAGCTAAAGTCCTCTCAGCGTCTACGCCTGCGCCCTGTGCGACGCTACGGAGCCCGCGATGGCGCATGCTCCCTGAGCTGCACGGCGCCCCGCACGTGCGTCGGCGCCTGCGCAGCGAGGGTTTCTCCTCACCCGACTCCACTCCTGCCGGGTTAGGGCGTTGTTGGTTTTTAGGGTGTGGGGTCGGGTGTGTTGTGGGACCAGCTGTGTGGTACTTGCCAGTTACCCGATAGGCGGTGTTCTGGCCTTGCATGAAAGGTGAATTCACAGACTTAAATGCAGTGTTTTTTGAGACGCTCCGAGGCCTCCGTCTCTCCTGCGGCCCTCCCCCCGAGAGCGCTCTGGAAAGCTGTTCCTGGGGGAATTTTAATCTTGTTTGGAAGCAGCCCCGCCCAGGACTTCTTTTTATCTAAACATCCAGGAGGTGTCGGACACCTTAGAAATACCCCTTACTTGTCTTCCATAGGAAGCTGAATTACAAAGTTGGGTAATACTTTGAAGAAAGGAAAACTTAGCGCGCGCACGTGCACACACACACACACACACACACACACACACACATATGTTTACCTATACACAGAATAATCTCAAAGAATGGGCCAGCAACTGCTAACTGATTACCTCAGGGGACACGAGACTGGGTGGGTGAAGGACACGGGCAAGAGAAATGTTTTTGGCTTTTTGTTTGTTTGCATCCTCTGAAATTGCTCAGTGTGCATGTATTTTTTTTTTTAAATGTTTTGAGTATTTCCTTGACTCCTCTATCAAAATGTAGACACTAAGTTGGAAGTTTAAGACGTCTGAGTAGAAATCAGTAAACTGGTTAGAATTATATGCACATGTTAAGATAAAATGTCTTGTGTAAACCACCAAGTCTTCCTGTATAGTTCTGGACAGAGATCTTTTGGGGGTTGGGGCCAGGGGTGTATAGGAAAAGAGGAACCGGGTACTTTAAGAAAATTATTGGCATTGGTGGCATACAGGAAACATATCTTTATCATCTCAATTGTTTTATGTTCCCTTTGGATTTGACAAATTTATAAGGTAAATTCTAATGGGAACTCACTAAATATGGACTTTTGATGTTTATTTTTGTAAAGGAAATTGAACGGGTGTGACTGGCAGGGTTGAGACCTGAAGTTCCTCTTCTAGATAAGGAAAATTTCTCTTAGTGAGTAATCTCCAGACTGATTATAGTATACCCCTGCCCCCAACCTTGCAAGATAATTTCATGCTTTTTCCTTTAAGGGAGGTCATGAGGAAAAAAACTTGTCAATTGGGCATAAGAGGATTTGCAGGCAAGAGGCCCATAATGAATGACATCTCATACCTCTCATTCCCTGGGTCAATAACCCCCTCAGTTTCATTCATCGGTGAGTGGTTAGTGGATCTAGAGCATAGGAATTCAGCACCAGAGATTGGGAGTCCGAAAAAAGTAGGAAGTGGGAAGTCAAAGGTCAGAGGTTTATAATGTTGCTTCTTGGTTTGCCTTGTTTTTAAGTAGGAAGCCAAAAGTTGAACTCCCAAATAAGATGTTTCAGGAATAGTGTTTCTTAAGTAATTCCCAATGTCAGAACATGGACAAAGAAACAAATGAAGCCTAGAATGCACCAATCAGACTGAACAATGAACAGCACCTGGAAATAGGAATTCCCCACAGAGGAGAATAACCACATCACAAAAGAGCATACTTAGTAAAATTTATTTTTTTTAAAAAAAGAAAACAATAATTTATGCTCTTGACAAAATAAAGGATCTTGTCAATATAAATGTTTCTTAGAAAATATATGAAAAGATAATATAATATATATATGAATAAATCAATATTAACCTTACAGAAAAAGCAATGATTCCATAAAAATGATAAGTGAGGATCTTTCTGGCCCTTACACCACAGTATTTTGGGAAGGTCCTATGATTCCTCCTTTTTTTTTTTTTTTCCATATAGATGTGCCCTCATTTTAAGAAACCCTGATGTACACACATCTAAATTTAGAAAGTTCATCGATTACCTTTAAATCAATAATTCTACTTATTTACGTATGTATGTATGTAATACACTCCAAGTGGGGCTGAAACTCATGATCCCAAGATCAGGAGTCACATGCTTTACCGACTGAGCCAGCCAGGTGCCCTGTACAATCAATAATTCTTTTAAAAAATCAACAAGAAAGTTTCTCTAAGGGATCCTTCAAATTAGAAAATTTTCCTACTGTGTTTAAAATGTAATTAATGAAATATATGTGTTCCCAACTTCTTTCGTTTATAGTTCTATTGCATAAAGCAAAGTATACCTGAAGTGAAGCAGTAACAGAGTTGGGCCTCAGACCTGACTGGAAAGAGTGTGCTCTTACTTATAGTATGAGGAAATGTTTGGGGGCACAAATTCTCTCAATCTTTTGTTTCTCTCATCATGAGCTTTTTTTACTTTTCTTGTCTCTACCAGTTTCTGGTAAATTTTGCTCACCTAGTACTCTCAGGGAAAAAGGAGGAAGTCCTACAGGAGGGGGCAGATTCCTGAATTAGTGAGTCACTCCAGCAGAGCAAAGTGAGAGGAGCACCTGGGATTCGGTGTGTGTACATGGACATAGTTGGGGGGAAAGCAGGAGCAATTCTGAATCCTTGATCTGCTTTTGAGGCCCCTCTCCCAGTAGGGGCATCTGATTCCACTTTAGGAATAGCAACGCCCAGTCCAGCCCTCCCTGGATGGGACACATACTCAAGAGAATGGACTTGGGCCTATTTGTCACACTCCTCCTGGCTCCCTTCCGCACAATGGTAGTGCAGCTCACAAAACTCCTGGATCCGGCTACAGGCCTCCAGCATCATCACTTTGGGGACCGTGATTACCACTCGGAAGAAATTCGGGTACTCGAAGCACTGCAGAGATAAGAGCCTGTTATTTTTGTAGCAATTGAATCTTGTACTAAACCTCCCTAAAATGATCAGGGTCCTAATCAGCAGAAAGCAGTGACGTCATGGACTCAGAGCTGTCGGTTTGCTCAGTTCCACCATGGAAGGTGAAATGAAATGGGGTAACTTATGTCAGGGGGTTTTAAAATGGACCCAGGAGGTTATTAAGAAGATGGACTTTAGGCACCTCTTCACTGGTGAATCCATGAACTTTTGAACTGGGCCAAACCACCAATCTTACAAGGACTCAGCCAGAATTCTTATGTACTCCTTCCTGCAACTTGCTGTATAAGAGTCTTTGCTCAGTGATAGCCTTAGTAACAAATTATATTCAGCCAAGATTAGTTTTCTGCCACCAATCAAAATTCTATAAACAATAAATATAAGCATTTCCTTTTGTCTTTAAAAACCCTTGACTTTTGTTCCGGGGGGATGGGGAGGGTGGGGAGTGGAAGGACACTATTTGGATTGCTGTTTCAATCTGTGCTCCCCGAATTCCAATTCTGAGACACCCAATAAATGTTTTTGTTTTATTTTGGTTCTGCTTCTTTTCTCAGTGGACACCATCATTGAGGTGCTAAGTCTATAACAGTTAATTCGTCTTGAAAGGGACTTGTGGGACAGGCTTGTCTCCCCTCACCTAAAATGTTCCACCACAACTTTTCTCCCCAGTACAGATGGGATAATGATGGGGAAGAAACACATCTTAAAATCGAGGCCATGAGACACATCAGTTTAAATCTTATCAAATGAGAATACACTTTGTTGGGGAAAAAAATAAATAAATAAATAAATAAAAATCAGGTTAAAGACCAGCTCAGGGAGAGCTCCTGAGGCTCTAGAAACAGTTGAGAATGTCCTGAGGAGAGACATAAGCACTCACCGTTGCTGGGAGGCAGTGGACTGATTGCTCAGCAACTAACCGCTCCGTGAACTCCACATCATTCTCAAATTCTGGGAAATGTTCCATCTCAATTCCAACCTATACCAATAACAGGGAGAGGCAAATTTATCAGAAGGAGGGAAAACAGACCAACTCCCTATGCTAGAAATTAAGGTAGGGACTGCTCTACAAAGTATCTTGGAACGCCACTACTGAAAACTAAGAGTTCTAACACTTATGAGGTCATGGAATTTTTCATAGGGAAGAGAGAATTATATTTATATTAATATTTAAGTTTTTTGAAGAGTTCCTTCCTGGATGATGATAAATGAGAGCTGCAAACAGAATGCCAGTATTTCTCTAAAAAGCATTACAGGCCAGGCAATTCTTGATTGCATGGAACAATCCCACCTATTGCAAGATACTTAGTATCCCCAGTCCACAAAAATGCCAAGAGCATCTCCCCACAGCTGCCATAAGGCATTCTGCAAACAAACAAAACTCCCATATATTCCCACACACTCCTAGGGAACCAGTACCATTCCTAGTTGAAAAGTACAATGGTGTGGAAAGCCTCTTATTTGTGTCTTTTCTTTTTCTTATTTCTATCTTCTGTCTTCCCTGTATCTACCCATAAAATGATTTTCTGAATCAAGGAATTAAGAAGTCATTTTAAAGGGTGTTTTGTTGTTGTTGTTGTTGTTTAACACTGAGGTTAAATCATGTTAGTGGGCAATTTAGAATAAGGAATTCCTAAACTGCCTGGCCCGGAAGCTCAGTTGGTTGTCTCTGTGAGTGCTGAAGACTGGCTTGTTTGCCCTATACCAACTACCCGCCACCCACATACTTACCATGAGGTACATGGCCCCGGAAGGGCGGACTGGCTGGAGTCCAGGGATGGCAGCCAATGCCCCATAGCAAAGATCAGCATTGGACTGTAACAGGAGGCAGGAAGATGTCAAGGGACAAAATGTAAGTGAAAGAAAACCAAGTCATTAAAAGTAGAACCCACACCGAAGGCAAGGAGTCTAAGTTTGCTCTCCTGGCATAAAGGGTCAACAAGAAAAAGTCTTATCCCCGGAAGCTTTCAACCAGGAGCTGAGTGAAGTACCAGAAATGAGAGAAATGTCAGGTGGCCGGTTACACTGATGCCACCTCCTGATTTGGAAGCCCCGTCATGGAACACTGCTCCAGAAATGAGGACCCATGATCCCTAATTCCTCTGGTGACTTTCCCTGCCTGCCAGAGTGGAAGGCCACGGGCTGCGCTTACCTTCAGGAGGCTCAGGGTGTTGTGGTAGAACTCCTGAGGGGTGCGATGCAGGATGCTTTTCAGAGCTCCCTGGACAATGGTGCAGGGTCCCAGGATCCGCTGACTCAGCTTCACCAGCCCATCTCGGATCTAAAGTGCCCCGCAAACAGATTATTTAGCCTTCCTTAAGCATTCCAGCTTTGGGGATTCTTGTTCTGACCATTCTTTTTAATCAGGCTTTACATCTCTGAAGAAGCGATGGTGCCTAGTGGCATTCTTGGATTAGACCGCTTGGGTTTTAGCCCAGCTCTGTCACATACCTCCTGTATGACTCTGGGCAAATGCTACAATGTCTTAGTGCCTCACTTTTCTCAGCCATAAAAGGCAGATGATACTAATCCTGACCTCATTGGGGTGCTGGGAGGATTAAATTAAAATGATGTATTTTGAACACTGGCACATAGTAAGCCTGCAAATAGCACCAGGGATCATTACCACTATTGTTTCCTTTTTTGCGGTCTGAAAACTAGAAGCGGATGGAACTTCTTCACAGAGCCAGGTACAGGAAAACTGATTTTTGGAAAGGAATAACTAGTACTCTCTTTACCAGCATTTTTCCAGGCACTCAGAACTACGGGACCAAGGAGAAAGAAAAAAAAAAAAAACCCAAAACACTACAACAACAAAAAAAATCACCTCCTAACCACTACGCGTGCAAAGTAAATATATACATATATACTAAATTAGAAGTACCATTTCACCAAATTGTTCTTACCTCGTTGCCAAAAATGTCTCTTCGGTCATGAATGAGGATCCAACCCAACCTCCAGCCAGGAACCAGCCAGCGCTTGGCCAGACCTCCACAGGACAGGATGGGCACGTTGCTGCTGAGGGTGGCCAGAGGCTCAAATGTGGAATCCGAAAACACCTGAGGAGAGTAGATGCTTGTTCGAGTTGTCTCCTGGCTTACTTTCCTCCAGATCCCATGCCTCCCACCCTCCCACCCTTTACTTTGTATAACTAGGGACGGGGCCTTGGATTCCTGGGCTCATCCTACCCAAAGCATGAATGGGAGCCCAAGAGGCTTCAAAGGAGACTGTCCCAAGATATTTCACCTGGTGTCTGGTCTGGATTAAAGGAAGCCTACAGTGAGGACACTGACCCCGGCCCAGGAATATGTATATGTATAACTCAATGAAGCTTGCTCTAGGGAATGAATGCCTGTTGGAATTAGAAATCTAAAAGTAAAATGGGGGCCCACAACTGTTTGTCTGAAATTCCTGGGCCCATATTTGTTGCAGAATGCAGAATTTTTTGGATTTTGGAGACGTTATGTAGCACATGTATCATATGTTACGTAACACCCCAAAGGCAGTCGGGAACAGCACTCCTAATCAAGCAGATTAACATCTCTGTCCCTTTCCCTACATTTTTTATTTATTTTTTTTTTTAAAAAGATTTTATTTATTTATTTGACAGAGATCACAAGTAGGCAGAAAGGCAGGCAGGCAGAGACAGAGGAGGAAGCAGGCTCCCTGCCGAGCAGAGAGCCTGATGTGGGACTCGATCTCAGGACCCTGGGATCATGACCCGAGCTGAAGGCAGAGGCTTTAACCCACTGAACCACCCAGATGCCCCGACCTTTCCCTACATTTTTGACAAATATATAGATCTGTAAGTGAGATACATCAAAAATCTTCAAATATCTTTGTATCAGGTCAAGTCAGGTTTTTCCACCAAATGAATTTCAAAAATCTTCAGATTTTCAGCTTTTTGGACTTTGGAAAATTGGCTAAGGTGTCGTAGATCTATATGTATGCTTTTTTAAAGTGGGGGGAGGAGGAGTAGAGGGAGAGGGAAAGAGACCATCTCAAGCCGACTCCACACCCAAAGTGGAGCCTGACAGAGGACTCCATCTCACAAAACTGAGATCACAACTTGAGCTAAAATCAAGAGTCAGATGCTTAACCGATGGAGCCACCCAGACACCCCAATCTATGTATACTTTTAAGAGTGCAGGGATACTGATTTGCTGTACTGAAATGATTAGCAATTATAGAATTACTTCTGGTTATTCTAGATGCTAAAGGTCCCATGAAATAATTTGGAATTGAGATTACTGTAGTGATATATCCTGCCCAAGACTTACCATGTCTCCGTAGATCTCATCAGCTAAGATGGGTACACATTGCCTTGCAGCCACTGAAAAGAAGAGAAATGGGCTGAAATCATTTACTGTGAATTGCCTAAGCAATTAATATTCACCTGGACTTGTTTTATTTTGCATTCCATGTTTGTGTGTTTTGTTTTCCTCTTTAAGAACTATACACTCTTCTTATACTCTTCGAGGGTACAGAGCCTAAATTTTCCATTTAATCAACTGGATATTTCAAACTCTCTCTTCCGCAGAGGGGAATGGTGCAGGGGCAAGTGTTGCCTTCTTCTCCTTGTAGACAAGTCCTACCTTTCCAGTGGCATGTTATTCACTGGGAAACCCCGTGGAGCTCCCCCTTTCTATCCCCCATTTCTCATTCCAGGAAACAGTTAAAGGATTCCATTCCCATATCTGCTCCTGTCAAATGAAGTCTAATGGACTTACCAGCCAGAATTTTCTGGAGATGACTTCTACTGAACACTGACCCACAGGGGTTTGATGGGTTGTTAACGATGAGACAAGCTGTCTTTTCATCAATCAAAGATTCCAGTTGTTTCAAGTCGATTTCCCAAGACTTCTCTGGCTAGGGAGGAAGAAAGGGTGAGACCAAGATGATTCTGAAAAATTCAGGGGTAACCTTCACCTAACACTGTCTTCTAAATAAAATGTGTTTGTGGCCTCCACCACCCACTTCCAGATCTTTCTGTGCTAAGATAATTGTCATATATTATTACGACATAATAATTGAGCACTTGGGTCTAAAATTAAAAAGTTGTTTACCAATAAATTGTAGAGTTTGACCTCAATTCCCATCGATTCAGCCAAAGTCCTGTAGAGAGAGAAACCAGGTCTCGGAACTAGGATGTTTTGTCCTGGGTTGGCCAACACAGCTAAACAAAGTTCAATAGCCTGACTGCAGCCACTAGTCAGAATGACATCCTGAAAAGAAATAAAAGGCTCACTTTGTTAGGAGTTCCAACAGCAACAGAAGAAAAGAGATTATCCAATGGGTGAGTGGCAAGCAAGAATAAACTTACTTTTACAAGTTCTAAGTGAAGTAATAAAGGACTATACTAAGCCAAAATTAAAAGAAATTAATGTTTATGTATATCTATATCTAAATGTTGAAAATGTTGACCACTTAAAAGATGTAAATTACTTGAGGGCACCTGGGTGGCTCTGTTATTTAAGCATCTGGCTCTTGATTTCAGCTCAGGTCATGATCTCAGGGTCATGGGATCCAGCCCCAAGTCAGGCTCCACACTCAGCAGAGAGTCTGCTTGAGATTATCTCTTTCCCTCTTCCTCTGCCCTTCCCTGCTCTCTCTCTCTCTCAACTAAATAAATAAATCTTAAAAAAAAAAAAAAGGAAGTAAATGACTTTAAAAAGGACATAGCAGCTGTGACTCAGAGATTTCCATGAGAGATCATTTTGACCTTGGACTTTTTCACTTGGCTAGTTATTTTGACCAAAAATTTAAAGCCTGACTCTTCTCTGAAATATAGACTGAGGGCCCCTCTTATGTTAAGAAACGTCAACCACACAGAATATACAATAGAGGGAGAGGGACATTTAAACTTGGCACAGCCATCAATTTGATATGCCATAGTACATTGATCTTCCCAAATGAGTGGACCTCAGGAGAAAGAGGGAAGTTACAAACTTAAGAAAAGATCCTGTTGGTAAAATTTTTTTAAATGTTACTTATTTGGTGTTCATGAATTATTGTTTTTTAATGAACTTTTGTGAAGAATCAAATGTAGGGGGAACTCAGAGTCCTTTGAGGCTCCTTAAGACAGGAGACCACATAAGTTGTATTGTAATGACATCATCATCATATTGTAATGACATTAAATATAATCATGGATTAGGGGATGCCTGGGTGGCACAACCAGTTAAGCATCTGCCTTCAGCTCAGGTCATGATCTCAGGGTCCTGGGATCAAGCCCTGCATCAGGCTCCCTGCTCAGCAAGAAGTCTGTTTCTCCCTCTCCCTCTGCCTGCCACTCCCCCTATTTGTGCTTGCTTGCTCTCTCTCTCTCTCTCTCTCTCTCTGACAAATAAATAAAGAAAATATTTAAATATATATGTATATAACCATGGATTGGCAACTTCACTATATGAGAAGTCCTCAAATTGCCAAAGGGAAATTCTCCACACCTTCCCCCCCCCAAACCCTCATTCCTTGTGGGACAGAAACAAGGAAGAAGATACATATTGCCCAATACTGCAGTACTGCTTCAGAGCTGATACATGGTCTAAGACTTACCTTAGCTTCCAGGGGTGCCTCTGGCCGGTGGTAGTAAGAAGCAATCTCCTCCCGACTGGATAAGTAGCCTGAAAGTGTAGATGGGAGAAGCTGACCACTATGCCTGAGAGCCAAGAGGGCTTCCTGCGACCTTCTGCTCCTGCTTAGAGTACGTGCTATTCAGGTTAGCTCTCAGCCACCACAGAGAAAGGAGATTGACTTTATGTTTTACATTTTTATAATAAGCTGAAATGTATGGGGGCTCCTGGGTGGCTCAGTCAGTTAAGCATCTGCCTTCGTCTCAGGTCATGATCCCAAAGTCCTGGGACTTAGCACACATCAGGCTTCCTGCTCAGCAGGGAATTTGCTTCTCTCTCTCCCTCTGCCTGCTCCTGCTCTCTCTCTCTCTCTTTGTCTCAGTGTCTCTCTCTCTCTCTCTCAAATAAATAAATAAAATCTTAAGAAAAAAAAAAAGCTCAAATGTATGATTAATAACAAGGAGAACTCTCCAAACCATAAAATACTCTGCACCATCTTGGTTACTGTGATTATGTTTTATTTTTCATAAAAAAAAAAAGCAGGATTCAGATTATTTCTATATCCCTTCCAGGCACTATATTTTTTGAAAAGTTACAGTCGATGCATTCAATACACTGGGTCCCTTTTAAGTTTTTAGATCATATGATATACCTATTTGTGCTTTTGCACAATATTTTTCTTTTACATTCTATTCTTGAACAATATTTCCAAATGTTGGCTTACAAACATGAGGTAGAGTTACCATGATATAAATTATCTTTTACAAAATTGCTTTCCATAAAGATTCCACCTCCACTCAGAAAGTCCAGATACACTATTTCATAATGTTCCACTTAATAAAAATAAATGTTCTGAAGTTATACAAATCAGCACTTCCTTAAGTATTCATAAGGAAGAGCATTTTCTTATATATACATTATGATCTGTATTTCTTTTGGCAGGAAATGTTCATATCCTTTGAATATCTGTCACATGGAGAATTGGCTCTGGTTTTTCAGGTTGAATCAGTTCCCTAATATTTTGGGTATAAAAGTTATAAATTGTTTTATGATCACATTTTAGTCTTTTTTTTTTTTAGATTTTATTTATTTATTTGACAGAGAGAGAGAGTGATCACAAGTAGGCAGAGAGGCAGGCAGAGAGAGGAGAAACAGGCTCCCTGCTGAGCAGAAAGCCCAACATAGGGCTCGAGCCAGGACCCTGAGATCATGACCTGAGCCAAAGGCAGGGGTTTAACTGACTGAGCCAACCTGGCTCCCCCTTTTTTTAATTTTTGTTGTACGAAACTTTAAAAAGCGTAAAAAACAAACCTAAAAGTTTTGTCCCTCAGACCTCTCTGAAGTATTTTTAAAATTCTATTTTAAGGGGCACCTGGGTGGCTCAGTGGGTTAAAGCCTCTGCCTTCAGCTCAGGTCATGATCCCAAGGTCATGGGATCGAGCCCTGCATTGGGCTCTCTGCTCCGCAAGGAGTCTGCTTCCCTCTCTCTCTGCCTGCCTCTCTGCCTACTGTGATCTCTCTGTCAAATACATAAATAAAATCTTTAAAAATAAATAAATAAAATAAAATAAAATAAAATTCTATTTTAGTGGGGCACGGGGTTGGCTCAGTCGGTTAAGCCTCTGCCTTCGGCTCAGGTCATGATCCCAGGGTCCTGGGATTGAGCCCCACTTCAGGCTCTCTGCTCAGCACGGAGCCTGCGTCTCTCTGTCCTTCTACCCGCTGCTCCCCTGCTTCTGCTCTCTTTCTGTCAAATTAATAAAAATAAAATCTTTTAAAAAATTCTATTTTAGCATGAAACTGGACTTGTATTCTGCATTAGAAATATGTAATTACGGCTTGGCTCTGTGACAACAAGGATGGATCCTAGAGGGTATTAGGTCAAGTGAAATAAGGCAGGCTGAGAAAGACAAATTCACTTACATGTCAAATCGAAAAAGCAAACAAATGAACGAACAAACAAACAAAAAAGCTAAATCAGACCTATAAATACAGAGAACGAACTGATGGCTGCCAGAGGGAGATGGGCTGGAGGATGGGGAAAAATGGACAAGGGGATCGAGTTATGAAATGAGTTAGTGATGAGGATAGAAGGCACAGCACAGGGAATACAGTCAATGATACTGTAATGCGGTATATGGAGACAGATGGTCGCTACGCTGTGGTGAGCACGGCATGACATACAGAGATGTTGAATCACTATGTTGAACACCTGAAACTAGGGTAATACTGTATGTCAACTGTATTCAAACAAAAAATAAAAATAATTTTAGAGAAGAATATGTTGCTAGGTGCACATAATAGAGAGATGGGCAACACTGAAATAAAGCCAAAGGATCACGGATTTTATTACAATGCTTGATGTGGAAATGTTTAATAGATGGAGACAGTTAAACATAAATAAGAATAGGAATGGTTAAAATGGGTGAAGAGGTCAACTGTATGGTGACGGACCGTAACCAGACTTGTGGTGGTGATCACTTTGTAGTATATAAATTTATTATATTATATTATATAGCTGTACATCTAAAACTTATATTTTAAAACCACCTACATAGGAATATTTCTTTCTGTCAGAAAGAACCTTCTCATCTTCAGGAGGAAAACCCCTTCTTTATATTCTAGTTTGTTTTTATCTCTTTCACCCGAGACATTTAAAACAGCATTTAATGTGGTTAGAACTCAAGTTAAAATAATCGCCATATGTACGGAGAAGGGGACATAAAGCCAAGAAGCTATTTACATATGCATTAAGTAAATTAATTTAGGACCTGGAGGCTTCAGTAAGCAAGCAGCTGCAATGACACCCCAGGCGTTCCTATTAGAATTAGCAGTGATAGGATAGGAGTGCAATCTGAGGAAGAAGGAAGCTTAGAGGAGGGCTCCGCGTGCCAGAGGAAGCGAGGAAAGAAGCTGGACTTTGCTGGCTGTGTTTAAGCATTCTGAGATCGCGTTCCCCAAATCCGAACGACCACTGCATTTTAGCCTTTCCTTGGGAACTGTGCATCAAGGAAGCAAGGAGAACCGCTCGAAATTTATTCCTAATAGAAGGGCACTAAAGATTTGGAAGCCACTGGTTAGAGTCTCAGGAGAAGCTTACCGATGGAGGGGGCATAGCCGTTATATTTCCCCGAGTCCAGGGCATCTTTCATGGCTTGGGTAACTTCAGGGTCTGTAGGCAGGTTTCCAAACACAGTAGGGTCACCTTTTCATGGGAGAAAAGAAAGATGTTACTTTTCCATGCCCAGTGCTCAGACTCCACCTCTATTCCCATCTTCTCCAACCAGCTGTAAGCAACAGTGATCGCCCCTCACCCAAGAGCCCCCAACTCACCAATCGACAGAGCAATCATGGTTTTGTCTGGATTTGGCTTCACCTTCATGCTGTCCACGATGGCCCGGATGGGATTGAAAGTTTTGTTGGACATGTCTGAAGGCTTCACAGACCATCTGGCCTTCCTGCCTTTCCTTTTTTCTGGTAAGGAGCTTCTCCCACCAATGTTGACATGCATATCCAGAACGGAGGGGAGGCTGCTGTTGCCGTTCATCTGAATCACATACGGGTCCATCACTCGTGGAGCCTATGGGAAAAAGGAGGTCCCTGTGACTCTAGCAACAGAGCACCATCCTGAGGGGCCATATTTGGGCCTACAAATCAGAGTGATTTCACTAAGCATCTCTTTTCAAACTGCCTTCTTTTGCCAAATTTCTCATGTTTTCTTGTGAATGAGGGGAATTTTAAGACCTGCTGAGATAGAAGACAAAGCAAGAACCCACTGTATAACATTAGCAAAGACCGTTCCATTGAATACTTATCTACTGTGAGATTTGCTGTGTGCAGCCCTAATGCCTGTAAAATTTTAACAGCTCTCGGTGCAACTGAAAGGAAATGACATGAAAACTGTGAAACCGTTAAAGATTATGTGTTGCCTCCTTTCCAAGCAAAGCCTACCCAAGAATCTCCCTAATGCTTCAACAGACCGTGTCTTGCCCTCTGCAGAGAAGAACCAGGAAAAACAATTCCACGTGGTTAGAAATTTAGCATTAATCTTGTCATCAGTAAAAATAAAGTCCTGTCCCATAAGCATCTTACTGCCCTGTGGAAAAGAAGTCAATACACCATAGAGGGAAAAAAAGCTTACATCCCAGTTACCACCCCCAGATTAGCTGAGGCTTGAGATTTTACCTTCCAGCTAAAGGAGAAACAGCCTCTAAGGAGAGAAACCTGGAAGCTCTCTTAGTGTCCTTTCACAGGTTACAGTGACAACGGCCTCAGGTGCTGTTCTTGACTCCTGAAATAGTCTGCACATATGGGCGTTGGGCCCAGAACTTTTGTGCTATTGGTTAGGGTGCAATCGAGGTGGCCAGCCCTCCCGCCACTCCCCTCCTCATTTCTGAGGCTTCTCACCTCGAACCCTTCCCCCACCCCACCAGCAAATCAGGAGTTTGTCCTCACATCTGGAATTCTCTGTGTTAACTCTTTCTGGACACTTTGTGAGACGTCTGAGAGGACTGTCAGAGGATCAGTTATGATTACAGTCGGCAATTTTTATTAAATCGCTTTTGATCCGAAACAACCCAGTAACAAGTTAACAGCACAGAAACGTTTAAGGTAAAAAGTGAGAGTCGTTCCTTGTACCCTGGTCTCTGTAAGCTCTATTCTTGCTTCCAGGGGTAGGGAGTGGTCATGATTTGGCCATTTTTATCATTCACCAAGATGGATTCATAGGTAGGTATGCAGAGGACAAAATACATAGATACAAGATAGATACACAGATACATAATTTCAGAGGTTTTCAAAACACTGAAGGGGTCAGGTTTACAATTTGTTCTGCAGCCTGTTTCTTTACTTCCTACATCTTGTCTTCCTTTCCTGGTCCAGGAGGTTCTACTTCAAGTCACAACAAACTGTGCAGTTGAAGCGAAATAAGTCCCACTCAACAAATAGCTTAAACGACAGAAGGGTTCAAGGCAATTAAAACCTGAGCAATGTCATCTTGTCCTCTGAATTCTCCCTCATGTACTGGTTAAGGAGTTACTAGAAGAAAAAGATGTCAGTTGAGGTCTAAACAAAACAACTTCCCTAAGCACACACGGCGGGAATCTCAGCATTCTGGCAAGCCTATGGAAAATACTGTCCATTCAAGGGTTAAGAGAAGCCTGGAGGCTCCATGGCTCGGCTCGTATCTGTTTATTTATTGGAAGACAAAGAGTTGTTACATAAGTTCTTTCTTCTCCATTTACTTTTGGGTGATTCCAGTCTCCAGGGGAGTTGAATAACCTTTTATTTTTCTGGACCTTTCTTCTCTTAGTGCTTTGAAGAACTTATCTAACACATTCCCTTCCCCAAACCAAAGAAGCAAGCATTCACTACCTCATCTTACCAGGGGAGCAGCAGAAGCATAAAGCAAGGACAGGAAGCCTGCCAGGTCAAAGAGAATTTTAGTTCTAAAACTGAAAGCCAGGCACCCTGAGCTAGAGACCTATTGCTGCTCTGTTTCAAAAATGCAAACACACAGCCTGTTCTTGCGACATCCAAAGACACAGGGAAGGAAAGACCTGTCAGTTCTGTTATTTGGCACCCTATAGCAAAAAGCAAAGCCTACTTTGTTTTACTAAATGGTGGTTAAATATGGCACAGATAGATGTATACTTCACAGGATGGACAAGGGTTCGACTTCGCATACTTGCCAACACAATGAGAATACAGCATTGTTCCCAAAGCACACAGATTTTGTCAAGGGAGAAGACTTTTCTCTCCTAAATGCTTTTATTCCTCAACCACCTCTATTTGAAATACATACATGAGGATCAGAGAACATAAGAAAAAATTAAAAGCATTTAAAATCCCATCACCAGTCCTAACACATTAGTCTTATTCCTCCCCCCCAGAGTTGGGAATTATGTTCTATATCTTTTTTTTTTTTTAAACTGAGATAAAATTTGGGTAACAAAACATTCACTGGTATCTTCATTTCAGAGTTTAAGATTCAGTGATTTCTGGTACACATTGTACATCACCACCATCTAACTCCAAAACATTCTCTTTTACTCTTACTTTTTCAGTAGTTAAAACCCTCATATAGTAAATTCAAATAGAGATGTTTATAAACTAATCCCTGAACACCTTTCCCCAAACCCCACTCCATAAAGATGGCTTCTTTAGTCATTTCTTGCATATCTTTAGTGTTTTCTGGTTTTTTTAATTTTCTTTCTTTTTTTTTTTTTATAATTGAGAAAGAGAGAGGGTGAGAAAGACAGTGAGCACAGCTGGGAGGAATGACAGAGGGAGAGGGAGAAGCAGGCTCCCTACTGAGCAAGGAGCACCACGTGGGGTTTGATCCTCGGACGCTGAGATCTTGACCTGAGCTAAAGGCAGATGCTTACCCCACTGAGCCACGAGCCACCCGTGTTTTTGGTTTCTATACAATACTTATGTAGCTGGTTTTAAAGTTGTTTGAAAATCTGGATACTACATATTTGTTCTGCAGATGCTCTGTCCCTTATTGCAGCCACTAGTCAAAAGCAGCTACTGAGTACTTAAAAAGTGGTGTTGGTATAAAATACACATCAGGTTTTGAAGACTTATATAAAAATAATGCAAAATAATTCATCAATAATTTTATATTGATTACATGCTTAAATATTTTGGATACATTGGGTCAAATAAAGTACACTATTAAAATTAATTTCGAGTTGCGCAGCGGAAGCATGCTGGGTCCATAAAATGAATTTCACCTACTTCTTTTTACATTTTAAAGTACTTCTACTAGAAAATTTGAAATTACTATGTGGTTTGCATTGTGTCTATTGAATAAGGCTGTTCTTTTTTTTCATAAATCATTAAATTTTTTAAAGTTTTATTTATCTTTTTAAATTCAACTAGCCAAGATACAGTACATATCATTAGTTTTTGATATAATGTTCAATGATTCATTAGTTGAATAATGCTGTTCTATAGCTTGCCTTTTAAAAAATCTTAATAGGTTGTCTTGACATCCTTTCCATTTTCATACATGGAGATCAATTTCATTCCTTTTAATGGCTATATAATCATTCTACTCTTGTTGACATGGGACAGATTCTCATTTTTTTCTCTTAAAATAAAGCATATTAAACACACTCATTAATAATGATTGAGAAGTTTTGTAAGTATCCTATAATGTGTGGGATAGTTTCCTAGAGGCAGAATCACATTTTGAATACTGATAGACCTGCCAAACTGATCAGCTGATAGGCTAAAGAAAGAAGAGACAATATAGATATGTTATCTTGACAACCTGCCACTCAAGAATTAGACCCTCAATGATCTCAGCTACACATGAGACTCGGGTTCAACTCGCCCTCCCACACAACCACACAGTCTATGGGCTTGGTGTTCGGTCCTCACCAGGAAGTTAACACAGGAGCTCCAGATTACTCAGATAATCAATTCTGGGGTAGCAGCAGTATCAACCCACCTATGTCTCTGGTGTTCCATTCCTTTTCATTGTTTGGCCTCTGGGGTATTCCCTTTTTGTATCTTTGGAGCTCAGTCAGACATTTTGTTATATATTTTAAAAAATATTTTATTTACGTATTTGAGAGAGAGACAGTGAGAAAGAGTGTGATCAAGGAGAAGGTCAGAGGGAGAAGCAGACTCCCCGTGGAGCTGGGAGCCCAGTGCAGAACTCGATCCCAGGACTCCAGGATCATGATCTGAGCTGAAGGCAGTTGCTTAACCAACTGAGCCACCCAGGTGCTTTTTTGTTATATTTTATCCAACATTTCTAGATATATCGTTTTAGATTAAACTGTAGTTGATACATAATGTTACTTTAGTTTCAGTATACAGCATGGTGATAGGACAATTATACATGTTATGTTGTGCCCATGACAAGTGTAGCTACCATCTGTCACCATAGGACACTATTACAGTATCATTGATGGTATGTACCCTATGCTGTACCTTCATTCTCATGACCTACTCATTTTATAACTAGAAGTCTATACCTTCCACTCCCCTTCACTCATTCTGCCCATCTTCCAATTCTCTTCTCCTCCTTCTTCAACCATCAGTTTGTTCTCTACTTATAGGGCTGATTCTGCTTTTTTTTTTGTTTGTCCATTCATTTGGTTTTTAGATTCCAGATTTAAGTGAAATCATATGGCATTTTTCTTTCTCAAGGTGACTTGTTTCATAAACATAATACCCTCTAGGTCTACCGATGTTGTCCCAGATGTTAAGATCTCATTTTTTATGGCTAAGTAATATTCCATTGTGTATGTGTGTTGTATATGTGTATCAAATCTTCTTTAACCATTTATCTATCAATGGACTTGGGTGGCTACTATATCTTGGCTATTATAAATAATGATGTAATAAACATAGGGGTGCATATATTTGTTTGAATTAGTGTTTTGGTTTTCTTTGCATAAATACCCAGTAGTGGAATTACTGGATATTTCTATCTTCAATTTTTTGAGAAAATTCCATACTGTTTTCCACAGTGGCTGCCCCAATTTGCATTTCCACCAACAGTATATGAGGGCTCCTTTCTCTTTACATCCTCACCAACACTTGTAATTTCTTGCTTTTTTTTTATACTAGCCATTCCAGCAACTGTAAGGTAATATCTCAATGTAGTTCTTTGATTTGCATTTCCCTTATTAATGATGTTATGCATCTTTTCATGTGTCTGTTTGGCCATCTGCAGGTCTCTTTGGGAAAATATCTATTCAGGTCATCTGCCCATTCTTTAATCAGATGATTTGAGAGTTCTTTTGGTATTGAGTTGTATAAGTTCTTTATATATTGTATATCAACCCCTTATCATCTATATCATTTGAAAATATCTTCTCCTGTTGAGTAAGTTGCCTTTTCATTTTGTGGATAGTTTCCATCACTGTGCACAAGCTTTTTTTTTTTTTTTTTTTTTTTTAGATTTTATTTTATTATTATTTATTTGACAGAGAGAAATCACAAGCAGATGGAGAGGCAGGCAGAGGGAGAGAGGGAAGCAGGCTCTCCGCTGAGCAGAGAGCCCGATGCGGGACTCGATCCCAGGACTCTGAGATCATGACCTGAGCCGAAGGCAGCGGCTCAACCCACTGAGCCACCCAGGCGCCCGTGCACAAGCTTTTTATTTCAGTGTAGCCCCAATAGTTTATTTTTGCTTTTGTTTCCCTTGCCTGAGGAGACATGTCTAGAAAAATGTTTCTTTGCTGATGTTAAAGAGATTATTGCCTATGTTTTCTTCCAGGAGTTTTATGGCTTCTGGTGTCACATTTAGGTCTTTAATCCATTTTTAGTTATTTTTGTGTATGATGTACGAAGGTGGTCCAGTTTCATTCTTTTACATGTAGATGTCCAGTATTCTCAAAATGATTTATTAAAGAGGCTGCCTTACCCCATTGTATATTCTTGTCTCCTTTGTCATAGATTAACCATATAAATGTAGGTTATTTCTGGGCTCTCTACTCTGTTCTCCTGATCCATGTGTCTCTTTCTGTGCCAGTACCATACTGTTTTGATTATTATAGCTTTGTAGTATCTTGGAATCCAGGATAGTGACACTTCTGCTTTTGTTCTTCTTTCTCAAGATTGCTTTGGCTATTCGGGGTCTTCTGTGTTTCCATACAGGTTTTAGAATAATTTCTTCTAGTTCCATGAAAAATACAACTGATGTTTTCATAGGGATTGCAATGAATCTATAGATTGCTTTGGGTGGTATGGATATTTTAACAATACGAATTCTTCTTATCCATGAGCATGGTATGTCTTTCTATTTGTTTGGATCATCTCAGTTTCTTTCAAAAATGTTTTGTAGTTTCCAGAGTACAGGTCTTTCATGTCCTTGGTTAAGTTTATCCTAAGTATTTTATTCTTTTGGTACAATTGTAAATGAAATTATTTTCTGAATTTCTCTTTCAGCTATTTCATTATTAGGGTATAGAAATGCAAAAGATAGCTGAATATTTTGCATCTTGCAACTTTACTCAGCTTATTACTTCTAATAGCTGTGTGTGTGTGTGTGTGTGTGTGAGAGAGAGAGAGAGAGAGAGAGATCTTAGAGTTTTCTATGTATAATATGTCATCTGCAAATAAGGATGTTGTAACTTCTTCCTTACCCATTTGAATGCTTTTTATTTATTTTTCTTGTCTGATTGCTGTGGCTAGGACTTTCAGTAATAAGTTGAATTAAAGCAGTGAGAGTGGACATCCTTGTTTTGTTTCTGAGCTAAGAGCAAAATCTGTTTTTCACTTCTGAGTATATTAGCTGTGGGTTTGTCATATATTGCCTTTATTAAGTTGAGGTATGTTTCCTCTAAGCTCACTTTCTTGGAAGTTTTAATCATGAATGAATGTTTAATTTTATCAAATGCTTTTTCTGCATTTATTGAGATGATCATATGATTTTTATCTCTCATTTTGTTAATGTGGTGTATCACATTGTTTTCTGGATATTGAGCCCTCCTCTCATCTCCAGAATAAGTCATACTGAATGGTCCTTTTAATGTATTGTTGAATATAATTTACCAGTATTTTGTTGAGGATTTTTGCATCTATGGTCATCAGGAATATTGTCTTACAATTTTTTTTTTTTTTTTTTTTTTGGTTTGGGCTTTTTTTTTCCAGTGTCTTTGTCTGGTTTTGGTATCAGAGTAATGCTGGTCTAATAGAATATATTTGGAAGCTTTCCTTCCTATTTTTTTTTTTTTTGAGTAGTTTGAGGAGAATAGGTATTAACTCTTCTTTAAGGTTTGGTAGAATTCAAATGTGAATCCATCTCGTCCAGGACTTTTGTTTGTTAGGAGTTTTCTGATCACCAATTCCATTTCATTATTAGTAACTGGTCTGTTTTTCTGATTCAGTTTTGGAAGGTTGTATACTTCTTGTTATTTTTTCATTCTTATAGGTAATTTATGATCCAATCTGTTGGCATATGGTTTTTCATAGTAGTCTCATATAATCCTTTGCATTTATGTGGTGTCAACTATTCTCCTCTTTCTTTTTTTTAAATTTATTTTTATCTTTTTATTAACATATAATGTAGTATTTGTTTCTGGGGTACAGGTCTGCGATTCATGAGTCTTACACAATTCACAGAAAAATATGGAACACTTCATGAATTTCAATGTCATCCTTGCACAGAGCCCATGCTAATCTCTGTATCATTCCAGTTTTAGTATAAGTGCTGCCAAAGAGAACACTATTCTCTTTCATCTATTATTTTATTTATTTGAGTCCTCTTTCATTTTTCTTTGATGGGTCTGGCTAAAGGTTTATCAATTTTGTTTATCTTTTCAAAGAATCAGCTCTTGGTTTCATTCATCTTTTCTTTTTTTTAATCTTTCTCCACTTTATTGTAATTTAAAAATTTCTTTTCAGCATAACAGTATTCATTGTTTTTGCACCACACCCAGTGCTCCATGCAATACGTGCCCTCCCTAATACCCACCACCTGGTTCCCCCAACCTCCCACCCCCCACCCCTTCAAGACCCTCAGGTTGTTTTTCAGAGTCCGTAGTCTCTCATGGTTCACCTCCCCTTCCAATTTCTCTCAACTCCCTTCTCCTCTCCATCTCCCCATGTCCTCTATGTTATTTGTTATGCTCCACAAATAAGTGAAACCATATGATAATTGACTCTCTCTGCTTCACTTATTTCACTCAGCATAATCTCTTCCAGTCCCATCCGTGTTGCTACAAAAGTTGTGTATTCATCCTTTCTGATAGAGGCATAATACTCCATAGTGTATATGGACCACATCTTCCTTATCCATTTGTCTGTTGAAGGGCATCTTGAAAGGGAAATTCCACAGTTTGGTAACTGTGGCCATTGCTGCTGTAAACATTGGGGTACAGATGGCCCTTCTTTTCACTACATCTGTATGTTTGGGGTAAATACCCAGTAGAGCAGTTGCAGAGTTATAGGAAGCTCTATTTTTAATTTCTTGAGGAATCTCCACACTGTTTTCCAAAGTGGCTGCACCAACTTGCATTCCCACCAACAGTGTAAGAGGGTTCCCCTTTCTCCACATCCTCTGGAAACATGCTGTTTCCTGTCTTGCTAATTTTGGCCATTCTAACTGGTGTATGGTGGTATCTCAATGTGGTTTTGATTTGAATCTCCCTGATGGCTAGTGATGATGAACATTTTTTCATGTGTCTGAGAGCCATTTGTATGTCTTCATTGGATAAGTATCTGTTCATATCTTCTGCCCCTTTTTTGATATGATTATCTGTTTTGTGTGTGTTGAGTTTGAGGAGTTCTTTATAGATCCTGGTGTTCTTATACACTAACAATGAAAATACAGAAAGGGAAATTAGAGAATTGATTCCATTTACTATAGCACCAAGAACCATAAGATACCTGGGAATAAACCTAACCAAAGAGGTAAAGGATCGGT